>NC_059136.1:38353054-39603054 GCF_020740605.2 Lemur catta
CACCCAGCCCTCCCTCTGTGAGCCGTTGGCCACAGGTGGTGCGTGTCCATGAGAACACTTGACCCCCTCGTAAGTCCCCACAGAGAATGGGAGAATGCTTTTACGGGTTCCCCATCTACAACAGACATGGGAAACCAGTGGCTCAGGTGGCCAAGTTAACATATAACGATGATTCTTCCTACATCCTTGAGGGAGAAATTGAAGAAATGGTAAAGAATTACTCTGAGAAGTAGATGGTGACTAAATGGAAGAACAAGTGAATGGGTCACCTTAAAATATGCTGAAACTTCTCAGGTAGCATATTTCTTACATACAGCAGTCCCCCTCAGCCACAGCAAATATGTTCCAAGACCACAATTGGGTAACTGGAACTACAGATAGTGTAATATATACAGGGTTTAGTACTGTGTTTTTTCCCTACATGTATGTAGTACTGTTTTTTTCCTACCCTTGATAAAATTTAAGTTATAATTCAGACACAGTAAGAGATTAACAACAATAACTAAATAGGACAGTTATAATAGTATACTATAATAAAAGTTATATGAATATGATGTCTCTCTCTTCATCTGCTTTCTCCCCTGCCCCCTACATATCCCCTTGTAGTATACTTCAGGTAACTGAAGCTGCCCAAAGAAAAACTGTGGATACGGGGAGACTAATGTGATTGTTGGATAAAATCCCTCCATGAACTTAGAGACTATACATTGTACACATCATACATTTGTACTCACTTGACTGGTGAGAGTTACACACACAAAGTTGTGCATACTGTCTTTAATGGCCATCTAAGGCATTTTCAAGGGTAATCCTTGACTGCATATAATTTTCTCATTATGTGCTTATTTAGAACTTACTCCCTGGCTGAGAAGTAACTTTTTCTTACTGGACTACCTTTTCTATTGGGATATTCTTTAAGCCTAACTGTCTCTTGCTCCAAATTAAGCTTTCTCATCTGCTTATAAGAGAAAATATGGAATACATTCCTACATCTAAGACAATTTTCCCCTATCTTTTCTTTCTTAAAACCAAATGGCACATTGCATTTAAGGTTCTCTACATTATTCTTACGAGAGGTAGATGGTAACAGGTAAAGGCCCTTCTTACAGGGTGGTGGAATTCATTCCCTCGGCTTGAGGCGGTGGGTAGTGAACGGGCTCTGTGTTATGGGAATCGGGCTGTGTGGGCGTGACCCTGGCTCTGAGTCTTGCCCTCTGTGACCTTGGATGAGTCCCTCCACTTCTTTAGGTCTTGACCTGCATGGAAACATGAGCATCTTGGCCCAACTGGATAACCCTAAGGCTCCTCCTAGCTTTAACATTCTGTGTTTAAAACTATTAGATACTTTTTGAGCACTTGGTTGTGTACACACATGACATCATACTGGGGGCTGTGCTGGGAAAGGCCAAAATCCTGCCCTGAAGGAGTTTAGAAATTCTCTCTCTGGTTTGGGTGATAGGTGACATACCATGTGGGGAGCCCAGTGTGGAAGCCCATGAGCTGGTTTCCCCTGTGGTCACACTGCTGTTGCCACCTACAGATCAGACTTACAGTAGCTGTTCCCTCAGGCAAAAATGCCTGTTTGCCCATGTTATTGCAACAAACTACTTCTGCAAAGGGCCAAATAGTCATGGTCTCAGGGCCATGCTGTCTGTCTGTGTCACACTACTGCACTCTGCCACTGTTGAAAGAGCAGGTATAGACAACATGGAAATGAACGGACATGGCTATGTTCTAATAAAACTTTATTTACAAAGACAGTTTGCTGACCATGTTTTAGAGTTGTTTAAAAGGTTAACACCCTGTCTTAAAATCTAGCAATGGTTGTCTCCACATAACTTGAGTCTGTGGACGTGGCCAGACGATTCCCAAACATGGGCCAGGCATAGCAGAGACTCTACCTTCAATTTTGCACAAGAAGAGACTTGACTGAAAGTCTTTTTGTTCCTGGGCTGCTTTTACAGGAAGAGCATTCAGAACTCTCCACTAGGGACTTAAATTAACTGCCAAGGATTCCCAGGGGCCCCCAGAGCCAGGAGAGCTGCTGCTTGCCACCTTTGTCTTCAGGGGCAGAAACTTCTGCCCAAAGTCTCCTTGACTGAGGTCAACCCAACAAAGCCAGTTTGTGCCCATTTTTGGAAACATCCACAGCCCCATTACCTTGTTTCTACATTGCTTAGCCTCTTCAGAATGTCCTAAAAAGAAAGAATACTGTCTGGCTATGTGTCCCAGGGTTTTATTGGCAGAAGGTTCTGTGCATGTTATGAAAGGCAAGAAGGCAAGTCATGAAGAACCACCCCAGGAAATTTTCCATTCAGGCCCTGGAAATTAGAAATGGCTTGGCCTAGGAAAATAGCCACCTTAAATCCTTTTGGGGTATAAATAAATAATTTGTTTTTAAGTCCTGGAAAATTGTGGTTTTTGACTTCAGCAAGGACCCCAGGGAGAAGTGCTTATTCCAGAAGCTGGTGTTTCAGCAAGCCGTGCTTGGGTCTTTGTTTTTTTTGCAGGGAGAGGTGATATCCAGCCTCAGTTGGACAGCGCCCTCCAAGATGTCAATGATAAATATCTCTTGTTGGAAGAAACAGAAAAGCAGGCCGTCCGGAAGGCTCTGATTGAAGAACGAGGCCGATTCTGCACCTTCATCTCCATGCTGCGGCCAGTGATTGTAAGTGTGGAGGAGGCTTTCCTTCTTTATGGGTCACCCAGCGTCTGCTGCGTGTCTGGAATCATGACGGTGGAGTCACTCGTACAGACAGTGATTGTCTGCATGGTGCTGAGGGCACGTGGCCTTCTCCCCATTCACAGTTCTTAGCACCAGTTGTTCTACTTTACTTTTTCTCCCCAGATCAGGAAGGCTCTAGAAGGGTGGTTCTCAAAGTGGGGTCCCCAGGTCTGCAGCATCACCTGGCAACTGGTTATAAATGCAAGTTCTTGGGCCCAGCCCGGATCCACTGAGTCCAAAACTCTGCGGGTGGGGACTAAGTCATCTGTTTTTTAAGCAAGCTCTTCAGTTGGTTTGGAGACTTACCATTCAAGCTGAATACCAAGGAGTGACCGTGAGATGGCTGTAGGAAGAGCTTCCATGAATCAATTCAGACTTAACCTTTAAGTAAATCATTTGTAAATCATTTGGTAACTTCTGCTGTGGGCCTTCTTGAATCTGATAAGGCACCAGCTCACTTCCCTCAACCCTAGCAAAGCATCTGAGTTTGAGTCATTCCCCTGAGCATAGAACTTTTCCATGGAGCGTTCTTGCTGGGGCCCACAGTCCCAGCTTGGCATTTGGGCAAAGTGAATGGTATATTTCTTTAATAGTTCCTGGCTCCCATCTTACTTGCCATTTATTAAGTTGGTGGAAAAACAGAAGAAAGGGGAGGATGGTTAACCTCTATTGAACACACGCGGACTTCACAAAGGTCTAGACCAAGATATCTCCAAGTCTTGTCATCCACTGAAGTTGAGCTGCTTCAGAAAAGGGCCTTAGCACATGAGGGGGGCTGTGTTGCGGGATACCTTGAGGACACACAGTCACACGACCCGTGCAGGCCTGGCACCCCCACACATGCTCACCATGGTCCCTGGCACACAGGTCACTCCACCATGATGGCAGATTTCTTTTTCCTTTCCATTCCCCGAAAGAAAGGGCATGTAGTGCCTTCAGCAGAGATCTTCCAGTCACGTGGTGCCTGTTCTGAACGGTCAAAAGGGTTATACAGTGACCCTAGTAAAAACAGCTGGAGTAAGACGATGAAGTGACTCACTCACGACAGTAACACATTGTGAATGGCTTTTCCTCCAGGAGGAAGAAATCTCAATGCTGGGGGAAATAACCCACCTTCAGACCATATCGGAAGATCTAAAAAGCCTGACCATGGACCCTCACAAACTGCCCTCCTCAAGCGAACAGGTAGGAGTCGTGGGTTAAGCACTCAGGGAAACAAACCAGAGAGAGAAAAGTTCAAGGCCCTGAGCGTTGTTCCTCGTGTCATTTATCGTATCTCAAATCCTATTCATGTGTCACCATGTCCTTTACATTGTAATGTATGGTAATTGTCACAGCTGGCCATTGTGTGGGACCTACTGTGTGTTAGGCACCGTCCCAAGGTCTTTACCTAGACTTCCCCAGTTCATCTTCACTGTTAATGCCCATCTTGTGGAGGAGGACACAGAGGCACTGGGAGATGAAGTCACTTAACCAGGTTCACCTAGCTGGTAAGCAGTGGAACCAGGCCTGGAACTAAGTGGTCAAGTCCCAGATCCCATGCACTTAACCGCTGTGGCCATCCACCCCCTAGGAATAAACCCTCATAGGAACATGACAGTGGTACGTTTTGGCTGTCATTGTCAAACAGTCTCCATTTCTCTCATTCTAATTGAGCAATACATGGAGACCGCTCTTGTCTTATGAAAAAGGTGACATTTTTTATGCTTTATTCATTTGGTTCATGTCACATATCACTATGTCAAGTGTGAAGAGACACATTTGGTGGAACAGCTGAGGAAGCACACGCCCTTTGTATATAATTCTTATGGATTCCTTGGAGAGCCAGGTCAGAAGACAAATTTGAGAGCTTGAATTTTCTCTTCTGGGAATTGCTTTTATTAGGCCAGAACATTCATGCATTCACTCAGTAAATAGCCATTTATTGAGTACCTCTTATGTGGATAAGAGGTGGACCTTATGCTCTAGTGGCTCTTAGTCAAGCAAGGGAGGTGGCCGTAGGAATAATTGTGACAGATCTGGCTTGCTCTTGATTCTGTCGGGTTTTCAAATTTCTAGTCCTGGTCAAATAGGACCCAAGTGACCATTGAGTATCAAGTGGTTAAAATGCACGATCAATAAGTCCGGAAACCATTATTGCCTTTATGGTGCTGCCTTCGGTATAAATGGCTCTCATAAATTGTTGATGGGTCACTGTAGTTATTTTTTTTCTCTCCCTCTGGTATTTCATGGTTTTCCTTTTCCCTCCCCACCCCCCATCAATTATAGTGTGCTTTTTTCAGAAAAAGGATTATGACATTGATGGGTTGGTGGTATAGTTCTGCAATTAAAGAAAAATTTTAACTTAGCATTTTTTTTTCTTTAATTCCTACCCCCTGTGATGGCAGCATTCTGATGTTATGGTGGGTGTTAAGATTTGATGGCTACTGTTTCCCTTCTTGGCACCTCACTTACCCAGCCGGCTCTGTCCCCTAGGTGATTTTGGACTTGAAAGGTTCTGATTACAGCTGGTCCTATCAGACTCCACCCTCTTCCCCCAGCACCACCATGTCCAGAAAGTCAAGTGTCTGCAGGTAAGTGAAGCTGGGGTCCACTCCTACTTTCAGAACAGGTCATTTTTCTTTATGCTAATGTGGGCAAGAGAGCCAGTCTTTATCTCTTAGAATGGCTCATTTTCAACAGGAAATGGAGAGATGATCAGCAGAAAGAATGCTAGTGATTTTGGTCTCTCTCTTTAGTCTCTGGATTAATTTGGATCAGAAAGAAAACCCCAGTAGCTCTAGACTAGTGGATGTACCTTGCTTTCTCTCACTTGCATGTTGTAGGGATTTTCCCATTTTAGGAGAGCGCATTTGATTCTCCTGTTTAGCAGAGTGAAAACTACAAGGACTGAAAAAGGGAGAACCTTGGTTGAGTCTTATACAGGCTGAGCTCCTTGTTGCCAGAACAAATGAAAGAAGTAACAATGGCTTATGCCCTCATTTTCCACTCAAACTTTTGTTTTAGGGTTTCATAAGGTAAATAGAGTTCTTGCTCTGTCAGCCGGTACTACTATTGCAATTACCACCACCACCACCACTGCTCTGTTAACTAGTACCATTACCTATTGCAGCATATTCAGAATCATCTGGAATAGTTCTGCCTTCTGCAAAACTGTTGCCTAGCAGTCTTCTGTTAAAAGACCGTTCTTGGTTTTCTGACTAGGAAAGATCATCCTCCTCTTCTCGAAAGATGGAAACATGTATCACTTACCTTTCTTGGTATACTAGTCCTGCTAATCTTTTTATGTCAATTTTCAAAGCCAAGTGAGTTTCCACTTTGTGTGTATTAGCACTGAGAGCAAAGATCAGGATGGATCTGCTAAATTTGTATATGGGGATGTCTGTGTATACCCTGGTGTGTGTTTCTTTTCACACTTGAGCTTGTACAATATACACTTAGCAGGAAGTTCAGACTTAAGATGCAATATCCTGACATTCTGCCCCTGAAGATGTTGATTGGTTTCTTGTCATCTTTCATAGGCTCTGTGGGGGGCGGGGGGGGGGGGGGGACAGGGGGGCAGAGAGAGAGAGAGAGAGAGAGAGAGAGAGAGAGAAACAAGCCTATTTTCTTTTTGGTAATCAAGAAAAATTTCTCTCACTAGTGTAAAACAAAGTTGCTTGGCTATCTTTTCTTCCTTATGATTTCAGTTTAAGTAGAAAACCATGTTGCACTGACATTTGCAACTATGAGGCTGCTGGGGTGCAGCGGTCATGAGCTTTACTGCCTATCCCCAAATGCCCTCTTCTGGCTGATTGTCAAGAAAGGCAAAAGTCATGATATTCATCCCTGATAGCTACGACTTCCTCCAGCATATTCCCCTATATCCATCTGGACATTTGCACCATGTAATCTTGGTGTAGGACAACCACGCCGTCCTTGACTGCCTTGTTAGCCGCCAGAGTTTGCAAAACAAAATCTCTTGCAGCATTAGGAGCAGAAACCACAAACTTTCTAATCCCAGGCTGGGTCGTTGATTTCATCCCTTCAGGTGCTTCTACAACTGCCCTTTACATATTTCAACTCTGCCTGTTTGGACCATGGGACTCTGTTCAGTTTTCTGTTTTTCATAATTTGAGTTTTCTGCACTGTATAGAGTGTGTTTCTTATGACTGGAGATGGAATGCAGACAGAACACCCAGCGGGGTGTGTCATTATTTTGACATCCTGTTTACTGTTCCATCTCAGAAGCAAACAGTTGAGCATTGATTGCCTTTAGTTGCTGAGAGCTGCCTGCCTGTTGCCAGCTGTACTGTTATACCAGACCCGTGGATAGTTTAATAGAGAAATGCCTGGGGTCAGGGTAAAACCACTAATTAAAGGATCACTTTGTCAATAAAAGGTAGCACACAATGCACACAAACACACTGAGTTGATTTGCCAATTCTCTCTGGTGGTCCTCACCAGGCACCCCCAGGATGAAGTCACTGCAGGAAGTCCATCGACAGTGGTTGGCTGTGTCAGCCTTGGTCATCTGGACCCAGATGGTCCATCTAAGGACATTCTGACCAGGTCATGCTGAAGCCTTAGTGGGTTCTGCCACAGAGTCGTGATTCCTGCAAGCAGATGAGTGGATAAAGATTAGCCCTGTCCCTTTTCATGCCACTGGCATCAGCTGCCCTAGCTTTGGTGGTGGATGACATAGCAGAGCTGATTTTAGTAGCACTTAATTTTTAGCATCTCAGACCCCGATCGTCAGAATGCCACATTGCACTCGTAGTCCTGAGTCCTGGTGGCTATTTTTCCCCCTTGCTCACTTGAAAAAACCTTTTGTTTACCAGCTTAATGACTTGGTGTTCTGAAACATGTCTCGTGGTTTGTGCTACTTCTGAGGGCAGAGAGCTGATTGGATTGTGCTCTGCTTCTTCCTCCTCTGCCCCTTTTGTCTGTCTCCCCTTCCTCTCACTCCCCCTTCACCTTCCCTGCCTACCACCTCTGCCTGTCCCCACAGCAGCCTGAACAGCGTCAACAGCAGCGACTCCCGGTCCAGCGGCTCCCACTCGCATTCCCCCAGCTCGCATTACCGCTACCGCAGCTCCAACCTGGCCCAGCAGGCGCCCGTGAGGCTCTCGAGCGTGTCCTCTCATGACTCAGGATTCATATCCCAGGACGCCTTCCAGTCCAAGTCACCGTCCCCCATGCCACCAGAGGCCCCCAACCAGGTAAGGGTGCCCTGGGCTCCAGGAGCAGCCGTCCCACCTGGTGCCCTGACCACTGTGAATGGCCGGAAGCAAAGAAGGGCTTCCGCTTGGACAGACCCCCGCCTGCTGACTCCAGAAACCAATGGTTTAATTTCTCATCGTTAGCTGTGTTGTTCCCCAAAGGGAGAGAGACTGTAAGTTGGGTCTGAAGCCTGTCTCCTTGGTGGTAATGGTTGAGTTACCACATTGATTTGGGGAGCTCTCACATGTAAGTAGACAGATTAAAAGAACTTGGCCATTCTCTGGTGACACTGCAAGTGCCCAGCCTAGCGTGATGCTGTAATTAACAGGCACTAGGGCAACAGGGACATCCTCAATTGTCCCTCTCAAGTTCTTCCTGAATGGCTGAGATTTTATCATTGAATAGTAGCACTTCAGACACCCTTTCCTGGCACCCTCAGGTTCCCTGTATCAGTTTGTGCTGGAGAGGAGAATGCATCATCAGTGCCTCTGCAGGTAATTCTGTTGGCACTTGGATCTGGGAGAAGGGGCCGTGCGGGTTCGATGGTGCTAGGTCCAGCCTGGCCTAGTGGTTCCAACTGGAGCTGAAAGCCCGAGCTGGGGAGGGCATCAGAACACCCTTCCCGTGCATTGTCGTGTATGTGACCCCCTCTCTGTCCTCTCTCCCTTAGTGCCCTGGGTTGGCCTCTGGCTGAACACTTAGTAAAGCAGCACAGCATACAGAATGCTGGGTGCCCCACAGTGCCACCTGCTGGGAAGCCCATGCCAGAGCGCTGTGGTCCTGGCCTCAGCTCAGCGCTCCCTTTAACATTTTTCAGCCATCCCGGGGCACTGTGGCCTCTCTGTCTCTTCCTTGGCTGGACACTCAGTTTCAAATGGAAACAGAGCCAAGAGCCACGGCTCTAGTTTTAAAGTGCTTGTCCCGGCTGGGGTGCTTTGCCCCCCAGCCCTGCCGTGTGCTGTACTAAACCATACCTGTGTGGCTTGCGAGCAGGAGTCTGCCGTTCCTCTGAGACTGTTCTAATGTGCGCATAATTGTACATTTGTTTTTAATCGACTGCAAATTAACGTGGTACTGTGCACTGACACCCGTTTCTAAAACAGAGAGGCACGTGCTTTGGCCTTCCCATTCCAAAACCGCGTGTGTGCATCGGGCTGAAGCAGAGTGTTTCTGCCACGGACAACGTGGAGGGAAGCAACAGGGGTGTGTTGGGTTGAGTTCAATCTGAAAGCCTGTGCCCAGGACATGCTTGGCCAGCAACTCTAGGCTAGTTCTAATGAGCTCAGGGATGCTGCAGAATTGAATAGAATTCTATCTTTAAAAAAAGGCCTTATGGCTGCTTAGAATGATAGAGGGGAAATTTAAGGAAATTGTACAAATCACATGAGCCACAGGGTACAGTCTCCTGAAGGTGGCTTTATTGAGGGTGGGAGGGTGGGAGCACACCCCTAAGAGGGGCAGGAACCCTTGTCTCCCAACTCGGTGGACAGGTCTAGACCAAGGCCAAGCGATAGAGTTTGTTCAGGGTCCTCCTGTTTTCCTCCCTCTACTCTTTCCCAATTGTGCATTTAACCCACCTGTGCCCAGGAGTGGGGCCACATCTTAAGTGAGGGTCTCACCCTAGAGCCATTCACTCCATCTGAAGCAAGAGGTTCTTTAGAAAAAATGAGCAGAAGTCAAAACAAATTGGGACCCGCAGTCCTGGGGTGAGTCGCTGGTTTGTTTTTTCAAGTGCACCATCTTGAATTAGAGGAACCAAGAAAAACAGTCCTGATAAATTATAATAAGTGACTCTTACTTACATCTAAAGAAGAAAAAAAAATGAGGTTTAGAGGGCTTTAAGTCCACAGTCACTCAGCTGGGAAGTGGCAGAAATGTGACTTCAAACCTTAAAACCCCAGGTCCCGGGCTGCCAAGCAGGCCCTGCATGCGGGGTGTGGTGGGGACGTCCGTCCGCTATGTGGCCTCTCCCCACGTTGGCCCCACACAGCCCCACGTGTTGTTTAGTGTCTTCTTGGTCCCTTGCCCTTTCAGGAAGCCAAACCTCTGTCCCTTCCTTTGTTTTGTGGGTGAAAGGGACAGAAACGTGAATCTGGCCTCCTTGACAGTGAATACAGGAACACTTTGAGGGACAGCCCAGTAGAGAAGAGTGGGGCTGCGGTTGGTAAGCCAGAGATCACAGTTAACAGTGAAAAAACTTAAAACTATCTGGGTGGACACAAGGCAGTACGTGGGGGACCCAGTTTACATGAAAGAGATGGTCATTGTCACTCATCCATTTAGTATTTTTTAAGCACCTGCCATGTGCCAGGTCCAGGACTGGAAACTCAGTGTAACACTGAACTCATAGGAACTGTCCCTCTGCCTCGGCCGAGTGGCAGGAAGCCAAGCCGGGAGCATGTGTCCTGGCTGACATTAGGAGCCTGGCAGGGACCCAGATTTAATGTAGATCAGCACGAAGGTGTTTTCCCAAGTGAGACCTCTCCAGACGCTTCATCCCTCCCCACAGTGGCCACCAGAAACACTGCACTGACCACAGGCCTTGCCTGCCCCAAACCCCCAAATCACTCTTCAGACAGAGAAACCTAAAAATGTACCTTGCTGGAAACCCTCCCTTCTGGACCCAGAGGCTGCATTTGATGAAGGGGGAGTCCAAGAAGTAGAGCCATTGTAGGCTGATGTGTAGCAAAAGCCCAAGCCGGGGGTCAGCCTTCACGTGATAAATAATGCCTGTGAGCATGGGAGACGTGACAGGCAGGGCCTCCCTGGGGACCTGGGCCTGTGGCATGTGAAGAAAAGCCCAAGAGAACACAGCATCGCTGGGACTGCCAGTGCCATGACCGCCCTAGTGCCAGGCGTGCTTCTGGGTGCCAGCAAAAGGCACGAGTCTGTGTCCTCTGCAGCCCTGCAGTCCAGCAGGTCTAGGGCTGGCTGGGTGTCATGCTTCCTTTCAAGGGCTTGAAAACCTCTGTGTGGTTGCAACTTTGGGGAGAAAGTAACCCTAACCCTCTGCTTCTCTCATTCTCCCCTCTTCTGTGTATATGTCTGTCTCTCCCTCTCTCTGTGCGTGCCCTCCCCATTCCCACCCCCACTTCTTCCTTTTTATTTATTATTATAATTTGGTGGCGTGTGGTTCGGTTTCTGTCCGGTTCCCTCGTGTGGTCCCTCCCCTGCTGCAGAACTCGTCCAGCTCGGCCTCCTCTGAAGCCTCCGAAACCTGCCAGTCAGTGAGCGAGTGCAGCTCTCCCACCTCAGTCAGCTCGGGCTCCACCATGGGCGCCTGGGTGTCCACAGAGAAGGTGACCGCCCGGGTGGCAGCCACGGCGGCCCTGGTCTCCCTCCTCCCCACCCCCTGACTCCTGCCTGCTGCTTACACAGGCATCACAGACACGGGAACCTGGAAACTCAGAATCGACACCAAACGTGGGCCCCTCTTGGGGACAGAGGGTGGGATGAAGCTGAGGGTTTTCTCTAGAATGAGCGCCTGGCTGCGGAACAACGACCGTGTGGTCGTCCCGAGGGAGAGGAGGGGTATGGAGAATTTGGAGGTGTGAAGGCATCTTCCCAGATCAGGTGTTGTGTGCACATCCATCTCTCCCGCCCTTCCCTGGCCCCCGCCAGACCACTGAGCGGGACATGTCACTGTGTCAGAGGCTGTGTGCTTTTCTGCCTTTTGGTTTGCAAACCCCTGCGCCCTTCCCTTGATTCAGAATCTGCTCCTGATCCATGTGATGATTTTGGAAACCTAGAATGAACTGATTCGTCTGAAGCCGCTTTAGAATTTTTAAATTTGCATAATGAGATGAACAAATCACTATCACCATGAATTTAGGCTTCGTTAGTTACGTAATCAAAAACCATTGAGAACGCCACCAATTAAGGACACTGATCAGTTTCCAACCTATTCTCCATGTAGGTCAAATATTTCCTTGACTAAATACTTATTTGGTGTCAAATGCACGTGCATTCTTTGCACCCTGGCTCTTTTCTCTTGCATCATGGGTCACCTGTGAGCAGCAGAGCCCCGTTTGTTTTATTTATAAATATTGAGGTTTCCCCCTCCCTTGAATGTCAATGCCATCTTGTACCTCCACACTCATCCTGTTATATTAATTTTTTTTCCTTTTTTCCCCCCCTTGTTTGTTTTGTTTCCAGTTGTCTAACGGGTTTTCTCACTGTAGTTTATCAAGTGATTCCCACGTGGGGCCCGTGGGTGCAGGCCTTTTCCCCCACTGCCTGCCTGCCTCCCGCCTGCTCCCTCGGGTCACCTCTGTCCACCTTCCAGACTACGCTCATTATTACACCATTGGGCCCGGCATGTTCCCGTCATCTCAGATCCCTAGCTGGAAGGTTTGTGTCTCTCCGCCCCGCTCCTGTCCTCTCCTCCTGTCATCGCCTCTGTGCTCACCCCTCTTCTGTTCCACCATCCTCACCCTGGTTCTCCCCTCACCCTTCCTTTCACACTCTGCCTTCTTCCCCGTAACTCCTCTCCCTCAGTAACTTCCCAGCGGGGGAGAAGCGAAGAGCAGCAGGCGGCTCCGAGACAGCGATTTCCACGTGGTGTGGAGGCCCAGGAGCCTTCCTTCAGGGAAGCCTGGTCAGCCTCTGCAGCAGCGGCCCAGCCTGCGTCCGTTCCCAGTTAAAAGGCCCAGTTCCGCATCGAGTTGACACCTGCTGGGTTTATCCCCCTCCTGGGGCCCACCCGAGGGTGTCGGCGTTATCAGAGGCAGCTCTAGGCGGCTGGGAGGGACTGTCCTCAGCCCTGTTCCCCAGACGTGTCCCCTAGTAAGTCCTCTGCTGGGCTATGGGAACAGGACCATGATCCAAAGTATGTTTTGGGTCATTGCGTTTGACTTAAAAGTGTACGCAGACTTTATTTCCAGTCTTGATTGTTTTATGTTAAAGCATAGTTACTTTAATACAAAAATGAAGTTTTCAGATTATCTCCTGGCAAGTTCAGTGAGTGCTCCAGGGAGATACTATACTTTGTTTTGAGAGGAGGACCCACATGTGAAAAGTGGGCCCCTCGGCTGCCAGCGTTTTGGGCAGATTTTGACCTCAGCACTCACAGGTTGCATGGACTTCTCAAGACTCCTCAAAATCTTTCTACTGACCCCAGGAGCCTTCCCTTCCTAGCTGGGGACGTGAGAGGACAGGGATCCCAATGTGCCCTTGGAGGCCAGCTTCCCAGGGATCAGAGGACCAGCTGTAGGGAGAGTGGCTGGCGTCACCCTAGTGCCCCCTGGTGGCCACTCCACGAACGGGCTGTCGTCTTGGTAGCTGAAGGAGCCAGAAGGGCTGGACGTGCTCCCCTGGCTGGTGCCCTCAGCATAAGTTGGCCACCTGTTAGGTGGCTGTTAACTAAGAGTCCCCTGCTGCCTGCGTGGCGGGTGAGGGGTTTTAATCTTTGGGCAGGAATGAGGAAAAGGGACGTACCCAGGAGGCCCCCAAAGGGTTTTCCCACCCCTGCCTGGCCCTGCAGAGGCCTGCTGGCGTGTCCCAGCCTGAGCTTACCCCCAGGGGTCACCGCAGCCCTCCAGCTGGAGACAGGCCGTGGGCCTGACTGCGCTTGTTCTGCTTAGGACTGGGCTAAGCCAGGACCCTACGACCAGCCTCTGGTGAACACTCTGCAGCGCCGCAAAGAGAAGCGTGAGCCGGACCCCAACGGGGGAGGACCCCCTGCTGCGGGTGGCCCGCCTGCCGCCGCCGAGGAGGCTCAGAGACCACGGAGCATGACTGTGTCTGCTGCCACCAGGGTGACGCTCTTGTTCTCTATAGTTTGTTGGGTCCACTTAGGCCTAACCGGGGGCTGAGGCAGCCTTGCAGCTGGAGGGACTCTGGGCTCCATTCCCTTACTTCCTGTTCTGCAGCATGTAGAAGTCCCCGGGGAAAAAAACCTTGTGTGGGAACCAGACCTGTAGAACTTTCTAGACCCTGGGTAGGACCCAGGCAAGTCAGTAGCCCGCTGGGCCCACAGAAATGTGCTGCTCACAGGACGGAATAGGAGTGGTATTGAGTGCCTCCCAAAAGCGACGTGTGGATAGGCTCTGGGGGACACCAGGTGGGGGCTCATGGCCCTAGTGGCTTGTCTGTAGGGACGCCGTCTCTCTCTCCTCCATCCTGCAGCCTGGTGAGGAGATGGAGGCTTGTGAGGAGCTGGCCCTGGCCCTGTCGCGGGGCCTCCAGCTGGACACCCAGAGGAGCAGCCGGGACTCGCTTCAGTGCTCCAGTGGCTACAGCACCCAGACGACCACCCCGTGCTGCTCTGAGGACACCATCCCCTCCCAAGGTACGAGGGCAGCCTGCTGTTGCAGTTGGGCTTTCTGAGCAGCACAGGGAAGGAGACGGAAAACTCGTCGTCCCTTTTAACTAAGCTTAACCCCCGGCTGGCAGAGGGGTGTCAGAATTGTTTCCATTATCCGGGTGTGCGGTGGAGAGTTGGTCTGCAGTTGTCAGGTAGCTGCCATGTGAGACAGTGATCTGGGCTCTCCACAGCTCTTTTCAGTTTTCACCATCAGGGTGAATTTGAATTGAGACACATGCTGTTAGTAATAGCTTCGTTTTTGTTTTAGCTCTTTGTGCTAACGACTTCGCATTTATTTTCCCATTGAATCTCTACAATCTCTTGTGGGATAAGTTTTTTATCCCCATTTTACAGATATGGAAACTAAGGCTCAGTAACTTGCTCACAACTTGTTCACGCAACTAATAAGTAGCAGAGCTGGAGTTTGAACCTAAGACATGTTAGAGTCTCACGCCCAAGCTCTTAAGCCATTCCAGCCAAACCCTCTCCAACCTGCCTGCCTCACCCCCACCCCCACCCCCCACACGATCCAGGCAAGAAGAAGATATCTGTAGCTGGAACATCTATGATAATTGACCACAAGCTATTTGCCATCCATCAGTCAAAGCGTCTCTAGGACAGTGAGTCTCCGTGGATGGTGATTTTTGTCCCCCAGGGGACATTTAACAATGCCTGGAGATATTTTTCATTGTCACAACTGGTGCTACTGGCATCTAGTGGGCAGAGGCCCGGGCTACTACTAACCGTCCTGTAACACATAGCTCACACCCCATCCCTTCCACAGCAAAGAAGCATGTGGCCCAAGTCGTCAGTAGTCCTGCTGTTCAGAACCACTGCTGTGAGAGCTTTAGTCTCTAAGCTTCCCCTTCCCCACACCCTGAGACTGGCGTTGTGCCATTTCTTGATAGGAAGTGAGCACATGGCACTGATGGAACCTGTTGTTGGACCTTGTTGTCAGGAACTCATTGCCAGTAGCCCCATTCTTTTTCTAGCCCTCACCTAACCGGTTAATTATCGGGGAGACGTAAAGGCCTATGCTAGTGTGTTTGAGGTTTGTTTCTCATGTTGAATTCCAGACAGGAGAATGATCTCCTTCATCCCCTTACTCCTCCCAGAGATGCTTGGAGGTAGCTTTGCTGCAACCTGGCAGTTTTACCTTCTCCCCCACTTGATGATACTTGAGTGCTTTCCGTGTCCAGCGCCGTTCAGGTGCGCAGGGCACGTCAGCGAGCGAAGTGAAGATCCCTGCCGGGGGTTCTCCGTGGGTGAGGCTTGCTAAGGACGGTACGGAAGCCTGGGGGAAGCTTCGCATGAGACAGTGTGTGTGTCCTGCTCCGTGCGCTTTTTGTCCTCCCAACACAAAAGAATCAAAAAGCAAAGCTGCTGTCTTGGATATGTCTAATCAAACCCTATCATCAGTTTCAGATTATGATTATTTCTCCGTGAGTGGTGACCAGGAGGCAGATCAGCAGGAGTTCGACAAATCCTCCACCATTCCGAGAAACAGTGACATCAGCCAGTCCTACAGACGGATGTTCCAAGCCAAGCGCCCAGCCTCGACCGCTGGCCTCCCCACCACCCTCGGACCTGCTATGGTCACCCCAGGGGTTGCAACCATCCGCCGGACCCCTTCCACCAAGCCTTCTGTCCGCCGGGGGACTATCGGAGCTGGTCCCATCCCCATCAAGACACCCGTGATCCCTGTCAAGACCCCGACCGTCCCAGACCTCCCTGGGGTGTTGCCAGCCCCTCCAGATGGGCCAGAGGAGCGGGGTGAGCATAGCCCTGAGTCGCCACCTGTGGGTGAGGGCCCCCAAGGTGTCACCAGCATGCCCTCCTCCATGTGGAGTGGCCAAGCTTCCGTCAACCCTCCACTTCCAGGCCCGAAGCCCAGTATCCCCGAGGAGCACAGGCAGGCGATTCCCGAAAGTGAGGCTGAAGACCAGGAAAGGGATCCCCCAAGTGCCACTGTCTCCCCAGGCCAGATTCCAGAGAGTGACCCTGCAGACCTGAGCCCAAGAGATACTCCACAAGGAGAAGACATGCTGAACGCCATCCGAAGGGGCGTGAAACTGAAGAAGACCACGACAAACGATCGCTCGGCCCCTCGCTTCTCTTAGGCTCTCTTAGTCTCACAAGAAACGCTGCCAGTGGGGAATGAACTGTTTAATTAATAAAACCTAATTTGTCTTGATCCATTCCAATCTATAATCTAACAAAAGATTTTGTAGGCAACTCAGAATACAGCTCTTTTGAAAGTACTCAACACCTTTAGATAAGAATTAAAAGCAACATATGTAACTGACATAATCTTGATCTTTTAATTTGTAAATATTGACAATTTTCTTTCTGCACATTTTAATCTTAGTTTCCCTTTTGATTTTTCTGAAGGTGCCAAATTCCATTTAACTTTTTTACAAGTCTTTGTAAAATTTTAAATGCATAAGGGGGGTGGTTGGGGTAGGGAAACCATGAAGTAGTTAATTTCAGAAAAGAATTTACTATACTTCACTCTCTTTTTTTTCTGCAAGCTTTTGTAGATGCATTGTAGTAGTCTAGCTTAGAAGCAAATTCAAGTTATTTTAATGTACAAACAACATGGGTAAGAGGTAAAACCCTCAGTTAAATATACTGTGTTCTGAGGGAAAAAGCAGGAGTAACAATTGATGAGCAATATTCAGAGTGAAGTAAATCTGGAAATGGTAGACTGTGTTGGGATTGGGGGGAGGGCCATGGGAGGGGCACACTGTCAACATAGCCGATCCTGTCACATTTAAGAGTAGCCTCGTAGGTTGAATTTCTAGTAGCTTCATGGTAAATGCATCCGAATAAGCCATACTGGATTGCAGTGTTTGTTTCTGTAGGGTGTTTAAGGACTTCCTTTCTCCCACGATTCCTCTTGACTGCACACAGCACCCACCTCCAATCCCGTGCATGCTGCTGCCACCAGGTAGACGTAGAGTGCCCCACTTTAGTTTCTCGTTGATTGTACTCACTTTCATTGAATCCAAATACATCCAAAAGGGTAAGGCAGTTTAAAAAATGTGAAAACATTTTAAAATGATAGCAGGGAATTCTTAGACATAGCAAATGCCTTTTACTTAACTGTGCCCAGCAGGCTGGGTGCGTTGAAAAGCCCAAATATTTTGAAAAAACTCGAGTGGATTTAACAAGGGTAACCAGCTTGGAGTCTAGCAACTTGCCAATGTGTTTACCAATTTGGGGGCTTGTTTTTCTTATCTTCTTTTAAATCAATAGCAGTTAATTGGCTTCATATTAAACACTGAAGAGAGGAGGATTTGTTTATTGTCACTGGGAATCTGACCACTATACTGTCCTTTTTTGTATTCTAGGTAATGTTTTTTGGAATGGATTTGTCTTTTCTTTTTTAAGTGGAAGTTAAATTTGTTATAATACCCATCCCTTAAAGCCAACAGAGATTTGTAGATTTAAAGGGATCACATTTGGAGAAGGCAACAGTGTTTAAAAAAGAAAGCAAGCCCCTTTAGCAGTTGGGTCAGTTGACAGGGCACATTTGTGACCATACTTCTCAAGGAAGAGGAGTTTGGTGGGTCCCACACACCCTGCAGATTTCTGTTGGCTCTGATCCTCAAAGACATAATCTTATGCTTTAATACATAACCGCATTGGATGTGACAGTAACGTACCTGTATAGTCACTGTTCTATATATTAACATTTAACACTGCTGTGATTGCTCAAGGACATTTTATGTTATGGCTTTAAAGCAAAGGCATGATTATTAGAAACTATTTAAGCTTTTTTCTTTGAAAAACAAGCTCCTTTTACAGAATATAAGCAACAGTAGTGCCTGTGGTTTAGCCCACCAATCTTGATGACTAAAAGTAGCTGATGCATTGTGCATATGATGCTTGAGATGGTTTTTGCAAAAGCAGAAATCGCTGCAAGGTAATCACAATAGATAAAAGTGGTATTTTAAACCTTTGAAATAAATGGATGTAACTGTACCTTGGTACAGCTTTTCACTTGTTTAGTTTTTAAACGTTAGTATAATCGGAGTAAGTATAAAATGTTGCCAAATTCAATGTAGAAAGAATGTGACAAGACACCTTGGGTAGTTCTGTTTGTGTTTTTGCATATTGTAAAAGCAGTGTCACAGCTAAAAATAAAGAAATCCTTTCTAAAGGTAAATTATTGTGGTTTAGTTGCTAGTTTGTACTGAGAGTTGATCTCTCCCTGTGCAGTTTTTTGTTCTAAACGTGTATAAATAACAATTGTGTAATGTGTCTCCCTTCTACATTGTAACAATTGCTTCAGCCCACGTTATAAATAAAGAACCACTAGAGAAAAAAAAAGTTCTGTATTTCAAGTCTTGTTAAAATTCAGTTTGAGGTCTTAGTCAAATGTTAGAAGATGGACTGAGACTCAAATTGAGCTTACTTGTAAAACTAACAAAATACTATTTTTGTGATGGTTGAGCCATAAGAACACTAGTTGCCTGAACTATTATTTGAGAACAGGTCCAATAAGTTACAAGAACTAAAATTATCCATTTGGGGTTGGCAGTTTTAAAAATTGCTTTACCTTAAAAATAAAAACAAAAATGTCTTGAAACATTTAAGAGTTCTGCTATACCGTTACCTTTCCGTCTGCAGACAATCTAAACTATGGTAGAGGAAGCAAAGCTGGAAAACTGGCTCTAAAATAAGTGTCACAGAAAGTTTCATCCTGGATTCGACACTTGAACCCCAACCAGCTGAGGGAACTCCATAAACTCCATGCTTATTTGTTGGCTATGTGCTTCTTAGAAAGAATTGTCCTTTTAATAAAAGCGAAAATCCCCGATTACTGGAATCTTTAGAAAACCAAAGGGGTATTCTAAGACCTCAGTATGTCTCTCTTCAGCTTTGCATGTTCCTTCCAGTCACTATAGGTAATTAAGCCTTCAACTTGAGTTTGTTCACCTCAGTCTTCACAGTAAATCTTGTATCTGGTTCTGTTGCAAAGTTTTCCCTTACTGATAATGTGCTATTAATATGATTTCTTAAGGAAGAAGAGAACACATCTGACTGACTACATTTCACATCATTTTCTTTACGTGCACAACTGATAAAAAGACAATGACAGTTGCATGTCACTTGACATCATGGTAATCGTTAGAAGAACACATCAGTCAGACCAGATCATTTCAGTTATTTTTATTAGGGCAAGTGTGTGTATGTTCTGTAACTTATTTCACTTGCAAGCATGAACAGTGAGGTCTCTCTTTCTCTCTCTACACAGGCCGATCCCTGGGTCTGGTCACAATATGCCACCACAGTGGGGGCAAATCACCTTCCTTTCTGGCAGGGGGCAAAGCTTCAGTCAGAGGACCACCAGGTGGGGTTTCCTCCTCTAGCTGCTTAACCTAGAAGGAGACAAGGAACAATTACCAAAGGAGTCTCACTGACTGTCAATCTGTCTACTGCAGCGAAGTGTCAACTTTATGGGGTGTCACACACTACCTAATCTCAGTGTTGAAAAGTGTTTTTTATATATACCTGTACTTTTACTCAGACAGAAAAGCTTTTCTCCTATAAGGGTTTTCCCATTCTTTAAAACAGCAAAGCTAAAAAAACCCTCCTACCCCTCGTATTATTTTGCTTAAAGCAAAACACGACAATTACCATTTCAATTCCCCTTGTCATTGTTCTTCACCTCTCCCCCAGAAACACATTTGTTTTTGTGTCTCAGCTAAGTGTTGTCCAAAAGCACCATTAAAAAACTTCAGTTCATTACATATTGGAGATTATAATCAGAAAGGTCCCCTACATAGCAACCAGGACAAGAAATAACATGAAATCACATGTAAAAATGTGCTCAGTTCTGCCTGAAGGTGCCCGGCTACTCCCAGTTCTAGTGCTCTCCAAGATAAATGTCCTAGCAGGGGAGGAGACCTAAGAGCTGAAGCTCCATCTAGAATAATGCATTCTGGATTGTGGTTGCTCTGGGCCTCCAAACACGTGTGTTGTCTAATAATGTTGAAGCACTGGAATAAGTAACAGAGAAATGCACTTGAGCAAAAAAATAATCATGGTGATCCACTGCAGAATGAACCTGCTGTTACCCGTGAATAAATATACTTCAAGCTTTTAAATGCTGAGACATTTACAAAACGCTGCCTACCTTGGTCACAATGACCTTCCATCCACTCTACATTGGCCAAAGACTTCCAAAGGTCAACATCCTGGACCTCACCAGAACAACTTCCAAAACCATGAATTCAAATATCCTGCTATCCAACTACCCCCTCCCATTTCCAGCTCATTTGCTTAAATACCCCCCTGAAACTCACACAGATGAAACAAGTCATAGATCCTCCCACCCAACCTGCCCTTCCCCCCTGCATCAGCCTCCTCTGTCTTTACTACCTTTGTTTATCCAGCTTAGGTTCCTTCATGACAAACGCTCCCTTTTGAATAACCTCAAGTTGTCACTTTCTCTGGGCAATGGACAAACCGAACCACCTACCTTCAAGCCTGCACCTGTACTACTTAATATTGCTAAAGAGAAAAAAATTTCTGGAACAAACCGGTGTCATAACACATTCATTGTTCTCAACTCCAGATGGGCCTTCACCACCACCTGGCCATCCTACTCCCCTCCCCAAGACTATCACACTTCTCCCACATTCTCCAAACACACTGGACCCACTTCTTTTTAGCTTTTCCTCTTATTTCAATAAAAGATTAGAAGCTATCATACAGAAGTCTGTCATCTTTAAAACTTCTAACCGTAAGGCATTTATATACATTTTTTTGTCCAATTATAGTGGAGAAAGATCTTTCTCCTTTTCTTTCTTCTCTACACTCTCTTCTGAGGATTCCACATATCTCTCCATGGCTTTTAAAACAACTAAAAATGTGAGGCCGGGCGCAGTGGCTCACGCCTGTAATCCTAGCCCTCTGGGAGGCCTAGGTGGGTGCATCGCTCGAGGTCAGGAGTTCGAGACCAGCATGAAGCGAGACCCCGTCTCTACTAAAAATAGAAATAAATTATCTGGACAACTAAAAATGTATATAGAAAAAATTAGCCGGGCATGGTGGCGCATGCCTGTAGTCCCAGCTACTCGGGAGGCTGAGGCAGTAGGATCGCTTGAGCCCAGGAGTTTGAGGTTGCTGTGAGCTAGGCTGACGCCACAGCACTCACTCTAGCTAGGCAACAAAGTGAGACTCTGTCTCAAAAAAAAAAAAAAAGTGAAAGTTCTGTTTCTAGGCAAAATTTCCCCTTGGAGTTCCAAAACTGCCTACTGACATCTGCCTTTGATGTCTCACAGGAGTCTCAAACTTCACACTTTCAAAACAATGCCTGATTGTCCCAATACCTATCACATGCTCTGTGTCCCCAGTCTCCCTATCTCAATAAGTACCACCACCAAGATCCAGATGTGAAGGCTTAACACCTGGAAACCACGCTGGATTCCTCCCTGCCCTTCACCTGTCCTTCACATGCAATCAATCTTTATATCCCTCCAAAAGACATCCCGAATCTAACTCCTTCCATATCTACTGTGTCCCCCCTAGTGCTGGTCGTTAGAAACCTTTTTTGACTAAACTACTGCAATAATTTCAATATTCCTCCTCTTGCCCTCTCCAATATATTCTTCACACTATAGCAAGACTGAGCTTTTAAAAATGTTAACTCTGGCCATAACACAACTAAAAAATGCCTAAGGCTCTAGTGGAGAAGAAGGTTAAGGGGTAGTCGGGTACAGCAAGAAGGTCAGGCAAAGGAGAGAAGCAAAATCAGAGAAGAGAAAAGCCAAAAAGAACAGGGAATGCATTTAAACCTATTTGTAAGACGGTTGTAAGTGTTAAATTGAGCACACTCAGAAATTAAAATATATCTGAGAAGCAAGGGGCCAGAATAACTGTCATGGCTGGAATCTGAACCTCTGCATGTGAGGAGTAAAACCCGACTCCGTCCATGTGGCCAAGCTATATGGTCAAGGGCAAGTAAGACGCACCTCTCGCTCCCAGCTTTCCCTCCGCAGCTTTTTCCACTGTTCTCTCTTGGCAAAGTAATCAGGATACATTGCCTTCTCAGAAGGATGCCAGTGATCTAAGCACCACTCTGGAAGCTGTTAGGAGAGGAAATCATGGTGTCATTCCAAAGGATACCTTACATGTCACTCACAGGGCCTGCTCAGGAGATAAGGACAAACATCAAGGTGAGTTTTTATAACCATTTGCAACTATTAGGCTGTTTCTAAGCAATGAACAGCAGGGAACAAGCAGAAACCAAAGAAAGAGCCTCTGGCTGAAAAACAGCAGCAGCATCAGTCCAAAGAGAACTGGATCATTCCTCCTCTGCCTGGCTTTTCTAGATATCCAGAGTGGTTTATGTTACTTGTAACTATTACCTATAGTATCTCAGAAATACTAAGCATCAATCCAAGTTGGTTAACTTTAAGGTCCTAAAATGAGTTACTTACCCAATAATAACTTTGCTCTGCCAAAAAGTATACTGCAAGACCTTGAGCTGAATTTGAAAGAAAATCTTTATGATGTGTAAGAGAGAGAAAACTGATACCTGAAAAAAAGTACAGGCATGCCTTGGAGATACTGTGGTTTCAGTTCCAGATCACTGCAATAAAGTGAGTACCACAATAAAGGCACACAAATTTTTTGGTTTCTCAGTACACATAAAAGTTATATTTACATTATACTGCAGTCTATTAAGTGTGCAATAGCATTATGTCCTAAAAATGTACACAACTTAAAAATACATTATTGCTAAATCTGTTAATGATCATTTGAACCTTCAGCGAATCATAATCTTTTTGCTGATGGAGGATTTTACATCAATGTTGATGGCTGCTGACTGATCAGGGTGGTGGTTGCTGAGAGTTGGGGTGGTTGTGGCAATTTCTTAAAATAAAACAATGAAGTTTGCTACATCAACTGACTCTTCCTTTCACATAAGATTTCTCTGTAGCATGTGATAGACACTGTTTGATGGCATTTTACCCAGAGTAAAACTTCTTGCAAAATTGGAGTTAGTCCTTTCAAACCCTGCCACTGCTTTATCAACTAAGTTTATGTACTGCTGTAACTCCTTTGTTGTTATTTCAACAATATTCACAGAATCTTCACAAGGAAATCCATTTCAAGAAACCACTTTCTTTACTCATCCATAAGAAGCAACTCCTAACGTATTCAAGTTCTATCATGAGATTCAGTCACATCTTCAGGCTCCACTTCTAATTCTACTTCTCCCACTATTTCTATCACATTTGCAGTTGCTTCCTCTACTGAAGTCTGGAACTCCTCAAAGTCATCCACAGGGTCAGAAACAACTTCTTCCAAACTCCTGTTAATGTTGAAATTTTGACCTCCTCCCATAAGTCAAATATGTTCTAAATGGCATATAGAATGGTGAAACTTTCCCAGAAGGTTTTCAATTTATTTTGCCCAAATCCATCAGAGGAATCCCCATCTATGGGTAGCTATAGCCCTGTAAAATGTATTTCTTAAATAACAAAACTTCCAAGTTGAAATTAATCCTTGATTTGTGGGCCACAGAATGGATGTTGTCTTAGCAGCCATGAAAACAACATTAATCTCCTTGTACATTTCCATTAGAGCTCTTGGGTGACTAGGTGCATTATCAGTGAGCAGTAATAAAAGGAATCTTTTTTTCTGAGTGGAGGTCTCAACAGTGGGCTTAAAATATTCAGTGAACCATGCTGTATACAGATGTGCTGTTATCCAGACTTTGTTGTTCCATTTATAGAGCACGGGCAGAGTAGATTTAGTATAATTCTTAAGAGCCCTAGGATTTTTGGCATGGTAAATGAACATTAGCTTCAACTTAAAGGCATCAGCTGCATTAGCCCCTAACAAGAGAGTCAGCCTGTTCTTTGAGGTTTTGAAGCCAGGCACTGACTTCTCCTCTTTAGCTATAAAAGTCCCCTAGATGGCGTCTTCTTCAAATAAAAGGGTGTTTCTTGGCTGGCACGGTGGCTCACGCCTGTAATCCTGGCACTCTGGGAGGCTAAGGAGGGAGGATTGCTCGAGGTCAGGAGTTCGAGACCAGCCTGAGCAAGAGCGAGACCCCTGACTCCACTAAAAATAGAAAAAAATGATCTGGACAGCTAAAAATATATATAGACAAAAATCAGCCGGGCATAGTGGCACATGCCTGTAGTCCCAGCTACTCGGGAGGCTGAGGCAGAAGGACTGCTTAAACCTGGGAGTTTGAGGTTGCTGTGAGCTAGGCTGACACCACGGCACTCTAGCCTGGGTAACAGAGCGAGACTCTGTCTAAAAAAAAAAAAAGGAAAAAAAAAAAGGCTGTTTCTCTACAATGAAAATTTGTTAGCATAGCCACCTTCATCCATTATCTTAGCTGAATCTTCTGGATAACTTGCTGCAGCTACTGCATCAGCACTTACTGCTTCACCTTGCACTTTTATGATTTTAGGCTTCTTTCCTTAAACCTCATGAACCAAACTCTGCTAGATTCAAACTTTTCTTCTGCAGCCTCCTCACCTCTCTCAGCCTTCACAAAATTGAAGAGAGTTAGGGCCTGGCTTTGGATTACACTTTGGCTTAAGGCGATGTTTACCTGGTTCGATCTTGTATCCAGACCACTCAAACTTTCTTCATATCAGCAATAAGGCTATTTTGCTTCTTATCATTTGTGTGTTTACTGGAGTAGCACTTTTAGTTTCCTTGAAAAACTTTTCCTTTGCATTCACAACTTGGCTAACTATTTGGCACAAGAGGCCTAGCTTTCTGCCTATCTTAGCTTTTGACATGCCTTCCTCCCTAAGCTTAATCATTTCTAGCTTTTGATTTAAAGTGAGAGACATATGACTCTTCCTTTCCTTTAAACATTTAGAGGCCATTGTAGGGTTTTTAATTGGACTAATTTCAATACTGCTATGTCTCAGGGAATAGGAAGCCCTAGGGAGAGGGAGAGAGAGAAGGCAACAGCTAATTGGTGGAATAATCAGAACACACACAGTATTTATCCATTAAGTCCACTGTCTTATATGGGCATAGTTTGTGGTCCCCCAAAACAACAGTAACATCAAAGATGAATGATCACAGATCACCATAATAGAATGAAAAAGTATGAAATATTAGTATTGAGAGAATTGCCAAAATGTGACACACAGACACAAAGTGAGCACATGCTGTTGAAAAAATGGTGCCAACAGACTTGCTTGACACAGGGTTTCCACAAACCTTCAATTTGTAAAAAGTCAGTATCTGCAAAGCACAATAAAGTACAATAAAATGAGGTATGCCTGTAGTATCTAACAATTGTCATAAAGGAAATCTCATTGCTACCCCTCAAAGAGCAAGTGGTTTATATGGCTCTCAGGAGACAGCTGCCACTGTAAACCTCACCTACCTTGTAGCACTCGTATCTCTCATATGAGGTACCCCCAGGAGAGTCGGGGAAGATATATGGCTGTGGATGCTGAGAGAACCAGAATTCTTCCTCTGCCTCCCTCAGCAGCTGGGTGGCCTTCCTCATATCCTTTTCATTCTTGTGTTCTTCAAACCGGGCTCTCATCAAACAAGCAAAGTACCGGTATTTGTCCCTTAAACCAAAATGATTTTGGAGATTAGAAATGTTATCTACTCAAGTGGGCAGTATCACCGCCTGACAGGAGGCTGCACTCCTACTAATACCTTCTGGATGAGTATGGAACATCCTGGCACCTCCCTGAACCCTGTCAATGGAGCAGCCATATCATTATAATTGCTTCCTCTGCAGCCTGCCAAACATCAGCAACAAAAAAATACTGTATTATTAATAAATACAGCCTAACTATTTTTCTCCTCTCCTCCAACAAGGGAATGATGATTTAAACAAAAAAAGAAAAAGAGAACTGGCAATTAAGAGAAAAGCTACAGCCTCTGTAGGATCAGTCAACACTTATCCAGTGACAACTTATTCCATTTCCTTCTATCTAGTGCTAGGCACTGTGCTAAATTTTGGAGATAACAAAGATGATAAGGAGGTGTTATATGGTACAAACATTATTGCTCAAATCATATAGAGCTGGGCTTGAATCCTGACCGACACTAGTCGTGTGACCTTAGCCAAGTTGCTGTCAGGTTCTGAAGAAACTGTGGGAAGAGATCAGTTATGAGGCTTTAACAATAATCCAGGCCACAGATACAAGGACCTGAAGCTGGCAGCGGTGGTGCTGACAGAATGGAGACAGGAGACATGTAGATTACCAAGTTATGAGACTCTTAAGTCAGACTGCACAGGCTTGAATCTTAGCTCTGCCACTAGCTGTGTAATCTGGGATAAGTTACTTACTGTCTCTTGGCCATGGGTTCCTCCTCTATAAAACAGTGTTAATGACAATGTCTGTATACCTTGGGTTGACTTAGAGCTAAAACACATCAACACATTTCACAAAGTGCTTGGTATATCCCAAGTGCTCAATAATGTCAGTTACTAATATTATTGCACTGGAAAGAGAATTTACAAAAATCAGTGTCCAATTATACACAGTGTATGTGTGTTATTGGCAGAGGAGTAAGTGGTAAAAATTCTGAGACTTAAAGCTTAGTAACTGAATCGCTAATAGGGCCAGTAGCTGAAGCAAGGAATCTGGGAAGAGAATCAGAATGGCGGATTGAAAAGAAGACGAGTTTCTTTTAAAGAATTTAGACAAATTGAGTTTCAGAGAACAGTAGGTAATCTAACAAATAATTGCAACTACAGCTCTAAAGACACATAAGCATAGGTGGCAACTCAAGTCCCAGCATTAAATGAGGCTGCCCAAAGTAAATACAGCAATACAGAGGGCCTGGAATGGAACCATGGAGAACAGATAGCACTATGAGGGCAAATGGAGGAAGGAATTCAAGCAAGGACTGAGAAAAATGTCAGATTTTAAAAATGCTAAGCTGGTGCTGTCATAGTAGCTAGTTTTATCATTTTCTCCAGGGCTATGGACTTCAATATTCCCAGCTGTAGTTCAGGAATTACCAGAATTCTTTTTTTTTTTATGTTTAACTTTTAAAAATTGATACATAATATTAAGATTATTAAGTATGAAATGTCCGGTTTCCTTAAGTACTAAGTTTTACAGTTGATATCTCTTGACATTTCACTCTGACATTTATTTTATTTTTATTGTGAAGGTACATCCTCGGTCTTGCAAATGCATGTTTTGGCTTGTGATTATCTTTCAAATTTTTTTTAGAGCAATTTTGTGAAACCATGGATAAGTCAAAAATTCGTGTTATTTTTGAATATGAGTTCTATTGTGGAACCAATGCAGTGCAGGCAGCTTGAAATATCAATGAAGCGTTTGGGAAGGATGTGGCTAATAAATGCACAGTATGTCAATGGTTTGAGCTCTGTTCCAGTGATTTTCATCTTGAAAATAAGTCACGTGGGCAACCTGAGACCAAGGTGGATAATGATGAGCTGAAAGCTATAGTGGAAGCAAATCCATCTCAACCTACGCATGAATTAGCAGCAAGGTTTGATGTTACTTTTCCAACAATATTGGACCATTTGAAACAAATCAGCAAGGTATAGAAGCTGGATAGATAGGTTCTGAATGAATTAAGCATGAGATAAGAAATCATCTCAAAGCTTGCCTTTCTTTGCAGTCATGAAATAAAGGTGAACCAATTCTACACGGTATTGTTACATGTGATGAAAAATGGATTCTTTTTGACAATTGCAGGCGTTTGGCACATGGTTAGAATAAAGATGAAGTGCCAAAACATAGTCTAAAACTGAATAGTCACCAAAAAAACTAATGGTGTCTGTTTGATGGTCCAGCACTGGTATTATCCACCATAGCTATATGAAACCTGAACAATCTATTACAGCAGATGTCTACTGCAACCAATTAGATGAAATGATGAGGATGCTGGCGATTAAGCAGTCCAGATTGGTCAACAGAGACAGGCCAATCCTCTTGCAAGACAATGCTCGACTGACCACATGTCGCATAAACAATGCTGCTCAAACTATAGCATCTGGACTTGGAAACTCTCTGTCATCCACCATATTCATCAGACCCTGCACCAACTGACTAGCACTTCTTCCAGTTTTTGGACCACTTCTTGCAAGGAAAAATATTTCGTTCTCAATAAGCTGTAGAAAATGCCTTTCATGATTTCATTGCCACTCGCTCTCCAGGTTTCTTCGCTGCTGGCATAAACAAGATACCATTAAGATGGCAAAACTGTGTGGACAGTTTAGGTGTATACTTTGATTAACTGTACTGCTTATTGTTTGAGATATAAGAAACTACACTTTTGATTTGAAATCAGACACTTCATATTTAATGACCTAATAATTGTAAATACTTATGGGATACATGTGATATTTTGACACATGCATACAATGAGTTATGATCAAATCAGGGTAATTAGGATAGTCATCACCCCAAACTTTTATCATTTCTTTGTGTTGAGATATCTAAATTCTTAAAGGCTTGACTTCCTTCATCTTTATAAGACTGACTGATACTACAATTCTGTTATCTATTTGTTTATGTGTCCATTTTCCCCACTAATCCATGAGCTGCCGCAGCTCAAAAAAGCATTTACTAACTTTTATTTATTTGGCATCCATCATAGAACCTGAATTGCAAATTTTGTCAAATAAATGAATAAGGAAAACTCAGGGAAGAAACTAACAACCCTGTACATGGCCATCTTCTTGCCTAGCAAAGAGAAGTACGTCCATGACTTTCTAATAATCACAGATATGCAATCTGGACTTCAAGGATATCCTCTGCAACTCTTTCAGGCCTACTCAGTTTTCCATCACTTACAGGCTTTTCCCAGAAGCCCTTCTCTTGAAACTAGGTTTTAAAACTCTGACAAGAGTGGGGGCCTGGCATTCACACATCTGGGGTTGTCAGCCCACCCTGCATTGCATTTAGGTCATGCACATCTATATATTTTAACACTATGTTCTAAGACTAGTTAGTCTCAGATGTATAAAGGAGGAAAGAATGGAACTATGTGGGAGGTGAGAAAGACTTGAGGGTAATGAAAAGGACTGGATGAAGCTAAAAAGAGAAAAGTTGATAGGAGGGGTGGGACAACGATAATGCTGTGGAGTCATACTTAAGTTTTAATAGTGGCTTGGCTACCAGCTAGCTCTATGGCCTTGCACAAATTATTCTCTGTGCCTATCTCCTCATCTGTAAAATAAGGCTAAAATAATCCCTAACTCCTAGAGTTGTTTTGCAGACTAAACAACATAATATGTTTTGCACATATTATTATTGTTAATACGAGATCATAAAGGTATCATTTTGTGAGCACCGGACCTGTGACATTACAGTTTTAGACACATTCCTTTATTTCATTTAATCTCCAAGCAACCTTTGCGCTGCGTCCTGTTTTACTTTATAGAAAACTGAGACCCGGACCAGATAAGCAACTCTACAAGGTCTCGCAGCTATGGGCGGTGAGCCTGGATTCGAACCCGGGTCTATGGGCGGCCTCTGTGGGGCGAGAGGCCGTCTTCTAATGTGTCCCTGAAGTCCTTGAGCCGCCCAGTCCCCTGGCGCTTCTTAGCGTCCATAGAGTCCCCGAGATCACCTCCCTCCCAGGCCCTGGTTCCCCCTCTCCCACCTGTGTATGCACCACGACTCGAGGTGGCGTAGCGCCCGCTTATAAAGCCTCAACACCTTCTGCTGATGAGTCAGGTAGGCCGCCGGCGCTGAGAACGCCATGACGGCCCGCTCACCTTCAGCGGCCGCACGCGCTGCCGGGAAACCGGAAGCCTGGGGCTACGGCACCGAGCGAGCCGGCTGGAAGGGCGGAGCTGCTGCCTGCCACTTCCGCTTCCGCCGGGGAGGTCCTACGGCAACAGTCATGACTCGCTTCAAGTTTATTGGTAAGAGGAGCGTTTTCCCGGTTCTTGCATGTCGCTAACCAAGGCTAGGGGGCCCAGGACTTGCACTCTCCGGCTTTTTAAAGGTTGGAAGGGCCACTCAATGGAAAAGAGTGCGGGGAGGCTTCTGGGTGGATGCTGGTAATGAATGTTCTGGTTCTTGATCTAGGTCCTGGATTCACGAGTGTGTATTTATTTGTGAAAATTCACAAGCATGGTTATGATTTGGGCTCTTTTTAACGTGTGTGTTGTAGTCAGTTTTAAAAAGAGGAAGAAAACAACCCCTCAAAATCCAGTACATCAATTCGAACTTTTCTTTGGTCCTTCTATTTTAACTTTTCTTAATCACTGTGCCGGTGTTTGCTGGTGGGTAGGGGGGTAAGGAGGTGATTTATATCTCAGAGGCCATTAAGTATAAGAGGAGAAACAGACATGAATAAGAGGAGAAACAGACATTGAGTCCAGGAAAAGAAGATATTTGCCACCAAACCTCCTAGCTTAGGTAAAACACCCTATTCATCAAAGGATAGAAGCAGCTGTAATAACTGGCTAAGGGATGCACTTTAGGCAAATCATATGTCAGAAAGAAAAGGACTATATGTCACCGATATGAGAGATTCTCACAGAAAAAGGAAGAAATTGGTGGCTGAGCCAGTGCAGATTATTTTAAAGCCCAAGACACGCTTGCTTCGAAACCTGAATTTAGAAGTTTAAGTACACTGAATCAGAGCCTGAACAACTGACCCTTCAGAGGACTGTTCTAGGAAGAAGTTGTATCACCTGGAATTGATCTCAACCAGCATCTCCCTCAGGGAAGGCATTGTAGAAAACAATTTAGCATCCCATTTAACATCCATTCCTATTAGGGTGAGAGAGGGCAAAGAATGGCTTCATAAATTGAGTCTCCAAGCTAATCTTCAATTACCTTTTAAAATTAGAGGCATAAATGTTTACGTGTTAAATTTGCCTACTTTTCAGTTCCATATATTTTTCACTTTGTCTTCTAGTAAAAGATTGCTTTGGAAAAATTCTAATCTCTTTGCTGCTGACAAAGACTCTCTCCTTGACTAAACCTGAATCAGACTGTCCTGAGCTGGCTTCTTGACTAGGCTCTGACCTTGAGCTCTGTCCTTGGCCCACTGGGTCCAGTTTTAGGAAGAATTCTACTGGATCAGTTTAGTGAAAATCCCTGATCAATTCCTTATCTCCCGTCTTGTATATCCTATCACTCTGGCCTGCCTTCAGCAAGAGTCCGTCAGGTTGGGTTAAGTGAGAATCCTCCCTTACCTCTGATATTTCCTCAGTAATTTTTTGTCTGCTGATACCCATCCTATTTGGTAGCTATAAATCCTTACTTGTCCTTGTATTCAGAGTTGAGCCCAATCTCTCTCTTTCTGCAAAACCCTCATTGCACTAGTCCTTCTTGAATAAAGGCTTCCTTATGGTCTTTAATATGTGTCGAGAATAATTATTTCTTTTACACTGCACAAAGGGGAAATGGACTAGAAGAGATGCAAACCATTTCCATTTTCCTAATGATCAATGACAGTAGGTTACCACAGACTGAATCTCTGTGAAAGATTATTTTAGGCAGAAAATTTCACTGGGTTAATTTTCTCAGTCTGTCCCCTTCTTTATCTAATTTCCTTCCCTACTTGTAAAGAAACCAAATGATAATTTCTTGTGCTTTGCCATTCTACTGGTTGACTTAAAATCATGAGGTCTATAAATTTGGAGAGGAGAACTTTATTTCTTCTGATGGGTTGCAACCTGCAGGCCAGGAGGCACAGCCTCTGGCTGAGACTAAAAGAAAGCACTTTGTGAACCCGAAAGATCAATTAGCGTCACCTCTTACTCTAGGACACCCAAATTATTATTTCCCCTTCCCTTTTTGTCCATGAACAGAAGGAAGGGGAGTCCTAACTCAGCTCCATGGGGATAGCAGTCAGTCCATTGGGTATTATAGTCAACAGTTAGACTCAGTGGCCCAAAGACTGCCACCCTGCCACCTCCACCCTCATTAAGGCTACCAAAAAAATAATAATAGGATCCCCTCTCACTCTGTATGTTCCTCATTCAACTGAAGCCCTTCTCATCTCTCACCATACTCGGCATATTTCAGCCAGCCGATTGACCTCCATTGTGATACTTTTTTCCTCATCTTCTAACTTGACCATGGTTTATTGCAACTTCCTTAATCCAGCCACCCTTTTGCCTTTACCAAGAAAAGATTTTCCCCATGACTGTGTTGTCTTTACAGATGCCCATCTTTTACCCCATATAGACTTAAAGGAGACCCCCATTCCCAGTCCAGATTTTATCTGGTACACTGATGGATCCTTTCTCAAAAATTCTGCTGGCTCCTATCAGGCAGGCTACATAGTGGTCTCTCTGATAGAAACCATCATATCAGATCCCCTGTCAGGTGCCTGACCACCCAACAGGCAGAACTACGTCCCTTCCTGAGGGCTGCCTGCTGGCCAAAGGCTAGAGTAGCTGACATTTATACAGACAGCAGGTATGCCTTCCTTTGGAGTTGCCTGTGGTTTTGGCATGCTCTGGAAACAAAGGGATTTTTTTACATTTTTTTACTTACTCTGGACAGCCTATAAAGAACAAAGACTTTGTTTTGGCTCTCTTAGATGCCATTCAGGCTCCTCTGAGCCCTAGCCATTATCAAAGTCTAAAGACATTCTTCTGACAAGACAGAAGGCAGCAAAAGCAACCACTTAGTGGATGTGATGATATAATTTCCCAATTATGCTTAACACACTGCCTGCCCTTCTCCCCTTGCTCCTCCTTCTCCCCACCCCCCCCCCATCTCAAGATCTCCTTTCCAGACTCTCACTATCTCAAAAGACAGTCTCAGAGTCTAAAAGGAGGAAATGGATAAAACAAATTGTACTTTCAGCCCCCAGACAAAATTATGGGACAATCTATGCACTTAGGCCAGGAAATGTTTTCTTCTACCCAGTTACAGGGGGGAACTCCTGGTTTGTTGCTGGGGGCTCATTAAAGTTATAAAAATCTATCAGTGCAAGGTTGTACAATCTTTTTACAGGTTCCAATCAGATCATGAACTCCAGTATCACCATCTCCAGCCTGGTGATTACGTATACTGGAAGAGACATCAGTTACAAGACTCCCTCCTGCTCAGTTGGAAGGGTCCTTATCAGGTGCTATTAACTAATCCTTGTGCTGCTAAGTTACAGGGAGTTGAGTCTTGGGCACACATATCTCATCTGAAGAAAGCGCCAATCTCTGCTGAGTCTTGGAAATTGATGCTGGTATCTGACATCAAATTCAGGTTAATCAAAGTCTTGTCTTTAGACCCAGGAAAAGGTGACAAAGTGAACTGCTTTCATGAGACATGGGCCAGGCCTTTATTCAGAGACATTGGGACTCATGTAATAATTTTGATTCTATCTAAAGTAATGTAACTTGTTCTTTGCCTTGATGCTAGATAATCTGAATGTTTAGTTATCTTTGAGCTCTTTTCCTGTCATTTTCAGAACTAGGCAGGGCTTAGGACCCTCCCCCGAGGACATGATTACTCTATTTCTTATTAGTCAGTTGCTCTATTACCTGAAGGACAGTCCCCAAAGTTTGTCTGATAACCTGAAGGGTAGGGACCAAGTGTGTTGGGTCTTATTCATTTCTCTATCCCTTAATTCCTTACATAGTATTTGGCACAGAGTTGGTCTTTGTAAGCATTTGGTGAATAAAGGAAATAATTTATTCTTCTGTGTCTCCACTTACATTACTCTAATTCAAGCTATCATTGTTGCAAATATGAATTCTTGCCAGTTTCCAAATGAGACATCCTAATTCCAGTGTCCCCTTCAAATTCTTCCTTTCACAAAGACACCAGATAGAGATGTCCAGAATATAAATCTTACTCCTCTGCTTGAAAGCTGTCAGAGCTTCCTGTTTCATCCAGTATTTTAAAGACAAGTATCTGAACATAGCTGGGTCTGGCTCCTCCCTTATACAGTCATCCTTCTGTATCCAAGGGGGATTGGTTCCAAGAGCCCCTGCAGATATCAAAATCCTCACATGCTCAAGTCCCTTACATAAAATGGCATAGTGTTTGCATATAATCTATGTACATCCTCAAGTATACTTTAAATCACCTCTAGATTACCTTAAATACCTAATGCAGTGTAAATGCTATGTAAATTGTTGTTATACTGTATTGTTTTTATTTGTATTATTTTTTATTGTATTATTTTTAATTTTTTCCTAATATTTTTGATCAATCTGCATTTGCTTGCCAACTGTTCTTCCAGCAGCTGAGACAGCCTGTAGCTCTCTATGAGCGCTGTGCTGTTTCCTACCCTGGAGGCTTTGCTCCTATTGCTTCCTCTGTCTGTAGTCTCCTCTCTTCCACTGGTTAACAATAACTCATCCTTTAAGATTCAGTTCAGGGATTACTTCTTTCTGGAAGCTTCTTCTGAGCCAGCCACCAGACTAGGTTGGGTGTTCCTCTTCTGTGCCTCATAGTACCAATGTTTACCTCTAATATTTCATAATTGTCTATTAATGAGTTTGCCTTACCAATTCTGTAGTGAGTTTCTTGAAAGCAGGAATTGTATCTTAAATTCATCTTTGTATTCCACGTGTCTAGCACAGTAGCTGACATGTGGTAGGTACTTTGATATTGTTCAAATGGATGAGTGTGTAAATGAAAAGTTGAGTAACAGGAGCTTTTATTTAAAGTAGAAGTTTCAAATAGAGAGTCAATGATTAATCAGTTATTTTATTTTTGCTTTCCATAGACATTGGTATCAACCTGACAGATCCTATGTTCAGAGGAATTTATAGGGGGGTTCAAAAGCATCAAGGTAAATGTTTCTTTTATTAAGGGAAATAGTTGTTCTATGAAGACAAATTTTCCACCTCAAGGAGATCTTGAAAAGCATAATCTACTCTTACAATTGAAATAATAAAGAATTTTGCATCCTGGATAAAACTGTGAAGTGAAACATATTGGTAAACCATGAACAGTTATAAAGCACCCATTATAACAAAGTTTTAATCAAGCCCTTCTTAACTGTGGAAGTTTATGATTTTATATGTACAACTTTAAATAATGATATACACAAGCCAAACAAACAGTAGTCAAAATTTTATTTACCAGGTTTTCTTAATGTGGGGTTTGTCTTTTACAGATGACTTACAGGATGTAATAGGGAGAGCTGTCCAGATTGGTGTTAAAAAGGTACATCTGATTTTTGTTATTCTTGAGTTTTCTTGTTTTTTAACTAAATTTTAGTTAAGGTTCTACAGAGTAGAAGGTAAAGAGCCAATGCCACACTTAGGGTATTTAGTGTCTACATTGGAATATTAGCAAGTTAATAGAAATAAAATATCAAAATATTATTCTCTTCCCAGGAATTTAAATTATACAAACCTCATATATAGTTCTTTCATGTGATCAGAAATGTGATAAATAGCAAAATCTCTTCGAAAAAAAATTTTTAAGCCTATGTGAATTACCAGGTTTCTTAAGAGGCAACTTTTAATATATTTTATAACATAATTTAGCATTTGTTATAATTAAGCAATTGTCAAAAAGACATGTATCTGTCACCAAGTCTAGCTTTTAAATGGGCGTACCATTTTAAATAATTGAGAGGACACTTTAACTTTTTTAACAATGAAATTTCTACCACTTTTTAAAGAGTTCTAATAAGCAAGTGAATATTAGCTCTGTGTCAAATTCTTTCAATAGATATTTCCTCAAATTAGTTTTTAAAATAGCAAGCTAGCTCACACATGCACATAAGAAATAAGGTTAAATCCATAGTGTGGTATCAGGACAATTGGTAGCTACTGCTTTTGAGTTGCATATTTATTATTATTCATAAGAAATATGAAAAGATAAAAGTCACATTGATTTCTCATTACGCAGTCACTGCCTGCTTGGTAAATCACTTTATATAGTGCTTTTCTGCAAACTGAAATGCCAAACTCCTAAATTTTCATGTGTCAGCCATATAAATTTAACCTTTATATTTCTATTCATTCTCTCTCTCTCTCTCTCTCTCTCTCTCTCTCTCTCTCTCTCACACACACACACACTCTCTACTGACTTAGGAGTGACTGAACTGGAGTGATTTTTACTTGGGCATGGTTCCAAATTGAAATTTAATTCAGTACCTTGCAGCTATATTGTAGTGGTTAAAAGCACAGTTAGGGTGTCACAAACCTGGGTTCCAGCCCCTTCGTTCTTCTTATGAAGGTTAGGTAAAATATTGAATTTAAAGCATTTGGTATTATAACTGGCATAAACAAACCTTCATTATGTATATGATGGAAGCCACCATCATCATGTCATCATCATCATCATTGTACACTGGGAGAGAAAATGGTGCCCTCTAGTCTTGTCCTAACTGTTTCAACTATTTGGAAAAGTTATAAAAAGTAGACTCAGTTAGAAACTATTTTGCACAATTGAAGTACTGGATGTGGACATGTGGTCTGGTGTCAAACAATCAGGTAATGTTAGTAACAAGAAAGTTTTCCCAACATTTTTATTAATATCTTATATTCTATGTTTTACAGACAGTTGAGGATTTAGTTATGGCTATATATAGTTTCCTGAATACATACTTAATGTCTAGTCAGATTAGAGGTTTGAGTTGCTGTCTGAAAATATCTGTTTATCATTTGCAATTCTACCTTTGTTTTGTATGTTCTCTCTTGACGTGTGTACCTAGAATGAATTCTTCACTTTAGCTTAGTGAGACTCTTAAAGGATGCTTTAAAAAATGTACAATCAGTGTGCTTGCTTGAATCACTTCTTTAGAAGAATGTAGACCTTAAGTGGCACTGCCTTAATACTCACTATCAGCAAATAGCTCCTCAGTGACGTTTTCATTTTAACAGATTAGAACAGATGGCATTCTAACTATTGGGTGGCCTCTAATTGCTGTCTCTGTAGAAGTATGCTTATTTGCCAAGAGCTGTAAATTTTCCTGCAGATGATTCATCAGTATACACTAACTCAGTGATTCTTACTTGGTCTTAGAACCCATTCATACCTTTTAATATTATGGAAAACTGCCAAAGAGCTTTTTTGTTCATGTAGGTTTTACCTATTGATAATGTACTATATTAGAAAGTGGAGAAAATTTTAAAATATTTATTAATTTCTTTTAAAATAACAATAAACTATTATATAACACAAGTAGCATATTTTTATGAAAAATAAGTATTTTCCAGAACAAAAAAAATTAGCAACGAGTGGAATTGTTATACAGTTTTTCAAGTCTCTCTAGTGGCTGGGTTAACGGAAGTCTGCTGAATTTTCCTATCTGTTTGTGTGGTCACTCTGTGGTGATTATCACACATCACGGAGCCTCTGGAATACCTCACTGTGCATTTGTGATAGAATGAGAGTGAAAAAGACAGATAGTGTCTTAGTATTATTATGAAAATAGTTTTGACCTCATGTACCTCCTAGGAATTCCCAGACCATACTTGGAGAACGGTTGAACTAATCAACACTGTTGAATCATTGATTTAAATTAGTCACTGATTTAGATTAACAAAATTGTAAATTTGCAAGTATTCAGCTATTCAGTCTTTCATAACACATGATCTGTGTCCTCTAGGAACACATGGCCAAATAGGAAAGACAGGAAAGTTTTCCCAACATTTTTATTAATATCTTATATTCTATGTTTTATAGACAGTTGAGGATTTAGTTATGGCTATATATAGTTTCCTGAATACATACTTAATGTCTAGTCAGATTAGAGGTTTGAGTTGCTGTCTGAAAATATCTGTTTATCATTTGCAATTCTACTTTTGTTTTGTATGTTCTCTCTTGAGATTTTACCAAGGAGGAATGACAAATTTCAGCTGTGGTGGGTGTTTGTGTGTAGAGGGGTAGTCAGGTACCAGTCTACATAGGAGATGATCCTCTGGCTGAAATTTAAAGGAAGGGTAGATGTGTGACAGCCATAGAGGAAAAAGCATTCTGGAATAAAGAGGTGACAGGAAGTCCTGCTTAGGAAACTGTTGTTGATACACTATTAAAGTTGGTTTATTTTATTTCTTTCTATTTCAGTTTATGATTACAGGTGGAAATCTACAAGACAGTAAAGATGCACTGCATTTGGCACAAACAAATGGTATCCTCATATTACTTTTACCAAAAAAAATATGAATTAAGTAATTTTGAAGAAGTCTTTCTGAGAACTGCTTCAGGTACAATATAATGGATCACTGACTGTAGAAAGAACAGGAAAATGGACTGATTTCAATAGGACATGATTAAGATGACAAAATTCAAAGTACTCATTGGTATATCAGAGATGTTTGATAAAACCTTCCCTTAGTACTTAACAAAGATTATTTTAAGATTTCACTTACTGAGAATAAAGTTCTCCAGGTACATAATTTAAACTCACGTGTTTCTGATGTGGAATTTGTATGTGTGTATTGTAATGTGTTTAAGATATAAGTTGCTTTTTATTTATTTATTTTTTACCTTGAGCGTGAAAGATTGTTTTATTAAATATGTATTATGTGGACCAGACACCGTGCAGGGTCCCAGGAATGCAAATACAGTAGTAATATATAATCCCTCATTGCTCACTTTAGGTTTATAGACATCATCTTCCAGAAGTTTTTGAGGTGTATCAGAATATTTTATCCTTACTTTTTATCCACAAACCAGCTATGCTTTTAAAAGTTCTCCCACCTCCATTATCGGCCCTCTTCCAGTCCTCTCTGTGTACCTAGTGTCCTTACATCTTTAAAAGGGATGCCTCCTTTTGTTTGTAAAATCTGCATGAGAGTCTGAGAAAGACTCCATGTGTCTCCCATGGGTTCAGGTTCAGGTACCTGCTAAGTCACTCAAAAAGCATTTTGACTTCTCATTTGTGTTCCATACAATTAAAGATGTCAAAGTAGCCTCCAAATAAGTGAGTTTTTTTTTTATTAGAAAAACAAATCCCTCTTTCCACCTCTTTAAAGTACCCCCATTATTAACCTTTTTAAGGGGAATACATTTTAACTGTTATATTAAATACATAAATCAAGACAGTCACATGAACAGTAAATTTAAAAGATAAAATTAGATGATGGCAGTCAAGAAATTGTTTCACTTTCCATTCTACAATACGCAATAAATACCAAGCTTTGGAAAGAGTTGAATTAACTATTTTATTAATACCTTAAGGCAGTTTTCATATTCATATTCTACTTTGTTCATGTATTCCAAAAATTCTCATGATTAACATAATACAGTTTTGGTGGTTTGAATAGTTTATGCCTATTGTTAAAAACCATTTGAAATTATTTGATATTTTCTCATTTTGCATATTAAATATAAATATGAGAAAATATTTTGAAAATAACCCTAAGACTTTATTTTGTGTTAGATATGTTTTTCAGTACAGTTGGATGTCATCCTACAAGATGTGGTGAATTTGAAAAGAGTAACCCTGATCTTTACTTAATGGAGTTGCTAAATCTTGCTGAAAACAATAAAGGGAAAGTTGTGGCAATAGGAGAATGTGGACTTGGTAAGTGCCAACCTGGCCATGTAGAATGACTTTATTTGAAAATAACTGATTTGTTATGCGTAAGTCTTGAGTAATTATTCTTTTTTTATCTTTTCAAGATTTTGACCGACTACAGTTTTGTCCCAAAGATACTCAGCTCAAGTAAGGAAATTTGTTAACTTTAGAAATTATTATAAAATCTTAAATGTTTTTAAATAACTTTTATCAGTTAAGAATGTAGTTGGATTAAGTGTCAAGATGTTTTTGTTTTTCCCGTTTGTATATGAAAAGTTAAGTGAAACATTCCATGCATACTTGCATGTAATTCATAAGGAATGGAAATACATAGTTCCCGGATTTAATTTGATTTTAATGTTAGACATAAGGGATGAGTTTTACATGATAGAGACCCTTTTCTTGGTGTTTACTGTTTAATAAATGTAGGCCAGGCACAGTGGCTCATGCCTGTAATCCCAGCACTTTGGGAGGCCAAGGTGGGAGGATCACTTGAGGACAGGAGTTTGAGACCAGCCAGGGCAACATAGTGAGACCCTGTCTCTACAAAAAATAAGAAAAATTAACTGAATGTGGTGACACATACTTGTAGTCCCAGCTATTTGGACTTGGGAGGCTGAGGGAGGAGGATTGCCTCACAAGTGCACTTATACATGAACAATTCCAATGGAATGAATTAAATTGTTATGGGGGATATGATTTAAGAGCAAGAGATATTAAAAATGGAATATAGGATAAATCACCAAAGCTAGAAAATTGTATTTTACTTTTGCTGGGCATTGGATACGGTTAGTTTGGAACTGTGAAAATCCTTTAAGAGGATCCACATTAAGAGTGGTGGCATCTGAGAAAACTCCAAAACTCATAAGCCTCCAGGACTTCCTACAACCCATTGCCTGTAGCTGAAGTTGGAGCTCCTGTCATCATACTGGCAGGTCATTGTTATAGGTTGAAAAGAAAAAGTAGGTCAAAATCTTAATTTAAAACATGAGCATTTTGTTGAATTTCAAAAACATAATTATCAAGATGATAAAACATTACAAAGGAGGTTGATTTAGTTACTCAACAAATATTTATGGAGTACTATATGCCAGCAATTGCTGGGAACTCATAAAAGTATGAATAAGGTGCAGTTTCTGTCCCTAGAGACTTTTCAGAATAAATAACCTTCTGTTCTCCTTTGTTTCTTATACACAAAGGAGGACTAGGGCCAGATTCTCTAAGATACCATTCACCTCTGTCATGATATTTAATAATTAATAAATATGATCATATGATTAATCCAGTGACTTGATGATGTGAAGGGATTTTTCAGATTATAAATGCCAAATGTGTACTTCCTCCCCCTTCCATCCCCTGCTTCCCTGCAAATTGTATCCTGATATGCCTGCCCGAATTGAAAATCACATAGTAAGGAGCAGATTTACTAGTGGAGTCTGTCATACCCTAAACTTGAAGCTCCAGAATTCCTAGAGTGTGAAGGTCTATAACCAAGTGGAATGGGATGGGTCGGAGTAATGTTCTGTGGACACATACTCTTTCTTTCAGGTCTTTCATTTATGTAACGCTTTCAGAACTGTTTAATTTGTGGTATATCATTTGCTGTGTGTTTCAGGGACATTCATGTGGTGACCAGCAGGATTACTAAAGGCCTGTACCTCTCTTGAATATCATGTAGGTCAGCTCACTTAACCTTGAAAGTTCACATGTTCACATTGAAATAGAAAAACAGTCATCTTTAATAGTTTCTTAGGTTCAGCCCCACAGATCATTATTCCTCAACTTTAATGATCTTTTTTTCGGCCAGGATGAGCCTTGTAAGCCAAACAGACTCTGTATATGACAAGCGAGCGCAGTCGCAGAGTCCCCCAAGTTTTCTTGCCCATGTGACTTTTCATCCAGAGTGAGTTAAAACTGATTTTAAAATGCAGCCTAAATACTTCAAACTCAATTTTTGGGTTAAATGAAAACACTGATGTTATCTGTTCTACTTTACTGTTCTGGAGATATTTCACCATCCTCAGAGCAAGATCAGAATTTAAAACAGTATGTACAGAAGCTTATGCTTTAACACTCATGCCAATTGTGCTAGTATTAATCAGTAATAGAGAGTTGAAACTCAGTTCATTCAGTAAGTGATTACTAAGTGTCTCAGTATGATACAAAGAAGAATAAGACTTGGTCTTATGCTTTTGTAGACAAGAGAGGGCATAAATATTTAAAATAAATTGGAAGTGCTTTCACAAAGGTGTGTAGACAGCAGAGGAAAGGACTAACTTTCTAGGGGAGTCAGGGAAGAGTTCTCTAAGGTGACAGCATGTGATGTGGGCCTCTTCTAGAGAGGATAAGCTAAGAACAAACTAAAATAGGTTGAAAGTTTTGATAAGATAAGCAATTCTACTTGAAATTTTTTATATTTTTAATAATAAAACATTGAATGACCTAGTGGTTAAGAAAAAAACATACCAGTAATAATCACATTTGGACCGTTGTTAAAGAAACAAATACACACATCTTCCACCGCTCATTCCCTCCCTTTCCATGAGCGTGTACTGACAGCGTGCAGCCCCTATTCTGTGTGTACACAGTACTCTGTACTTGTTTCAGTGCTTATCGCATCATACTGAAAATATGTTTAAGTTATCCTTCCCCTCCCACAACAGACCAGTGTCTTTGAGTTCTTCGAAGGCACACACCAAGTCTCACTCATGTCGTAGTTCCCATAGCACTTAGCACAGCACTCTCAGCATATGGTAAGTACTTAGTAAATGTTTGTTGAATGTTTAACAAGGAGGGAGGATTCTTTCTGATTTCTACAGAGCAGCATGAACAAAAAAGCCTATAATTCAGCTTTCACTATTGGGTTTATTCTTGGGAGAATTCAGATTTTGGTCTTTGTGTTATACCATCGAAGCAATTAACCAGTGTATGATTTTTTTTGGTTTTCAGTAAAAATGCAGTCAGGAAAAAGATGTATAAGAAAAGAAAAATAGAAAATAGTACAATGGATTAGGAGATAAGACAGAAAAATTAATGTACAATAGATATAGTATCTGAAAAATTATGGGAAGTAAAGGCAGTATATAACATAGTGTTAAAAGTATGGTGGTTGGCATCAGCAGGTCTTTGGGTGATTTATAACTGCCGTTGGTGGCTGTCTATCCGTTTGTACATCTCAATTTCCTCATCTCTAAAATGGGGATACGATGCCTATCTTCCTTAACATATGGTATATAAAGCCGATCGTAGTACAGAGTAAGTACTCATAAAATCATAGCCATTGTTAGATTATTCTTTCCAGAAATATTACCATCCTAAGGGAAAATACAAGCTATAGTTTTTGTCTGGTATTTTTGAAAAGTATTTTTTAAAGAACAAGAAAGCAAAGCAAAAAATTAAAACAAGGAAAGGCCTGATTTAGTTATGGAAAGTTTATCCTTTAAACCATACCCTGTATTTTCAGCTCTCTGCCTTATGCTACTCTCCTTTCCTTGCTGCAATTTAGAGCTCTGTTCTCTTGGGTAGGAGAAATTGCTTTGGGCATTTTTCTTGGGGTCTTTAAAATGTTAATACTCTGCAGGTCCTTAAGAAGAAAAATAAAGAAGACAAACTTTCAAAATAATCCTTTACGGATTTGGGGGACCCTAAAGATGAGAGTTTGAGGCCATCCTTGCCATCATCCAGCTTATAGGGGAGGGAACCTTGTGTTAAGGTATATTAATGTAATTCTCTGGGCTTTTTGGATTCGCTTTAATCCTAATTAATAACTGCTACTCTGAGGTTGAATTTTTCAAGCTCTTCTCCTTAGGTAGTGTTAACCCTAAACTGTAAAAAGCAGTAATACAATCAGAAGCAAATGACATCTTCACTAAGATGAGCAAATCTAACTCAAGTAAATAATGATTTTCATTAATAAACCTAAAAAAAAATTACAAGTGAAACAGGCAGAGAAGTCTCTTAATAAATGCCATTTCCTGCCCTATTTTATGTTATTTCTAGTTACCATGGTAGCTTTTTCTTCTTTAAGGATAGTAGTCATTTGGTGTTAAGTACCAGTTGCCTCAATTTGTATCATTATCAGTTTGTATCATTTTGCCTCATGGCTTCCTTATGATACCTAGCTAGCTTGAACTTAGGGACCTTTTTCCCCCTCAAATTATGTAAAATTCTGTGGGCACATTGCTTAGGCTTCTGTTATTTTCATAAATTATACTTTGCCTACCCTGGTATAGGAAGCTAATTTCCAAACTGACCATTAGATTCTGTAAATTTGTAGCTTGGTCATGTGGCTTGGTCCATGGAATTGTATGTGGAAAAAATTATCAGCACTGTATAACGCAGTGAGCACCAAGTGGAGAGTACTGCCTGCTGTGTGTAGCCAGAAGCCAAATATATAGGAAAGTTTATGTAATGGCTAGAGCACATTTAAATAGTTGCTGACATTTGGATTACTTTAGAACTTATGGAAATAGTGACTAGTAATAATTCTTAAAATCTTTTTGTCTCCAAGTTTTTATAGACATTTCCTACACTGTAAAATTTCAGCACTTTGTTAACTAAAACAAAATATTTTTGCTTATTCTGACCCAGCAGAATCTGAAAAGGTGACTAAAAACTCAAACATTGGGTAATAAGGACAGACCACCAATTGTAGGAAGACTGTTTCTTTAAGAAGTATATTTCTAATTTTAAAATTTGGCATGTTCAAGAGTGCAAAGGGACACTCCAGAAAAATAGTCCTGCACATCAGGAGACAAGATATAGGAAAATACAGCAAAAGAGGTTTAATTAAACACAGAGAAATTGTTCCCCAAAATTAAAAGACCTAGAAGAAATAAATCTATTTAAGAAAATAATAAGCCAACTGTCGTCCTGATTTCAGTTAAACCTATGTGACCATTAATGAGAGCCAGGGGAGCATTGTGTCGAAATGAAAAAACAAATACAACACCCCACCTATTATTTCCTCTGGATATTGTCTGGGAACAGGAAGAAGCTTCTTAAAAATGTAACTGTTTTAGGTCATTTGGGCTGGGACTTGGAATTAGAGCACTGAAATTCTGATTCCAAGTTTGCCACATCATGTGTTGTGATCTTGAACGAAATACTACACCTCTCTTGTCCTAGGGTTATTTGTATTGTATTGTATTCTTTATTTTGTTTTTGAGATGGGGTCTATGTTGTCCAGGCTGGTCTCAAACTTCTGGGTTTAAGCTATCCAATCCTCCCACCTCAGCCTCCCAAGTTGCTGGGACTGCAGGCACCATGCCACCAGCTGTCCTAGGGTTATTTTGAAGATCAAATGAGATAATGGTATGTGGCACTTGGAAAAGCCTTTTTATACAGTACTCTACAATAGTCAGGGCTATCACTTTATCATACAATTTTCATTTTTTGAAAAATAGTGTAATTCAGTTTTTGAAAAATAGTGTAATAGTGCTGTTTAGCAAATACTTAGATTTCATTTTCAAGGGAATCTTTGTTCTTTTGGCTCAGTGGCAGTAATTTTTTTTTTAATAACAGCATATAAAAAAATCTAGTTACAAAATGGAATAGAACACTCAGTATGAAGCTCTGTCTGGCTTCTCACATAAGTGAGTTGCTTCCCACTGATGGTGCTCAGCAAGCTTGAGCAGCAAGGAGCCAGCAGCTTGTTTTCCTCATAATAATTTTCTAAGCCCAGAAAATGAAATATCCCTTTCCAGAAGTTGCATGCTAATAAAAACCCTCTGCTAAGCCTGAAGTCTGAATTTACTGAATTTACTATTTCAGTAAATGTCTGAATTTACTATTTCCATTCTGTAATTTCTAGAAAATAAAATTCCTTTAATTAAAAAAATCATTTGACATAATTATCTTTCTCATGCTTAACATTTTTAACAAGGAAATTTTTTTGCATTATGCAGATACTTTGAAAAACAGTTTGAATTGTCAGAACAAACGAAATTACCAATGTTTCTTCATTGTCGAAATTCACACGCTGAATTTTTGGGTGAGTTAAAACTAAAATCTCATTTAGAATTTAAGAATTTTTTAGAAGTCAAGCTATTTGCTGAAAGTTTTCTAATTTTAATTCACAGACATAATGAAAAGAAATAGAGATCGGTGTGTAGGGGGAGTGGTAAGTATAAAATAGTTGTTTTTAATACAGGTTGACCATCCCTAACCCAAAAATCCAAAATCCAAAATGCTCCTAAGTCCAAAATGTTCCAAAATCTGAAACTTTTTGAGCACTGACATGAGATGGTGACACCTCTGCTTTCTGATGGTTCAGTGTACATAAACTTTGTTTCATGCACAAAATTATTTAAAATATTGTATAAAATTACCTTTCAGCCTATGTTTTTAAGATGTAGACAAAACATAAATGAACTTCATGTTTAGACTTGGGTCCCATCCCCAAGATATCAAATATTCCAGCTTTCAAGAAAAAAAATCCAAAATTTAAAGCAGTTCTGATTCCAGGCATTTTGGATAAAGGATAGGTGATCTTTATGTGACACGTAAAAGCATGTTGGTTATTAAGGTGGGCTTCCAGTTCAAACATTCACAATAAAGTTATTAAGCTTCTTTTCCCATTATTTGAAGGCTAAGGAAATTGACTCTTGAATTTATGGGCCAGATATGGTACAAACATAAATCACAGTTTTAATTTTAGTTCCTTTGTTAAAGTATGAGTACAGAATTCTATTCAGAAGAAAAACCCTGTGAATTTACTTCTGCACATTCTAATACTGTACGTAATATTTTTTCTCTGTCTTTTCCATTAGCCATTCTTAAATGTTCTTCAGTCTAAATTTTGAACAAAATATAAACTAAGTTTTATAACATTTTAAAATATTTTACCATTTATTTCAGGTTTGCCTTTGTAATTTCTTGTCAGCTGTATTCATTTACTATTAGAACTTAGATCTAGAGCCTTATTCTCCTTTTTGTAATATGCATTCTGCTCTAAACACTTCTCCTGTGTGGTCATTTCAATCATTATTATTGAGACATTTCCCATAAATATTATCTACCTACCACTTAACTCAGGTTTCTAATCTGCCTTAGAAAAAATGCTCAGATATATAAATTTTCGTATACAATTTCAGGAGAGACTATCTCTAGCAAAAAAGCTAACATCCAGGTATATAAAATCACAGTTACACTATGCCAACTAAGGAAAGAGGAAATAGCACTGAGTACTTACTGTACTTACCTTGCTTTGACAGTTTCATATATAGTTTCTCAAGGTTTTAGCCTCTGCCTCATGTTTCATGCCTCATACTAGTAATTTGTATGCATTCTGCAGTGCTGTGATGTTAATATTACTGTGCACATTTTTTCTGTAGTTTGCTGACTCTGTAATTTATCCTTTAGAAACTGTACTTGGGAATTGAAAGAAATTTTAATTAATTCCCTTGGGATTACTGGTGGCATTTATCATAACCTTCAAACTCTTGTCTCTCGGCCTTTTGCTTGATTTCTAAGTAAGAATTTACTTGGGTGATTCTATAATAGTTTTAAAAAATTAACAAAAGCAACAACAAATCCAACTAAGTTTTTTTTCCAAAAAGAAATTGTCAAACAAAGAATTAGTAACTAATTTTCTGGAATGGTCTATGAGGAGTCACATTTAAAATTATATTGATATTAATGGAGGCTGCCTTTTCTAGTCAGCTGGAAATTCTGAGGGAAAGAATAAACCCTGTACGGGCAGCTGTGTAATGCACATTTCTTTATTGTTGAGAAATATGTTATCTATAGTGTGTCCAGACTCTCTGGACTCAGTAGTAATATGATATCACTTGTTAGGTGACCTTACTTTTTAAAGGAGTGTTATTATTTGTTGTTTTTGATTACATAAATACATCCCAAGTATAAGCTCTGCCTTAACCCCTGTGTCTGTAAATGAGAAAAAAAAACATCATCCTAATCCTTTTTGCCTGCTGAATTGGTATTATTATGTAACAGTTTACACTTTTGAGCAACATTCTCACCTCTTTATACAGCTTCTTAAAACTTGCCTCTTAAAAGTCATTTCTCTTCTAGAAAAGGGTATCCTTTAACAGAAAAATTCAAGGATATTTGAAAATATATTTTAAATGGTGTTATAACTTTTCTAACCTTTCTTCATGCTTTTACTAAGAATATGGCTCCCTACTCCTGTCCCCCTTCCTGGAGGTCCTGCAGTATTGGTGCAGAGACATCAAAATGTAAAGGGGTAAATTCTAGGCAGCTAATTCCATGTCTCATATCATTAGAGATGACAGATTATAAACAGGTGAAATCTGATTTGAAAATAAAATTTGTAAAGGCCACCACATTTGACTCTGTGGTCCAGAAACCCTTACATGTATGTATATTTCTGCTTAGAAAGTCTTATTAATGCTATTTAGATTTTAAAGAGTAATTATTATAATAATAAAATTATACCTGTATGTCCCTAGGTGCATTCATTTGATGGTAGCAAGGAAGCAGCAGCTGCTTTGATTGACTTGGATCTTTATATAGGGTTTAATGGTTGGTACGTTCTTGGTTGTTTTTGTTTTTATTTTTAACCTTTATTTAAGCAGATTTCTTAAATTGTTTTACAGTGAATTGCTGACAAAATTTTATTTTTATTAAAGTTTGTGTATGTTTTGCATTGATCTTTGCCTGAGAGTTACAGTAATTATTTACCTAAGAAATTAAACAGTACATTACTATTACAAGTTAAACTTTGAAAGTATGACTATTACCGTGTGTTCTAATAATGGAAAACATTATTTTCCATTCTATGTGGAGATCATCAGCTAGCTTTCTCTAGCAATCCAATTCATTTTCAGGTCATTTGATCCCTTCAAAACATGTGTTCACAGCATTACATGTACATATATACATGTCATGTCTGACCATGGGAGAGTTTGTTCTGTAACAATAAACCAAGAAACCAAAGCTCAAAGAAGTTAACACAGGTATAGAGTTTCTCCAAGTCTGAAAACCTGTGTCCTCTGGCTCCTCACTCGGTGACCTTTCTGCTGTAATACCATACGAAACCTAATACACTCCGTACAGTCAGCTAGCATGGCTAGGTCCTGGGCTTGTTCTGTCAAATATGTACGAATTTCCACCAGTGTCTTTTCACAGGATGTCACTGTAGCTCATTAAATAAATTGCAAAGTAGTGTAAGACTTACTTTCCCTCTTTAGTGTTTCAATCCCTTATTAGTTTTTTGATTACATTTGACTAAAATCTTAGGGAAACAGAATCATGGAATTACTTATTTGCTATAGAGTTCAGAGTGTAAATGTCCTAGATGCTTCTTTCATATTTAAATTAATGCTTTAATTTATAAATTAATGTGAGAAAGAATACATGCATAGGGATTAAAAATTTAAGTAGTACTAAAAGACTTATAAACAAATATCAGAGTCCCCCCAGCAAGCTCCTACCCCTAAGTCAGCTTTTCCAGAGGCAATCACTTTGCTATTTGTAGTCATATTTCTAAATAATATGCATATACTATTATCTCTTGATTCATCCCCTTGTCTGTTCCCATCGTCCCCCACCTCCATTATTCCTTCCATATTCCCCTCAATGTAGCTGTTTCAGAATTTTATATGCATATATATTTTCATTATGTCTATAAATATTGTTGACTCCTGAGCTGTGTGATATACCATGCTTGCAATTCTTTTCTTGTATCACTTTTTGTTTTCCTGAAGTAATTGACTTCATGTTTTTATTTACTTGGCTTTCTTCAAAACTTGAAGCCCTATCTCACTTTCCACAGCTTTGTGAAATGCCTTTATCTGTTTTTCTACATGCGCAAGCCTATCTACATAATCTCTTTCGTTAGTTCTAGACCCTTCCATCTTTTTGTTTCAGTTAGACAAGAGTCTCTTCTGTAATAGAACTATTTTTAGATCCTATGTATTTTTTGTTTGTTTTGGTGGAACACATTCTCTAATATCCTCCTGAGAAAGTTTTCATGGGAAGTAAATTTTTTGAGATTTTGCACGTTTGAAAATGAATTCATTCTACTTTTCCTCTTAAAAGTTTGCCTGCATAGTTAATAAAAGTGGGCAGGGGAGACCCACTTTTGGTAGATAGTTTTTCTCAGCATAAAATTCTAGATTAGAGATCATTTTTTGGGCACGCATGTAGTTTCAGCCACTGAGGAGGCTGATACTGGAGGATCGATTGAGCCCAGGAGTTCGAAGATACAGTGTGCTATGATCGTACCTGTCAGTAGCCACTGCACTCCAGCCTGGTCAACAAAGCAAGACCCCCATCTCTACTGAAAAAAAAATTAATAATAAAGACATCATTTTCACTGAGAATTTACACTGTCCTGTTAATAGGTTTCAGCGTTGATGAGATGTTGATTGCTATTCTGATTCCCAGTCCTTTCCCTCTGACCTACTTTTTTTTCTGTGGAAGGTTTTAGTTATCTCTGGTTTTGTAAAACTTCACAAAGATGTGTTTTGATGGGTTTTTCTGTCATTCATTCTGCTGCTCTCTTACTGGCCCTTTTCACCTGGAAGCTCATCTTTGTCAGTCCTTAGGAATTTTCTTGATTTTTTTTTTTTTTTTTTGGTTTGGTTTTTTGTTTTCTTTGGACATCCCACACTGATTACTCTGGTATTCTTATGTTTTCATTCTGCTTTTCCTATCTCTATTTTTTTCCTGCTTCCAGAAAAGTGCTGTATCTTTCAATGTTTTAAATGAAACTGACTTCAGCTTTTTTTCCCCACTCTCTGAAAGCTGTCTTATTTATACCACAATCTTCTTTGACAGATGCAGTGTCTTCTTTTCTCTCTAAAGATATGAATTAGTTTAGAGTTATTTTCTGCTTGCCTTACTGCTTTTATTTCCTCAGTCTTTTTTCCTCTTTATTTTGGTCTCTGTCATGATGGAGATTTTCTTCAAATGTCAGGCAGTCCTTCACTGTCTATTTTTTTAAAAGCCTTTTGGAAGCTGTGGGAGGCAGGCCAGCAACTGGCAGGCTCAGATGGCTAAGTGGCATTTTCACTAGGGATTCCCAAATGTCATGTTGTAGAGATCTTTTTCTGGATTGGTTCAGTTGCTCCAGAAAGGCATCCTCTGATCCCTGCTGGAAAAGTGGAGTGGGGAATTTATGAAAGTACCTGGCAGTGTTCTGGAGCAGGGTGGGTTAGAGGGTCTCACTGTTCAGTGGGCAGTCCCAGTCTCCAGCTTCAGTCCCATGCCATCCCCCATTGCTACTCTGCGCTTATTCTCCAGCTCAGTCTCTCTAATTTGGGGTTCTCTGGAAACCCTACCCTCCTCTCTCTGTACCAAGTCATGGGTACATAACTTGGGAACCCTGCCTTCTCTTTACAAGATTTTCAGACAATCCCCGTTTTATCCCACCAGCTTTCTAGGTACTTTCCCTAGTTCTTCCAACTTTCTTAGGTGAATTGTTTTTCTTTTCTGCTGTGTCTTTCTCTACAGGCACCTATTTTAGGTCACTTAGCTTTTAAATGCAGGCCATTTAACTACTCCCTGCTTGCTACTCTAGGATCACCAGGGTGCCATCCAGACCACTAAAGTACCTTTCAAACCTATGGGCATGTTATCCCATTGGCCAGACCAAGTCTTGAGGCCAAGGCCAGATTCAAGTAGAGTTAATACTTCCTAAAAAGAAACCATGGCAAGGGCACACGGATAGATGATTCTGTTGGAGGAGAGTGAAGCATCAGGAGCAGTAATCCAGTCTGTCTGAGGGGCTGAAAATGGAAAGTTAAAAAAATGAAAATTAGCAGCCTTATGAGCACCTCTTATTACACAAATTACTCAAGAGAAGCAAATGAATTATTTAAAAAAGTTAAATTTTACTTAGAGTGATACATAAAGCTATTGAGAGCCAACTGGTAAGCATAAAAAATTATAGCCCCTAAAGGCAGATCTGGTTAAAACAGATCTTACTCTAGATTCTATGAAGGATGGGAGTGTGTAAATATTAATACTTTCTAAAGTATACTGAAAACAAAATTTGTTACGGGGTTTTGAGTTGGTTTTGTAATGTTGTAGATAAATTTGTGATATGAAAAAAAGTTATTCATTAAATGTTACCTTTTAAAATAAATATATACACTTTTTTTAAGCTCCCTGAAAACTGAGAATAATTTGGAAGTTTTGAAGTCAATACCTAGTGAAAAATTAATGATTGAGACAGGTAAGTTTGTTTTCAGAACTTTAAGTTTCCTATTAAACCATAACAAAAAAACTAGAGACAGAAATTTGACATCAAGTTTACTGAAGTGAACAAATATTTTCTATAAAATGGCATGCTCAACCTCAGCCAGCATAATACTTTTCAGAAGACCCTTGGAGGTTATCAATTGATGGAAAAATATGCAGATGATTCTTTTTTCAATTGTATAAGTTTGGCTAAGTCTAAGCACTTAAAAAAGGGGATGCCAGAATATATGATAACTAAAGAGGTTGTGGTTATGAATATTTAATTAAATAAGGAATCTTCACTAAGAACTCAAGGTTCTAAGGAACCTCAGGGTTGCAAAGTCTATTCAGAATTTTTTTTTTTTACACAATGTCTTTATAATGGCTTAATTGTATAGCACTTTTTAAAGTGCAAAAACTTAAATTGGTTTACTATAAGAATTTTAGAACCTGGTTGCCTCTTAAAACAAAGAGCCAGGCATGGTGGCACAACATGCCTGTAGTCCTGCTGCTCTGGAAGCTGAGGCCGGAGGATCAATCGATTAAGCCCAGGAGTTCAAGTCCAGCAACGTAGCCAGACCCCTTCTCTAAGTAAAAAATAAATAAATAAAACAAGGTTAAAAGCTAAAACTTTTACCTAAACCCTGTAACTCAAGATTCTCCTTATACAATGGACTTTAGGAAAGTCAAGACAGCCATTCTGGAGAAATCAGGTTTATTTCCTTGAGCAGTCATGAAAATGAGCTGATTTTATTAAAAGTGCAATGCTTCTAAAATGCATAAGCTATTAAAATTCTTTATTTTTAAAAAACTAAGTATTCAAAAACACTGCTTCACATTGAGTAGAGGCTACATAGACATTTGTTTAACTGAAATGTTTTCATGTTACAATTTTACTTCTTTTAGGTTTAGGTCTTTTTTTTTTAAAGCATGATATCAACAATAATATTAGCAGAAAAAAAGGGATAAAAGTCTTAGAGAAAGCATTTAAGATGCAATTCAAGATTTTCTTTTGTGCTTTTCTTCGAATGTTTTCTGTTGTATATAATTTGCCATTTGGGGAGCTGAACCATTGCTTATAACTTAGAGGTTATATAATTAGTTTGATAATGTTCATAGAAATCAATTTGAAAGGTAAACCCCTTAAGTCACTGCGTCCCCAGGGTGTGGCCCAGTACTGGTCCGTGGCCTGTTAGGAAACAGGGTGCATCACTGCCTGAGCTCCGCACCCAACACCCCCTCCCATGACACCCCACCCCCATGTCATGGTTCAGTCCACAGCTGGACTTTGAAGTGTTTCCCCAGTTCTTGGGCTCCTGGCTTGGAGGAATCACAAGCCTTGGCCAGTGTGATGTAGAGAGATGACAAACGTTTAGCAAGTATGTATGAAGAATTTATTGTGAGTAAAGTTTAAGGGTGCAGAGTGAAAGCACATTTCCTAAGGGGAAATGGGTCTGTCTCCGTGAGAGGAGAAGACACTGTCGACTTCTATGTTTTCCTTTTATACGTTAGGTTTAGTAAAGGTTAGTTATAACTATTCATGACTATATGTCATTGTTTTGGGGACTGAATTCTTTCCAGGTATGGACATGACTTAAAGGTTATGTTTCAGTGATTCTTTCTAATATACATATGGTAGGGAAAGTGCTATAACCTGCTCATGGTGTTTTTTTCCCTTCCCTGACTGGTGGTCAGTGTTCCATAGCCTGATTACCCCATTCTTTAAGACTGAGATAACTGTTCCCTCTTTATTTTTCTGCAGCCATTTCCTCCTTATTGTTTTTCTATAAGTGCTTTCTCCTTTCTGTTTTTCTGATTTCCATTGCCTCTCACTTGTTTTTCTATCCCTAACACACAGTCCGTGCAAAAATTGTCTTCCATGAAACTGGTCTCTGGTGCCAAAAAGGTTGGGGACCACTGCCTTAAGAGACACTTTTCTTTCTTTTGCCTAACTCTAGATGCACCTTGGTGTGGAGTCAAAAGTACACATGCTGGATCAAAATATATAAAAACTTCATTTCCTACCAAAAAGAAGTGGGAAAATGGGCACTGTTTAAAAGATAGAAATGAGCCCTGCCATATAATGTAAGTATTTTTGCTCTCATCGTTTTCAAAATCACTAAAGTCAACCACCAAATGCCACTTAAAAAATGAACTCAAGGGATAAAATTACCATATTGTGAAATCCAAATGAACTTCAGGTCAGAGACCACCATTTTAATGCAGTGACTTGGAGGAATTTGCACCTGAATTACTCTATCTCAGCTCTTCTTTTCATACCCTCTTGACCCAAAGTGATTTATTTCAGCAGTGAGAAATAAATGTGATTGTAGGTCATCTGTCATATATTGTAGGAGAGCGGAAAAGATCTGAAAGCTATTTGTATAATCACCTTACCTGGTTTAGGTTCTGTTCTCATGCAACTTCCCTGTTACTATTCCATAACAAGAAGCTTATAGCATACCTTTTTGTTAATAATATCTGCATTTTAAATGATTTGACAACCTGAATTTATCCAAAAAAACAACACATTTCTTTAAGCCTTGGAACAAAAGGACAAGTGATAGGAGTTCCTTTTTCCAACCTGGAAAAAAAAAGGGCAGAACTTCAGAGCATTTTGTTTCCTAAGCAAATAGTAACTCAGGATCTTTTTTTTTTTTTAATTATAATCTATAGCACAGGTGAAAAGAGGGGCTGTTAGCCATCTGTCAAATAGCTATAAGGAATATTATAACAAAATAGGAAAAGTTGGTTAAATCATTTTGATGGGCACATAATCCAATTTCTTTAGTTTGCACAGATAATTTAAATCTAGACTATATCAATCTAGTATGATTTACCAGTTCAGACAACTGGGCATATTTATAACACATTCATAAAAATTAATATTGGATTGTTACTTTTACACTATAATAATACCTTCCATATGCACCACCTTTGTTAGTCATTTCTAATAGGTAAATAGTATTAGTTAAGCCAAACCTAAAATTCAGCAGGCAAAAATTAAAGAATTGTTCTATAAAAATATATTTGAAAGGTTCTTTTGCATTATTAACATGCTTGTGCTGGCAAAGACTTTAAAACTGAATAACTGAATGCTTTAAAACCTATAGGGTGAGGAATATATTCAAATTCTGGTTAGTAAAAAATCACTTGTAATTTTTATGAAATGTAGATACTTGCAAATTCAGTCAGGAGACAATATTTCTAATTCTTTGGAGATCTAAGAGGACACTAGAAATAAGGAACTGGTATTTTGCCAGCAGCCAATTTAGAGGAAATATTTTGTTGCCAAAAGTATATCCAAATCAGTTTTCTATACTGCCTTAATCTTACATAAAATTATAGCTGTTGACTTTAGCTATAAAATTTCAAGGTGTTTTTTGCATGTAGCCTGTCAAGAACAGTGAAGGCTTGGGTATCAGCTGCAATCATGAATACCTGTTTTTCAATTAGCTGAGTAGGCAGAGCTCAGGAGAAATCACCATTTGTAAGCTGAAAAATTTTAACCACATTTCAAAAACATACCTATCTTTAATCTACTATTATGAATTAGCAAATTAATTCCTATTTACAAAGTCATTTTTACCAACCTCTGTTCTGTTAACTTTTACCTTGTAATTATTTTTATAGAGGTCTTTCTACTCTTTTAGATATAAATTCTTTGAAACAGACATTTTGGAGCTCCCGCCATATGTTAGGAAAGATGTAAGTTACTAAGGCTACACAAGAGTCAAGACAGTCCCTCCCCTTATCCATCTACCAGATGAATAGGTACACTGTGTCAGGCACTTTGGATAAGGCGTTCACTGAGTCAGACAAGAGCCCCTGCCCTCCTGGAGCAAACAAGCAGATGCAGTCCAAGATGGTAGCACTGTTGTTATAGAGGTAAGAATATACGGCAGGGATCATAGGACACATCAAATTTATGTATGACATACTTAAGAGGAACCAGGAAACTAGGAGAGAGCTTTATTAAGGTGACATTTCAGCTGTTGACTAAGCATGACTGGGAGTTAGGCCAAGGACAAAACACCTTGAGCAAAGGCAGACTGCAGAATGGCTTGGCTGATCCTGGGAAGGATGAGTTTAGTGTGGTGAAAGTAGGATGCAGGGTAAGTGGAAGAAAAGCCTGAGAAGACAGTGAGGACAGATCGTGAGGGCTCTTGTATGCCAACTGTAGTTTAGATTTATTAAGACCCGAAGGATTTTAAGCAGGAGAGTGATAATTACTTTTTTTTAAAGCTATAACTGAGTATCAGTGTGGGAAAGGATTGGAAAGGAGATGGTGGCAGGAAATCATACAGATCTTGCAAGACTTTAAAAACCTGTGCCTAGTGTAAATGTGCTATATTAAACAAAAGGCACTAAATTCTCAGGGACACTATGTATTCTTTATGGAATAACTGCAGCTTTAGGCCACTGAAGATATATGAAAACAGCATGGATGCAAAAGGGTTGTTCAAAGATTACCATAAACTTTGCATTATCAAACTTATTAAATAGAATGTTCTAAGCTCCAATGGACTTCTCTTAAACAATTTCTCAATTTGAATAAAGTGATTTTGCTATACAATATAATCTTAGCAAAGCTGCTGTGAACTTCAAAATTTTGTATCATCAGCAGCACTAAAGAGTTCCAATTCTTAGTACCTTTAGAGAAATTCTGTAGTTTAATAAGAAAATTGGATTTTTTGTCATAATTTAAATGTTAATAGGTTTTCTTTTAGCATATTTTAACTGTCAGATAAAAATTTAATATAATCTGTTTATTTAGTGCATACAACAAGCAAGGCTATAGTGTCACTATTACAGAATAAAAAAAAAATCCCCATTAATCTTTAAATCTCTATCCCTGATTCCTTTAGGTGTTCACATTTAAGAAACTCATTAAGGGAACAAAAAGCTTAGGCAAAGAATATTTAAATGTTTATTTTGACTTTATGACTTTCTAATCCTTGTATAAAAATATTTCACTTATATGGCCGGGCACAGTGGCTCACGCCTGTAATCCTAGCACTCTGGAAGGCCTGAGGCGGGTGGATTGTTTGAGCTCAGGAGTTAGAGACCAGACCTGAGCAAGAGTGAGATGCCGTCTCTACTAAAAATAGAAACAAATTATCTGACCAACTAAAATATATATATAGAAAAAATTAGCCGGGCATGGTGGCGCATGCCTGTAGTAGTCCCAGCTACTCGGGAGGCTGAGGCAGTAGGATCGCTTAAGCCCAGGAGTTTGAGATTGCTGTGAGCTAGGCTGACGCCACGGCACTCACTCTAGCCCGGGCAACAGAGTGAGACTCTGTCTCAAAAAAAAAAAAAAAAAATTTCACCTATAATATTGCTAGGAGACATCACTGATAATTATGATTCTGGGCACAGAAACAGAAAGATGGACACCTGTGCTATTATTCTCTCTTGCAGGGGAAAAAGTACAGGAATGGAAAGCCCTCCCTGCCAATAACCACACATTATTTCAAGTAAATGACTTCATTTGCTGTCTCTAAAGGACTAGTTCACTAAGCAGTGACTTTCCAACTTTGGCTGTATCCCCTTACATTGTGACCCAGTGCACACTTTCATTCATAAAACCAAACCAAAAATGGAACAGTACTTACCCTGAGTACAATGTACTTTTAATTTTTAAAATGCTCATCATGACAATGCATTTATGACCCAGAATTTAAAAGGACTCTTCATTTCCACTGGGTTAATTTGATAATTGTGGTGCACATAATATAGACAGCTGGTTTAATAATTTACGCGAACCTGGCTCTTTTCTCTGGTTATGCAAGGCAGCCCCAGAAATCTGTCTCTTACTACAGGTAGTTAATTTTTTGTATTAATATTGCTGAAAACTTTACTTTTAAGCTTTACTTAGTGTATTAAAGGTGCTAATACGGTATCTTCTTTTATGTGGAAAAAGATGATTATTATGTACCCTTAAAACAGAATACATACTTGGAAATTTAACCATCCGTTTTGGTTTTGTTTTGTTTCAGCCAAATACTGGAGATAATGTCAGCAGTAAGAGATGAGGATCCACTGGAATTAGCCAATACACTATATAACAACACTATTAAAGTATTTTTTCCTGGTATGTAATCAGGATGTGTCTTCCATTTTCCATCATGTATGTAAAATTTCATGGTAAAACTTACTGATAGCTTCAATAAAGAAATTCTCTGGAAGTTGTCTAAAGAGGTACTATATGTATCACTACACACCATTCCCCTTATTTTTCCATAAAATCAGATCAGGATGTTTTTAATATCATTTAATGCCTTAGTTTAAAACAATGAAAACCCCCAACTATTTTCATTTTGTAATCTCTTCAAAAATCTGAAAGGACAATTTTATGACAACACTGCAAACACAGAATGGCTAACAAATATATTGATTTTACATAAAAATTAAACATGCAGCACATTCTGGTTTATATCAAAGTTTAGCTGATGTAAGTTTATTTCTTAACTCTCACACAGTCTGAATCATGACTTTTGAACCCAGCTCAACTACATTGCTACTCTGATTTCAAAAACATTTCTCAATTGCTCTGTCTGGCTAATTTTTTCCTTAGTTTTAAAATACTCTATAGTTTTTATCCTCTGATCCAAATTATTTTATTTCTTTGACTTTAATGTGGTTTCCTGATTTGCATTTTTATTCTCCCACCCATTTTAAAGAAAAACTAGGGTCCAGAGTGATATGATATAATTTCATTGAGGAATCTTTGGCACAGTTGACGCACCGTATGATTACTACATCTATTAAAAAGCTATTTGTTCAAATTTTGTCATAAAAACGTGAAAACATTTTATTCTATGTACAATAATGTACACAAATTTAAATAGGTCACCAAAGAGACCAGAAGTAATGAAAGAGGTATATTTACAGTAGCACATCACAGTAAACCATTCACAGATTCAACATTGATACTGTTTTTGTGCTTGGTTACACACTGAAGGTGAAGCATATTACTCCATTTTGGATGAACTGAATTTTAAACAAATACCTCAATGATTAATAAATGCTATTTTAATCAGTATCATCATTAATAAATTCTTCAGCTGCTGCGGCTGCGTGCTGAATCACTCCATTTCTTTCTCTTTGAACATCATCATCATCACAATCTGTACTGTCATCTTCGTTCAATTCCCTGTCAGATTCAGCAGCAGCTTCTCTTATAGCTTCCTCTGGATGTTCATTGGGTGGTGCAATAAATCCATTGTTGTTAGATATATTTGAATTATCCTTGGTATCATCCTCGATGTATACTTTTTGATGGCACATTGGACAAGTATCTTGAATGTACAGCCATTTCCGAAGGCAAAGTGCATGGAAATAATGATTACATGGTGTAATACGAGCAGATGTTGTAAACTCATGATAGCAGATTGCACATACGTCATCTATTTCTTGTAAGCGGCTCCCTTTTATTTCAGGAAGAGAATTAATTTTTTTAACAGCAGTCCTACGATTCATGAATGTCTTCCAGCCATTTTTTGCTTGTAAGTAGATGTTAAAATATGCATGTAGACACATCATACAAGCTCGAATTTTACTTCCTGACTCAAACATCATAGTATAAGCCCCATTTCCAAACATTACCACTCCAAATATAAATTCAATAATATTGCCTGTTGAACGAACATAGTAGACATAATCATCAAGCTTTTCCCAGAGGACATTATAGTAGCCGTCAATCATGAATAATGTATAAACAGTGAGAGAAACAATTACTTTTAAGCAGAGTTCCACACAAAAAGCTGTAACTGCAAACAACCATGTATTTAGTGCATAGTGATGCCAAAGAACGTAACTGAGTAAAACAGGAAGAATAAACAGGCAAGCAGAAACAAAAAGCACAGGAAAATGTCTACGAAAAGATGACACATGAGAGGCACTGAGAGACATTAATACAGGGTCTGTCATTCCATGGATGAAATGCAGGACTGCAGTTAATAAAAGGCACATGTTTCTACTTAAGCGAATAAGTCTCTCTTCTGGTCTTAGCCCACTTAAACCAGTCTGAAGAGCCAAAATAAAAAATAAAACAGGTGCAACAAAGCCAAGCCGCCTGTCATCTTCTTCAGTTGATCCAATAAAGGCCAATATTCCAAGCCCCAAATAATGGGCTATTGAGGAAATTACAGCACTCATGCCCAGTACAGTTAGTGTAGAATCACATCCACTAATTATAAGACTGCAAATGAGGTCCCAGAAATCATCCCAAGAAATAAGGAAGGAATCAGTTTCATTTGCCATCCTTAAAATGTACATTAACACTGTAGCCTGAGCTGTAATTCTTGTTAGCCAAAAGACTCGCAGTATATCTGGGAAACGAATCCTCTTCCATGTGTCCTCCATCAATAACTGTAATCCATAAATTCGTAACATGTGCCTCACTAAAAGATAAACATATCTTGTGGAATAATAAAACCACTTAAGTTTCACTGTCAAGACAAGCACTGTATTTAATGTGAGAATCAAGGAAGAAGTAAAAACTAAAGTCTCTCTGATATGTAATGGTAGCTCTGTGATTAAGCCTATTACAGGAACCAAGAGATCCAAAATAATTAATTGTGAATAGATGGAATGAATCTGGAGTAGTGTAATGTATCCAATTCCAAGTGTAAGCTGTACAACGATGAGTGCCATCCATAGTGAGGGACCTTTTCGAGGAAGCAGCTCAATTCCAAAAGCTGACGTGTTGTAGGCACCATAGAAATCAATGTGCAAAGCAGCATAATAATTCACCAACACTGAAGTTGCAGCTAACAGAAATGCTGAGCTGTACATGTAAAACTTGAAAAGTGATCGCCGTGACAAGATCAGAACAATACTGGATACAAATATACCTAGAAAAAACAAAGAAAAAGTCATTAGAATGAAATATTTTAAGAATTTTCCCACTAGTTATGATATTCTTCCATCAATTAAGAAATATAAATATTTGCAAAGTTATGAACATTAAGGTTTCAAGTATAGGGGTGACATCCACATATTCACCTAGTTCCACTCCTACATTAGAACTACAAACATCAAAAGTTCTGAAATCTAACTCATCTTAAACCAGAACCCATTTTTCTTTGTGATTTGCAATGTTAGTTAAAAGTATCATTATTATTCTCTTAATGGTACTACCGACCCCATGTCCTCCAACTTTGCCAATTAGTTGCCAGATTCTACTAACACCTCTCTCTCTCTCCTCAGTGACACGAACCAATTAGTCTGTCTAAAAATTCATCTTGCCCAAATGCATCTACAAGCCATCACCAAATTGCCTTTCTCCATCCCTCTGCTCAAAGTACTTCAGTGGCTCTGAGATTACTATCAACTAACCTCTACATTCCTTTGTCCTGACATACAATGATCCAATTCGCCTTAGAATTATATTCCTACACACACACACACACACACACACACACACACACACACACACACACACACACATCCTCCAATGCACCAGACTTGCATTTCCCAAACACATCGTTTTCTCAACCATAGGTACAGTGGTGTTTACATTCCTCTTTTTGCTCGGAATGATGGTCCCACCAACTTCCCAAATCCCCGACTGTTCAAAATCCTACCTATCCTAGAAACCTACTTTTTTAGATAGTGACTGTTCCTTCAGCATACCTATAGAACTTACTGAAACACCTAACACTCACATACTACTTGATATTGTAGTTTGTAGTTATATGAGTATAGATCATCTACCCTATTATACGATGTGCCCATGACAGAAAGCAAGGATCCTACTTTGTACATCTATGTAGCCCACGATATTTTGCACAAAGATCAATTAGTATTCATTGGGGAAATAAATGTCACATCTGGATTATATTTTTAAAAGCAACCACAAAATACAGCCTGCTTGAAAAATGAAACCTATGAAAAAGTGAGAGAAAGCTGAGAACCATAGCAGAAATGTGACAAACTCCAAATTAAGCAACCATCTATCCACCAATATTTCAGCAAGTAATCAATAACGTACTGCATATTACAGCGGAAGCATTTCACAATCTGTTAAATGAAAAACAAAGTCTAGTTCCTTTAAGTGATGACTTTGCCCAGGACTTAAAATTTATCCTGTGCCTAAGTGTCAAGTCATTTGTGAAAAGGAGAACAAAAGGACCACAATCAACTGGAAGAAATCTAAACCTCTGAATAAGAACCACCCAATTCCCCAATCAAGTGGGCTACTAATTATCTGCAAGCTGGGAACAGGCTCTTTCAATAGAAAATAGATTTTCTGAGGATTAGAAACTTTTTCCATGGAAGGTAACAAGGAAATGGAATTAACTCAGCCTACTACATGCCATATGTAATCTTAACTTTCTCTTCGTGGAAAAACAAAAGTATTTTTCCTGAGACAAAACTAATCTTCTAAATTGGGCCAAAACCAAACCAAAATAACTTCAGTTCTATTTTACATCATTTAAAAGGGAGAAAGTCAAGCAGGAACTGTAAATTATTTTTGTCAACTTGGTACTCACAAAGTGGTAAATTAATCTTAACCTGTGACCATGCATGACCTTTGCAATAATTTTATAACCAGTCCTTTTTATTACAATAACTTTTTCCCCGAAGCTTATTTTTACACACAAATGAAGAAATGATCTGGGTTTTAGAAATACTTCTGGAAAAAATGTGCCATTTTGCTTTATGCAAATGTACCAAAGAAGAAAAGGTGAAGGCATATGACAGACCAAATAATGAAGTGAGACTACAACCTCAAAGTCTGGGTGTGTCCCAGCAAGTAACAATCTGATACTACTACTCTTTCCTGATTAAAATCACATCCCCAAGGTATTATAATGAGTAAACATTTCAAGAATAATATACATTTGTTTTAATTCCTACCCAAAGTTTGTAGGAACAGGGGGTTCATAAATTTTTCCTTTATACCATGTTCCTATCTACAGAATGTGGGAAGAACTGGCTCTCATTTTACAGGGGAAAAACTCAACTTCCCAATTAATAAGTCTCTGAAGTAACATTCCTTCTCATGACCTTTAAGAAGTATTGTTAATAATACAAATTTTTGTTGCATGTTCACAACATTATACATGAAACTCAGAATTTCATGGTAATTATCCTGTAGATTTAAGGAAATAAAGTCCAGGGATAGTTTCTCCTTACAAATTATGAGTGACTTGCATAAGTAATCAAGTCTATATACAAAGGCTGCTTTATAAAAAAATAACACCTTGAGACACCAGAGAACAGAATTTTAACTGAAATCACAATTCAGGGATCTCAGTCCAATTCTCCAGTGATTAGAGTTTCACCAAAGTTCTCAAGATAGGAAAAGAGGCAGGTATCCAAATTGGGAGCTTTGAAACTATATATGAACTAATAAACTCACAAAAGACCAGGGCCTTTTCAATTTGTATTACCAAAAACAAACAAATGAGAAAAAAAAAAAACCTATCAACCATATTACACAACAAAGTGTTTAACTCTTTTATGTGTAAAGTCCACTCATATCCTTAACCTTTTCTGGAAACTCATAACTAAAAATTACAAGGATATAAGACATTTACAACTCTCCAGGTACCTTAAAAACCTTTAAAACAGTCTAAAGCAAGTTGTGGATTCAATACTTGATAGAATAAATGTAAAGAAGTACAGAAATAAATGTTATTACTCTCTTACTCCCAAGGAATCTCTAAGCAATGAAATTTAGGACAAAGTAAATAAATTATCTTAAAATATTAGTCTGTTGGTATACTTGATAAACTACAGCAAAAAGAAAAATTTTCTATCAAACTCTCATTTTAGATAAATTGGTATTCTAAGTATATTATTAACAAGATAAAACTAAAGTTTTGCTTTTAAACTAAAATTATAATCAGTGTTTTTATTAAAAATGTGTGAACATGGATTAAAAAAAGTCAAACCCTATAGAGAGGTATTAAATGAAGAGTCAAGCAAGTTTTTCTATTCTGTCTTCCCCATTTGTGATATGGTAAAATATGTATTTCATCTTTGTTCCTATTTCTTGACGTAGCTCCTAAAATCCTTGGGATCTGAGTGACAAGAGTGTCTTCTACAATAACAGACGATTAGCGGCTGGGGGCCCTTAGATAGCATCACGAACTAACCCTGTCATTAGAGTGTTGTAACTTTCATTCCCACCCCCACCTCCTACCTCTGAGGAGATGAGAGGGGCCGAAGGTTGAGTTGATAAACAAATGGCCAATGATTATAATCAATCATGCCTACTTAATGAAGATTCCCTAAAAACCCAAAGGGACTGAGTTCCGAAAGCTTCTGTGCCCTTCTCTTCTTCACCTGCCCTGTGAATCTCTTCCCTGTGCATCTGTGTCCCTTGTATCAGTCTTTATAATAAATGGGTAAATATTAACTACATAGTCCTCCCTTATCCAAGGTTTCACTTTTCCAAGGTTTTGCTTTCTGTGATTTCTCTAGCCGCGGTCAACTGAGGTCAAAAAATATTAAATGAGGCCGGGCGCGGTGGCTCACGCCTGTAATCCTAGCCCTCTGGGAGGCCAAGGCAGGTGGATCGCTCGAGGTCAGGAGTTCGAGACCAGCCTGAGCGAGACCCCGTCTCTACTAAAAGTAGAAATAAAAATTATCTGGACAACTAAAAATATATATAGAAAAAATTAGCCGGGCATGGTGGTGCATGCCTGTAGTCCCAGCTACTCGGGAGGCTGAGGCAGTAGGATCGCTTAAGCCCAGGAATTTGAGGTTGCTGTGAGCTAGGCTGACGCCACGGCACTCACTCTAGCCTGGGCAACAAAGTGAGACTCTGTCTCAAAAAAAAAAAAAAAAAAAAATATATATATATATATATATATATATATATGCACACATATATATATATATTAAATGGAAAGTTGCAGAAAGAAATAAACAATTCGTTAAGTTGCATGCTGTTCTGAGTAGCATGATGAAATTTGGCACCGTCCCGCTCCATCCTGATCCAGGTTGTGAATCGCCCTTTCGTCCAGCATATCCATTCTGTATACACTCTACTTGTTTGTCACTTAATGGCAAATGTCTCTATATTGGTATCAAAGTGCTTGTGTTCAAGCAACCTTTACTTTATAAATTAATTTATAAATTAAACTTTATCACAGGTATTACGTATAGGAAAAAACATAGTATATACAAGGTTTGGTACAATCCTCAGTCTCAGGCATCCACTGGGGGGTCTTGGAACACATCCATCCCCACAAGGATAAGGGAGGATTACTGTAAAGTGTTTTCCTGAGTTCTATGAGCTGCTCTATCAAATCAACTGAACTCAAAGGAGTCATGAAAATCTTGTTTTATAGCCTGTGGGTCAGAAACACAAGCCACACCCTGTGCTTGTGACTGGCAACTGAAGCATGTGAGAGTGGAGGTGGGGGGATTGAGCCCTCAACCTGTAGGATCTGAGGCTATCTCCAGGTAGACAGTGAAAGAATTTAATTGAATTAGAGAACACCCAGGTGGTGTCTACTGGCGAATCTGCTGCAGAATTGGTTGGTGGTGGGGAGAAATCTCCACACATTTTGGTGACTAGAGATGAGGCATTCTGAGTTGACTGTGTGAGAATAGGAAAAAAGCTTTGTTTTTTTTCTATATCATTACACCACCTTACTAGCACCAAATAGGCAGAACCATTTTAAGTTTCTTATATACCCTAACAAATTATCAAACACGGCACATTCATTCATACATAAACACACACACATCTTTTTTTTTTTTTTTGCTTTTTGCCCAAAGGAGATCTCACTATAATAGCATTTTTTAGCCTTTTATTTAAAATTTGCATTTCTGATTACTTATGAAAGAGATAATCTTTCCATTTTTATTGACCATTCAGGTTTCCTCTGTGAACTGCCAGTTTATCTTTTGTCCATTCACTTATGGAGTTGTCTTTTTTCCTTACTAGACTGTGGATATTTAGAAAATATTCTGAATATGAATTCTTTGGCAGTTATACATAATGCAAATGTCTTCTCCAGGTAGACAGCTTTCCTTTTCACTTTTTTGATTAATAGCTGCTTTTTGATTAACAGAGGTTTTTAATTTTAATTTCATTCAATTTCTCAATCTTTATACATTTGCTTTCACATATTGTTAAAGACTTTCCCCCTTACTCTAAGGCTAAAAAAAAGATATTTCATATTTACTTCTAAAAATACAAGTTCTACATTTCACATTTAGGTATTAATTCATTTAGAATTGAGTGTTTACATATTGATATGAGGCAGAAATCCATATGAACAACGAAATGACCACTAATTGAAAAGTCCATATATACCTCAATGCACTTCAATTCTATCTCTGAAACACATCATTTCTATAATACACATTGGTGGGCTGTGTCTGGGCTATGTATTCTGCACTACTGATCTATTTGCACTACTGATCTATCCCAGTGGTTCTCAACCAGGATTGGATTTTGCCCCCCAGGGAACATTTGGCAATATCTAGAGATAGTTTTGGCTGTCACCACTGGGGTGTGTTGTTGGGGGTGTGTGCTACTGGTATGTAGTGGGTAGAGGACAGGGATGCTGCTAAAAAGGGGCACTCCCCTCCCAACAAAGCATTATCCTGTCCAAAAAATACATCAATAGTGCCACTGTTGAGAAACCCCAATCAATTCCTATGCCAGTTACAATTAGTTCTGCTTCACTTTGTTTTTTCACTTCATGGGTTTTCTCAGATCTTTCTATAGCACCAAAATAACTCATTCTCTTCAAGAACTTTATTGTATGGCTAAACCTAATACAATGAACAGATTCCCATCCAATACCCATTTAGATTACGTTTGTTTTGTTATTTCCAACAATGCTATAATGAATATCCTTGCCCAGAGTCTTTGTACAACTGTATCTCTAGGCAAAATCCCTAGAACTGGAATTGTGAGGTATCACAAGATGGGAGGAATAGCCTCCACGTGTACTCACTGTCAGATTGGTACTAACTGATCAACACTGTGGTGCTCACACAGTAGTGATATTCTCCGGGGATTAGAGGGTTGGGGGAGATAAACTCACAACTAATGGTCACAGACATGGTGAGCATTGTAGAGGGGAAGGGCATGCCTCTAAACCTCACTTGGGTGAGGCAAAGACATAAAATGTAACCAAAAGGTATTTGCACTTCTGTGTTCATTGAAGCATTATTCACAATGACTAAAATGTGGAATCAGCCTAAGCGTTTATCAAGGGATGAATGGATAAAAAAGATGTGGTATATGTACACAATGGAATATTATTTAGCCATGAAAAAGAAGGAAATTTTGTTATTTGCAGAAACATGGATGGATTTGGAGGACATTATTTTAAGTGAAATAAACCAGGCACAGAAAAGCAAATATTGCATTTTCACACTCACATATGGGACCTAAAAAAAATTGATCTAAAGGAAGTAGTGAATAGAATGGTGGCTACTAGAGATTGGTAAGGGTGGTGGGAAGGAGTATTGAAGAGGTGTTGGTGAAGGGGTAACTCTGTTAAACAGAAGGAAAAAGTTCTAGTGTTCTATAGTGCAATAGGGAAACTATAGTTAACAATAATTTATTATATTTCAGAATAGCTAGAAGTTTTCAAATGTTCTCAACATAAAGCAATGATAAATGTTCCAGGTGATTCATGTCCCAAGTACCCTGATTTGATCATTATATGTTATATGCTTGTATCAAAATATAACATGTACTCCATGAATATGTACAATTATTATGTATCAATAAAAATAAAAAAAATAAAAAAAGGTATATTGTAAATGTCAGTTGATAGTGCCAAATGGTTTTACACAGAAGTTATAGTCTACCAAAATTGTAGAAATTTATCTATTTCAAAGAGGTAAATATCTTTGCCAAACTACCTTTTAACAAACTTTGAACTCTTCAACAATCTGGTAGGTAAAATTTTGTTTTATTTAATTCTAAAGAGACTAAGTACTTTTGCTTATTGAAAATCTGCATTTCATTTATTGTGAACTGCTTGTCCAAGGCCCATTTTTTCGAGACTATAAGTTTTTCTTCTTGACAGAGTAAAACTCCCACTAGAACTTTAATCATATATGATGCAAATATTTTCTGTTTGTCATTTTAAAGAATTTTTTTAAAGTTTTGCTATAAAAAAATTTCATTTTTATATGCTCAAATTTATCAGACTTCCCATGGTACTTGCTGAGTTTTCTTTTGTTTAGAAAAGTACTCTCCCACCTCAATGAATTATCACCATATGAGTAATACTATTAAAACAAACTCCTATGCTTGCATTTTCTGCCTTGGATTTAAATTTGCTAATTCAGCATTATGCTGCTCTGGGTTGAGTTTCATTTAGCATTTAACACCTCATAAGAAACAGCTTTATGTTCTTAAATATTCTATATCTTGTCACAGAATTTTATTTGGATCTCCAAAATGAGGACCTGTAGAAATCTCAAAGTATCTAATAGTTTGATACCAAATGAAGATACAGTTGTAGCACCTTTTTGCAGGTGGAGGGAAGTAAATACTTCAAATACTACATATAAAATTAGTAATGCTTTTTAGAGGTAGATTTCTATTTTTATATATTAATTTTAAAGAAAGAGGTGAGGTTGATAAGTATTAAGATTTATACACAGTACTAAGACATCTATGTACAACTATAATATAAAAAAACTAATGAGGCAGAACAATTAATTTCAACTATCCATTCACATCTTTTACACACAAACCTGCCACTTTCAATAATATGTTTTTATTTATTTTTTTAATTTTACTTATTTTTTGAGACAGGGTCTTGCTCTGTCATCCAGGCCGAAGTGCAATGGGGCAATCATAGCTCACTGCAGCCTTGAACTCCTGAGGGCATGTTTTTATACAGGGTGAATTTTTAGCACCAAAACCAGTTTTTTTCATCTTCATCATTCTTACATATGTGAAAAAATAGCATAATTACACGGCACAATAGAAGGAACAGTCAGGTGACAGAATTGGAAAATATTTCGTATTTCTCATAAACTCTGACCCAGAGATTCTGGGATCAAAATTTTCAAATAAACAGTACCAACATTTTGCTGATGCCTTCAAAATACCAAAATATCTAACAAAGTATGGTATTAATTAAAGCATTAAATTTTTTGTAAAAGCTATCAAGTTTATTAGTAGCTAACACTTAAATAATCCCAAGTAGTGTTTTAAGTGCTTACATTTTAACCCATTTATTGTCCTTAAGACTCTATGGAAGATAACATCATTGCACATCCTTAAAAACATAAAAATAAGAAAACCAAAGCACAGAGTAAAGTACCTCGCCTAAAGCCATGTTCTTCTTTAAATTGTCAAACACAAACTTCCACAATTATAAAAATAAGAAGAACAGAGAGTACAAGGAAAAATACCAAATTACTTTGTTCAATGTTCTTAAACTACAAATGATTTAATGAAGGAAAATGCTCCTTTTTCTTAAAGCTGCCTAATCCTGAAGCTCAACAGAGTACCGGGTCCCAAAGGGGTTTTCAGACAATCTGCAGTTATGCCACATGAGCACTGGGTCCCCAAGGGGTTCTCAGAGAATCTGCAGTTATGCCATACAAACATTCAAGGCAGTGGCTATACTATTTCTGGAATGAATATGCAGAATTCTTTCAAACACAGCCCCATTTTTGCCACAAATAATAGTGATAGTATACTTCTGCAGCGGCAAATAGGAATGGCTGGAATTAAGTAGCTGGCAGATTACTGAGAAGGCTTGAGCTAAAGAACATCACTTACACATCTTTTAGTTTTCAGATCTAGCATATGATCATTACTACACCATTCTGTATCTGGACAGCAGCTGTACCGAGAAGGAAAGTAAACCATACTTGATGTCAAAAGATTTTTAAGCCCAGGCTCTGGCAACCACATACCCGCTGTGTAACAAGAGCAAAACACTTAACCTCTATGACCCTCCGTTTCCTCATTTATAAAGTGAGAATAACAAGACCCACCTCTGAGGGATGTTTGAAGGTTAGCTTAGTAATACCAGTGAAAATGCTTTTCAAAAGTAAAGTACCAGACAAATGTAAAATATTGTTAATCATTGCTAAAACAAAATTCTAAGCCTTTACTGCCACTCCTTTTTTGTAGGAATAAAGCAACAGATGGGTTGTAATTCCGAAAGGCTTTGTAAGGATCTCACCATGAGCCCGCCCTCAGCAACACTTCAAAAGCACTAGCCACTTAAAACTGATCACAAGAATTACCTCACCAACGAAATCTGCCAAGTCGCAATAACTTAAAAAAAATTCTTTTATGCATAAATGCTTCTCACTCTGGTGATGTAAGTGAAGATGGAAAGAAGGAATGAAATATCTTTTTAACACTCCATATGCAACAAAGAATGATTTTCAGAAGTCTCGCAAATGTCTCATCACTTTTTTACAACCATTTTCAATACCTTCTCGTTTATTCATGGAAAATTTTAGGACTCGTTTTAACTATCTTCGCTTTCAGAGAATTTTGGTAATGGTTTCAAGGTCTGACATTCGAAACCCTGTCTCCTTCACTTGGATGTCATTTACCACTTCACGATCTTGTGGTAAATGGGTGCAGTAGAAGTGACAACATAAGAGCACTGTGCATGTTGGAAACGGGGAAACTGAGGCCCACGCCTTGGCATAAGTCCAAGGTCACACACGACAAGACTGGGTCAAGCGTAGTTGTTTTTCTAAGGCTGTCGCATAGGACGCAGTAAGCCGGCACTCATTCCCCAAGAGAAACAGCAGGCAAAAAGCCGCACACTCACACAGCCACGCTTTCTCCCCGCCCTCGCCCAGGTGCAACACGGAACAGGGGGCTACCTCGCTGAGAGGACTGCTCCGCTGTCAACTCAAACAAGTATCACCTTCCTCCCCCTTCCAGCCCGCAAAGACACCCCTTCGGGGGATGAAACAAACGCACACACAGAACCTACGGCCTGCGAGCACCTGCCCGCTCCCTGGGGCACAGCTCGGCCGGCAGGGCCGTCCCACGACTCAGGCTACCCCGTCCCCTTACCAAGGAGCCGGAGGAAGTTCTGGAGCACGATGCAGAACCGGCTTTGGCTGGGATCGTAGTAAGAGTTGAAGATGGCGTCGATGATGTAGAGGCAGGGCACCCGGAGCGCCACTTCGAGCGCCGCCCAGACCTGCTGATGGGCCATCCGCACCTGCTGCCGCGGGGGCCCCACCGCCGCCATGAGACGCTGCCACACCGGGGGCTGGGCGGGCCGGGCAGGGCCGCGCCGCGCCGCGCTGGGCAGGGCCCGGGACCGCGGCTGGGGGCGGGGGCTCAGGCGGGCGACTCCGCCCCCGCTCTCCCTCCTCCCCCGTCTCCCTCACCGCCCGCCCCGCCGCCCGCTCGCGTCTCCCGAGCTGGAGCAGGCGGCGGAGGCGGCGGCGGCCGAGGCAGCGGCGGCGGCGGCGGCTCCCCAGGAGGTCTCCGGGCGTCGGTGTTTCCGGCTGGCTAAGGGCTGGCTCCTCCTCCCTCCGCCGCCTCCCCCGCCCGCGGAGCCACCATCTTGACCTCGCCCGCCGGCCACTGCCGTTGCCGCTGTTGCGAGGCCCGAAGGCTGCGCCTGCGGTCACGCGGGACGGCGGAGTCCGCGCCGCCGCTTGCGTCATAATCCAGCGCTAGGCGCGCTCCCGAGGCCGTCATCACGCACAGCGCTGCAAACAACTCAATCGTTGCCATGGTTTCCGCCCACCTCCGCGGCCCCCGCCGCCTCGGCGCCACCGAGTGGCACACTAGCTCTCAGGCAGCCGCGCCCTCGGCGGCAGGGTTGTCGCCTCGCCTTCGGCAGCATCAGCTTAGCTAGGAACTCGGTGCTTCCGCGGGCGGAACTCATCCGCTGTATTATTAGAGCCCATTAGACGACCCATAAACGTGGTTTAGAGCCGCTGGGAAGGAGAAAAGCCAAAGGATGCCGCCCTCCCGACCTCCACCACTCCACCTGGAGGCCGGGTGGGAAAGACAGCCCGTGTTCCAGGAAAAATACCAGCGAGGCTGCCCGGGGTCCTGGTGAAGGATCGCCGCGTGCCACTGGGCCAGGTGTGATAGACACTGCCAAGAAAAACGTCCCTCTCTTTGCACATCCCCTTTCCCACTTCCCACACAGATAGACAGAACTGAGGACATGCATCGGCCACATTTTACTAATGGCAAGGAGACTGAGTTAAGAGCAAGAACCCAGGCCTCCCTGTCATTTATTTCTCGTCAACTTTGAGGTAAGCACACTTGGACATTCCTATCCTTCCTCCTCAGGGCAGATGACACCATTCTTTTTTCATGCTTTCTTGCCTATCCATGTAATTGATATGGTCTGGCCATCTTAATCTTTCTGTTCTTTTGTCACCAAATGAGAGTGAAATTAGGTCAGAGTCTGCATCGTAGACCCAACTATCTTTGATTAAGGGGGATAAAATAGGAAGCAAGAAGCCCGCTTACCTCAGCTCCTAGCTGAAATTGCATCCAGTGATCCAGTTTATATTAGGGCTCTGTGTGGATGGTTATCTTCTGTCAGGATTCCCCTGGAGAGAGGAGGATTGTTAGTCAAATTATCAAACTCTTCCAAAACCCCATTCTCTGGGTAGTTATGTGTAGTAGAAAGATTAAACTCCCACCCAAAGTCCTTACTGTAGTTACGTTTTTAAACTTGTGTTGTTATCCCCGCTAATAATGACCACCATCTATCTATCTAGTACTTACTATGTACTAGGCACTGTCCTAAGGGTCTTACATTTTACTTGAATCTTTGCATCAGCCTTATTTTGGTAGGTATTATTATACCTGTTTTACAGTAGAGGAAACTGAGGCCTAAATTACAAAAACCACAAGTTAATAGGTAAGTTAGTAGTGGGCAGCATACAAAGCTAGTAAAAGTCAAAACCAGGGCTTGAACCAGAGCTACCTAAAGTTCACAACTTTAGGCATCTTTGATTTCTTCTTTTCACCCACAGCCAATTCTGCAATCAAATTGTATCCATTCTGTCTTCATAATCTCTTGTATGGGTCTCTTTCATTTTGTCGCTGTCATCCTAACTCAAGATCCTACAGCAGTTTGCCCATTTATGGCAATATCCTCATTTCATTCGCCACCTTTTCTAATCCAGTCTGTTTACTACTGCCAGGTTAATTTTCCTAAATGGCACATCTGGGGAATAACTTTCTGGTTATGACAAAATTCTCACAGGAAAGCAAACTTGGTAAGGTGAGAGAACTATGAAGAGTCATATAGAGAACTTCAGAGATGTAAATTAGCTACTCAACCCATCTGTTAATCTGCCCTGATTGCAATTTAAAGCAAAAAGAGTGAAACCATTATGGAGAAAAGGATCCACAAGGACTGATCTAAAACAGGAGTGGGATAGAGGAGAGTACCATTATATTATGATCATGCCAAATGGAAAATAAAATAGTTCATGGGCTTTCCTCCAATTTTTATTTAAAAAGTTAAGTGTAGTAAATATTAATAAAAAGCTTTTCAAAATGAGCAAATGCTTCAGTCTTTACTTAATGTTTAACTGTTCATAATATTAATTTGATGTATATATTTTATTAGTGTAAGAGTTTCTAACTGCGACTAAATTCCATCTTGGGCCAAGAACTTTCACGAGCTGTGGCATATTCATTCTTATCTTACATAGGTTCTTCCAGCAATTCTCTCTAAACTCTAGGGCTTAATTTCCCCATCTATAAAATGAAGGTGGGAGCGTTAACATAACCGTAGGGCAAGACCATAAATGCGTACTGTTGTCTGTCCTATATAGATGCAAACTGCTTCTGATCCAGAACCCTCAGGACCCAGTTCCATACATACTCTTCCTGGTTCCTGTTGGTACATGTTGGCTAGGTCCTACATCTCCTTTGGCATATAAGCCCATTTATAATTATTGAAAGTGGACACACAAAATGAGGGGAAAAGAGCAGCAGGACGGCTGCTTCATCATGCTGTTATGGGGCTGCTGCTGTTGTTTTTAATAGCAGGTTTTGTTTTGTTCATAAATTATGTGTAAATCTTTGATTTCAAAAAAATAACTTTAGTAAAAAAGAGAAACTAGAACAGCCTCCCTACCCTTTTATGTCTATTTAACTACCTAATGCTATTTTGTGTGTTTGTGTTACACCAAATTCAGTTTTTAGCCTCATATTCATTCAACACTTTCTGTTTACCTTTGATTCAGCCTTGACTTTTAAAAAGCCAAAACAGTAAATACCTACTTTGATACTGTTTCTGGTCTTTCTGAATTTGTGTATGATCAATGATCAAGTAATCTTGCAGGTAATTATATCTAATCAGAAAAAATGTCATTCTATTGTTAATATTTTAATATTCACTTTATAATATAGGTAAGCATTCTAAACATAATTGTGGAAAGAAATTCTTAATATGCTTTACATGTTGAAATTTTGTGTCAACTGAAGTACATACGTATATTATTACTAGAGTGAATTTCTTCAATAATGATTGTGAAAGCTAGTAAATTTATGTATAAAACAATTATAAACGAAGTCCTTTTTTGTTTCAAGCTCTGCCAAGTCTCAGGAACTTATAAATGCCTTTTAAAAAATATCAATAGAGTTAGGGGGTACAAATGGTTTTTGTTACATGGATGAATTGTACAATGGTGAAGTCTGGGCTTTTAGTGTACCCATCACTCAAAGGGTGTATATTGTACCCAATAGTTAATTTTTTATCCCTCACAGGAACTTCTAAATACTTTTAAAAAATAGACAAAATATATGAAACAATGGCCCTCAAGGCATGGGACATAGGCAGTGAAGGACAGTGACCCATAAGAGATGGAAAACAAACAAGGTGAGCCACATAATTGCTCCAGTTTACTGCCTGGAGAAAGTTTCCAGGCTGTGGCATGGAGAGAGGGAACCCAGCACACTCTCTGAGGTGAAGAGATGGAACTGGGAGTCCTGGGAGCCCAAGGCAACCAGAGTTAACAGGGTAGAATCCTAGAAAGGAGAGTCAAACAGAACTCTGGAGATCTGCTGACCATTCCCCTAAAGTATTCAGCTAAGCAATGATCAATACATGCATGAGAAGAAATTACCAAAGGCCAGGAAAAGAACCATTGGAAAGGATTAGAGGAAACAATACTCAGAGCTCACACAGGGTGGTTCCCAAATTCATGAGGCATCAGTTAGACCCAGAGTACTACAAAAGGTCTTGCTTCAATAGTGGGAAAAAGTAATCCTCGACTAAACGCTCAGGTATAACATAAAAAAGTTTAAAAGCAAGACCAAAAACCGTGTCCAAACAATTTAGTCATATTCCAGAACAAAGCTCAAAATGTTTTTAGGGATATGAAAATAACCTACCAGGTAAAATTCACAATGGCTGGTATTCAATCAAAAAATGCCAGGTATGCAAATAAACAGGAAAATAAAACCCATAATGAAAAGTAAACATTTTATTAAAACTGATCCAGAAATTATGCAAATGATGAGATTAGTAGACAGGGACATTAAAACAGTTGTTATAACTGTATTTTACATGTTCAAGAAATGAGAGGAAAGATTGAAGATGTTACAAAAAAGATATAAAAAGACCCATATATGCCAAGCATGGTGGCTCACTCCTATAATCCTAGCACTTTGGGAGGCTGAGGTGGGAGAATTGCTTGAAGCCAGGAATTTGAGACCGGCCTGGACAACATAAGTGAGACCCCATCTGTACAAAAAATTAAAAAATGAAAATCAGCCAGAAGTGGTGGCACACATCTGTAGTCCTAGCTACGCAGGAGTCTGAGGCAGGAGGATCATTTGAGCCCAGGAGTTTGAGGCTGCAATGGCTCACGCCACTGCACTCCAGCCTGGTCTATAGAATGAGACCATGAATGAATGAATAAAGCAAACCCATATCAAACTTCTGGAGATGTAAACTTCAATGTCTGAGATGAAAAACACACTGGATAAGCTTAATGGCAGATTAGACGTTGCAGAAGGAAAGATTAGTGACCTTGAAGACATATCGATAGGAACTCTGAAAGAAATAGAAAAAAGACAAAAAACAAAACACACACACTCTAACCAAAATGAATAGAGCATCAACAAAGGGTGAGGTGACTTCATGCAGCCAAGTATTATGTCTATACTTGGAGTCCTTGAAGAACTGTGGAGAGCAAAAAAATTATTTAAAAGAATTAAATTATTTGAAGAGATAGTGGCCAAAGATTTTCCATATTCTAGGCTATAAAACAAATTTTAATAAATTTGAAAGGATGCAAGTCATACAAAGTATGTTCTATGACCACAATAGAATTAAACTAGAAATTAACAACAAAGATATCTAGAAAATCTTCATCTATTTGGAAACTAACATACTTCTAAATAACTAGTGGGTCAAAAAAAGACATCAAAAGGTAAATTAGGATATAATTTTAATTGAATGAAAATGAAAACACAAGATATAAAATTTTGTGGGATGAGGCTAAGATAGTAAAGAGAAATTTATACCACACACCTATTAAGGGCTAATCAGTGACCTCAGTTCTCTCCTCATAGAACTAGAAAAAGTACAGCAAATGGAGGCCAAAGTAAGCAGAAGAAAACAAAGCAGAAATTAAAAGCTGAAACACAAGAGAGGAAATTAATGAAACCAAAAGCTAGTTCTTTGAGAAGTTAAATAAGTTTGATAAACCTCTAGCCAGACTGATCAGGAAAGAGAGAGGGAGGGAGGGAAGAAGGCAGAGGGATACACAAATTAGCAATATCAGTAATGACAGAGCTGGTAGCACTACAGATTCTACAGTTATTAAAAGTACAAGGGAACATTATGAACCACTTCACATCAATACATTTGGCATATTAGATGAAATGGAAAAATTCCGTGAAGATGCAAACTGTCAAAGCTCCAAGATACCCTGAATAACCCTGTGTCTTTCAAAGAAATTAAATTTGTAGCTACAAATCTTCCCACAAAGAAAAATCCAGGCCCAGATTGCTTCACTGGGGAATTCTAACAAACATTAGTAAGTAGTAGTAACAATTCTACAAAAACTTCTCCAGAATGGAAGAAGGAATACATCCCAACTGAATCAATTCATTTTATGAGGCCAGCATTATTTCTCCCATAAACATAAACACAAAAATTCTTGACTATGAACTATATGGACAAGGCTAACTCCTTGTACAATCCCATGTTACCACAGTTGCTGGAAATTAGGGTAGATTAAGGGAAAGGAATACTAGGGGTTTGTATGTGTGTTGAGAGTATATTTTTTTTTAGAGACAGGCTTGCTCTGTTGCCCAGATAGGCGTGCACTGCCGTAATCACAGTTCACTGCAACCTCCAGCTCCCAGGCTCAAGCAATCCTCCTGCCTCAGTCTCCCAAGTAGCTAAGACTACAGGCAGGCACCACCATGCCCGGCTAATTTATCTTTTTTAGAGATGGGGTCTTGCTATGTTACCCAGGCTTGTCTCAAACTCCTGGGCTCAAGTGATCCTCCTGCCTCAGCCTCCCAAAGTGCTGGGATTACAGGTATGATCTACGACACTCGGATAAGAGTGTATTTTAAAATGTCTTAGAGTACTAGGATTTTGATAAAATGTGAATCTATAAAACCCCACATATTTAACCATGACACACTTTTGCTTAGACACTTCAGACATCCCATTGCTGTTGGGATAACATTCTTAACACAGCCTATACTGCCCCCTGCACGGTTGGACCATCATTTAACTCCACAGTCTGATTGACACTCTTTCGTCCCTTACGTTTTCCTCTCCATCCACCCTGGATTTTAACCCCTCAAACTCCTCCACAGGCACTTGAACACACTGTCCTCATGGCCTAGAAAGCTGTCCCCTGTTTCTGTCACTCATTAATTCCTATTCACCCTTCAGGTCTCAGCTTAGTCATCACATCCTCAGGGAAGACTTCCCTGACCTTCCTGAGCAGGTCAACCCGTCATAGGTTCCTATTGCACCAAGAATCTCTCTTCCCAGAATTTACTAGAATGTGAGTTGTTATATGAAATGTTATATGTGGTGTGTGATTATTTGATTAACGCCTATCCCCTACATTAGAGTATAAGGTCCACAGAGTCTGGGATTGGGTCTGGTGTTGTTTGCTATTTTGTTCCCAGTGTCTAACACAGTGTCTGGCATATTGTTTGGGCCCCAAAACATTTATGAAATGGAGAAAAGAGAGGGAAAGGAAAAGAGAAGGAAAAGTATAAAGACTGACCTTGGAGTCATGGATAAAATAGTTCAAGGCTGAATGAGTTTTTATTTCCACAGCATCTTCACTAGAGGGCAGCATTAACAACAGTTGAAACATCTGAAAAAGAACTTTGATTTCAAAATGTCCTGTTTTGGGTGGTGAGAGCTCTGTGAGCATTCCCACTCTGCTATTGTTTATTTATCCACCTCTATCGTATATGTCTAATTTACCTGGTTAATCCACTATTCAGAATATCAGGTAGAAATATTTCTTGCTTGTAAATAAAAAAAAAAAATCCCCAGTGATCTAAATACTTTTTTTTTTTTTGGAGTGGGGAAGCACTGGTTGCAGGGTTTCTTTTTTGTCTTCATATGACAAGTTCAGAGATATGTCAGGACTGCAGAGTCCTACAATTCTGCTCTGCCAGTGTTAGCATGCCTGGGAGAGATGGTTGGTGCATCTCCAGGGTCAGAGTCCTCCCTGGGGCCCTGGGGCTTTGTTAACTCAATTGAACCGAACAACTACCCTACAGGACACATACAGTTGTTAACCCCAATGTCCAGATGAAGAAACTAAATCTTGAGAGATTCATAACTTGCCTGGGGTCACACAGAAAGTAAAGGAGCCAGGAGTTGAATGAATGTAACCAAAATTTATGAAGGTAGAGCCCATATCAATCTTTCACTACTGCACACTCTGGGCCTGATATACAGATTTATAGATCTAGATATAGTTATAAAGTAGGAGTTCAACAACCATTAGTTGAATGGATTCAACCAGCTACAGCTAATGGCAAAAAGGCAACTCCTCAATCCCCAGACCTTGCTCTCTGACTCGTCTTTCCCACTGCTTCTCCTCTGTATTCCTCCCCACATTGGCTCAAGCCTCAGGTTGGCATCTTTAGCATTTCCGTTTGAGGAGAGCATGCATGGCACACAGAAGAAACCCATTATGTAAAAGAAGAGATGATTAAGGTAAATACAGGAAGGACACTCTGTGAGATGGGAATGGAAGCAAGTAGGCTGCTTTCTGTGGTGGGATCACATGATAGCTGACATTTCCCTGGAGGCTTACTGTATACAAGACCCTGTGTTTTTTAATCCTTATCAATCCCCTTCTTCAATACATCTCTCACTGCTTCCTCTGTTCCAAACTGATCTAATGACAATGTCCCATTTTCTGAGTATTCAAACTTTTGCATCTGTTTTTCTCTTCAACTACTCCAACACCACCCATCAAAATCTTACCCAGTTTTCAAAGCCAATTCAAATACTACCTCTCTGAAAATTTCCCCGTTCAATTCTCAGCATTCTTCTTTCCCACCTTTGCACTCCTACAACATGTTGTCACTCATATGGCACTTACTGTATTCCAAGTTTTTGAGTACTACTGCTCCTCAGGGACAGGAACTTTATTTAATGGGTCTTTGTACTTCCTCCCGCTCTTGTATATAGTAGGCTCTTAATATTTGCTGGATAACATAAACAGCACCCTACTTTGTCCTTATTGCCACTGCTGCAAGAGGACAAGCAGCCCTGCCCAACTCCAGCCAGCCAAATGTCAGGTTCAATCATAATCTTGATAAAGCCACGCTTTTCTGTATTTCTTTCACTAAGCAGACAAGCTCAGATGTTTTCAAAATGCACCAAAACTCTGATTGACTCTCAACAATTAGACATCCTAATGGCAAACCATGGTGATGGCAGAGAGCCATAAAATAAGGTGAGGCTTGAAAAATTCTGCAGAATATTTCACATTACCTAGAGCTTCTTATGTCGTCCCTGATGTCAGCTAAGGAAGGAAGATGAAGAGGGAGGTTGAGGCCTATAAAAGTCTAAGATTTTAATCAGAATTTTTAAAAAAATAGCTAGTAATTGGCAGCCACTGCACAAGCTTAAGGCTAGAAATCTAGATTCCCTCTGATTTAGAGTAGTGACTCTGAATCCTTTTTCTACCACAATAAACCTAGTATATGAGATATCCCCCCACACTCATTTAGGAATGCTATAAAGTAGAATAGAGTTAACAAACCTGAGTAATTTTTGTCCCCTTCTCTCCCTAATTTAGTCAGTCATAATACAAAGCACCATTATATTAATGACTTGATTTGGTTTCTATTGCTTGGTCCTGTTGATTTTATTTCTCAAATCTATCCATCTCCCACTGCCACCACCCTAGTCCAAGCCACCATCACCTCACACCTGGACAACCACAGAAGCCTTCTCGCCAATCTCCCTGTTTCCATCTTGGCCCTCCTCCAGTTGATTTTCCATATTGTAGCAGGAGTGATTTTGAAACAGTACTGTGTCTTTCACTCTAAAATAACCAATGCCCTGTGTACAACTGCTTATTAGACAATAGCCATGTGAGACAGTTCAAGGAAACCTTCATTTTGCAAATAAGGAAATCCAAGGCCAAAGAATATTGAAAGGTCAGAAATGAGGTCAGAATTTGGAATTCATAATTGCACAGATGAGCCTCATTTCAATGGGCTACGCTGCTTCTCCCAGATATGTAGTTCATTCTCAGTATGATCACTGGCAGACAAATGAAATGATCTGGACTGGTCTACAGCTTGCTTTCAGGGCCACAAAATATTAAAATAGATCACCGGGAGACAAAAGGAGTGAGAGCTCAGCCTGAGCTGATGCATTAAGGGCCACTCAAACCTGGATCCCTTGTGTCCCAGGATCCACCTCCTCTAGCCTACTAAAGGACAGGGGCGGCATTCCAGATCCAGGACTATGTGATCCACATGGGGGGCATAGGATTTCACTGGTTGGATGTGCAGGATTCGTGTCTTCCATGGTTTCCCATGCACCTGCTGAAGAAGATAGGCAATTCGAGTTTCTGCAGATTCTGCCCACCTTTGCCACTCTGGCTTGGTGGCTGGTGACAGCATTTTCCTCCTGGAATCCCTGGTAGCTCCATTTTTGCACTGGTTGGTGATAACTTGCTGAGGATAAGGCCAATGTTCTTTCTCTATTTTGCTGCTTCCAGGAGGCTGGGGATTCCTCCCTGGGAAAGATTCCACATTTTGGTGGATATGCAGAATACCCCCAGCATCCTGCCGTAGCACTTGGCAGGCAATGGGCCAGCCTTCTTCAGAGCTGGGAATCAGCCCCAGGTTCACCCTATCTGCAACGTTTGAGAGCTTCAGTTTCCTGTTATCCCCAAAATGAATTTGGCACCGATCTGCTACTCCATTGATCTCAAGGTTATTTCTCAGAGCAGCTGCAGCATGGGGGTTCCACTCACAGGCATGAAGGAAGGCAGCACCAGCATGAACTAGGAAGGGTAATGTGAAATAACCAATCCCTGCATAGAGATCCACTAGCACTTCTCCAGCACAGGACAGCGATGCCACTCGCAGCTTCTCTGTGATGTTTCCGAAGGAGAACATACACTGGGTCACGTCAAACTTATATCGGATACCATTATCCACATGCTCTACCCAGCCATGGTCGCCCAGCAGCAGAGTCACTGCTGGAGTTCGAGTGCCATCCGGTGATACCCGCCCTCGTTTTGCCAAACGCTGGACACCAAGTGCGGAGGCAACAGTCTCCCAGAGTTCTGGTTCCAGACTTTTCCATTGCTTGCCTTGAAAACAGTCTTCACTCAGCAACAAGAGGTCCCCATGCCGTTGCCAAGATCGGGGCAAATCAGCCTCCAACTCAGCGGACCACTTGACTCCGCGACCTTCCACCCAGCGACTCACCTCAAGACACAATCTTTGGGCAGGTGAAAAACCCTGGACCTTCTTTGAAGGAACGGGATCCAGGAGCTGGGTCAGCACACAGGTGCTGCCTGGGGCCACGCGACTGGTCAGCTCCCGCAGGTGCTGCTCGGGGAGGGTCTCTCCCAGCACCGGTAGCGCCACGGTGCCATCCGGCATCTTTTGCACACGGTGCCGTCTATCCAAGAGTTTCTGCTTCTCCAGATATTCCCTATATCGCTGAGTAAATCGAGGTTCAGTCACAACCGCGACAACAGGCACGGACTTCCCAGGTTCTCTCTCCATGTCGCGAGAGCCCACATTCTCTCCGAGTCCCTCGGCAAGACTACTGCTCCTCGGAGTCAGTTCACCGGCCTTATTACGCTCACGGCTGCACGCCAGTGACAGCGCCGGAAGTGACGCCAAACGAACAGGCCGGAACTAAATGTATCGATGCAATTGTTGGCGAATAGCGTCGCCGTTGCCATAGTGAAGCTGCTGCCGCCATCTTTATTGTGGTCGACCATTACTTTCTTCAGCCTAGGAGGGAATTAACGATAACAAAGAATTCTGTGGGGCTGGCTTTAGCTCAGCCGTTCGTTCGACAGTGTTCTTTGCGGAGGCAGAGCGATTAGAGATCTGCGGGCGCTCTCCAGCCCTTAAAAAAAATAAAAATAAAAATAAAAGGAATTCTATGGGCCAAAAGACTTCAATGTAGTCAGTATCCTCCAAAACTGTCTGAGTTTCTTCTATGCTGCACATGAATCTAAAGAAACAAGTGAACATAAATGATGGTCTGAATTTAGAGAAAGACTTGCAGTTTCTTCAGTGCTGCTCGTGAACCCAAAGAAGGAAATCCATGAATCCTAAGAAAGAAATGAACATTGAAATGATGGTTTGAATTTGGAGAAAGGCTTCCCATAGCCTAATGCTGCTCTTAGGTCCACTTCAGCAGCCACCTTATTTGCTCAAAGTAAAGAGTCAGATATAACTTTTTCATTCTTTTTTCTTGCAAAGATACCATCACCATTTTATTGTCCTGAGGTCCAAGAAACAAGTGCTTGAAAATAAGGAGGATCTGAGCAAGTAAATCATACCACTTTTCAAAACTGGAATTTTCACTTATAAAATGTAAATTACCTTAATCTTTTTCAGAGGATTGCTATTGTGATTATAGATACTATCTATGAAATGTTTTTAGACAATGACTAAAGAGTAGATACTAAAAAAGATATAGAGTAATAAGTTGAGTTGGTTAGATGGCAAATACTAAATACTTGTTGAAATGCTTTGATGTCCAAAGAAGACAATGAGGAATTCCCTACAGATAAATTCAAATAATTGAAAATAAGAACTTTAACAAGACCTATCCCTTCTACTTACCTCCCACCATTCTACAGATTAGGATATTGAGACCCAGAATGTTAACATTAATTGAAGTTCCCAATTATTGTTTTCAGGTCAATACAAGGAAAATACAAGGCTCTGACTAAAACTCTTGTTTCTTGACACTTATTTTCAGTATCAGTCAGAGTTGTTATTGTTGTTTTTCAGTCTCATTTCTACATTTAAAACTCAGATTCCATGGAGAAAACATCAACACAACTAGTATTGAAGACCTGATAGGTCACTTATGTATCTTTGGGACTCACCACTATCACATAGGCTAATGCAGTGGCTTCTAATGGTGAGCACTTGGGAATTTTTGCCTTAAGGCTTTCTCTGGTCACCAGAATTGGCTTAGCCCGTGTGCAGGGCAGACCAGAAATGCTGGAGAATTAATGCCCGTTCCTACATGTCCCAAGAGTGTCCCTCAACAAATGACTAATGGAGTTGGTGAATAAATATCCCAGCTTTCACACACCTTAGTTGGAATAACTCTGAGGCATGTTCTGTACTGTCCCCCAGAGTTCCCTCAGGAATTAGATTTTTTGGTAATCCTCTCTATGTCCTACACTTTCAATTTTCCTCTCCCTCTACCCCCACCCCTTGCTGTGTCTCCTGGATCATTCAGTATATAAACATGCTGCCATTTGTCATTTTCAAAAATATCTCTCTCTCTCTCTCTCTCTCTCTTTTAGAGATGGGGTATTACTCTGTCACTTAGGCTGGACTGCACTGGCCCAGTCATAGCTTACTGCAGTCTTTAACTCCTGGGATCAAGCAATCCTTCTGCTTCAGCCTCCCGAATAGCTAGGACTACAGGTGCATGGCACCATGCCCAGCTAATTTTTAAATTTTTTGTAGAGATGGCATCTTGCTATGTTTCCCAGACTGGTATTGAACTCCTGGGCTCAAGCAATCCCTGCATCTCAGGCTCCTGAGTAGCTGGGACTACAAGGAGGATGCCACCATGCCCCACATCCTTCTGCATTGTTTGAACACCATTTGCCAATCCTCCCCTTCTTCCCCACCCTACCCAGTACTAAGCTCATTAAACCAAAGACAGTTGAATAAAATTCAGTTTTTGCCTTCACAGAACTCAATTTACACCCGCAAATAACTTTAATGCCGTGGTTTAAGTGCTATTGTAGTTGCAACTTAAAGTGCTTTGTGAGTGTGGAGAAGAGATCAAGTCATCCTTCTCTTGCATTTTGAAGGACACATTCTGTTGCTTTTCATCACCTCAGTGAATATTGCTTCATACAGGTGTACCATTCTTCCTATCTGTCTACCATTTCCTGCCTCTTTGGTGTTCCCAGATACCTCAAACTCAGTGCTTCCAAAATTGAGCTCCACTTGTGTTCTCTTCGCTCTTCTTTAGCTCATGAAGTGCCCCTGCCAGTCTTCTAGTTGCTCGTGGCACAACCCTGGGACTTTGCTTTGACTTTTGCCTCTCCCTTGTCTTCAGCACTCACAACCAACCTGTCTCCATTTTTAACAGGCTTTACTTGTTGCCTAGTTCCCCAGGCAACCGCCTTCTGTGCCAGTGACACTGCCTTACACCTGGTCTCCAAGTTTCCTCAGAGCATCCTAAGTGAGCTTCCTGTCTTTGTTTATTTAACTAGTAACATACTGTTATTTGGATACCTTTATTTTTTGCCAATGTATTTAAAGCAAAAAACAAGATAGTGTAAAGATAAATAATTCAAACTTAATCATTTTTTGGAACCCTGAAAATTATGTTGAGCTTTGAAGCTGTGTGGCCGAGCAGTCTGAGGCTGTGTGGTCTGAGCCATGCGGCATGTAGCTGCAACTTCTGCATCTCAGAGTATACATTAATTCTCTTTCTCATTGTTCTTGTTCTGTAAATTGATTAAGAAAGATTAAATGGTACTGGAAACTCCTCCACTCCTGATTTTTGTCCTCTCCTCCTTCATTATCTCACACCTAACTCAGAACAGATGGCGCAAAAGACTCCATGACTGTTACATCCTCAGTGTGGTATGTTAAATATACCTTTCCTGAAAAGAACACTACCTTGACTAACCAGATTACTGTAATTATGCGCTAGCTTTGTGTGGAAGTGTTAAAACCCTGTTAAGCTTCTCAAACCTTATCGCTATAATCCCCCAAAACATTTCCACTTGTGAGCATTGAATTCCATTCTTTGGAATCTGTGTTCCCAGGTGGCTGTTTTCAAACTTTGTGCTCAAATAAACTCTACATTTAACCATATTCCCTGAATCTCTTTATTTAAAGTTGACATTTATAAATAATTTTTCCATAGGCATCGTTTTATTACATAAAATGTTACATTGTCACATTGTAAAACATATTTTCTTGTGCCAAAATGGAATGTTGCATTATTGTATATTGGCTTTGAATAATTCATATTATAATACCTAGAGCTTGTGGCTTCATAATATTTAAATTTATAAAAATTTGAGAAAGAATCGCAAGCTTTGATAAAATGTCTATATGAAAGGTTTGCACCTTAATTTATTGCTGGATAGTTTTACTAAATCTTTTTTATGTTCAGAAACAAAGCCCAATATGAATTATTTTTACATGGGGACATTTGTCTTTTTACATGTTGATTTGTAGTGTTTTAAATGTAAATGGTGAAATTAATACCCAAAACTTATATGCTATAACCAGAAGCAACTTTATTTTGCCCCACTGCTCACAGGGGGCAATCTTTCCCCTGCTCATGGATGAAGAGTCAGGCTGTCTGTATCTTTTCTTCTTTGACTCATTGTTTCTTTAGGAATGTACTGTTGAATTTTCACATACCTGGACGTTTCCAAATTTACTTCTGTTACTGAGTCTTAATTTCATTCCACTGTGATCTGAGAACACATTTTAATGATTTCAATCCTTTTAAATTTATTAAGGCTTATGTTATGGCCTAGCACACAGTCTGTCCTAGAGAATATTCCATGTGCACTTGAGAAGAACATGTATTCTGTTGTTGTTGGGCGGAGTGGTCTGTAAATGTTTATTAGCTGATATCTTCTTAGCTCATGCTCAGGTAAAACAATTGTATGGTCACTATAACTCACAACCACAGCCCAGTACCCTTCTAAACACGTGGCCTTCTTTTATTCCCTTCCTTGCAGCTCACTTTATGACTGCCCGGAAAACTGCCTTCTTTACCTGGCTGTTCCGGCCCTTCAGAACTTGGGCCGGTCAGAACCTCCTCAAAACTTTCCCTGACCTCCACCCCTCTCCCCAACAAGTCAAATCCCTGTCGGCGCTTCTCATAGCACTATATTCTTCTCTTATAGCACTTTCCAGTCATATATTTTTTAAAAAATTGAATTCATGGCTGTCTTCCCCCAAGTGTGTAAATTTCAAGAGGCAAGGAGCTGGATTTTCCCTCTCGTTATTATATTTTCTTATTGTGTTCATGAGGACCTGCCACACATAGTAGATCTTCATAAAATGTTTGTAGAAGGAATGTATGAATGAACAAATGAAAGAATGGTGGAACGAAAGAAAAGTTGAAGGAAAAACAATTCATGGTCCAAAAGAGAGATTTAATTCTAAAATATGGCCACTAGATGGCAGCAATAACCAGCGCCAAGCTATTCGTAGTTGAAGGCAGGAAACTGGTAGCGTTCACCTCTTGGCTGTGAGTGGCCCTGGACACTTGCCCACTATATTTGGAACGAACAGTGGCTGCTTTATCTTCTGTAATTCAATTTCATTTCTGGCCTAAATGTTCCCTTCCTCACAGGTGATAGAAAGTGGACCTTATTCCTGGGGTTCTCCCCACTGAGGGTTGGGCCGTGGTTTTGGAAACCCTCCTGATGCCTGGGATTTTGCCATGATTTCAAGATTATGATGATGCCAAAGTATGGGGAGGGGGCATCTTCGGGCTCCCCACCACACTTGGGTCAGGGGACTTTGGGGGGAGTTTCCCTGCATTCCCATCTGCCCAGATAGACCTGGGCTCTTCTGGGATGTGGCACCTGCTTCTCTCTTCACCCAGGACCTACAGACCTTTCTCCTCTCCTGTCTACCCCATCCCAAATCTCAAATCCCCATCCCAAGCAGAATTTCCCTTTCTTGATTTTGTCAGGCTTCTTGCCAAGACTTTTAGTTTGTACCTGGGATTCCTTCCCCATCCTGCAGATTAGGCTTTTGGGGAAAAAATTCAGGAAGACAGGCAGGGCATTTCTGCCCTCTCCTGCTACGTCCCTCCTGGGGTGACAAGGAGTGAGCAGACCCCAAAGATGAATGGGAGCAAAGGGAAAAGGAATAACTGGAGAAAACAAAACCGTGTAAACCATACTTCAAAATGCAGTCCAAGGCATACATTTATTCTGAGTATTTCTGTCAGGCCCTGTCCTGTGAAACCTTATCTGCAATTTCACCTAGTCTGCATGGCAGGCCTGTGAGATAAGTTTTGTACCTGCTCTACTGACAGTGAAACTGAGGCCTAGAGGACTAGGTAATTTGCACAGGGTCACACAACTCCCACGGGGTCTGAACCCAGCCAAGGCAATCCTCCTGTGGCTGTGGTTGTGCATCGTGTCGTCAGGGCAGGGTGGGGTCTAAGGCAAGTGTGGTGTCAGGGAGAGACAGAGCCGGGATTGTGGATGGATCAGCTCAGCCAATGCCAGTCAACACCTGTGTGGCCCTGGGCACATCACTAACTTATCAGGGCCTCAATTTCTGCATCAGCAGTTAACAATGTGGAGCTAGATTCTCTGGGCCCCAGTTTCATGGCGCAGGATCCATCATCTCGTCTCATCTCACTGCCGTCTAAGACATGGCTTCTGTTCCTAAGTGTCTATGAAATGTTTCTTTCTGAGGAAAAAAATGCTCTTTCTTGTCCAGAGGCTCTGTGGCTTCCAACCATCTTTTAAATTCCAGTCTCCAAGGCAGTTTCTCTCAGAGTGATCCCACACCTCCCCCTTCCCGACACACACACACAACCCCCACCAGAATCTGGGAGAACCTGTTTAAAAAACTAGTTCCTAGAATCAGCCAAGATTAAGCAAACCCGAATCTGAATCTCTGGGAACAGGACTCAAAAATCTGTATTTGACAAGCTACATGTGAGGCAACCTAACACGTGCCTTGTGTTACTGAAGGACCTGAGGGAAGATAAGATTTTGATAAGGGGAGAGAAAAAAAGAACATTCTAGGAAGATAATGGGCTTGAAAAAACACCCAGAAATTGGTGTTTTGGGGGCAGTGAATAGTCTGACTAGAGAGACAGACTCTATCAGATAGTTGCAGAAGATCAATTTGGGAAAACAAACGCACCAAATCCTGAGAGAGAACACACTCTTTTAGTGATGGGAGTGTCCTGTCCATTAGATAAAACGCAGTTATCTTGGCAATGACAAAGAATTCTAAACAACTCTCTAGACTCTGAGCCCTTCTCTTGGTTATGATGTGAATATATCATTTTATTTCAACCATTATAAAAAACAATAGGCAGAAAGTTTTCTCTCTTACAGTTGAATATATTTTAGTATGGCTGCTCCCAAATGCCAGGTTAATGAAGCATCATCCACAAGAGTGCATGCCACCAAGAGTCCCATGTGGTGACCAAGGTGCAGGGACTGCCTGGGTTTGACCTCAGCAATGCCACATACCAGGTGGCCTGTGGGAGGTCATTCAACCTTTCCTTCTCACAATTTCTACACCTATGCAATGGTGATTATATCACTAGTCCCAAACCCATATTTTTTTATGAGGAATTAAATGAATTAATACTGCATAGGGCTTACTTAGCTCTTGGTAGATGCTATGCATCATCACCTCCTCACAGAGCAGCTTAGCTTATGTTCAGCTCTATCTCAGGAAAGGGCCCTCCCTGAATTTTGCCGTAATCCTCTCTTCTGCACAGTGGGTCCTCTTCCACATCGGTGCCTGCAGCTCTCTCTTCTCTAACTAAAATCCTAAAGATGCTAAGCTAGGTCTGAGCTGAAGTGGGCAGGGAGATGATGTGAGTCAGGGAGCCATGACTTCCTGAGAGATTTGTGTTCTCTGCTGGCACACCTGTGTGGATGCATCGTGGTGTGTGCACTGACTTGGCATCAGGCACACCTCGGTGAATTCCTGCAATCCACATTGACAAGCGCCTATCGTATACCAGGCATTGTGGTAGGCCATGGAGGTGCAGAAGAAAAACAAGGCAGTCATGGACTTGGATTTTTAAGGAGATTCTTGTGGGGAGGGTTCCATTTCTGGTTTCATGACTTCCTGTTACCTGAGGCAGGTCATTTAGGCTCTCTGTATCTCAGTCTCATCTTTACGTAATCATTGCATCCACCTTATAGGGTCATAGGAGAGTTAGCAAAGCTAATGTATGAAGTCCTGCACATGGTGAATGATCAAAATTTCTGGCCAATATTGCTTCATTATCATCATTGTCCCAGTTGTCATCATTGTCATCATCATCGTCATCCCAGAACAGAATGTTTAAGATTTATTACATCTATGTTCATCAGGGATATTCATGATAAGTTTACTTTTCCTAGTCCAGTCACAATTATCTCCTGCCCAGATCACTCTAACCTTAAACTGGAATCCCCATTTGTACCTTCCATTCACTCTTCATGCAACAGCCAGACTCTCTTTTTAAAACATAAATCTGATCATGTCTCTCCCCTACTTAAAACCCTCCAATGTTTTCCCATTGCACTGAGGACAAAGTCTAGACTCTCACAAGCCCCACCAAGTCCAGAATGCTCTGGCCCCTACCCTGCCCCACAAATGCATCTCACACCAGTCTCACCCTTGCTCACTCTCCTCTAGCCACATTGGCCTGCAGTTCACTCTGGGAATGGTCCAGGTCCTCTGATGTCCAGCAGCATTTATTCCTGCTTCCCCCCTTGGGGATGTCCTCCCTATATCTTCACATGGCTCCCTTTTTATTTCTGAGTCTCAGCTGAGATGTCACCTCCTCATTCAGAGAAGCCTTCTCTGCCCACCTAGCTAAAGCTCCCCTTTCCAAGTTGCTTTTTTTCAGCATTCTGTTTATTTCCTTAGTGCATACTTATGACCTGCTTTCTTCTTCGTTTGCTCATTGCTTAAATATTATGTCTTTCCTTTTCCTTCCAGCAGGTCAGGGACTTTGCTTTATTTATCACTGTATCTCCCAGCACTTAGCACAGTGACCACTACTTAGTAAACATTCAATAAATGCTTCCTGGATGAGTGAATACATGAGTAAAGGAAGACATAAATGAGTGGATGATTAAATAAACAGTGTTTACTCCTGCTAATCTCCCATTGTCCTAGATCCATCCCTGGACAGAAACCTCCTGCTCTGTTCTGCTAACTTGTGTATGTTGGGGTAGGGGAGCCATTGAGAAATTCAACCCCTGAGAAGGGGTACTCAGAAGGAATCCAAGGACACAACCTCCCTCTCCTGAGGGAGAGGAAGAGAACCACAAGCTCTCTACAAATATATCCACAGGAGCTGCATGGTAGGGTGCTCAAGGGGCTGCAGCATTTGTTACCTGCACCTGGAGGAGAGCATCCAGGTGTTTTGATGGTGCTGGTTTCTTGGGCCAGCCTGGGGACGTCAGTGGAAGGAGTAGCAAGGTGGAACAGGACAGTGTGGGTGCCCACAGAAGGACTCAGAAATTATAATGTAAAGCCTTTCTCTCTCTGCTCCTCATGTTAAAAGCAGACTAAGTGACCTCGCTGAGCACCTGCAGGGCAGGAAAAGGTCTTCAGGCCCTTTGTTTTATTATCAAAGGAGTGTTAAACAGGATTCCCTTTATTACCTAACCAGTACTTTTCTCTTTCTTTTACAGAGCAACATATTAACAAAATCTTATACCCTCCCTGCTTCTGTAATAGCTGAAACAATTAATGAAATGATAAACATTCAGCGAAAAACCAATAAATGTAAACAGTTTATTTTAATTAAAACCCCCAAGGGGCCTTGCTCAGATCTCTATCTACTTAGCATAAGCAAACTGTTAGATACACTGTCCCTAACCCTAAATAAACAACTTAGGGGAACTGTTGAGCACAAGTACATTCCACCCACCTAAACTTTCTGCTAGTTTCTTCCAGGAACCAGGGGAATGGTTGGTGCTGTTTTGCTGCTACAGGAAGCCCTAACCAAGGGGTAGGGAACCTGGGGCCTTAAGGCCACATGTGGCCTTCTAGGTCCTTAAATGCAGCCTTTTGACTGAATCCAAATTTTACAGAACAAATCCTTTTACTTTCATTAATGCATTTTTTGTCCACCTTTTATATTTTTATTTTTAAAATGAATGTATTTAAAATACCAAAGAATAAAAGACGTTTCAATGAAATAATCCTTTTAGATTGACCGGCACAATTAGAACAGTAGTAAACCATAAGGGCTAAATTGACGACTGCTACACTCATGATTTAGTTCTAACTTTCCCCGCCTGACTGGTGCCACTACAGCATGAAGCTGGTTGGCGAGAGTTTATGGGGGTCCAGTAAGCCAGTCTTTTATCAGCTTTTGACAACAGTGCACCGTGTTTCTGTTTTAAAGTGGAATTTGTGAATAGTTGCACAGCTCAACAGTATTTTTTAATTCTGTCTACTCTTCAGCCCATAACGTCAAAGAAGACCAAGAGAACGCTGAAGAAAGAAAACAGATTTTTTAATGAGGATTGGGAATTGCAACATTATCTTGTTTCTGCTAAAGATAAGATGATTTGCTTGCTTTGTGATACTGCAATATCAACATTAAAGAAATTCAATACTCATCAGCATTATATAATAACACTAATAAGGACCACAAATATTTTATATTAGAAAGAGAGGTGCAACAGGTTGTATTGCAGAAATTAAAAGCAAAAGCAAAGACAATTCTTTCAAGCAGCAATAAGACCTGGAAATAATGCCACTGAAGCAACTTATAGAGCAGCTTATGCGCTTGGGAGAAAGGGAAGCCATTGTGTAATGTAGAAATTGTGAAACAATGCATTGTCAAAGTTATAGGATGCCTAGACCCTGATAACTGTTTCAAAGTACAAACAACTTCCTCTTTCAAGAAAAACCGTAACTGATCTGCAGCATGAATTAGCCTTCAACTTAACAGAACAACTTCATGCAATATTTCAAAAGGAAAATATGTATTATTCAATCACTTTGGATGAATCAACTGATTCTACTGACTTGGCACAGGTTTTATACTTCATTTGGATCATAACAGATTTTCTTTGCTATGAAGAATTACTGGTTTTGGGCACTCTTGTGAACGGAACACAGGGAATAGATATTGTCAACATCTTTCAAGATAAATGTTGAGAAGTTGGACTGAATTTGGTAAATATAGTGAGTGTATTGCAGACAGTGCATGACACGAAACATGAAGTGTTTATTACACAGATAAAAAAGTATTAACAGTTCCAGATGCTCTCATTTCTTTTCATTGTATCTTGCATCAGCAAAATCTCTGTGCTACAGCGACTATTTTAAGTGACACTTTGCAACAAGTTAAAAGTACTGTTAACTATATTTGTGCAAATGCAACACAGCATCATCAATTTCATAACATGCTAAAGTTGAAAAATGAGGTATTCAGTGTGGATTTGCTGTATCATTCTAAAGTGTGTTGGCTACCACAGGGACAGGTGTTAGCCAAAATTTTATCTCTACAAGAACAGATAGTTAAATTTTATGAAGAACAAAATCAGCAATGTGAATTATTGAAAGATTTGTAAAGGAATGCCGCAGTTCTGTGTGATATCACGTCAAATCAAAACGACTTTAATATTTCTTTGCAAGGGAAAAAATCTATATATGATATATGACAAAAATCTACGTATCTTCAAAAAGCCCACTTTTTCAAAAGGAAATTTTGTATAAACATCTTCTCCAGTTAGCAAAGGTCATTGATGAGCAGGATGATATGTGTGAATCATTTGAAGAATGCTCAGCAGTTATAGACCTAATAATTGTAGAATGCAATGAAAGGTTCACTGACTTTCAGAATCATGACATAACACTCAAATTAGCATTTCAGCCTCACCTAGTTGATATCAACAAGGCACCTAAAGAACTACAGATGGAATGATTGAGCTCTCGGTAGATGACATTTTAAAGTCATTGTTTGATGCTAAGAAAGATCCAAGTGAAATATAGAGAAATGCATTAGAATACCCGCACCTTCAGCAACATGTCAAAAAAGTGCTTTCTTGTTTTTCAACTACTTATTACTGCAAATATACATTCTTCTACCTAACCCAAATCAAGATGCCCTTTAGGTCACAAATGACTGATACTCACCTAGAGGATCAACTGAAACTGCAGACCTCCATGCTGCAACCAAATATTCGAATGCTTTCCAACAAAAAGCAAACATAATGAAGTCATTAAAAAGTTAGTTAACTTTAAAATTAACAAATAGTTTTCATTTTTTGAAGTCATTACATAGCAGTTACATTTTTACAAAATAATGTACATTTTAAAGTATTATCTAATTGAAGTTTCTTGAATGCAGCCTTATTTGATTACAGCTAAATTAATACAGCCTTCCAACATGGAAAGGATTCCCACTCCTGCCCTAACCCAATAGGTCCTGGTCTTTTACACACAGCCAGCAGAAAACTTTGCAGTTCCTGGGTTTCACCTTATTTTCCTTATGGAAATTGAGCATCTTCATATATATATCTTTGTTGCCCTTCACATTTTCAGGATGTTTCAGCCATAACTGGTAACTGGTCACATGACCACATCCAAAGTGTTTAGTTCCCCAGGTTATACTTCATTTATTATACATGCCTCTCTACAACTTGAATAGTTTTATGTATCCTTTGAGATTCCCTTGGCAAATAAAATTAAGGTGCAATTCATATGAATTGTTAAACATATCAGCAAAAAAATACTCTGCAAAAAATACTCCTGAGGCATTCTGAAGAATGTCCTATAAACAAATGTAGTGGCTTAAATAACTCTCTCCCATCCCCGCCCCAATTCATGCTCATCTGGAATCTCAGAATGCGACCTTCTTTGGCAATAGGGTCTTTGCAGATGTGATTAGTTAAGTTGATTATAGTGGATTAGGGTGGGCACTAAAGCCAATGACTGGTGTTCTCATAAAAAGAGGAGAGGACGCACAGAGATACCCACAGAGGGAAGAATGCCACGTGGCAATGGAGCCAGAGATTGGAGCAATGCAGCTCCAATCCACAGATCCCTAAGGATCACCAGAGCCATCAGAAACTAGAAAGAGGCAAGGAAGGTCCCTTCCTTAAAGCCTTTAAAGGGAGCATGGCCCTGCCAGCACCTGGACCTTAGACTTCTACTCTCCAGAACTATGAGAAAATAAATTTATGTTGTTTTAAGTCACTAAATGTGTGGCAATTTGTTATGGTAGCCTTAGGAAACTAATACACACAATCTTCCATAAAATAAAAACTATCCACATTGCTCATTGAGTTGTCTGTGCATCCACTCAATTGTCATTTTTTGTGCCTATGTGTGTGAGGGACACTGACCCAGGCCTGGAGAGCACAGGGATCTGGCCTCTGTGTCCTTAGCAGACACAAGCTGGGGTTAAGTGCTGGCTTCATGTATGTGCAACCTGTGCAGTTGCACACGGCCTAGGGCTTAGAAGGGCCCCGGGCTTGGTTTAACAATATGCTGCTTTTGTCTTGAAATTCTTAATAGTTTTTGAACAAGGGACCCCTCATTTTTATTTTCACTGGGCCATGCAAATTATGTAGCTGGTCCTCACTAGAGAATTACAGAATCACTGATGTTACAAAGTGGGTAGAGAGGAGAACTCATAATCTGAGGGCATGTTTTACTAAAGCAGTGAGATGGGATAAATTACTTAAAGGAAAAGTTTGTTTGTAGACAACAAGGTTCATTTGCCAGATTGTCATTCAGGCAGAGGGAACAACAACGTGTGCATAAACAGGAGTGGGGAGAGTGGCCAGAGAATACGGGGTATTGGACAACAAAGTAGACTCTGGTAGTGCTAAGCACCCAAGCACCACTAGAGGGTGCTTGGGGAGAATTGACAGACAGATGTGGGTCAGGTTCTGAAAGGCTTCTGGACAATGCAGAGGCCTTGAACTCAGTCCGGAGATGATGGAACAGGTGACAAGATTGGATCCCCCAATTCTGTTTCCCAGGATTCCAGTCAAGCCACTCTGTGCTCAGAGACCCAGGCCACACAGACACATGGAAAACATTCAGAGGGAATAAGGAGAAATTGAGCTTTCTTTCTAGTGTCCACTGCTTTATATCTGGGCACTAATAAATTATATGAGTACCAGTATATGTTTAGAGTCTGTCAGGATTTGGAGTCCTGAAAAAAGGTGGTCCATGTGGCCTTTCTGGCAAAATACCCTGGGCTTGGTCTCTTGTAGGTGTCCAGATCGGTCACCTTCAAAATAAGTTTCATGCAACACGGGGGATTTTTCAGGAACATTAGACCTTGCAGTCAGCTGGATAATGGTTCTCCTAATATGTCCACGTTTTAATTCCCAGAAGCTGTGAATATGTTGCCTTACATAGTAAAAGGGAATTTGCAGATGTAGTTAAATTAAGGATTTTGAGATGGGAGGTTATCCTGAATTACCTGGGTGGGCCCAGTGTAATCACGGGGTTCTTACAAGAAGAAGGCAGGGGGATCAAAGTGAGTAGGAGGAGATCTGACTGTTGAAGCAAGAGGTTGGAATGATGCCAGGAAGGAACCACCAGCCAAGGAATGCAGGAATCTTCTGGAAGCTAGAAAAAGCAAGGAAATGGATTCTCCTCTGAAGCCTTCAGAAGGAACCTAGCCATAGCATCATCTTGATTTTAGACTTCTGACCTCTAGAACTATAAGAGAACAAATTGGCACTATTTTAAGCCACTAAGTTTGTGGTAATTTGTTATAGCAGTAATAAGACACTAATACAGATCTTTAACAAATATTTGAACTCATTCTTTTTAAAGTTCTGTTTTTGTGTATGTTTATACAGGTTAAGTATTGTTTATATAAAATGCTGGGGATCAGAAGTATTTCAGAGTTTGAATTTTTTTTTATTTTAGAATATTTGCATTATACCTACCAATTGAGCAAACCAAATCTAAAAATCCTAAAACTGAAATGCTCCAGTGAGCATTTCCTTTGAGCATCATGTTGTCACGCAAAAAATTTCAGATTTTGGGGCATTTGGGATTTTGGATTTTTTGACTTGGGATGTTCCACCTGTAGTGTGCATAAAGTAGCAATATACTAATGTATGCACATGTAGTTTAAAAATTAGTGAATATAGATATATTAGGGGGCTTCTCAATCTTAATGGTAGATGTGTGCATGTTCAAAAATTTTTAGACATCTAGGATAAAAATAAGAGTAACAGAAGTCCAAATATAATATAACTTAAGATAATTATATAAATTCATTATAATTAGTGGAAATTTTAGATGTGACTATACAAATTACTCAATACTCACAAAAGAAGAGAATATTCTAGGCAAGCAGTTGGCAATATTTCCCACACATTTGGTGACTGCCTTAGATAGCTTAGAAAAATAAAACTTAAAAAAAAATTTCTCTATCCTATTCTGTTCATTCCTCTAACAGGCTGTAGGGCATGCACCCAGACCTATAATCCTATGACGCTTTCATTTCACACTAGTGTAAATCTACAGAAAACTATTTTCATTAAAAATCTGTTTCAATTCACACCCAAGAATTTTGTAGTTATTTTGAAATAATTTTTGATACCAAACTCATTTCATCAAGGATTATTAAATAGGGCAAAGAATTAGTTTTTTTCTGGCAAAATTTATTACATTTTTCTCCAAAGTGCATTGCCTTGTTTTATGTTAAGGAAAAAAATTTGAAAATAATCATACATGTAGAAATTATTCTATAACTTTAAAAGAGTTTTAGACTTTTTAAAAAAGTAGGCAATGTTCATTATCCAGATTAGAAGTCAGAAATAGTGCTAATAACAGGCATAATTAAATCTGTAATGTTTAGTATAAGAAAGGCACTGTTCTAAGGACTCTGCATCTATTTACTCATTTGATCCTCACAACAGCCCTATAAAGAAGGTACTAACCATTATCCCCATTTTCATAGAGGAGGAAATGAAGGCTCAGGAGAGTTAAAGGACTTGCCCATGATCACATAGTGGGGCTGAGACAAGGCTGAGATTTGCACCCTGCTAGTCTGGCTCTGCAGCTTGCTCTTGGAACCACTGCACTGTGCTGCATAGAAAATTAACAGAAATGAATGATGGTGTGAGCTACTATTTGAATTTTGAATTGTATCTCAAAGTATGTCCCGTTTAGAGGTTATTTCTATTTGTGGCCTTACATTCAGTAAACACATGTATATTTATATGGTAAACAAATATAGATGAATAGGCTGTCTCTCCATCTGGCCTGTGAATAGATGGGATAATTATTCAGGACTTATACCCTTCAAACTGGTTCCTTCATACCTGGGTTTGATTCTAAATTCCCTCTGCATAAACCGATAAAATAAGTGTCATATAGCAGTGACTAGAGATTTGGGCTTTTTTCTTGTTTTTATCATTACCTGTCATTTGTATTTAAAGCACACAAGTGAATTCCCACAGTAATATTTCTCTACATAGATCCACTTAGAAACTGGCCTTGGAAAGAAATAAATGAAAAGAAGTGCCTAGTTTCCACTAAATTATTTTTTATGTTGATTTTTTGAATTCAGAAAGAAGCCTTCAGGGTCGTAGTGGCCCAGAGGAAGGAAAATGAGAAAAATTACATAGAGCTACATGGAAAGTCATCCTTATTTTTGCATGCCAATTTCAGGAAAAACATAAAGAACTTAGAGTTGTCATTATTCGGGGGTGAGTTCCCAACCAATGTTCTCATACTGACTGCTTTACAGAAATGACCATAAACACCAAATATAATCAGAGTAAACTTTCTAACACATGTCCGGGCAATGCATTTTCCTACTGAATATCCTTCAATGACTGTCCACTATTTACAGAAAAAAGTTAAAAGTCTTTGGCATTGTGTTTGAGGCATTTTGTGCCATGGGTCTGATCTGTCTCTCTTACCTGCTGTCTAGCCCTTGTGCTTCAAACATGGGAAACAACCCTTGCACCATGTCACACCCATTCCTGTCACCATATCATGTGCCTGCTGCTTCCTCTGTCCAGGGGCAGACACAGACTTATTTTTGTCACCTTTTAAAAATTGACTCCAATGCCAGCACTTTCTCTCGGATATCTTCCCAGGCTGCCTCCCCTTTTCTCTGGCTCAGCCTCAGCACCAGTGACGCTCAGAGGTTGCTCCTTTATGGGCCTGTAATTATGTGTTTGCAGGTCTGTCTTCCCCACCAGACTGAACTGCTGTGGGGCCATGACTTCCTTCTTTTCCTCTGAATGCCCTACCCCTGGCAAGTATGAATAGTTTGAACCTGCTTCTTCGTCAGTTCTTCTTAGTTCCTCTTTAGTTCTGAAAGTATGAGTACGGATTCTGTATTTAAGCATTCAGATCATTAAAGATCAGGTATCAACCCACCTAGAAAACTGTTCGGCAGTTTCTTATAAAGCTAGACAGACATCTGCCCTATGGCCCCACAAAGTCACTTTTATGTGTTTACTCAAGAGAAATGAAATATGTATGTCCACAAAAACCTAGTACAAGAATGTTCATATCTACTTTATTTATAATTGCCAAATCTGGAAACACTCCAAATGTCCATCAACAGGGGAATGGATAAACAAACTGTGGCATATCCATACCATGGCATACTGGTCAACAATAAAAAGCTACTGACACACGACAACATGAGCAAATATCGAAGAACGTGATGAAGAGTGAAAAAGCCAGACAAGAAAATTATATATATTCAAGATTCCATTAATACAAAGTTCTATAACAGGCAAACTTAATTTAGGGTGACAGAAATCAGAACACTGGTTGCCTGGGGTGGGGCCTGGATTGACTAGGAGGGGGCAATGTCCCGGAGTGATAGAAATGCTCTGCATTTGATAGGGCATGGGTAGCTCAGATGACGTGGCTTCACGAAATCTCCTCCAACTTACCGCTGAGGTACAGTGCATTTCAATGAATGTAAGTGACACCTAAAAAACACCCTGCACCTTGATAATTCTGCCTTTAAAACAGAAAAATATGTTAATGGCCTAATGATTCTCTGCCCTTTCTGTCAACTGAGGTGTGTTACAGAAGTTAATGAGTGAATCATTGTGGCCACTGACAGAGAGAAGCTTGCAGCCATTCTAAACATTAGATAGAAATGGTTAAAAATGGTTAGAGTGGCAGATTTTCCATCAGATGAATCTCGTGGGCAGCATGTGGTCTGCAACTGTGGAAGGCTATATCATGAAGCCAGTATCTCAGGTAAAAGACATCTTGTGAAATTTGGTGAAAAATTATGAGTCACAGAGTTAAAAGATAATGATTGATAAGACTTTCTTTAGTGGGTCTTCATTTCTTCACTCAGGCTCCTGGCATATGATTTCAAAGGGTAATGACTTCAAAGGTTGTTGTAATTAATAAAGGACTACTTCAGACTCCGGCAGAATATGGTTCATCAAGTACAATTTAAACATTAAGACAATAATAATTATTGTGCATGCTTTCTGAGAAAACACCTTATCTCTTTATTCTTGTTAATCATTATCTTAATTATAAATTATATTCAAACTTTTGTACTGAAGGTTACTCAAAGGGAAAGGAGCAATGTTATAAATGGAAACAATAAATTATTTATTCAAAGCTATTCAGAAAATACTAGTCAAAACTGGAACTAGACTTCCAAACACCCGGTCAGTATTTAAATATGTCAAGGTCAAAGTCAGATTAAGTAACTGGTCTTAGATATTTTTAGCAGTAGCTACAATTAAGATTTAACAACCCTGCTCAGATCTGGAAAAATGTCATACTGTCATACACTGATTATTATCTTGAAATTCATTAAAAAGTCCATAATCATAAGGGTTTTGTGAGAGGCTCAGGAAAGAACATTTTGTTGGGTGCCTTCCATGAGCCTGGTGCTCTACGGCTCTTTATGTAAACGGTCTCACTGAATTCTCACAACCTTGTGATGCAGATTTTTTTAATCCCCATTTTATAGATAAGGACACAGGGAAAATAATTTTTTTCTAGATTATATAGCTAGTAAGTGGAAGAGGTACAAAATTTTAAATCCATGAAATAAAAATGCAGAGAATTACAAAAGAAAGCCAGTTATATTAAATGATAGCAAAACATTGTATTAGGGTGTAAATAAATAGTACCTATCTAAGCCTTTTCCTGGTTATTGATGAAGGTTAATATTTTGAATACCTGGTGAATACCATCACTTGTAATTGCAAGCCCCGATCTATTCACTTTAGTGATTATTCTTAAAGGTAACATGACTTCTTCTTCCCCTTTTTCATCTTTCCAAAAGTATTTTCGTATTTGGGGACCTACTGTTTTGATTATTCAAAAAAGATACAGAGAGAACTACTGAACTTGATCCTGAGTCTGAAGCCCGTAAATATTTACTGAGAACCTACTTTGGTGCCAGGCACTGGGCTACGTACTGGGATGCAATGGGGTATTGGACAGACAAGGTTTCTGCTGTCGGGGAGCGATACATTCTAGTAGGATGAGCTTCTCAAATAACAAGTTATCAAATAATTGTTCAATGTAACTTCACACCGTAATAAGTACAATGGAAGAAACAATCCAAGGATGAAGTGACAGAGAGGATGATTGCCTAGCGGTGGAGACTACTTCAGATTGAGTGTTCAGGAAAAGCCTCTCTCAGGAGGTGACATCTGTGTTGAATCTGAATGATAAAAAGGAGCCAGTAATGTAAAGATCTGGAGGCAAGGATAACACAGATAGGGGGAATAATTCATGCTCCATCCTGGTGCAGCAACATGCCTGGCACGTCATAAAAAGAGAGAGTGGCAGGGGTTGGGGCCAGGAAGAGAAGTAAGCAGGGGTCAGATCATACACGAGATTTAGACCAGTATCAGGAATCTAGGTTTTATCTTAAGGGAAGCATTGGGAATTTTAAAGCACAGGAATAACATGCTAATGTTTATAAACTTTTATAATATCTTAGATCACAGGTCTTCAGAACTTGAAAGGATTGTAGAGATTACCTGGTAAAATTTTACTTAAATATGAAGGAAAACTAAATCTCACAGGAATTCAATGATGTGTCCAAGGTCATACACATAGTTCAGGCAGAGCTAGGACTTGTCCCAGTTCTGGCTCCAGAACCAGCATTCTTTCTAGTCCAGTACTTGGCCTTGCCATCTTAAACTGGTACGTTTGAGGAAGAATTTGGGGCAGCCTTTTGAGTTTCTTTGAAAAACTGTTCCTAAGCCACAGATGGTCTATTAACATGAATGTTCTAATCATCGAGCTTTAAAAACAATTAGCACAAGTGTTTGCTAATGCCCCGGGAAAAGTCAATATGAAAGTATGGTGTCAATTACACCAGTGTCCCACGAATCCAGTTACTTCTCAGTAAGCTCAGATACCTCCTATGCCAAATGCTTAACATGTAACCCCGGAATTGAAATTTTATAATGAAAGGACCCCATCTAATGTTTTAACAATAAAGGAATCGATTTACTTGTGTTCCTCTCCAAGGACTCTCACAGTGGTTTTTCTTCCTAATAAAATTCCATCTACTTATTCACATAGTATTTACATTGCAAATCTGAGTTTGGGATGCTCCAAGTATGTGTTGTTGATGTTTTATTTTTTTTATTTTTATTTATTTATTTATTTATTTTGAGACAGAGTCTCGCTCTGTTGCCCGGGCTAGAGTGCCATGATGTCAGCCTAGTTCACAGCAACCTCAAACTCCTGGGCTCAAGCAATCCTTCTGCCTCAGTCTCCCAAGTAGCTGGGGCTACAGGCATGTGCCACTGTGCCCGGCTAATTTTTTCTATATATATTTTTAGTTGTCCAGCTAATTTCTTTCTATTTTTAGTAGAGACGGGGTCTCACTCTTGCTCAGGCTGGTCTCAAACTCTTGACCTCGAGCGATCCTCCCGCCTCGGCCTCCCAGAGTGCTAGGATTACAGGTGTGAGCCATACTCTCTGCCTATTTCCTCTTTTTCATGTACTTCCTTTTGTTTCCTTTTTTTTATTATTTTCTTTTATTTATTTATTTATTTATTTTTGCTCTGAATCTAAGCACAGAATGATGTACCTCCTTTTGCCCTCAGATGTTCCTGGTGCCCCAAGCCCAGTGTCTGTCTACTGGTAAACTTCTAGACTTCTGCCAGGATGAGGAGAGGGCAATCTCTCAGCTGCATGGGTGAAGGAGGGGATCTGGGTTTATAACTATTTAAGTATTTTTAACTATTTTTTTTGTTGTTAGTTCAATTGTATCTCCATCTTCAGAGGTACCTAGTGCATCCAATTCCTGCACTCTTTTGAAGGTTTGCTTGAGTTATTTTTCTTCTATTAATAAGTCATCCCATTCCAGCTTAGTTTTTACCATTCTCTGGTCCACCAAGTTAATTACCACTCCTACATCTGCTTTCCATTTTACACTAATGTGTTGCTGTCACCTGTTCTCACATTAACTCTGTGCTTGAGAGGCTATGTCTTTTTAAAACCCATTTTTATCCCTTTTAGTGTCATTTTATTACAAGGTGGCCATAATTGTATGTGTTCAATCCATTTATAAAAGGCATTTCCTATCCTTAATTTACTTGATTTTGCTGCTGCTTTTGAAATTATAGACCCCTCGTTCTAGAAACCTTATCCTTTGGCTTCTGTGGCTACAGTATTTTTTTTTTTTTCTCTTGACGTATCGTCTCACTTTCTTTCCTTGGCTCTTTCTTCTTCCATTGCTTATCTCTTAAATGTTGTCGTTTCCCAGGTCTCTGTCTTAAGATCTCTTATGCTTTCATTTAACACACTTTCCATAGACAATGTCATCCACTTGCTTGGATTTAACCACTTCCTTAATGATGTTGACTCCCAAATCTATGTGTATGGTTCTAGACTCACATAAAACCAGACAGAGGAAAGGAGGACCCTGTCTCCTTTGTACCCTAATCAGGCCAAACAAACATCCTAGAGCCAAAATGTGTCCTCCTTTTAGATAAAGGAAATAGCAGGAGTGAAAGAAAGCATTCAGTTTTATAATAGTAACAAACAGAGCCAAGGAAGAGCTGTATCAGTATGATATGTGAGGTTTTGCTGCAGTAACAAGAAATCCCCAAATCATAGTGATGACATAAAAAAGTTTATTTCTCTATCATGAAAAATCTACTGGTTGTTAGGGCAACCCTCCAGGGCAGCTGTTCTTTATTGGCTCACTATTCCAAGTCTCTTCAATTTCCTGGAACTTCCATTTCAACACATATTGTGAATCTCAGCATGGTAGGAGATGAGAGAGCTATATGCAGCTCAACTATGGCTGAGCACAGACATCCAGAAGTATTTAATAAAATGTCAGGTCTCTATCCGTTGCTCAAAACCACCTCTCACTTTAAGGGGATAGGGAAGAGCAATCCTCCTGGACCCTGAGGATTGGATACTGTTGAGCAGCAATAATTCATGGCACTGAAAAATATTAGGCCTTATATAGGAAATTTGGCCTTAAACAAAGTATCTTCTTATTTTTATGTTCCCAGTACCTAGGTTGATGGTTTGCACAGACTGGGTGTCCCTATGATGAATTCAGATATGTTTTAGGAGATAATTTGATAAGTCCCTTTCAAAAGGTGTTTAGAAAATCTGAATCAACACCTTACTTTCCTTCCAACACAGACAGGAACATTCAACATCGTTCTAACACCAACACCATTCCCTGGTTTTTCTCCTACCTTGCTGCTTCCTCTGCCTCTGACAACCTTTCATCATATCTATCCTTATCCCAATGGGAACTTGACCAGTTTATGGTTTTAAATGCTACCTGGATGCTGATGGCTCCCATATTTAAATATCCAGACTTGTTGCTTTGGAAACTGGATGGCTAGACTACAGGGTGTTGGAGAGTGAAGGGCAGTTGAGAAAACAGAAACCCAGGTTGGACTTTCTCTCTTTTAGTTTTAAAGTTACATAAGTCTCTGATACTTCTAGGTCAGTTTGCCACTAACACTAATTTCACTGACACTAATTTTTAAATCTTGATGGCTATTAATGCTACCTATCATTTGTTGAGCATCTATTTCATGTTATATATTGTGTCATGTTTTTTACATACATTGTCTCATTTTACCTCATGATTCTGTGATGTAGACTTTTAAGAAAAATAAAATCAAAATAAAAACCAAGCCTTAGTGTGATGAACAAGATGTCCAAACTGACACAACTGATAGGTATTGGAGTTAGGATTTGAGCTCAGAGATCCATGCTTTCTGGTATGCTATACTCATTTGTATTTCAACATGCATTTTAGTATCAGTTTGACAATTTCTGAACATACTCATATAGACACACAAACTCAGCTTGGATTTTGATTGGGATTACACTGAATTTGTCGATTAGTTTGCGGTAATGGTTAATTTTATGTGTCAACTTGACTGGGCTAAGTTATCCCCAGATAGCTGGTAACACATTATTTCTAGGTGTGTCTGTGAGGGTATTTCTGGAAGTGATTAGTATCTGAATTGGCAGACTGAGTAAAAAGGATCACCTTCACCAATGCAGGTGGGCATCATCTAATCTGTGGAAGGCCAGACTAGAACAAAAAGGAAAGGAAGGATGAATTTGGTCTCTGCTTCAGCTGGGGCATCTATCATCTCCTACTCTTGGACATTGTGCTCATGGTTTTCAGGCCTTTAGACTCGAACTGGGAGATTACCCTTTCAGTCCCCTGGTTCTTAGGCCTTCAGGCTTGGACTGAATTATACCACACACCAGCAGCTTTCCTGGGCCTTCAGCTTGCAGATGGCAGATCGCGGTGTTATCAGTTGTTGAACTCCTCAGCTTTTGTCTTCTCTCAATCAAGGAATGAAAGCAAGAGACTATTTTGAAGCAGCAAGCAGCAAAGTTTATTAAGCAAGTATACCTCCAGACATGCAGGCAGACTGCCCAGAAAGATTAGCAAGTGAAGGTACACTCCAGAAGTGGGGGGGTAGGAGTGGGCACAAGTCCCAGTGGACAGTGGCACTGGGCTCTCTGTGCCATCGTTTTTTCTCTTGTTTGGCTTCTCCTCCTTCATGACATTCTCTTTTCTTTTCTTTCTTTTTTGTCTTGACCAATGGGAGATGTTGTCTCCTTCCTGCTGTCAGGCCAGGGAGTTTTCCACTTTATATAGTTAGGCCCATATGTGTTGTGTCCAAAGCCCACCGAGGAAGGGAAAACTGTAATGTATAATGTGTCCTGTGTTGTTTCTATTATGTTTCTTGTGATAGTTGTGGTTACCCTTATCTTGTTATTGTTACAGTATATTTTCTTACTCAGTATACCATTTGTTTACATTGTTTGCTTTTGTAATTTTTCTGTTCACATCTCACTTTTCTTATGCTAACATTTTGTGACACAGCCACCCTTATCTTGCAATGTGTTTTCATAATCAGTATCGCATTTGTTTACACATCCTGTCCTATACCTTCTCTGTTCATGTCTCATTTTCCTACCTACGCTAACAATGGGACTTCTCAGTGTCCATAATCATGTGATCCAATTCCACATAATAAATCTCTTTCTGTATATCTCTATATATCCTATTGGTTGTGTTTCTCTGGAGAACCCTGACTAATACATTTGGGGAGAACTGACATCTATCTTTCTTTCTTTCTTCCATTTTTAAGACACAGTCTTACTCTGTCTGGAGTACAGTGGTGTGATCATAGCTGACTGCAGCCTTGAACTACTGGGTGATCCTCCTGCCTCAGACTCCCAAGTAGCTGGGACTACAGGTGTGCATCACCACACCTGGCTAATGTTTAAAATTTTATAGAGGTGGTGGTCTCACTATGTTTCCCAGGCTGGTTTCAAACTCCTGGTCTCAAGCAATCCTCCCACCTCCAAAAGTGCTGGGATTACAGGTATGAGCCACCATGCCTGGCTGAACTGATATCTTATGCTATTGAGTTTTCCAAACTTGAGTTGGTATTTCCCTCCATTTGTTTAAGTATTCTTTAATTTTTCTAATAAGATTTTGTGGTGCTCTTGTGAAGCAGCACTTTATTTGCCATAACCCTGATAGAGTAGGGGCCTTTCAGGAGTTAGAATACTAAGGCAAGAACTTGATGGATGAGAAGTGCGATAAGGAAACTGCAATTCCACCAAGTAAAGCAACAATTTCAAGAATTGTCAAGTGGAAGGCAATAGCTGGGTGCATAACATATCATAAATGGTAGGCACAAACAGCTTTGTGCCCTGCCAGCAGCAGAAATGCCAAGAAATCTGGAGAGTAGTTATATGATGCAGCTAACTGATGGATGGACTGATGATTCAGCAGCAATTTTTCATTAGGAGGAGACTGTGATTAACATAACTGAGGTATGATGTTTGTCATCTTAAAAGTGAAGAGCAGACTGGGATGAGCCCAGGCCAAGTTTGCCTCTGGGCCTTACATCCCTGTCTTCCATTTTTTTAACCCTCTCTAGCCTGCCAGCTCTACCTCTTCAGCACTATCATATTTCCTCAGACCCTCCCCTTTGCCACCCCCATCTAGAGCTGCCTTATCCTATACTTCTCCACAGCCCCATAAACAGACCCCAAATCCTCCTTCTCTCTCTGTCCTCCATTTATTCATATTTAGGGTACTCAGGTGTTCAGAGAAGGAAGCAGACACAGGATCCAGTTAGTATCCATCCATGTATGCAATGATAGCTAGGTGGGTATTTTTCAAATTAGGTCCAAAGACATAATCTTAGAGGTTTGAGAGGTCCATTTAAATAATAATAGCTAATATTTACTAAGCACTTATGTTTTAGGTGCTGTTTCAAATGTTTACATGTGTTAATTCATTTGGTTTCATTATAACCATATAAAGCAGAGGCCCTCATCTCCATTTAACAGATGAGTAAACTGAGCAATATGTATTTATTCCCATGAAACAGATGAATCACCATGGAAAGGTTGATTTTTTTAGTCCAAGGTTATACAGCTAATACATGGTAGCGTAAGACTCAAATTCAGGCAGTCTAGGTCTAGAGCTAATGCTTTCAATCACTTTGTCATCTGGGGCTCAATTGGGGCTGGATGGTCCAAGATGGCCTCATTCATATGAGATAGCTGGCAGTTAGCTGGGGCTGCTGGCTGGGGTTTCCTTCTCCATTTGGTCTTTCTAGCAGGGCATCTTAGACTTCTTTATGTGCCATCTAGATTACAAGAGGGCAAATGTCATATAGAATATTATCTTGATGCAATGGTAGCTTCCAAGTATACCACCAGACAGGTTGTTCCAGAGGTCACAAAACAGATAGGCTTATAGACCAAATTAAGAAGCTGGAATCACACTGTTTATGTGGTACTTTTAAAACACATCCTGAAATTCTTTGGCATTACTCCCATTGAGAGGTGGGGTCTATATCCCTTCCTTGAATCTGGGTTGGCCTTAGTGGCTTGGTTATTACAGCCACTAAAATACAGTGGAAATGATGCTGCATGACTTCCAAGATAGGTTAGAAAAGGCCGTGACATGAGTTCTTTTCAGACAGTCACTTTGGGGGAAGCCAGTTACCAGGTGAGAAGTTCATCACGCTGGAGTATCTGTGTGAAGGTGCTTTGGTTCCCAGCCCCATCTGAGTTTCCAGCCAGCTAACTGCCAGCATAAACTTCCAATCACGTGAGTAAACTATCTTGGATGTCCAGCCCAGCTGAACCTTCAAATGACAGCAGCTGCATTGACATCTGATTGCCACTACTTAAAAGACTCCATGAAAGAACTGCCCAAGTAAGTCCTTCCCAGATTTCTGAGCCATAAAATCAGGAGCAAAATATCTGGCTATTTAAACCACTGAATTTTAGCATAATGTGTTCACACAAAGAGCAGCAACAGTTTACCAACGAATATAAAACAGAGTGAGAAGCAACGGGAAAGAGATAGGGTAACAAGTTTAGGATAGGCTGAAAGACTGTAGTACCTAAATCCTGTTTTATGCAATGTTCATATATCCTGTCCCTCTCTACTGTGCCAGTCTTCTCTGCAGACAGTTTGGTTTGAGGAACAGAGTGGAGGGTAAGCAATGTGGTTCAGCAGATTGTAGGGGCCTAGACCCAACATACATCTGTTCTGTTGGAGAGATGAGAGGCAAGTGTGTCTGGTTTTAACTGACGCTGGCCATTAGTTGGCTGAGTAGCTGGGGGTTTATCTGCTTTTCTTAGGCAGACATTACATGAGGCCATAATAGGGCTACAATGGGGATCATCAGTAGGTGTCCAATTTAGGGATGACATAGCTACCAATCTAAAGGTAGTAGGATCGACACCTTATTAATATTTAAAGTTTACTTTGTGTTTCCACCCCCTTCTATCTAAAGCATTTGTTGCCCAGGTTCTGATTCAGGAGGTCTGGGCTGAGGTCCACAACTTCACATGTCTAACAAGCTCAGGGATACACTTTGAGAAACAGAGTTAGAGAAATAAGAGGTTTTAGTGATTACATTCCTCCCTTTACTCACAGTTGCATATTATACTTACATATAGTACATTTACTACATACAAAGTTCTGGGCTGGATGCAGCAGTGGATATAAGGATTTAGATCTTGATTACACTTGAGCAGATTTATTCTCTAAGTAGATTTATTCTCTAAGACAGGGTGCCTAAGTGTCATTAGACAGGTTCAGATAAAGCGGTGAGCTCCCTTAGAAAGACGTAAGGGGTAAGTTTAATGAACTAGGAGACCCTTTGACCTGGGCCTTGAAAGATGCGTAGGACCTGGACACGTGGCAGTCGCGGAGAATGACAGAATTTTTTCCGCTTGGAATTAGACAGAAAAAAGAAACAAAACAAAACACAAAAGTAACAAAATGACAAGCAGCCACCCAGAGAGGTGACATTCCTGCCTCCTGCTCGAGCGTTAACAATTTTCATGCAAGCTGCTGGCATCAGAACGGGGAGGACTGTTCTCCGTGTCAAGGTCTCAGTCTCAAACCCTCCTTCTTGGGAAGGGGTAGAACCGGTTTCGCCTTCTCTTGGGAGCACCCGGAGCGGGTGCCTCAGAGCCGGACGTCTGGCCGAGGCCGCAGCCCGGCGCTTCATCCGTGAGCAGAGCGCCGGGACCCCGCCAGGCCCGGGCGGCAGAGCTGCTCTTCGCCGGGCCAGTCCGGGCGAGCGGGGCCGCACGCAGGGCACCTTACGGAGCGAGCTCCAGATTTGGTGGGCATGGTGCCAGGGTGGGCCGCGTGGCAACTGCACTAGCGGCCGAGCGGGGCGGGGGTCCAAAGCTCTTTCTCCCCACCCCGACCAGTGGATTTAACAGCCCGGGAGACCAACACAAGAAGCCCCTCTCTTTCCCCCTTCCCGCTCCAGTGGGGGCGGGGACGCGGAGCGCGCGCGCTCCTCCCCCTACGGAATGCGCCTGCGCAAGCCATCTCAAGCCCCGCCCCTTTCTCTTCTCCCCGCCTCCCTACCCCTTATGTGGCCGCTAGGGGTAGCGGCGGCGGCGGCTGCGGCCTGAGAGCGCGACTGCTTTGAGGGCTCAGGAACCCTACGGAGTGGGCACGAGGGGAGGCAAGAGGGTGAGAAAGCCGGAGGGAGAGGAGGGCGGTGCCGGAGGAGGGCGGCGCTTGGCTGACTCATTCTCTGGAAGATCAGACTGACAGACTCACACACTCGCCGATCCCGCCCGCCCGCGCCGCTCCTCCTCAGCCGGGAGGCGCCCGCCCGCACCGCCCGCACCACGCCGCCCGCCCTCTCCGGGAGCTCTCGGAGCCCAGCCCGGCCGGCTCAGAAAGTTTTCCTCGTCGGAGGGGCCGGAACCGCCGCGGGCCCTTTGGAAGGGAAGCGGGACGGAAGAGGAGGCGACAGCTGCGCGGGCCCGCGGAGTGCATGGTGCTCGGCGCCTCGGCTGCCGGTCAGAAGGACCTCGGGGCGGGGTCGGGCTGAGCCCTGCTTCTTCTTCCCTCAGCCTCGCCAGCGATCGCCCGCCCAGACTGCCGCGGGGGTCCCCGCTCCTCAGCTCGCCATGTCCCGGCTGCTGCCCCTGCTGAGGCGCCGGACCGCGCGCAGCCTGAGGCCGGGCCCGGCCGCCGCGGCCGCCGCGCCCCACCCGCCGCCCTGGTGCTGCTGCGGGCGGGGGCTGCTGGCGCTCGCGGGCCCCGCGGGCCCCCGGGGGCTGGGCACCCACCCCAAGAAGGAGCCCATGGAGGCGCTGAACACGGCGCAGGGCGCGCGCGACTTCATCTACAGCCTGCACTCCACCGAAAGGAGCTGCCTGCTCAAGGAGCTGCACCGCTTCGAGTCCATTGCCATCGCCCAAGGTACGGGGGGCGGGTGGGGGCGAGTCCGGGGGCCCCGGCGCCCTCCTCTTCCCCGCCAGCGCACCGGGAGCCCTCCCCGGCCTTGGGCCTTGGACCCCTCCGCCTCCCCACCCGCCAGCCTCCTTCGCCTGCCTGGCCCCGCGCCTGGGACGGCTGCGGGCGGGGGTGCTTTCTGCCTCCTGAGTGTCCCCGAGGCAGGTAGGACAGGCGCGGATCGTGCCAGGCAGCCGGGGCCAGCGCCTGGCTAGTTCCTCCCCAGCCTCAGAATCCGGAGCTTCAGAAGCTTAAAATGCCAGCCGACACTTAGGATTTTTCTTTTCATTTGCCGCGTGCCGCGGGTCCCCAGCCTTTCTGTCCCCGAGCCCTTGCTGCTTTCTTGCGAACGTGCACGCATTCAGGTGGCATGTTGTGCCTGCTCCGAGAAAGTGCTACCAGCCCGACCGACAGGAAGAAACTTTTCTTCAGTGGTTATCAAACGGAGGTGTTAGGTGGCCAAAAGAAGGGGTGTAGCTTCGTAAGTCAGGGATGTATTCAGCTGCTTGTTTGCACACACATCTGGTTGTATTAATTTAAGCAACCGAAGGAAACATTTTCCTGGGAAATGAAGATAGCTTTAAGTTAAACTCCAGTTTTTGTTTCCCCAGAGGTTGAAAGAATGGAATAAATAAGAAGGTTTTTATTTTTTTTTATTTTTTGAATCTGTGGCTCTACAATAAAGACCAGACTTCTCAAAAGTAGTTTGGAACGATGAAAGCAAAGCTATTTTTAAGCTAACATGTTAAAATAGGATATTTTTAAAACAAGTGCAGAATGTGGTAGGTCAGAATTTGACTCTAGGTGAAAAGACTAAAAGTTCAGAAAATCAAAAGGATGAAAGGAGCAAACGACTAAGATGAATTGTCTTAAAATATTTCTGCCATTTAAATACTGTTGTATAAACAAAATACATTGCTTCAATTTGTATTACATTCTGTTTCGTTTGAAAGTTTTAAAAAAGTTTATCCCCCCCCCCCCCCCCCCCGCAAAGTTGGTGGGTACATAAACATCCCATAGATTCCTAAATTTAGAGCACACTGATTTGGAAAATGGCATTTGATTTACCAGAGGTACTTGAAGGTGTTATCTTTGGCCTATGTGAAGGAATTATCTGCCTCATATAAGCATGACTTGCTTGTATTACTTCAGAAACTTGTTTTAGTTGTGCCTTTTAACCAATTTTTCTCTCAGTTCAGGGAATTGTGGACCAATTTATAGTTTTGGGTGATTTATTACAGACATTGTCTACCCACAATGCTTTTACAGGAAAATGTAGCATCGTAGTCAATTTAGTTATTAAATATGTAATCATGATGTTGTTATATGAAATCATAATTGAATACTAGCATATTTGTAATTTATGCGTGCACTCAGTATGCAGTTTTAAAATATTCAATTCCATAAATGTGCTTCTTGGAAAACAATATAGACAGTCATATACTAGAACATTAATTTTCAAATCTTTCTACATTGGCAAGACTATTTGAACACACATTTTTGCCTTTTCTGAGTAATTTCTTGAGAATTCTGTATTGTCAACATGTTACAGGATTGGAGTGCCCTATGATTATAGTCTTATGGCAGTTCTTGAAAAGCATGTCCTGAATATGACTGGATAAATTTTATCTCATACATTATTGTTTTTGCACATACCAGCAGTATTACAGTAGGAAGGCCACATTTCCCAATGAAGAGAATATATTCTGGAAAGGATGTAAAAACTTTAGTCAATGGAGATCATTAGCATCAATTAAACTTAATTATGTAACTCAGGGAAGAGAGAAGTTAGTAATTTAAATTTGTCTTCTTTGTTCAGGAGGAACAGGCAAGGATATGGGGAACAATGATAGACAAATGCTTCTCTCTCCTGTTTATAAGCTGAAGAATGTCAAAGTGTAAATCAGCTATTTTTGCTTATGTCGATGACTAAATTATTGCCCTTTGAATCAAATGACACTTCCAGCTGCTGCTGCTTCAGTTCTTAGTGCAGTGTGGGTATTCACTTATTGTTTTCAATATCAGTTAGCATCAAAACTTAAGAAATTACCTTATTCATTAATCATTTAAGGTAAAAAGGATTTTACTATGTTGGGAATGCGTATTGCTCATTCCATTGCTGAAATCACCATTTTTTTTTCCAGGCAAATGAAAAACTTCCGTACTTTTCTTTTATTGTTGCTTTTTGAATATTTTCAAATACCCAACTATGTACTAAATGTGTGTGTACTATGTACACTTTCTCATGAAAATAATTCTCTGTTAAAAGGGCTGTTTGTTATTATAGGAAATCTTATGTGTCCTTGGAAAGGGTGCTTGTGTGATCTAATGAAAGTTTGGCTTTGGTGTGGAAACATCATGTAAGAGAAATCATGTAGGCTTTGATGTGGCAGTGGAATCTGCTGTTGAAATTTGGTACATTTGCCCTTATCTTTCTTATATGTTTATCAGTAGGCATGTGATATAGTCTGGGATGAGATAAAACTTTAGAATCAGTTTGTAACAGATAAGGCAGACTTTGTGGAATGTCTTATCATAGTTTATTATGATATTGTGATTTTTAAATTACACACTGATTTCCGCCCCAATTTTAAGATGTTGCACTCTAAACTTACCTGCTCAACCTGATCTCTCTTTTCCCATAAACAGACTGTATTCTGCTGATGGTACATTCATTGTTGGTTCATGTTTTTACAAGTAGTACTGGCAAGCTGACGTTACAGTTGCCTTTCAGTATTAGCCAAGATTTTTAAAACAATTTTCCCAATTTTTGTAATTAATATTTGTATTTTTTAAATTATTTCCTAAAACTTTTAAAATATAGCAATTTGGTTTTGAAAGATGGACAGTGGGTTTGAAATATGGATATTAGTTATCCATTGTGGTATAACAAATTATCCCAAAACACAGTGGCTTAAAACAAGCATGTATTAGCTCACCATTTCTGAGGCTCAGAAGTCCTGGAGCAGTCTAGTTCAGTATTTGAGTCAGGGTATCTCATGAAGTTGAAATCAAGCTTTCAGCTGGGGCTGCTGCATCTGAAGTCCTGACCTGGGCTGGAGGGTCAGTTTCCAAGAAGGCTCACTTATATGGCTGTTGGCTGGAAGTCTCAAGTTCTTGACATGTGGTCCTCTCCAAAAGGGCTGCCTGAGTGTTCTCAAGACATGTCAATGAGTTTCCTCTAGAATAAGTGATGAGAGAGAGTAAGAGTGAGAAAGAGTGAGAGAGTGTGTGTGGGCACCTAAGCTGGAAGCCACAGTCTTTTATAACCCAGTCTGAGAAATGATAATCCATCTCTTTTGCCCTGATATTGTGGGAGGGTGCTACACAAAATGTGAATACCAGGAAGTGGGAATCCTTGGGGGCCATCTTGGAGGCTGACTTCCACACTTATTTAAGGTGTATTGGGGAGGTATAATGAGATATGAGGAAAAGGAACTTCTTAGGGAATATTTTTGTTAAATGTGTACTTAAGATATTTAAAAAATGAGATTCTTTTTACATATAGCAAATAAGAGATATACTGAGGTGAACAGAACAGTTTTTCTATCAATGTTAGATTTTAATTAGCTTACAAATTTGTTTCTCTATATAAGTGGTAATTGTGTACTTTTAAAATTTGGTTTTGCCATTTATCTACATGTGTATATGTTAATAATATAATTCTAAACTTTAATCTTGTACATTCTCCACTTTTTGTGATTGTTTTATTTAAAGTAGGATGAAGAGCTTTGAGTACTTACCTTATAGCATAAGGGGCCTTTGACAAAATGAAAACAAAGAATTGGTATTAAATTGGATATCTAGAATGCTTAAAAATAAATTATGATTTGTTATAGAGTCCCTGACCACTAGGAATCTTGGGCCTTTAACAAGATTATGCCCATTTTTCTCAACCCGTTGCTCAGGATTTTGTGAGAAAGTAGGAATTATTTTAAGCTATTAGCCTCCAGAATGGATTAGGAATAATGTTGGCTTACTCAAAAAGAATTAAAAAAAGAGCAAGAAAAATATTTCATGCTCCAAATTAAGATACGTGAATAAAGATATTCTAGTGCCTTGATTGAAATAGTAAAAGAAAAATGAGGGAGGTACAACCCCATCTAGGCCCAACAAGAGGGAAAGAACAAGGATGAAGGTATGAAGTATGAATTAAGGCAAGGGGAGTCAGAATCTCTAACAAGCCAAGAGTTTCTGTATCTTGGCCTAGAAAAGTTAAACGAAACTTTGCTATAATCAGTTACTTTACCAATATGGAAATAACATAATTATAGCAGTATATTCCAGCAGGTTTAATTCTAAATTCTTATACTGGATGTATGTTGGAGTGGCCTTATTAGCGATTACTGCCAGTAGAAGACAGATAATCAAATAGAGTATTTTTTCTTTCCATTATAAAACAGATACATGCTATTTAGCAATCTTTAATCATCACTTACATATAACTTGATGTCCAGAGTTATGTGTGACTTAAAATAAGGACTCTATTATATCTAATGATTTTGTAGATCAGGAACATAGGCAGGACTCAGCTGGATGCTGTTTCATGTGTTATTTACAGAGGTCATTCCATAAATTTAAGCTGGTTAGACTGGTTAGAAGGTCCAAGATGGGTTTACTTACATGTGTGACACTTTGGTGGAGATGGCTGGAAGAATGGGATCAACTGGAACTGCTGACCCAAACCGAGGTACGTGGCCTCACCAGCACGACAATCTCAGGATGGTTGTAATACTTAGATGATAGGTCAGGGTTACCAGAGAAAATGTTCCGAGAGGACTAGGTAGAGACTGTAAGACTTTGCATTAGTGTTTTATTGCAGCTTTAACACATTACCAAATATTTAGTGGCTTAGAAAAACACAAACTTACTCTCTTAGAGTTTTGGACGTTGAGTCCAAAATGAGTCTTGGGCTAAAATCAAAGTGTCAGCAAGGCTCTGTCCTTCTGGAGGCTCTAGGGGAGAATCTATTCTTCACGTCTTCCATCTTTTGGCATTCCTTGGTTCCTGGCCATATCACTTGAATCTCTGCTTCAGTTGTTGCATCATCTTCTCCCTCATTGACCTTTTTGCCTTCCTCTCATAAGGCCCCTCATGATTACATTTAGGGCCTGCTGGATAATCCAGGATAATCTCACCCTCAGAATTCTTAATTTAATCACATCTGCAAAGTCTCTTTTGCTTTGTAAGGTAACATAGTCACAGGTTGGGGGATTAGTATGTGGATATTTTGGGGGGCCATCTTTCAGCCTACCACAGACTTGTTATGACCTAGCCTCGGAAGTCCCAGAACATCATTTCTGCTGCATGTTATTGGTCAAGTAAGTCACTAAAGCTATCAGACTCCTCACCTCTCTATCAAATAAATGAACTTGGTGGTAATTGTTTTCCTAGATTGTGTTATCTTTTCACTTCTAAGTTCTTGACTAAATGCTAAATATTAGAAACTTAGGAAATAATGGCTTCCATATAAGTCAACCACTACTATCTATAGTTTAATTCACCAGTAATTAAATTCGTCTTTTTTGTCTCAGTAGGCAGTTATTGTTTTTTTATAGCAGTTGTGACAAGCAAATTTTTATCAACAAATTTGTGGGTAGGAAAATTGAAATAATATAAAGCTAGTAATTTATAGGGTCATCCAGAGGGTCAGGTAGAACTAAAGATAATGAGTTGGAATGTTTGGGATGACCTGATATTGAATCATTATTGCTGGAGATTATTTTAGTTTTTTAAAAAATAGTGATAAGTATGCATAACAACATTCTTGTCTACTTCCCCTTGGTGTGTTTTAGTATAATATAACTGGAACAAATAGGGACTAAATCACTGAGGGCAGATTTTATTAGCATCTTGCTCAAATCAGATGAATTAATTAGTTTGTAGCTTTATAGGACTCTAGCCTTGTTTTTGACTCACAGGTTTATATCTGCTTTAAGATAATAAAAACATCACATAAAAACAAGTAGTTATAGGTTAAAATTACCACATGCAATCGGATAAATGAGAGGCTCTTGTAGACAAAAGACTTTGCAGATCAGCCTTTGAAACATTTACTTTGATGGCTTTTGATGGTAATATATTTGGATATAATTGCATTTTTCTCTGCCTTAGTAAAAGTATAATAATCACAATTTAGTTTCTACCAGATGTCAGAGTCCTTATATACTATATTTTAATATGATGATTTTCTTTGGGGCTACTTCTATTTGTAGACATGCTTGTCGTTATACCAAATGCCTCCAGAACACTGTGCTATTTCATTTGGCATGCTTTTTAGACTCTGTCATAGTGGTAGTGAAATGTGTTGGGCTTAGTCTGCCCTTCCCCCTTCCTCAGTGCTCTCAGATTATTCTACTCTATTTTCATCCATTCCTTGTGGTTGTGGTAAACTCTTTTCTGTTGTGTAAGGAGGTCTACTTCTTGGCATTCTGTTATTATTTCTAATGACTGCTCTTCTGCTATTTGTCACTCTTCTACAGTGTTTTTACTTTTCTTTTTCTTTCATTTTCTCCGTTTTTTAGACTCTTTCCTCCTCCCCCATAATTATCAATAGGGTGTAATCTTGATAGACATTTCAAGAACCACTACTCTCTTGTATTTCCTGCTAACCAGTTGCATCTATCACATTGTTATTGATCTTTGACTCTTCAGCTCTCACATTAAAAGATCTTTCTTGTGATAATATCCCTCCTAATAGGCTCTATAGCCAATTTTACTGCAAAGGCTATGGTTGCACAATAGAATTCTTTAAATTTTCTTGCTAAAGTTATGCTCAATAATAGAATTGTTCTAGATTACCTACTGCTAAACAAGGAAGAATTTGTGCAGTTGCTGACACTTCTTAGTGTACATGAATGAATACATCGGGTATTATATTCAGTAGTAGGAGATTAATGAACAGGTTGCTTGGTTGAAAATGCATCAGAATTAAGCAGTTAACCATGGAAATGCCTTAAAATGGTCATGGTTAAAACAGTTGACAAACTTTGGACATTTCTGTGGCCTATAATAATTTAACATAATAACTATAATTATGACTAATAACATTCCAAGACATATCACAATTTTTAGGATTCTCATACAATTTTGAAATATATTAATAACATCCATAAAATATAATTCAAAGGTTAAACATCATTATCTATTTGACAATGCTTCCCATGTAATTTAACATATCAAATAAGCCTATTTATTATCTCTTAGATGCTTCTGTAACATCCCAAAGTTAGTTTGAGGTGAAAAGACTTAATTTTGAATTTGAAATTTGATTTGGGGAAGCCTGTTAAATATGTCAAAGATTTATGAACCACTTAGTCAAAATGGGATCACAGGTCACTGTAAAAATAATAGTCATTCATGTAGCTAAAGCGGTAATTAAAAGGTTTTAAAAAGAAAATAACCTTTATTCTTTGATAGAAAAGAGATTCTGTTTTCCAGACAATCAGAAGGCCTGATAAAGACAGCATGGGATCGAATCTTTCTCTCTTCTACCATCTTTTTTTTTTGTAGTTTACTCAAAAGATGAACAAAAATATTTTATCATCCTTTATTGATACTGCATGAAATTCTTGTTCAAAAGAGAAAAACAAATGTTAGTTTTGTATTAGTATATTATCAATACTAAAACTAATTTTAATAAAATCTCATAAAGAAATCCATTCAATCTTAGCTTTGTTGTCCACGCAAGATTTCTCTAAGCCTTTTCTAATCTCTTACAATTTTTTCTATCCTCTTTTCCCAACTTTCTATATTCATTTAGTTTTATCTACATCTTTTTTTAATTTCTTCAATTTGAAACAACCTTTAAATAACTTCTAAACTAGAGAAAACATTTTTTTGTAATGATACATGCAACTGGGTAGCTGGAAAGAAAAATACATTTTCGTGCCTTTACAATTTTCTTCACTAAAAACATATCTTGCTTTTCTTTATATACTCCATGTACAGAATTGTTTCTCTTGTATCTAGTAATTTGAATTACCTGTATTAACTAACAACAAACACATTTTCATGCTTTTACAACTTTGTTCACTAAAGACATATCTTGCTTTTCTTTATATACTCTATGTAAAGAATTATTTCTAATAGTTTTAATTACATATATTAACTATTAATATAATTTTAACTCTTAGTAACTGTTATTTCTAGTGAAAACCTAAGAAGTAATTTTGAACTGTTTTATATCAATTATTTGTAGATAAAAACCATTTCATATTTTTTTAAAAAGATATGTTTCCTCAATTTTTTTTGCTTATTAACAGATGTAAATATATTTAGCTTTTCTATACCATATACAATTAAGATGCCAAAGTATATAAGCTTAAACTTGTGTTTAATAATTACTGTTTCTGTATTTTAACTTACTTAGAAATGACGCAGACATTTTATGATTACCTATTACTTGATTTAACGTAACATGACTTTAAGATTTTTAAATTACTTAAAAGAATTTTGAAACTATGACACGGGTACCCTCCCTGATGTCTTCCCCAGTTGTCCTGGGTCCTGAATAACCATGTAGTACCCAAGATGGCCAAGAAGGGCTGGGGCCTTCTGGGTCCTGAATTTACACATCAGATATAGAGCTCAAGACAGAGGACAAAACTGTAAAGAGGAAGCCTGAAAGAATCAACTGGTTTAAGCATGGCCAGGAGACAAAGCTCCCCAGGGAGGAGGAAAGGGCCATATTAGGCTTCAGTCTGCTTGAAGCTGGTGATCTAGGCACTGAGGACATGTCATCAGGCCTTACCATGGCCACCTGTCCAGACCCCAGAATCTAGAGGCTCAAAATGAAACATAAGCTCATACTAAGATGTGTGTAAGGCCTCTGGAAAGCCTGGTAGCTGGCCCTTATGGCTTTAGTTCACAGACAAATCAAGCAAAAGTCAGAAATGTTACAGAAGCAGCAGTTTTATAACCCTAAAACATGTAGCAGGGACAACATAAACCTATTTGACCAGTAGACTCGGGCAAAAATGTCGGAATGGTATTTAACACATTGAATGCTACACTAGAAAAAAAATTATTTCCCAGGGGCCACGGTGTTTTATTAAAACAAAATGATCCTTTCTAATTTGTTATTTTTTTATAGTTTTCTGTGCATGAATTATATGCAACACAATCCACGTTTTTAGAATTAAATTGTCAATATTAATTGTAACAATAATAAGAACATCAACAAGTAAGATTTTCATAAACCAGCTGCAGGGTTTTGCTTCATGAGGCCCTGGGCTCAAAACTAGCGTGAGTTAAATACAACTCACATGGCAGTTAATGGGCTAACCAACAATTCTGAAGCTATTCCTATTTTATTTTACCAACAATTTTAAAACTAGCTTTATTTACCAAATATTATTCCATACACATAACACATGCCTATGTATAGATACACAGAAGCAGATCTTACAGCTTTCATAAAGAATTCTGATTTGCTGGTTTTCAAGTAGTTTTTCTTTTCCCCATTCAATTAATCTTCTGTTAAATAATTACCCATTTCATTACCCTAGGCAATTGTTATTAACCTTAAATTTGCATTTTTAAAGGGATGCCTCTTAGGTCAAACAAGGCAGAAAACTTATATCTCAAAAGCACAGAGCTGAGATTTCAGGCCTAAATATTATACCATCATTTGCCCAATCCAAGAAAAAATGGTGTAAAGGTCCAGTTAAGACAAGATGGCAAGGAAAAGCACCTTAAACAAAGTTAAGACTTATTATGTAGATTTAAACCAATGGCAAGAGTTTCTAGAGATTCAGTCCTCCCTCTATTCTGTTGTACAGAGGCAGACACTTTTACAAATGGAGATTTACTTCGTAAAAATAAATTTATTATATGAAGGGATTTCAAAATAGCTGGCTGAATGCCAGAAAGGGGTATTTTGGAGACCAATTGAGTTTAGTAGGCAGTGTTTTAAACTTAGCTGCTGTTTCTTAGCTAAAATTATTGAGTTTAAGGTGGAACCCATTATAGAATAGGTTAAAGAAAGTATTTTTTATGCCTCAACTCAGCATGGATAACTTTGAAAAAGAAGCAAGCCTAACTTAATTGAGGGCCTACCTTTTACAAATACTTTATCCATCCAGGATAGCTTTCTTTTAGCCTTTAGGGCAGGATAATAACTAAGCTAAAAGGTTAGCAGATTTAATTTTTCTTATCAATGAGTCACTTAAGCTTTTTATTTGCCTTTTATAAAGAGTCTTTTAAAAGAGACTATAAAAATATTGAAATCTTTTTAGAAGCTTCTGCACATCAATATGCATACCTGGATGAGCCTAATTTGGGAGTCCTCATTTTTAAAGAGACTTCTTAAAGTGTAGTGTTGTTCATTTGGAATGTTTTACTATAAGTTTAAATTACTTTTAGTAAGGTTTTGCCATTTATATAAGTGTTTGCTGCTTTTGGGGCCTAATATTTATACATGTATGGGTAGGCATATCCAGAAGCTACTCAGTTCTTCAGAAATGAGGGATTCCAGTTTTATGTTGAATCTTAGCTTTGGCATTCAGGTTCCCTTGACCAACTTACACAATGATTTTTTTCCTTACCTAAGTACACAAGAAAAAGAAACAAAGGGTTAGAACACAAAAAAATCTCTGTGAATTTCTGAAAGTTGAAGTTAAACCCCCCTGCAGCATTACCATTTACTGCCAGTTTCTCTCTGGCCCAGTCAGACATCCATGGTCTGTAACTGGATTCAAGCCAGTTAATTATCAGATCCAGTCCTGTCCTGGACCCAGTCCAGTTTGTCTCGACTTCTGAACCTAGTTTGGACCAAAAACTTTCTCAAACAAAGTTGGATAGCTCAAAACACAAATCCATGGAGCTTTGGAATCTGAGAGAGAACTTGCTCATAATCCCCAGCTGCTTTGAGAGAACAGTGGACACAGTTAGCCCTGTTGGTACCTTGCTCGGTCACTCGATGCTTCTGGGGATAGCTGGAAGCTCTACTTTGGCTCCCCCTTCTGAGACCATCTGTTAAAAGGAAAACTTTAGTCAAATTAAATTTAACAAAGTTTAATTGAGTAAAGAATGATTTATGTATCATCAGGCAATACCCTGAACCAGAATAGGTTCAGATCAAGCAACTCTGATGTTGCTGAGTGGTTGAACAGAATTTATAGAAGGAGAAAGGAAAGTGACATACAAAAGACATAAATGAGGAACAGAAACAACGAAACAACTGACTTGGTTATGTAGGTTGGTGTTTGCCTAATTGGACACAGTTTGAATGGTTGGCTGCTGCTGATTGGTTGAAGTATGTTTGCTATAATTATTGTAGACTCAGTTACTTGTTAAAATGAGTAGTTGTAGTCTATTTACATATCCAGTTAGGTTACAGTTCACTATGTATGGAGAAACTTTTAGGCTGAATTTATAATATGTAAGGAGGCAGCTTTAGGCTAAATTTAATTTAACATCACCATCTTCACTATCATTACTTATCAATTACTGAATACCTGCTGTGTGTCAGACACACTGAACTGAGTTTCATGTAATTATTTTGCTTAATTCTCTTAGAGGGAGAAGGAATTGTCTCTATTTTATAGATTAAGAAGCTTGCCCAAGATCCCTCAACCTGTATGTCAGAGTAGAGTTATTAATAATAACTTAGTTTTATTTGGCTCTAAAATGTCTGTTCTTACTACTGCACCTCTCTGGATACTCATATGTGGGGTTTTACACACATGTGGGGAAAAAACACCTCATGCTTAATAAAAGTCAAATGTGCTGGTAATATATCTAGTCTATCTTCTGTATATTTGTACAATGTACAACATTCAGTACAAAAGCAAATATGGCATTGTTACCTTGAAAATAAGGGAAATCATTGTGCAAAAAAGTTAATATATTGTGTGAAAAGTTTGGGAAAGTCAGAAAACTAGTATTTGGAACTTGTAACTGTCATAAATCTCTAATTTTTACTTTAATTTTCCTTAAGATTTTTAAGTAATTTTTTAAATCTAATTTATAATCCATAGAAAACCTTTCCAAACTTTTAGTTCATTTTTAGCTTCCTGGGCATTGAGTACTTGTGAGATAACTATATAAAGATATCTGATAGTTAATTGGATATGTGGACTCTGGATGGAGCCTCAGAGTAAGATTCAAGTTTGGTAATCCTACCCATACAGGTAGTAACTAAGACCAGGCAGTATGAGTAGAGTGAAAGGAGAAGATCCCAGGAGAGAACTCTGAGAAATACCAATGTTTATTGAAAGGGAGAAGGAAGAAGAACCAGAAATGGAGTGACAAGGAGTGTCCAGAGAGACAGGAAGAATAACAAGAATAATGTATCCCAGAAGCTAAGCCAAGAAGAGGGCATTTCAAGGACAAGGGAATGATCTGATGCTTTAGATAGATTAAGTAAGAGGGATACTGGAGCTGGGGCAAGGGGTCCATTGGATTTAATAACACAAAAGAGATCAATGTCTTTGTCAGAACAGTTTTATGATAACTATGTGGGGAGAAGCCAGGTTTTAGTGGGCTAAGAAGGGAGTAGCAATAAGGAAGAATTCAACTTTCTAATGGAAACTTTGGATATAGAAGGGAAATATTGAGCAGTAGCTTGATTTTATCTAAGATTATCTCTTTACTCATAGGTCAGAACAAGTCTGAACTTATTTGAAGTATATGTTATTAGTATAGACCAAGGGAAAACTTCCCCTTTGCACTCTGGAGATTTGCTGACAAAGGGTATGTTAATAGGAAAAATGGCATCTAAATTTATTAGCATGTACAAGGAAAAATTACAGAGTGATTATCCAATGTCCCAGTGGGGCCCAGATACTTTTCTATTGCCTTATTTCAGATGGGAGGGGAGAGATGGAGAATAGAGTTAATTCTGTTGAGGGACAATTAATGATTTAGAAGTACTTACCTGTCTAATCCTGGATTTGTAACATTCATTCTCCATATGCGTTTTCACATCCTCTTTTCCACATGCCCAATCCCAAATTTTTTTCCTGCACATTGTGTAATACTCTCTTTGGTTATTTACCTCTCAAATCTAGTCACATGTGTTCTTCCATTGGTCATTAAAATAACTTGGTTATTTAACTTCTGTCAGTGCTGTTCTGATCATGCTGGTGTTTGTATTGTCATTCTTCTTATTTTTATTATCTAAACTCATAGAAAACATGGTCACAATATTGGCAATGTTAAAAATAAAGTAGTACTATGTCAGTACAAAGCACAACAGTTAGTCCATAACCACAGTCAAAGACATATTGCTAATGTTCACAATTATAATGTACTTAAGTTGTACACTTAAGTGGCATTACTAGAAGTGATATAACAATGGTTGGTCTATAACTTTGAACTGCAAATCATGGTTGCCAGCATCAGTGGTCAAGGGAAAAAAAACCAAATCAGTGATAGCAAGTAAGGAATGGAGATAATCTATGCCAGATCCATTTAATACCAAAAACAGTATTGACTTTATCCCTATTTTGGTGGCCATTGTGTGGATTTTGTACTTTTCCCACAATCTTCTGCACCCATCACCTAAAAAGGAACTTTTTGTATCTCAGGGAAGAGTTTTCTGGGATGTGGGACTTTTAAGTGTTAAAACTTAGACAGTAGTGGGTAGGTCACCCTTTCTGCTCCAAGGGTGACAGTATTTTTGCCCTTCTTACAGATTACGGCTTTTGACTCATAGGAGAGATTGGGAAAAGGATCCAGGTAGAATTTCATGTCCCTCCTGTGTAACTGCTATTCTCCCCTCCAGGTTTCCACCACAGTGGATGCTTTTATAGGGCTGTCTCTCTAATCTTTTTTGTGTCTGGTGGGATTTGTGGCAAAGAACCTGCAAGAAAATGTGAACTTCCCCAATTTATGTGTACCGTAGTGGCTTCATACTGTCTCACAGCTTCTCACTCTGCCTTAACCTATTTCCCTACTGTTCTAGCTGTACTTTTCTTAAGGCATCCACTTGTGTCTATCCCAAGAAAGCACGTGCTAATGTCCTCTCTGTCTGGCTTCTCTTGATTTTGGGCCAGTTGTTTGCTCTGTGACTTCAGTTCTCTTAAGGGTTCTGTATAAGTCATGAATTTGAATTGAGTTTGACTTCATTGTAAGGGTGTGGGACAATGTTTGTTGTATTAACAGTTCTCTGCATCGCACAGTGGAAACTAGAACCTTGCTTCCGAAAATTTAATGTGTATACATCATCTGGGACTCTCAGTGAAATGCAAATTATATTTCATTAGGTTTGAGGTGGGGCTTGAGAGTCTGCATTTCTAACAAGTTCCCAGGGATTGCAGTGCTGCAGGTCTAGGGACCACATTTTGAGTAACAAGGCTATAGAAGGTATTTTTGTTTTTACTTTTACGGTGGGAAAAATTAAAGTCACATAGATAATAAACTGAGGCATGCTTGAATTGTGAAAGGAAACAGGCTAACAGATGTGATAGTGATAATGTAAGATGTGGTAGATTTTGTGAACTGGCCGAATTATATATATTTTATATATTATAAAATAAGAGTTCACAACAGTTTTTTCAATACCGGTCTAACACCACAGGGTACATTCTAGTTTTCTCACTTTTTGTATTTCTAACTCCATTTTCTGATGGAAAAATACCTGGCTCTTATTATCCTGAATATATTTATTTTTTGGATCACTACCTCCTATATGTCACCAATATCCTGTCACTGCTACTGCCCATATATTACTATACAGATGCCCTTCACACTTCAGCTTGGGCACTGACACCCTGAACCACAATTCCCCCCCTCCTACCATGTGGAAGTGTTTCACAACCCAATTGGGTTCTGACACCTTGTGCCAGACTGACCCCCCATGTGGATACACCCTCACACTGCTTGAGCTCTGAAACCTTGTTCCCGGCAGCTCTGGCTTCCTCTGCATCCTACACAGATACTGACCTCACTCAATCCCACCTCATGGCTTTTGGACTGAATTTTAGGGGAAGGAGAAGGGAAACCTCCCCTCCCTCTACTTTTTAAAATCCTGCAGTGTTTTAAGGCCAAGTCTTACCTCTTCTTGGAGGCTATCTCTTCTTAGGGATAAAATTTCTACCTTCTGGAAACTTGTACTGTTCTCTGATCATCTCATGTCTATTTGTACATCCTGCTACTGATTCCATGTAACCTTTTGCGATCAGGGGCTATTTTCTGCAAATTTTTCAAAAATAAACTTTATGAAGTTTTTTTTCTTCAGCAATGAATGCAAAGGCAAATTAAAAAAACTAGTTGATTTATGGTAAAGTTTTTTTAATTTTTAAACACAAAATTTAATCACTGAACCCTGCTCATTATAGATTAGCTACTCTTTAGCTGATGGTTGAATGATAATAAATTCAAGGTTTTTAAGTAGAAAACATTTAATTTCTAAGGAAAAAAATCTTCCCTTTTGTTTTCCATTAATTTGTATTATACATGTAGAAAAAATAGTATATATTAAATTCTAATGACCTATTACATTTCTGGATTCATATGATTAAACAATTCATTTTTTATTATTATAGGCAGTCCTTGCTTTGCATGATTCCCATATGCATGAATCTCAGTAAAAATGTTTTAGTTAAGTAACACCCACCGATCCCCAACAACTTGGTTCAAATTTCATTTACCACAGTATATTATCTGTGAGTAATTGCGTAAAGTACAAACTTTGCTGCTAGCTCCTCAGTACAAAAATCACTGTGTAAAAACAGATTTACATAGTGATCATGACCAATCACATCACTTCTTTCACAGTCCGTCAGTAATTGGTCACTGTGCGTCTGTTATTCAGTTCACACACAGACAACAAAGCCTGTAGTTGTGTTTCCTTTTTGTCACCCAGTGATAAACCCATGTGATGTTTTACAAAAATGAATAATCAACAGGGAATTGACCAAAAAAGATGCAAATGCAGCCAAGAAACAAAAAGCAATTATGCTGAAGTGAAATTCCTATCAAACGTAAATGGTATATAGAAGAAATAGCTGACTATGGGAATGTGGACACTGCCATTGAACTGCTGCCATTTGAGAGACTCCAGATATGCAGCCAGAGGAGCTTAGGAAAGATGAACTTATGGACATAAATGAGGAGAGTGAGGAGGTTGTAATGAAAAGATGAAGATGTTCCAGAGGAAGTGACCCTGGCATAGAGTTCATATATCTCCAAGGAGGTCTTGGAGATATTTCGTGACATTAAAAATGCAAAGGATAAAATGTAAGATAATCCAGACTTAGAAAGGAGTATGACAATTCACCAAGGTGTAGGAAAGATGCTCATCTCCATATTATATGATAAGAAGGAGAGGACTAGCACTGTTTAAACTACTTTTGATAAAATTTTTTTCAAAGAAACAAAACACTTTTAATTATCAGTTCCACTATTTTAAATTACAGTATACTAAACAGTTTTACTATTTTCAGAATTTCCCTTTACATTTATACCTGTCAGTAAGAGAGTTTATAATATTTTGATAAAAAATTTTTAAAGGTCACAAATAATTGTTAATTTTTCCCATTGATTATTAAAACCACTTTGCACAGTTAAGCTTGTATTATTAGTTTTACGGCCCCACTCTACTATGCAAAGCAGGACTGCCTATATACCAGTATGTGGCACTTCTAGGTTTCATATACATTTTTTAATTTATACATGTTTTTTTTACTTTACTGCTTTAATACATTTTGATTTTAAAATATTTTTAGCATGCAGATATCCCAAACCTGAGATTGCCATTGTGAAGCATGCGAAGGAGGTATCATCAGCAGAAACCCCTGATAGTTTTGGTATAGTACAATCTTACAGTGTTGATTGTTTGTCACTTCTTGCTTGTTTGAAATAAATGCTTTCTTTAATTTTTTGTTTTTTGTATGTTAGTGTTTTAGACTGTCTATATGACAGAACAATAATTGCATGCTTAACTAACTGAACGATTAAATTTATGACCTTAAGAAAAAATAAAATCATTTATATTTAATTAAATTTAAAGTGTATTTTAAAAATTGTTGAAATAACCATAGCAACTGAAGCATAAGAAGCAACAAAGGCTATGAATTTCTTTAGGATGAATGAGTAGGATAGAAAGACCGCACAGGGAAATCTTCAGAATATTGCAAAGAGAAACTGTATTTAAGTAATTGAACTTCAGGAAACATTCAGTATTTTAAAAATACATTCTTGAATAGTTTGAAAGCCTTCTGTAAGTTCATTTTAAGGCCATTTATGAAAACTTTTTACATTCAATCTCCATACAGCTTCATATCTAATTCAGTTTGCATAGCCTGGTGGTGGTAGAATTGTAAGGGGGGCAGGGAGAGAGAGAGAATGGTAAGAAAGGGTGGGGAGGACAGAGGGAGGGAGAAAGATTAAAATAAATATCTCCCTATCCCTATTTTATTTATTTCTGATTACTATATTTAATACATTGTCTAAGAAGTATAACACAGTGTATGAAAAGGAATCTGAAATATTTTATGGACCAATTGAAATTTTGCAAGTGTAAGAGTTAAATAGAACTTGAACTGTATATATGGTATCAAGAGCAAAAACTAAGCTGTAGGAACTTCAGAGAAATGTAGAGGCATAGTATGTTTACATATACATACACACATGTGTATATTGACATATTAGTACATGGTCTGGACAAATTCCCTAGTATGCTTTGCCAGTTCTAATGTAATTCTAAGGTTAAAAATTTTAAATCTCTGGCCAGGCGCGGTGGCTCACGCCTGTAATCCTAGCACTCTGGGAGGCTGAGGCGGGCGGATCGTTTGAGCTCAGGAGTTCGAGACCAGCCTGAGCAAGAGCGAGACCCCGTCTCTACTAAAAATAGAAAGAAATTATCTGGCCAACTAAAATATATATAGAAAAAATTAGCCGCGCACGGTGGCACATGCCTGTAGTCCCAGCTACCTGGGAGGCTGAGGCAGTAGGATCGCTTAAGCCCAGGAGTTTGAGGTTGCTGTGAGCTAGGCGGATGCCACGGCACTCACTCTAGCCCGGGCAATAAAGCGAGACTCTGTCTCAAAAAAAAAAAAAATTTTAAATCTCAGTTTGCATGTAGAAATTAAACATTAATGGAAACTTTTTTTGAAGAATAAAATTTTACTTTATCTTATTCTGAAAATGTTTTAATTAACCCTCATTTTTAGGACAATGTAGGGAAAAATAAATGATACTTATTCTACACAGGAGGGCAAGTGATGTCACTAGGAGATAAGGTGCTGCTGAATGATAACTAAACTAGAAGTAGGACTTACCTGTCAGAGTTCTCACATTTTGAGACTCAGTCTTTAGTTATATCTCTACTTATTGTAGTATGCTTCTTTATGAATGTTTAGGTGGTACTTCTCTATTTTTGGAAATCTACTGATGTGCAATAAGGAAGAAATATAGAATAGAACCTTAGAGCTTGAAGGAATCTCCAAGAACGGAACCCCTCATTTTGTGTAACATAGAACTGAGACATAAACGGTTTGTGACCTGTTCAAGATTTGCCAAGTAGTTACATATCAGAGTAGAAATTTCGTGTCCAGTCCTTTGGATTTTTAATTCAGTATTCTTTTTCACTACAAATTTCTTCAGGGTCAACAGTAGATCAGCCCAAGACTAGAGTATCCAGTTGTTCTGAAACCAGCAGAAACCATATAATTCCTCCATTCAAAAAAAGTTTTATTTGGTAACCACGATGAATCATTTGTTTTTTTCCCCTTCTGACTTAAATGGATTTTTGAAAATGTTTTATCTGAAGGGGAATTAATTCTTGGGAGAAAAAAAGAAGCAATTTGGAAAGGATATTAGTGTTTTAGTTAATTGCAGTTTTGATTCATTTTCAAATATTAATGCATGGCCAGTGTTTTGACATGTTTTATATATATTTTCATGTGTTAGATTCCTGATTCTTTCATGTTTCTCTATTAGGAATTTGAGTTGAAAGAGAAGTAGAACAAATGAATGAGAATCTGGGTTCTGGACCCAGCTGTGTGTCTTTGAGTAAGTCACTTAACATCTCTAAGTGGCTGCATCTTCAAAGTGGAGAATTAAGTCAATATTTCTCAGTGGGTGTGCTACTGGTATTTGGACTAGATAATTCTTCATCATGAAAGACTCTCCTTGTACATTGTAGGACATACAGAATCTCTAATGCTAGTAGCATTTCCCAGTCATTATCAAGTCCCCAAACGATCCTGCATTGCTAAGTGTCTTCTAATGGGAGGGACCACTGCATGTTGAGAACTAAAGGCAAATGATTTCTAAGAATCCTTTCAGTTTCACCATTCTATGAAAGAATTCTTATTTGGGGAATGATTGAAAGGGAAAAAAAGGTAATATATCAACTGAAAAATCTCTGCTGCTTCCTAGATATTAAGCAATTTTATTTTAAAAATGAATGTCTTTTGGGAACCTGTATAGCCATACTCACAGATCTACCATTTATGATGTTCCTAGATAAGTTATTTTTTTCTAGCTTACTTTAAGCTTTCCATGTACAATATTATACATAGCTATGTGATTTTTTAAACTAAATGTTATATAGTACTCTCTCTATACCTAATAAGTAAAAGCAACAAGAAAAGGTTGTCCTATTGTTTTAATATGTTAGCCTTAAAAAAGGGACCATCATTATATATAGTAATTATTTTCTTTGACCATCTTTCACAGGTATGAAGGAAGAGAAGAAATATAATCTCTGTGTTAAATAGTATATGTAATTATTCCAAGTACTTAAGTTAGACTTGAAGAGCAACCGATATATTTGATTATCCTAAAAAATCCACTATGACATCAAATAAGAAAAATAAATTATTGTACCTCTAGTATTTACTATTAAGCCAGAGTTAAACAATTAATGGGTTAGTATATTAATGTAGTTTATAAAGGTGATCATTAATTGGACACTATAGTTTTCCCCATCATTACTACTGTCCAATTCCTGTCCTCACCTATTATACCATTGACCTTCATTAGCCTGGAATTCATTAGTTGCCTCTAGATACCAGCGTTAAAAGAAAAACTTTAAACAAATTAAATTTAACAGAGTTTAATTAAGTGAAGAATGATTTGCGAATCGGACAGCCCCCAAACCAGAAGAGGTTCGGAGAGATGCCAGCTCTGCCACATAGTTGAAGAAGATTTATGGATGGAAAGAGAAAAGTGACATCCAGAAAATGGAAGTGAGATACAGAAACCGCCATTGGTTACAGCTTAGTATTTCCCTTTTATAATTTTATAATGGAGACTAAAATATAGAAACTATAGGTGTTTCACTTACATTTCTTCTACCAGAATCTTTTGATTTTAAATTTAAGATGGATCTCTCAGTAGTATTAAAGGACAAACTTTAGACAAATTAAATTTAGCAGAGTTTATTTGAGTAAAGGAATGACTCATGAGTCAGGCAGCACCTTAAATCCATAAAGGTTCAAAGAGCTCCACCCAGCAAGTGGGCAGACAGAATTTATAGACAGAAAAAGGAAGTGACGTATAGAAGTAGCCTTTTTGCTTATAGCTTGGTATTTGCCTTATTTGAATGTGCCTGAGCAGTTACAGCCTGTGATATGCTGAAAGCTCAGCTTTATGATTGACTGAGACTAAATATACCCTTAATTAGGTTGCAGTGTGTTTACATACCAAGTTAGATTGCAGTTTGCTGTATAGTTAGGGAGGTAGCTTTAGGCCAGATTTTAATTTAACAATTTTCTCCTTTTGGTCAGCCTCTCAATTTTGAATGATTGACCAGAACTTTGGGTATTGACACAACTCTTTGGCACCATCATAATGGACTTCTTTGGTCTCAGTATGGAATTCACAGTTCTTGATGTCAGGTCAGTGGGATTTTTACGTTCTCTCTTGTGTTTGCACTATTCTAACTGCAGACCATTTGGCATATAATGGATGCCTGCATATGAGCATATAAGACCCTTGAGAGGATATGGTGCACCAGGGAGACTATTATGATGGCTATCAGAAGGATCATAATAATACTAAGGGCCCAAAGTATACTCCTTAACAGGAGCGTCCATGAATTGAACCAATCAAAATCAAATATATCAAAATGATCTAGAAGAGGAATCTCCTTGTTTTAACCAAGTAGCTTGTTTGTTGGTTTCTGGCAACTGATTTTTTACGTTATCAGATATATTTATCGAAGTACAGCAGGAGGTGTTAGCTATTGCACACACTCTTCCCTGTTCAGCCAACAGATAGTCTGCAGCAATCATGTTATCAGAAACAACTTTAAAAAGAGAATTTAAAGAAATTTGTTGAACACCTATAGTCTTTGCAGTAGAATGAGCTGTCGTAGCTAATGTTTGAGGCAGATTTTTAATCATCACCTCATTTACATTTATGCCAAGCCAGGGATGGAGCATTTTACCAAAAGATGCCCATTTAGAGGGATTCACACCTGCTGAAAAATCCCTTTTTCCTCATGCAAATTAAGAGGTGTAGACAAATGTTTAGTTTCCGATTGGTTATGGAGTAACAGTGGTACCCTTAGAATCAGTATTCCACATTGCCCCCTTATTTTCCACTGATTGATATATGGAGTTACTCATATGTATGGTTGATTCTTAAGTCCTCCACAGATAAAAATATATCCTGGAGGGGCACAACAGACAGTGGGGGTCACTATTAGGGAAGGACTAGTAATATTTATCTAAGGCTCCATTATTGAATCATGGAGGCTAAATGGTTGGAGGCTTTCTACAATTAAGGGATAAAGCTTATAAATATATCTATAATCTGTTCAATTATCTTTCCTTTGGTTTTCTTATGCAATTTCTGGCCTAATTTAACTGCAAAACCTTCACTGTAGGTTTTGCCTATTGTTAGTAACATGACATATCCTACATTCAACTAAGCTTCCTGCATTATCTTAATTATTACATACTCTTAATTATTTGTATTATGAAATCTTAAATATTACATTATCTTGGCATGTATAAGCAGAAAAGGAACAGAGGCAAAAGAGGAAAGGGGACAAAAATTTCATGGTGGCTGGGTGCAGTGGTTCACACTTGTAATCCTAGTACTCTGGGAGACTGAGGTGGGAGGATTGTTTGAGCTCAGAAGTTTGAGACTAGCCAAGCAAGAGTGAGATCCCATCTCTACCATAAAAGAAAAAAAAAAAAAACAGCCCAGCGTTGTGGTACACGCCTGTAGTCCCTGCTACTCGGGAGGCTAAGGCAGAAGGATAGCTTGAGCCCAGGAATTGGAGAGTGCAGTGAGCTACAATGACACCACTGCACTCCCCTCAGGGTGACAGAATGAGACTCTGTCTCAACAATAAAAAAAAAAAAAGCAAGGAAACTGAACAGCCCTCCTCACAATCTCCCCCTTTCATAAAAAATTGAAGAAAATACAATAAAAAATTTCATGATGACAGAGAAGTTTTCATATGTGATCTTGGAAAAGTTGTTTTTATTTAGGATGCCATTTGTTTCTGGGGGGGAATAAAACTTTCCTAGTCAGCTTTACCTTGAGGTCTCTGATGAGTATACAGTCCCAAGAGTCTAGAGGGGCCCTCTTGAGTTAAGAGATGTGTATCTAAGACTCTGGGCCCTGAAGTTTTCCTGCAGAGAATAACTCAAAATCATCCCTTCCAATGGAGTTCAGGGGTGGTCTTTCTATGGTGTTTTTTCCAAAAGACCCAATTTCCAGGTTCTAGATCTTGAAGGTATGGTTGTCATCAGTTGGTAGATCACAAAGAGCTTCTTTTACCTGGTGAAAATATACTTTGGCATAATACATAAAGCCTTGTGATTATATTGAGTCATATCAGGGTTTATAAGAGTGGGAAATACATAAGGTTCTCTTGTCAGAGACATAGGCCTTCCAGTAACTATTTCAAAAGGGGTTACTATATGTTGGGGTAGTGGATCTGATTGCCATCAATCAGTAACACCATTGATCAAAGCAATTTACTTGATTTAGTTAGCTTTGCTTTATGCCATTGTGTTTGTGATACCTTATTTGACTGTTTTATAACTTGTCCAGTGAAATGAGTGTACCTCTATCACTGGGAATTTCTCCAGAAATGCCCCATAAGGAAATTACATTTCTAATAACTTTTTAGCTACTGTTACAGCATTGGCCTTCCTGTGTGGGAAAGCTTCTATATAATCAGAAGATATACATTAAAAGGTGGCAATTGAATGAAATTCATCTTTAAGTGTTCAAATGATCCATCAGGTACTAGAAATGTATCACCTAAGGTTTTTTATTGTTTGATCAGAACAATGGGTTTGACAGACCAAACATTTGTTATAAACCACTTTAGCAATCTTAGAATAGTCACTCAACTAATTTTCCCCCTCGTAATTTGGATCATTTTATCTCTTCCATGATGAGTCATGGAGTGCAGAGCTTTTAATAACAGCTTTCAGGACTCAGGAAGGATAAGGAACCTGTCCAGGCTCTCCACAAGTTCATGCTTAAGATTGGATTTACACCCTTTTAAATACCAATTTTATTTTTCTAACTCAGGTGCATAGCACTTGTTTATTAAATAGGTTATTGTGTATGGAACCAGTATACAAAAAAATAAGTTATCATAGGTAAGCTATCATAGGTAATTTGACTTGGGTCACTCTTACAGAGTTCATTCAAATTGTATATCTTAACAGTTTCGGTACTGGCTGACCTAGTGTGAAAATCTGCCGAAGCATTTATTTCCTCTTGTTCTGCTTGATGTTGAGTTAGCAGTTTTATGAACCAATCAGTTTTTTCATTAGAGTTCTGGGAATTCTTAGTCCCATGATAGTATCTTAAAGTTATCAGAAATCTGTACTTCTCAGAGTCCTTTCCATGAATCTCTTAGAAGATAAAACACTTTGGGCTTAATACTTGCTTAGGAAAGTACCAGAGTAAATAGTTAACCGTCTTTGAATGACAAGACTTAAAATGGTCATGGCTAAAGATCTGTTGAGAGTTCATTACAGTAGTGACACAATTGACAAGTAAATCTGGTTATTTCTGTTGCATACAACAGTTTGGGATAATAGCTAGAATTATGACTCATAGCATTATACCAGGACTATTAGATTGCTATGAATTTCATATAATTTCTGGCACATATTAATAACACACCCATACAAATATAACTCAAAGATGGTTTAATATTATTTATTATTTAATAATGGCAATACTTCCCATATAATCTATCAAATAAGCCCTATTAGTTTAATATCTCTCTTTATATAAGAAGAGGTATCCTTTTGAGATGTTTAAAGGGGCTGTATGGAAAATCCCAAAGTTAATTCGAGGTCAAGAAAAAAACTTCATTAAGAATTTGATTTTGGGAAGTGTGTCAAAAATATCAAAAGTTTGAAATACTTGATCAAAATAGGATCACAGGTCACTGAACGATAGTCATTCATTTATCCAAAGTGATAATTAAAGGACTTCAAAGGCAAACATACGAAGTTACATAGTTGTAGAACACCTTAGCTCTTTTAACAGAACAGACTTAGTTTTCTTAAGTGATCAAAAAACTAATAAAAGCAACATAAAGCATTGGAAATTTCCTTGGTAAAACACAGAATCTTTGTTTCATAGGCCAATTTACCTAAAAGATAAAAAAACCTTACACAATTTTCTATTAAGAGCAGACCAATACTCCAAGGAAACGTTATTGTTTTAACACAGGGGACTAAATTCTACTTTTGTATCACTACACTTTTGATATTACTGTTTAGTTTTTGGAAAAACTTACAGATAAGTCCCTTCTAATCTTAGCCAGTTTGATCACACTTAATTTTTTTTATAAGATTCATCTTTCACAAAAGTACAACTTTCTTATGCATTCAGTTTTTGTATTATACTTTTCAGCTTCTCATTTGAAACAACCAGTAATTCTACCTTAAAATAAAAATTACTTTCTTTTTCCCTTAACAAAACAAAACATTCTTATACTTTATAGTTTACCAAAAGCACGTATTACGTTCCTTGTATACTTGCATATGCAGTTGTTTCCCATATTATTTCTAATAATTTTAGTTACATATATTAAAATTCTTAACCTTTAGTGAACTTAATTTCCTGAGTACACTAGCAGGCAAGCAATTGTGAACTGTCACATCAGCAATCTAAAGATTGGCAAATCTGTAAGTCATAATTTCTGAAAGCATATGTACTTTCTTATAGCACAGTTTGTCAGTGTGGCACAGAACATGTTTATTAACAGTTCCAAATATCTTTAGTCTCTCTGTAGTAAGAAACTGTACAGGGGGCAAAATTTTATCTCTGTCCTCTTAAGTTTTTAGACTAAACCTGAGAATTAAATTGTACAGATTTTTCTCATTCTCAACTTTCCATTCTTGATGATAAGACTGTTAAACCTTCTGGTATAGGGAAGACATCTTTCACATGGGACTTTATCTTTTATATACTTAACTCACTTGTTTTTAATAATTATGCTTGGATTATTCATGAAGATGAGACATTAAACAGCTAGTCATTGTCTTAAGTTATTTTTCTTGCTGACAAATTTTGTATTGTAGAGATAACATAAGCTCATTTTACCAGTAAACCCAGATGGGAAAAGTCATGCATCTGTGTTATATTTAATGCTAACAACTCTGAAGGTATGCCTGCTTTAATCAAAGTATACTTATTTATGAGGGATTACCCAAGTCACGTGAACTTGAAAAGCATTTGGGTTCTTATTTATCTGAGAAAATATTTCATTTATATAAGTGCTTTTTTAAAGTCAATTTAATAGAGCTTTTATACAATTTAATTTGGCAATATCATAAACAAAAATATGATACATATAAACATACAGACATACATAAACATACAAACAAAAATAGATCTTATAGCTTTCATTTAAAAAATTTTAGCCATATGCCAGGTATAATGATACAAAACTCACTGATTTATTAAAGAATATCTGGATCCAAATTTTTCTGGCCAATGGAATGAGATTTCCTGTCCAGATGGCTAAAGCTTTTGAATAATAGTCGTGAAAAAGACTTTTGAGATTTTTTTATTTGCTTTTTGTAAGAAACCTCTTAAAGAGGCAATCTTTGATTCATTTAATATTTTAGATGCTTCTACCTACATTAAAGAACACATCCCATTGCTTTTGTGGTGTTTGGGATTCTTTCTTTTTTAACACACCTCACAAGTGAGCAATTTTATCTAGGTTAAAACTTCGCCATTGTGGCCACTGTAATTCTAAGATGTTCTTAGTAAGGTTAACCCATTTTTCCAAAAATATACAGGTTCTGGGCCCATAATTTTTATACATAAAGTTAGCTGGTGTCCCAGAATCTTTAGATTTAGGGAAACCTATTTTCAAAAATACCACCTGGAGGCTTCCAGCTGGATCTAGTCCAGTTAATTATCAGGTCCAATCCCATCTTGAACTGAGTCTAGTAAAAAATGCTCCAAGTCGGAGAGCTCAGAACAAAAATTTATGGAGCTTAAATCAGAGAGATCAGTGGGCATAATGGTGGGGTTTTTTGCTTGGGTACTTGGTGTGCCTGGGGGTTTCTGGAGGTGTACTTCAGATCCCACTTCTGGTGCCAAACTGTTAAAAGAAAAACCATAGACTAATTAAATTTAACAAGAGTTTATTTGTGCAAAGGAATGACTTGTGAATTGAACAGCACCCTGAACCTATAAGGTTCAGAGCGGTCCACCCAGCAACGTGGGCAGGCAATATTTATAGACAGAAAAATGATATGACATACAGTAGTAGCCTTTTTGCTTATAGCTTGGTATTTTCTTTATTTAGACATGTCTGAACAGTTTGTAGCCTATGATTGGTCAAGACTCAGCTACCTGTTAAAATAGTACATTCTTATTAGGTTGTAGTTTATTTACAAGTACCAAGTTGCAGTTCCCTATGTACAAAGGCAGCTTTAGGCCAAATTTAATTTAACAGTAGAGTAACTTAAAAAAAGTTGTTGATCAGGCACAGCTTATCCTAAAAAGTGTTTTAGAAACTTGTTAATATTGGACCAAAAGGTTTTTTTTTTTTAAATAAAAAAAAGTTATTTTTAAAGGGAAATATAATAAAGATGAGATATACAGGTTAAAAATTATATTGAACTTCTTAGACTTATCCTACGTATATTTTCTGTTGGATTCTTGTCAAATAAAAGAAGTTGGCAATTGGGTCTTTAATATTTCATTCAAGGATTTTGTTTTAATGACATTTTGCCTACATTTTGAAAACATGAAAATATGTTTCATAGAGTATAACATTAAGAAAATAAAGATGCAACAAGATAATAATATGGCATACATTGTCTGAGAGAAAATTTTGCAGAATTTAAAAAATCCTTTAATGTATATCTGTCTGTCTCTTTCTTTTTGGTTTAACAATGCCATTTATTGGAATCTACCCCAAGGAACTTTCAACAGAACATAACTGATTTAGGTACAAGTTAATGTTATTTGAAAATATGAAAAAATATATAGTTTAAATATCTAGTAATATGGAATTAAACTACTATACATCATATGATGAAATAAAATTTCACCAATAAAATTATTTCCTAAAAAAATTAATGATGTGGGAAAATATTCACACTTTTTCACAATATCCAAAATATTCTGAAAAAGGCAAAATACAATTTTATATATATATATATCTCTATAGAAAAAAGATTGAAGACTAATCTATCAGAATGTTTATTTCTGATAAATGATGGGTGATTTTAATTTTCTTTTCTTTTTCTGAATCTCATTAACTTTACACAATACATATGTATAACCTTCATAATTGAAGATGAACCAAAAGAATTTAGTATTTTAAGTGTTATTTTATAATTTTTACTTCAAAATTTCTCTTAAGTTAAAAAAACCAAACTTTTCCTTTTTGTATATCTATGAATATATAAATATGTAATACTTATACATAAAGATGGCTTGTTTAATGTAAGATGTTTGCAGTTAGTTGCTATTATAGCAATCAGTTTTGACTGAAAAGCTGAGTCAAAGGAAAAAGTTTTATTGACTTATTAAAAGTAAGTATTTTATTCAAATTCATGAGTATTTGAGTGTACTCTCTAGTTCTCAAATTCCCGGAATTTTAATTTTGCTTGCCTAAATTACTAGAAAAAGAACTCGAATTCAATATTAGTGAATTTTGTTATAAAAAGTAAATGTAGTGGAGAAGATAGAAGATAAACAGATGTTACTTCCTCTCTTCTCCAGTTAACATTGTTAGAAATAGCTGTGTTATATGTTTTAATATTACCATGTTTGTTTTGGGATAGTCTATTTCACGAACTTTGCTATGGGCGCATACTTATATGAATTTTAGTAGTTTTTGCAGACAGCAAGGTACATGGTTTATCTCCTTGAATCAAGAAACCTGGGTTTTACCCTCAACTGTACTTCTTATCTTTTGTTGATCTTAGGTCCCTTTCTTGGTTCTTACTGCATCTTGTTCATAGATTCAGTAACTAAAGCTGATTTCAAGGGTAAAAGTAGTATTTGGAAATGTGATATATTAGGTGTCATGAATAACAGAAGTCAAATGTAGTATATGTTGTAATTCTGTAAAACTGATACAGCTAAGTATTATATAAAACACATAAGTGAGGTAAATGTTATTTCACCAATAAGAAAACAATTTCATAGAAATTGAGTGACCACAGGTCAGTCAGTTATAGCAAAGACCAGAACCTATGTCTCTAATGACCAGACATGATTCTTTGTGTGTGTATGTGTGTGTGTGTGTACATATGTATGTTTAATTTGAGAATTTTTAAAATAACAGTTCTTTTCTGGGAGTCGGGAGAGGCTTGAGTTCCTCTTGAGAAGGGAAACAGTATCTCAATATCTGGCAAGTTTTTCTGTGAAGTTCCATCTCTCTCGTCAGAAAGTAAATGCTAAGCCTAGGGTTATGACATGATGTTTGCTGCTTCAAGTAGATTCTTGTTATAGGCATAGTTGTTTTTAGTTCAGTTTCTTATAGGTAAATTATCCAGTGGAAAGTCAGTTAAAATCTGGAAAATTTCTTTAACTTTCAATTCTGTTGTTTGGTATTCTCAAAGAAGCTGGTAGTACATTTTTTTCCCCTCACAAAATATTGTAGTAGTGATTGGCACTAAGATTTTAATTATTGTTTCACCAAGCTGCTCTTAAACTGTACATCACAAATGATAATCTCAGATCTTTATATCCATGCTAGTGAGGTAGAACAGAAATCTGTAATCCTGTCTCATACCCCAAACTTCATGCATTTTTTCACTCCCATAACAAGTACTTAGTGTCAATTGTATTATAGTATTTCCTAATAAAATGATAATAAAATGAGTGGCCAACGAAGACTTCAAAGGGAGAGGAGTACAGTTAAAAATGGCTACAACTGCCTTCAAAATATATACAACTGTTATGTATCCACACACACATACAAAAAGATGGGTAAGTCCCTAAACTAAAAAATAAGTAAGTAAATAAAGGTTACTGAAACCTTTAAAAAAAAAAAAAAAAGGCCACAACTACAGATATGAACTAGCACAAGGCATTGTATGGCTAGGCTGCAGGTAGTTCTGTTTCCAGAGATTCTAAGATTCTATTCTAAAACTTGCTTGTTGTATTTTCCTGGAAAGTATAATTTAAAAGAATTTTCTGGGCTGGATGCGGTGGCTCAGGCCTGCGATCCTAGCACTCTGGGAGGCCGAGGTGGGAGGATTGCTTGAGGTAAGGAGTTCGAGACCAGCCTAAGCAAGAGCGAGACCCTGCCTCTACTAAAAATAGAAAAATTAGCTGGGCATCATGGTGCGTGCCTATAGTCTCAGCACCTTGGGAGGCTGAGGCAGGAGGATTGCTTGAGCCCAGGAGTTTGAGGTTGATGTGAGCTAGGCTGATGCCACGGCACTCTCGCCCAGGCAACAAAGTGAGACTCTGTCTCAAAGAAAAAAAAAAGTTTTCTGTTTTATTCTAAGCTTTAATATAAATGGGTAAATCTCAGTATGCTTATGGCATACATATTTTAATATATGTCACACTTTAGTTATGAAGTTTTCTAAAATATATTCGTAAAACTTAGTAGGAATTTCCCAGGATTAAACCAAATTTGAGCTTTAAAATGGAAATATTTGTTCTTATATGGTTGGAGCTCATGTGATCATTGCAGTAATGTAGGCTCAGTTCTAAAATTATTGTCCCAAGTTTGTGTCTTTAGAAAAGCTTCTATTTAATCTTACCAATCAAAAAACTTCTCTTATGTATACATACATCAAAGCATCACGTTTCATAAATATGTATAGTTATTATGTGTCAATTGAAAGAAAAACTATTCTTGTTTACCTTTTAGTACAGAAAAAAGAAAAAAGGAATCAGCTTATTAAAACCTACAGTTGGCCAATTTCCTCTCCCACCAGATGCCACTTTAGGTTAAAAAGGGTTGAGGGGAGAAGGATCAGTAGTTTATTTTAAAATGAACTTATAGAACATGACCAAAGGTACAGAAGCATTTAGTCCTGTGTCCTACAGCAAAACCTGGGAATCTCTGGCACAGTTGGAGATGATTTCTCTTCACTGGTTTTTCTCAGGGTTCTTGGCACTGTGCCGTGTATCTTTGTGCAGAAGTGAGTTTGCTCCAAAGGTGTCAAGTTTAGACCAATAAAATAATCAACAAAATAAACACAGTAGAGAGACTGACAAAACCCATGTCCCAGCAACTGTTTCACTCAGATCTGAGTTTCCTTCTTGTCTGCACTGGGAAGCTCCCTTTTTAAAATTTTAAATCTTGTCTTAATAATAGAGTTTAAATCTCTTTAATTTCTCTTTTTGAAAAATCTCTGCATTTTTTCTTACCTTGTTCTATTTCTTATCTTTTTGTCTTTTTCTTTCTAATCTGATTTTTTCCTTTTTTTAAAACTTAAATATTTATACTTATATAATAAAATATAAAAATATAAAGAGTAGGTGGGTTACATGCATTTTTATTCCTGAAGGGAATAAGGGAATAATTCCAGGAGGGAAAAAAGCCTTAATTTATGTTCTCTTCCAAACCGCTTCTGATTTTTTTTTTGAGACAGAGTCTCGCTCTGTCACCAGGATAGAATGCAGTGGAGTCATCGTCATCATAGCTCACTGCAACCTCAAACTCCTGGGCCCAAGGAATCCTTCTGCCTCAGCCTCCCAAGCAGCTGGAACTACAGGTGCACACCACCACGCCTGGCTAATTTTTTCTATTTTTGGTAGGGAGCGACTCTCGCTCTTGCTCGGGCTTGTCTCAAATTACTGACCTCAGGTGATTCCCAGAGTGCTAGGCTTACACGTATGAGCCACTGGGCCTGGCCTGATTTCTTTTTTATATGACCCTTTTTTTATATGCCCTTCAGTTTTTATCTCCTAAATAAATGATAATTGAGCTTAAAAATGATTCTGATGCACAACAGTAGTCCAAATCATCAAGGAAATATTCTTTCTTCAAAATTTAATATTACTTTACTTAGGTAGTAACAGTACTTTACAAGCTATGACAGTTTTCTGGTTTCTTTATAGTTTAGAAAACTAACTGGAATACCTCATTCTTTGTACATTCTAAGAAATTAGAGTTTTTTTAATAAAAAAATGTAAATTCACTTTAAATATTTTAAATTGTTTTCTCTAATATTCCTGGATTACAGAAGCAAAACGAAATGTTGAAAAATCTTGTATTTAAACATGCAAAGCATTTTTCTTATGTTTTCAAGATTTGTGATGAATAGGGTATTTACAATATAATAAATTGTGTTTAAATTCTCAAGAACAGATAGGAGAAAGTCTCATTTCAAATAATTTTTGTTTGATTTAATACAATATAAATTAGCAGTTTGTAGCAATTGTCTTATTTGCTCTCTAACAAAGACTTTAAAATGTAAAACCTAAAGGAAAGAAATCCTATATATAAATATTATCTCATAGATTCTGGTAGGTAATTTTCCTACCCTATGTATTTCTAAATATAGAATTAAAAGCAGCTTTCCTTCAGTGAGAACTATCTAAGAAAGGGGTGTAAGGAAGTTTAGATGTTAGTTATTTTTGCTACTGTTATGAATAAACACATACTTTAGGAAAGCAGAACATTTATTCCATTAAGGATTTTTGTGCTGTGTTCATGAAGGGCTTTGTTTTAGTATTATTCTGTCATAAAATGTGTTGGGAAGTATTTTATCATCTTCTGTTTTTTAGAATACCTAGTAAGTTTGTGTATGATTATTGGTTTTTCTTTAAATGGTTTAATAAAGTTCATCAGTGAAACTATCTGGGCTTGGAGGGGGGATGTGTGTGTGTGTGTGTACATATAAAGGTGTGTGATAACAAATTCAATTTTATTCGAGCTATTCAGATTTTTTTGTGTAATCTTATGTCAGTTTTGGTAAATTGTATTTTTCAAGGAGTTTTTCCATTTCATCTAAGTTGTTGAATTTGTTAGCATAACGTTATTCATAATATTCTCTTTTAATATCTGTAGAATCTGTAGCAATGTTGCCTCTTTTATTCCTAATATTGGCAATTGGTCTTTTCCCTCTCTTTCTTGATCAGCATAGATAGAGGTTTATTGATTTTGTTGACCTGTTTTCAACGAACTAACTTTGCTTCTTTCCTTATTTTTGCTTTCTATTTTATTGATTTCAGCTCTTTTCTTTATTATTTCCTTCTTTCTACTACTTACTTTAGATTTACTTTACTCTTTATTTAGCTTATTAAGATAGAATCTTAGATCATTTATTTTAGACCTTTCTTCTTTTTAATATAAGTATTTCAAACTATAAATTTCCCTCTAAGCATTCATTTAACTGCATTCCACAAACGTTCATATATTGTATTTTTATTTTTATTCAGTTTGAATTAATTAATTTATTTATTTATTTATTAATTAGGACAGAGTCTTGCTCTGTTGCCTGGGCTAGAGTGCAGTGGAATCATCATAGCTCACTGCAACCTTGAACTCCTGGGCTCAAGCAATCCTCCTCCCTCAGCCTCCTAGGTAGCTGGGATTACAGGTGCATGCCATCATGCCCAGCTAATTTTTAGTTTTTGTAGAGACACAGTCTTGCTATGTTGCCCAGGCTGATCTCGAGCTCTTGGCCTCAAGCAATCCTCCTGCCTAGGCTTCCCAAAGTGCTGAGATTACAGGCGTGAGCCATTGTTCCTGGCCTAGTTTGACATATTTTCTAATTTCCCTTTTGATTTCTTCTTTGGCCCATGCATTTAGAAGATGTTACGTAATTTCCAAATTTGTTTTCTCTAGATATCTTATTGTTACTGATTCCATTTTAGTCAGAAAACATATTCTTTATGATTTTAATCATAAATTTATTAATACATGTTTTATAAATCAGCATATGTTCTATCTTGATGTGAATATACCACCTGCACTTGAATGTCTATTCTACAGTTGTTGGGTATAGTTGTATAAAGAACAATCAGATCAGCATGGTTGGTAGCATACAGATAATCTGTATCTTGCTGATATTTTTGCCTAGTTTTATGTCAGTTACTGAAGGAGAGGCTTTTATATCTCCAAGTATAATTGCAGAAGTGTTTATTTTGCCCTTTTAATTCTGTCAGATTTCATATCATACATTTTGAAGCTCTGTTATTAGACTTAAACAAATAGTTGTTATGCCTCTTGATGCATTGACCCTTTTTTATCATTTTGCCATGTCCCTCTTTATTTCTGGTAATACTCTTTGTCTTTAAGTCTACTTTATCTGATGTTAGTATAGCCACCCCAGCCTTTATAAGCTTATACTTTGTGTAGTGTTGTGTGTGTGTGTGTGTGTGTGTGTGTGTATTATTTTTTTTAGCCATTCATTTACTTTCAACCTATTAAAGTGTAATTTTGTGGATATCATATAGTTGTATCTTGCTTTTTCATTCATTTTGACAATCTCTGACTTTTAATTGGAGTTTTTAGTCCATCAACATTGAATAAAGTTATCCATATGGTTGGATGTAAGTTTAGTATTTTACTGTTTGGTTTCTGTTTGACTTTCTTGTTTCTCTCTTCTCCTTTCCTTCATTCTTTAAGCTTAATTAAATATTTTTTAGAATTCTTCTTCAAGTCATTTATTAGGTTTTTAACTATATTTTCTTTGCATTTTATCTGTATGTGTGCTTGTTGTAGGGATTACAGTGTGCATTTTAACTTACTTGAAATTCATTTTGCCTTCATTCTTGAAGGATAATTTTTCTGGATATAGAATACTGAACTGACAACTTCTTTTTTCTTTCTGCATATTCACATATTTGGGGTTTTTTTGCATTTAATATGCCCTTTTTTTCTGACTGCTTTTAAGATTTTTTTCTTTATGATTAATTTTCTTTATATTGATCCTGAAGTTCAGGAGTCTACTGAACTTCCTGAATATCTTGAAATATTTGTCTTCCATCAAATTTGAGAAATTTTTAGCCACTACTTATTCAAAATTTTTTTGTTCCTATTTTCTCTCCTTGCCTTCTATAACTCTAGTTTTATATATATTAAACCTATTGATATTTAGCCACAGTCTATTATTTTTCAGTTCTTTTACTCTCTGTTGTTCAGACTGAATAATTTTTATTGATTTGTTATGTTCACTAACTCTTTCTTCTATCACCCTCATTCTGCTTTTAATCCTGTCCCGTTAATTTATAATTTCAGATAATGTATTTTTTAGTTCTAGAACTTCTTAATGGTCCTTTTTAATATTTCGTGGTTCTCTGCTGAGATTTCCTGTCTTGTAATTCATTTAAACATATTTTCATTTATGCTTTGAATGTAATTTTAATTGCTCCTTTAAAATTTTTGTCTAATTTTAACATTTGAGTCACTTTGGGGTTGGTGTCTGTCTCTTGTCTTTTTCTTAAAAATGAGTCACAGTTTCCTTTTTGTTTATGAAGTAGTTTTGGATTGTATCCTAGTTATGTTGTTGAGGCTCTGGATTTTGTTTTATTCTTCTGAAAAGTACTGATTTTTGTTTGTTTATTTTAGCAAGGAATTAATGGTTGGGCTGAAACTGCCAACTCTCTCTTTGGGTGCCCCAGATATTCATTTATTTTACCCTTAGCTGATATTTTTGAGTTTGCTCTGTACATGTGTGGTTTACAAGTCAGCTATAGATTTGAACAGAAGATATACACATTATTTAGAGCTACTGCTTTCTGACTTTATCCTTTCCAGGATTCTTCTTTCACTTTCTAGTTGCTTTGACTACCTGCAACCTGTCCTCTGGTTCTTCAGACAGAATGAAGAGTTCTTACCAGAGCTTTAGTTGCTTTTTATGTTGTAATTGGGCCATTCCCTCAGGCTAAAAACTGCAACAAACAGGTAAACGAACTCATTGAGTACCATTTCTTCTTCTAAATGTTGATTCCCTTCCAGAATCAACCCGCTTTTTGTCATTTTCCAGTGCTTTCAGGTATTTATTATATTTTTTTATAGTTGTTCTAAGCAGAAGAATTGGTCTAATAAGAGATTACTCAGCCATTATTGGAAATATTGTGGCAAATATGGTGTGGTAAAGTATAATCTGAGTGGTTATCTCATTATTTAAAAGTATCCAGGAAAGGAAAAAGTATGTTGTATATATAATGTGCACGTGGGTGCGGGCACACAGACACACACACACACACACACACACAGACACACACAGACACACACACACGCACACACAGAGTAATGAAAGGAACTGGTGTTTTGTTTTTTTTTTAACTCCATAGTCTAATTAATAAAACATTAGAGTAGAACATATTTCTAATACAAGTATAGGTAGTGTACAGTGTGTCAAAAGAAAATTATTAAAGTCAAGATATATATGTGAGGAAATAAAGCTTCTGGGGTTTATTGTGACTGTTTCCAGGGATGTTATATTAGCAACAATTGCATTTTATTTATTTATTTTTTTTAACAATTGCATTTTAAAACCTGTATAGATTGCTGAAACCTTGGACTTAGTTTCAAGTTCTATTGTATATTATACAGCTAATTTTTTTTTACTTCTGATGTGTTTGTTTTAATTCAGTTAATATAATAAAAAAATAACTTCTGATTTAAAACATTTTGATGGACACTTTCCAATAAAATTTCCACTTTCTAGGAAATGTTCCTTTCATGATTCCTCTTATAACTCCTTAAGTTCTTTGTGAAGCAGAAGGCAGAATCTGAGCTTTGATTTTACTTTCATCTCTATGCCAGAGGCTTTCCTCCCTGCTCTAACTCCTTTATTTTGTATTTTTTTCTCTTGACATTTTTTCATTGCCTTTAACTTTTAATCTTTATGTGTAGTAGGAAAGAAAGATTAGGAATATTGATTACATTATGTGATTTTTTTTTCTCTTTACTACTACACATTTTCTATTTGCCTAGCCCTTATCCTTTCTTCTTAGGCATTGTAGAATATTTTTAATACTTTGCTCAATGTGTTGGGAATTTGTAGAAGTAAAAGCAAGGACTGTGTATACTCTCATTCTATTGGGAAGGTCCTGCTTGTTGAATTTTTAGGTATTTCAAGATGTTCCAGTCAACTGACAAGGACTTCTCCTCACAGTGTCAGAACTGTAGTGATGATGAGAGTAATGCAACTAACAAATAGTTCTGGTATGTAACCACTTTTGCATGTTTACTTCACCAGAAAATTCTCTGGAGTATAGTGGTATCCTGTATTCCTAGTTAGAAATTTAGAAAACCATTTGCATGCTTTCAAAGTAGATTTGGAGTTAATGGTACTAATCAAAGAATGGAGAATATTTTAATCAGATGTGAAATTCTACAAAAATTAGTGTATCTTCATTTCTTAACTCCTCTAAAAAAGGAAAGACAAAACTTAAACCTGCATTCTTAGAACTTTCTGAATACCGTGATAGTTGATTAAACTCTAGGTTTTAGTATATTTGTTATTGTAAAGCCATTATGGTACTATGTGCTTTTTAAGTAAAATACCAGTCACAAATACAGACCATATTCCTTTTTTATATAGATTATCCATGGAGATTTATTTGCTTTCATACTAAATTCTTTAGTTCTTGTGTTGTCATAAATTATAAATAAATATTTCAGAAGATGTATATCCAGTTTGTAATGTGTTTCCTTGGACAATTTGTTTGTACTAAATCTTTAGAGTGATCCATTATGTGGGGTCTTCTCTATATGTCATCAGTTAATTCTGTTGGATTGGTTGATGATAAAGAAGGTAGAATTCTCTACCTCTTTACCATAGTTTACTCTTGTACTTATACAAATGGTGAGATGGTTATTTTTATGAGATTAGATAGGTTGCTTCTTGTAATAATTATTAATTTTTAGATATAATGATGACATTTAAAGATACTCTGCTTTATACTTGAGAAAACTTTGTATGTTTATGACATGTATTATAAATAGTATATTGTTACTTGTGATTTTGAATAATATCCTACTTTTTTTTCATTTTATTGTATAGAATATTATCCAGGAGTATAGATTTCAAAAAATTTTTAGTATGTTATCAGTGGAGATTAAGGAGCAGAACACAATCCAGTGAAGTCACTGTAAATAGTTGCTCTAAAAAATTTTTTTCCTCTTTTTAAAGGCTATTTAGGTCTATTTGAATATTCTTTTTTTCCACTATCAATGATGTTTGTTTGTGTGCATATATTTCTTAAGTCATCTAGGGTTGCCATCTTAAATAAGAGTATCTATATTTCTGAAGTGTTCCTCTACTGTAGTTAATGTAAACAGGATCATTACATAGATGTAAGAACTTTTAAAAAAATAAAAGACAAATAATTTACCCAGGGCTACAGAGTCCATGGTAGGCTTGTGACTAAGCTCAGTTTTGTTTGCTTGCCTTGTGATTTAATCCATACCAAGTAATATTTTCTGTATGGATAACTGGTCCATTAACCTAAAGAGAATTTATGAATAAACTTTGATATTCTCCCACTTTGTAAATCTGCTGGTATTTTCTTCATTGCAAAATCTTGCTATGGTAACTAATTCTTGCCCCACACCCTTTTTTTCCCCTTTAGAAAAATTGGAAGCTCTACCACCCACCCCAGGACAGCTGAGATATGGTAATGGTTCTATAATTGTTAAATATGTGTGCATTTGTCTTTTGGACTTGAAATAACTGTGTCATTCATTGATGGCACAGAAGAGTCAACAATTAAATCTTTCCAGATAGAGTGGATTATTCTATTCACTATGTTGAAGCACAAAGTTTAATATACTTGGCTTAGATATGACACAAAATTATAGAATATCTAATATTGTTAAAATATTACCATTTAGAAATAGAATTATACTTACGATAGAAGTTTTCTTAATTCCCAGGGAAAAAGATGTATTTAGTTTGAATTTAAGTTGGATAACTGCAGAATTAGAATTTCTAGGCTGAAGGTTAGGTTGAACTGTTCTCTGGTGGAGAAAATACTTCCAGCTGGCTGTTTGTAAGAAAGAATGAAAAAAAGTAAAGTTCATTTAAAACCGCCAGGAAGAAGAACCTTATACAGTGCTGCTGGTGCCTTTTCTTTTCTCTATTATGATGGGAATAAATATTCAAGGGCTAACATTGGAATACTGTAAAACAATTTGGGATCTTATCATAAAGACAATGGAAGAAGGGAATTGCTTAACAGTGTAGTGAATTTGAATAGGTTGGAAATTAAAGATAAATAATAAATGTGATTTGCTGACAACTGCTGAGTTATAAAATAGTGTTTCCCAAAGGAAATTGAAGAAATCACAAATTAGCAAGAGATCATTACATACTGGAGAGCAAATTTATACAATTTAAAGAAAACTATTTAGTAGCCAGTTCTTTTTTTCTCTCACAGGTAGAATGTAATTTATATTAGAAATTAGTAACTTTCCTCATAGAAAAACAATTTAAGAATTCTTTAAAACTCCTTTTCTCAAGTAATGTTTCCTTATTCTCCCAGTTTAGATTCTTACAATCTATATCCATAACACTATATAATACTTTTATCATTTTTTGTAAGTCATATTGAAATTAACTATTTATAGGGCTGTGTTATCATACCTAACACTCCTTGAGGGCTGGGAACCAAGTTTATCTTCGTATCTTAAGTGCCCATTGGAGTGCCCAGTACATATTTACTTTAACTTTTTGAAAAATTATTTTGTTTTCCTTTGGATTAAAATAAATATTTATTTATAGGACACATTTATTTGACTATAAACATTAAAAACATAGTATATCTTATAGTCCAAAGTGATTATTGTAGCAGTGTGCCATTTTTACTGACCAAGTTCCTAGGATAGCTATTAGTGTAATCTTAATTTTATGGCCTAAACACCTAATTTTAAGATATTTGTAACTGGCCAATTTTAGGAATGCCATCAAATAAATTCCAAAATACTAAGTGATTCCAACTGGTTTCTTCATTACTTTGCCATCCTTAAGTAGCTTTCCCTTCTATGTTTCATTTAGTGAATTTTAAAAAGTTCATTATATTCTTTTAACCTATTAAATTTATATTTTGTATAGGTTTTAAAATCTGCTTCTTATAAAATTTTGAATGTTCAGTTAGGCAATAAGTCAAAGAACTAAGGGTAGACTCTTTAAATGAAAAATCCCATTTCATTAATGTGCTATTTGATTTTTATCATCTTTAATAGCTTTTAAAATAATATTTGTAATTAAAGATGTTGCCCTTGATCTTGGACATTCTTACTTAAAAACAAGAAGGAATCTGAAACGACCTATTATATACCTATTATTTATTGTTTTATGTAATATTGTATAATATTACATATAATAGTATATATTATTGTATTGTATATGCTATTAGTATTTTCCTATGATCTTAGTCTTTGATAGTGGTTGTGGGTAAAAGTGATTTTTTTTAAAAACTGGTTATTAGCCTTCCCTGATTGATATAAAACTCAATATAGTAATATCAAACTTTTATAACTTCTGGATTATATTAATTATGCTTTTTATGGACTTAACGGCATTAAAAGAAAAAAGACTCTAAAATCAGTGAACACACATAATAACCAACTGGTTTTAAGGGACTATTTTTTGGATATAGTATAAAACTCAGGATTTTAATGTTTGTTGAAAAAAGTCCTCAGTTGAGCTGATGTTGACTATACCTTGGCAATTTTATAGATTAATTAGAATAAAGTCTTTTACCTATTCCCAGCTTTTAATCTGTTTCACAGTCTGCCTTCAATTCTCTCAATCGGGAATTCTCTTCCTTTCCAGGTTAGTGGTCCTCAACTTAATTATTATTTATTGAACATCTACTATGCCCTAGGCATTCCCCTAAAGATATAAATATGAAAAAAATAAGGCTAAATGTATAAAAATATATAGATATTAGTTCTTCCTAGTTATACTTCTAATAGATCATTCAGATTATGTACCAGCTAGATGAGATAAAGGTGTGCCTGTGGTAGGAAGGGATGAAGTTACAGTTCAATTTAAATCAAATATGATCATTTATAGTTTATAGTAGTATTTAGGGATGTTGATGAATTGTGAGGGGAAAAAGGCTGCACATAGATGTCTAATATAGATGAGGTAATCACCTTTTTCTAACATTTCCTTAAAAAATTGATTAGTAAATAAAAGCAACCAAATAGCTTCCCTGAAATTTGATTTAGTGCATTTTTCATTATTTCTAATACAGAGAGTAATTTTATGATATCAGTCTCTAGGCATAAGAGAAAAAGAGATTGATGTCAGTAGCAATTAATCAGGTAAAATATGGTACTCCTATATGTTTACTAATTTGTTCTGCTGTTAACTGTATATATATTTGTGTGTGTGTGTTGCCAGTAAGAAAACACAAGAGCCTAACACAATTATTTTTAAATGTTATGTATTTTTTTATTTTGTTTTGTTTTTCCCAGTATAGCTTCTGCCAGTTAAACTTATAGCAGTAGCAGGATCTGTTGGCTCTGGGAAATGAAAAGCAAATTTTAAAGCTTATCAAGTCTATTTAGGAGACTTTGATTATATGGTCTATTTTTGTCATTTTAAAGTTATGGAAATCTTAAAATATATTTTTCTGTTTTTGATGTTTTTCAGTATTCATCCACAATGCGATACCTTTCGTAGGGTTTGGCTTTTTGGATAATGCAATTATGATTGTTGCAGTAAGTTCTTTCTCTCACTGCTTCTATTTTGAGTTAATGAAGAAATTAATGTGGTCTACATTTTCCTAATAATTTGCATATTATAACTATAAAGTTTTAATTAACAACGAACAAAGCTATTTTTATTATATTTTAAGTTAGTTATTAATAGATTATAGCTCAATTTAAAGGCTTTGTGTATATTAATCACTAACATTTTTGGTAAAGCATTTAGACAGTCTTGGTAAAGGCATTTAGACCAAAATTTCAGGATCTGTATTATGCTGTTCTAGTTTTCTTATTAAAGAAAAAAGTATGTAAAATTTTCTGGTGTTCTTTAATTGTCTTGGCAATGATCATATATAGGTTATTTGATTAGTTCATTGTTCAATTTTCCCATGTAAAAATGTTTTAAAGGGTGTTTTGATACAGTCTACACTTCAGTCTAGACATTTAACCCAAAGATGTCTTAAGTTTCAATTCAGAACACTGAATTTATTCAACCCTTTTGCCTTTGTTCCATTGTGGTGTTAAGAAAAACAAAAAGTTCCCCTTTGCTGTGGTCATTTTAATGTAAAGGTTCTCCTTAAAAGTGTTATTTAATCTCAAGGATGGCTGACTTACTTGTCTTACTATTATATAACACCTTTTGTTAATGGATACCAGTATTGGGTTCATATTCTAAGGTCTAATAGATCCATGATTAAAATGCAATTGTTTTAAAGTTGCCCAGTGCTCTACCCACTTTCAAGAACACATCAGGTTTTAACTACAGCTTATAAATTTATAATAATTGGGTTTTCATTACAATTAAATTTCATTTACACTAAATATTTAAATAATCTAACCAACTCAGATTTTAATAGTTTCAGAAAAGGCAGTGTGGTTCTAAATAGTTGAATAAGTTTCTCACATTCACAGATATATAAATTGGGTAGGTTTATTCTTATATGCATATTAGAAAAATGCCATAATCAGTCAAAAAACTATCCACTTGTCTCTTATTTTGTCCAAGTAAAATGAGTTGATCATAGTCCAGTTAAGAAGGCAATTGTTGACTTTTAATACATATTTTTAGAGTACTCAATGTGAAATTATCCTTTCCAGATATTAGTAAGTGGGTTGAAGGGCTATTACTTGTATTCTGGGAAGAGAAAAATGTATCAAATACTTTGGATACCAATTTATGAGTTCTCAGGTGGGGGTCTTTATTTAAAGTCATTTGAGAAAATCACAATGCTTCATAACTAGAAACTTATTCTGAATTAGGACTCAGAGTTTATTGTCAGCTTCACTGACTCTAACTTTTTAAAAAATTCTATAAATGATAGCTATAGTATAGGAGACTGCTCAAAAAGAGCCTTGAATGATCTTAGGATTATTGAGTGTGAGAAAAATATGTATGAGAGAATCAAGCTTTTTTTTTTTTTTTTTTTTTGGTGTTTTGGAGATCATATGTACTACAAATCAACAAATAGAAGATTTGGTTTCAAAATAGGGATGAAAAAGTAATTTACATTGTATAGGTTATAAAATTTACTTAAAGAATATCTAAAATCTGTTCATTCAAGAATGGTTTGTTTACTGTATAGTCTAGCCATATATCTGAATTGGCAAGGATCAGATATCCAGAAAGTCTGGTCATTTTCCTGGTTGAGGAAATGCGCAGGGTTCACACAGCAGGAAGGTCCTTTGCTATGTGAACAGTCACAGAAGATGCTCTAGCGTGCACACACAACTTGAAGGTGATAAGCACCATTGCAGAATTCTTTCATGCAGTAGTCAGGAAAGACCAGATTTTTAAAGGTTGACACAAATTAAATGAGTGGCCCTAAAATATAATTTCAGAATGCTAGTTTTTGACTGATTATGGTATTTTTCTAATATGTATATAACAATACAGTTGTCCAATTTATATATCTGTGAGTGTTAAGAAACTTACTCAACTATTTAGAACCACACTGTCTTTTCTGAAACTACTAAAATCTGAGTTGGCTAGATTATTTAAATAGTTAATGTAAATCAGATCTAATTGTAATGAAAACCCCATTATGATGAATTTATAAGCTATGGTTAAGACTTGATGTGTTCTTGAATAGATTTTCTGAATTAAAGCTTCTCTATGAGAAATATTTCTTCCAGTTTTACACAATTTCACTCAACATGTTAGATTCTCTTTATTGACAGCACCTACCTATACCACTGTCTTAATAACCATTTGTTTTCACCTCAATAGGGAAGACCTTAGATACTCAAATGCTGAAACATTATCCTTTGCTACAGAGAAGTGTTTAGATGATATATTTTGCAAAAAGAGGGATGTATGGAGATTTTGAAGAGAGATCAGAGTAGAGAAACTGGATAGCTTCTTAGATCCTTCAAAAGACCTTCACAGTATGGTCTTTTCATTTCTTTGAAGTAAATACCTAAAGTAACATATCTTTTTACTTTAAACATTACTTTTACATTTACATTTAAACATTACTTTTACATTTACAAACTTTACATTTAAAAATATCTAGTTTTAAATACAGCTACCAAACCAAACCAAACCCCCATAGTCTAGATTCAAATTTTTGTAGTATTGTCCACTATATTGTGTTACCCAGGTCTGTGCCTCATTATTAGTATAACTGAGTGTGCACTGTTTTTCTGGGCCTGAAATGGTTAACTCCATTTTACAAGTTAGTAATACTTTTTATTAATGATGCTTGTTACTCTGTTTATATTGAAATCCAGCTTCAGGGACTTATCACCAGTTTTTATTTATATAATACTGAAATAAATGTTCAAACCACTGACTTCAATACCTGATTAAGAGTAACAAGTATGGCAAAAATATTTTCCTGTGATAAATGCACACTAATTCAGAGACAGTGAAATTTTCCAGTGAGAGTTTGTAATAGACTGCTAGCAGAGACTAAACCACATAAATAATATAACTGTAGAATCTATGGAAAGGGAAATAAGTGACTATTATTTTAATGTTTTTCACCTTTTGATTTTTTTAAAATACCGATTGCCTCCTCACATTGTGGGACAGCTATGACTGTTTTAATATAGTAAGTTAAGGAGATAATTGATTCTTCTTTTCTCTTGTCCCATAGACATTTGGTGTTTTCCTCCTTCCTGTTAGGTGTATTCTCCTGCTGCTACCCTAGTTATAGTCATAAAAACAAATTCCTGTGTAACTGCTTATAGTAGATTTGACCTTTATGTTGGCTGCTAGTCATATTAAGCCTTTGGTTTCATAATTTTTTATTATATTTTTATATTATTGGTTTGCTTTTTATAACTTATATTTTAGTGGTTGTTTTGGATTACTTTTCTTGCAATTTAATTAGGATAGAATTTATTAGAATTCCAGAGTAGATTAATTGTGTCAAGATGATAAACCTGGTATAACTTCAAGACAACTAGTATTAGATTTATTTATTATTTATTTATTTATTACCTTGCCTGTTAACACCAAATTTAATGTAACTATGGGACACAGTAAAGACATTCTTCACAGGACATTCTTTTTTTCCCTCCACAAGTATCATTGAGATTTGAAGATTTTTTAGAAATTTTTAAACATCAGTATTCAAGAGAGCTCTTGAAAATTAAATACACTTATGACAGCATTGCTCAGGAATTAGAACTGAATTAACACAATAGATCCTAGGATTTCTTCTTTATTCTATGTGGTAACCCGTTAAAATAGTTTAATCTTCAGTTCTTTATCTTTGAAGTGGAAGTAAAAATGTGAACCCCGTTTCTTCAGAGGAATGATGATACAGATGTAGAAATTTTAAACTCTCTCAATAAATAAATTCAGTGGAAATATAGTGGAGCCTCATTTTTACTATAAATCTATTGCACTAAATGCTTTTGGTGCTTATAAATGAATCATACAGTTTCACTACTTATTTAATGGCTGAAGAAGTAAGTGTTATACGGATAATTTGACAAACCTCAGTTTCCCTAGAAACTGGTTTAGTCTGTCTTTTTAATCTTGTTAGAGTAAATAACGATAATATAGATGTATCATTCAGAATTTAAAATTGTGTGAGTTAATCTTTGTGTTCAGAGAGCTTTATGCATCTTTCTCTGTGGTAGAAAAGTAGAAATTCTAGACTCTTGATGAATTGCATTTCTATATGTATTGCTATTTTTATTTTTATAAAAGCCTAATTTTAATAAATAAAATGTTATTGATGTTATTTCTGTATGAATGCATATATTTAGTAATGAAGTGAATTGACTACATTATATTAATATATGCATATTTCTGCATATTTAATGTATGTAACTTTGTAGCACTAACATGTTGATTTAACCATTTTATCTGTTCTTATTAATGCTTTGCTATTCTTTTATAGTCACTTCAGCTTTAATTTTTAAGATTAATTTCTTTATAATCATTTTTTTAGGGAACCCATATTGAGATGTCTATTGGAATTATTTTGGGGATTTCAACTATGGCAGGTATTTAATAATAGTAAATGTTATTATTCCATTGTCTGTATATTTATAAAACATTTCAGTAGGTTAGGTTTAGAAGAGGATAAATTATTTGAATGAGTTTATTCATTGAATTGTCTATTAGTTTATCTCCTTAATCCTATTCTTCTAATTCTTGGTTTAGTGTATGAGGCACTTTCTTTTTCTGAGAAATTTTAAGTGCTTTGTGTTATTACTTAATGAGTAACAATAGTCTGCTATATTGACCATGTTAAAACAAGTTTTTCTGGTAATTCAGTGTTACCCTCAAACCTTTCTACCGCTTGTCTCTATTAAATTAATTTCCCAGTTGGGTAGAAAAAAATCAAAGAAGGAAATGTGAGATTAAAAAGCTATCTTTCTCTCCCCCATTTACCACTCTATCTTCATCAAGGTGAAATTTGGGGATGGTTCTTTGTTGTGTTTATTGTATATAAAGCATGAGGTAGGGTTAATGAAATAAATATTTCTTCTTGATTTTCTTAAATTTCAGAGCATATGGCTCTACTCATTAACTTCTAAATATACTTAAATATTATTATATGAAAGATATAACTACAAAATATTGTACAGGTGTTTTAATATTGAAAACAAAATGGAAATTGGCTGCCATAACTGAAACAAACACACTACTTCATAGGAGCAGAGTATTATAATTTCAGAATTGTGTTCTATTTTGAAATCTTGAAATTAAGCGTTATACAGTGAGTTACTTTGGATATAGTTGTTAAAGTTTGCGAAATGTGAGAACTCTTCCAGACCAGTGCTTTATTGATTACATAGTGATGTATTAGAATGATTTTTCTGACTTATGTAACAATCCATGTACCTATTTTTCAAATTTTTAGCTGCTGCTCTGGGAAATCTTGTGTCAGATTTAGCTGGACTTGGGTAGGTTCATTTATTTATCCACCTACTCTTTCTTTTCTCCATTTTCCTTTAATTGGGAAACATAAAAAAGGGACACTTATTTTTCTTTGTGTTCTGGAATTAATTTTTTAATTTACTATTTCTAAATCAATAGTACTAAATCTTTGGTGTGCATCAAATATAAATGCCTAGGTTGTACCCCAGTCATACAGAATTAGTGTCTCTGGTGAGGGGGCCCTGGCATTTGTGTTTAATAATTTTCATATGTGATTCTGATAGATGCAAAAATTTATTCTAAAACTACTATAATGTAAGCAAATGGAATTTAAATTTTCTGAAGGACTTATATATATATTTGTAGACATCTCCAGGAATAAGACAGGATTAAAAGCAAGATGTGGCTCAAATTTGAGGATACTGACTGAGCATGTTTTCTGAGAGTGGAACTTTCAAAGGAAATAAAGACCAAAGCATATATGGGTTTGCTGTCTTTTTTTCATGTGGCAGGAATGATGAGACAAACTGAAGATGTCTACTTAGAAAAGGCCAGCTCTTTCTGTCTTTTTCTCTTTACATTTTCTCTTCCAAGTGCCAGATGGCCTTGGCTGCTTCCTGAGCTTGAGGACAGCTGGGGAATATAAATTAGACAAAGTTGACATTAATTATTACGATAAACATGCTCTTTCTTGCTCTGTCTTTGATTTTGTTTCTTCCTTCCATGGCTCATTTCAGTGGTAGATTCTGAGATTTGGGTTTGTGCTTAGCCCTATGGTATAGGCAAAGACAGCTTTATAAGTGATCTAACCTTCTATATTAGACTTGTGCACTGGAGTTTGAGGCCAAAGCTACTGTTAAAAACAAAGTTTCTGGGTTTTAGGACCATGGCAGGAATTTCATATTCTTAGAATTCCTGTCCTAAGTCTATCATGATATCACCTCTTAAACATTCTACTTCCCAGTTTCCAACACTAAGGTAATTAATAATATTATAGCTCTGTATAGTTTTCTGTTATGTTTAGTAGAACCAAATGATCTAATAGATTTTAAAACCATTTAGCTTTAGATTGTATCATAAAAAAATTATTTTTGATTAGAGATGAAGACTTTGATGGGAGTCATTATATTTAAGAGCTGTTTCTCCTCTGCCCTTTTTTTTGGTATCATTAAATAACAAATACCACATTTTATGGATTCTTAGATGCACATTCTTCATGCATTCTTAATATATCTGATAGTGGAGTTATAGTTGATAGCACATACATAGTGTAATTGGCAAATTTTTTTCTTTCTTACAGTTTAAAGTAAGATTGTATCCAATAAATGATGGCAACTTAGAATTATTAAAATACTTGAGATTGGCCTGAAAATTCTTGGCCATTTTTCTTAGTTTACCAATCTGATGAATTTTAGAAACTTTTGCTTTCTGGTGACAGTTATTAATTTATATTGTATGTTAAAATGCTTTATTCTAGATTTGGAATAAGTGCAGAAATTATAATCCTTTGTTAAAATGTTTTATATATCTTGAATCATTCTTGTTAAAGTAATAATAGAGAATAATTGCTCTAAGTCAATTTAACTTTTTATTAAATATGTTAATATGAAAATATTTTTAAATAATATATTTATACACAATAAAAATTAAAAGTTTAAAAATATTTGCATGTTTCTAGAGTGCTAATAAGTACAGGTATAAAATTATTTTGTTTCTCTTTGTAATAATTAGTTTTTTACTATCTGAGGACATTTGCATGGTCTTTTTGAAAACTTCTATTCTGTCCTCTTGTTTTTTTAAAGACTTGCAGGCTATGTTGAAGCTTTGGCTTCCAGGTTAGGCCTGTCAATTCCTGATCTCACACCAAAGCAAGTGGATATGTGGCAAACACGTGTTAGTACACATTTGGTAAGTAATTTATATGGTTTATGATAATGAATTTGGGTAGCCAGAGCAGGTCCCTGTATAGTTCAAGCCCTTGAAAAAGTTGAGGCTAAAGTTGATTTGAGTGGAGTTATTAACAAAAATTGTCTAGGCCTTTGCAATTTTCCAAAGAACAGTACTTTGTTCATTGACTCCTTATTTTTTGTAGGTATACTTGATTTCTAAAAAAATCTTTATACAATTCACTTAATATTAAGAAGTATCTGTTATGTGTTAGAGACTGAAGGACATAAAATGAATAATCAATTATGGTTATCCTTGAGGAACTTGTTTAGATGGAGAACCAGACATGTAAACAAGTTATAATTTAATATGACATATGCAGTAATAGAATTATGTGCAAGATATAACAATGGTACAAGTAAGGGAATTAACACTTTGGGGGGAGAAATTTCTTTTGGTGGGGAGATTTCTTGGTGATTATAGGATCTAATCTGATTTTTCAATTATTGATGAGACATTCACTAGATGAATGAGGGAATTCTAGCTAGCAAGTGGAGAAGTAAGCATGGATCAGACAGGAAGGGCATTGTATGTGCTATGCTAAGGAGCTTGAGCCGCATGTCTAAGTAATGGGGAGCCAATGAAGAGTTTTAAATAGGAAGGAAATTTGATGGATCATGTTGCTACTAAATAAGTCAAGACAAAATGGGAAGAACAAATTTATAAAGGAAGGTAATGAGTTCTGCTTTAGACACATTGAATCTGAGATGCTAGTAGGACATTCAAGTGGTGACACCTAGTAGGCATTTGAATTAAAGGTCAAGAGTTAGAGAAGTCTGACTTAGAGATGATGGGTATTGTTATTCATTCATTCAGCAAATATTTATTGTTTACCTACTCTATGTAGATCTAAGAGTTTTGAATACATTGGTTAATAAAACAAGATTTTTTTTTTTCTGGTTGATCTTATATTCTGGCAGCAGCAAGATAGACAATAAACAAATCTTTTAAGTAAAAATATTTGTTATATTAGAAGTTCATAAGTGTATGGAAATAGAAAGAGAAAGCAGAGGCAAAAAAGGTTGGGAATGCTAGAATGGAGGCAGATTAAAGTTTTAAATAGGAGGATCACTGTAGGCCTCACTGAAAAGGTAGGTATTAGTTAAAACCATGGGAGAAGATGAGATTGTATGGGGCAGTGGTTCTCCAAATGTGGTGCCAGGATAAGCAGGATAAACACTATCTGGGAACTTATTAGAAATGCAAATTCTCTTAGACCTACCTATTGATATATCAAAAATTACATAGTGGCTTAAAACAACACAAATTTATTTTATCTCATTTTCTGTGGGTTAGGAGACCAGGCGTAGCTTAGATGAGTCCTCTGGAAGGCTGCAATCAGTGTCTAACTAGGACTTGGTTCTTGTCTGGAGGCTCAACTAGTGATGGATCTGCTTCCAGGCTCACTCAGGTTTTTGGCAAATTAATTTCCTTGGGGCTATGAGGGATCCAGCTTCTGGCCACAGGCTGCTCTCCTAGAGGCCTCCCTCACCACCTAGAGCTCACTTCCAGTTCCTTGCCATGTGGTCCTCTCATTAGGCCCTCACAACATGGCAGCTTGCTTCTTCAGAGCCAGCAAAGGAGAAAGAGAAGGGGTCTGCTGGCAAGATGGAATCTTTAGGTAATGCAATATAATCACAGAGCAACATCCCATCACCTTTCCTATAGTTAGAAGCAAATTTGAGCTTCCTACCCACACTCAAGGGGAAGAGAGTATGCAAAGGCTTAAATACCAGGAGGAAGGGGTCATGGGGGACACCTTAAAAATCTGTCTGCTGCAGATGTACAGAATCAGAAATGCTGGAGATGGGGTCCACAATTTGTGTTTTAAATCTGCTCTGCTCTAAAAGTTGAGAACTATTGGTCCAGAGGGAATGTGCAGAATTAACCCTAGAGAATGCCTAAGAGCTCATGGTCTTGCAAGGAAAAAGTTTTAAGAACCAATGAATAATAATCAGTTTCTCTTGATATAAAGAAATCAAGTAAGGTTTCTGAGAAACTTTTTTGGATTTGATATATAGTTGCTCATTGGTGGTTATTTCTGAGCAATTTCCATGGACTTAATGGGAAAGGAAAAGTCAAATGACAATGGATTGAAACATTAATAGGAGATGAGGAAGAAGAGTAAAATATAAAATTAATGTATTTAAATTCAGTTAGACTGAATTTGTTTTAGTGAAGATATTGAAATGAATTTCTTTGTTGGAAGTAAATAGAAATGAAAAATATCCATATAGAGTATAGAAATATGCACAATAGGTAAAATGGAATTAAATTCATCACTCATCATTTTAAATGTCTAACACAAAATCTAAACTAAGGACAGATGTTCCTAAACAGAGCATTTTGGATTTTACACTATAATACTTTGTACTTTAATCACTTATGTTAATATTAAAGTTCTTTGTTATAGATACTATTTATAGTTTTGAGACTCTTTTGTTGCTTTTGAGTTGCCAATGGTGGTGGTTAGTCGTTATTTTTCTTAAAGGAGAATATTTGGATTATTTTTTTGTATCGGAAATCTCTAATTACTGCCCTTTAAAATATGAGTAATAGAAGGATCACTACCATATTGAGGAAGTGTTTAGTTTTCAGTTGAAACATAGGAAGAATGTGTGCAAACAAAATGAGCACCTATTTGCTTATTTTTATTATATTTGGAAAAGAGTTTATTATAACGTGTGGCAGTTGGAGGTAGAGTGATGTAGAAAACAAAGGTAAGTTTACATAATGGTTATATCTACCTATAATTAGGTATACACAGGGATAAATATTGAAAAGGAATATATACGAAGGATGGCAAATCCAAATATATTGAGAGTAGTTGGTAAGATTTTTTTTCCTGCCTTCCTATCTTCTGGCATTAAAATATATGTACAATTTTTTAAAAGTTTTTTTCTATTTGTAAATATTTCTCTTATGTTATTTTTATAGCAAAAATTTTCTCATTCTTTGAACTTCAAATATTATTTGTTTTATAACATTTTGGTAGCATATTTTTATATTTAAGTTACTATGATCAAAAGAAATGCAGCCACAATTGAATTTTATAGTATATAGTAATTGTCTATTATCATAATAAGCAAGGATACCTCTTTCAGAGATAAAGTAACTTTTAAAAAATGTTCTCTTTTGTTTCCTTAGGGCAAAGCTGTTGGGGTGACTATTGGCTGCATTCTAGGAATGTTACCTTTGATTTTCTTGGGAGGAGGTGAAGAAGATGAAAAACTGGAAAAGAAAAATTAATCTTAGAATACCTATAAAATGATGTAAACTAATGTACCTCAGTTATTAAAATATGCTGTCACAACATTTAGGAATTAAGACAGTAACAGTGTATAGATATGGGATCAAATAATTCAGCATGTATTATGGAAAACACTAACTTATTGTGGCTTGATCTTCTTAGGACATCTTTTTTAAACAAATGTTTAGTATCATTTTGTGTAAATTGTTGAAATGCTTTTTCATCAATGGCAGTCAACATTTTATTTTTTCTTTCTCTTTGTATATCAATATTATTTAAGTATTGGCCATTGATGTACTGTATTGACTTGGGGTTTGCTTATTTGTTACTTAATATGTGTACATGCATGAAAGCACTTTTTTGTTGTTGTTCCCTGATGATTACATTCAACCTTGGGATTTTTCCAAATTCCTTAAGATGTTTAATATCAGTTAAAGATTTTTTTTATGCCCTTTTGACAACATCAATTTTATACTGTTTCACAGTAAACATTTACAATCTCATAATTTTGGTCATTTTGTTAATTCTCACATCTATTCAAAATGGATGCAGATGCAGATTTTAAGTATTTTAAGTATTCATTACTCAACTTTCTGACCTTACTGTCTTAAGACCCAGAGGTTAATCAGAAAGAGGAATTATGTGGTCTCCCTACTATATAAAACCGTATAGAACAAGTGTACTTATTTCTAGTTGATTTTTTTACCTTTAACTTCCCAATTTTGAATACTTACATGGTTGATTCTGACTCCTGAGGGGAAGAAGATGATTATTTTAGAATCTTTTAAATGGGGATTGTGGAATTATGATGAACTAAGGGATTTGACATGACACTTGGAAATTAAGAGGCTAAAACTTTTTTTTAGAGAGGTAGAGAATGGGAACTGTTAAGAAGGTTTATGGTATAAGTGGTGAAGTTGAAGTGATGTAGGTTAATGAAATACAAATTATAGTGTTTGAAAAGGATTTTTTTTTCCTCTGGAGTGTCATCTTCACATCTGAAAACATCTGAATGGAATGAGTCTGAATATTCCATACTTACAATCCTAATCTCTTTATATTTTGCTTAGTGAATTTTATTTCTGAATAATTTCTTTTGAAGGGAAAATATGTAATATTTTACTTTTTTGCTACATAGTCTAAAGTTATGTGAAGGGAAATCTTTTCTTCCTTTTGTGATCTTTTTTCTTCTTTTGTGATGTTTAAAGCATATTCTAGGTTGAAGTTACTTATTTCTAGTCTTGTATGTCTGACTTAATATAACCATATATGGATTATAAATTTTGGTTTTCTGAACCCTTAAAGGTTTTTAGTGTGTGGTCTATTACACTTGCTAAAAAATTACTCTTACTTATAACAGAGTAATAAAACACATCTTGAAGGAGAGAAATTGAAATTAAAATTAAATAATATTTTGGCTATTTGAAATTATTTATGTTGCTAAATATATGCAAAAGAAGACAAGCTTATAGGATGGCTGTATTTACAGTAATTTTATTTTGAAGTTTTATTTGCACATAATTACTTTGCGTTCTTATTTGCAGACATGTTTTTTTCCACAAAGCAGTTTGTTATAACTTCTCTCTTACGCACTTCATAATGATTAAGTGCTACCCTTTAATCATAGATTTTGAGGCAAAAAAGAAAATACATTCTGCAATATAAAATACATAGTAATCTCACGATACCCAAATAATATAACATTCTTGTTGGATCACATCAGAATTATATAACTTGAGATCACAAACAGAATTGTGGTTTGTATCTTCCATCTAATACCACACACAGACACCAAACACACATAGACACCAACATGATTTTTTTTTTAAATTTCAGATTCATAGGATTAGAGTGCTTTTTTTTTTTTTTTTTTGGTAAATGTGTAAGTGCTAATTTTCCCTAGCTTGTATATTGATGGCAGTCCTTTCTTTTTTCTAAAAAAGTATTTTATTGTGGTGCTTAACTTTTCTTATTAATTAAATCCCATATCAGAAACCTTGCCTGTGAGTTTAGAAAGGGCTTTTGATCATTGTTTTTCTTTTTTTACTCTTGAAAATAATCCAGTCCTAGGGAATTGTCAGTTTAATTGAACATCTGCAGAATTATTTTTAAGGTGTCAAAACATGGAATATACAACCTTCACATTGAAAGGTATTTTAATTTATGGACAAATAAAAATTTGAATCATTTAGGTAATTAATTTTCAGAATGGAGCCTGTTTGTGCTTAATGGAAGGTATACATTTTTTCAACATCTTGTTCTACACTGGTGTGGGCCTTTGCAAAAAGTGATTTCTGAAGAATGGTTCCCTTTAAGATAAAGGCTTTCATATGATCATTGTTTCATATTAGTTTCCTCCAGGAACTTTATTTCAGGTTGAAACTGGAACTGTTTGTTTCTCATATTAGCTATTTCTCTATTAGGAGCACAAGAATTATAGTTACATGCAACATAAACTACTTTAGTACTGTGCGTTTGAAATTTGTATTGTCCATGTATTATGATTTATTGACTTGTTGATGCATGTAAATTAGGTGCATTTTGTTGCCACTGTATGTTAAATGGTGACCAATGTTTTTACAAAAGAATTGAACAAAATAATATCTTTTAAGAAATTTGGAATGTGTTTTTGATTTTGAAATTTGATTTTCTTACAGAGGGCCTTGGTTATTCTATCACTAAAGGGAATAGGATTAATAAACGCAGATTTGTTTACAAAGTGGTAGCAATGTCACTCAGACAGTAAATGGAACTATCTACCACCTCCCTGAAATCCACACTTGAGATACAGCGTTACAGAGTATGAGAGAAAAGTGATCTCACAGAAAAGCCTTAGCGAGATTGGCATAAATCACACTGATATGTATTTACAGCAGAGATATCCAAGCCGTTTATAAATAATGCCTCATTTACTTTACTGTTTTTCTCTAGAAGGTAAATTTTGAAGGTAATGGGAGTTTATCTTTTACACCAAAAGTTTGTATAAGCCATTTTGAGGTGAATCTTCCTAAGTTTAGAATTATATTTTTCTTGCCATCTTAAAATAGTACACTAAATGTAATGTAACCCTTTTCTTAGTAGCTAAGCATTGTCTTTATGGACACTATTACTGTACTGTAATGCAGTACCTTGGCAATCTGGTTTTTACAGTTTTTCATTTTCCTTTTTTTTTTTTTTTGCTGCTCTTGCTTCTGGCAACTGTTTTAGCTCTCTAATCTGTTTCTTTCTCAGTTATATGGACTTAGAAGAAACTAGGTGGTCAGTCTTACCATAAACTGTTTGGGAAATGTTAGAAAACAGGTCATGGAGCCTGAGTGAGATGATTTATGATGATGATAGTAGTAATAATAATGATACTGTTAGCTCCCTTTTGTTAAATACTTGTTGCTATAGTATTTTACACACATTATCACATTTAATCACCTAAATAACATTAAGTAGGTGCTGTTATTATCCCTAATTTATAGTGGGTGAATTGAGGCATGAAGAGGTTAGTTTGCCCATAATGTCACTAATAAGTGGACTGGAATCCAAGTTTGTCTGTGTGTAAAGCCAGTTTTCTTAACTACTATGCAGTAGGGACATTAGTTGCATGGACTTTGTAAAACTGTTCTTCTTAGGTTCCTTTTTACCTCCAGATTTATGGAGTCATTTTTACATCTATAATGTAAGGGGATTGTACTTACAATCTCAAGATTTATTTAACAAATTCTGTGGTTTTGATTGTATATTATGTGCTAGGAACTGTTCAAGGCACTGAGTGAACAACTAGGACATCCCTACCTTCACGAAGCTTATTCTGTGGGGGGCATTGGTGGGAGAAAAGCAAATAAACACTTAAATATTTTTTATGTCTGATGGTTCTGTAGAGATAAAGGAAACAAGATAAGGTTCATAGAAAGTACCAGTGGTCATAAGCAGGGATGGTCAGGGAAGACCTGAAAGAATCGAGAGTATAAACAATAAGATATCTATGAAGAGAAAGTATTATGCTATATTCTAGAAACTTGGTGTTAGGAAAATCTCAGACATATGAAATATATTTCACTTTGGAATGCATTGTAAAATGTTTTCTTGTTTGTTTCATGTTATTGTTGTCTGGATTAAGCCTAAAGGTTAATACTTCGATGTTAAGATTAGCATATTGACTGACGGCAGCAGAAGGAAATAGTCCAGAAGCACAGGGAAGCAACCCTGGAATTCAATAACTCTGTGGATAATTCATTAGCAAATAATTTACATTTGACCCTTGAACAACACAGGAGTTAAGAACATCAACCCCCTTTCAGTCAGTCAAAAAGCCACCTATATAGTTGAACTCCCCCCAAACTTAACTATTAATAGCCTACTGTTGACCGGAAACCTTTCTGATAACATAAACAATTAACACACATACGTGTTATATGCTGTATTCTTGCAATAAAGTAAAGTAGAGAAAAGAAAATATTATTAAAATCATCAGGAAGAGAAAACATTTACTGTTCATTAAGTGAAATTGGATCATCATAAGGTCTTCATCCTCATAGTCTTCATGTTGATAGGCTGAAGAGGAAGAGGAAGGGTTGATGTTGCTCTCTCAGGGGTGGCAGAGGAGGACATGGTGGAGAAGCTGGAAGGAGTGTCAGGAGATGCAGGCACACTTGGTGTAACTTCACAAGAATATGTCATAATTTGTTTGATTTTTTTGTTTCTTCATTCTCTAAAAATGTTTCTATGTGGTACCAATCCTTCCTCTGTTTGCTTCGATTTCAGTGCCTGTATCATAGAAGGGTCTATGTTGTAAAATAAGTCAAAAGTAGTTTCGAATACTTGGAACCCTTCTGCCAGATTGTCTAATGTTTATTTGTTTTCCGGCACTGCTGCTTCTGTGTTTTCTTCTCGTCATCTGGCACTGGTTTGGAAGCATGCATCTCCATCAAGTCATCTTTTAATTCCTCTGGTGTGGTGTCTGCTAGCTCTTAAATTTCTTCAAGATCCATATCTTGAAACCCTTCACCCCCTACCTTTTTTTGGCCATATATGCAATCTCTTTTATTATGTCCTTGATTGGCTCTGTCGTAAATTCTCTAAAGTCACGCACAACATCTGGACACAGTTTCCTCCAGCAGGAATTTATTGTTTCAGACTTGATGGCTTCCACAGCTTTTTCTGTAACAACCAGTGACATTTTCATTGGTGTAGTCCTTCCAGATTTTATGATGTTCTATTAGAGTTTTCTTCCATATTGTTGACAATCCTTTCTGTAGAGTACTGGGTGTAATGAGCCTTAGCGGTACTTGTGACTCTCTGACGTAGAGGCTGAATTAGAGACATTGTGCTTGGGGGCAAGTCGACCACTTACTTCAGTGCCTTAGGTGTTAAACTCAGGGATTCTGGGTGGGTGGCCAAGGGCATTGTTCAGTATCAAAAGAACTTTAAAAGACAGTGCCTTACTGGCAAGGTATTAATACTTCCTGACTTCAGGGGCAACACTAATGGAACCAGTATAGAAAAAGGGTTCTCGTTGTCCAGGCCTTCGTACAGTCAGAAGATCAGCAGCAGGTATTTATTTGTTCCCTTCAAGGCTTGAAATTTAGCAGCTTTATAGATAAGGGCAGTCCTGATCATAAACCCAGCTGCATTTGCACAAAACAGTAGAGTTAGCCTGTCCCTTCCTGCCTTAAATACCGGTGTTCACTTCTCTTCCTTAGTATTAATAAATGTTCTTTGTGGAATTTTTTCCCAAATAGGGCATTTTCTTCTGCATTAAAAACCTATTTGGGCAGCTATCTTTTCTCCTCAGTGGTTTTCTTAATAGTGTATGAGAACTTGTCTGCTGCCTCCTGGTCAGCAAGAAGATGTTTCTCCTATAGTCTTGACATTTTTTAAACCAAACCTCCTCGTAAAATTATCAAGCCATCCTTTGCTGGCATTAAATTCTTTAGCTTTAGATTCTTCACTTCCTTTTGCTTTAAGCTATTATATGATGACTTTACTTTTTCTTAAGTGATATTAGAGTCTATAGGTATGCCTTTCTTAAAGCAATACAGCACTCACACAAAAGCTGAATTTTCAGTATGAGATAAAAATGCATTTCACAAAAAGTGCAAGGTTTTTGTGCCTGCAGTTGTAGCTGCGCCAATGGCTTTGTGAATTTTTTTTTTCCACAGTGATCCTTGCACTAGATTTATTTATCTTTAAAGGGCAGGCAGCTGCAGCTGCAGACCTCAATCTTCAATACATATGAAGCAATTCAACTTTCTCTGTAATGTTACGACTTTTCTTTGCTTCCTAGGAGCACTTCTAGCATCACTAGTGGCACTTTTTATGGGTCCCATGATTTTATTCACTACTTCTGGCATTGCACTAAACATGATGAAAAATAAGTGAGAACCATGAGAGATCTACTTTACTGCAATGCACAATTTACTGGAGAGACTAACTGCTCACACGGAGATAATTAGCGTCACAGATAATTATTGTCACACGTTTTAAGGGGATATGGATACTTGCAACACTTGAGCTCACAGCAATAGTAATGGGAGGTGGCTACCAAATTATTACAGTAGTACAATGGGTACTACAGTTAATCTTATGCAGTTATGATTTAATAGTGTGTCTTTATGGTTTCAACTACAAACGGCGCCATGTATGGACCATGTGTGCATAAGTTTTGATAAATTTTAACTTTATAATAGATTTGTGTATATTCTGTGGTGGTAAATGATAAAATAGTATCTACATATATGTTATATATTCATGACATCCCTAGCTTTTTCTTAATTTTTTCAATATTTCTAGGCTACATGGTTTGTCAGCAGGTTTTTTCAAATTGTCAAAAATCTCCAATAAATTTTCCAGTATATTTATTTAAAAAAACCTGAGTCTAAATGGAACCCATGTAGTTGAAACCCATGTTCAAGGGTCAACTCAGTGTCACATTTTATATCACTTCTGAACTTGTATCACATTTTGATTCAGGCAGATTGGTTAATCTTCTACTGCCAGTTCTCTAGGCCATTGTTCTGTAAAAGTTAATCAAAAGTTAATGGGAAATACGATATTTATATACAGTCCCTGTTCTACTGATTATCAAGGAAACAAATATTCCTTGGTTTGACATGACTTATTGTTAGTGAACTTGTGTTGGGAGCTAATGGTTACCACTTTACTTTCTATTTAATTTGTTTTTACTTCTTCTAAAGATTAATATCAAATATATTGCTCTACAGTTTTTATCTGTCCCTTTTTCTCTTTTCTTAACATGGCATTATTTACCCAACTCTGGGCTTAACGGTACTTTTACTGTTCTCCCTGTGATTCATAAACAGAACAGCTTTGTGATTATATCTCAAATTCTTTCAATATTATAACCCAAACATTTTAAAATTTTTTGGCTTCAATACCCCTTTACACTCTGAAAAAGTATTGAGGTCCCCAAAGAGCTTTCGTTTATGGGAGTTATATAAATATTTAATATTAAAAAAATGAAAACTGACAAAATACAGAAATATTTACTAATCTATTTTAAAATAACAGCCAATTTTATGCTAACATAAATAATACATATTTTATGAGAATTGTTTTTCAAAAAATTAGTGATCAGATTGGCTTTGCTTTACATGTTTTGTAAATCTCTTTAATGTCTGGCTTAATTGAAGACAGCTGGATTCTAATATCTGTTTCTGCTCAATCTGATACGTTGTTTTGTTTGAAGTAAGTGAAGAAAATTCATCCTCATGCACTTATGTCATTGTAAAGGGGAAAAATATTTTAATAGCCTTTTTATGTGACTATGAATTTATCATTGAACACTGTATCAAAATCAAACAAGGTAGTTCCCAAAAGATTAGTTGTAGTATAGAATCTGAAACCATATCAATGAGATTTTGCATTGAGTTAACTTTAAAATCCATTGGTTTACCTTGCACTTTGACTGAAATTTTTTCCCATGCATGATTTTGTAACATCATGCATTTGGCACTTGGAAACTATTGATTCACCGAGTTATGCAGATCTTCCAAATGTTAATACACTTTGCCCTAGAAAATTTTAAAAATCGTGTTTAATATAACCAGCAATCACATAAAAAAAAAAACCTCTTAATTACTGAGAAGCTGTCAAGTTCAGATGGCAGATACACATTTTACAAAATTCTGCTTTTCACTTGAAAGCTTAAATTTTATCATTGGCAACAACTATCATTAGTTTTTCTTGAAGTGACAGTTCACTTTGTTCATGTTTGAGAAAGTGTCTGTCAGATACCCACATCTGAATAGCCTAGTTTATCTCATAACTCAAAACAATCTCACAAGTCCTTTTCTTCAAGATAACCATTTGTGCACATTTCTCATTTCCTCATACATAATATTAAAAAGATATTTACTAGAGTCAAGATTTAACATAAGTAATTTTTACTGCCTTAATAAAGATAGTTAGTGAAACGTTGCGCCTCAAACCCCCAGCTGCAAGTGTGTGGCAATGAAGAATATACAATGACTAATACACTTGTTTTATTCTAAGATGCTGGTGCTTTTTACCCACCATTGTTTTTGCACCATTGGTGCATTGCACCTTTTTCACTATAGTGAAAAAGGTAAATAATGTCTTAGTATATTATGAAAATGTTTTGATCTCACAAACTTCCTAAAAAAAAATCAAGAATCTCCAGATCATAACTCCACACTTTGAGGACTGCTACCCTGAACTTTCCTAACTAGTTTAAAATAGGTTTAGCTACAGGTAACAAAACCCCCAAATAACAGTAGCTGAAACAAGATAGAAATTTATTTCTCAGGTAAAATTAGTGTGGCATGTTGTCCATGGCTAGTATAATGATCATGCCCCAGAAAGTCGTCAGAGGCCCAGATTCCCATCCTACTGCTTCATCATGTGTAGTAGCTTTATTCTCAAAGTCACTTTGTGATCTAAAATGGCTGTTCCAGCTCCAGCGATCACATGTACACTCTACCCAGGGAGGAAGAAACTAAAAAGGAAGGTTAAAGGGCTTGGACCAACTTTTAAGTTGCCAGGTGACACATCCTGTCTGTCAGACCTACATCACATGATCACACTGAGTGGAAAGAGAAACTTGGAAATGTCTTTATTCTGTATAGGCAAATGTATAGCCAAAAATTAGAAGAAGAGAAGAAATCTTGGGGGGCAACTAACTGTCTATCATAGTCCACCACTTTGGCTACCAAGTATTCATGCCTGATTTTACCCCCAGTGTGAAAGACACCCATCCACGAGGGAGTGGGCTCAAGTTTCCGTGCAGTGACTGCATTTAACTCTGGAAATGTACCATTCTGTCTATAAGGTCTATTAAGTGGCTCCTTGGTATAACTTATAAATGAAACAAGTATCTATACACCCAATATACAATGGCAATTTCCATTCAGAAAGGAAAAGAATGGGCAGCACAACTGTCACTAGTTATTAGCAATTAAATCCACCACCACCATCCACCAGCAGAAAAGCTTCATTGATTTGAAGGCAGTAGAAATCTGCCCCTTTAGAGATGAGCTGACTTCTATGGCTGCTTCTATCTTGGAGGCACTTGTCAATTCTGGTTGCAGGCAGGAGGCTGATAATTTTGATTTTGTATTTTTTTTTAAAGCTTGCTTCCAGGGTACAGAAACCAAGAGAGCTTTTGGTAGAAATTATGGAGGAGCCTCAGCATGTGAAATTTCCCTTCAGGAAATTTGCAAAATTGTGGAGCTGTTAAGGACAGAAGATGAAAATAAGTAGAAAGCCTCATAATACAAAGATTAATATGGAACCTGCCAGAAGGAGGAGATCTGGAGAATATCCTAGGTTGTCATTAGAAAACTGTGGGCTAGGGGCAAATCAAAAGTAAGATGAGCCTTCTTATGCCAAAATTTGCAACTCTGCCTTGATTTGTCATGATTCTTGGTTGTGTTAAGGTGATCACAGTATTGTTCTAGCAGAAGGAAGGTTGAACCTCTCTGGAGGAATATATCACCAGAAGCCTATAGTATTTTTGTATGTAACACCTGGAAATTAATTGAAGATTACAAAACGTGCCAAAAGACAGGACCAAATGACAAAAAACTAAAAGAAAAAAGTGGCCCAAGAAACAGACCCACAGATGACTCACATGTTGGAATTCACAGACAAGAACTCTAAAGTATAACTAACATGTTTGAGATAATTATGGATAAAACAAATGGCAAAGACTTATCAAATGAACATTCTACAACTGAGTACAGCGTCTGGAATTGGGAACACATTATATGGCTGTAATAGTGGATTTGCATAGCAAAAAATAGGATTAATGAACCATAAGACAGGTCAATAGAAAAAAACACAAACTGAAGCATGTATTGGAGATATGTGAACACAATGAAAAGGCTTGAAAATGAGTAATTGGAGTCTCAGAAACAGAATAGAGAGAATGGGCAGAAATAACATTTGACTGAGCTCAGAAAACTAAAAGAACAAAGAAAAATAGAATCACACTTAGGCACATCACAGTAAACCAACTAAAAATTAAAGAGAAAACATCTTAAAGACAGTCAAAGATTGGGGGAAAGACACTATTTTCAAAGAAGCAGTGATAGGACTAACAGCTGACATCTCTCACAGAAACAATGGAAGCCAAAAAATGACAATAGAATACCTTTAAAGTGCTTATGGAAAATAATTGTTGTCTGAGGCCGCACCGCCCTGAAAATAATTGTTAATCTAGAAATATATATCCAGCAAAAATAATCTTCAAAAATAAAGGGGAAATGAAGTGTTTTTAAGACCAAAAAACTGGGGGCATTTGTTGCCAACAGGCTTATAGACACCTACCAAAAGAAAGCTGGTGATGTTATACCAGTTTCAGACAAAGCAGACTTTATGGCTTACCTTCTCACTTTCTTAATGCTGTGTTTTGATGAAAATAAATTTTTGATTTTAAGTAATTCCAATTTATCTATTTTCCTCTTTATGATTAGTATTGTTTGTGTCCTATGTAAGAAATAATTTCTTACCCTAAGAACATGGCAATGTTCTATGATGTTTTCTTCTAAAAGCTTTATTGTTTTACTGTTTACATTTAGATCTACAATTCATCTGGAATTTATTCTTATAAATTGTGCATAGTTGGGGTGAAAGGCAATATATGTTTTCCATATAGATTTCTTATTGATTTAGTACCATTTATTGAGAAGATCATTCTTCCCTCATTGCTGTACAGTGTCAATTTTGTAATAAATCAAGTGTCTATATATGTAGTAGACAAAATAATGCACCCCCCAGAATGTCCACGCCCTGATCCCTAGAACTTGTGAACATATTACATAATATAGCAAAGGGGCTTTTGCAGATGGAATTAAGGTCTTAATGATAGATTATCAAAGCAAAAGAGGAAGACAGAACAGTCAGTTACAGAGATGCAGTCTAAAATGAGGCAGAAGTGTTATGAAGCATGAGAGGGAGTCAATTTGCTGTTGCTGGCTTTGAAGATGGAGGAAAGGGGCCATGAGCCAATGAGCATGGGCAGCCCCTAGAAGCTGAGAACAGCCCTCAGCTGACAGCCAGCAAGAAAACAGGAACCTTAGTTCTATGACCACAAGGAAATGAATTCTGCCAGCAACCTGATTGAATAAGGAAATTGATTCTCTCTTAGAGCCTCCAGAAAGTGACACAGCCCTGTTGACACCTTGATTTTGGCCTTGCAATACTCTGAGAAACCAGCCAAGCCCACCGGACTTCTGACCTACAGACCTGTGAGTTAATAAATTTGTGTTGTTTAAAGCCAATAAATTTGTAATAATTTGTTATGGCACCAATCAAAAAACTAATACAGTACATACACGGATCTTTTTCCTGGACTCCCTATTCCATTAGTTAGTTTTGCTATGTTTGCACCAATTGACATTACCATTTAATGTCTTAACTAATGTAGTTTGAGATCTGATAGCATAAGTCTATCACCTTGTGTTAAAAAGATTGCCCGTGCTCTTTTTGGCCATTTGTATTTCTATGTAAAATTTGAAATCAGCTTGCTGAAACTCAGCTTACCACTGCCAAATTAAAACACAAGAACAAAAACAATATACCACAATCTTTTAATTGTGATTACATTGTATCTCCAAATCAATCTGGGAGACTTGATGTTTTTACAATGCTGAGTCTTCTACTCCAGGAGCATAATTTATCCCTCCACTTATTTAGATTGTCTTTAAGTTCTCTCAGTAATGTTTTATAGTTTTTCAATGTAGAAAACTAGATTTCTAGATGTTTATTGTTTTTCTAGATTTATTTGTGTTTATTATTATTATCATAAATGGTATCATTTAATTTTTTTTCTATTTGTTTATTATTTCTGTTTTAAAAAACACAATTTTTTATATCAACTTTGTGCTCAATGAACTTGCCAGATTCACTTTTATACCTAATAGTTTATTAGTACGTTCTTTTCTATTTTCCACATGCATAATCATGTAACCTCCTAATTGTGATAGTTTTATTTCATCTTATCCAATCCTTAGCCCTTTTATTTACTTTTCTTGACTTAATACTTTGGCTAGGATCACCACCAATACAATGCTGGTGATGAGCATTCCTTTCTGTGGGGCAGGGAATCACAGCATGAAAGTTTTCAATATTTCACTTTTAAATATAGTATTTGCTATAGTTCTCTTTTTTTTATTGATGCCTCTTATCATATTAAGAAAATTCACTTCCTAGTTTGGTAAAGGTTTATTTTTAATCATAAATGGGTGTTGAGTTTTACAAAATTCTTTTTTGTTTTTTACTGAGATAATCAAATGATATTTCCATTTTTAATTGTTAATGTGGTGAATTATATTAATTAATTTTTAAATGTAAAGCTATATTTACATTCCTGGTGTGAAACTTGATTAGTGATTTATTATATTTTTTACATATTGCTGAATTCAATTTGCTAAAATTTTGCCCAGGATTTTTGCATCTGTGTTCATGAGAGAGATTGGCCTATAATTTTCCTTTTGTGTAATATACTTGTCGAGTTTTGGTTTCAAGGAATGCCGATCTCATAAAATGAGTTGTTTCTTCCTTTTCCATTATCTGGAAGAGTTTTTTTTTTTTTTTTGAGACAGGGTCTTGCTCTCTCACCTGGGCTAAAGTGCAGTGCCATCATTATAGCTCACTGCAACCTCAGACTCCTGGGTTCAAGCAATCCTGTCTCAGCCTCCTGAGTAGCTGGGACTACAGGCGCATGCCACCACGCTGGGCTAATTTTTCTATTTTTTGTAGAGATGAGGTCTCACTATGTTGCTCAGGCTGGTCTCAAACTCCTGGTTTCACGCAATCTTCCTGCCTCAGCCTCCCAAAGTGTTAGGATTACAGGCGTGAGCCACCATTTCCTGGAAGAGCATTGTTCTAAGATCATTACTTCCTTGAATGTTTGGAAGAATTCATAAGGGAGGTGCTCTGTGCCTGGAGATTCTTTTGTGGGAAGATTTTTAATTAAATATTTAATTTTGTCAATATATAGAGAATTATTCATGTTTTTCCATTTATTGTTTTAGTTTTGGTAATTTGTATTTTTTAAGGAATTTATCCATTTCATCAAACTTTTTAAGTTTAATTAGCATTTAGTTGTTCATAATATTCTTCTATTATTTAATGCTCCTCTTTTTTTTTTTTTTTTTTTGAGACAGAGTCTCACTTTGTTGCCTGGCTAGAGTGAGTGCCGGTGGCGTCAGCCTAGCTCACAGCAACCTCAAACTCCTGGGCTTAAGCGATCCTCCTGCCTCAGCCTCCTGAGTAGCTGGGACTACAGGCATGCGCCACCATGCCCAGCTAATTTTTTCTATATATATTTTTAGTTGTTCAGATAATTTTTATTTCTATTTTTAGTAGAGACGGAGTCTCGCTCAGGCTGGTCTCGAACTCCTGACCTCGAGCGATCCACCGGCTTCGACCTCCCAGAGGGCTAGGATTACAGGCGTGAGCTACCGCCCCCGGCCTCTTTTTATTCTTGATATTGGTAATTTGTTCTCCCTATTTTGAAAGACTCCACCTCCCTTTCATTCCCCTTACTTCCGTGGAGTTCTCCAGGTGTTCCAGCTGAGAGCTTGGGCTTGTTCACAGCTCCCTCCTTTAGGCGATTCCCAACATGTCCTTATCTCTTTTACACCGTGAGGTGGCCGAAAGTCTGCTTTGCTTTTCAGAGGCTTTTTCCATGCTAGTTTCTTAGCATCCTGTCCCGAACAGCTCCTGACTTAGGCAGATTTCTTGAGGGGAAAGCTAGCCAAGAATGTCAGGCTCAGTGTTCCCTCCTTTCTCTTCTGTTCCCGGCACCTCTATTCTTTGTTTTCCTCTAGCTCCATAACACTTCCCAAAGCTCTCCTGATTTCTCTGCCTTAGCCTTTCTGTGGGTCCTCAGCCTCTTATCTCATGCCCAGAATTGGCAAATACTCTAAGGAAAAAAGTGGCTGTGAAAAGTTGTTTCGTATCTCTGGTTCCATCTTTCTGATGTGAGGAAGAGCAATGTCATATTGCAAAGGAATGTGGACACAGAGGGGCATTATTCACTGGACACTGCTAGTCTAATGATCCCACCCTTCCAGATCATGCCTTGTCGTGGGCATTTTTGGTACCTGTATCCCTTTTTATTATGTCATAAGTTTTTTGGAGGTAAAAATCAGACCTTATTCACCTTTGTATTTCTTTTGGTACTATCGAAGACTTTCCACACTATGTATTTATTAAGTGTTGAATTTTTCCTGGATGATAAGAGAAGTGAAAGGTGAGAACTAAAAAGATAGAAAATCCAGGCTTGAAGATGCATCATTGTATTGGTAGGGTAGAAAAGATATATTCCAAAGCATTTAAAGTCATAATCTCTAAAGCAGAGAAAAGCAAAGTGTAATTATTGATGAGCCATCAGAAAATCTCAGTAATAACATTTTTATAGCCAAATAGGTAAGGACAATACAATCCCCAATTTTTTAGATGAGAGGACTTGAATAGCAGTTTAAGTAGCTAGACATTTATTTAAATATAACTCTTCTGATTCCAAATTCTAGGCTCTTTTCTTTTTTTCGTTTTTCTTCAAATTTTAGAACTCTAGGTAGTATTATGTTAGAGAGTTGAATAGAGGGGTAGATAATCTAGGGTATTTTAATTTACGGAATAAACATTCTGGTGGTTGGTACCATTTATATGTATATTTCCCGGTATAGAAAATGAAAGATTTTAGAATAACAATGCTGAGTGTGCTTAAGATAAAGCTTCCTCATTTATTTCAAGTCCTTTCTATTTCTGAACACTTTAGATTTCAAGAGAGAAAGTATGTTGTAGAGCAGCTCTGTTTAGTCTTTCCTCTAGAAATTGCAGCCAGTGTTTTGCCTGTCTGCTATTAACACATTACCCTTTGCATACCATCTGATATTTGGCATATTTTATAAACAGGATAAAAGCTCTAGGCTGGATCCTTACTACATCCAAGTTTTATAATTACATCTTCCTGCAATATTCTTCCCACTCAGACAGCTAATAAATAGTTTAAGATTCAGCCTTTCTCTTTGTCTCTGCAAAATTTAGAAATTCAAAATGCAATTCACAACAAATATTTTCTGCACCCACTCTTACAAACTCTTTTGTGTTTGGTGTCTAGCAATGAACCAAATTATGAGGAAGGTGAGTCAACAGAATCATGAGATCCAATCCTTCCCCTTGAGGATCTCACGGTGTCAGAGAGATTGGCAGTCTTTGGGTGCTCAGCAAGCCCCAGAATTCTGGGATTCTAAGTGAGTGACCCACATAATTCACAGTGTTGCTGTCAAGTTCTTGTAATGCATTATGTTAAACTTTTTTTGGTTTTTTGCATAATTCAACATATTGGTCAATAACTATTCATATTAGTTAATCTTCACTCTGCAGTAAGACTTAATGTAAAAGTAACCCTTTAAAAGAAAAACATTGAATTATTCCAATTTAGGAAAAGCACAAGTGAAATATAGCAGTCTTAGAGGGCAAGACACCAGTTCGGTTTAAATTAGTGAATTAAATTCTCCGTGATCCCATGGTTCCTGTGGGTACACCATTAACACATTGTTTTACGTCCGTTTGCCCCAACACTGAGTTCCGAAAATGCAAAGGCTATTTCTAATTTATTTGTTGTGTCCTTAGTATTTATCATGACACCATTTTATAGGTTATCCCTCTTTCTGTGTGGTTTTAAAAATTAATATCAATTTTGAACTTCTGAGGGCTTGATTAGAGAGTTGTAAACTCATTAAAAATAAATGGGTAGATTTAAACTACTTGCCCATCGTCAGTGCTTGTTTTATGCCTTTAGCCTCTGAGGGGAACGGTTGCTGCTGCTAAGCCTGGCGTTCAGTCATAGAGGAGGATGTACTTGCACCACTGAAGCCTTCTGCTTTTTCTGAAGCTATGGTTAATAATATCTGTCATTTGGAGTCAAACAGTTCTAGGTCACTCAGTTCCTAGCGGTGGAAATTTACACACAAGATTAACCCTCTGAGATCTCCAAGTGTCCCCATTTATAAGTGGGAACAATACTACTTCTCTCACAAGGTTGTAAGGATTGAGATTACATGTGTATAGTGCCTGGTAAAATGCTCAGCATAGAGAAGTGCTCAGTAAATGGTTGTAGTGAAGACAGTAGTTTTTAGGAATCATTCTCCTCCCTTCAATTTGGTGGTAAAATATTTGAAAAAAAAAATTGAAATCTGTTGAATATTTTGACCTGAGGAATGATGGGAAAGTGAAAACATTCTACTTTCTCTCTCTTTGGGCATTTATAGTGTGATTTAATTATTTTAAGTATTGATTTTCAGTCCATCAGACACATCTTTGATGAAAGTTAAATGCCAACTAAAAGATAACCCAGATCAAGCACACAGTTTTGAAGTCATTTGTGCCACTACTATCCCTAAAATAACTGCACTGAAATGCAATGATCTGGATCCTCCCAATATTTTCTTGTATGTTAGGAAAGCTGATAAAGATGTATGAAACTCCTGTGGCCTCACTGAAATAATATTTAAATCTAAGTCCTAGGTCTTCAATTACGAGGTATTTCATCCTAGGCAGGTCATTTAGCTGCTCTGCAGAATGAGTACTGCACATTAGTATGATCTCAGAGTTGTCTTAAGATTGAATGAAACATTGCATGGGAAGTGGCTTTGTCACTGGAATGCTGTTATCTCAAGTTACAATTATAGTCAACATCTAACGGGGTGAAAATAAGGGCTTTCATTTGATGGGAGACTTCAGATATAGCTCCTTTCTCATGTGAACCTGGGCTGATACAGTCCACTAGATTCCTCAGAGTTAGTGAAGAGGAAATACTTACTATCCCAACATTATTTTGTCATGGTCCATCCACTGTATGTTTTACCCTCTCTCAATCTCTAGCCTGACTCCTCCCCTGCTCTGCGATGTGTCTACCATATTTTGTTTACGATGATTGGGTTGGGCCAGGAAACTTGGCACCCTTTGGAATCAGCCTCCCAACAGGGAAATTGGTCATTAATAATTTTGTTAGAAAACACTTTATCCTTGCCAGAAGAGACCCATGGTTTACAAAAGAGACCCGCAAATTGGTAGCTAGGTCAAATTCTGGGATACAAAATAAGGAAGCTCATTGTTGCTACACACCCAAGCCATATTTCCACCCTTATCTTTATCAGCAATAAGGCTGCTATTTTATCTTCAACTACCTGGCTTATTTGTTTCTCAAAAAGTTCAGAACTCAAGTGGGAAAAAATAGCATTTCTTATTATTCCACTGAAAAGTAAGGGCTAGCTTATCCAAGACTAATTCCTCACAGGCTGGCCTCTGAAAAACTCCATAGAAACCAGCTATAGCGGAGAGTTTAAGACTCTCAATCAAACCAACTTACGGTAGAATTCTGAAGTGGCAGTTCAGTTGGATTGAGGCCCACCCAACCAAAACACCCAGGTAGTAGGCCTGGGCTGCACACAGAGGTTCTGCTACGTTATACAGCCACAGCCACCAAGGTTTGAGTCTAGCCTCTTGATTTTGCTGACTGACGAGTGCTGAGGCAATGACATGGGGCTGGGGCCAAGGTTCTGCCACATCATATTGCTGGGGCCACAGGTCTGGACCCAAGCTCTCGGTCACACCTTGAGAGGGGCTTGTACTCTCTCAATCATGCAACTTAAAAGGCTTACAGCCCCAAAACTGAGGTTTCTCTTCCAGTACCTGAAGTTTGACCCTGCTCGATCCTCCTTTGCTGTTCAATTGCAGTGGGCAATGGGCTCACACACCTGCAATGGCTCTTGTCTCCTTTCTCATATGAAAGGAGAGAAAAGCATTTCTCTCCACCCTGTAGATGTTCCAGAAGGCCTGGTGTGTGTGTGCCCTGCTTGTCTATTCACCTTTGGTGCTGTCACTCCTAAACCTCAGCACTCTGCTCAAAACCAGGAGTCATAATTTGTCTAGAGCTCTGATTGACAAGGACATTTCATACAGATCAGCCCATTTGACCATTACAACAACCTTGAAGATACAGGTATCCCTTACACCACTGGTCCCCAACCTTTTTGGCGCCAGGGACCAGTTTCATGGAAGACAATTTTTCGAGGATGTGGCAGGGTGGGGAGGTGGTGGTGCGAAGCTCAGGTGGTGACGTGAGCGATGGGGAGCAGTGACCGTAAATGCAGATGAAGCTTCCCTGGCTTGCCCGCTCACCTCCCGCTGTGCGGCCCAGTCCCTAAGTTTTAAGGAAGACAATTGTTCCAAGGGCAGTGGGGTGGGAAGGGGTGGGGGTAGGGAGTTGCTGGGAGTGGGGACAGAGCTCAGGCGGTGAGGCGTGGCCCAGTTCTGACAGGCCACAGACAGTACCTGGCCATGGCCCAGGGCTGGGGACCACAGCCTTACACCGTTTTGTAGGGCAAGGAACTTAAATTCTGAGAACCTCAACTTACAATGAATGACAGAGGTAGTTCTCTGATATCAGGTCCTTGGTCTCTTAAGTCTTATGCTTTTTGCTTTTTAACTGGTTTTTAGGAGTTGGTAGTTCTATAAACATCTATTGGGTCACAGAAATGCCTGATTCCCTTGTTGCTATGGGAATAGTTAAATGCTTTGTCTTCCTAAAGTCTTTTATTAACCTCAGATAGCAGTTTCAGTGATGGATTTTGCTTTAAATAAAAATAGCCCATCTCTCCCTACCCCCTAGAGTTTATTTGTCAGTAGGTTTTTCAAAATTACATGGGAGCTTGAAGAAGAAAGGATAGCTATTGAAACCGGTAATATCCACATGCCGCAGACGTGGCCCTGCAAGTGAAAGATGAGAGAATACTAGGTTGAGATGGATTTGGAAAAATGGGGACCTTTTAGTGAGAGCCCCAAGGAAACACTGGATAATAGCAAAGGAAAGGTGGAAAAATCAGAAAGAAGGAAATATAAAAAGAATGAGAAATACACACACACACACACACACACACACACACACACACAGAGTAGTTTTAAACTTTTCACTCTGTACATTAGTAAATTACATTGTTACAAGCTGCAAATAATATCTGGATTGCAACTTCCATTGCTCAGTCCCAGGGGAAGTTCTGGGTGGGTAGGGATGTCAGGCCAGACTCAGAGGGACTCATTTTAGTTTCATAACCCACCCACTGAAGTAGCAGAGCAGAATCTGTCCCCATTATACAGATAAGAGTAGAAAATAATGACAGCTGGGTCCCGGAGTAAAAATATCTTCCGCTTCCAAAAGTAATTCATGGGTGATTTTAAGTAGTTTTTTGGGGACGCATGAATAGGTACAGGACAAAATGTAAGTGTGAAGTCTTGAAAGTTTTAATATTTTACTAAATACGGAACACAGGACCTTCCAGGACAAGTTTATGGCTGTATTTTTCAAGCTGATGTTGAGCCTGCCTTTGAGAGAGGAGGAAGCTTCTAGACTGAATCAAACAGGAGTGTTTATTATGGCAGAGAGTGGAGCAGCAAAGAGCTAAAGCTGAGGGTCAAGAGAGAGGTTGGATACGTGGGTGAAGAGGAAGTGGCTGCAGCAGAGGTTCTAGGGCTGAGAGTGTAGAGGAAAGAGCACGACATTTGGGGCCAAGAGCCCTAGTTTGAATCCTGACTCTATCACTTAGGTACCACTGGGCCAGTGACGTAATCTTTCTGCGCTTTGGCTTTCTAATCTGTAAAGGAGGCATAATAATCCCTACCTCATAAGTGGCAAAGAGAATTAAGAGAACTCATATGCAGGATGTAGCAATGTCCATGTTCAAGAAATATCTTAAATGAAAAATACAAGTGAATCAAGGAGAGTTATCTTGTATGGCCTCAAAGATCCCTTCCAGCCCAAAAATTCAGTGATTCTCCAAACTGGGGAGAACCAGCAAAGGAGATGATACCTAAGATGTGATGACAGACTGAGCACATGGCTTACACCAGATGCCTGGCGGCCTGAGATGTCCAGTGTGCAAAACAAGTGCATATGTTTGAAAAAGCCAGTGTCTGTTGAGTGCCTACTGACCACTGTTCTAAGCACTCTACATGCATCAGCTCACTTTACACTTACCATGACTACAACCTTGCAAAGTAGGACTATCACTGTCCCATTTTATCTGTGAGGAAAATGAAGCTTAGAAAGCTCAAAAATTAGACCATGGTTACACAGCTACTAAGTAGCCAGTGCTGGCATTTGAATTCAGTCTGACTCCAGAGTACACAGCCTTGATTACAGTACTGATCGGCCCTCAAGGGCCTGTCTGGTGGGAAATAAAAAGGAAGAAAAGAAGCACTTGGGGACCCCGTGCTTTACATATATCTATGTCAGTTTATCCAGCTATTTGATTTTTTTAGCAGCCAAGCAACATGCCTTTATGGATGCTCTAATATAATACCATTCTGCAAGAGATTTTTGTGATTATAACATTGCACCATTTTTGTCCTGGCAATTATTAATTAGGGTATAGATTTTAAAGTTAAGAAACAAATAAGCTCTCCAACAAATACCATTTCCCTCCCAGAACTATCTAGAGAGACATTCATTTGGAGAACAAATAAGTGATGAAAATATAATTTTTTATGCAAAAATTTCCAAGATCACCCTTTAGCTCAAGAAAGGTGGCTTCCAATTTCTTAGAATAATTCCCTGTTGTATGCAGGTAGGTGTGGGTCTAAGCTAAAGAACACAGTTCACCCTGATGGTGTCATTATAAAGCTTCCTGTAGGTCAGGTAGCAGAACTTACATTCTACAAGCACTTGTGAAGCACCCACTCTGCACTTGTTACTGCACTTGGGCTTGGACTACAATAAAGACAAGACATAGTCCCTGCCCTCCTGGGCTCACAGGCAAGGGGGAACCCAGATACTCTAAACCAATTGCTCTACAGTGTTATGAGTAAAATAATGGAGGTAGGATGGAAGCAGGATGGGAGGTCAGCTCAAGGGAGAGTCAGAGAAAGTCGCTCAGAGCTGGGTGGGTTGTCATCTCATGAACCTGAACAAGCAACGGACAACATTTTGGGGGGCTACCTCCATGGGCCTGTGTTGGTGTGAGCCTGTTTTCATTAGTTACACAATTTCAGCTATCAGTGGCAATTATAGAGTCCTTTAAGAAGCCAGGTAAAAACATTTTAAGGATCTTATGCATCCTGTGATCTATATGAATCCCCCTTCTGATTAGATTTTGGATGTCAATCAGATTACTGTCAGGCTATTCTGTTTGACAATTTTGTTTCAATCTCCTCTGAGGCAGAAACCCAATTAGTGCATGTTGGTGGATTGCTCAAAGGTAAGAAGAAGCTTCATGGCTGTGCATGAAAATAAAGAAGATTGTCCGGTGCATCCCTCATCAAAATAAATCTCAGCAGGCATCTCTAATTGCTATTGAAGTTTAAGATTACATGTGAAAAAATTGCTCTGTGGTGTCTTCTGGGTTTTGTGGCTCCTTGTGTAGTTCCTTCCTCTTGCATCTGGGCTGTGACTTACTTGCTTTATCTTGTAGAGCATGGGAGAAGTAGTGCTATGCCTATTGCAGGCCTCAGTCTTAAGAAGGCCTAATGACTTCTGCTCTTGCACTCTTGGAAATCTTAAGCTGCCACATAAGAAATTTGGTTGCTACTAAAGAGACCACATGGTGAATCACATGAGGAGAGGCCCTGAGATTACAGAAGATGAGAAAGAGAACAACAGCTGGCCCAGAACAATAGCTGACCTCAGACCCACCTGGTCTGCAGCTAACGGCAGCCACGTGAGTGTCAAGACCAGCAGAAGAACTGCTCGGTTGAAGTCAAACCAGATTTCAGAATTGTGAAAAAAATAAATGATTGTCATTTTTAAGCCACTAAATTTGGGAGTGGTTTGTTATGCAGCAATAGCTAACCAAGACAAAGTTAGTACTTGGATGTGGGTTTCTGCTGTAACAAGAGCATAAAACTTGTGGCCTTGGATTTTGGCCTGGGTGGTGAGTGGAAGCTGCAGGAGGCTCAGGGGACTCTGTGTGGAGGCTGGAAGGGCAGTGAGGGGCTGGTATTGGAGTCTGGAGAAAAGACGATCTGTGTTATGTAGTGGTTGAAAGTTTGGTAACATATTGCCTGTGGAAGATAGCAAATGTGTCTAAAGAACTTGGGGATCTGACTAAGAGACTATTTCCAGACGGAATGTTGAAAGTGCCAACTGTCTTCTTTTAGCTGTATATGATAAGGCACAAATAGAGAAGGATCAAAAATGAAAGTGTCAACACAGGAAAACTTTCCAACCCAGGCCTTACTGAGTTGGAAAATAAAAGTCTTTTTCTCACCACAGCTTTTCCAGATTGGATAAGTTCCCAAATGGTCTTGGGGAAAAGATCAAATCCAGTAAAATGGACATCTGGCTCAAGATGAAGTCAAGGGTGTGTGTATAAGACTCTTAACAAGACCCCAGAAAGAGTCATGGTAGAGCCTCTTAGAGCCTCACATCAAGGCCAATGTGCTTCTGAGGCATCTCCCCATAGTACTCTGACAGCCCAAAATGTGGATGGGCCTGTCACAAAGAGATTTGTGAATGTAGCTCTTGTTTAATGGACTGAAACTTAATAAGGTTTATAGGAATCCTACATAGTTTTGAAAAGAACTGTATTGGCAGAAACACAAAGAGTTGGGCTAAAAGGGACAGACAGTTGAAAATGAAGAGGCCTCTAGACTCTCCTTCTAAGGCAGGAAACAGGATGAGAAAGTTATTCAACTATGGGCACAGGCCATTTCTTATGGAAAAAGAAGTAATACTCAGAAGACAGTGCCAAGAACCATGGAGAAGCACTCCCAGGGAGCATAATTGTACCTGGATGGATTTCAGAATTACTATGGACCAGCAACTACTGCATGCCTTCCATTCTCCTCCTTTTTGGTGGAAGTGTCTATTGTTATTATCTTTTGCCGTTATCACTGGTATATATGGAGAAGCAATTTGTCTCTTCGGTTAAGTTCTAAGTCTTCAATGCCAGAGGAAACATACCCAAGGAGCCTCAGCTACACCTGGACCTGATTTAGATGACAAGATCTTAGGCCTTGAGCCTGAGGCTGCTGCTGTAATAGGATAAGACTCTCAGGGGTCTTGGGAGAGGCTGAGAGTATTTTGCATGTGGAAGGGCTATGAGCCATGAGAAACTGGAGAGCAAACCACTGCAGTTCGTTTTATTGGTGGCCCCAACAGACAATGCTTCTTGGTATTCACACCCTGTGTATCCCCCTTCTGTGAATCTGGTCTGGGCTCATGACTTGCTTTAACTAATCGAATGCAGCAGAAGTGGCACTGTGTCAGTTCTGGGCCTGCAGAAGTGCCGATGGCTTCTGCTTTAGTGCTCTTGGGTGCCTTGAGCTGCCATATAAAAAGTCTAACTAGGCTACTAGAGACACTATAGGAAGAGGCCTGAGAAAAGTCCCGCCATCCCAGCATCTCAGCAGAGCCTAGCCCCTAGCCAGTCCACTCTGAGTTCAGCCAACTAGTGACCACCACCAAGATGAGCAGATGCTTTGTCCAGTTAAGCCCAGTCTGGGTTGCAGATAATGAGCAAATACAAAGATCGTTGTTTTAAGCCATTAAGTTTTGGGATGGTTTTTTACATAACGAGAGAAATAAAATAGGCCCAACTAAAACAGTTGATCCATGAGCATATAACTAAAATAGTTATATTATAACAATACCTCATAAGAATAAAAATGAATTTTTTTAATAGAAAACAAATCTTTGGTTTGACTGAAGTTAATTGACTACATTAACTCAACCACAATCTAGCATAAATCACAATAAAAAAGACTGAGTCAGCAGAGTAAATGGAGCAGGCTCAAAGTGCTGACTATACTTAGCATCTGCTTGGGATTTGGTGTGGGATGCGAGTGAGTTTTAAAATCAGGAAAAGGGAAAAAACCATCAAGTCATAGTAGAGTCTAGAGATTTGTTTATGCCTTTTAATGCCAGAAACTTGAGATTGCTTTCCTCCTTTGAAGAAGAAAAGTATAATTTGTAATTTTGCACAGCTGAGAAGACATGTCTCTTCTCTCCCTCCAAATCTCACTCCCTGCCTTCCAGCCATACAAAAAATCATCGCAGCTCTGCAAATGAGCCAGGATCTCTCACTTCTCTCTGCTTTGTTCATGTTACTCTTTCTGATTGTGTTCCTTTTCCCCATCCATCCATTAACCTCTAAACTCCACCCACTTTACCCACCTGGAAAACGTGCAGGTGAAGCTTCCGCTTGGGGAAGACCTTTCTGACAACTGTCCCTCTGTGTCCCCAAGCAGGCTGATCGCCCCTATTTTGTTTTCATCTCTATTAGTTGGCTGTACAATTATTAGGGTGGTTTGTTTGCTTGTCTTTTGCTCCTCCTAGACCATGAATTTCTGCTGGAGACTGGGAGAAATCTTACTGAGATAATACATATATGTGGCATTTATTGCATGGTTATAATGTGGCCTAACGTCAGTGGTTTTCAAAGCTTTGGTTGCATCAAGGGTGCTTGTTAAAAATGCATATTTTAACTTCCAACCCCAGATAGTCTTATTCATTTGAGGCTGGGAGATCTTCATTTTAACAGACACCTGGGTCACTATGATACAATTGGTCAGGCAACTCTATCATATAAAATACGGGCCTGGGTTCCTGACGTCTGCCCTTGGCTTTTGCTGGCTGACTCTGGGCTATTTCCCTGCAGTAAAGGGAGAAAACTGGGGAAGATAATTAAGTGAAACTCGAATCAGGAGAACATACTTTTTAAAGTTCTGTCCTGGAAGTCAAAAGTACAGACTAAACTCATAATTATTCATGAATGTTATTTCTTCCCATTCTCCTTGACTTCCCTTCCCACTGACAGTCAAGAACTGGCTGTATTTCATGTTATGCTGGTTGATTCTCTCTCAAGGCACTATTTGAATAGCGCTTCAAAGCTAGAGAAACTCATGCATTTGGAAATTAAATTGTGATGAGCTTATCTGTCAGCTGCATGATGTTTCCTCAGTCATTCTGTTCTAGGTGATAAATCCATAATCACTGAAGGCAAGAGCTATTCATTATACGTGTTCATATAGCCCAGTCAGAAGGCCCAGACTGAGTTGGCATTAATAACGCCAACTACCATTTATTTACTTCTTACTTTGTGGCTCAATGTTTTACATCCATTTTGTCCTTTAATCCTCATCAACACCTCACCTGAGATAGGTTACAGATGAGGAAAGCGGGGCTCAGAGACATTTAAATCACTTGTCCAAGGGGCAGAGTGAGGACTAGAACATGGGCTGTTTGACCCCAGCACCTAGAATTCTGTGCTACGCTGCAGGCCAGCTCCTTAGAGCCCACCTGGGGCCCATGTCTGGATGGTATCAGAGCGGGACTCAGCACCAGGGCTTCCGACCCATGGTGTGATCCTCTTTTCATGACCTCACACATGGGGAAAAGGAAAGCTGAGAACATTAATGATTAATTCTGATTAAAAGAAAAAAAGAGAGAGGGAGAGACCTCTGATTTTCCTGTACTTGTTCAGATAATTTGGGAAATTCTTGATTACCAAATGGCTAAATTAGGATGTTATATGTGGCCTTGGAATAAATTATCTGGGCCCTGCCCTGTGTCCACCAACTGCTATTCCCCTAACTTTGTGGAAAATGCAAAGAGAGTTACAAATTCTTCTAGGTTCATTTTGGAGATTTGCAAAACCTCTAAACACCTTGTTAGACCCCTTCAGCCACTGTGGAGGCTTTTAAGGGAGAACTTAAAGGATAATAACTAGGTATGGGGGTACTTTAGTTCGAGAGCAGGCTGGTTTCATGGAAGTCCAGCTTCCCTGCAGCGTTTGTGAATATTAACGTGTAAATCAGAGGCAGAAAGTGGCATAAACAATGCCCTGAGCAGCTAAGACCGAGGCTTGACGGGGCAGAGAGGACCCTCGGTCGGCAGCAGGGACCTGAATCTACTCTCAGCTCTGCCTGGGATTTGTGAGATCTTGGGCCAAGCTCTCAACCCATGGAGGCCTGGTTTTTTAGATTATATTAATACTACCTATCCTGTTGGTGGAGGTGAGAATCAGATGATAATGTCTGTGAAAGAACTTGTCATAGAGGAAGCTGTTCTGAAGTTGAGATTCATCTGCCATCTCTGCTAGCTGTTTGTGGTTTTTCAACAAAATATCACAGCTGATGGGATTAAGTGCAACGTCCTTTTCTTAGCAGGAATGCAACCAACACTTTGTGGAATTGTAACCTGGATATTTATGATAACTGAGAACCTCAAAGATGAGTCCAAACCTCACAGATGTCACCCTTACTCCTTGTGTTCTGGCTGTTTAAGAGCTAACCCATTGTGCCAGTTCGAGATCACTGTTGCTTAAGGTATGGGGTGCGTTTCACTGCGATACGCAGGATGATTTGGGATGTCACATGGCAAGCGTTTTTATATATAATTAGATACTTACTGTGCATTTAAAAAAGATTCATTTGAAAAAAGCGAGCAAAAAATTGACTAAAAAATGTATCAAGCAAATAATAATACAGGTGTTATAAGAATATGACAAAAATCATTCAAGCAGTACATGAATGACTACAGCTTAAGACATACTCCTAGAATATAAGCCTGTAACTTCTTAAGCAAAACTTGTGGGTAAGTTTCAGAATTCAGAATATCCCAGGCACTACTTGACACCCCCAGAGGTAACTGGGACAGCACTCTCAAATCAAACACATTGTTCCTCGCAGTAAAACACATGAATGCTCAACATAAGTGGGATAAAATCTATAAAGAGACTCACATGAATTCAGGCCAAGTTTTGCAACAAATGAGTTACCAAAATATATTGTTTTTCAGATTTTTTTGCATTTTGGAATTGTAGAAAAGAGATTTTTAATTTGTAGTAAAATAGGCCAAGAGGAAAAAGAAGTGAATTCAAGAATCTTAGACCTGAGGCATACTTTATATTTACAAACCACTTTCCCTCTCTTTATCTGATTGTGGGGTAGGCACTCCATATTACAGGTGAGGAATCTGAGGCTCAGAGCGGTTAAGTGACTTAGCCAAGATCCCACAGCTGGTTACCAACAGGGCCAGGATTAGGATCCAGGATTAGATTCCAAGTCCTCTTCCTTCAGGTTCTTGGATCTTTCCATACTGTAAATCCACATATCATATTAGAAGCCCTGAAAGGTCAAGGTTGCAGAGGCTGAATTTTTTAACATGTTCTCTGAGTATAGAAATGCTTCCCTCCAGAAAAATGTCTTACCAGGCTCTGTCATTTCCACTGAGATGGCTCTGGAAGGGAAGGATGAGAGTGAAAGACACAACTTTGACCTTTTAAAGTTGAGCTATAGATGTATCCAAGGTGCTTGAATCAATCTCTTCAGATAGTGCATAAAACCCAGCCAAATTTTCTGTTATACTCCAGTTATATTTCAGAGGAATAATTGCCTGCTACTTCCAGAAATTCTAATAATAGTAGACATTTATTGAGCACTTGCTATATGCCAGATATTCTTCCCATAACAATTTGAAGTGTTATTACCATTCTCCTTCCCTAGATAAAGAAGCAGGGGTTGAGAGACATGGCCAAGTTCACATTGCTGGTAAGTGACAAGTCAGGGTTGGGCCAGGTTTGTTTCTGTCCTAGGATCACACTCTAACCTGGTAACCCTGCACAGAGCAATGGCAGAGCCCTGGATTTCTGATCTGACCCCGGGAGGGAAGCCTTTTCCCTGACACCAGGCTGTTGATGAACAGGCACAGTCAGTCCCCACATTTTACATGCCTTCTGTCCCAGAAATGTAAGTGCAAGTTGATTCAGACACCTAAGTCTGATGGTGCAGCCCCCAGCAGTAGGGAGTTATGAGGGAGCTGGCTATATTCAGGAAACCACAGCAGATGTGTGTGGTTGGAATGCAAAATGAGAATGGGTTTGGGGAAATCACCTTGGGGGTGGGAGGGGTGGTTAGAGCTAAATGTCCTGGGGGATATTTATATTCTTAGGAGCCAAACCTGCCTCCCTAGACCCTCTGGTATCATATCAATCACAATGAGACTGGGTGAGGAGGGAAGATGAACACCCAGAGACCTAGGGATAACTTGAGTGCGGTTTCCCTTGGCCCAGCCTCAGACCAGGTGTGACCAGGATAAAAGCAACCGTGGGACTTAAAAAAAAACCAAAAACAGATATTGTCAAAATCCAAAGAGTATCACTTGTGTTTTAGAAAAAAGACAACAGTCCTTTGCATACGTGTCATGCTAATTTCCACGCAATGGCCAAGGCCTCTCAATTATCAGTGCACCCTTGGCCCTGCTTGCTCTGCATAATGATTTCTTTCTTCGGAGTCTTTCTACCTTGAGCACCTGGGTGCAGCGCCTCCTGGCCCGACTCCTGGGCTCTCTCCTTTTCTGTCTTTCCAAAAGCTCTAGAATCTCGCCCCTTAGATGTTACCTTTCCCCATTCTGGCCCCACTGGTCAAGAGATTTCTCTTTGCTGCCTCTAAAGACAAGCAGATGGACTCCTCTTGTTTGAAGATTTTTTATTCTCAACTAATCACAGTGGGGACACAGTCAGCAGAGAGACAAAAATAACACGTACAGGGAGGTTATAAAGTTTTTGAAATCTTATATAATCCATGCTGCCACATGCCCTTTTCTTTGGGTGTTGACAGTGTGGCCAAACAGAAAGTGTTAGATGGATCTGGGTCCAAATCCTGGTCTAGCCCCTTCCTAGCTGTGTGATCTTGAGCTGATCAACTGCTTAACCCTGCCAGCCTCAGTCTTTCCTTTGGAAAATGGGGGTAATAATACTACTTACCCCCTTGTGTTGTTCTAAAGATCAGATGAGATTACACATGCCCAGTGGCTAGTCTAGTGCCCAATAGGTGCCAGGTGCCCCACAAATAGCTTTGTCTTTGCTGAGACAGTATTGGAAAGGCCCTTAGATGCCAGCTCTCGACCTTGTTCCTAAAGGTAAGGGTCATCCCTTGTCCACGCTGACCACTTTCAAGCTTGGGGGTTGCAGATGGAATATGCAGAACCACGAGCACCATTTATGGTGACAGATTTACAGTTCCAAGGATGCAGGAGGGGTTGACACCCTCCTCACTGGACCCTGGATGCATACGGGTAAAGTGTCCCCTGAGACAAATGCCTTGCAATTGTCCTTTCTCACTGAAAAGTAAAAGCCTGTTCTATTTTCCTTTGACATTCTCTCTTCCATCTCAGGGTAGTGAACATAAGGCCTCATCATTGCTCCCTAGGGCAAGATATCCAACTGTGTTCACCATCTTGGAAGATGCTTTATATCAAAGCTGGATTTCTGGTGGATTCTCTGCCATTTCTGCTACTCTGAGTTAGAGGTTTTCTTAGAGAGTAAATCGCTGTCTGCATCAGAGTGGGCACTGGTGATGCAGCAGGGTGCCAGCCTGCCATCTCTGGGGATCCTTGTCTATGGTGTGGCTGCCACTCCTGGTCTCCCCCGCAGGCAGCTGCCACACTTTGAGTCCCACTCAGGGCTTGGGATTGGGCTAGGGTTTGAATCCCCCCAACCAGTCAACAGAAGTTCTCTTGGGGACATCTGCATCTGCCTCCTTTTCCCTATGACAGTGTTATTGCATTTGTAGCGTGTCTCAGTCCATTCAGGCTGCTATAACAACATACCTTAGACTGGGTGATTTATAAACAACAGAAATTTATTGCTCACAGTTCTGGCGGCTGGGAAGTCTGAGGTCAAGGTGCCAGCAGACTTGGTGTGTGGTGAGTGAGGGCTGGTTCGTCACAGATGGCGTCTTCTGTGTCCTCACATGGTGGAAGGGATGAACAAGCTCCCTCAGGCCTCTTGTATAAGGGCACTAATACCATTCACGATGGTCGAGCTCTCATGACCTAATCACCTCCCAAAGACCTCATCTCCTAACGTCACTACATTGGGGATTGGGATTCAGTGTATGAATTTGGTGGTGGGGGGAGACACACACATTTAGATCATAACACAAAGATACTGAACACGCTTCATTACCTCTGGGAAAAGGAAACCAACACTTATTGAACACCTGTCATGCCAGGCAGCAGTGTGGGGATGTTACAGGCATTGTCTCGTGATCCCTCTCTCTCTCTCAACAGCTCTTTAAAAACAGGAAAGAGGATTGCAATGGGAAAACCCACACAGGGAGGTTAGCAGCAAACTGAGCAACTTCCTGTGGATGAGAACCAAAGGGTCTGGGACCACAGGAAACTGTACTCAAGTCACCTGAGTGTGATCCTATGGGGACGAAGCAGGCATCTTTGGAATCTATTCATTTGTAGTGTATGGTTTGGGGAAAGACCATGAGAGTCAAAAGTGAGAGTCAGGCTGGAGAACAGATAAAAGAAAACCCTCGCAGAGCCAGGAGCAGGCTGAGCCTTTCAAACACCGTCCTGTAGAGTGACTGCTGCCCCGTGGATGTCACTGTGCCTGCTCTTGGGTTGGCGTATCCTATTATGCATCATCCTCATAAACACCCCGACTTGGCATCCCCACTCCTCAAGCAAGCGCCCGTTGCAAGTTGATGTCTAGGTATTTGGTGTACAGGGAAAGACAGTTCAGAGGTGCTGAAGTTAAGCAAGTAGACCCGGTTGACAGTTCTGCTTCTCTTCTCAAGCTAACAAACAGGCCTCACGACTTCTGGATGGGTCTCTAGCAGGTGGTGCCTGCCCTGTGGGCCCTGAGACAGATGCTTTCCTCTGACACCCACCCTCCGCGGGATGTCCTTGCACTGGCTCATCAGTGGAAGCTCTAAGGAACAAGACAGCCACTGTTCCTAGATCAGTAAATGAATTTGGATACACTTAGTGAGTGGTTCCTGATGAAAACCAGTGATGTGAGGAGACCAAATCATTAAGTGAAAAAAATGAAAAGGTTAAAGTTATTACAAGTAATGTTCAAACATGTGGACGGAAGGAGGAATGTTAAAAATCTCAGGTAGCACCTAATCTCTTCCCTCCCAGAGACGGCTGAGTACATTGGGCCATTTTATCTCTACTGCGCAATTACCAGAGTGGACACAATGTGATTCAAAGAGCTTCAGTATTTATCTGACATTCACCAGAGTTTTTTTCTTTCCTTGTTGACTCTTACTGTTTTTCTCTGTGAAGGAAAACACTTCACTTAGAAATGCCAGTGAGTCAATAATATCTATCAGGGGCGTTTTAGCTGCTCAGCACGAAGCTGGGAGAGGGATGAATGGCATCAGACATGTTTCTGCCAGGGGCACTTTGTACAGCTGGGCAGATTGTGCACTGCACAACCTTACAGTGTGCTGGTCACACTGTAGTCCATGCAATTGCCCCCTTCCCCCCAGCTTGGTCAGTGCAATGTGTGGCACATGGAAGGCTCTGGCACATCCAGGGAGCCTGTCATATAGTTTGGATGTGAAGGTTACAGCTTCATGTGGAGCTGCCCACAGTGCTTCAGATGAGAGACATTTTGCTAAGTGTAGGAGCTGGGACGGGACGCCATGAGTTCCTTTTGTGGTTGGTCTGGTGCATACTCAGGAGAGGAGACTTCCAGCGAGGTGACCAGAAATGAACCTGTGGGATCCGTGCCGTGGGAAGAGACTGGAATGTGAATAACCTTTGGGAGCCGTGGTGTCTCTTTAGGAAGAATGATGGGCCAGAAGCAAAGCATGCTCTCCAGGGCTGTGGCTCTTCCCTCCCCGCCACCACTGAGTGACACCTTAAATGTAATTGCCTGGAGACAGAATCTCTCCAAACCTCCATAAAGTGAGTAGCATGGCTTATCTCAGCTCATGAGCTGATGCCATAGATGAGTCCAGATGTTGGGAAAAACAGGAAGACTTAGCTGCAGCTGCTGGAATGGGACAAGTAGACTCTCTCGGCTTGGGCTGCCTTAACAGAGAACCACAGATTGGGTGGCTTAAACAACAGGACTGTATTTTCTCACATTTCTAGAGTCTAGCAGTCCAAGACCAAGGTGTTGGCAGGTTTGGTTTCCCTGAGGCCTCTCTCCTTAGCTTCTCCCTGTGTCCCCCTGTGGTCTTCCCTCTGGGCACATGCATCCCTGGTGTCCCTCTGTGTGTGCAAATTTTCTCTTCTCCTAAGGGCATCACTCAGACTGGATTAAGACTCACCCTAATGGCCTCATTTATCTTAATAGCCTTGTTAAAGGTCCTATCTCCAAATACAGTCACATTCTGAGGTACTGAAGGCTTCAGCATATGAATTAGGGGTGGGTGGGGCACAATTCAGCCTCTAACATGGACCACCAGAGCAATGCCGGGAGAGGGGGCATGTGCTCTAAGGGAGATGTGAATGGCTGCCGGAAGGTGGACTGGAACAGGCCAGACGGAAATCTAATGGGACGTGCAACAGAGGCTCTCCAAGAAGTGCAACACCCAGCCCTCCAGTCCGGAGCCTGTGCCTAAGTCAGACCAGGGTCCCTTCTCTAACACAGATGTGAACAGCCAGAGGAAGGGATGGGCTGCCTGGTTACTGGCGAAGCTGAGATTCCAGCCCCGGGCCCTACTTCATGGTGCAGATGGATCCCAAGGAAGCTGGATCCCAAGGAAGCTGTATATACAGCTCAAACTCACCAAGCAAGGATTGTGTATGAAGCAGTTTAATCGTACCTCTGCCTGTGGGCAGCGCCAGGTGGTAGTGATGGTGGGAGGGAGGATTAATTGGTGCCTCTTCTCTGGTTCTATATTCAATTTCCTTGGTCAGAGAAATCGGATTACTCAAGAGGTTGAGAAAGGGAACATTGGTTATAAAGTTCAAGGAGATGAATTATACTTGGATGTTCAGTCTTTTCAATGCTAGGCAGCTGATTACATTCTGCCTGTTTGACAGTGATGGATGACTGAGGAAATGAGAATTTCAGCCCCATTCCCAAAGGATGGCTTTTCCTGTGTCTGAACAAACCCAAGAATGATTACCAATTAACCTCTTTCTCTGGAGTCTCTGCCAAGAAAGAATTGGGTTTCTAGAGCCCCAAAAGTCGTAATAGGGAGACGCTGACGGTGAACGTCTATGAGAGGAGAGCCCGGTTCTTGGGACTGTGGATTTCCAGTTCGGAGAAGCTCAGAAATACTGCACAGCATAAGGGTAGGTTCTGGCCGCTAGTAGAAGATGTTATTTAAATATTTTAGAAAAGGGAGATCAAATAAAGGTGCCTAGTAACTAGACTGACAACTCTTTGAAGAGTCAAGGAGTTCCCCTGATAATTTGTAACTCACACATTTAATAGCAAAAATCAGTTGAAACGTGCTAAGGACTTTCCCCTAGTGTACTGAGAAGAGAATGGACCTGTCCCCCAGGAGACCTGGCCCCAGCTCCACCCTCTCGTGATCTGTCTATCCCAGGACGGAGCAGGCGCTCAGCGGACACGTGAGGCCTGAATGGATACACCAAGGGGACACAGGTGAGAAGTCATCATATTTACCTGCCTCAGTTTTCTCACATCAACGTGGGTAAACACTGACCTCTGGGCCTCTCAGGAATGTGGTGAAGGTCAGATGGGAAAAGAGATAGTCGTCGTATTGGCCAACATGTTTCAGCACTTATAACCTGACTGTCCCTGTTCCTAGTGTTCATAGATCTCATCTTTAACTCCAATGATTTTCTAGATCTACAGCAAAACTCTTCCAAAGCATGTCTGACTTTCTCTAATTCTTCTCTTTCCAGTCTTATTTGAACCCCTTCCCATCAGGCTGTTACTCCCACTCCTTCAACAAAAGGATTCTTGTCAAGGTCACCAGTGGTCTTGACATGACTAAATCTTTCACCCCTTCTTCTCAGAGTTTTGACCTCTCTCTCCAGCATTTGCCCCAACTGGTCACTCTCTGTGAGCCAGTTCCTGCCACCACGACCCAATCCCTTCCTCATACCCTGCCAGACTACCATCCCCTACCCAAGTTTTGCAGGCTCCTTAGTGGGGGGAACTTTTGGCAGGCAGTGGGGGCCCTTCCTTGGCTCTGTGAGGGACTTAACCTCCACCCCACCTCACCCATCCAGGCACTCCATTATCAATTGTGGCACCCCCTCCCCAGCACGTCAAAGTTTTAGGAAAATGAAAAGACACACACTTGCTATCTAGTTCAACCCCCCTGTTTGACAGGGGAAGCCCCAGGGCCCCAAGGTCACACAACTGGCTAATGGTAGGGCCAGGACAAAACCCCCAGCCTCTTGCTTCCTGGTCCAGTGCTCCAGAAAGCAACATCTCCTATAAGAAAAAATACAAAGACTCTAACAATCCACAAATCAAGGCTACAAAACTTTGCTTATAAATTTGCACTCCAACTTTCAACTAATTTGGAATTCAAAGTAAGGTTTGAAAAGTGTCTGGAGTTTCACATTTTCTGTAGTTAGTGAAAAATTTAACTTTCTTGTTGGTCTTATTGTCATCACTCTTATGCTGTGTCTGTCGGGGGCCCAGTTATTCTTTTTCTTGGGAGAAGATGACCCCAGAGGATACTGTCCAAGGACAACAGAGGGGTAGAATAATCCAAGTCAAACGAGGGTGGGGTGCACTACTTTTGAGCTTTGCTCACAGGTATTTTTAGACTTGCTTTCAAATATATTGTACCATTTATTGAGCATATATTATGTTCCTAGCATCAACTGGTTATTTTTATACATTATGATATTCAACACTCACAAAACTTTATGAAGTAATAATAACTACTTTTTCTATAGTGAGCAGGTCTTTGCAAACTTAACCCCCAAAGGCTGAGTGAGCTGAGAGGCTGAAGAAAGAGACTGACAAATCCAGTTTCTCTGAAAGAAACATTTAATAGGAACTTACGTTAAGAACAGAAGCCATGTTTCAGGCAGCCGTGAATTGGTGGATTCCTGCACTGTTATGTCCCAGACCCAGGGCTTATAAACCTCAGGAAATTTGCCCAAGGGCAGGATTTATGGTAAGTACATCAAAGTAGAAATCTTAGAGGTATTCCTGGAACTGGGGTTAATCAGAAGTTAGCATGGCAGGTCAGCATCCAAGATGGAGTTGCTTTAGCCCCCACACCTACTATGTGCCATGAACTCAACAGTCATTACTGCCAATCCTCACAAATTCCCTCATCCCCCTGGGGGCCAGAAACCCAAGTCAGAGTTCAATGTCCACCACTGGTTTTCACAGTAAACATGATCACTATTCCAATTTGACACATGAGTAAACTGAGGCATGGAGAGACTCAGTGACTTCTCCAGGAACACAGAGCAGTCACGCGTTGACCCCAGAGCAGCTAAACCTGTCCACTTCTGCCAGCTGTCATGACCTCAGTAAGTCCTTCCTCCCAGGTCAAACTGGGAGCCAAGTTTCCAAGTGTCCCCGTTTGTGTGGCAAACTGCAGGTCAGCACATCCCAATCTGATTGTCTGAGGGGGCTGCGAGCACGTCTAGGGAGGGCCCCCCAGTCTGTGGAAGGCTGACCGGGCCGTGGATTCAGCTTGGGAAACTGGGAACACGAGTCTTCCTCCTAGTCATCTGCAGTTCATCGTCCCCAGGAAAGCACTTTCTGAATAGTGGGGACACCGTGACTGAAGTACAGAAGCCCTTTTGAAAGCCCACAGGAGATTGTATAAAAGCTCTGAATGCCGTTTACAAAGTAAACAGATTAGGACAAGAAATGAAGATGGCCCAGTACCAGAGAAGAAAGCTATAATAAATGGGAACAACAAAGGGAATCGAGAACAAAGCTGATTTTTTTTACTTTTGTGGTTTTGTTGTCCTATTTTACTGAATGATTCTTTTGTGTCAGTGCCTTGCTATTATATAAATATAGGCTAATTTCCATCCCTTCCCACAAGCACTGGACAGATTTTATCCATGTCTTGTGTGTCAGAAGGAAAGGCTATTCAGTACGCACTAACTGTGTGACAGGGTCAGCTGGGGTGTCGTCCTCCCAGAGTACAGCCAGGGTAGCGTCATTTTCACTCTCCTGTTGCTCTCAGAACTCCAGCTAGGGACGCCCATAGCTGGAACTGAATCAGAAGCCAGAGGAGCGTGGCTCTCAAAGGCCAGCCTCCGGGCATCGAGGAGGTGGGAGGGTGGAGAAGTTGCAGAGGGAATCTGCAGGCTGCATCTGGAGGGGCCGAGGGAGACCGTCCACCACAGGGCCAGTGCGAGAGCTCAGAGGGCATCCGACAAGGAACTCAGCCCGGCTTTGAAATTGGCTCACTGCTCCTATAGATGAAGACTGGGGCTGGTTAGCAAGCCCTGGTCCTCCCACAGAATGTCCTCAGGATCTTTCCAAGCCTGGAAAGCTGCACCTGCTGGTGGGCAGAGCACTGACGAGGAGCCAGGAGACCTGGCGTCCGGTGCAGTTTCTGCCACGTGGAGTGTGTGGCTGTGGACAGGCAGGTCCCCTTTCTGGGCCTGGTTCCTCATCCGTGAAATTAGTGGATTTAACCTGATGCGGGGCCTCAGCCCTCCTTGTGTGTCAGAATCCCCCAAGAAACTGTAGAAGCCATGTGCCTGCCTGAGCCTTACCTCCAGAGCTTTCGTGCCACTTGGCCTGGGCATGGGGTGGGCCTGGCACCGGTGTCACATAACACGCCCCCGGGGATCCTCGTGTTGGCGGAGATTGAGAAACACTGGACTAGACCACCATGCCCAGTTCTGGAATTCCACTTCCAGAAGCTAAGGTCTCTTTAGTTCTAAAACTTTACTACTCCATGGAAATAACACAGAAGGAAATGAGCATTTTTGTTGAGGCTCTGATGGCACATTTGTGATAATCATTTATTTCTCACACTAGTCTCTAGGTTCTCATAGTTATCATACCCATTTTCCTAGTTGAAGTAATTGAGGTCAGGAAGCTTGGCCATTCCTCTGTCAATATTTGCTGAGCACCTACTGTGTGTCGGATACTGTCGTAGGTGCTGGGAACACAGTGAAAAAAACAGATCCCTCATGGAGCCCACGTGCAGTCTGGGAGGTGGGTAATTAGATCCACCTAAGTGCCTGGTTTGCTTGGAATCATTAACGCTTGTTAGTTATTTTTAGCCTGCCCTTTCACTCTTGGGTGATAGTATAGTTTTATTCCATAAGTAACAGAAGCGTGAACATAATAGATGGTGATAAAGGCAATGAAGAAAGCAACCACAACATTATCTTCTAAAAAAAATGCCATGACTTATACATATTTCTCAAAGTATTAAGCACTAAAATACTTTGGCTGACTTATTTGGGAGAATGGCTGCTTGAATTGGGCGGTCAAGGAACACCTCCCAGAGGAGGTGACATATGAGTTGAGGTGAGAATGGCAAGCAGTTGCTGGCCATGCAGAAACCTGGGGGTGGTGTTCTGGGCAATGGGCACAGCTGGTGCAAAGGCCCTGAGGTAGGAATTGGTGTCTGAAGGATGAAAGGTAGCCACTGTGGCCAATGTCCAGTGAGTGCCCAGGAGGTGGAAGGAGATGAGGCTTAGAAGTGGAAAAGGCGGGTCTTGAGGACTCTGCTGGCCATGGGAGGGTTGGATTTAATCCTCAGTGCAATGCTAAGGCTTCAGAAGGGTTTATGCTGAGGGTGGCCATGATTCAATTCAGCAGTCCTCAGCCAGGGGCAGTTTTGCCCCAGGGAACGAACATTTGGCAATGCCTGGAGACATTTTTGGTTGTCACCATCGGTGGCAGGGGAGGTACTACTGGAATGTAGTGGGTAGAGGCCAGGGATGCTGCCATTCTACATTGGCTAGGTCCCCCGCCCCGCAACAAACACTTATTCAGTCCCAAATGTCAACAGTGCTGAGGTCTTTAAAAGATCACTCTGCACTATTGGAAGGGATGTGACATGATGCAGCTGTTAGGAAAAACAGTATGGTGGTTCCTCAAAAATCAAATTAAAGATGCATTTTGGAAGCAAAAAAAAATGTACAAATAGAATTTCCATATGATCCAGCAATACCACTTCTGGGTATGCATACAAAAGAATTGAAAGCAAGGTCTCAGAGAGATCTTTGTACACCCATGTTCATAGCGGAATAATTCACAATAGTGAAAAGACGGAAGCAACCTGAATGCCCATCGATGGATGGACGAGTGGATAAACACAATGTGGTCTATACATACAATGCGATATTTTTCAGCCTTAAGGAGTAAGGCAATTCTGACACACACACACACACACACACACACACACACACAGATGAACTTTGAGTACATTATGCTAAGTGAAATAAGGACAAATGCTGTATGATTTCACTTCTGTGAGGTACCTACGGTACTCAGCTTCATAGAAACAGAAAATATTCATAGAATGGTGGCTGCTAGGGGCTGGGGGAAAGGGGAACTGGGGAGCTGTTTAACGGGTACAGAGTTTTGGCTTTGCAAGACGCAAAAGTTCTGGATGTTGGTTGCACAACAATGTGACTATACTTACCACTGCTGGACTGTACACTTAAAAATGGTTAATGTGATAAATTTTATGTTATGTGTATTTTACCACAATTAAAGAAAGAAAAGACCTCCCTGGCTGTCAGGTGGCTACTGTGGATGCAGGGAGACTGGTTAGCCGGCTGTGCAGTCACACAGACTGGTGATGATGGAGACAAGTGGGCAGATTTAGGGTGTCTTTTGGGGATAGAGCCCAGAGGACCTGCCGATGGTTTGGATGTGGGAATTAGATGATACACCCAAAGTCACTCATCCGATACATGGCAGAGTGAGAGCAGGCTCTGAAACTCACACTCTCACTCCCTCTCCAAACATCCACACCTTCCACTGTCATCTCTATGGACTAGACATCTCCCGGGGACAGCGTTTGTTGCCATGTTGGTGCATTTCCCACTATTGGGCAAAGGACAATCACTTCACAATATTGATTTCTAAAAATGCCATGACATATATTTCTCAAAGCCATAAGCTTTAAAACACCGGTTTGATTGCAGATGACTGCACACTGAGCTGGTCTGTCTGCCAGCAGCTCACAGTTTCACTGCATCATTTACAGCTGTGCTTTTGTGTGGCTTTAATTTTGATGGGAGCGCAGAGGCATTTGCCTGTGGTTTTATGCACTGCCTGTGGATTGGGATCACAGGGCTTATTCCTGATGGCAGCTGAGACCCTTCTAATACTGCAGAAATCCCTTCCAGTACCTACCTGGTTGGGGGCAGCCAGCAGGTTTGTTTTCACCCCTCTTCCTTAATGGTTAGGTTGCTAGGAAACCAGACAAACATCAGAGAAAGGGCTTCCTGAGGTCGCAGGAGGCCCAGCTTGTGTTAATGGCCACAAATGACAATCAAGCTTCAGTGGTCGCCAAGGTTCTGCCGAGTTGAGAGCGTTCCAGTTGTACCATGTGGCCAGTTTGTTCTCTTTTGCTTGGACTTTTCCCTCCCTGGCCCAAGGAAATGCTCTCAGGAAAGCAACCAAGTCACTGACTCTGGGACTCTGGGAGGCTGGTGAAGCCGTAGTCCTCTGATCTCAGCCATTGTGGAGGGTGTGATTGGGTCTCAACAAAGCAGAAACTGTCTCTGAAGAATACAACTGCTCAACAAATAAAGGTCTCAGCAAGTGTGTGTGTGTGTGTGTGTGTGTGTGTCTAGGGTAGTGGGGTTAGGCAAACCTAACAACCTGTTTAAGAGTTATTCTTTTTTTTTTTTTTTTGAGACAGGGTCTTGCTCTGTTGCCCTGGCTACACTTCAGTGGCATTATCATAGCTCACTGCAACCTCAAACTCCTGGACTCAAGCAATCCTCCTGCCTCCCTCCCGAGTAGCTGGGACTACAGGCGTGTGCCACCATGCCTTGCCAAGAGTTATTTTTAAGGACTTACCCTCTTCCCTTTTCTTCATGGCTGAGTTTTAGTAACCGATGCTGTTGCTATAAAGCAGGTGTTCTCAAACTGTGGTCCTTGGTCCAGCAGCATCAGTATCACCTGATGTTGGGAACTTGTTAGGAATGTAAATGCTCAGGCCATAACCCAGACGTACTGAATCAGGTGGCCCCAGCAAGCTTTGAACAAGCCCTCGGGTGATTCTGCTGTGTGCTCAGGCTGGAGCATCACAGAAAACCCTCATCGCTGGAATCCAGCATTTGCCAACTGAGTGACCTTGGGCAGCTTATTTCTCTTGCATGAGCCTCAGCCTACCATGATGAGATGTTGCAGCCAAGCACCTGGCATACGTCAGGGGTGCCGAATTGATCCTTTTCCAATAAAACCCACTTTTCAGTGGCTCATGATTTGTTAGCTAATAGTTGGAGCTAAAATATGTGTTAAAAAAGTTGCTTCTGTTAAGATTCCTGTTTTAGTGTGACCTTTCTTATCACAATATAAAATCTGAATCATAGTGCTTTTACTGTGATTCACAATCCCACTTCTCAGAAAAAAGGAAGCTGGGTCACAGCATCTGTCCTTCCTGTTGCTCGAAGCAGCTGACTGAACTCTGCTCGTGGAGACTTTGCACATATAAATTGAAGGGCTACAAGTGCACCAGAAGGAAGCCCTGGTTCTGTGCCAGCCCCTCTTTCAAACCATTATTAAGTTCCCTCTTTTCTGGCAGGTGTCTGCTGGGTTCTGACAGGTCTTTCCTCCGATCTGTGTGATGAATCATGTTTAAGAGTGACGGATCAAGGAGAAAAACAAACACACAAGCCAACAAAAGGAAAGAAACACCTTCCATTTCATCAGATTTAAAGATGTCTCAATTGTGTTTCTTTGGGTACCTTTTCCTTTTTTTTTAATAGGGATTCCATGAGATTGGCAGGGGTTTGTGATCTCCCTCTGCAGGTGCAGAAACTGAGCCCTGATGACAGCTGAGCACCTGTGACAAAACTGGAGACAAGCTCCTGGGAAACTGGGCCCCTGGGAGGTGGCCGTAGTCTCCGGGGCGAGTCTGTGGTTCTCTCAGCATCAGAGACTTCTCCTTTGGAAGTGTGGCAGTTGTGATGCTGTTCGTATTTGTGGTCACACTTCTCTCGTTACTATTCATAATTGCCCTATGCTGAAATGTCTGGCTGTCTCAGTTCTGCTTTCAGGAAAGAAGAAGGGATTTGTTGGCCCAGCTTGGGCTAGAGTTTTAAGGAGGAGGATGACTCTGGGGCCCGATGTCAGGTGGCCACAAGAAGCCAAGTAGGAGAAAGGTAAGACCTGGGGGGATTTTGACGGGGGCTTCTTGTCCATGAGGACAGGGCCCTTCTGCACGTCTTCTTAGTTGAGACTGCGTGTGCATGTGTGCACACATGCAGGGTTTCTATCGATGTTTCTGGGGAATACCATTTCCTCAAACCCAAGTCCAGTCGGCAGAGAATTGTAAGTTCCTTGGAGTTCCAGATGCAGGATGGTAACTCAAAAGAGTTGGTTTGTTCAATGCTGTCCTTGTTTCATTTCTGCAGGAGGCTTTCCCAGAGCTTGTGGAAGGAGAAGAAACAGGACCCAGGTTCCAGGCAGGCCTCCCCCTCCCATGGGGTGAGGGTCCCACTGGAAGTAGGTAGAAGTCGCTCGGGTCTTCTCAACACCTTGTTTCTCGGTGCTGCAGAAGATTCCTGAGCTGGAGAGTGGGAGGCCTGAGTTTTCATGCCTGCTCTGTCCTGCTGCCTGCTAGACTTGGCAAAGGCCCTGCACCCTCTGCACTTCTGTGTCCTACCTCCTAAATGGGACTGTAACCGCCCCCTACCTTCCAGGCCTGAGACTCCAATAGAGCAATGGAGGACCAGCAAAGGCACCATGCAAGTCAAGGCTTTCTCATTCAGCATCCTAGGTGTCCTCTATGAACAGATTAAAAGGTCAGCTTTTTCTCCCCCCATTGACAGTGCTGGAATTGAAAATATTTGCTCCTGGAGGTGACACTGGTGTATCTGAGCGTTCAAGGGTGGTCGGGACTCTCCCATGTGACTTGGCTGTCTGCTGCAGTAACACTCATGCAGACCCTACGTCCCCCTGTGCCTGTCCCCACCCAGAGTGTCTGTCATTGGTTTTAACCCTTCAGAACCCAGTGCTTCAAGGTGACATGCTGGGCTGGAGCTCTCCCTGCTCCCTGATATGTTGCCTGCTGAGTTTTTCTGGGATGGACACTCACTCTTTCTTTCCATCCATCTTGCAAACGGAGAAGTCTTAAGCTGGGAATTGATTGTGATGTGGTTTGATGTGCAGCTCGTGTGTGTGACTAATTCCAGAAGTGACAAGTTGTTTCCTTTCCTCTTTTCTTAAAACAACTAATCTGGACAGAGAAGGAAAGAAGAACTCCAAGTCTGTGAGAGTTGAAAGAGTGGCTGCCCAGTCTTCATCCTGGAGGAGCAGAGGGGACAAGTGAGGTGCTGCCGCCGTCTGCTGGGCTGCCTGAGCACCTTGGCCATGCTCCGATGTCCCCGGGGCCCATCTATGAAGACTTATGGGGCAAGGGTGGGAGAGAGGGGCTCAGAACTGTCACGACCTTTGTAGCTTGTCACAGTCCTAACTGGAGGGTTGACTAAGCTGACACTACACAATCCCACATGTAAAATGGGGCCACTAACACTGGATGATTTCTGAGGTCCTTTCAGTTTGACTTAGGTTAGTCAAACCATTTGACTTTAAGAGGAGAACAAAAAATCCAAATTTTACTTAGTTATTTTTGAACTACTTGGTTTTATTTCCATAAGATAAACCTTGAAGAACTTCACAAAAAGTACAGTTTTCTTTATTACCTGCTTGATAATGATAATTTAAATCAGTCCTTGACAGTCAACACCGCAATTATTACATACACACTGAGAAACCATATGGTAACTACTGTATAGACAGTGTCTTGCCCTTTTCCTATTTGCAATAAAGTTGGGAGGATTTGTATACATACAAAAAAGAACACATGGAAAATTTATTAAATGCCAAGTAAAAGGTAAAAATATTAATAAAATATTATGGGACCTCTAGAGGAATGAACAGAAGCAATTGACTTGTAAGAAGGGGGAGGCTGACTCAGAAGATGGGCCTTAGGAATCTGAGAAACAGATGATGGAGATGCAACCAGAAATGAGCCCCTTGCTACTTGCTTGGGAAACCCGGAAGTGTGTTATTTAATCAAGGTGTAGGGTAGCAATGCATGGGAAGTTGTATCTGGAGAAATACATGATCTTTGCACTACGAGCAGAGTGCTCAGGTTTACAGGGGTAAATGCAGCTCTATGGGATGGTGGGTGCCCACTGTACCTGGTTACCTATCACATAAAGTTGCCGTGAGGACCAAATGAGATGATACAGGTACAAATCAGAGTCTGGTACTTTCCGATGGCTTCAGTAAGTGGGAGATACTGTCGTTGCTGTTATTCTATTACTACATGGTGCCAGTTCCATGAGAACCTCTTGCCTAGAGGTTCAGAACATGGACTCGGATCGGCAAATGAGGATTAAACGCTGGCTCTGTCCCTCTCAAGCTGCCTGACCTTAGGCGAGTTACTCTTTAGCCTGGTTCCTTATCTGTGAGATGGAGATATTATTAGGATGTGCACCGCAGAAGGTCCTCGTGAGGGTTAAATGCGTGAGTGGATGCAAAGCATTGGAACAGCGACGTTGCAAGTGCTCCAGTGGAGCTATTGCCACAGTCTAGCAGTAAGCTCCCAGGCTCCACAGATGCTGCCCGGGCTCCAGGTTGGGTCTGCCAACTACTGGCTGTGTGATCTTAAGTTACTTTAGCCTTTTTATGTTTTAGTTTCCCAGCTATAAAACGGGAGTAATAAGAGTACCCACTTCACAGGGTAGTTCCCAGGATTGAATGAGGTGAGGATGTGACACAATAGATATTAGGCGCTATTGTTACTGCTGTTGTTTTCCACTGGTCGATCATCTCCAGGGCAGGTGACTGGAGCCAGCCTCGGCTACAAGCCTGGCCCTGGCACAGTGGGCTTCCCAGCCCACGTTTCCCCCTTTCTACCCTTTGTGTGGCCCCTCTGCGTCTCAGGAAATGCTGACCTAAGTCCCTGGGGTGTGGAGTCCCTGTTTCCCATGGCAGGAGCAAGCTGTCCCTTTGAGGATGGCTACTGGAGAGTGGGAAGGGGAAGCATTGAGGGGTCCCAGGCCTTTCTCAGTCCCAGCCCCCGACTCTGGTGCAGGCTGGTCTGGCAGATTCCCTCTGTGCAAACCCAGCCCAGGAAATAATTATGGAAGGGAGTCAATCGCACTAGGGGTGGGCCTGGGGGGACTTTTCACCCACTTTTTTAGAATTGCCTGGTATTCCTTAAGGTTCCTTTTCCCTCGTCCTGTTCTCACCTGACTCTCGGTGCCTTCCTCCTACTGCTTGTGTGCCCTTTGACCTCTGCTGGATGCTCTTGCTGCACTGGACTTCCCCAGCAGTGCTCAAGGTGGAGAAGACCGGATTTCCAAGCACCCCCCCTACCCCAGACAGAATTCCTGCTCTCTCAAGCTCAGCCATTCTACAGCCACAGCATCTCTATGAGGCAGAATTTCCAAGGCAGCTCAGATTCCAAAAAGACCTTTTGTCTGCAGGAGTGCTTGTCACATGCCTTGACCTGGGGTTCAGAAAATGAGATTCTGTAATCACAGATGGTCTGATTGCTAATCTTGTAGAGAGGTGCTGATCGATGTATCTCCCAGGCAACTCTTGCGTTTAATAGAGGCCACCTGGAGGCAGATGCTTCCTGCAAAGGAGGGTAGAAATTTGAAGCATAGTGCAGGCTATGGCAGGAAGTAGATTCTGGCTTTTGGTTGCCCTTCAAACCCACAGCACTGGTTGCCACAGATTTCAAAAACACACAGATTTCAAAAACCTTTGTCTATCTGGACCAGGCCACTGTGGCCTCAACCAACCCCACTCTTATGCTGCTGCTCACAACTCTCTTAGGCTCTTTTGATTTTCTCCCTCCTGCTTTGGTTATACGTGTATTTGTTTTGATCTTCCCTCCTGGATGAGAGCTCTTTGAGGGCTTGTTGAGATTATAGTTCATCTTGCACTGATATTCCGCCGGTTTTTGTGGAATCACAGAATCTCATACTGCAAGGAACCATAAAGATAATACATTCAAATGGTGCTATTTGGCATCATAGCCATGGCTGATGATTCGGATGAGTGGATGAATGTCTAGGTGGGTGGGTGGGTGGATGGATAAATGGAAAAGTAGATAGGTGGATGGGTAAGTTGGTAGCTGGATGAGTGGGTAGAGAGATAGATGGATGAGTGGATGGGTAGATTGATGGATTGGAAGATGAATGAATGGGTAAGTGAATATAAAGATGGATGGCTGGGTGAGTAGGTGGATTTATTGATGAATTGATGGTTTGGAAGATGGATGGATGGTTGTGTGGGTGGATGAGTGGGCAGGTAGATGGATGGATGGATTGGTGAGTTGGAAGATGAAGAGATGGTGGGTAAATGGAAGGATGGATGGATAAGTTGGTGAGTGGGTGGATAGACTGATGGAAGGGTTGATACAGGATAGATAGATAGCTGGGGAGAGAAATAGTATTTGGGCTATCTGCTTCTATTGTATCACTCACACCACGGCCCCAACAACTTTCATTAGTAAAGGAAAGTCCCAGGGGGGATTGAGTGATAAGAGCATGAACCCTGAAATTAGACAAGTTAAATGCTGACTCCATTTAACCTCTCCAAGACTCAATTTCCTCATGTATGAGGGGTGAGGCTTTTTCACTGGAAAATGTTTATGCCAACTCTGGTTGGACCTTTGCTTTTTCAGATACAAACTTAAAGTCAGTGACCTTGTTCCAGGGGTAGATGTTCTGGTTTTGGTCAGCCTCCTCTGAGTGTTTATGACATTGAACTCTGTTCCAACTACAAGGACCAACATACAAGTTGATTCATTTCTTTCTACATCAGGAAGCAAAAGACCACAGAATATACACATTTTGTCACCATGATTTCATTTTTCATATAAAAAAGTCTTTAGGGATGCTTGGACCACTGAGTTAAATGAGAAAGTGAATTAGAGACGGGGTTGACTGAGTGGGAAAATGATTTCCATTGTTGTTCTGAAGTATAAGGTAAAAACACTGTTGACTTTGCTATAGCACTGATATCCCCCGGGATAGTCTCCTTCCTTTCTTTGAGTGGATGACACGGTGTTAGGGGATTGTGGGAACTGAGACCCTCCTCTTCCTCTCACCTACAACATGCCTTTGAGCCTGACCTTGAAGAAGCTTATTTCTTTGGTGCCAATCATTATCCGCATTAAACTGAGCATTTAGTACAAGTCATGTCTTGTACTAAAGGCTTTGCATGCATTTAACCATTTGACATACTATATATTTTACATAGACAGCTGTTACTTTTCCATGCCCACTAAAAGGATAAAGATTTTTCAAAGTCTCTTTTGTTCACTGCTATGCCCTCAGCAGCCAGAACAGAGCTGACACATCACAGGCATCCTGTAAATATTTATTGAGTAACTGTGTGAGTGGTTGCATCTATTTCTCACAAGGACCCTATGGCGTGAATATCATCCTTTCTATTCACAAATGGGGACGCTAAGACTCAGACCTGGTATACTTTTGAAGATATTTTAATTTGTGGGGCCACCATCTGAGGTTCACAGGAAGGGGAAAATGCTAAAGTGAATCATTTTGCCAGGAAAATATGAAGCAAATAAAATTCATTTAGCTCAGTTTTGCTTATGGAAGGCAGTTCTATGAGGTCTCCAGCATGGACTTGCTTCCATGAACTGTATATTTCATCCTCTATGTACCATCAGCGCTTGTGTTGAGGGGGAAATTATACTCATGGGCCCGAGGCGCAAGTGGAAGAGAGTGAACAGTGAGAAAGTGCATACCAGGAACCAGGTCTCTATGTAAATGTTCTGTCACTCCCTCCCCAAGTAATCTGCTTATCATCCCACTTCTCAGGCAGTCCTTTGTCCCAAGACAAAGCAACCCTACTCACGTTCAGCTCTTTGACACAAGAGTCTTTGTCACCGTTCGATCTCCTGTGCCCAGCAGAGCGTCAGATATGTACGAGGTGCCTAATATAGGCCAGTCAAGTGGATGGAATTTCCCTAAAGTAAATTTCAGGGGCACATCTCGTCTCCAAAACACTCTCAGCTTCGGATTCATGCCTTTCGGTTGAGACCTCATTGTGCAATCTGAGTAGGCACGAAGTGAAACGGGGACTGTCGTGGGTTCTGTTTGTTGACAGCAAGGGGCAGATGGTGACTAATTTGGCAATTATTTATTTTGGTCTTATGCAGGGTTTTTGTTCTTCTGTAGCCGTTTGATGGATTGGGCGGCTCCGGACCACACGTGGGTCCATTTCATGCTTGGTCGGCGAGTCCCACAAAGGCCCATTAAATCACTTGAGCTGGGGGCGCGGGAGAGACTGAGAGGGGGCAGGGAATCCTTCTGCCCTCACCTGTCAGACAAAGCCTCCTGGGTCGTGGGGCTGGGGAGGAGACGGGTCTGGACCCTGTGTGGATTCTGCCTCCAAGGTGAGCTGCATCCAGTGAAGATGGGGGCTCTGAACACAAAACTGAAAGCTGGGGACAAGGTGTGAAGTGCCACAGGAGTAGTGCTGAGAAAATGCTCTGACACTTTAGAGAAGGAGCAGAGACACCTGTGGGGGCCAGGGGGCACCTGGGGTGGTGGGCACGGGAGACCAGGGAAGGTCTTCTGCAAGAGACCGTGTTTGACCTGAGTCTTGAAGGTGGATGGGATTGGATGTGCAGAGAAGGTGGAAAAGCATTCAGGAAGCAGGTGTTTCCAAAGCTGCGGCGGAGTTTGGAAAGCGTGAAGAGCGTATGTTAAAGAGCGAGAAGCTCCTCCTGGCTGAAGCAGAAGGCACACAGAAGGGAAAAACTCAGGTGTGAAGTGACGTCTTTGGAATAGATCCCAAGAAGCCCAAAAGCTAGGTGGGGAGGAATTCAGGTGCAGTGGCAAATAGTCCTGGCTTCGAAGTCCGACCTTCTGGGCTTGAGATGTGGCTTGCTAGCTGAGGGACCCTGGGCAGCTGCCCCACTGGGCATCAAAGCACAGCCAACTTGCCCTGTCTTTGACCCTGCCGTGATACACATAATCCATGTAAAGCACTTTGCACAGGCACGTGGGAAGCATTTAATAAATGGTAACAGCTGCCTTGTTATTATTATTATTAATATTAGATAGGTTTCCTGAAAGTTTATCTTGAAACATGTTGGAAAGGAAAATGGATGGAAAGAGCACCCACGTTGCAAATATCTGGGATTTTTGACCTCACTTGTGAGCATTTTAAATTAATGACAAGTTATTCTTGTGAAGAGATACTTTATTTTTGGTGCTTATAGGGCTTAACCCCATTTATTCCAAGCCATAATCAACCATTGTATGGAGGGTATTATTAAATTTGACTTTCAAAAAATTAGAGTTTAGGTAGGAAGAACAACTCAGTTCCAAGCTCACTTTAAGATGTATTGCACACTGCATCTGTGCCAAATACTAAGTTAAGCAGTGACAATACAAAGATCAGTGGTTTGTGGTCCCTGCCCCTAAGTATCTTAACTGAGTAGGGAACAATGACATAAAAAACACAAAACATGGTAACTTCAGTTTGTACAGGTTCAGAATTTAGGAAATTATTTAAATAGCTCTAGGTAAAGTACCTACTGCTACTTGGTGACAGCATACCTAGGTCCATATTTTTTAAAGTAATGAATATTACTTTCATGGTTAAAGCCATAAATTCAAAACTATGAAGTTATGCCAATGAAAGCAATAGAACTATAGACCTTATAAAGCAAGACATCCTAGAGTTTTGTTATATTCTGAGCAACTATAGTTCAATTCTAGGAATTCTGAAGACACCTGAGATACCAGGGGGTGGACAGATTGCCAAGCAATCGTATGCTCTGCCTATGTACACTTAGACATGATGATTCACTCAGGAAGGGAAGAAGCAGACATTGTCTTGTTTGCTTCCTCTGAGCCTGGCACAGTGTGTGCACAGCATTGTACCTATGCCGTCTCATTTGACATTCAACAGTAACCCTGTGGAGTGGAAATTACTATCCCCATTTTATAGACAAGGTGACAGAACCAGAGAAGCTAAGCAAATTTCCCAAGGTCACAGAACTGGTAAGTGGCAGAGCCAGGGTTGGGATGCAGGTGTGTCAGATTCCAAAGCCCTTTCTGCTTTTGCAGTCCAGACTCTCTGATATCGCATGTGTTAAGTTGACAAGGAACAATTTTTAATGAGGCTAATGAAGATGCATTGCACTCTCGTAAAGCAAGGTTCCCTTTGAGATGAGTCATTGATCATCTGATCGGCCACCGCACACGAGGAGGGAGGGTGGAGGTAGCAACTGCTTCTCTCCTGCTGTGTGGGGTGGTGATGACTTTCTCAGAGAGTCTGTCTCCATCCATCCCCTGTGTGGCCTGGCGCACAAACCAGGGCCCTTCTAGAATCCTGGCTGCTTCTGGGACAGCCTCCCTCCAGGCAGCACTGAGATGCTAGCAGAGCTGCTCCTTTCTGCTGGGCCAGCAGAATCCTCTGCACTGCTTGGAGGGACATCTGATCCAGCACAGCACAGACGCTGCCTCTCCCAGTGCTGAACAGTCCAACCATCCTCTGTCTCCTGAGATCCACATGAGTAAGGACTGGCTAAAAACTGGCTGTGCCGGTAAGAATAATAAAGGCAGTCACACTGCACAGTTATATTGTGTTTTATGGTTTGTAATGAGCTTTCTCAAGCCTTTTTAAGGGCATCCAGGTACCGTATGAATCCTTGAGACAGCTCTGCAAGGTAAGTACTCTCTTATTATTCCAATTTTACTAACGATGGAACTGAAGCGCAGAGAGACTACAGGGTTTACCCGAAGTCACAAAGATGAAAAGTGGCAAAGCTAGGATCTGAACGCAGGCAGTCAGACTCCAGTCAGTGGTCAACACACACAACCACTAGGTTATACCACCTTTTGTTTTTCAGGTAGTCTCATACGGATCCTTCTAACTCTGCTTGTCTTTAACTTTGTTGACCTGTGAAATTCTCCAGTGGGTTAGACGTGTCTGTATAAGCTGGAAACTGACTGGGCACTTGCCAGGAGGGAGAGGGCAGAGTGAGGACGGGCACCTTTGGATCTGGACTGGGGGTGAGGTGGGGGGGAGTAAGGGGACCCTCTTTCCTCTCTGGCAGAGAAACCAAGATGATGTGAGCCTGCAATAGTCAGAATTTCCAGTTGTCCAACTGGTCGAGTGGGCACACTGACATTCTTTTAACCAAATGCAGAGGAAAAATGTTTTGCAGACAAAGCAAAGGAAATTGCACTTCCTACAGACTCAAAGCCTGGTGGCTTGGACTTGGTGCTCACAGGCCTCTATTTAACTTTTTGGGTGTTACTTGCATGGATAGCAAAAGGGCAAGAGAAAAAGCACAAGCCAAACTTCTTTTGTCTGCATGTGAGTTGGGATCCTTGAACTTAAATTCATTTCCGCCTTCCTGAGTCATGAACTGAATGCTGTGCACCCGGCACATTTACTAGGTGGGTAGGAACGGTCTGTTGGGGTCAGGGTGGGGGCACTCTGCTAACTTAGTGTCTCCCAGCCCTTCTGCGACGGACAGTCCGAACCAGCCCTCTCTCTCAGCGCCACATCAGCCTCTCTCAAACGCATGCTTTTCAGGTACTTGAATCTTTTTCTAATCACATACTTTATGCACAATCATATGCTGAATGTTCAGAATGGTTCTGTGAAGATACACACAATCCTAAGATGTGTCGCCCATTCCCCAAAGCTTACCGTTTGGTGAAGAAAACACGGGACAGTTAGTAAATGCTACGCCCATGATCCTCTGCTCCTCATCAAGGATGACGGCCTCATCTTAGTCTTCCTTTCACGACTTTTCTTTTCTTTTTGCTGATGCCGACTCCACAGCACTTTTATTTCTGGCCTTCACCAGATGGCGCATTCCGGTTTTCCTCTTCCCTCTGTGTCTTCCGTCTCTCATTCCTCCTCTTCCGGCTCCCCAAATTAGGTTTCCCAGTGCCAGTCCTTATCTATTCTACTGTTTTATTTTCTTGATTCAGATTTCTAGTTTTGGTGGGGCAACTAAAAATACTTATAGGAAAATATTTAAAAATACATCTGAAAGCTTTGAGGAGCAACTGGTGCAGGCAGGAAGGTGAGGTGCCGTGACCCTGGAGAGAAGGGCAGCAAAGCAGAGGAGCTGTACGTCTGCCTCTGATTGCTGCCTGAGGGTATCTTCACTCTCAGCATGGGCTGAGAATAGAGCCCAGGCAGAAAGCATCAACCTGCTGTGGCACATTGACAGAGGTCTCTGCAGCATTTGGGACTGCAGCAACCACAGAGAAGGGAGCCCCCAAATATGCAAAAGAATTCTCCAAAGTCATCAGCTGATTCCTAAGTTGCACTTGCACAGAGTGAGATTCCAAGGTTCGCAGAAGAACAGAGCAGCTGGGAGCCTGAAGAGCTGAGCAGGGATTTCAGCAGTGAACAGTACTAAGGAGCTGGAGGATGGAGTTCAAGTCTTGCCAGAACAGACGGTCCTTGGTGAACACCCTGAGATGTCAGCTGAGAGTTCAGGCGGCCTGAGTGATGGAAGTGAGGGCTATACCCCAGAGTAATTCTCGCAGAGTAAGGACTGTGCTCTAGGGGAAAGGGCAAAATGTAAATAGATCAGCAGTAGCAAAGCCTAACACCAAACCTGGACAGGCTGAAGGTGATCTACTGATCCATTATCTGCCCGAAGAAAAGAAAACATTAACCCTCCTTGGAGAAAGACAACATTATCTGGAGCATCTACAAGTTTTGATCCGTACTGTCATGCATCCAATCAAAAAGTACGAACTGTGCTAAAAAGAGGAACAAATATTCAAACCCCAAAGGAAAAGAGATAATATAAATAGACCTACAGGAGACTCAGATAATAATCAGGCAGAGCTTTTTGATGATTCTGCTTTGGAAAAACCACACCAATAAGTTCCCCAAGAATAGACAGACTCTAACCCTAGTTAATAGCTATACCTAAAGTCTATCCACTTCTCATGTAGACTATTAGAGACAAAAACCCACATTTGCAATTAATTTAGAAGTAAATGGTCATATGTTTCAGATGGAATATATAGTAAGCTGCTAGATCTACAAAACGAGATGAACAGAGAAAAGCCTTTAAAAATAAGATGGGACACACTCCAGGTCTAACCAGATACAACTATACTCAAAAAAATCTATAAATTAACAAGGATTGGAGCCCACCAATTTAAAGAAGACTTGGAATATAGGGGGTGGAAAATTTTTGTTAGCTCTTTTTTTTTTAAATTTAATCCTGAGAAAGTTCATCCAATCTCGAGTCATTAACCATGGCTTCTATGTAGATGGTTCCCAACTCCTTACCATTCCCAGGAATTCAGACCTGATTTTCCAGCTTTCTGATGCACATGTGCACCTGTGTGGCCCACTGAAATCTCATACTCGATGTACTCTACACTGAGTGTGTCATTGTCTCTCAGACTTGCTTGCCTTTCTTTCTGCTAAAGGCACCACCATTTCCCCTCATTTTCAGGCTTAAAACTATAATCATATTTGGTTCCTTTGTCTTCCTCAAAATCTCCTAGAATTATTCATAATTTGCCTTTTCCGTATTATCACAGCTATAATCTTAGGTAGATCTTTGTGCCTCTTACTTAGACTTTAGACATTGCTTCTTCTTTTAAAAAATGAAACATAATTCACACACCACATTTAAAGATTATAAGTTAGCAGTTTTCAGTATCTTCACCAAGTTGTTCAACTATCACCACTATCTAATTCTAGATCTGGGCCCTGAAGGGAGGTTCAGCAATGGGAAAAAGTAAAGTCACCAGGACAAGATGGAAATAAGGTGGGTAGGGAAGTTGGGGACCCTTTGTGGTCAGATCTCCAAGCAGGGTGGGATGCAGAGCCCTGGTGTCCTGTTGCAATGTTGAGCTTACATCTCTGTTGGACTTTTCATCTTTTTTTAAAATTAAAGACTCAAGATACACTGTGAGGCAGGTAAGTCAAGAATGATTACATCCACTAGAAAGAAGAAACAGGGGCCGCTGAGAGGTGCCAAGATTTGTCCAAGATTACACAGCTGGTTCCTGCACCTCTGGTCTGGACTCCAGCCCACGCTCTCGATACTGGGCCACACCTCTTCCAGGGCAAAGAGATTATGTCAGAGTCTATCTTAGGTGATGTAGATACCTAAATTAGAAAAGGATCTGGATATAAAATAAGCTCATTTCTGGTGAGCTGTTTCTCTCAAGTTGTTTCTCAAGTGTAGACTAGACACTGCACTTGGACTTGGCCACTTGAGTTCTAGTTCCGCTATTTGTCCGTCATGTGACCTTGAGGATGTCATTGAACATTTCTGAGGCTCAGTTTTCTCACCTGTAAAGCTGAAACAATTAATACTTATCTCACCAATCAGCTGTGAGGATCAAATCGGGTAATGCATACTTAGTGCTAAGAAAACTGCTAAGTAGTAGACTAATAGAGGTTGTTATGATTTTTTCTTTGACAGTAATGGATTCTGCAGGTAGGGTTACAGAGATGTTCTTATGCACAGGCTGTCTCAAGCTACTGAAAATATTTATTTGCTCATTTATTTATTGAATAAATATTTATCCAGTGAAAATTATATGCTATTCTAGAGGGATGGGATAAGATGGGAAAGAAATCAGATAAAGTCCCTGCTCTCACGGAGCTTATATTCTTATGGGGGAATATAAACCTAAACTAGTAGGCAAATAATTTCACGTTGTGATATGTGTGTGAGGATATAACAGTGACTGTGAGGGTGGCTCCTTTAGATGGAGTGGTCAGGGCAACAAGATGAGCTAAGACCCCAAATTTTCCTCCCTCTCCCAACAGTTCCTCGCCTGCACTAATTCCTGCAATATTTTGCAAACTGAGGTTCATGCAGACTTGCTGTCTCACAACGGAGTATTAATAGTTGGAATGATCGTAAAGATTGCTGTGCTGTTCCCTACCTCCCCGGCTCTCCAGCCAGAGGCAGCACATGATACCTTATTCTGATGACCATAGAATTTGGGGATGGGAGGAGTGGAGCTCGGGCAGTCTATGGTAAATTGATTTCTCCCTCAGTATCCACTCACATCATCTCCTTTTACATCCAGTGGACACTGAATTTGACAAGCTGGGACTATTCCCCGAATCACCACTTTTGCCCCTCTGAGCTCTGTGAGCATCTCTTGACCAGGCTTGTGGACTGAACTCCAGGGCAGCCATTCCGAGTCTGGCAAAGTGGGAGGGCAGGGGATGGGCCTTTGGAAGTCTCTTATAATTTTGAAGGTATTTGATAAGTCATCTCAATCTTCAAAATTAGGTATCATCCCAATTTTGTAGATTGCAAAATTGTGATTCAGAGAGATTAAGTAACTTGCCTTAGTTTACACAGATAGTGGCAGAGTTGAGAGTCAAACTCAGATCTTTTTGGTGGTGAAGTTTATGTACTTCCCCCCTTCTTCATGCCAAGTGGCAGCTAATAAAAGCAGGCCCAGAATTAGAACCCTAGTTCCCCTTCTGGAAGCCTAATGCTTGTTACATGAGGTCAGAAAATAGTCTCCAGAATTTTGTTGTAGTGGAAAAGCAGCTTTTCTTGTGGCCAATATGGTTCTCCTTTGCATCTCGGCTTAGTGACACTGGTCAGGCCATGTCACATGGTGGAACCAGCACATGGTTAGACATCAGAACAGATTGCTCAGCCTCCCTCAACCTCACTTTCCTTGTTTGTAAGGTGGAAATGCTAATATTCATGTTTCCTACCTTAGTGGGTTATTGCAAAGATCGAATGATGTTATGTTCATGGGAAGGATTTGAAGACTATGAAAGTCTATGAAGGAAACACATAACAGTGTGGTGCCTGAAGATCAAACCTCGGGGTAGCAAGGACAAAAACCTGGCAGAGCCTAATGCCGCGGCAGTTTTGAGTGATTTCTCTGCAGGTGTGCCCTTGACTTAACTTCTGCTTCAAAGTCATGATTTTCAGGTCCATTTGTTTCCCATTGGCCCTTCTATTCTGGAGATGCTTAGCAAAACACACACAAAAAATCATTTAGGCATCCATCTGCCCACTTTTTCATTATATGTTAAACACACAGAGTATCCCAGTTACAGGGGATAAGGTACAGTGCCCAAAATAATGAACCCCCGTAGTGTAGTCCTAATGGGAGAGATAGGCTACTCTCTCTCTCTCTGTGTGTGTGTGTGATTGAGCACTTAAAAGTAATAGTAAGTACTTTATCTACATTTTCCTATCTTTACAGAAACCTGATAATGAAGTGATTATACTCCCATTTTACAGACAAGGAAACTTAGGCTCTGAAAACTTAAGCAACTTGGCTAAAGCCCAGTGATTAGAAAGTATGGAGCTAGGATTCATTCTCAGTTGTATCCCCAAAGCCCAATTCTCATCCTAATGATTGCACTAAACTATATGAATATAATTGCTTAAAATTTCCCCTTTTTTTCTGGTGGGTTTCATAGATTTTGCTGGGTTTATCAACCATAAGAAAGCTATGAGTATCAGGTAGATTGTAAAATGGTTGCCTGGGACTGGCTCAGGAATATGCATTAGGGGCTGGCATGGACTGAGATGAACATAATATTGGCCTGTAATGGCACAAAGTTTATCCCATAGGCATGGATGAGAGATGTTTGGAAAGTAGCTTTAGAAAGCAGTTAGCATGTTGATGATTTAAATATCAAAGCTTTTAAGGAATCTGGAAACTTCTTTTTGTCTGATGTTATTGTTCCATGCTTGTTCAGTTATTGGCTCTGTTAGGGAGGCAGACCCACCATGAGTGATATAGAATAAGGGATGCACTGTAGGCATTAGACCTTACACAATGGCAGGAGGTGGTGGAGAAGGCTACTAAGCCTGTTGCTTTTACTCCTGGTACTGAGTCTGAAGTTGCTCTAGGTCAGCAAGGCCACAAGCTGGGACTAGAAGACAGATGTGAAACAGTGGATTGTGAAAACAATTTGGAACCCACAAAGGCAAACTAGAACCCATCTGGAACTTGCATCTTTCTCTCACTGATGCCAACTTCAATGACCTCCAAAAAAAGCTGGTGCTCTTGCCACAGAGCTGCATGTGCACCTGTCCCAGGATGTGGAGATGCTAAAGGCGGAGACCTGGGGTGACCTGCAGAAACCACAGGCCCAGCAGCTGGCCCCTGCCAACAACATGAACCAACGGATCACCAACAATGTGCGTGAGGTGCGCTGGCATATGGTACCAACACTAACCTTCAGAGCATGACAGCTGCTTTCACTTGTGACCAATTCTAATGTGGAACCAGAGAAAGGAATTCTGGGAAACACAGTTCCAGTTTAGCGAAATTGGCACAATACAAAATCTCCACGCATCCTGCTCTCTTACGAAATTTATAGTAGATCCACACAACTTAGCACTAAATTGAGTCCTGATTACATGAAATTGTCATGTCTTCCAACGTGATGGCAGCTCCTTCTATGTGAACCCTACCTTATAGTTTTTATTTCCTAACTCTTCCTAACTGTGTGGCCTGGGACAAGTAACCTTAAAATGATAACTTATGTTCATTGAGGGCTTATGGTATGTTGGGCACATTGCCAAGTGTTTCACATGCACGATCTCATTTATTAAAGCAGGTTCCATTATATGCTCATCTTACAGATGAGGTGCCTGAGGCATGGAGAAGACTTGCCCAAGGTCACATAACAAGTAGATAGTAGAACTGGGAATCAAACCCAGGCAGCCTGACTCTGGAGCTACCCGGGGCTGTATCGTAACCACCACTCTGCACTTGGCCTTGACTTTCCCATTTGCAAATTGGGACTGTAATATCTAATTTTTAGTTTTGTATGAATTGGAGATAAAGAGTGCTAAAAAATGTGAAATGTACCTGGCATTTAGTAGATCCTTAATAGATGGCATTTTGCAAAACAAAACCAAGAAACCTTACTTCTTCCAGGGCATTTGTGCCCAGTTTCTTTTGGTCAATTTGATATTCATTACGACAATTTATTGTCCCAGCCTCATTTAACTGTCAAGTCATTTGGCATTAGTGATCATCTTGCTGGTAAAAGTATTCTCACTTTGCCTGGCTCCTTCTCACCATGGAGTGTGTGTGTGTATGTGTGTGTGCGGTGCACGTGTATTAATTTCTCTGAACCTCAGGGGAGGGGTACCAAGACACAGGGAGAGATCTGCGACATGTTTAAAGCTGTGCACATTTAATCAATGGACAGGAGAGCCAGGAGGTGTTCTGGACCCTGGCTGACCTGCCCCTGGGGGGTGTGCCAAAGCTGCTCCATGTCTTCACGTGCCCTGGCCTCCCCATCTCAGTTGTCCCTGCTCCATCCAGGTGTGGCTCTCCAAAGAGTGCAGTCACTGTCCTCATCATGATCCCACAGCAGGGAGCTGGCAGCTGGCAGCCAATGCCAGACAGAGGAGACAGGAGCACAGAGGGAAGTGACTTCCAAGGTCACACACAGCTGTGATCAGAATTCATCTACAAAACAGGTTGTCTACTTCCCAGGCGAGACGCCTTTCAAAAAATTATGAAACCACTGGACATAGAAAAACATGTAAAAAATTATATAATGAAGAACCATGTTCATACCACCCAACTTAAGAAATATCACTAATATGACTGAAGCCTGTGGGTCCCCCCATCGTATCCTCTTGCCTCCTCCAGAGGTAACCATTACCTTGAGTTTGGTGTTTCATTATTTCCATTTATTTATCAGTGATTAGCTACATATGTCTGCAAACTTTAATGATATGTAGTACTAATTTACATATTTTAAAGCAGTATAAATTGGCTTCTACTGTATATATGTATCTCATCTCCTACAATTCTTTTCCCCCAACTCAATATTATGTTTGTGAGCTCATCCAAGTTGATGTGTGTAGCTTCCATTCATTCATTTTTCACTGCTGTTTGGTATCCCATTGTATATCTACAACATAATTTATTTATCCTTTCTTCTGTTGATGGATATTTACTTTATTTATTTTTTTGCAACAACAAAGCCATCATAAACATTCTTGCCTATGTGTCCTTGTTCACATATGCCAGAATTTTTCTAAGGTATGGCATTAGGAGTGAATTGTCAGGTTGAAGGGTCAAAGGGATTTAGTCTAAGTGATCTTCAAAATGGTTATGTCAGTGTCACACTCCCACCCACAGCACGTAAGAGTCTCTAGAATTCCCCATTATTACTGACACTAGGCATCATCAGACTTTTTCTTTTTCCCAGTTCAGAGGGTTCGAAATGGTGTTTCACTGAGTTCCTACTTTATACTTCCTTGATTACCAATGAGATTGAACATCTTTTCATATATTTATTAGTTAATCCTATTTACTCTTCTGTGAAATGCTTGTTCATGTTTTTTTGCCCATTTTCCCATTGGCTGTTTGCCTTTTTTTTTAAGTCAAAGTTCTCGATATATTCTAAATTTTAGTCCATTGACAAACACATGTATTCTAAACATCTTCTCCCAGCCTTTTGCTTATCTTTTCACTTGGCTTGCTATACATTTTTAGTGGACAAAGTTTTATTTAAATTCCATCAAATTTATGTATTGTCATCTATGTTTTATGGCTTATTTAGGAACTCCTTCCCTACTTGGGGTCATATAGGTATTCTACCTTTTCATCTAAAGATTTAAAGTTTTGTTTTATACATTTTTCTCTTAATTACATCTGGAATTTATTCTTACGTGGTGTGTTTATAGAGATCCAATTTCCTGCATAGATAAGCAAGCGACCCAGCATCATTTATTTATTAAAGAATTCTTTGCTCCACTAATCTGCAATGCCACCTTGCATTGTCAATTTTCCTTAAATTTTCAGGTGTATTTCTAGACTTTCTATGCTATTTTGTTGGTCTGTTTGTCTATCTTCATGTCAATACCTGACTCCCAATTACTCTAGCTTTATGACACATCCTTTTACCCAGTAGAATGTGTCATTTTCTTTGATCTTCCACTTCAGAGTCGCATCATTGTTCTTGGACCATTGTTGTTCCATTTAAACATTAAAATAAGCTTGTCTAGATCCTCCAGCAACTCTCAGGATTTTGACAGGAATATGTAGATCAATAGGGGGAAAGTTGGCATCTTAAAGAATGTAAGTCTTCTACTAGGTTATTAAATATGAAATGTCCAATTTCAAATCAAAAGTTTAGTTTATTATATCTCAAACAAGAAGCAGTAAAATTAATCAAAGTATGTCCCTAAACTATTGACACAATTTTGCCATTTTAAGGATAGCTTGTTTATGCCAGCAGCGAAGAAGCCTGGAGAGCAGGTGGCATATGAAATTGCAAGAAGTGTTTTCCACAGCTTGTTGAGAATTGAATATTTTTCCTTGCAAGAAGTGGTCCAAAGCCTGGAAGAAGTAGTAGTCAGTTGGCACAAGGTCTGGTGAATACAGTGGATGACAGAGAGTTTCCAAATCCAGCCTCTGTAGTTTGCGCAGCGTTGTTTGTGCACATGTGGTCAAGCTTTATCTTGCAAGAGGATTGGCCTGTCTCTATTGACCAATCTTGGCTGCTTGATCACAAGCATCATCATCATTTTGTCCAGCTGGTTGCAGTTGACATCCACTGTAATAGACTGACCAGGTTTCATGAAGCCATAGAGGATAATACCAGCACTGGACCACCAGACACCATTAGCTTTTTTGGAAGAATATCCGGTTTTGGACTGTGTTTTGGCACTTCTTCTGTATCTGACCACTGCGCCGAATGCTTGCGATTATCATAAAGAATCCATTTTCATCATACATAACAATACGGGGTAGAAATGGTTTGCTTTTATGTTGTGACAAAAAAAGGCAACTTCAAGACAATTTCTCTTCTGATATTCGTTTAATACCTGTGATACCCATCTATCCAGTTTCTTTATCTAGCCAATTTGTTTCAAATGTATTTATGGAATTCTATTATTTTTAAAATTTCTGTGGTAAATATGCTCTTTTTATATTTTTTTAAAAATATAAAAACTATATCTTATAGTTTATGTGTTCATTTATGTTTTTTCTTGGCCAATACTGTCAGAAAGTTCTCCATTATATTAGTATCTACAAAATTTATTGTTTAATCTTTATTTTTTAATTTATTAATTTCTCATCTTGTTTTTACTCTTTTCTTCCTTCTACTTTCTCTGGGTTTATTTCATTTTTCTTTTTCTAACTTTTTAAGTTGGATGTTTAGCTCATTAAATTTTATCCTCCTTTTCTAACCTGATCACTTTGGGCCATAAATTTCTCTCCAAAACTTTGGTTGTAACCCATAATTGTTAAATGTAATATTTTATATTATAAAATTCTAAGTATTTTCTAACTTATATTGTGTTCTCTTCTTTGATCCATGACTGATTTCTAAGTGTGTTAATTTGTCAAATACTAATATGTATATATAGTGTATGTGTGTTCTTTTCTTGTTATTGATTTTATCTCAGTTGCATTGTAGTTAAAGAATGTGGTCTGTATAAAACAGCATCTTTGCTATTTGTTGAGATTAAGCTTATGGCCTAATGTCATAAATGCTTTTTATATGTCCAAGAAAAATATGTTTTCTAATTGTAAAATTCAGGCCCTAGGCTCAGCAGCAATGTGCCTTTGAGTAGGATCTGTGGTGGGAGGGTTTCTGGCCCTTGGCCACGTGGTAGGCTGCTGTTGCCTGTTCTCTGCGTGAGGCTGGGGTGGGGCCAGAGGGGCTTCTTGCCCTTCTCCTGAAGGGTTTTCACTTCGACCTCCCCTCTAGAGCCAGTGGATCTTAGCCCGGGCCCTGGGGACAAGAGAGTTCCAGTGGCCGAAACCTTTTGCTTCATGTCTGTGAAACACTGAGAGGGCCTTTCTCAGGTCTCCTGCCTTGCCTCTGATTTTTCTGTTGAGCACCTACTGTTTGTACATGAGTGTGAACATCGCCTGTGTCTGAGGCTCCCAGAGATTCTAAACCGTATGCTGGCCCGCTCTTCGCCTTTAAGAACTTAAAGTTCAAGCTGTTTTATTCTTACCTGTTTTCACAGAGATGCTTCTGCTCCCACACTAATTCTCCTACCACTGGAGTAGATGCTAAAGCAATAAAATTTGTTATTTTAGACAAGGGATTAATAGGGAGGATGGAAATATGGAAATTCTCAGGCTGTGTGGCTTTCTTTAGGAAAACTTTATGCCTCCTTTATACCCGTTGCACTAAGTCCTCATGGTTCCCGAGAATGCCCTCCTGGTGGTTCCAGGTGAAGAAGGCTGAGATTGACTGTATTTACCTATTTTTATTGTGGTGAAATCTTATCGGTTTCAACCTGATACCAAACCCTTCATAGTCTGTTCCCTGACATTTATTTCAGAGACTCTTTGCAGATCTCTTCTAAATACCACCCAAGCCTCTGCAGCTGCAATGCCTGTCCTCGTAGGACACATTTAGGGGATTTATGAATACCTTAAAAACTTTGTGCCTTGATACACATCTCAGCCTCTTCTCCTTCCCCAACTCTCTGAATCCCCGCTGATTCCTAAAAGCCACTAATCAGGGATGAGGAGTCTGTGATAAAGGTTTCTGTGTGTTTAGAAAGCTAGGAGCAAGAGAAAATAATTATTTACCAGGTCACTCTGTCCCCAAACCACCCTTTGAAATTCTGTTTCTATGAACTGCCATAATTAGTTTTTTTTTTTTTATCAGTCCTCATGAAATGAAAAGAGTAATGACTTCCTGCAGGATTATAAATAGTTATGGAGGGGCTGACCTAGAACACAAGTCACTGCTTATGTGCCTAACGATAAATGTCAGGAGGAATTAATTGGGGAAAGAGATAAACCGCACTGCAAAAGGGAGGGTGTTTCCTGAAAACTCTGCCCAGAAAGGGTTTGGAGGGGCCTGAGACACCCTGTGGGAACTTTGATAAAGGCCCCTCGTCTTTGCTCTATAAGCGGTGCTGGGGGAGCAGACTCTAGGCAGCGGTCCCCAACATTTTTGACACCGGGGACCGGTTTCACGGAGGACAATTTTTCCACCGATGGTGGGTGGGGGGCGAGGCAGAACCCAGGCAGCGATGCGATCAATGGGGAGTGGTTGGAAATATGTTCACTCACTTGCCTGCCGCTCACCTCCTGCTGTGCGGCTCGCTGGTTCCTAAGTTTCACGGAAGACAATTCTTCCACGGAGGGGTGGGGTGGGCTGGGCTGGGGGTGGTGGAGGTGCAGTGTGGGGGGGGCGGGGCGGTGCAGCTCTGTGGCCCTGTCCCTAACAGGTCACGGACCAGCACCTGTCCGCAGCGCAGGGGTTGGGGACCGCAGCTCTGGTGGATGCTCACGTTGGAATGACTCCCCCACCCCCATACCCAGGCATCCTTTACATTCCTTGATTCAGAATCTCAGTGGAAAGGGGTAACAGGATATGGGGGCTACTCTTGTCTCCTTTATGGCACCAGTTATGATGAGAGGTTTAGATAAAGTCATCAAGGAAATTTGGTATTAAGGAAAATTCATGAATTCTTAGAGCTAGAAGACATCTTAGAGAAGAGATTCTCCAAGTACCTGATGTAAAACCTGTTTTCACAATAACACTAAGATACCATTTGTCCTCCCACTTTGTTTATTCATTTATTTTATTGTGTTGATGTCTGCATTGATAAGGAAAAAGCAATGTGAGTAAAACTGCTGGCAGCTTGGTGCGAATCAAGGCAGTGGGACCAAACTAGTAGTCAGTGTATTCTTAATTCCACGTATTTTCCATGAGAATAATATGTTTCACTTAAGAACGTCCTTGATGAACCAGTGAAAAGTATGAATTTTATTAAATCTTGACTTTTGAGCACACTTATTTTTAATATTCTGTGTGATAAAAGGAAAAGCACTGTGCTTATAAAACACTTCTGCTGTAGACCAAGGTATGAATATGACGATTGTCTAGAAAAAAAAGCAGTTGTGCTATTGTTTGAGTTACGAGCTGGACTAGCTAGTTTTTCAGAGAACACCATTTTTACTTAACAAAAAAATGACTGACAAACTATGGTTACTCAGACTTGAGTATTTGGCAGATAGTTTCTCAAAAATGAATGAAATGAATCTGTTACTTGAAGAAAACTTACTGACAGTATTTGTTGTAGTGGTAAAATTTGCATTTTCAAGTAAAAATTAGCATTTTGAAACTGTTGTATCTGTCATTCTGAGCCTTGGCAGCCTCCCAATAGTAATATTTTTCTGATGAGTATAATAGTAGTATTAACAAATGTGATTTTTTTTTGTTATCATATGATGAACTGTATTAACATTGGGAAAATCTGTATAACCTACTAAAATAATATTTTCCAAATGATCAATGTATAATGTTATGAAATCCAAAAACATGGGCAAAAGATTCATTCAAAGTGTAACAGAGTTCAAAAGTTCGCTGATATTTCAGATTCTATTATATTTTGTCATTAATCTTTAAGACATTACCACTTGTCAAGTTCGGTGCAGTATCAAAGAAAAATATCCACAATTATCTGGAAAAGCTATTAAAATCCCCTCCCCTTCCAAATTACATACCTGAGTGAGGCAGAATTTTCTTCACATCATCCAACCAAAACAGCCTATCACACCAGACTGAATGCAGAAGCATATTCGAAAATCTAGCTGTCTTCTATTTCAGGCAGACATTAAAGAGATGTGCAAAAATATAAAACAATGCAACTCTTCTCATTAAATTATTTTGATTGATAAATATAGATGTTTTTCATAAAAATGTTATTTATATTAATATGTGATAGGTCTATTATTGTTACTTTAGATGAATTGATAATAAATATTTTGAAATTTTTAGTTTTAATTTCTAAATGGTAAATATCAATAAACAAAATGACTGTAAAGACCTCATGGATTTTTAATAGTGTAAAGGAATATTGAGACCATAAATTTGAGAACCATTTTGACCAAGGGAATTAAATTATCCTTGTCTGAACCTGTTAAACAGTGCTCTACTAAGTCTTTGAAAGGACATTCTACTTTTTGCCATATTTTCAAATTTTGAGTAATCTTTCTTGACACTTTTTTCTTTGATTAACTCATTTTTTAAAAAATGTCAAAATATTAAGGGAACACAAATGTGTTTGTTACATGGATAGCTTTTGACACTTTTATTTTTATCCAATCTCATGGATAGATATTAGTTATCTATTGAATGAGTTCTTTTGTATTACTAAAATTGGGTCTTCATAAACTAAAAATAATTCTGACTCAGAATCTCCTAAGAAATTGATGTGTCATATTCTAAGACAAAGATCCCAATGGGCATGTATACATACTGATATTTGGAGTTCTATTGGAAAGTAGAAATTGAGTGGTTTATTTAAGTTATGGAATCTTTTACACCTCTTAAACGGACATAGTAAAAAATGCCAAGAAACTGTTCATATAGAAGCAGGCAGGGTACCCTAGATCCCAGGTAAGCAGCTGGTCCTGAGAGTAAATCCCAGCCCTCCACTTGCTATTTGTTTAATCTTAGGAAAGTTAATTAACCTCTCCAATTCTCAGTTCCCTGAGACTAATAATACTTACCTTTGACGGTTATAGTTAGGATTAAAGACTGTGTAGGTGTAAAATGTATTACAGAATGTCTGGCTGAACGCTTAATAATTACCATTTTTATTACCATCATTACAGATATACAGCCTAATCCCTGTGTTAGTTTCTTTCTGCTGTTGGAGCATATAACCAAAAATTTACGAGCTAAAAACAATGGAAATTTATTCCTTTACAGTTCTGGAGGTCAGAAGTTTGAAATGTGTTTTACAGGCCTAAAATCAATATGTTGTCAGGACAGGTTCCTTCTAGAGGCTCCATCTGTTTCTTGCCTCTTCCAGTAGTGGCACTTCTGGTGGGCTGCTGTCCTTCCTTGGCTGTGGCTGCATCACTCCAATCTCTGAGTCAGTCATCACACGGACTTCTCTTCTCTCACCTTCTTCCTATTGGATATTTATAATTATATTACATAATCCAGGACAACTTCCCCATCTCAAGAACTTTAACTCAACCACACCTGTAAAGTCCCTTTTGCCATATAAGGTAACATGCCCAGGTTACAGGGATTAGGACATGGGGTATTTTGGGGGAGGCAATATTCAGCCTACTAGATCCTCTCACTGTACAGTAAGAAAACCGTGTCCCATCGGAGGTGAGGATATTTGCTGAGAAGGTCGTGGAGCTAATCTTGGGTGAGGAAAGGTAGGCTTTCGACATCCACTCCCACCAATTCCTGGTTGGAAACTCTGCTTGAGGCCTCTGACTCCCCAGGCAGGGCCTTTTCTCCTAACTCCCCTGCACCCCCTCACAGAGCTGCCACTGCACACACAAGCCCAGGGCATTGTTAACATCATATTCCATAAATCCACAGACATGGTGTCTTTCCCACCTTCCTGATCAGGGATTGAGAGTAATACGTCCATTTCAACAGTTTTGAGGGCATAAAAGCCATTTAATGTCACAGTGAAGATTAATTATGGTTTAGTTGATATCCAGGTACATAACATAAGACCAAATGACCCAAGGCTTGGTGTCTTCATGGCATTCACAGCATTATGTATAATGTCCAGGCGAGCCAAGATTTGATATTCTTTCTAAGAGTTCCTTTGTTGCAGCTACATATTTTTAGCCATTACAGCCTATGCTATCCCATCCCACCACCCCACAAGCCCACCCCCAGGCTGTTTATGTAACATGGTTCCACAGACAGAGTGACCTTGGGGTCTCTCCCTGTTAGGGTCTGGCAGGATGGACCATGAATGGGTTCCTGGGCGAGACACCAAAGAAGGTTTTGCACCTGACAGTGAAATGCTGTCAAGATTTAAGACTCTTGAATAAGAAGAAATCAAAAGCCCTCCCTTCTAACCCATTTTCCCAAGGAATGTCTTTTATAGTGGGTTTAATGGTGGCCTCCAAAAAGATGTCGTAAGGGAAAATGCGTTTGTATAGGCAACAGGTTTCTTAGGCCAAACTAAGATGACTGCTAAAGTGTTTTTTCCGGCCTGGCCCCCCACCTAGCGAGCCTTCTGGGGAGGCATGAGTCAGCATACTTACGTAACCAAGGTGTCATCTCCTACGTGAACCCATGTGATCACGCTTTCCCATGGCATGTTGCCACTATTGCTCAGAGCCATGTATAAGCGCTCGCCATGTTCTCTGCCATGCTTTTAGCTGCTGCTGTATCCCCCGACAATAAAGAGCATGTCTCACCTGCCCGCCGCCACTAGCCTTTTCTTCCAATTTCCAAAGCCTGCGCCAGAGCACGCGCTAGCCACAGAGCATCCTCCCACAGATATGCCCGTGTCCTAATCCCTAGAACCTGAGAATATTACTTTATACGGCAAAGGAATAAATATCACCTTAAATGGTAACAGATGTGATTAAGGATCTTGAGCTGAGGAGATTACCTAGAATTATCTGGGTGGGTCCTAAATGCCTTCACAAGTGTTTTTATAAGAAAGTGGCAAAAAGAGATGAGACAGAAGAGGACAGAGACACACAGAGGAGAAGGCCCTGTGAAGATGGAGGCAGAGATTGTAGTGATGTGACTTACAAACCTAGGAATGCCACTGGATGCCCACAGCACCAGGAGCTGGAAGAGGTAAGGAAGCGATTCTTCCATGGAGCCTTCTGGGGGAGGGCAGCCCTGCTGACACCTTCCTTCCAAGTCTTCTGGCCTCTAGAACATGTGAGAAAAAACTTCTGTAGTATTAAGCCATCCAGTTTGTGATACTTTGTTACAACAGCCCTAGGAAACTGATACACTTTTGATGGGCTGGGACAGGCATGCCTGCTGCTTGTAATAACAGCAAATATTAATTGAACATCCACTCTCTGCCAAGCACTGCACTAAGCACTTTAATGCATTATCTCAATCAATTACACAGCAACTTCATTAGACGGGCATCATTGTCATGCACCATTTACAGGTGAGAAAGCTGAGACTTAGGGAGCTCTGTTGGTTGTCATCAGTAGCCTCCAAAATTACTCCGAGGACAGCCCATTTCACTGGGAGGAGGAGTCAGGGAAAAAGAGATCAGAGCAGAGGGGCACCAGCTGGCAGAGAGAGGCCCAGCATTGCTGGGGGCACTTTAGCAGCTGCCCAGGAGAATACATGAGCTACTTTCAAACCTCGCCAGGGGAGGGGCAGGGCTGGGGGTGTGTGTGTGGAGGGGACAAGAGTGCTGGGGCTCAGAAATTCTCCTGGTCACTATTCAGAGCCCAGGACTATTTTCATATTCATGGTGCTTCTCATCACCCATACCTCCCACCCAGGCTGGGAAGGCATCCAGAAAACATGCGTTTCACCCAGGGCGGATGTTACCAGCTGGTATCAGTGTGGTGGGTCCTCTGTCCTCTTAGTCTAAGGGGAGTCTGTCCAGACCCTGGCAAAGCCCTCTGTGAGGGCCGTGCTTGTCAAGGCATTGCCATTCACATTACTCGAGGCACCTGGAGGCAATTTTTATTAATATTTTCTCCCTGAGGCCCAGTTTCCCTTTGATCTTATACATCTGCTAAGGCCCATTAAACTCAGCTCTTAGAGCTAATGCAAACTCACAGGAAGGGAGATGTCAAGCAGAGACCTCTCTTACACCAAGCTCATTTGAACGTGCTTAGGGACAGACTGGGCAGGGTGAGGTTTATGAGATTTCAGAGCTTTGCTTCATTACACCAACTGTATTGGAAGCAAATAGAGATGGGCTCCCCTGGGGACAGACATTTGCATATAATTATTCAGATAAGGAACTTGTTGCCTTGGGTGGAGCAGAAACAGATGAGGGCAAACTCCAGCAGCAATTCTTTATTCATTATTCTTGGCTCTTGAAAGGCTCTGATCTTTTCTTATAGCCCATGGTTAAAGGTACTTACAAAGAACAAACTAATAAGGTGGAGGGACATTTATTGAGTGCCATCTGTATACCAGGTTTTTCAGACATGTTATTTAATTTAAACTTCAAAACCACTCTGGAATGAAAATGTTACTTCTCACTTTTCAAATAAACAAACTGAAGCTCACAGAAACTAGATCATTTTATACTTGTCACACAGGATTAGTAAAATGGCAGAACTAGAATTCCACAGGTCAGGCTATTTTCACCATACCATGCAAAATAAACAAACTACGATCCATCAAACCACAATGTGACTCACATGTATGTTGAAAATATCTGAATAAAACACATCTCATACCATTAGATACGTAAATTCAAGACACATTTTTCTGTGTTATTTTTGGTAGGTCAAAGGGCACATACTGAATTCCGGCCAAATGTTTCCAAAACAACATTCCTCAACCTACTGAGGGATGAACTGGCTGTGGCCACTGAAGAGTAATAGGCGTTTCTGACGAATCACACCATTTCCTTGGGGGAGCAGCTCATTCTTCAGTAGAACAAATATTTAGTGAGTTTATTGATAACCCCACACTCTCAGTGGCAGGTGTCATGAAGAAGTAGAGGCCCACAGGGGACATGAAAATGCTAACAGAGGAGAATGGGCAAGAGAGGATGGGTAAGAGGTTATCCACCTGCCCAAAGGCAGGGATATGGACCAAGTGACGCCCCGAGACCACCTTCTGCCTGGACCTTTCTAGATAGTCTCCACGGGTGCAGGGCAGTTCAAAGCATGGCCCATGGATTGAGGCCAGTGTACCAAATATTTCTTACCAGACTGGGAAGAAGTAAGTACAGAATCCAGGAGTAAGTGCTTAGAAACATTTGCAGCCATTTGACATGACCATGACATTTTTGTTGTATTTTACAAAAGTATTAATTGCTATAGATTGGAAATTTAAATGTTTTATCCTTTACCACAGATAGTTTGAGAAATCTGTTTGTATAATGGCATTAGTATAAGCCTTTTAGCACACACATCTGGATGCAAAAACTCCATTGACCTACCAAAAATAACAAAAAATATGTTTTGGATGTATATGTGTAATTATATGAATGTATGTATTACATTCAGATATATCAAATCTCCCTGACTCATCTTTATTATATATGTGAGGGTCATGTTGTTGTTCATAAATATAATGTTTATGTTTATTTTCCATGGAATAGTGAAAATAGCATTCTATTTACTATATTTTTCTCAGGAAAAAAATCCAAAATCCTTAGCAGGTAAGCCGGGCCCTGGATGATCCAGCCCCAATACCATCCTTCTCCTCCAGCCTCCTTCTCACCATTCTCTTTGATAACTTTGGGCTTTGTTTAGAATGTTTACTCTGCTGAAATGCCTCTTCCTTATCTTTGCCTGCTGAACTCTTTTTCCAGCCTTTAAGGTTCAGCTCTAGCATCATTTCCTTGCTGACTGCCTTCCTCTGGGTCCTGCTCAGCTTTATTCTGGAACCTACTCCTGTAACAAGCAGCCAAGTCTCAGCCAATTCTGTGCTTGATTGTCCCATTCTGTGCTCTCACAGCACCTTGCAGACTTGGGCTGTAAGATTCGGTGGTGGAATTATACGTCTGTTTCCCACTCCACATCCTTTCCCATCCTGTGTACCTGGCCGGAAACCTCTCATGCTTCAAGACTCAGACCAAAGATCCCCTCCTCCGTGCAGTCTTTCCACACCATAAGCAGATTTAACAGCTTCTTCTTGCTGTTCCTATTATGCATTGAACATGTACAGTCATTCATTCATTCAACACAAATTTATTGAGCACCTACTACGTGCAAGATCCTATGCTAGGCTCTGGAAAACAGACTATGACCCAAAAGGATAAAAGGCCCACATGCTAGAGGAAAGAGACTTGTTTTAAAAAAAGAAGCAAACAAACAAAATCATTTCGGGTGGTGGTAAGTACTGTGAAGGAAATAAACCAGGTGATATGATGGAGCATGGTGGGGACAGGGAAGATAGCTCAAATGAAGGGGACAGGGGTGCCACAGAGGGGACAATATGTGGACCTAAAGGATAGGAAGCCAACCTCTCTAAGAACAGGACAGGCGTGTTCCAGGCAGAGGGAAGAGCAAGTGTGAAGGGCCTTGGATGGAAATGTGTTCGCCATGTTCTGGAGACATGTTAAAAGAAAAACTTTAGACAAATTAAATTTAACAGAGTTTAATTGAACAAAGAATGATTTGTGAATTGGGTAGCCCCCAGAACCAAAACAGGTTGAGTGACCCCAGGGCTGCTGCATGGTTGGATAACATTTACAGAGAGAAAAAGGAAAGTGATGTGCAGAAAACGGAAGAGAGGTATAGAAACAGCTGGACTGGTTACAGTTTGGCAACTGCCTCATTTGAACCTGGCTGCCTATGGTTGGCTGAGACTTGGCTACTTGTTATAAGAATACGTTACAGTCTGTTTACACATCAAGTCAGATTACAGTTCACTCTGTATGCAGAAACCTTTAGGTCAATCTTAAAATACATAGAGAGGCAGCTGTAGGCCAAACTGAGATTTAACAGACAGTAGGAAGGCCCACGAGTCTGGGGCAGAGTGAGCAAGGAAGAAAGTGATAGGAGACGACACTTCACTTAGGATAATGGTCTCCAGTTCCATCCAAGGTGCTGCAAAAGACATTAATCCATTTCTTTTTATAGCTGAGTGGTACTCTATGATATATATATACCATATTTTCTTTATGCACTCATAAATTGACAGGCACTTAGGTTGATTCCACACTTTGCAATTGTAAATTGTGCTGTTTGAGTGCAGGTGTCTTTTTTGATAAAATGACTTCTACAAACACCACATGTACTCTCTAATAATTGGGCACAAAGAGATGTAAAGGACATTGGAAAACAAGAATGGGGGTTGGGAGGGGATGAGGGGTAAAACTTACCTATTGGGTACAATGATGGGCACATTAAAAGCCCCAACTTAAGCCTTATACAAGTTATTCATGTAACAAAAACATTTGTACCCCCTTAGTATTTTGAAATAAAATAGTAACCCCCCCAAAAAAGTGATAGGAGATGAGATTAGAGTGGGAGACACAGGCCAGGCCTCTAGGACTTTGTAGGCCACGGCAAGATTAGATTTTATTTTAAATGCAGTGGAATCCATTTGAAGGTTTAAGAAAAGGAGTGATAATGATCTGGTTTATAGCTTTCAAAACCATCTGCTTGGTATGTCAGCACCCAGCACTGAAACTGCCCTTAGGAGATGGCTGCAGTGGTTCAGATGAGAGGTGGTGGTGGCTGGGACCAGGGTGGAAGTGCTGGACTTGGGGGGAAGAGGAAGGATTCAGGTTATGTTTCAGAAGTTGGACAGACAGGAATGGCTGATGGCTTGGAAGTTGTATAGTATTAATAATCCTATAACATGTAAGTGTATGAATGTTGGAGCTCTTTTCAGCTCTGAATCTGGGATTTACTGAATGGTTGAAACAGAAAGTATCCCACTTACAAAATTTTCCACTAGGGAAATAATGCAAACTTGATTACGTGTTAGCAAGAGTGTAGGCATTGGCATCTGAGTCTATAGGTGTTTTCTAATCCAACACTGTCCTTAAAGAAAGCAAAATTGGCTCGTCTTGGTAGAACAGCGTCCAAATTCTAAGTCCAAGATAAAGAATCCTGTACCTTACCCCAGAGATTTCCCTGCCCTCTTGGCTGCCAAGGAACCAATAAGCAGCCTTGTTTGAGTGTCATAGTTTTATCCTAATTTCAGCCAAACTGAAGGGCCGATAAGACAAAGTGGCAGGTCTCCAGACAAAGAAAGAACATGACAGCAAAGAATTCACTTTGCTATCTGGCCCTTTCTTTTTCCCAAAATTCCAAAACTTCAGAATCTGGGGAAATCGGGATTTGAATCAGTGTGACTCCAGAGTCTATACAATGAAGCTCAGGGACCATATTAGTCGTGACTGTGCTCATTAGCATGATGGATGGCAGGTGACTCTGGGTGCCAATCGTACTTCACCTTCCTGTGCTTCCTACGTCCAGGGAGGAGTCTGGGCACAGCTCTCTCAATAGTAATAATTTCAAAAATGTGAGCCATTCCGACAGATCAGGCTTTACTTTTTAAATTGGAGCAGGAAAAAAAAAAAAAAGGAGTCTTAGCTGAGGATGGTCATAATGGACAGTATGACAAATGCCAATTTTTTCTTAAAATGATGTTTAAAAAGGATTCTTTCATCAGCATTCATCAGCATAGTACTCATTGCAGAGCATGTTTTTGGAATTCTGATGAGTGTTAATTAGCAAGCATATATTGTACACCTGCTGGGAGCTAGGTCTGGGTACAGAAGAGGGAATAGAGATAAGATATATTAATAGTAAGTTCCCTAAAAAAAGTCAGTTATCTGATGGATCATTAGTTGAGGCAGATCTGAAGAAAATGGTTGTAATACAGGGATGAGTGTGGTCAAACCTTGAATAATTTATGTAAACAAAGGACTTGAAACAGAAGGGAGCCAAGATTGTATATGATATTAATACATAGGCAGTGTAATGCACATTAGCTTTGGGGCCATGTAGACTGGGTTTGGAATCCTACCTACACCACTCACCAATGTTTTTATCTTGGATAGATCGGCCTAACCTCCCTAAGCTGCAGTGTCCCCATCCATGAACTGGGGGATATATAATACTTATCTCCAGAGTCCTGTAGAGAAAAATAGATGAAAGGAAGTATATGAAGTGTCTAATGACCTAACATGTAATCAGTGTTCAACAAATGGTAGAAAATGTTAATATAGATTCTTAGTGTGTGTATTGCTCTACTATAATTCCTTTCCCCTTTCTGAGAAAAAGTTACCATATTCTGGGGTATCTTAGACACCATAGGGGACAGGAAGTTCTGATATATCTGTGCTTAAAAATACTAGACAAATGTACCAATGCAGTGTGATAGGCAATGGCTGATTAGCTAAGATACTGGGAAGTGGGAAGAATCATTAGATTCCAAATAAATAGTGGATAGAGGAAAGCGGTTGAGATTTTAAACTTGATATCCAGTAGAATTAGGCTAGAGGTCCATATTGTAAGGGCTGGAGGGAATCTTAGAGACAATCTAATTCAGTTTCCTCTTGGTACTGTAGAAGATATTGGAACCCAAAGAGGTTGAGTCGCTATTCCAAGACCCTCAGAGGCAGGGCTGAGGCTGCAGTCCGTGGGTTCTGTGTTCTTCCATTTCCTGTTCGTTGTTTCTTGGAGATCTGAAGGCAGATGGTAATGCACAAGTCAGAAACACTGAGCCTGGGAAGTCAAAGAAGAATTTAATTTCTCAACTCCCTGCTTAAATATGGGAAACAACCACTTACACTCTATCTGAGGAAGATTCTATAGCAGTAAATGCCCACTTGTTAGGAACCAAGGCAGGAAGAAAGAAGTATGGTCAACAATCCTCAAGTCAGTGTGCTGGCCTGAGCACCTTGAACTGATTCTAACTGATTGGTTAGCTGGTTGCCTGAAACCTGCATCAAAGGTGGCCCATGCAAAATGAAGTTCAGATACCAGAAATCTCTTGGTATAATCTAGAGAAAGAAATTAAAGTTATAGATAGAAAAATGTCAAGGGATAGTTATTACATAAAAAACTACCTAACTATTCCCTAAACATATTTTCTAAGAGAACCTAAAAAGAAACTCCTTTCTCTGAGCCTTGAGCAAAGCCTTTCTTTGCATACATTGGCAAAGAAAGAGCCAGTGTCACTGAAAAATGCTTGAGTGGCTATTTGTGAAGACCAGGGGTAATGCTAGAAGGTGCTGACATTGAATGGCCTTCTTGATGTCCTTGAGGATCTGGGTGGCATTGGTCATGTAGCTTCACTCAACCACTGGAGACAATGAGTGTGGCACAAGAGTAAGCAGCATTGCAGCAGGGGTAACCCCAATGGTCCAAACTTTGGTGGTGATTAATTGATCAGCTGTTGTGTGTTGCCCTCCCAGGGCCAGGCAGGGCTTTCTTCAGAGCTGGGCTGACTCACCTCCCAGGGCAGGGCTGTAGTCACTTGCTGATGACCTGGGATAATTTGACACCAGACCTTAGAGAATGGACACCTTCCCCCACCAACCCTCCCTTGGCGGCTGTTGGCAGGATGTGGCAGCTTGTGCCTTCTGCGTGAAGGGCTGGGCACTGCTGGGGTCTGGAAGGAGGCAGCCTGGTGATCTGGCCACGTGCTTGGCTGCCTTTAGCCAGCACACTTCCTGCTGTCCCCTGTGCATGGCATCTGACAGCGACTTGTCAGCTCAGCATCAGATTTCACCACTGTGCTGATTTTCCATTCCTCTGTTACCTCCTGTCCCGGGTTCACCACAGGCCCAACAACTGGACATGGCTTGGTGTTTCTGGATATCTTCTTAGAGATAACTCTGACTCATCATCCCTGCATCACTCCCCACCCCCATCCTATAAGCCAATCAGCATGTGAGGACTCTGGGGTTTTTCCACGTACCTCTTTGGCTGCCTTGTTGTTGATATTGAGCCATTTCAGCAACAGAGATCCACTTCATAGGAGAACTAGGTGATGTTCCAGTACAGTCAGGAGCGAGGAAAGATTTCCATCCGCATGGAGCAGAGTTAAAGAAGACGATGAAATGGAGTCGTGGCCCCCCTCCTTTGGGGTAGACCCTCCCTGGAGTGATGGGCACAGCCCAGGATCAGTGAGAACAGTAGGCTCTGCACCTGGCAGGATTCTGTTCTTTGCAATCACAGAGAAGCTGTTCCCATTTTTCTTTGAGCACTGCAGGGAAATGACAAAATCCAGGGCCAGAGTTTTCACAGACTAAATAGAGTTGGAATGGATCTGAGAGCTCGTTGGGCCAAGGGGTGGCAAATACATTTTATTTTGTGCTAATTGCAATTGATTGGGAGGGGCTGCATGAAGTTCTGCGTTAGAGCCCACTTTGAGCTCAGGGAAAATGGTACGTACCCTGGTCTTATAGTCACGTCTTTCTTGGGCATAGGATGGGAGAATGGCCATCTGTGGCCATATATTGCTATCACTGACCCAGCTCAATTCTCTCCATTTATGGAAAGGAAACCAAGTTCCAGTGAATGAGAAGGCCTATCCAAGTTCACATAACTTGTTAGTGGTAGATTTAAGAACAGAACCCAGGTCTTCTGGCTCTGTTTCGGTAACATTAATTCAATACATTTTCATTCTTATAGGAATAGACACTTTGGAAACAAGTAAGTCTGAGTTCAAATTCCCAATCCATCATTTACCAGCTGTGTGACCTTGGGCATGTCACTTAATGTCTCTGTGCTTCAGTTTCCTCATTTGTAAAATGGAATAAAAACACCCATTTTATTACTGGGAGGATTAAATGGGATCCTGGAATGTGTAGATCGGGGCCTCCCATAAATGTTCAATGTGTTTCCTTTTTCCACCGGGAAATGGTATGCATTATTAAGATGACAGTCTTGGGGACAGTTTGCACACCACGGCAACGATTTAACTGTGTAATTATAGATCTGGTTTCCTCTCCTGTGAACTAAGGATTTGGGACCAGATTATCTTGAAGTCCTTTCCAGCTCTAAAATGCCTATGACTGTGAGTAAGTGACTTTAAACACTTTTTCTTTCTTTTTTTTAATATGCTTCGCTTTATTGGATCCTCTCAACACCTCCAATAATTGAAAACATTATACCAAGAAAGACAAAAAGAGACTTCAGGCAAAGCCAACTTAGGATCTTGGGAGCAGACACAGTATCAGCCTAGGATTCTGGCGACTGGGTGTCTAATAGGCTGCCTCGACACCTGTGCAAAAGCTTTCCAGAGGTAACAGCTCATTTGTCCTCATGAATAGCAACAAAGGATATTTCTTTAGTTGTTTCTATGAGCTGGTACTTGGTAAATGAGCCCTGGAGGATTTTCAGGAGTCAAACAAAGGTCTTTCCAGGTGCAAAGGCCATTTTTAGCGTTCTAATCTCTTCTACGCCTTGCAACTCATTCCCTGACGCTGTGGCATGTCACACTGCATTGGAGTAATGGATTTTCTTCTCTGCCTTTCAAGGGCAGGACATGGTCTGGGTCAATGTAGTGTCCTAGCATTCTGCACGGGCCTAGAACGTGGAAGCTGGCTGGCTTCATTTCTAGGGCTTGAGGAAAACTGTCCAGGGCTTAGCCATGTCTAGGGACTTGGAACATGCAAGGCCCAGGACTGGGTTAGTCTGTGACTCTGGGACCCTGGCCCCATCATTTCCTCTTGCAGCCTTTTAACTTTCCCACACATTAAATGGGGAAAGCTGCTAAGTGACCCTCTGCTCTTGAGGCAGTGGGTAAATGGGCCAGCAGGAAAGGCTGCTGCCTCTTTGACAGGGGGCAGATAGACCTGCAGCACTTTGGTCTGAAGAGCTGTACCTCGTCTAAAAGCCATTTCAGGTGAACCAAAGCTTCTGCCCCTAGGAGGAAGGGAGGGAGCGAGGAGAGAATCAGGCCCAGAGAGCTGGGCGCAAGTGAGATTTATAAATAGGAACATGGAAACTCGTGGAAGAAGCCAAGAGAGGAAAGGAGAATGGGCGAGTCTCAGAGAGACCATTCTAAGATGTAAATAGCTAATGAGACAGAAGCCAAATTTCTCGGAGGCTCTTTGAGGGCCATTATGTAACCGTTTCCCCGCACCAGGGTCACAGACGCAGTTTGCAGCTGGAAAGAGAAGCATTGACAGGAAGAAAGAAAGCTTTGGTGCTTACCTTTGTTCATTCATTTATTCAAGCAACACTTATTGACAGCCTATGTGCACCTGACTCTGCCAGGCATAGTGGAAACCACCGTACTGAAGGCACTGTCTCTGCTTCCAAGATGCCAGAAATGTAACCAAGGAGAGAGACATATAAATAGTTACAGAGGCAACTGTGATTATCACTGTGCCAGGGCATGCACTGTTTTGTATTACATTGTATTTCTCATGGTGGAAGTCCATTGTTTTGTCTGCGTGGAACTCCTCCGCTCCTCCTTGCAAATGCATCCGCCTTCTTTTGGGAGTGTTGTTCCCCAGCCCAGCCCCCTCCAAATAAGTGCTGTCTGCCTCCACCGCCCCAGCCCCTGTGATAGTCAGGGGACTGGGCACATGACCCAAGGCAGGGCAATTGGAGTTCTTCCCTTCGATTCCTCTAACTGGAATGCAGGAAAGAAATGCTTTTTTTTTTCTGGAAAGTGAAGCTATAATGGAAGGCCAAGTGCTGTAAAGATAAGTCTCCTGCTTTAGAAAGACGGGTAGTTGAGAGAATAAAAGTGACAGCCAGGAAGAAGCAGAAAACACACAGGCACACACACACACACACACTCAGTGCAAGAGGCAGACAATGAGAGGAAGAGAGCAGTGGATAGTTGAGGGTCTCTGAGTCTCTGGTTCCACCCTCTGCCCTACTCTGCAGTTTGTAAACACCAGCTCCTCATTCCCGTTTTCATTTTTGCTGGTTCCAATTCAGTGTCTGTTGCTTACCATCAAGTGTCCTGACTAAAGGGAAGAGAACTGGCATTAAATACCTCCTAACATTCTTCTAGGCACTTTGCAGATGATCTGACTTAATTTTCAAAATACCCTGTGAGGCAGGGTTCAGGAGCCCCTGTGATACTTTAAAAGAGTGAGAGAGGTTAAACAACTTGCTCAAAGTCATGGAGCTAATAAGAGATGGGGGTATAAGACCAATCAAGAGAGATCCTGCTCGGCCTTCAGGTAGGTCACAGGATTGAGCACATAACCACAAAGAAGGATTTGCAAATTGTGACAAGCGTTTTTTAAAAGTAAAGGGGAGTGAGGTAGAGAAAAATCCTGACTTCAGCTGAAGGCTAAAGGATGAGAAGCAGCTGTTGGCAGGAGGGAGGAGGGGCTAGGATGACGGGTAGAAAGGCAGGAGAGACTTGGGCATTTGGGGCTGGGAGCAGGGACACCAGTGAGGAGGGGGTCGTGGCAGCAATGCAGTGGATGCACTGAAGCGGAGAAGGCAGATGGTGAGTGACAGAGGGACTCAAGGGAAATGTCAGAGCCGGTCGCAGCGAGACTCCTTCGTGGCTCCCACATGGTGGGGAAGAACAGTCAAGGCTGGCTCTATGGTTCGGAGAAATAAATAAAGATCCCCATGCCTGGGCTGACAGAGTGGGACAAAGAAGGGGACACATGCAGGGTCCTGAGCCTGCTTGCAATGGGGAAGGGTGAGATGGAAGAAGAAAATGAAACAGATTTGGTGCTTTGATTGCTCTTTGGAGGCTGGGCTCCCTTGGTGCAGTGGAAAGAAAACCCAAATTAAATGCAGTGAAATTTGTCCTGGAAATGGAATTCCTCCGCGGGTTAGATGAGCCTGCTCCAGCTGCGGTCGTGGCTGTGACAATAGCTCCTGTGAGGGCTGTTTTAGAGCACAATGCTTTGCACATTTCTTAGGCTTTCAGTGTCTTCTTCTTTCTTTCTTTTTTCTTTTTTTTTAAGGAGGAAGGAAGGGAGGGAGGGAGGGAAAGAGAGAGAAATATCATATTCTTTTTTTTTTAATTTAATGCTGAATTTATTTATTTATTTATTTATTTATTTTATTTCAGCTTATTATGGGGGTACAATAGCTCCGGTTATATATATTGCCCATGTCCCGCCCATCGCTGAGTCTCAAAACCCTCAGCGGCCGGCCAGCATCCTACACTGAGAATGTCACAGTTTGTAAAAGAGCAAAGTCACTACACCTGCCTTCTCAGGACCTTCTTAAAAGCTACTTAGTTTAAAGAATCAGCTATGAAATTATTTTATTGCTTCAAATAATAATAGAAAATTCTTCACTCATCTCTTCAATCTAGCGGGGTTGGGGAACCTGTGGCCTGAAGGCCACATTTGGCCTTCTAGGTCCTTAAATGTGGCCTTTTCACTGAATCCAAATTTTACAGAACAAATCCTTTTATTAAAAGGGGTGCAGCAGAGAAAGATGAAGCTTTTCTTGCCTCCTTTGGTGCTTAAAAGAGAACAATCTTGAAATCAGAAGGCAAGTGGTGCTGGTGTGGATTGAGTGTGGTACAGCCGCATGGGTGTGCCCCGCACAGCCCCGGGGGGCACTGCTCACAGAGGTGACAGTGTGCCTTGTGGCCCTGGAGGGGTGTGTGTGAGACCCAGATGACCGCACACCGACCTTGCACAAGAGGACCTAGCTTGACTTCCGGCTTGTTTTCCTAATGGTGGGTGAACCTCTGAATTAGTCCCTTTGTCTCTCTGGGCCTTGGTTCTCTTGGCTGCAAAATGGGGACAGAGAAATGAACCAGATCAATGTTTCCAAAAGCATGTCTGTTGGAAATCTCAATTCCATAGGCTATTATTAGGTGTTATATGGAAAAAAGGATCTCAGTGGTCAAAAAGCCTTGGATTAAAAGAAGTTAATATACCGTGCCTTTTAAAAAAGGACCATATGAATATATGATATGAAACACTTAGTGGAATTAAAATCATAGAATTTGAATAGAGTTTGACATTTTTCAACCAGCAATTTTTTTCTTTTTGAAGGAATAACTGGTCTGTTAGCTGGAAAGTTGTATATCGTTTTGTGACTGGAGCAATAGTGTGTACATATATATATATATATATATATATATTTTTTTTACTTTTTTCAACTACAAAATAATGCAAATTTATTATGGTGAAATTAGAAAATACAGATCAGTGAAAAGAAAAGTTAAAACCACTCAGGGAAAATAGAAATATTTATAAAATACTTCATTTAAAGTGTAAAAACTAAAATCCCCCTCTACCCCATAGGGAATGCACACAGGTAACGTTTTGTGTAGATCCTTACGGACACGCTTTCTCTGCCCGTGCTGGCCCTGCCCAGATGGCATGATGGCGTTTGGCAGAGCTCCTGAGTCCCGCCACCACAAGAAAGTACCCAGAGGCACAGAGGACAAGGCTGGGCAGCACAGTCTTCATCACACTGAGACTTTTGCTCCAGTCCTGTGCCCTGGTGACCTGGCCTGAGCACACAGAGGCTGCCTTCTGTCCAGGTGACGTGAGCTGCAGGTGGTGGACCCCAGTGAAGGCGGGCTGGGTGGGTGCCATGGCCCTTTCCTTGTGTCACAGCCACACCTGGTACTTCGTGTCCTACTACTCTGTGGTGAGGGAAAATGCATTGCAGGACAGTAAGAAAGTGTGTCCAGAGACCCTGGCCAGAGTAGGTTGAATCTCGTCACCCCCAGGCCTTCCTAGAGAGAAGGCAGCTCCCAGAAAGGAGTACCCCTGGCTCTTGTTACCGTAGGAATCTGGAGGAACGCAGAGAATCCCTCAGCAGACTGAATTCAAGAGAAAGAACGTGTGTGTGCACGCGCCCACAGTGGGATCAGGCCACGTGACAGTAGTTGTCTTTTTCTTAGGTCACTTATCCTGCTGATGGAGGACAAATGCTGTTGGCCCCCGGCCCCTTGCAACTGCTCCCTTAAAGGACCTCCGAGACCTCAGGGCTGGCAGCAATGGATGAAGGTTGGTTGAAAGATCTCTCCCATTCCAGAGGATGGAGGTGGGGATTGGCAGGGGAGACAGACAGGGACAGGGGCTGGTCTCTGAGGGCCCCCCGGAAGTTGTGGTCAATCAATTTGAAGAATAGAAGGACTTTAATCCCTTTATGTCATTGTTTCCAAAGTGTAGGATGTGCACTCCTGGTTCTACTCACGATGATTTTAGACCATCTATAGGCCAGGCATGAAAACACATTGAATCAGAGTGAGAGGACAATTTCCTTTTCAATTTTCTTTTAGTCTTTCCAATTATATCTAGGGAAACAGGCCTCAGGCACAGCGTCTTGAGCAAGCAGCACTAGCTAGTTATAATAGAATCTAATGATATTGCGCAGTTTTCATAATAATCATTTTGAGCTACCCTCAGTTGCTGCAAGAGTTATAGGAGCAGGGAAAAACCTTCCCAGTATGGGTTTTCCATTTATGATAGTCATATAAAGTTTCCTTTTAATATGAATTTAAGTTAAAAAGTGATTACATTAAAAAAAACTACTGAGTAAATAATAACATAGGGGGTACACAAAGAGGACAAACATCCTGAAGATGGAACAAAAATGACTGAAGGGGACAAGAGACCACTGAAAGAAGAAATTTGACAGCTAATAAGGTGAGGGTGTTCAGCTGGGTGTTCTCTGATGAGGAAAATCCTTTTTGCCTATCCCCAAACTGGTTTTTCCAGAAAGATAACTATGTACTCTGGGGCCAGGTTTTCTTGTCCAGGGAAGGGAAGAGATACTTGTCTGTGATTCTCAGGTACCATGAGGCAGGACAGAAAGCCAGTCAGGGTTGGAAGAGAAAGGGGAATTGACGTGGCCGGCAGGGGAGGAGTGGAATTATTTCCAGTGCTTCCTTGGCCAAAGCATCCCGGAGCCTGAGTCCTTTTGTCTGCTCCAGGGAGGAAAAAAAAAAGGATTGGCAGCAAATTCTGGGCTGTTTTGCCCTGACATCATAATGGGGAAAATGTCAGGTCCACAAGCCCCAGCACTGGGGCCGGAGGGCTCTGTGTTGATCTCTTGAGCAAAGGAATCAACATCCCGAGTTTCTCCTTAGCGTCCTTCACATTCTCTCTCTGGAGTTGCTGCGATGTGGAGAGATGAAGGCCCAGCTGAGTTTTCACTTGCAGATTTGTCCCCTGTGGATGCAGCCCCTGGAAAACAGAGCAGCCAGTAGGTCTGGGACATTTCAGTTTGGCTATAAAAACTTGAGGTTAATAAAAACTCCTTTCTGGTTTTACAATTATGTTCATGTTCATTAGCTCATCTTCTGAAAAGTGCTTAGAACAGTACCTGAGGCCTGTTACCCATCATATAAATGTTAGTTTGGTTGTCCTTCTTGTTTTATTATTATTATTTTTGTCCTCATCCCGGCAGGGAGACAAGGAAGCAGTTAATATTATAGCCATTTTATGGATTATGAAAGCAAGACAGAGAGAATAAGTAACTTGCCTAAATTCATTTATTAAACAAACAGCAGAACCAGGACTTGAAGCCAGGTTTTAGGCTACACATCTCAACTTTAACAAAATGATGGAACACCTGCTTTCCTGTGTGGCTTCCTTTGTCACCTAGTAACCCTCTTAGGCAGGTAGGCACTGGGCAGCAGTCATGGGCAAGGCTTTTTAGCAGGAGCCAGACACGGATGTGAATCCAGTTCTGTGATACCACGTACCAGGCCTGTGACCTGCGGCTGGTTTCTTAACATTTCTGGGCCCCACAATATTCACTGGTGAATGGGGTAACAGCAGTGCTGGCCTCGCCACTGTGGATGAGGATTGAGAGAGCCGTTTCAACAGGAGTCTAGTGCTCAGCACACAATGGCAGCTGTTACCATGGAACATGGTCATTTTTCAGATGAGAAAACAGGCTCGGAGAGCAAACGTGACCTGCTAAAGCTCTTGGGTTTCCCAATTCCTAGTTCAGCGTTCTTTACTGCCACCACTGAAATCAAGACAGTAGAGTTTGCTCTCAGTGTGACTCATTAACTTAGAGATATATAGATAATAGGAGCCAAGCAGTGAGCTCCCAAATACAATAACCTCACACACAAAGACACAGAACCCTTATGCAAAAGTCTTCCTTGACTACCTCTAATTTCATTCTAAGGTCATCTTTATTCGGTTCAAGTTCTACCTGGTATTTCTGTCTCCACCTGGATTCAAATTTTTCTGTGTTCACAGATATGTTTCCATGTGCTATGTCTTGTCTCTGATTGATATAAATGAACAGGTAATTACTTGTTCCCACTGCACGTCCTCCCGGCAGCGCCTACCACAATCATGGCACGCTGTTGGCTGCATGTCTAGCGGCCCGGCCTTCCCTCTATTGCCCAAGCCACAGATCTCTGCTTCCTCCCTTTACTGCTTTGGTCAGAGTTTGTAGCTGCAGACAACAGAGTCCATTCCAATTTCTGAAAGAAAGTTTTTTTCTTCTCTTTCTCTTTTTCTCTCACTCACAGAATTATTGGGAGGGCTAGAAAGCAGAGTTCCAGGCTTAAGCTCCTAGAACCACTCCCAGATTCACGCTGCAGATTTGTCCCATTCGTGAAGCTGTGGTTGTCCCTGAGATGAGAAACCACACAGCTTTTGCTGCCCCCCGTACCAGCACAATGGATGCCCCGTGTCCAGTGTGTGTCCCGGCATCACTTACTTCTGGATCAAAGGATCATACGGGCACATCTGTTTAATCAAACCAGGCACATATCTGTCCCCAAACTGCAAGGCGGCTGGGAAATGGAGGTTTTCTTTACTCTGGGAAGGCAAAGGTCACACTGATGGGAACTATCACAGTGTTAATGGAGCAGTATTGGGGACTCACAGCAAAGATATCTCTTGCATCTTCAGCATCTATTACGCAATTGTTCAGCAAATTTCAGCAGTTCTAAATATGAACACTTCGGTGATTTATCCACTTCTCTCTACCCCATGGCAATCCCTCAGCTCAGTGTTTCTCATGTGGACAGCAGCAACTGCTTGTAACTGGTCCCTCTGCCTCAGTCCCCTCTCCTCCTAATCTCATGTATGTTTTGTAGCCAACAATGCTCCCTTGCTTAAAATCATCAATAGCTCCTGGTTGCTTTGAGAAGTGAGTTCAAACTTATTATCACGGCTGTCAAAAGCCTTGGAATCTGGAGGATACTTCTCCAGGCCTTTCCACACGCTGTTCTTTCTGCCTGGGAGGCAACTTTGCTGCCTGGCTACTATTTCATCATAAGAATGGACCATACTTTCATCACACTGTTACTATTGGAAATCATATTGTTTCAAAATATTTGCTCATTTAAACAATGTTGTAATAGAAATTCTTTTAGCCAAATATTTTGAAATATTCTTATTAGGATAGACTCTAAAAAATAGAATTGCTAGGTCAAAGATGACAATTCTTTTCTTAAGATGTATAATATTTGCTGCTAAATTGTTATCTTTTTGTGCCTTTTAGTGAACTTCATAAATTCCTTGAAAGGTCATTTTTATTTATCCATCTGTCCAACCAACCAATCAATAAATATTTACTGAGTATTTACTATGTTGTAGGCACATGCTGGGGACTAAAGATACAATGATGAACAAAATCAACAAAGCCTCTGCCTTTGAAGTAGGAGATAACTGGACAATTACATGACAATGATAGTGGATATTAGCTTCAAAGTTATATCCCCTGAGAAGTCTTCCCAGATATCCTGGTCTAACTCACTTCCTTCTAGCTTTTTTTTTTTTTTTTTTTTTAAGAGACAGGATCTCACTCTGTTGCCCGGGTTAGAGTGCAATAGCACAATCATAGCTCACTGAAACCTTGAATTCCTTGGCTCAAGGTATCTTCTTGCCTCAGCTTCCTGAGTAGCTAAGACTACAGGTCCACACCATAACACCTGGATAATTTTTTAATTTTTTTGTAGACATGGGGTCTCCCTATGTTGGCTGGTCTCAAATTCCTGGCCTCAAGCAATCCTCCTGCCTCAGCCTCCCACAGTGCTGGGATTACAGGTGTGATCCACCAAGTCCAGCCCAGATCCCCCTATTAAATGTTTACTTTCTATTTTTTCTTTATCTTTTTATTTTAACCTAATCTTAAACTTGTAGCAAAGTTGCAAGAATAATACAGATTATTCTTGTATACTCTTTATCCAGATTCTCAAAATGTTAGTATTTTTCTTCATTTGATTTCTCTCCTTTTTTTATTTCAAAATATTAGGAGGGTACAAATGATTTTTGTTACATGGGTAGTTTTTGTAATGCTTGAGTCATGGCTATAAGTGTGCCCATCACCCAAATAGTGTTAGGTAGGTTTTTGCCCCTCCCCCCTGCTTGATTTCCACTGAGTTTTACTTCCTTCTGGGTACATGTGTGCTCATTGGTTAGTTCCAATTTAATAACGAGTATGTGTGATGTTTGTTTTTCCAATCTTGAGATATTTCAGTTAGAAGAATGGTCTCTAGTTCAATCCAAATTGTTTCAAAAGGGATTAATTCATCCTTTTTTAAGGCTGAGTAGTACTCCATTATATATATATTTATATATATATATATCACATTTTATTAATCCACTCTTGAATTGATGGGCATTTGGGTTGATTCCACATCTTTGCAATTGTGAATTGTGCTGCAATAAACATCTGAATGCAGGTGTCTTTTTGATAGAAACACTTCTTTACCTTACAAACCCACAGCTAACATTATGCTGAATGGGGAAAAGTTGAAAGCATTCCCACGAAGAACTGGAACAAGATAAGACTGTCCATTCTCATCACTTCTATTCAACATAGTGCTGAAGTCCTAGCCAGAGCAATCAGGCAAGAGAAAGAAATAAAGGGTATCCAAATCAGGGAAGAAGAGGTCAAACTATTACTCTTTGCTAAGGACATGATCTTGTACCTAGAAAACCCCAAAGACTCCACCAAGAGACTCCTAATAAATAAATTCAGCAAAGTCTCAGGATACAAAATCAATATACATAAATGAGTAGCATTTCTGTATACCAATAACAGGCAAGCTGAGAAACCAAATCAAAGACTTAATACCATAAACTATAGCTACAAAGAAAATAGAATACCTAGGAATATACTTAATCAAGGAGGTGAAAGATCTCTACAAGGATAACTATGAAACATTGAGGAAAGAAATTACAGAGGACAAATGGAAAAACATATCATGCTCATGGATAGGCAGAATCAACATTGTTAAAATGTCCACACTACCCAAAGTGATTTACAGATTCAATGCAATCCCCATCAGAATACCAACGTCATACTTCACAGACCTAGAAAAAATAATTCTATGCTTTGTTGGAACCAGAAAAGAGCCCAAGTAGCCAAAACAATCTTAAGCAAAAGGAACAAATCTGAAGCCATCACATTACCAGACTTCAAACTATACCACAAGGCCATAGTAACCAAAATAGCATGATATTGGTACAAAAATGGAGACATAGAACAATGGAACAAAAATAAAGAACTAAGATATAAAACCACCTACCTACAGCCAACTGATCTTTGACAAAGGAGACAACAACGTACACTGGGGAAAAGAGTCCCTATACAATAATTGGTGCTGGGAAAATTGAATAGCCACATGCAGAAGAATAAGACAGGACCCCTGTCTCTCACCACTCACAAAAACTAATTCAAAATGGATAAAAGACTTAAATGTAATGCATGAAACCAGAAGAATTCTAGAGGAAAATGTAGGAAAAACTCTTCTAGATATCGGCCTAGGCAAAGAATTTATGAATAAGACCCCAAAGGCAATCACAGCAACAACAAAAATAAACAAATGGGATTTGATTAAACTAAAAAAGCTTCTTCACAGCTAAGGAAACAATCACCAGATCAAATAGACAGCATACAGAATGGGAGAAAATATTTGTAAGCTATACATCTGATAAAGGGCTAATAACCAGAATCTATAAAGAACGCAAGCAAATCAACTAGGAAAAAGCAAACAACTCCATTAAAAAATGGGCAAAAGACATGAACAGAAGCTTTTCAAAAGAAGATAGACAAATGGCCAATAAACATATGAAAAAATGCTCAATGTCACTAATCATCAGGGAAATGCAAATTAAAATCACAATGAGATGTTATCTTACCCCTGTTAGAATGGCTTTTATTAAAAAGTCCAAAAACAACAGATGCTGGTGTGGATGCAAAGAGAAAGGAAAGCTTACACACTGTTGGTGGAACTGCAAATTAGTACAACCTCTATTGAAAATAGTATGAGATTCCTCAAAGAACTAAAAGTAGACCTACCATTCAATCCAGCAATCCCACTTCTGATTTCTCTCTTTCACTACACACACACGTATTATTTTATTTCTAAAATGTTTGAGAGTAATTTGCAGACACAATGCCCTCTTACCCACCCCCATATTTCAGTATGTATTTCCTAAAAACAAGGATTATTCTCTTAGAGAATCACAGCAAAATTCTTAATACATGTAAATTAATATTGATACAACACCATTGTCTAATGTATAGATCTTATTCACATTCCTATCTAATATCAATGTTTTCACCAATTACCCCAATAATTTCCTATATAAAAAAATCAAATCCTTTATGATGTGTTGTATTCAGTTGTCATGTCTCTTTGGCCTCCTTGAATCTTGAATAGTTTTAGTTTTTCTTTGTCATTCACGACATTGACATTTTTGAAGAGTATGGGTCATTTAGCATAATGCCCCTCAATGTGACGTGGGTTTGTCTGATGTTTCCTCATGATTGGATTCAGGTTATGGATTTTTGGCAGGAAAACCATGGAAGTACATTGTGTTCTTTTCAGTGAGTGATCTCAGGAAGCACACAATGTCCATTTCTCCCATTACTGAGGACGTTAACTTTGATTAAGGTGATGTCATTTTCTCCACCATAAAGTTACTATTTTTCCCTTTATAATTAATTATTATCTTTTGGGGAGAGCCTTTGAGGCTATATAAATATCCTCTTAATCATTAAATTGTTAACCTGCTAGTTTTAACATTCATATCAATGAATGCCTGAATCAATTATTATTATTATAATAGTTGCCAAAGAGTGGTTTTCTATTTCCATCATTCCCTCTACATTTATCCATTGGCTTTCTAATTTAAGAAAGAGATTGTCCTTCTCTCTTTATCTATATGTCAGTATGGATTCATGGGTTCTTATTTTATTGTATGGTTTAATAATCCATTACTATGACTATTTATTGTGATGCTCAAATTGTCCCCGAGTTGGCCTGTACTGTCCCCTTCAAGATGGCTTCTGTGGCCCTTTGACAGATTCCCATTGTCCTTTGAGGACTTCCTTATTTCATGGCACACCGAGATGTTTTAGGCTGACAACAGCAGTACAACGGGAGCATCAGGACAGCCGTAGCTTTCTCAAAACTCTTCTTGGCCCTGTGTCTCTCCCTGTGTCCTCTCTCCCTGTCCTGGGGGAGGATGTTCTAGGACACAGAGCACACAAAATGTGGCTCAAGGCTCCTGACTCTTTGGCCAGTGACCTACCAGCCAGCTCTGTGTCTCATCCAATGGCCACCAATCCATGTCACCTCCCCACTTCTCCCCTGCTGTCTGGATTTTCAAAGGCCTTGACGTTACCTCTGCCTCAGACTTCTCCTCTCTGCAAGCATTCCCCTGCCCTAGACTTGGGCTAGGTACTGGTTTAAACTGAATTTAAAGACATTAATTGCCAAATGACTAAAAAATGTATCTTTTGTGGTGATGATTATATTCCAAACAACAGAGTAGAGGGGATGTTGGGACTGTGGAATCCGGGCTCTGCCATTTTCTAGCTCTGGGCAAGAGGCTCAACTTCTCTGAGCCTTGTTCTCCTCACCTATAAAGTGAGGATGATAAACGTGCATCTTGAAAAGACACTGTGAAGAAATACCCAATAACGCATTTAAAAATAGTACCCAATGCACAGTATTGCTCTCCTTCCCCTCTCTCCTTCTCCCTTCTCTTTCTGTCACCTCTGTGGCCTTTTCAGATTAGCAGGAAACATTTGTGAAGGAGGAAGGTTAAAGTGTGACCATCCGTTGCTCCAGATCAGAATGTTGGAAGCCGTGTTTGTCCCACACCTGAGAGTCTTTCTGAGGGAATTTGGGACAGGAGGGGACACAGGATGTAATATCTTTGCCTACAACGAAGCCAACTCCCCGACCCCCTGCTAAAGTTAAGGGGGAGAGACCCTCTTTGGGATACACATTTCTGTTTTATGACTTATTTTCTCCACAAAATTGATCTTGTTCCCTTTAAATCAGTGGTTCTCAACTGGGGGAGATTTTGCCCCCCAGAGGGCATCTGCCAGTGTCTGGAGACATTTCTGGTTGTCAGGACTGGAGGGTGCTGTTGGCATCTAGTGGGTGGAGGCCAGAGATGCTGACAAACAGCCTACAATGCACAGGACGATCCCCCACCCCTGGGCAAAGATATTCTGGCTCTAAAAGTTGATAGCATCACTGTTGAGAAATCCTGCTTTAAATTGATTTCATCCTCATCCCACCTTCTCCCATAAAAATGTGGAGTGGGAGAAGAAGGGCTACCACAGATTTAGCACCCACTGTGTGTCACACTACCATGCTGGTCCAGTTTATGGCTGTCACCTCATTCAACCCTTGCAACAAAGTTAAGAGGTAGAAATTAACTCAATTCACTGTCATTTACCAAAGTCATCCAGCTGCAGGGGGAGGGGGAGATACGGATTTGCCCTGAAGACTCTTTAAACCTTTCTCACCACATGGGGGTCATACAATGTGATTGTCCCTGTCCAGGCCTTAGAGATACATTCAGAAGGCAGCATGTACTTGGCTTTCTGAAGCCCCTGCCTGCCCCAGGAGAAAGAACTCACCTTCATTTCCAATCACTACAGGCCCAGAGCACTTGGGGTTTCTCCAAGAGCCAGGGTTTGGTGGTAACATCCATACTGGATTTTTACAAGATCCCTTAATATTGTCTCATTTGAGAAGACTGTAAATTAAGCACATCGTGCACTGGGATGGCCATAAATGAGTTCCAATGTGGTCTGCCAGGCTGGAGTAGGGGTTGGGATATGATGAAATAGAAGGTTTGAAGACCAAAGACTCCCCTAAAGTCCTGGCAGGTCGGACTCAAACAGGGTTGATGGTGGGGCTGTGTCACTTCTTGGGAATTGTTTTGCCATATCAATGTCACATTACAGCTCTTTGGGAAACTCTGTAGTGTGCAGAGCATTGACCTAGAGGTGCTGGGCCTGAGTTTGGTCTGGGTAGGGGTATAAGTCCAGGCATTTTTAGAAATGTTGGTATCCTTCAGCCAATCCAAGGGAGTTTGACTTTCATGGAGCCAGGAGTATTAGACAGAGACTCAGAGACACCCCCCAAAAGAAGCAGATCTGGGAACGAGGAGTCAGCCCCAGTGGGTGGAACAGTTAAGACACTGGTGGAATGGCGGAAGGAGCCCTGGCCTGGGAGTCTGAAGGTGCAGGCTCTATGACAGCTCCCTTGACTGTGTGGCCTCAGGCAGATCACTTTTGCTCCCTGGGCCTCAATTTCCTTAACTGTAAAATGTGAGAGTGGGGCCAGATGATTAGTATGGTCCTTCTAGGTCTGACCAGTGATTTACAGTGAGATGAGGAGTCAGGAGACCTAAGGGTCAGGGAGAGCTGGAACTGGGCAGAAGGAAGAATCTAGGTGCAAGGGACAATGACCCAAGGAGCAGGCTGGCTTCCCTTGGGATCTTTGCAGTAGGCTGAATAACAGACCCCTAAAGGATATTCATATTCTAATCTTTGGATTCTATGAATGTTACCTGATACAGAAAAAAAAAATAGGACTTTGCAGATGCAATTAAGGATCTTGAGATGGGAAGATCATCATGAATTATCTGGATGGATGAACCCTAAATGCAATCGCAAGGTTCTTATCACAGGGCGGTGCAGGGAGATTTGACCACAGAACAGGAGGAGGCAATGTGATGATTGCAGCAGGTATTGATTAGAATGACGCAGCCACAAGCCGCAGAATGCAGGAAGCCACAAGAAGCCGGAAGAGGCAAGGAACAGATTCTCCTGTGGAAGCTCGAGAAGGAACCAGCTCTGCCAATATCTTAATATTGGCTTCAAAAGATTCCTTTCAGAATTCTGGTCTTTGGAAGAATGAGAGAATAAATTTCTGTTGTCTTAAGATGCCAAGTTTGTGGTTCTCCATTACACTGGCAACAGGGAACTGATACAATCTTCCAGCTGCCTCGGGAAGCCCAGGCTTCGCACAGGAAACTCTGGCATCTTGTGGGAAGGTTTGGAGGGAAACAAGAGCCCATGGTAGAGCTTGGAGTCCTAGAATTATAGGACTGGAAAACAACAGTGGCAGCTATCTGGGCCGGTTGCTTCATGTTATAGATGAGGACACTGGGGCTCAAAAAAGGAAATGTGGATTTGCCCAGGGTCACAGGATAAGTAGCAAACAAGTAGAGTTCAGTCGTGTTGAGCCCAGCCTCATGTTATGGAGTAAAGAAGATGCTCTTTTGCTTTGGTTGTCAAGGGAACCCCAGGCAAAAGTAGGAAGTCTGCCTTCCCTCCCTCCTTCCCTGTTTCCTGGGTCTTTTTCTGTTTCAGAGACTGCTCTCCACTGCTGTTGAGGGTCTCTCTGGTGGCTTCTGTGTAGACTTCCTCAAGTAAAAGGAGGAATTTATTGTCTCATACTCAAGGAGTCTAAGAAATGCTTTAGGTATGGCTGGATCCAGGTGTTCCATGATTCTGTCTCTCTTTTCCCATCACTCCTCCTCTTTTCTCAGCTTTGTTTCATTCTCAGACAAGCTCTCTTCTCATGGTGAAAATTTAGAACCTGGCAATTCAAGGTTTACTTGATCATTACCTCTCTGAGTGATGTCAGAGGAAAAAGGCCCTCTCTCTCCCAGTATCCCTGTATCAAATCTCATGGAAGGACTCTGGCCTTGCGTGGGTCACGGTCCTCTCTAAACCAATCCCTGTAGTCTGGAGAATGCTGTGCCCTGATTAGATGAGCCTGGGTAATTTGTCTACTCCTTTGGGGAGGGAGTGGGAGTGGGATGAAGGGTGCTCGGTTCCACCTGACCCACATGAAATATATATTCAAACGGGCAGGGAGCAGGAGGGGACGGCTGGTGGACAAATAGATGTCCATGCAGCTCCTACCCTCACTTGTCCTTCTTGATGGCCCCTCTGCTCCTGACTTATTCCTTCCCCCTCTCCCACCGTTATCAAAGCTCCCAAGCTTAGCATTTCATTCCAATTGTCTGATTTCTGAAAAGTTGTGGTGTCAACACCTGACGGCAGATGTTCAGTAAATATGTACCAATAGAGTCAATAAGCAATGGCTTGCCTGCTTTTTTACTCCATCTGGGGAGTTATTACTCCCAGCAGGAAGCCTTCCCACTGCATTAGGCCCAAAAGCAAAAGTGAAAGGCTCTAGACCATGAAGGGAGAATGGTGGAGGACTATCACACCCCAGGCAGCCCCGCAGGGCTTTGCTCTAGGGAATAAATACCCAACCTCATTCTTCTCCCACCTGCTAATCTCCTCTTGGTGCCTCACACTGGCCATGCCCAACCAGAAGCCAGAAGGCAAGGCAGTTAACGCAGCCCACATGGGCCAGCCTCCTGGGGCACAGAGCAGGCGGGAAAAGGTGGCCAGTGGATCTGGAGGAGGAAACAGAAATTATCCAGTACACCTTGCATCTTCAGCACCAAGCACAGTGTTGTCAGTGAACTGATCAACACATTATTTTTCCTGATTAATTCCCCAGTTTAAATGTCACCTCTTAGAAGTCTTCCCTGATGTCCCCAGGCAGAGCTTTCTTCTTTTTGCTCATTTCTCTTTTTGAGCACTGCCTGTGAGTTAATCACAAACCATCTCTCACACATCTGTCTCCTTCACGAAGCCCATTTGAGCTCCCTGAGAGCAGGGGCTGGTCCTTACTCATCTGAGAACCTTCAGAACTAAGCACAGGAGGCTGACTCAGAGCAGAGCTCAGGATGTGCTCTGAAAGTGAACAACCATGTGGATGATTCATTGAATTGAGCCAATGCAAAAGACCTTGTCTGAGATCGTCCAGTTGTCAGCCCAGGCAAGTGGATGTGAGCCATGTTCTTGACACACTGGTTGCAAAGATGCCAGGGCCTCAGGTGAGACTGCAGAGGGATTGTGGGATTGAGGGATTGTGGCTGACTGTCACAGAGCACCACAGCAGACCAGCATCCTGGCTCTAGCATGTGCACGTGGAGACAGTACATCTTGGTATTTAAGGGGACGACTATTTGGAGCCAAGCTACCTGTTCTCACTGTGTGACCTCAGGCAGGGTACTCCACCCATCTATAAAATGGGGATGATAAGGCAACCTGGTAGAACCGTTAGTCCTAAGGAGTTAATTCACATAAGGTTCTGGTGACAGTGTTTAGCCTTTGATATAGACATATTCATTTATTTATTTTACAAATGAGAAAACAGGCACAGAGTTGTCTAAGTTAACATAGCCACTAAGTGGTAGGGCCAGAATTTAAGCCCAGGCCACTTGGCCCTGAGTTACCTACCCTGAACCATTGCCCCACTCGGCCTCAGCATGTGCACATCCTTAAAGGACATTGGTATAGGAACTGGAAGCTGGAGGAAAAGAGAATTTCAAAATGGAAAGTTCTTTAATAATGAGAGTAAAAATGACGATATTGTATTGCTCAGCAAGATCTGACTGTGAGAACATTTTAAATCCCCATTTTTCTAAGTATCTTCTCCTTAAACAAGATAATGCATGTGAATCAATAATAATTATTTCACTTTCCTCAGACCAGGTCCTGGAAGTAAATAAACCAACGAGAAGGTCTTCATTTTTGATGTCACAACCTTGGTGGGAACCAGACCAATGAGGATCAAGCACTGAGGGCTGCAAGGATGGACAGTCGAAGATTTTGCTGCCCAAATTCTTGTCCTTAGACCAGTAGTGTGGACATCACCTGGGAGCTTGTTAGAAATGCAGAATGTCAGGCCCCACTCCAGACTTATTGAGTCTGAATCTGCGTTTTAACAAGTTAAAAACACTGAAGTTTTAACAGAGTGATTCATATGCACATTGAAGTCTGAGAAACCCTAACACTGATGCTTGGGTCCTAACTGCCCACCCCCAAAATTCTTAAGTAATTGGTCTGGACTGTGGCCTGGACACTAGGATTTTTCAAAGCTTCCCAGGTAATTCCAACATGCAGCAAAGTTTGAGAACCTCTATTCTAAGGAGACAAGCCCTGGAGAAGAGGAGGAGCAGATATAGTTGGCATACTGTCATTCTGCTGATACTTCAGACTACCCAAGTGCTCTGATTTTAATTAGAGACACTTGGCACAGCCTAGCACTGGTCCAGCAAAAGCCACAAAGTATCTTCTGCCAGCAGCCACAGCCATTTATCAGAATGCCTAAACCATAAAAATACCTTGCCATGAACCCTGGGCAGAGATTAGGAGAAGAAAGAGTATCCTAATTTCCTTCTGCTACTGTCCACTATGCCCAGTTAATAGGTCTAATTTCTTATTTTAAAAAGCTTCCTATTGAGGTTTAAATTTGGTTGACCCATGAGGGTATATTTGGCAAGATTTAGATAAGTTTGGGGTTAGAATTTAGGAAACTACAAATCCTTCTGGACGAGGTCAGAGGAAAAGCTATTAATAATTCTGTTGTGAAATTAAATAATTCAAATGTAAAGCTGTTGGAACTTTATTTTGAGCCTTGAGAGGAATGTGGCTACATGGCCTGAGTCAAGTAGCATGCAGCCGCAACTTCTGCTTTACCCTCTACGTGATCAGGAAAAACTGAATGGCCCCAGAGATGAGACCCCTGGAGACTGTTACCCCTCCTTACGGAATGTTAAAGCAATCTTCCTTGGCAGGTAGCAAGCTGTAGCCAATCAAATCACTATAACGTATTAATATTAATATGTACTGACTTGTATGGAAAACATAACCCTGTTAAACGTCTCTCTCTGCTTATATAAGTGAAGCCTTAATTTCTCCACTTTGGAGCACTGACCCCATTCCTTTGGAGTCTGTTTTCTGGCTATTCTCAGTTTTTATGCTTGAATAAACTCAATACTTAATTATGTTTTCTGAATCTTGTTATTTAAGATTGACACTGTCAACAATACTAGCGAACAGTTTTCTCTTCTCTTTCTGCAGTGAGTTTGATGATGAATTGAGCAAGGAAACACTGGACCCAGGAGAGAGAGACAGACCTCACTGAGTGGAGTTAAAGGACGCAGAAGATTACAAAGCAGAAAGGTTCGGGTATCAACCAAATATTTGCCACTGGATACACTGGAAAACAGCCAACCTAAATGCTCACTCAGTGCCAACCATTTCTCTAAGGGCCGTGCAAGAATCACTCAATCCTCACAATACCCCTATAATGTAGGAACTGCTGTCATGGCCACTTTACAGAGATTATCATTGAGGCTCAGAGGAGTTAAGTGACTTGCTCAAGGTTGCTCAGCAAGTACGGGCTGGAGCTGGCCTTTCCAACCCAGGCCTCCCGACTGACTCCCAAGCCCACTCCTGCTATACCACACTTTCCACCGAGAAGTAGCATGCCAGGATTCTAAGAAGGCTTAATTTTAATTCTGAAACCTCGGAGCAATGGTTTTACAAAGAAGCCAAATATTAATAACAAGAAAGCTGGATAAACAAATAATGTGAAAACACTCATCGGTCTAGGCAGCATTTGGAACAGGTTACACTGAAACTTAATTTGGGTGAGTCTTCTTATGGGGACAAGGAAATGTCCTTGCAGTCATCAACTCAGTAGAATTTGATTTTAGCAGAGCCAGTGGAGCCTCATGTTCCTGAGAACAAACACTCTATTGCTTTTTGCTGTTAGCATGTAACTGCTGTTAGAGTCAAACTGGTGTTCAGTGACTATGAAGTAGCAAAAAGAATCTGAGATAAAAATACAAACACATCTGCCTGCATATTGCATTTGCCATCTTTTGCAAGCTTAGTCAACCAGTGTTCATTGGGTGGGTGCCTTGTGCCACATCGTGTGCTTTGTGTGTTATGGTATCCCACTTATCCTTGAGGAAGGGGTATAGTACCCATTTTAGAGATGGAAGCACTGAGGTTCAATGAGGATCTGAGTTAGGTCTCAGGCTGACTCCAAAGCTTGTGCTCTTAACTTATAGTCCAAGGATTCTTAAACTTCAGATGTACCTGAAGAGTTGGTTAACAGGCAGATGCTTGGGCCCTACTTCAAGTGAGTCTGATTCTAGAAGTCTGAAGTTGGGGTCCCAGAATTTGCATGTTCAATCCTAACCTCCAAATGACTCTCATTCTAGTGTTCTAAAAACCAAATTTGGTGATTGCTATATCAGCACTTCTCCCAGGCCCAGTCCCTGCCTTAAGAAGTCCACAGCCCAATTAGAGGAGGCAGATGTACAACGGATTATCACGACATGGCACTGGAGTTGCTAATGGGAGGATAGGTCCTAAGGTCAGGCATCGGTGGTCCAGTAGAAAGAAACAGCACTTGGTGGGTACGAGGCATGGTTGGAGGGTGTTGCACCAAGGCCAGCAGAGCTACAGACCCTTCCCCAGCACTACTGTGACAGCAGACATCCCCTTTCTGAACTTGGGCCTCATGCCTTTGCCCCTAGTACCACCCCCCACAAACACCACACACTCCCCTCATTAATAACTAAGTCCTGTTGGTTGGGGCTTCCCAAGCTGTCAAGTGCACACACTCTCCCCCACCCCACTGCTGCTGCCCCGGTGCAGTGCACCGTTCCTCTAGCTCGCAGTGGCCTTCGACAGGCATCCATCCGCACTCCCCTTTCATTTACTTTCTACACAATGTTCAGGATGCTCTTTTGAAAATGTAAATCAAATCACATTATCCCCGCTTCCATTTTAAGCAGGGCTGCCCTATAGATTAAAGCCCTGACACTTTATGTATCTCAGTCTGCAAAGTCTGCAAGCATCTGCAATCCGGCCCTGCTTGCTTGGCAGCTGTGAGGCTCAACTCCCTCATCCCCAGTGCTCCGTGGTGCCATACAAAGCCCTGTGCAATTCCTTACACCTGTTCTTTGTTCGTGGCCTTTTGCACAGGTTGTCCCCTCTGCCTGGAATGCCCTCCCCTCTCTCATCTGGGTAACTCCCAGTGCATCCTGCATGGCTCTGCTTGGATGCCACTTCCTCCAGGAAGCCTTGTGACCTCCTTGTAAATTAGGTGCCTCTCATCTGTCTCCCACAGTCCTTCATGTTTCTTCTCCTTGCACTCTGCACCCAGAACCCTATATTTTAACTGCCGACTGCTCTCCATTCCCCATTGGACTATAAACCTCATGAGGACAAGGGCCCATCTATCTTGACCTCCCTGTGTATCTGAGTCACGCACAATGCTGTGCTCAGCATGGGCTCGCTCCATGTTGTTCAAGTGAAGGAATGGACAATAGTGGGCAGCGAGTGTCATCTGGCCTGGTGAGTTGGTCTCAAAGACTCTTCCAGCCTTGTGCCCAAGGCCTCCTTTCTACCTACTTTCATCCCAGACCTGGAGGACCTGATTCCATGGCCTAGAAATCTGCATTTTGACAAGTTCGTCATTTGATGCTGATGTAGGTGATTCATGACTCCCAGTTGGAGAAATTCTGCTGCATCATTTTCAGGCAGAGCTGAGGGCTGGGGGCTTGTCTTCTCTCTGAAAGGGGGACAAATGCCTTACCCTGGGCTGTGGAACAGAAGGGGGTAGAAGCAGAGAGGATGAAAGAGGGCACAGATAGTTCCTGCTGCCATGTCCTAGTGTTAACAGTAAGAATAACAGAATAACAGCTACTGTTATGGAATGTATGCTACATATTAGACCCCAAGCTAAGTGCTGTCTGCAGATTATCTCATTTAATTTTTCCATCCACCTGATGAGTTGGGTACTATCACCCCCATTCTACAGATGATGAAACCAAAGCTTAGAAAACTTAAACTAGCCCAAGTTGCTAGTGAGTGACAAATCTTAAATTCAGTCATCTCATGACTTTCCAGAATGGAGGTGTGGGAGGTGCAGTGATTTCAGACTAGAAATGGATCCAAGGAGTAGAATGGTTGAGGCCAGAGTGAAGAGAAGAAAAGGGTAGCATGAGAAGAAAGGAACTAAGAGGTAAAACTCTACACATTAGTAGCTTGTCCTTCTGATATTCCCCACTGTAAGATGCCATTATTGCATAAGCCCTGGAATCAAATTAGGTTGTCTCAGCCCAAGCAGTCTAAGGCCACCAGGGACAGCCATGTGGTCCGACAGAATCAGGTTTATTGACCCATTTTAATGAGGGAGATCACACACCATAGGATCACAGAGTGTCTCACCAAACAAAGGAAGACAGAGTTATCACAGGATTTGGGAGAAGAGTGGAATTTAGGTGGAATTTAAATGAAGCAGAGTTTAGAAAAGCTCAAAGCAAACCAGGGCCGTGTATAAAGGGATCAACATCAGGTCTGAACAGCCAAGTGGATGCAGACTCGTTTCCTTGGAAACTACAAAGTGAACATGGAATGCTGTGTCTAGAAGCCCCTTACTCTGGGGCTGGAAATTACTGAAAATTGAGGCTGCTTTTTTGGTATCAAAGTGACTTAGATCCTGCAGGCAAGAGTGAGCTATTTCATTCTTACTGATCATATTTCAGACAGTAATGTTCCTGATAGGCTATGATTTTACAGCACCAAGTCTCTCAATGAGTAAGAATGTAGCAGTCACAAGGAAAGGTTTGTTATGACACTGGATCCTGGGAGAATATTGTCTCCTATTCACGCAGCATTGAGTGTATCTGTGCCTATAATCTTACCTGTCTTATCTTTTCCTGTCATCTAATCTACCTTACTCTACCTTATCTGTGTCTAGTCTGATGACAAGCCAGGCAGATTTTGAAAACTTTAATTTAACTTTTCTAACATGTATCATATTATTCCAGCAAATCTCATTTTTAAGCTGACATATAAAAATTGTATATATTTATGGTGTACAACATGAAGTTTCGAATGTGGAATGACTAAATTGAACTAATTAGCATATGCCTTACCTCATATACTTACCATTTATCTGTGACAAGGACACAAAATCTACTTTCTTAGCAATTTCCAGGTATGCAACGCATGACTATCAACTCTAGCCACATGTTGTGCAATAGATCTCTTCAACTTATTCCTCCTGTCTAACTGAAATTTTTGGTTCTTTTGACCAAATCTCAATCCCTCGGGCAGATTTTTACTTTCTCATTCTTAGCTAATTTTTATTTTCTCAGGGGATATTAGTTTCCTGTGGCTGTCATAACAAAGTACCACCAACTAGGTGGTTTAAAACAGTAGAAATTTACTGTCTCACAGTTCTAGAGGCTAGAGGACCAAAACCAAGGTGTTGGCAGGGTCAGTTCTTTCTGCGAGCCCTGTGGGAGAGTCTATTCCATGCCTTTCTCTCGGCTTCTGGTGACAGCTGGCAGTCCTTGATGTTCCTTCTCTTGTGGATGCATCACTCCAACGTCCACCTCCATCTTTACGTGGTGTTCTCCTTAGTCATTCTGTCCTCATAGTGGCCTTTTTATAAAGACACCAGTCATATTGGATTAGGGGCCCACCTATTCCTACATGACCTTATTTTGACTTAGCTAATTATATCTGCCAGGACTCTGTTTCCAAATAAGGTCACATTCTGGAGTGCTGGAGGTTGAGATTTCAACCTCTCTTTTTGGGAAGACACAATTCAACTCATAACAGTGAGGAACAGAACTAATTTGTTCCCGAGTGAGGGCCTAACGAGAACTCGTGCCTTGTTACTACTCAAGTGTGGTCCAAGACAAGCAGCTTCCCCCCACCTGGGAGTGTGGTGGAGACACAGGCCCTGAGATGCCACTCCAGGCCAGTGCATGGGACTCTGTGTGTCAACACAAATTGTGTGGTTTGTCTGCACATTAAAGTCTGCAAAACGGAGTTAGTGCACAAGCATTGCTGTGAGCTGCCCTGGGGGCACGGCCAGATTGGAACCTGTTTGTTATTAGGAATTGGACAGCGGCCGTCTCCTAAAGACACTGCTCCTCTAAAGAAACCAGCAACGGTAACAGCGAGGAGGGCCCAGAGATGAGGGATGGACTTGTGCTGGGTTTGCTGGGCTGAGGGCGGCTGACCGGAAAAGAGGAGGAGGGCCAGAGTCAGGCTGATGGAGCTACCCCAGCTGCTTCCAAATGGTGTGGATGCCCCATGAGTACTGTGGGCCTCACTTTCCTCATCTGTAAAGTGGGCTAATAACCCCCATCCTGATTACTGGTGTGAGAATTAAGGGTGAAAACATATCCAAAGCGTCCAGTCCAAACTAAATAGCAACTGAAGACACAGAAGCTGGGTCCAACCTTGGAGGAGAGGAATCTGGAAAAGGAAGGCAGCTCATTCGGCCATTTCTTGATTCATTCAACATTTAGTGCTTACTGTGTGCCAGGCACTACGTAGGCACCAGAGTACCAATGGGAGTAAGTCCTCCACGGCTCACGGGCCACTGGAGGAGAAGGTGAGGCAGGTTTTCAAGGCACTAATGATGCAGCTGAAGCAGGAACTTCTGACGGCGTGGCCCATGGGCACTCGGCAGGGCACTCTGGCCTGCAGCAGGTGGGCTCATTCCAGCCCCCACCACCTGGTTTCATGTCCCCACCTCCTTTCTTCTCATTGGTTTGGTTCCAAAAAGTGGTGGACATGAGCCTGTAGCTGCCAGATCCTCATGTGTCTGGCCAACAGCAACAAGGCAGCTTCCATTCTGGAGAACTTAACCATTCACCAGACATTATGTCAGGCACAATGCATAGATTATCTCATTTAAGTTTTGAAGCAAACGTTTGAGGGATATACCAAACTGATGTCAGCAAACCTAGGTTTGAATGCAGGGTGACCTGGATACGTTACTTAACCTCTCTGAGCCCGAGTTTCCTCCTTGTTTTTAAATGGGAAGATAATGATACCTAAAGCACAGTATTTGGCACATGCCAATAACATTAGTATTTTGTAGAACTGAATATTTTAAGTGTCAGGGGCAAGGAGACCTCCAGTCGCCTTTGGGAGACACTGGGTGTTACCTGGACTCTGAAAGAGACACACCCAGTTCTCAGACGCCAGCTGGGCACCCGGGAGCCCCGGCGGTGCTTTGGTGTAGGCTTAACGGAGTTGTAGAGAGAAAGAAGGGATCAGACTTTCAATTTCAGAGTAATGAGAAAATTGACATTTCTTAGCTTTATTTCTAAGCCATTATGAGGAATTCAATGATCTGTGCTAATGAAGACAAATGAACACCACATGGGAATAACTTTAAGCACCAGCTTCAAACTTGTCCTGAATTTGGGCTCTGGGAATAATCCAACTGCCTGAAACATGATGCTTTTTTTCCTTTCGCTCTTGCACCTGCTCTCCAGTGGAGGGGTAAGAAAAGCTAGAAGGGGAGCAAGGGGGCTCACGCTGTGATGAGAGCAATGGGAAGACTTTCCATTGCCCTGCTTTAGTTTTCATCGTAGAACTTCTCACTTTCTGATAATTGCAGTTGGTTTTCTGCTTTCCCCCTAGGCTATAATCTAAGCTCCATGACAGTAGTGGCTTTGTTTGGTTCACTGCTGTGTCCCTGGCTCCCAGCACAGTGTCTGGCACATAAGAGCACATGCTCAATAACTATCAATGAATAAATGACATACTAAAGTAGTTGCTCTAAACCCTGATTATGATTCTACAATAATGGGGGCCTTTTATAAAATCTAAATTCCAAGATTGTTTATCCTGGATATTTCGATTCAGAGAATCTGGCACGGGGCCCCCAAAAGAGCATTTCTTAATATCTGTCTATATCTCTGGAAGGATCCATAAGACATTAGTAACATCTGTTGCTTATTGGGATGGGAATTGGGCAGATGGGGGACACGGCTAAGAGGGAGACTTTTAACTGAGAACCCTTTTGCATTTTTTTAATTATAAATAAGTCATATGTTATATTACAACTACTCATAAAATAAAATAAAATTTAAATTAAAGAATAAAAAATTTTAGTCCAGGTAATTCTGATGTGCAGCCAGGGTTGAACATCACCCATTTAATGACAAGTTGGCATTTTAGGAAGGATTTAGGGGCCAGGCACGGTGGCTCATGCCCGTAATCCTAGCAGTCTGGGAGGCTGAGGCAGGAGGGTTGCTTGAGGTCAGGAGTTCCAGACTGGCCTGAGCAAGTGCGAGACTCCGTCTCTATCAAAAATAGAAAAATAATTAGCTGGGTGGGGTGGTGCGCACCTATAGTCTCAGCTACTGGGGAGGCTGAGGCAGGAAGATCACTTGAGCCCAGGAGTTTGAGGCTGCATTGAGCTATGATGATGCCACCCCACTCTAGCCTGGGCAACAGGGCAAGACTCTGTCTCAAAAAAAAAAAAAAAAAAAAAGGATCTGGGATTGGGCAGCACTGTCAATAGGTGAGCTGCCTGCTCCGTTGGAGTGATGGGCTGTCACTGTAGCAGGCTGGCAGAAGAATTTACTCTACCAGACATGCTGGGTCCCATAATCAAGTGGGGAGACTGAATGGTGCTGTTGTCTGTCATAGCAGGTGCTCAGGGATCCTGAAGTCCCGTGTCTGAGTAAAATGGGAAAGAAATTTCCTGCTCTGAGATAGCCAAGCACGCAACAAAAAGCTTACAGGTCCAACCTTATTTGGTGGTGACCAGAGGCTCACAAAAAATTCACATGAATTTTCTTTTTGTTCATCAGATTGGCAAAGATTAAAAGAAATGATACCTAGCATTGGGGAATGCATGGAGAAACAGAGTCTCATACACTGCCTGCAGAACATGGTGCTACAGCCTTCCTGAACAGCAATTTTGCAATTCAAACTGAACTCCTTAAAGGTATTTACATGTTATCTTTGGACTTAGTAATTCTGAATTTATCCTATGGAAGTATTCAGCTGAGTGAGCAAATTAATATACATAAAGATGTTTATCATAGTGTTTATAATAGTGATTTTATTGGTTAAAAACTATAAACAATATAATAGCCTATCACTATAAGATCATTTAAATTATGGTATAGTCATCCTTTGGTATCTGCAGGGTGTTGGCTGCAGGACCCCTGTGAGTACCAAAATTCAAAGGTACTCGAGTCCCTTATATAAAATGGCCCAGTGTTTGCATATAACCTATGCACATCCTCCCATATACTTTAAGTCATCTCTAGGTTACTTATAATACCTAACACAATGCAAATGCTCTGTAAATATTTGTGATACTATATATTTCATTTGTATTATTTTTTATTGTTGTATTATTATTTTTTATTGGATTTTTTTCCTGAATATTTTTAATTCATGGTGGGTTGAATCCTGGGATGTGGACCCCATAGTAATGGAATGCTGATTGTACATCTACACAAATGGAATGCTTTGCTACCATCAAAAACGTGAAAAAAAATCATAATATAATATTAGACATGACAGGTTCACTCACAAACACAAAAATGGGGCCATTTTTATAAAATAAATATATGTATATATGCCTGGAAAAAGGTATATAAACTCAATATAAACTAGAATATTAAAAATAATTACATGAAGTATAATCTTTTAAGATTGATTTGTACAGGTATACTTCATTTTATTGTACTTTGCTTTATGCACTTCCGGGAAGTGCGTTTTTTACAAATTGAAGGTTTATGGCGGCCTTGCGTTGAGCAAGTCTATTGGTGCTATTTTTCCAACAGTATGTGCTCACTTTGTCTCCGTGTCACATTTTGATAATTCTTGTAATATTTCAAGCTTTTTCATTATTATTATATCTGTTATATTGACTGCGTTCAGTGATCTTTGATGTTACTGTTATAATTCTTTTGGGGCATCATGAACCATACCCTTAGGAGACGGTGAACTTAATTGATAAATGTTGTGTGTGTTCTGATTGTTCCACCAACAGGCTATTCCCTTGTCTTTCTCCCTTTTCTCTGGCCACCCTATTCCCTGAGACACAACAATATTGAAATTAGGCCAGTTAAGAACCCTACTGTGGCCTCTAAGTATTCGAGTGAAAGGAAGAGTCACACGTCTCTTACTTTAGAACAAAAGCTAGACATGATTAAGCCTAGTGAGGAAGGCATGTCAAAAGCCGAGATAGGCCAAAAGGTAGGCGTCTTGTGCCAAACAGTTGCCCAAGTTATAAATGCAAAGAAAAAGTTCTTAAAGAAAATTTAAAGTGCTACTCCAGCACTTTAAACACACAGATGATAGGAAGTGAAACAGCCTTATTGCTGATATGGAGAAAGTGTTAGTGGTCTGGATAGAAAATCAAACCAGCCACAACATTCTCTTAAGCCAAAGCCTAATCCAGAGAAAGGCCCTAACTCTCCTCAATTCCGTGAAGGCTGAGAGAGGCGAGAGGCTTGCAGAAGAAAAGTCTGAAGCTAACAGAATCTGGATCATGAGATTTAAGGAAAGAAGGCATGTCGGTAACATGAAAGTGCTAGGTGAAGCAGCAAGTGATGATGGAGAAGCTGCAACAAGTTATCCAAAAGATCTAGCCATCATTTTCTGGTCTGTATGGAAATAAACAACCATGGGGTAATTGCATTTAAACTTTAAAAAGTGCATATTAACTTAATTGCCTTCATAAATCCTTCATAAATGAGTTGGGCTATAGGCAGGCCAATGAGTTATTGTACAGCTGTTTTATCCTTTCAGTCTAATTAATTTATGTTTTCCGAAGAATGTACCCAGGTTAGCTCTTGATTGTAGTTGTGGAGAATCTATCCATTCACCTTTGAGATATAGTTGTTGCATGGAACTTTCTAGCTTTTTATTTTTTCAAGACATTAAAAATAATCTAACTGATTGTAAGAATCCTATATCGGCTCAGAAATTCCCAAATCCATGAGATCACCCAGGGTGAGCCAATGGGCAGAGTTTGAAGTAGGTCAGCATACGGCGCTTCTACTTTCCTCTATGCAAGGGAGTTGGGAACTTTTCAGTCTGGATCCCGATCCTGGTCTTCCCCTTTAGAGAGCTGTGTGACTTTGAGTGAGTCATAAAAACTCCCCAGAGCCTCTGATTCTTAAGCAGAGAAATAGGGACATCCCAGTGCTCATCTCACAGGGACATAAAGGAGGTCAAGTTTGGTGATGCATTTCCTCTTTCCTTGAAACTGGCCCCCGCACGGCAATGCTTCCAGCAAAATAACAAATTCATATTAAAACTCTTGACGAGGAGGCACGGGTGGTGGTGGTTTTACACCAGGCTGTATGAGCAAACCTTCCTAAACCCTCTTAAAATATCACACTCCCCAAAGTCCCAGGCATCTTAATATTTGTCCTTTCAATTTCTCATTTCTGTTGCCCACCCTCAGATCACCTGTCTGTGATCCCCTCTTTCCTCTTCCTGTAGCTCCTTTCTTCTGGGTGTAACTCTGAGACATCTCTTCTGCTTTTTCATTAACTCTGTTTCCTCAAAAAGAGCTTAGGAGCACAGGAGCTAAAGCACAGAATCCTCTTTAGAAAGTGGGGGGACAAGAAAGGCTGTGAGTACCCTCTCCTTCAACACCTATTTCTTACTTGCTGTTGTTTATAAAGTGCCTAGTGCTGTGCCTGGCACAAAGCCATTGCCCAGTAAATCTGAATTGTCGTTTCTTTTCCTTATTCTTTTTTGCTCTCTGCCTCTCCCTCTGCTTCCCAAACCTACTGGGGTCCAGTGCCCTCAATTTTCCTCTGTGTCACCCCATCCAAGGCTATCGATTGGGACTAGGTCCCAGGGTCCAAAGTTCTCTTTCCAGGTGTCCTCAGATATTTATCTTTAGTTACTTGTTTGGAGGAAAGAAGAGCGTTCACAGCTGTGAGTTTAAAGCTGATACCTGACTGTGGCAGGGAAAAAGAACTCTTGAGTTTGGGAACCTGAAATTCTGGGCTCCGGTTAACACTGGGCAGGCTTTCGTTGCAACAGCAAAATCAACTTTTTCTATTTTAAGCAAGAAAGAGACTTATTTAAAGGTAGGTCCTTTAAATAAATTCTGTGACCTTTAGGTAGGTCCTTGAATCTGAGGAGGTTTGGAGAGCTCTGAAGCTACGTAGCTGGGATCAGCCCCACGGGAACTGCCACAGCAGTACCACCACCAGCATCGCCGGACACCGCCCCGATGGGGTCAGACCCCAGAGCATCCGCCACTGGGACCAAAAGTGTGGACACCTCCATCAGCACACTTGCTTCCCCAGCACGTGAACACCTCTTTAGAGCGTCCATTTCTGAATCCAGACGATGTGTGCATCTAATTGGTGGGAGATAAGTCATGTCTGCAATGAGCTAGAAAAGGAATCTGGGAATGTGAGATACTTTTGAAATGGCAGGGCTCATAATGTGAAAAATTACCAAAGGGTAGACCAGGGGTTGAGAGAGTTAGGGAACCACAGTGACAAATGCCCATACCCCATCTCTCTCCCTTGATATGCACTGGCTGTGCCACTGTGAGGCAGATCCCTCTGAACCTTAAGTGTCCTTATCTATAAAATGATCAAAACCTGGTGAGAGGGGCCATCATGGGATGAAGAAATCATGTCCCCTGTATCTTGATTCTGTTTTTTTTTTTTTTTTTTTGAGACAGAGTCTTACTCTGTTGCCCTGGCTAGAGTGCCGTGGTGTCAGCCTAGCTAACAGCAGCCTCAAACTCCTGGGCTTAAGCAATCCTCCTGCCTCAGCCTCCCGAGTAGCTGGGACTACAGGCATACGCCACCATGCCTGGCTAATTTGTTCTCTATATATTTTTAGTTGTCCAGATAATTTCTTTCTATTTTTAGTGGAGATGGGATCTCGCTCTTGCTCAGGCTTGTCTCAAACTCCTGACCTTGAGCGATCCTTCTGCCTCAGCCTCCCAGAGTGTTAGGATTACAGACATGAGCCACTGCACCCAGCCTGTATCTCTATTCTAACCGTTAAAGTCCAGTTCAAGACACCAGACAGGATCCAGAGCCAACTTTGGAAATGTCGGCTGACCAGTGATCACAAGCCCAAGTGCAAAGCTCTCTTTGGTGACTTCTAGATTGGAGAATGTGGTGGCGTCACATAGCTCTCTTCCAGAAATGAATACACCCAGTCCCAGGGCTGGGCAACTTCAGGATGCTCTGGTCACAGGTGGAACAGCTGGAGAGTGGCTGGCCTTGTGAATGCAGGAATCAGGAAACATGAGCTCCCATCGCACCTGGCAGTCCGAGGTGACCAGCAGGTTGTGCTGATTTCAAGACACGCTCCAACTGTCCACTGTGCCGCTCAGCTGAAGCACACGAGGAGTCGGGGCTGAAGATCGCATTTTCTCATGCCCGGCACTGAAGGGATGTGAGCGGTGAAGGGGAAACAAGGTTTGAAACAGAGCCAGAAGCTACTCTGTGTAAAATTATTCCAGTCACTGAATGTACAACATTGTAAGTGGTGTATTCTGTTTTCATTAATACGTAGTCAAAATGCAAGTACTCTCCTGGCAGGAGTAAATTCTATAACTCAGTGTACACAATTATAAATGGACCTTACTTTTTCCTTTTACTGATGGGACTTGGACAAAATAGAACCTATGAGAATTTCTATGCTTGTAGGACCCAAATCTACAGCAGTCCTTCAAGGAGGGAGTGCATGTTTATGTGAAGTCCCATGTTTTATGTACTCCAGAGTATGAGATCGGCCCTTAGTGTGTCTGACGCAAAATGTTCTCATGAAATCTGATGGCTCCAGATAAAGTAACCTGAAGAAACCATGGAATGTTAAAGGCATGGGGTACTAGTTATCCTGGGACGCCCACCAGAACAGGGGTCTCCTTTATTCCAGAGTCTAGACAACTCAATTTGATGAAATATAATCCAATGTATTTCAATTCAGCAAATGAAATGAAACAGTAATATGAGGCGGTCACTAGTTCAGATTTAGAGAGTGGGGAGCCTGGAGAGTTCCTGACTTCAAGGACCTGGGTTAAGAACCCTTTGGAAACAAATGCAAGTCACTATTGTTATCGTTACCTCCAAGATGGTCAGTGGTGAAATCTAAGAGGGAGCTGAGGACTGCTGTGAAGAAAACCCTCTCTCTCCTTCTCCCAGGCTCAAGCCCTGTCATCTTGCACTCACCCTAGGTGGCTGTCATTGCAGCCCAACTGTGACATGAGCTAATTATAGCTTGACACTAATTGTGGCATGGAACAGAAGACTAGGAATAAAACAGACCAGGGCTGTGTGTGTGTGTGTGTGTGTGTGTGTGCTTGCGTTCCTGGGTATATATAAGGCCAGCAGTTGATGGAACAACAATTAAATAATGCTTTCAATCCATCCACTGTGATGACAACTATCCATTTCTGATGGATGACAGATGGTTCTTTAGAAAACAAGCCCAAGAACTCCAGAGAAATTAAACGAGCTCTTGAATGACAGAAGAAACCTGGTGTTAGAGGAAAGCTGCTCTCCCACTTCCCCCAGCCTCTGCCTCTTTGATCTGGCCTGTGCCCCAGGTCCTGGCGACTGTCTGCCACACTACAGTGATGGACCACACCTGCCCTATCTCTGGTCTACCTGGGAGACCTTTTTAAGTCTCCAATTTTAGCTATTCCCACCTTTCCTCCAACCCCTTAGAAATTTAATACTACTATAATTAATTGCTTTCAAAATGATGAGTCTTACAAGTAACAAAATAAAAGTAATTTTTAAAAAGTGGCATACCATATTTCACTTACTGGATTGTTAATTTAAAAATAATAGTACTCAGTGATATTGGAGGTACAGAGGGCTGCTGGTGTTGCATGATTTGCTATAATCTTTCTGGATCTCTGGAGAGCAATCAGCTGCATTTTTTAGAAGCCTTAACATATACATACCCTTTAAGTTAGCAATGTTGTGTCCAGAAATTTAGCCTAAGGAAATAATTAAGAATATGACAAATGTTTAGTTACTTGGATATCCACTTCAGTGTTATTCGTAGTAGAATAAACTGGGGGGGGGGAACACTGTATGTCTAACCACAGATAATTGATTTAGTCAAAGCAATGATGATCAGTGTGATGGAGTATTATACAGCCAATAAAATGATAATATGAGCTATATTAATTTGCATGAAAAGGCTTTCCATTGAAATCAGGTTATAAAATAAGGTGACAGGGCTTTATTTCCAGGAAAATTGAGTAAATTCACATCTCTCTATTCCTCCCACTGAGTACAAAGACCCTAGACATGATACATGTTAAAAAAAAAATAAGAAGACTCTGAAAGATGAAGAGAAAATGGCAGGCTAGAGAGGGATTTAGCATCCAAAAAAATGACACCATAATGAGTCTCCATTTTTGTTTTTTATTATTTTCTTTTGTTGTTTTCTTTGTTTTGTCTCATATATCCCAGAGTTGAGCTGATAAAGCCAAGAATTTAGAACCACCATTGGGCATAGACATGAAAAGGCACAAGGAAAACCTGCTTTCTCTATCCACACAGGAGCAGTCTAGCAAAACAGAAAACCTTTAGGCAGCAACTACTCTACTGCAGCCAGACACCATAAACTGCAGCCCCAACCCCATCAGCAAAGGCCAAGTGGGGAGCCTAGATTTCCACACCCAACCAGCTCTACACAGGTGCCCCACCACTCCTGCCAGAGTAGTGTCAGAAAAGGCCAAGTAAGAGGTTTTGTTCCCATTTGATACCCAAACCAAAACATGAATGAGTTTGCTCAAGTGTCACAGCTGGTACAATTTCTGTGCTGCTGAACTACTTTTCTCAGTGCACCGCAGTGAAGCCATTACTCTTTTGCTGGCCTTGGTCAAGTCTACCTCAGGGAGAGAGAGGAGTGAAGTTCGCAGAGCTGGCAGCAGGGTAGGGCTCGGGAAAGGCTTTGCACATTTCCACAGCTTTCTCTCCCAGCATGAATGAATCATCCCTTCTTTGTGGCCCTCTGTGCTCACATGGCTCTTCTACTCACATAGAAGAGATGCTTTCAGGAAGATGTCCACTATCTCAGTGTCTATTTGTCCCTGAGTTCCCTCATCTGTGAGTCTCTAGAAATGAAGCCCTAGTTATCCTTGAATTAGGAAGGAACGTGCCCTCCATTATAGGGATTGGGGTCTCCAGAGTAAACAGGTACAGATTGGGGCAGTACTTGAATTTCTAGAATCCCTCGCATCTGGATTGTCCTGGGTCCAGGAAGCTAACTGCCAATTGAATGCAGAAGGCTATTATTTACAGCAGGAGGAGGACTGCTCCAGGGCTTAGCAATTGTGCTTTCTTATGGAAAAGATTGATTCTGTTAGTCATTCCTGTTAGGTTTACAGGTGTAACTCCTAGCCAAATAAGACGATGTTAGTCATTCACCTAAGGGCCAAAGATAGATTCCTGTGAGGGATATCTTATTTTTTAAAGTTTTTCTCCTAAATAGAATAATAAAACCCTTTGTTAAAAATTAAATAATATATTTCCAGTTTGGCTTCAACATTTAAGAGCTTGGAAGTCATCGCTCTCACCCTTACAAGGAAAAAGCTAAACAAACTGAAAATCAGTGACTTTTATTGGACTTAACCAGAAAGTTGAGGACACAGAGCAAACCAAGCACTCTGAAGTCTGGAGAGACAGGTGAACCCAGAGAGTCACAGCCAAAATATGCTTACCTGGAGCAGAAGCCCCTGGAGTCATAAACTGAAGGGAACCCTTAAAAGGTAATTTTGACAAATTTCTGGAGGCTCAGTGTGGACCAGCTTGAGAGTGATAAACTTCTGAGGGCTACAGTCTTGGGAAGGAACATTTTCATGGGTTTTACTCCCATAAACCCTCACTGGCATCCATGATAAAGATCCCAAAATTATTCCCTGTGGCTTTGGCAGTGAGGGGAAAATAATCATTTTATTCCCAGAACATTCTCCATAACAAAGGCCTACCCAGTAAGAGAAAAGACTTTACCAGACACTTATTCCACCTGGGAGAAGAGCATTTGCCAGACTCCAGGCCCCTGTAAACTTTCTATTTCTCCCAAGGTGGTGAGAGAACCAGGGAGCTAAGAAACACTTGTGAATGTCACAGCCCAGGGACACAGGCCTACTCAAAGATTGAGACTTAATAAGATTATAGAATGCTTCCCCTCCCTCACACATTATCACCACATCAACAGGACTTCAGTATAACAGCAGGGGGTTGGTTATAGCTGAAAGAGCTTCAAGGAACAGGCTCTATTTTAGGAGGAGTTCTCAGGGAAGCCTGCAGATCATATGGAAGACAAACATAAGGACACTAGAGGAGTTTGAGGCTTCTGGCACCTACAGCTACAGCAACACAAGCTAATTCCTAACCAGATTAACATAAAACATCATCACACTGAAGGTCGATTTACCTCAGTTTCTATTACTCAATACATCATGTTCAGCTTTTAACAAAAAATTATAAAAGGTGCCAAAAGTCAGGAAAAAACACAGTTTGGTAAGACAAACATCAGAACCAGAGTCAGATATGACACCGATGTTGGAATTATCAGATCAGCAAATTAAAATAACTATGATTAGTATGTTAATGGCTCTAATGGAAAAAGTAGACAATATGCAAGAACAGATGGGTAATGTAAGGTTAGAGATGAGAACACTAAGAAAAAATGTAACAGAGATGAAAAATTCCTTTGATGGGTTCAGCAGTAGACTGAACATGGACAAAGAAAAAATCAGTAAACATGAAGATAGGTCAATAAAAACATCTCATGCTTAAATGCAAAGAGAAAAAAAATGGAAAAAGAACCCCGAACAGAACATCCACGAATTGTGGGAAAATTTCAAAAGATATAACATACACATAATTGGAATACCAGAAAGAGAAGAAAGAGATAATGGAGCAGAAGAAATAATTGAAAAAATAATGGCAAGAACTGTCCAAAATTGACAGACACCAAACCACAAGTCCAGGAAGTTCAGAGAGAACACCAGGCAGAATAATTTTGAGAAATCTACATCTAATCTGTTGTATTCAAACTGCAGAAAACCAAAAGCAAAGAGAAATTCTTGAAACAAAGCAGGAGAGAAAAATCACACCTTACCTATAAAGGATTAAGGATAAAAATTACAGCAAACTTCTCATCAGAAACTATACAAACAAGGAAAGCATGGAGTGAAACATCTAAGTGTCACAAAAACAAGTGAACAAACAAACCCAGCCACCTAGAATTCAATATCCAGCAAAATTATCCTTCAAAAGAAAAAGAAATAGAGCTTTTCTCAAACAAACAAACAGATATTGAGGTAATTCATCACCAGCAGAACTCCTCTGCAAGAAACGTTAAAAAAAAAAATCCTTCAGAGAGAAGGAAAATGGTATAGATCAGAGACTCCAATCTACATAAAGAAAGGAATAGCATTAGAGAAGAAAAAAATAAAGGTAAAATGAAATATTTTATTTTTCTCACTCTTAATTTATCAAGAAGCAACTACTTGCTTAAAGTAATAATAGCAAAAATGTATTGGATAACATATGGATAAATGAAATGAATAATATCAATGTTACAAGGGATGGAGGATAGAATTGGAAATACTTTGTAATAAGGTATCTATACTACACACAAAGTTGTATGATGTTATTTGAAGTGGGACTTAGATTAATTATAAATGTATGGTGCAAACTCTAGGTTAACCACTAAAATTTATTTAAAATTAAATAATAGACCTGCACAAAGTAAGAGCTAAACACTCCCTCCCCTACAGCTCATAACACCACTCCTGTAGGGTAGACACTATTTATAATCTGTTGCGCACTATTCAGAATACACTGGAGTGGGATCACTACACATATATTTTTCTGTACCTTCCCTATTTTTCCTCATTCAACATTGCAAGGAACATTCTTCCATGCAGGTATATTTCTGAGTGGGTTCTGGTGGAAGGATTTGGGGACACCTAGTCAAGCTAGTAGGTCCCCTTGAGAACAGTAGTGATGAGTACATATGGCCAGAGGGAAAGCAAATGACCAGTGCCAGGAGATGCCCTCTTGATTGTTTAGCGGTCCCAGATTTGGTGAAGCAGAGAATGAATAGTACTGTGAGCAAGGCAGGAATCTGAAGGCTTTGTCTAAGCAGGTGCCTTGGGAGAAATTGATTCATCTCTCTGAACTTCACTGAGCAAGTTTTCATCTCTCAATGCACAGATTCTCTGTGATACGTTAGTAACATCCTCTATATGTAACATCCTTTTTGGGGGTCACCCAGCCTCTGCCTGACCCCTGCAGTGATAGGCGGTGGGGGAAAGTGAGGCTTCAGCAGGAGTCCAGTAAGCTGTCTCTGGTATTGGTGGCGGAGGGGGTGACACTCCACAGAGCACTGAGAACAACAGCAGAGGCCAAGAAGGCTGACAGCTGTCATGACAAGGAGCAGTGACTACCACTGGGAATGAGGGTGCAGCAAGAGGGATGGGGGATGGAGTTGAACTAACAGGGGAAGGTGGGTTTCAGAGCCAAAGAATTTAAAGGAATTACCCAAGCCCCCAGTGGATATGCAAAAGGGCCAAGCTCAGATGAGAAGAAACCATTTGCTCCTCGGTTCCCTCTGAAGTACCCTGAAGTACCAAAGCTACCTCCAGCTTTGGAAAACGTGCTGTTTTCCGTGGGAGTCAGCAAAATTACAATGGGTTGAGAGCAGTTTCCATTCTATGAGGTTGTCAAAAGAAAAACAAAATATTCAGCTCTCTTAGCAGGGGAACCTCAGCACCTGCAAAGTCACGGAGGGGCAGGGTGCAAACATACCCCCGTATATGGTGTATGTGTAAACATGGAGTCTGGGTAGTTAGTAGTCTCAGGTTTCCTGGAAGGTTCATGATTTTTGATTCAGTTGGTTGTCTGGGAAATAGTCCAGATCTTTCTTTGCCAAACTCAAAGGTGGTAGAAACAGAATTAGCATGCCACCCTATTTCCCAAAGAACCGATGGAAACAGATTTTCAGTGAGATTTCCAAACCATTTTTAAAATTTGTATTTTAACTTTCACATGGACCTGTAGAATAAATGCATTCATTCTTGAGAAAGTGACATTTTTTTTTTTTTAAAGAAGCCTCAAACCCAAAGTGGAATCTCTTGTTTTAAATTTGATTCTGGCATATCACCAGCAACCACTGGGTGTGCCAATCCCAGGATGTGTTTGAATAGAGTTTTTAGTTAAAGCATGTGGTTTTAGTTGTGGCATATTTAAAAATGTTGAATAATTAACAAGAATTTGGCTTGGGGAAATCTAAATGTGTTGACTACACAACATTTTTAGAAAAGAATTCTGATGCATTTAAACAGGCACTTGCTGGGACTGGGAAAATCCCCTCTCATCTGCCAAGTGGAAGAAAAAAATTTATTAATAAGGATAATACTATGTCAGTAATTTATTGAGCACCTACTATAAGTCAAGCATTTGAGATTTATTATTTCTAATCTTTATGTGGCAGGATGTTAAAAGGAGACTCTTACTGACTTAGTTTTTACTGAAGCATCAATATGCTGGTTTTGAGGATGGTGAATGTGGGTGAGACCTCCCACATGCAGGATTTACAATGGCAGTGAAGAAGAATCTGTTTTGTCTGTTGACTCCCTTACCTGGTTTGAAGTTATGGAAGGTTGAGAGAAGGTTGGTAAAGAGAATGAGGGTGCGTCAGCCCCAAGCCTAGTGAGGGCTGCTTTGGGAGACTCTCATAGACCTTGGAATGTCTTCCCTGCAGCCTTACCCACTGGCCAGGCCAGAGAGCAGTCACCCAGTAAGCAAGAATCGTCCTCCCCCCAACCTCCACCTCCCCTCACCTGGTCTCATCCAAGCACAGCTGATCTGAAACTGCAGCTCTGATGGGGAGAGAGTGCACGGGAGACAGCAGAGAGCAACCTGCTCCTTCCCCACTGCCCTGATCACTGAAGCAGGCCTGAGCTTGGACGGGGGAAGCTTTAAAGCTAAGTCGAGTTCAGAGTTTGGATCAATAAAAAGAACAAATTTTTAAATTGCTGAATTGTGACTGTGTTTGTAGCCTTAAGACTGTCACCTGCCCAAGTGTGAGCAGAACAGGTTGCGGACTGGTCACTCACAGGCATAAGGAGACTACCCCCTCCCCACTCTCCCCAACCCCATCCCTACCCCAGGAATAAAGTTGAAACGGATGCGAGAATAAACACTAAATTGCATTTGATCCCAATGCACCATCATGCTTATTCAGTAACCAGTTACACTAACAGCAGAATCAACAGTTAGGAGATTATTTCCTCCAGGTTTTATAGACGGGAAAACGAAGGCCAGAGAGGTTAAATAGTAGAGCTGGAGATCGGGTTTCCCTGCTTTTTATGTCTGCGTGATGCCACACTACTTGTGGTTATTATGCCAAGTGGGCAAAAGTTATGCTAAAGATTAAAAACAAGACAGAAACAGATTTTTTTAAGGAGGAAAAATAAGTTTCCCATAATAATTGATTCTAGGTATTATCTATATTTTTAAACCACTTTGACAAAGTTCACTATTAAAAAAAGAGAAGTGATTTTTTTTTTTTTTTCCCAAAAAAGGTAGGGGTATTTTATTTGTTTCATTTCAATCCTCATGAACCCGCAAAGGGTGTTTTCCCCTCTGCATCCACAGTCAGGACAACATAGAGCACTGAGTCCCTTTCCACCCTGAGGGTTTACTATTCTACATGAAAACCCAAACTTAAAAATCAGAGAAATAAAGAGCTGAGTTTTTGCTGTATACAATAATTCACTACAGGTTTTATTTATCTATTTATAAACAGCAAGGTTACCAAGTAAATTTTGCATTTCATTTGACTTCTACAATTTGGAAGTTAGAAGGACTTTTCGGGAACCCATAGACTTCCAGAACCTCAGGGTTTACCTGCAATCACACAACTTGGCTTTGATGACAATCTCCTGGCCAAAGTCATGCCCAAATTCCTGTACTGCTAAGTTAAATCAAAAGCTTCGATGAAGTCATCTCCCCCTCTCCACTTAACTGCGATTTTGCTTTTCTGTTTTCTGTTGCCCGGATGAGAACGCTCTCACTCGTTGGCCCTAATATGTGAGAGAGGTGTGCCTTGGTTTGCTGCGGGGTCTTTTTCACGGCAGCGTAAGGGCTCCAGCTCTGCACCCAGCCTGAGCTCCTGTCCAAGCCTGCTCTCACCCTCCCACTGCCCACCACCCGCACCCTGAATCTCCTCCACGTCCCCAGCTTTGCCCGATGCAATCTTGCTCTTCTAGGCCTGAACATCCCCTTCTCCACGAAGACTTTTCCTGTCCCCCCCCAACAAAAACAAAGAGCACCTTCCACAGAGCTCGCTGGGCACAGCGGTTCAGCGCTTTCCCCACCCACTGCTTCTGCCAGAGTTAGCTGTCCCCTCTCAGCCTCCCAGAGTGTGAGCTGCCTGCAGAAGAGGCTGTGCTCCTCCTATTTGTCTTTAACGTTCCTTCTCTGCTCTGGCAGCACCTTGTATGTATGGATGTCTGTTGAATGAGTGAAGGAACAAGTGAGTGCATGGATGGGTGGAGGGATGAATAAGAGGGATGATGAGTGGGGCTGAACCGTGTGACAACAATGACTGCCCTCCCCGAGAGTCCACTCGTGCCAGGTGCTGTCCGTGCACAGGAACTATGGCTAGTTCCCATTTCACAGAAAGAGGCTGTCACAGCCCAAGACAGTGAGGATTCTACCCTCACTCTGTCACTGAATCAGGCTTCCTCTTGTGACTCCTTATAGGAGGAGTCAAGTCAAGGGTCAGCTGCCCATGGAGAGGGGTTAAGGAGGAGAATGGGGAGGTGGAGTAGGGATGGGGGGTTGGAGGGAATGTTGCTTGCCTGAGTGCCATGTGGCCCCAAGCATACCAGTCATGCCTAACGTAAGCACTTGCAAGCAAGGCTCTGTCCTGCCCCCTTTAAGACGTGTAATTGGGTCACCCTCCCTGTCGCCCTCCACACAACAGACTGAAGTTGTTAATGTACTAGAAATGTAAATTGCGCTAAACTTAGCTTAGCTTCATTTTCCAAAGGGCATCTTTCCCCCTCCCTGCAGTGAATGAATTTACATAATTTTAATTCTGAGAGGAAATAATCACTCAGCCTTTTCAGAAATGAGCCTCTTTAAGTATGTATTTTTGCCCTCTTCTCTCATCTTTGGCAAGCCGAGTAGCAGTTCTGCCTTATGATCTTTGTTCTCCTCTCAACACTGATAGAGAAAATCTCAACAAAATGGGAGGGCAGGGGGAGCAGTGCAGGAAAGGTCGGGCGGGGGTGTAAGAGCAGGAGCCCCTTTGTCCGTGGCCACACCTCCCTGCTTCCTATCCAGGTGGCTGCCCAATTAGACCAACTGAAATCAAAGCTGGTTCAAAAAAATCTTTTAGATTAATAAAACTATGCAGGCAGGAATCATACAATGTAAGACATCCCAGGTCTATAGGTGGACGGGACAGGTCCCTTTGCCCCTTGCTGTGAACTTTTCCATTTGGAAGATGAGAATAATAATACAGAACCTATCGGGTTGTTTGTTTTAGGATTGCATGAGCTTGGAGACATGATTAAGACAAAGCAATGGTGGTTGCAACCAAACTAACCAAGGACAGACCCTCTTATCTTTGGTTGCCCCCCCTTGACTTGGTGGCTAGTTGACCTTCTCAGTGTGTTATTAGATCAATCTTATCTCTTTTGTTGTACCTTAAGCCTCATGGTGACAGGGACTAGTTTTTTTCTATGAGCCAGATGACAAAACTGCACACGTGCAGGGACTTTGGATTCTAGTTTTTCTTTGCTAGACTGTGTCCATCCGGTTGCATGTTTCTCTGGCCAGGCTGCTGAGGGTGCAGCAAGTCCTCCTGGGGTACCTGCTGCGGTGACCCCCTCTTCTCTAAGAGGATGCTCAGTCCTCAGGCTCGGGCCCCTGTGCCCTGGTCATAAATGCCCATGCTCCTCGCCCCCACTGACGCGTGCTGAGATAATTGAATTATCTCTCTGGAGGTTGGGATTTGGAAGAGAAGGGCAGAGCCTGGGATTCACACACACAACGGTGCTGATAATGAAAGCCAGACCTCAACTGCCTGACACACACACACTGTTCAATAAAGATTAGCTTTATTATTATTGATATTTTTATTTATAATTCTTCCAGTTACCCTGCCATGTATTAATAACTATTATTTTCTCATTCTAAAGATGCAGTAATGAGCACAGAGAGGTTCAAAATCTATTCTAAGGCCAGAGCAGTAGAGCTAGAACTCAAATCCTGCTCAGTCTGTTACTGAAAACCCGGCCACTTGTCCACGAGGCTGAATCAGAAGAATGAGGACAAATGATTTGAGGAGGAAGGAAAGCGATGTTTTATTACTTTGCCAGCAAAGGGGGAAAAACGGTAGAACTTCTTGTCTCCAAATCCAAATTTCCTGAACATTTGCAGAAATACAGAGATTTTTAAAGAACATGTTCTCAGCTTCAAGAAATTACTGTTCAACTACAGTTGATAATTCTGATCATCCCATCTCACTAAGGAAAGTCTCGTGATCTCAGCCCAGGACCTTCCTTTACTTGGTCAGGCTGGCCCATCTCCTGTTGCAAAATAAACAAAAGACTTACCCTGCCCCTCCCAACCCCTGGCCTGAGGCCGGGATGCAGGCTTTAGTTCTCAAAAAGGAGTGGAGGATGTTTTAAAGAGACAGAAAATATTTTTGCCATTTATTTTTCCCCAGGCCATTCCGTCTGTTACAAATTCCCCACTCTCAATGTTTCCCTTCCATATCTATGGGAGGAGGGGTGTCGACTCTGTTACAAGTCTGTTTGCGAAGTCCCTGTTCTTCCAGGGCACCCCGAGCCTTGTCTGATGGGAGCACGATGACCTGCCTTTATAGTGCTACTAAGAGCACGAGCACGCTGGCAGACATAGTGTCCAGTGAAAGAAGCAGGCATGGAAGAGTGCGTACTGTATGTTTTGAAGTTCAAAACCCAGTCAGACGTAACAATGGTGACAGACGTCCAGTGAGTGGTTACCTTTGGGGCAGAAGGGGCTTGGGGGATGGGAAGGGCACAGGGAAGCCTCTGAGATGCCGGTCACAGTCTGCACCTTGATCTGAAAGCCTGTTACACAGACAGAGTCCCTTTGTGAAAATTTAAGGAGCTGTGTACTTAAGAGTTGTGCGTGTTATTACTCTTATGTTTGTTATACATCAATACAAAACTAAGAAAATAAGGAGCAAGAAATAAATAAAGAAACTGAATTTAGGGGAAAAAACACTGCCCACCCTTATGTTAAGTAAGACTGTTTTTACTGATGAGAACTACTTGTACTAACTTCCGTAGAAAACATAATAGCTTTTTTTTTTTTTTTTTTTTTTATATATTTTTTTTATTTCAGCTCATCATGGGGGTACATAAGTTTAGGTTATATACATTTTCCATGTCCCACCCATCCCCCCGAGTCAGAGTCTCAAGCGCGTCCGTTCTCATTCTCCCGACAGTGCACCTGGCACTCATCATGTAGTCATACCTCCATCCCCTCCCCCCCCCACCTCCCCGGGTCTGCACCTTCAAGCATGACCATTCCCCAGAGGGTGTGCAACGCACTCATCATGTAGGCATACACCCATCCCCTCCCCCCACCCCCCATCCCAGTCTGATATCCAATTGGTATCCTTCCCTGATGTACATTTAGGTGATGATCAGGGAAACCAGTTTTCTGGTGAGTACATGTGATGCTTGTTTTTCCATTCTTTGGATACTTCACTTAGTATAATGGGTTCCAGCTCTCTCCAGGAGAACCAAAGAGATGTCGTATCATTGTTATTTCTTATAGCTGAGTAGTACTCCATGGTATACATATACCACAGTTTACTAATCCATTCGTGGATTGATGGGCACTTGGGTTGTTTCCACATCCTTGCGATTGTAAATTGTGCTGCTATAAACATTCGGGTACAGGTGTTTTTGTTAAAGAATGACTTTTGTTCTTCTGGGTATATGCCCAATAATGGGATTGCTGGATCAAATGGTAGGTCTACTTGAATCTGTTTAAGGTATCTCCATATTGCTTTCCATAGGGGTTGCACTAGTTTGCATTCCCACCAGCAGTGTATGAGTGTTCCTGTCTCTCCGCATCCACGCCAACATGTGTTGTTTTGGGATTTTTTGATAAAGGCCATTCTCACCGGAGTTAAGTGGTATCTCATTGTGGTTTTGATTTGCATTTCCCTGATGATTAGGGATGTTGAGCATTTTTTGATATGTTTTTTGGCCATTCTTATGTCTTCTTTTGAAAAATTTCTATTCATGTCCTTTGCCCATTTTTTGATAGGATTGTTTGATTTTTTCCTGCTGATTTTCCTGAGTTCTAAATAGATTCTTGTTATCAGTCTTTTATCTGATGTGTAGTATGCGAAAATTTTTTCCCATTCTGTAGGCTGTCTGTTTATTTTCATGACTATTTCTTTGGCTGTGCAGAAGCTTTTTAATTTAATCAGGTCCCAGTCGTTTATTTTTGTTGTTGCTGCGATTGCCTTAGGGGAATTAAGGACTCAATACCTTTCAAAATAGCAACAAAGAAAATAAAATATCTAGGAATATATTTAACTAAAGAGGTAAAGGACCTCTATAAAGAGAACTATGAAACGCTAAGGAAGGAAATTGCAGAACACGTAAATAAGTGGAAATCCATACCATGCTCATGGATTGGAAGAATTAACATCGTTAAAATGTCTATACTACCCAAAGTAATCTATAGATTCAATGCAATTCGTATTAAAATACCAACATCATTTTTCACAGATTTAGAAAAAATAATTATACACTTTGTATGGAATCAGAGAAGACCCCGTATAGCAAAAGCAATCTTAAGCAATAAAAACAAAATGGGAGGTATTGATTTGCCAGACTTCAAACTATACTACAAAGCTGTGGTTCTTAAAACTGCTTGGTATTGGCACAAGGGCAGGGACACAGACCAGTGGAACAGAACAGAAAACCCAAATATAAAATCATCCTCATATAACTATCTAATCTTTGACAAAATAGACAAAAACATACTCTGGGGACAAGAGTCCCTATTCAATAAATGGTGCTGGGAAAACTGGATAGCCACATGTAGAAGACTGAAACAGGACCCACAGATTTCACCTCTCACAAAAATTAAATCACGGTGGATAACAGATTTAAACCTTAAATGGGAAACAATTAGAATTCTAGAAGAAAATGTAGGAAAGACTCTTACAGACATTGGTCTAGGCTTTTTTTTTTTTTTTGAGACAGAGTCTCGCTCTGTTGCCCGGGCTAGAGCGAGTGCCGTGGCATCAGCCTAGCTCACAGCAACCTCAAACTCCTGGGCTTAAGCGATCCTCCTGCCTCAGCCTCCCCAGTAGCTGGGACTACAGGCATGTGCCACCATGCCCAGCTAATTTTTTCTATATATGTTTTCAGTTGTCCATATAATTTCTTTCTATTTTTAGTAGAGACGGGGTCTCGTTCTTGCTCATGATGGTCCCAAACTCCTGACCTCGAGCAATCCACCCTCCTTGGCCTCCCAGAGTGCTAGGATTAGCATCCTAGGAGTGAGCCACCATGCCTGGCCTGTAATAGCTTTATTCATTTCCTGTGTTTTTTCTTTAGACTCAATTGTTAGTGTGGGCATATATATATAGATATAGACTTACAGTCATAAACTAGGGGCTAATTTTTATTTCACTGTTTTCATTTAGTAGTTAGTAATCATAAGCCTTTTACTACGGTGTAATTATCAGCTAGTTTGTGATAGCCCATCCTCATATTTTCAGTAATCCAATCTGTCTTCTTTTATCTCATCCATCATGCCAAAAAGCTATAAAGACTGTGAATACTCTAGAAATCACAACCATTATTATTATTTTAACCAGTTTATTTATTTTATGTTTACTATAGTTTAATGAAATTTTTCTTAGAGTATAATATACATAAATAGAACCCCACAAATCCTAAGTGAGAGCTTGAGGAATTATCACAAAGTGAACACACATGTGTAGCCACCACTCGGGTTAAGAAAGAGAACATTTCTAGCTCCCCAGAAGCCCCACCCCACCATGCACCTTCCTAAAGGCTCCCCCTACTTCTCCCCAAGGCAGCCACATCGGAGATGAGTCCAACCTGTTAGGGCCTTACAGGGACCACGGAGACCTCCTGCAACCATAGCTCACTGTCTGCATTGACGTGATTTTATCATTCCAAGAGATTCTTCCTCAGAAAAATAAAATTATAAGTAATTTTATTGTTTGTTTCAGGTACTTCCCCAAATCCATTTACCCGGACAATAGACCACTCTTCTAGACATCATCGGCCCCTTCTCAGGACAAGAACTAGGCTCCTAAAGTGAAGAGGCTATGCTATATAAGTAAAATATGCATGAAAGGAAGGAAGGAAGGAAGGAAGGAAGGAAGGAAGGAAAGAAGGAAGGGGAAGGGAAGGGAAGGGAAGGGAAGAAGAAAGAAAGAAAGAAGAAAGAAAGAAAGAAGAAAGAAAGAAAGAAAGAAAGAAAGAAAGAAAGAAAGAAAGAAAGAAAGAAAGAAAGAAAGAAAGAAAGAAAGAAAGAAAGAAAGGAAAGAAAGAAAGAAAGAAAAGAAAAGAAAAAAAAGGAAAAGAAAGAAAGAGAGAGAAGAAAGAGAGAGAGAGAAAGAAAAGAAAAAGATTTTAAAAATAAATGAAGAGGCTGTGTAAAATTGCTGTTGTTCTTTCCTTAAATGTTTGGTAGAATTTACCAGTGAAACCATCTGTTCCTTGTGGGAACATCTTTTATTATGAATTCAATTTCTTTAATAGATAATAGCAGTGTTTCAGACATCCATTTCTTCTCTTGTTATTTTGGTCAGTTGCATTTTAAAAAGAATTTGTCTAGTTGCTGAAGTTAAAAGGTTTTTATAATATTGCCTGATCCTCCTTTTAATGTCTGTAGAATATGTACTTATTCCCTCTTTTTTATTCCTAACGTTAGCAACTTTTCTCTGTATTTTCTTTATTATTTTTGGCCTTACTAACTTTTCTATTTTATGTTTTCTGTTTCATTGACTTCTGATCTTATCTTTATTTCTTTCCTTGTACACTGGGTTTAATTTGCTTTTCTTTTTCTAACTTTTTAAGGTAGAAATTTAGATCATTGATTTTAAAAGTTTGTCCTTTTTTTCTCATGTAAGTATTTAAAGCTGTAAATTTCCTTTTAAGTACTTTTTAGCTGCATCCCACATATTCTGACTTTTTTATTATTCAGTTAAAAATATTTTCTAATTTTACTATTGATGCATAGATTGTTTAGAAGTGTATGTCTTATTGTCAAGTACTTGAGGGATTTTGTAAAAGATTTATTGTTATCAATTTCAATTTCAACCTGGCCAAGAACGTACTTCGTAAGATTTTAATCTTTTAATATGTATTGAGGCTTATCTATGGACAAACATATGGTGTATCTTGGTGAATATTCTTTGTACATTTGAAAATGTACAGCAGAATGTATTCTGCTGTTGTCAGTTGGGTTTCAGTTACATAAGTGTCAATTAGTTCAAATTCGTCAATAGGGTTGATAGCAGTTGATAATTCTTCTATTAACTACTGAGAGAGGAGAGTTAAAATCTCCAATTAATTGTCATTTCTCTTTTTTTTTCTTTTAGTTTGGTCAGTTTTTGCTTCATGAACCTTTGCAATTTTGAGCATATTCATTTAGGATTGTTATTTCTGCTTGATGAATTGACATGTTCAGTGTTTAGGAGCATCCCTGTTTATCTCTAATAATACTCTTTATTTTGATACCACTTTGATATTAATAAACACACCTGTTCCCTTATGCGTATTTTTTTCAGAAAGCATCTTTTTCTAACCTTTCAACTTTTCTATGCCTTTGTATGTAAAATACATCTCTTATAGACAGCATGCACTTGAATCTTGCTTTTTGTTGTTGTTGTTATTGTGAGACAGGGTCTTGCACTGTTGCCCAGACTGGAGTGCAGTGGCAGAATTTATAGCTCACTGCAGCCTTGAACTCCTGGGCTCCAGATATATTCCTGCCTCAGCCTCATGGGTAGCTGGAACTACAGGTATCTGCCATCACACCTTGCTAATTTTTCCTATTTTTTGTAGGGACAGGGTCTCACTATGCTGCTTATGTTGGTCTCAAACTCCTGGCCTTAAGTGATCCTCCCACCTTGGCCTCCCAAATTGCTGAGATGACAGGCATGAGTCAGCACACCCGGCGAAATCTTGCTTTTTTATTCAATTTAACAATCTCTACCTTTTAACTAGAGTGTTTGATCCATTTTTATTTAATATGATTATTGATATGGTTTAAGCCTAACATTTTGCTATTTGTTTACTGTTTGTCATGTTTGTGTGGTTCTTTTTTCTCTGTCGAACCTTTCCAAAACTAAGCTAAGGGTGCATCACCTCAGTCAGATCAGGGATTCAATTTATCAGAAGCCTCAGTTCTTGGGAGAGACGGTCAGTTTCCCATTTACTATTACTCCTCTGGGGCAGCCCTCCATATTTTCCAACTAAAAGACTTACACATTTTCCAAACCTCTCCTCTTTGCAGAACCATAAACCTTATTTTATTTCCCTATAGTCCCGCGAGAGTCCCCAAAACTCTATTTAGCTTCTCAGAAGCTCAGCTTTTGCATTTGGAATCAACAAGCAAACTGAGCAGGAACGGAGCTCCACTTTCTGGCCTTACTTCCCCCAGTTTGCTGGATCTTGCCCTATAAATTCTTTTTGCCTTGGTAACTTTCTGATGCCTTCGAATAGGCTTTCCTTTTTATTTTGTTTAGGTTTTTTTATGGTCTTGGGCAGGATGGTTGGTCTAACAAAACCTAGTCAGTTGTTGCTGAAAGCAAAACCCAGCTTTTTATTTTTTATTATTATTTATAGAAAAACCAATTCACAGATACCATGGCCTCATCTGGAAATCTAGCCTGTATAACTTACTGCTATTTAACTTGGATAGGTCATCGTCCTGTCCTGAGACCTGAGTTCCATCACTGGCCAAACGCTCAGAAATATTTTGTCCTTTATGTATTTTGGGGGACCTTGCAGGGGTTAATCCCTGAAAGAATTTTTTTTTTGGCTGTTGTTTTTCTGATAGTTTTTCAATTCTATGGGAGAAGATGCTTCACTGGTAATTATATAATTAAGGTTCTGAGGCATTTTCAGGAAGCATCAATTCTTTTGGTTTAATCATAGTGTGATACCAATAGCAAATTTAATTTTGCTCTGTGCCCATGTCCTCTGTAAATAACATTAATTTGCATTTTAATTTATTTTAGCACATTAGAGATGTACCCAAGCCTCTACTGACATTTTTCAGAACATGATTTTAAATGACACTTCTTATCCAGTCCTATCAGATATCTTCTTTATGTTGTTGTTTTCTCAGGGTTGAATAAATGATATGTCATGATTTATTTATTTAGTTTTAAAGAGTTTGGTTTAGGAAGCATTATACTGGAAACATGTAGGTAAATGTGGTTTCAAGTATTTTAATCTGTCTGTCATTTTATGAACTGAAATTTTGATACCTTTTTAATTAAAAAAAAGGGACATGTAATGTAAGAAAGCACCCAATAAAACTAAAACCTGGAAGGAAGGATGAGATGAGAGAAGCTGGCTGAAAGTGTGGAAGGAGAGGATGAGGTACTTTGGGAGACAAAATTAGTCACAGAAAGGACAATGAGCTAGGAGTAAGGAGACCTCGGTTCTAGTCTCAAGACTTCTCCTAGCCATGAAGCGTTGGATGGGTCACTCCTGCCAACAGGATGCTCAGGAAGGTGAGAGTAGGGACAACAGTTCTGAGCAAGGTCATGTCCGAGGGAGGTGGAGGACCTTTCCCCAGCTGACTCTGAGCAGGACTTCCAAGCAGCGGATAGCCCAGGCCTTCTCTGCACGGACTCTGAGATCATTCTACCAGAAACTCCCTGTCTCTAAGTTTCAGTTTCTGTATTTGTGAAATAAAGAAATTGAAATCAATAATCTTTAAGGCCTCTTCTAAGCCCCCAAATTTCAAGATTTTGAAAGGGCATTTTAAAGTTTAACCCAGTTTAGGACCCTTTGAAATTAATGCAAAATTTTGTGTGTGTTGTGTGTGTGCAGATGTGCTTTTTTTTCTGGGGAGAGGGTCCTAATGCTTTGATTAGTTTCCAGAATGTTTCATGAATGCAAAAGCATCAAGAAACAAATGGATAATTAATCATAGCATTTCATTTAATTACAATGGTGGAACAAACATCTTATTGAATACCTTCTATGTGTTCACATGAGCACATAGATAAATAAGATGCAACTCATGCCTTTGAGTTCCCCTGGGAGGTGCTTAATTGGGTCAAGGATCAGAAATTCTGGGTCCCGGTCCTAGTTCTGGGAATACCTGGCTATGACTCTGACCCTCAGTTTCCTCAACCAAAAGATAGCTTTAAAAAAACAAATCTTTCTTACTTCTTAAGGTTGCTGATTGAGCTCATACACGGCTCTATATGTTAGGCACAAGGGACACAAGCCTTCTATGCGAATGAATCTGAGCCTGCCCCATGGGACATACAGCCCAGTTGCTAAGTTACGGATTTTATTTTCCTGGAATAAATATTCTACAGTGGGGTTGAGAAGTGGCAATATATACTGTTCTTTATCTCAAATAGTAGCCTGAATAAATGGCTTTACTTCCCCCTCGTCTTCTGTTTTATGTATTAAATTGAACTCAGGGACTAAGGAAGCATCTAGAGAACCCATGTGCACACTATGCTTCCTCAAAACAGAGAGATAACAGAGATGGTAACTGTGGGATTTCTGTAAAGGAGACTCAGGTGCATTTTGAAAAGTGATCCCTGGGCTTTTGGAGATACTTTGAGGTTGGCTTCCTGGAGTCAGCTGCTAGGAATTGAAAAAGATTAACAGCATACGGTGATGTGCCCAAGATGATGGATTGAGCACGGGATAAGTGCTGTCATTTCAAAAGCACATAGAAATAATGAATATATTACTAAATACATAACAGCATTCTAAAATAATATATGGGCATCTCTATAGACCAGAAACAGAAAAAACAATCTCAAAAATAGCAGTACACCATCAGCAGTGTATATATTGGGGGAGGCACTTAAATGAATATGTTTAATAGTCTATAGGAGATAAAAGAATGAATAAAATCCATTGATTATTGAACAAGAACAGTGATTATGTAGCAAGAACAAGCAGTTAATTTGTTCTTTTAACAAGTGCAGCATTCTGAAGATTACAGAAGAGTACATCAGTAAACTGTGTGGTTAAATATGAAGAGACAGAGAGGTAGAAAAGATAAAAGGAAAGATAGAGAGGACAGAGCAAGAAGATACAACATACCTCTCATAAGAGTTTAAAAGGATGAAATAAAGTGCTGGAAAGATGTCACTAGAAGATTTATTGCCTGAGAAATTACCAGAACTGAAGAAAGACCTTGAACCCTTAGAACAAAAAATTCTACCAACTGGAATCACAGACAAACAAAATGAAACTTGGACACAATATAGCACTGCTTCAGAAGAGTAAGTCAGTTAGGAGGAAAACCTAACAGCTACCACAGAGGAAGGCAGATTACTTCTGAAGGGGCAGAATCAGTGATATCAACTTCTCAGCAGCAACATCAGGTGGCAGGAGGACTAGCCTCACATACGTGCCCTGGAGCCTGAAGTTCGGCATCTAGCCAAGTCTGTGTTCTACCAAGCCCTCCAGGTGATTGTGAGGCATGCTGACGTTTGAGAACCACTGGGCTATGGCGTCCTCTTGATGGACTTCTGGGACAGGGCTTCTCCATCCTGAACAACTCACTACTAACTCCTTTGCTCCTGCAGGCGCCTGGAACTTGGCTTGCCAAATTTTGCCCACTTTTATCGACTCCCAGAATGGGTTGTATAACAGGGACAGTGCCTAAACCTAAAAGAATGAAATCACAATGGGACTGAGTTTCAGGCACTGTAGGTTGGAGTGGGACAAGGACGGGCTCGGATAAGAGGTGGGGTTTGGGGATCCAGATGGCTTTCCAGCGGCCACCCACATCGTAGGGGAAGTTGCCTACTTGGGAAGCAGACCTGGTCCACGGGGAAGTGAGTCATCCTTGTCTCCCCTCAGCCTCAGCCCTCCAGGAGTGGAGGCTCCTCTGTCTGAGTGTGTGTTTGTCTGTGTGTTTAATGATTTCTTAGAGCCAAGATGGAGCTTGAAATAAAGTTTGCAATAAACGTATATGAAGAGGATGAGACCCGCCTGCTCTGTTTTCAAAGGGCTTCTTTTCAGCCTCTCCGGGGTGTCCCAGTGAAGCTCTTTAGAGAGTAGCTTTTCTCCCTGCTCATTCAAGTGTTTACTGTTTGGTTTTTTACTATCTCTGAGTCCAATTTTCTGCCTGAAGGACTTTTGTCATTTTTTAAGTGTTTATTTTTCCCTTTGGATAAAAGGAAAGAAAAATGTGACTTTCTCTCAGTCAGCAGTAGAGAAGTGGTTGGAAGCTTTGCTTTTCAGCCTTAGCAGTGATCAGACTGGTCTCATAGGGCCCCAGAGCCTGGAACTAGGAGGAGTGGGTGGAAGATGGGTTTGGAGCCTCCAACATCCCTGTGTCCTGTACCCCGGATTCAGTCCCATGTTAGACTGTCTTATTCATCTTTGAATCTCCAGCTCCAAACACAGAGGTAATGGGAGTGATAAATAAGTGCTTTTTGGATGGATGGATGCATGGATGAATGAATGAAGTTTTTTTGTTTTCTAGTTGAATTGGTTTCTATGTTTTCTAGCATCTAAGGCAAAATGGTCAATCCGATGGTAAGTACTTAAAAATAGTTGGATAGTATCCTGTGGTGTACAGAGCACTTCCATTTCACTGTTTCTGATTGAGCCTCCCAGGGGCACTCAGACTTGGAGAATAATGCCACTCAGCCCCATCTTTTGTACGAAGAACTTGAGTCCTGGGCACATTTAAGGCCATACATGCAGAAAGTAGCTGAATCAGGATCAAAAATCTATCTCTTTAGATTCTCTCCTCAGTTAGGCTGGTTATGGAGCAAATTTTATTTTCAGCCACACTCACTCAAACAGTGGGAAATGCTAATTAAACAGAGGGCAAAACATTAAATCACAGTTCTATTCAGTGTAAGTATTTGGAGAGGTATAGCATAATACAGTTTGGGCTTGGGGAGAATTCAGATTAAATACTGACAGTTGATTATAATTAAGAAGGTGAGAATAGTGAAAAAGACATCTTAAAAATGTTGATACTACCACTGGGAAATGCAAAGGCAATAGAAGGAAAATTTGGAACACATTTTCCATTTTCCTAACTAGTTGTTCTGCACGGGTTAATAAAATAGCTGTGTCTCTCATCCCCATCTGGGGTACAGGAGAAAATGATCAAAGGAGCACATTTTAAAAATGGATTTTATTATTTAAATTACTGGTCTTATTTTTTTATTCGTATTGTTTGAATATAATATAGTTCTTTTTTTTCTGATTACCATGCTACGGGTGTTTATTACACAATGTTCGGGAAAAATAGAAAAGTATAAAAGAAGAAAAATTGCTAGTAGTCCCACCACACAGAGAGCAGTACTGTGAAGGTGGTGATACGTTTGTATCCAAAATTTCATCCCCACACCTGCAGCCAATCCGCTAATCACCCCAGGGCTCATTAGCCTAGGGGTGCTGCTGGAGCTGCTGCAGGGAGAACCCCTTCTCTTCCTCTCTCCACATGCTGTCCCCTACCCAGAGAGGACACAGTGCTAAAGCTTGAGGAAGGTAGTGGCCAACTGATCCTGATCTGCTAGGGACTTTCTGTTTTCAGAATTGAAAGTCCCACATCTTGGGAACACCTCAGTCCCAGGCAAACCAGGATTGTGGGTTTACCTCTGTGTCCTCCTCCGTACCCTTAGCAGAAAGGACAAACGCTGATTCAGTCAGTTGCTAGAGAGCTGGTGAGAGGCTGGCACTCAGCGGCCATGGCGCTGTGCTGGGCAAGGTTAATGTGTTGACATCACTGCTCACTCACCGCAGGGCTCTTGCTTCTTGTTGGGTCTGCAAGAAGGCAAAGCAGTGGGTTAGTTAATAAGTTAGCCCTGCTATGCTGGGCCAGCCACCTACTATTCAGGGCAGGGGAGGGAGACAGTTTACTAGAAAACCATGACCTTGAGCATTATAGGGCCCTTGCTGCTATGGAGGAAACTGATTCACCGGTCCCTGTTTCACTCCTGTGTCCACTGCCAGCTGGACACAACCTGGAGGCAAGGGGAGTGGGTGACTTGTAGCCTCCAACACGCCAGTGCCTTGATGGGCAGACCTCTTGACAGCAACAAGAAGAGTAACCATTTTTGATGTGGGTGCTGGCTTGGGCTTTAGCAAAATTTGCCTCATAATTTAGCTCGGCCCTGACACTCTCTGAGTAGGAGTTTCTCTGGGCTCTGACTCCCACCCTTTGCGTTGGCAGCCCTTCCTCTTTCTGATCTTTCCATGCTCCATCCTTGTGTCTCCTTCCCTGTCTGGGAACTTGAGTCAGGGTCGAGTTGGATGCTCTGCCTGACTTTGGTTTGGTCTCTACCCAAATTTCTATGAGTTTTTCTTTTCTACCTCACACTTCCCAGTTTCTGCCCAATCTGCAAGTGTCCACCAAGGCCAACAACACCAGAGAATCTAGCAGAAGCCCCTCTCCGGCAGCCTTACCAGCCAGCCCATTCTCAGAGCAGAGTGAGGAGTTTGCTTGGTTCCCAAGGGAACCATCCGAGGTCCAGAGGGGGAAGCTGTTCAGGGACAGAACAATAGCTTTGCCCACTCTTTCCTTCCACCGGGGATGTTGTGGGTTGAGAGAAGAGTCCCAAAGGGAGGGCAGATGCAGAGCCGGCACATGAGATCAAATAACAGCTGACATTCACTCTGCCTCTCTGCAACACAGAAAGCAGTTTCACATCCACAATCTCTATGCCCACACCAAAGCCCTGGGAGGAACAGCATGTCAGCCCCACGGGGAGGAGGCTGATGCAGGCGAAAGAGCATCAGCTTTGAAGCCACCAGTTCAGGGTTCAAATTCTGGCCCAGCTAGTCATTAACTGAGTAACCCTGAATCAGCTACTAAACCACTCATCTCTAACTTGGGGAAAATGCCTTCCTCATAGGGTTAAGAAGATTAAGTTATATAATGTATTGATGCACCCATCAGGGTGTGTGGCCCATTAAATAATAGCTGTTACTATTATTTTTCAGATAAAGAAACTGTATCTTTAACAGATGAGTCACATGTCCAAGGTCCTGTGGCCAATTGCTAGCTAAGCTGGAGCCCAAACCCTTGTCTACTGACGCCTTATAGTCTTACAAGAAAAAACAAAGCAGAATCCCAGCAACTCAGGAGGCTGAGGCAGGAGAATTACTTTGAGGCTGGGCATTCAAGACCAGCCTGGGCAAAATAGTGAGACCCTGTCTCTAGAAAAAGAAAAAGAAAAAAACAAAAAACAAAATAGCCAGCATGGTGGTGTGCACCTGTAGTCCCACCTACACAAAAGGCTGAGGCAGGAGGATCCTTGAGCCCAGGAGTTTGAGGCTGCAGTGAGCTATGATCATGCCACTGTACTCCAGCCTGAGTGACAGAGCAAGACCTCATCTATCTCTTAAAAAAAAAAAAAAAAAAAACAGGAAGGAGGGAAAGGGGGGAAGAAACAATATGAAATGAAGACATGTGGGTTTTAAACTTCTGAAACTAGTTATCAATACCAAGAGGGTTATCATGCAAGAACAAAGCCATAAATGTGGGTTGGTTTTAACATCCTCTACTGAGCATTCACAGTGTGCCAAGAATTTGACTTTATTGTCACATTTATTCTTCATGGTTGACCTACAAGTTTGGGACTATTGTACCCATCTTACTATCTTGGAAGGAAAGTAAGTGTTTGAACCTGGATTTAAATCAGGTTTCTGTGACATCGATGACTTGTTCTTAGTCACTGTGCATGGCCTCTCCTTGTGAGCACCACTGCCACTAGTCCTTGCAGAGGTTATGATACAGAGCAGGAAAATAACACTGAACTTGGGAGGAAGCAGAAACCTGGCCCTACAGGTGAAGCCAGGAGGCCTGGGGGAGGTGGGAAGAGCAGTTTGGAAGGACTTGAGCCCTGGGAGGACACACTCCTGACCTTCCTCCTCTCTGTTTGTTCTATATACCTTCTTTTCTGCAGTCCCTGATTTAGAAGATTCAGGCCTGGGGAAAGTGCTCAAATATGGCTGCCAAGGCCGGGGCTCTGTGTCCCGGACCCTGGATCTGACCAGGGTGGTTTAAATGGAAGGCCTCACCAGACAGTTCCACAGAGCTATCTGCTCCTTACTTCGGTCAAGCTGCTTGGATGTGCCACTCTCCCTCATTTTTTTCCCAAAGCATTTCCCCATTGAGGAATGACATCAGTGACACTTGGGAATTAGACAGTCAGTTGCCACTTGTTTTGTATATTCATTCACAGAAGAAAGAGGTGAATTCTGGCTCTGCCACCACTTACAAGCCATGACTTTGGAAAATATACCCAACCTCTCTGATTGTTTGAAAAACAGGAATAATCAGGGAAGAGGGGTCCTATGCCAGGGAAGACCACACCAATGTGACCACAATCATTCACCACATCCTGGAACCTGATCCTTGTTCCCAAAGGTGAAGGGAGGCACAGTCATCGGTGAGTGGGTGATGAGCCCTTGGAGACTGTCTCAAGCTGATGAAAGTATCCACCAGAGTGAGACAAATACCAGAATTCTGATTTATTAGTTTGCAATGAAAAGTAGATCTGTCACATGGAGCAGAATGCTTGCATTGGCATGATTAGTGTATTTGCTCCTGTGGACAAGCCACTTGAGAAATCAAATCTCCAAGGGAAGCCTACTTTGTTAAGTACAATGCAGAGAAGGCAGACTTTGGATACTTTGGGGATAAGATCACTACACTAATTTAATAAACATTTTGAGGGCCTAATATGCCTTAATCGTGTCCCCCCAAGCTTCATATGTTGAAGCCCTAGCCTCTAGTACCTCAAAATGTGACCACATCTGGAGTTGGCGCTTTTCAATAGGAAATTAAGTTAAAATGGGGTTGTTTGGGTGGGCCCTAATCCAGTCTGACTGCTGTCCTTACAAAAAGAGGAAATTTGGGCACAGCTGTGCACAGAGGGAAGATCCTGTGCAGACACATGGAAAGGACCGCCATCTGCAAGCCAAGGACAGAGGCCTCAGGAGAGACCAACCCTGCCAACACCTTGATCTTGGACTTCAGCCTTCATCACTGTGAACGATTAAATCTCTGTGGTTTAGGCCCCTCAGTCTGTGGTGTCTGGTTAGGGCAGCGCTAGCAAACCAATAGAGACGGCAGCCTGGTATAGGAGAGTCTGGCTCAAAGCATGGCCCTTCAGCCAGCAGCAGCAGAATCGCCTGGGGATGTTTGTGAAGACAGGGAGGTGGCATCAAGAGCTTCACCGGTCTCAAAGGGTCAGTCCTCAGCGGGGAAGGCCTGGTGCAGTGAAGCCCAGCGACCCCATGGGTTTTTCTCTGTGCTCAACCCCAGCGATTGTGCCTGAATCCTCCAGTGAACTGTGAAAGAGCTGTTCCAGAAAATCCCTTCAGGGCTGTGGGACGTGGCAGCCCTCTCCCCACCCCTCCTGGAGCACATAATGACAGAGACAGAGGCGTCGTCCCAGCTTAGCCGGGCGCCAGTCTGTCAGGCCCAGGGGAGTGCGCAGACATTATAAAAGGCATGGCAGCCCCCTGGAAATGGCAGTGGTTCCAGCTGACAACACAGGTTTTAAGTCACTTTGCTGAAAGCTAATTTACTAAAAGCCGATTCACCAAGTGACCGAGTCACTGAATTATTGAGGAGTTTTTATGAAAATTTAGTGTCATTCTTGTGCCTGCCTCTGCCCTTGGCTCTGTACAAGTTAGGTTATTGTAAGCGGTGCTGACGTGTGTCGGGGAAGAGAGGAATGTTCTTAAACGTGGGCTACTGTAGTCTGTATTTTTATGGGCTTCTGTCCTGCCCAGCTCCTGAATCTGGCCAGTCCCTGCCTCTTGCCCTGCCCTTCGTCTACCATTTTCACTCAAATGGGGTTATTTTCTTTTAAAAGCAGTTTAATATTGTCCATATTTTTATAGGTATATGTCTTGACATTCTGCAACAGTTAGGATTGCTATTAGCTGTGAGCCACAGAAAATCTAACAGGTTAGGTAGGGGCTGTTCTCTCCATGTGCCAGGTGGTCTGGAGGGAGCAGTGCAGAGCTAAGACCCCTTCACACTTCTTGATGCACTGTCATTGGCCTTGGCTTCAGTCCTCATGTGAGGAGATGGCTGCTGTACCTCCAAGCATCACATCTACATTCCAGGCAGGAATCAAGGGGAAGGATGAAGGGCAGTAGCTGTACCACTCCTCTTGTCAGGTAAACCAGAGCTTTTCAAGAGCCTCAGCCAGCAGACTTCTGTCACTGGCTAATACTTGTCACTCCAGCCTCTGCCTCTGTCCACATATCTGTTTTTGCTACTGTATCTGGAGATAAATTGAGGGTGGGTGAACTGTCCTAGGTCTGGTTTAAGGTTTTATTTAAAAGCGATGTTGTTTGGGAAATGGGACTATTTAAGTGGCTGAGATCTATAGGTCAAATTGGGTCACAATAGTCTGTAATTTGGGGTTATTACTGTCACTGTACTCCCACTTCGACCCATGAGTCAATACCGCCTGAGGAAACTCAGCAAGCAGAGGGGAATGAGACATGATGATAACAGGAATTCTAGAGCCACATAAAATGTGATCTGGATCTCAGAAGTACAAATAGTGTGCATTTTCCCTAGAAGAAGGAAAGGAAGTTCCCTCCTGGTGGGGAGGATTAACATGAACAGAGCCTCTAATGCTTATTTTTAAAATTTATATCAATGCAAATTTACCTCTACTTAGTGGCTACCCCTATACATGGATTCTAACCCCAAAGACTCCAGCTGAGCTTCTGGAATGCCAAAGGAAGAAAAGAGCCACTTGAATATTCCTTAACAGGCACAGCCAGGCTCTAAGGAGCAGCGAGTGAGTCAGGAGAGCCATAAGAATGATTCATCACAATCTGATTTTGGTTATTTTATTGAAAATAGGTTGGCTTACAGTTAGTAAGCAGTTTCATTAAATCATCATAAGCATCACAAGACTGGTACAGGCAGAAAACTGAGTAATTCCTAAGGGAGAAAATAGTCTGTACCCAGTGTATTTTAATGCAGTAGCTATCATGTTGGGAATAGAGAGAAGATGGTTTTGAAACCACACAGAACTTCCTTGTAATTAGCTGCAGAGTCCTAATTTTTGATCTGTAAATTGGGAATAATCATACCCACCTATAGAAAGCAATACTGTTATTCATCAATATCTGGTTCTTCTCTGTTTCTGAGCATATGAAGGCCCTGTAGTTCTCTGCTCCCTTGAAGTTGGGCATGTCCATATGACTGCTTTTGGCCAATGAAATGTCAAATCTCATTTCTAAGTGGAAGAATTTAATAGTCAGTGTTGGAGTCTCATCATGCTATTTTCCCTGACCCAGCAAGTGTGGAACTTGTGTTGATTTAGGAGGACTATATGATCAAAGCAGCCTAGAATCCTGGGCCAACACATGGAGTGTTGCTCAGACCCAAAGCCAAATCTGTGAGTAAGAAACAAAATAGTAAGATAAGGATAAACCTCTAAGATTTGGGGAGTTGCTGGTTACTACAGTATATCCTAGCATAAGAGCTAAAACTTTGAAACTCTTAGAAGAAAACTTAGGGGAAAAGCTTCATGACATTGAATTTGGTAATGATTTCTTGGATATGAAACCAAAGGCACTAGCAACAAGAGAAAAACAGACAAATTAGACTTTAAAAAAATTTAAAATTTGTGTATTAAAGGACACTATCAACAGAGTAAAAAGGCAACCACAGAATTAGAGAAAATATTTGCAAATCACATATCTGATAAGGGATTAATATCCAGGATATATAGAGAACTGCTAAAACTCAACAACAAAAAAACAAACAACCTCATTTAAAAATAGGCAAAGGGATTGAATAGACATTTCTCCAAAGAAGATATACAAATGGCCAAAAACACATGAAAAGATACTCAACATCACTAATCATTAGAGAAATGTAAATCGAACCATAAGATACCACTTCATACCCACTGAAAAAGCTATATATAAAAAAACAACAGAAAATAACAAATGTGGACGAGAATGTGGAGAAATTAGAACGCTGTGCACTGCTGGTTGTAATATAAAATAGTGCAGCCATTATGAAAAACGGTATGGTAGTTCCGCACAAAGTTAAAAATAGAATTACCATATGACCCAGCAAATCTACTTCTGGAAATACATCCAAAAGAATTTAAAGCAGGGTCTTAAAGAGATATTTGCATACTCATATTATAGCCACATTATTCACAATAGCTAAAAGGTGAAAGCAACCCAAGCGTCCATGAATGGATAAACAAAATGTGATATAGGCATACAATGGAATTTTCTTCAGCATTAAAAAGGAGGGAAACTTTGGCACATGCTACAACATGGATGAACCTTGAAGACATTACGTTAAGTGAAATAAGTCAGCCTGAAAAGGACAAATACTGTATGATTCCACTAATGTGAAGTACTTAGAGCAGTCAAGTTCATTGAGACAGAAAGTAGAATGGGGGTTTCCAGGGGCTGGGGAGAGGGGAAAATGGGGAATTATTATACAATGGGTACCGAGTTTCAGTCTTGCAATATGGAAAAATTCTGGAGATGGGTGGTGGTGATGGTTGTACAACAATGTGAATATACTTAATGCCACAGAACTGCACATGTAAAAACAGTTAAAATGATAAATTTTGTGTTAGTATATTTTACCAAAATTAAAAATAAATTTAAACAAATTTAAAGGTGAGGTTTGAAAGAAGCTCTGGAAGGAAAAGAGAGAATTTTTACTGGGAGATTCTAACTGTTTGACTTGGTCCTCCAGGGCAGAGTTGCCTTATGACATGAAATTCTCCATGGGTTTTAGCTCTAACTTGAAGGAAATGAGATGTCACAAAGGGACCTGGTGTTAGCTGGTTTTTTATTGGTCTGAAGTGAAGTGACTCAGATAAGGTACTAGAAGAAAGTGGCTCCATTTCCGCAAAGTCAAGGAAAGCTGCTTTGTAACAGTTGGGATTTGAGTCAGCTGCATATAGCAACCCCAAATAACTGAGGCTTTAGAAAGATAGAGGTGCTTTCTTGTAGAAAAACCCAGAGATAGTTGATCTATGAATGGCTTGGTGACTTCACAATCACCAGAGATGTATGCCCCTTCTCTCTTTCTGCCCCACTATTCTGTGTGGTGGCTTCCACAGTCAAGGTTGTCTCATGATCTGAGGTAGCTACTGGAGCTCCAGCCATCACATCCACAGTTCAGGTGGGATGAAGGAGGAAGCGGAAAAGGCACGAGGAATCTTTCAGCTGAGTGAACTCCCTTTAATGAGATCTCCTCTAAGTCCTACGTAGCCAGTGATCCCTGCTTGTGTAGCCTTGGATACCACTAACAGCAAGAGTTTGAGGAACATATACTTTTAGCTCAGCACACTCTGCCCCCACTATAGCTGGGGTTCTACTACCCAGGAGGCAGGAGAAATGGACATTTGCTATTAGGCTAGCAGTTTCTGAGATGATCAATGCCTTCTACTTTGCCTGTTTCTTCACATCACTAGTTTCTGAGTCCCATGCCTGACCATGAGGAGCTGAGTCAAACGTCTGCACTCCAGAGGTTGTTTTCTGCACTGGGAGTGGATTTCCACTAGAAGAAGTGCCAAGTGTGAAAAAAGTGTTTAAAAGATCTGGAATGGCATGAATGAGAGATGCCTGTTGCATTCTCTGGCCACCAAACACAGTGGTTCAAGTAAAAAGCGAGGCTCAAAACACGCACCCCTGGTGCAGTGTGAAACACATTTGATATGTTTCAGGAGTTCTGCATGAATCCCTAGCTTATGCATGAACCTTAAAAAGGCACTGAGGAATTTTCTGACTGGAGGCCGCCCTGCCCACCTCAAGTGAGTCATTCCCCAGCCTCCTGTAAAGGAGCGAGCAGAGGAGCAGGAGAGGGGCCGGGACTGGGTCTTGGATCTGTTCCAAATGAGCAGGGTGATCTGGAAGTCCCTGGAGCTGTTTCCAAAATAAGGTTGTGGGGAGAATCGGGAAGAAAACGTGTGTATTACGTTGTAGTCTTTAACAGCACTCACAGAACATTAGTTGTTTGTTACTTAGAGAATAGTCGTTAATCTGAATACCCATGATCTAGATGACACCAGATACTTTATAAATGTTCCTCTACTTCTGTTCCCAGACATTGCCACCACTGCATATGTCCAAACTCACACGATCCTGTAAGATAAGTATTATCTTCATTTTATGTATCAGGAAAATAAGATTTGGAGTCGTTGAGTAACTTGTTCAAGCTCGCACAGTTTGTAAGCGGCTATGCCCAAGTTTTAATGTCATTCTCTCAGTCTCAGTTCCAAAGCCCATTTTCTTTCCACCAGTACAACGATTCAGAAATCACACAATGCTTCAGAAAAATGAAGTGCTTTTGTCAAATTGCCTTTTACAAACCGGGGAGAACAAAGGCTCTAACAAAGGGAGACCCAAGTCTGTAGACGAACGACTGCTGCCTTAAGAGGCCTATGTGGGAACTCCTGCGGCAGACGGGGGGAGGAGGTGGCAGAGTCCTGTCTCATCCAGCTCAGAAGGCCGAGGACAGAATGGATCCTTCCCTTTTTGCTGAGATAATTACCACCTGAGAGACTGAAGAGCAAATGGAAACATCTTGTTCCAGAGACGAAAGTGTCTGTGAGCCTCACCCCTTTCATACACCATAATGGTCCCACCAACTTTCAATGCTCTACTGAAATGATCTTCAAATTGGGCTGAATTACACTGTCTAGGAGTAGTGTGGTAGTAGACTAATGCCTCCGTCTGCCAAAGGGAAAAAAAGGCAAAAAAAAAACAAAAAAAACCCCCATGTTCTAATCCCCAGAACCAGTGAATATGTTATATTACATGATAAAAGCGTCTTTGCAGATGTGATTAAGGACATTAAGATGGGAAAACTATTTTGGATTATTTAGATGGGTCCAATGTGGTCACATGGGACCTTAAGAGCAAGAATTTTTCCAGGCATAATCGGAGTGGGGTGTGACTATGGAAGGAAGCACAGAGAGATGCAATGCTGCCATCTTTGCAAATGAAGAGAGGGGGCCAGGAGCCAAGGAGTGTGGGAGGCCTCCAGAAGCAAAAAGGCAGGGAAACAGATTCTCCCCCAGCACTTCCAGAGGGGAGGCAGCCCTGTGAACACCTTGATTTTAGCTCGTGAGACCCGGGTTGGACTTCTGACTTACAGAACTGTAAGGTAATAAATCTGTGTTGCCTTAATCAGCTGAGTTTGTTGTCATCTGTTACAGCAGCAATAGAAAACTAAGACACTCAGGAGAATTACTTGTTGAAAAATTTCTTAGTCTGTGTGCCAGAACATATTTAAAACATAGGTCCGACCCTCCTTCCTCACTCCCTATATCCAATTAGACTCCACAGCCTGATGCTTCTGCTCATAGAAATGGTACCTGTGACATTAGCTACTGCCATTTGAGCACTGGCTTCATGCCTGGCACTTGCTAGACAATTTACATGCCTTTTCTCCAATCTTCACAACTTTGGCCAAGCACATGATACGTCCTTTTTATCAGATGAAGAAACTGAGACTCTGATAGAAATGTGGAGCCAGGATCCAAACTCCCCTGTCCTCTCTGGCAGGCACCTCTGGGGAGGATGTCACTAGTGTTCTAGAATCTGGCCTTTCCTCTCCATCCCACAGCCATGACCCTGGCATAGGTTCTTATGTCCTTCCAGGGCTATGTCCTCTGATTCCTAACATGTCCCGCACCTCAGACCTCATCCCCGACAATCCACCATGCACTGCAGGCAGAGCAACTTCTGTAATACACAGACCTGTTCTTGCCACCTCCCCGGGGTTCCCACTTTATGTTGCATAAAATCCAACCTTCTAGCATGGCATTCAAAGCCCTTCACAATCTGGCTCTGAGTTTAAGCCACTCCTTCAAACTCTCTACGCTACAGACCCATTAACACATTAGCTTTACACTGGGATATACCATGGACTTTTCATCACCATATATATGGACCTCCTTATATGACAGACGAGGAAACTGTGGATCAGAGATGTGCAGGTAGCTGCTCTGTGTCACACAGCTGGTACGAAACAGTCAGCACTAGATCCCAAACTCCTCATTAGACCATCCTGGAGCCTTAAACGTATAATCTCTGATCTCTCCCCTTCCCTCCTCTGCTGCCATTACTGAGTGAAAACAACTGCCTTCTCCTGTGGAGAGGACTACAGTACCTCCAATCTGTTCTCCATATAGAGTGGAAATCTAAGCATACCTCTCCACTGCTTAAAATTCTTCAGTAGCTATTCATTGCCCTTAATGAAGACCCAAACCCTTAAGGATATGGTCCCTACATGACTTTCCATTTCCATCTCAGGACCCTCTACCTCTCATCATGATTTCCGCTCTCTTTCAGATTCCTCTATGTGCCTTACTCCCTCTCACCTCAGGGCCTTTGCACGTGCTCTCTTCTGTCTAGGCTCTTCCTCCTCTCCATCTTGCTTCTTCATCCTTCATCTCCCTTCAGCCATCACTTCCCCAGGACATCTCCCTCAATGCCGGGCTGTGTGTAGGCCCTCTGTGAGATGCTCTCTCTGCCCCTGTTCAACACATCAGTCTGTAGCGATCTGTGCATGTGACTGTTTGATTTATGTCTTCTCTCCATCGAACTCTATGCTCCCTGGGTTCGAGCAGGGACTTTATCTGTGTGCTTTTGTATACCCAGTGCTGATCACAGCACCTGGAGTGAGGATGGAGCTCAGTAATTATCTGTTGAATAAATAAACACCAAATGGCCCCAGCTGTGAAGTGGATCTTGTAATTTCCATTTATGTATCTTAAAAGGAAAAGAGCAAGAAAGGCACCAAATGTTTCAACCACTGGCGACACAGAATTGGATAGTTTGTCCTGTTGTTGTTGTTGTTGTTGTTGTTGTTGCTGGTATTAATTTTGTCTTGCGTAGTTTGGGGGAAAAGATTCAAATGTTGTAAAATACATAAACAAAACCACTCTGAAACAGATTTAAGCTGTAAGAAAAACTCTAAGCTGTCAAATGAATAAATTTAAATTAATCTTATTTAAGAACACATGTAGGGACTCATGACAACTTCTTGGGAAATTTTTTTTTTAACTATAATATCTTTAGGACTAGGGATGCATATTTAGGCATAGAACATTATTTTATTTTATTTTTTATATGCAGGACAGGCATATGCAACATCCTATGTATAGAATACCAGACATAGCTGATTCTAAAATTATCCCTGCTTACCACTTATTCTCACACATTTCTTATGATGCCATCTGATTTGAAAGTGTTTCAAATACTTTTGCTAAAAGCTTTGTAGCATGTGGATGTCTATTGACATCAAAGGAAAGTTAATGAGTTCTATTTAAGAAGGATTTTCAATTTTTAACTTGTTTTTATTATGAATTTGAAAAATGTGCATTGTTTTGTCAAGAATTTACCTATGATCTTCCCATCCAGAATCCAGCAGAAAGTATAATACCTTTCCTCCAAATTTATCCAAAAATAATAGTGTTATTTTCCTTTTTGACAACACCAGAGGTATATGTTGTGCTTTTTCCTAAAACTAAACCATGAGACACATTCCTTATTAGACACCTTTCTTGGAAGACTCATAATTTGAAGATAAAACAATATCTTAGGGATCTACTAGAATGCAAACTCCATGCTATTTAATAGTGGGGGCCATGTTTGTATCCCCACTGCCCAACACATAGGAGACACTCAATAAATATTTTTAAAAGAACATATGTAAATTTATGTTTATTTATTAAGCTTCTCACATTAAAATAATACATATATATTTTAGAAGTTTTAGGAGAACTACACAACAAGAAGAAAAAGAAAAGATACTGCTGCATAAAGATAATTGCTAAATCACTGTTAAAATTTTGACATATTCCTCCAGATATTTTTCTATGCATATACACATATTTTCTTTTTACAGCATGCTGTACTATATAGTTTTCTAACCCATATATATTTTTCACTTGCAATGTACTCAATGTATGTATTCCATGCCATTATGTATTTTCAACTACATCATTAATGATGGCTGTGCATTATTTCACAGCAAGAATGAACTATAGTTTGTATAATCACTCCCACTAAGAATCATTGCCAATGCAGGAAATGCTCTATTTTTCAGCATTTCAGGAAAATAGGGCATGTGGGTTTCTAGGGAGTGAGCATCGAGGGCTAGAATTCAGTGAACAATGCTTAAGTCTAAAACCACACAGAACATTCTTCAGTCTTTCTCTGATGGATCATGAACATTCTAAAATGACTTTCTATGTAGAAGTAAACATCCTCTCCTTTAGAAGAGTTACAACTGTGCAAAGCTACCAAAAAACAAAACAAAACAGTAGCCCTGGTGCTTCTGGTGTCAAGAAGGGAGCACCAGCTCAGCTTCTCAGCACCACCAGATGGGTCCTAATGACAGAAAGAAGAAATGGCTGCCATATTGACTTGTGTATGAGGCCAAAATTCTGCATGGGAATTGAGGCCAACCATTTCAATTCTTTTGTTTCCTTATATCTGAGGAAAACCTGCCCCTCACTTCAACTCCCTGCCTTAAGAAGGGAAGCAGATCTAGACTGTGTTATGAAGATCAGAGGTTTACTTTCAAGAAAAACTGACCCCACATGACAAGTGCATAGGATATTATTTCCAAGACTGGTTTTGAAATTAATCTGTGCTTGAGATTCATGATGAAGCCTGCCACATATGGTGGTCAGGCTAAGTGCTGAACAGTGCTAGGGACGACCACTCATATCATGGTCTATGAGAATACCTGTGTATCTGGCAAAAGAGAATTCCTACGGGTAGCATGGAGCTCCTGCTAACCCATACACACACATACACGCAATTATATTTCATATATCTTACAACATATTGTAAAATTCCCACTTGGAAATTGCCACAGTGCATAAGTCAAAATGGATTTCTACAGGACTCATTGCTACTACTGAATATGTTCTACAAGTGTTGACTTTAGTGGAAAATCACTAATATCTTTTCTCAAGATAGGAATTTCAACAATGAAGTATTTTAGCTGATTTATATGAAGTTTTCTCCAAATGGATTTCACAGCCTGAATAAATAAATATATTCTATAAACTGTAAGGATTAAACAGGGTTAAGATATATAGAACAGGTTGAATACCTAGTAATCTGCTATAATGTTTTGAGCCTATTTGCTGTAAAATTTTATTTAAAATAAAGTACTTCTAATAAAATCTCAGACCCAGAATGAAACTTCTCAGAATACAATTACATAAAGAAAACATTCATCTAAGTCAATTTGAGGTCACCGTAGATTACCCTGAATTAAGACAGTCATCATTTTATACTGCTCATGGCAAAACCATGACTTGAGGCTCATAACTTTGAAAGATGGAGGCAGGGGTTGGTGTAGGGAGGGAACGTTTCTTTTCTAGCTCCTCCAGGAAGAGCCAGTCTGTCCTCAGACATAGGGACTGGTTCCTGGGCGCTTTGATTCTGTTGCCTTAGCACTCAGCACGGTGCCTCGCACAGTACGTGTTCTTAGATGTTTGTCGATGAGGAAGAGGAGACCATTAGTGCAGAGGGAGGGCCTGGGTCCCCACAGTCCTCTATGAGCCTACCACGATCCTTCGGCTGATGGCTCCCGGCAAGGTGTAGATGAAAAGGACCAGGAAGATGATGAGAATGATCAGAATGAAAGCAATGATGATGTACTTCTTATAATTCCTCCAGATGAGGTGGTACAGGCACTTGAAGGGGCTCACAAACCAGGAGAAGGAGGTGTCTGGGCGGCTGAGGGAGAAGTGAGAAAAAAATGAGGAAAGGGGGTCATAATGTCAACACTCAGGAGTCTCAAGACCTCAGGAAGTTCTTCTGACTCCCACTTTCTGGGGACCCACAGGGAGAGGCCAGAGAATGGGAGAAGACCATGTTGCCTGAAATAGGAACAATCTAACGTTTGGATGATAATGGTTCCTGCTTCATTGTAAAGGTTAGTCTGCAGTAGAGCAAGAGTCTAGTTAGAACCCAGCTCGAGGCCCTACCACCCTCCACCTGTCCAACCATGACCAGCTCAAACTCCACCTTTTCCATGAGGCCTGCCCTGACTGCTTCAGTCCACAACGGGTCCCCTCGCTCCGAGTTCCTATCTCACTTATCACTTGACTTGCCCCTTTTTTGAAACTAACATATTTGTCTTCTATACTCTGATAACTATTTTATGAGTCTGTGTGTTATTATTCCTCCCTAAATAGATGGACAGTTCCTGGAAGGCCTAGCCTATGTCATCAGTCTTCTGTGTTCTCCAAAGGGTTCTTTTAGTAGACACTTTTAATGAATAACCAAGCACCCACGATGTTCCTAACACTATGAGAGATAAAATGCAGGTACAGAGACAAGAGCCTTCATCTTGAGACACTTGGGGTCTGAGAAGGGACAGCACAAATACAATTTCAAAGTGTTTTGTGTACATATTTGACATGTATATCTATTCACTTTTTAATTGATAAATCACCAAGGATCACATTGAATAGAGTAACTCTTTTGTCTAGTAATTCTACTTCTGGGACTTTATTTTTAAAGTAAGAGTTATAAAGAGAAAACATTTTCATCATATTATAATAACAAAAAAGATGTAGAAATAAATTAAATATCCAATTACAGGGTGGGAATCAAGTCAATTATGGGCATCAAGTCTATGGAATATTCCAAACATTAAAAATCCTAATTATGACAACTATGGCAACAAAGCAAAACTTGTCAGTAAAGGCTAAAGAAAACATTAAGATAATTTTGTATGCATGATTAGGGAATAGGTAGAAAAAACTTTTGACATTCATATTCATATAAAACATGAGTAGAAAAATACATGAAATGATTCTGGAAGTGTTTATGTGGTGGTATTACAGACACCTAATTTGCCTCTCCATTTGCCGAGTGCTCTGTAATGTTTTTAGAGTGTTTTCCAGTTGTAGAAACAAAACGCTACATAGCTTGGAAGGCACCACTTGCCTGTCTCCTGGCTTTTTAGTTCTCCCAGGGGGCTGCTCTAAGGAAATGCCCAAGTTCTCTGACAACACTAGGGACTGCAAAGGCCTTTTCCCATTTCTGATGTTCCCACCCACAACCCCACTCACTTGGGCTTGGCCAGGGGCTCCGGCTCCTTTCGGGCTTTTCCAACAGGGTTTTTCTCAGCTTCTTCTGCCGTAACCAGGTGGAACTCAGCTTCAACTTTGCCCTGCATGAAGATGTGAAAGCTTTAGCTTCTAGAGCCAAAGACCCGTTGGGCAATGACAACCTTCTAGAAGGTGTGCTATCATGTTGGAGAATGCGAGAAAGTATTTTGACTATTCTGCTGCTTTATTTTGAGAAATATTGTTCCCTTTTTGGTCCTGGGAGAAGCCATTTTTATGATGAAAAATAAAAGCCTTGGAATGGTGTTACTATTGAGTTTTGTGGAAGGAGACGGTCCCACACATAAACACAGGCACATATATACTCAGTCACATCTACTACTCCTCTTGTAATAGTTAATATCTGAAAAAATAATATTAGTTATAGAAACAATAGTAATTAGAAAGGAGACTAATTATTTGAGTGGCAGACCCTTTCTAATCTGCTACAGTCTTTCTTCTCTGTCATTTCTCAAGAGGAAATTGGTGGGTATGGCCCTACATTTGCTGCATGGCTTTTCTGTCATTCTTCATGCTTTTAGTTGTCCTATTAATTGTTTTAGAATTATCCTTTCATTTTAGCACCTCCTGCCTCCTTCCCCCTGCTTCCTTAATAAGACACAGTCTATCTGATTTAAAAATAGTGAGAAATATTCTCCTGCAGAGCACTGTGCCAAAGTTATTGGCAGTGATGTACATCTTGCATTATCAAAGGATGAGATAGGACCCCTGTGAAAGTTAAGAGCCATTCTCTCTTGCCCACTCACTCATTCACTACTTTGGGGGATTCTCTGTCTGCCAGCCACTGTTCCAGGTGCCCCATGGGGACTTAACAATGATCAAGAAAAATAGAATCCCTGATCTCCTGGAACTACCGCTCTTGGTGGAGGAGACTCTCTCTCCTTTTGCCTCTTTTGGTTTTGTACATTGAAATTCAAGGGAATGGGAGGGAAGCAGAAATGGTGGGAGACTGGAGCATCTTCAAAGTATTTTAGCACAGAGGATTGCTGTTAAAGCTTCTCTCTCTGAATCATGAGTGGATTGATCATTACGTGACTTCTGAGGTTGATCTATTATTACCCCAGTAAAAAGGTCTAAGATTCTGCTGAGCCAGAATCTTATCCATTCACCCTAAAAAAGCCAGGACTTTTAAACAAGCAGGATTGGTTGCTGGCAGCCACGACAATGTAATTGAGGGAGAAATTAGAAAGAAGTAGAATATTTGGAGTGAGGTTGAGGGACAGGAGAAGAGAGGGAGTGGCATGGCTGTCTGAATTAGTTAAGAAATGCAGTGGGCTTTTTTTTTTTTACAGGTGAAGTCATGAGTTCAAATCTAGGTGATCTCCTTCATTCTTTGAACTAGAACCCTGGCCCAACTCAGAACAGCATTAAATGTTCTATGATTCAGAAATCTTCCTTTAAAATGTGTATACATGTAGTCTCTCTTTCCTGTTGAGAAATATTGGCCTGGTAGGCAATGACTTGAATGTATAAGCACTCAGTAAATATTTAAAAAGCATGGGAAAGAAAGAATATAAAGCTTGTGTTGATTGTAATCACTCCTCTACACACCTATTAACAGTAGCATAATAATAGTATAAGTCTAACTGTAACTGCAATGCTTTACTCATTGCTCACTTTGTCCCTGGTTCATTCATCCTGTCTATCTGTCTACCTATCTATCTACCTATCTATCTATCCAAGAAACACACAAGGTAAGTCTTATTTTTATAGATTAAAAAATGAAGGCTTAAGGGTCAAATAAGTTTTTATGGTCACATAGGCAATAAGCCAACCAACTGGAATTTGAACCCAGGTCTGTATGATACCAAAGCTTGTGCTCTTTCCATTATAGCAGGCTGCCTCCTAACTTATCCATCCATTTGCCAGATAATCGGACTAGATTTACAAGGCCCTTCCCAACCCTAACATGAGATGATTCCATGATTGTCTTCATTATCACCACCAAAGGCACTATTCTTCTTGGGTCACAGTTTCCTCCTCTGTCAAGTGTCCAGATGCTCTCTAGAGCTATGTGGCTCTAACTTCTAGGATTTATGAAAGGAAGAGTTAAAGCCCAAGAAGCCCCTGCAAGACTTGATGGCTGGAAGAAACCCAAGAAACTCCCCCAAAAGTCATGGTAGATGGGTTTCCAAAATGCAAAAAGGACTTATTTCCAGAGGTCTTTCCCAGGTGACATAAGCTCCACTGAGCAGCATATTAGAACCTAGAGCTTCATCCCATTCCTCTAATTTGAAGGACAGTCAGGTTAAGAGGAGCTAACCAATTGTGAGGTCCCAGAATGCTTGGAAAAGAGGATAGAAATCAACAGAGGACAAGTTAGAACAAGAGTAAAAGGACCACAGCTGCCCCTTTGTTTTCTACTGCTAATGACAATAAGGTTAGCCATAGTACTTTATAACCTGCACAGTGCTGCATGTGTGCATTATTCCATTTCAACCTTCTGACAACCTGGCAAAGTAGATAGCACTTTTGTTCCCTCATTTTACAGCTACAGAAACCAAGGCTTGTTGATGTTTGCTAACTGGTGTTACAAAACCAGGATTTGCACCCAGGTCTTCTGAAGCCAAATCTCATTCCTCTGTTACTTTACGTGTCCATGTGGCCCCTTGTTGTTGAAGAAAAAATGTAGACTATTTATCTAACAATGAATACATGCACCTTTTCTGTAATGTTCAAGAGGAACCCTATAATCATTGCTATTGCTCTTGCATTAGTATATTGCTTTTGACCTTCATCTATGGGCTGGCCTTGGTTAGCTTAAGGAATATTATAGCCTATTATAGTGTAGCGTAGCAAATAGCTGAGTGAATAGGATTTGGTGCAGACAGCTCTGCATTTGAAACCAGGCTGTACATTTTCCTAGCTGTGTAACCTTGGGTAAGTTACTTCCCCTCTTTAAGTGTCACTGCACTGGGGATGTTAAGAACATGTATCCCATAAGGTTGCTTTGGAAAATAAATGAAGTAGCACATATGCAGTGCTTAGCTGAGTTCATTGTAAGCAGAAAGCCCCTACAAAATGATAGTGGTTACCTTCAACACTATTTCATCAACAGAAACACATAGTTTAATGGAATACATCTTCTGCCCATGCAGAAAACACCAGAGAAGTCCGACAGACCCAGATGCCTACGGGGGGCGGGGTGGGGGGGTGCAGAGCAAAGAAAAGGGAGGCAGAGTATTTTAAATTAATTCTGCCCTAGGCATAGGAGGCAGCTGTTATTATCATAAATAGTCTTGCTCCAGCTTCACCACCCTGCCTGGGTGGTCGCAATGCATTTATCAGGCACGAGAAGGGCCGGGGGGAGCTGTTTACTGTCATGTTCTGATAAACGCTGCTGCTCACTGTGTACCTCTGCACACAGAAGATTTCGTGTCCTGTTTCAATCATCAGTATTCAGTTTAGCACCAAGTAGAGGTCTTAAGCTAATAATATCCTCTAAAGTAATTTAAAATCAGAGCTAGAAAAAAACGGACAGTTTAAGAGACTATTAACCTAATGATATCTGTGGATTGGAGAAAATGATAAGGAAAGATCTTTGAAAAGACTGATTTGTTGCACCACATATGTTATTTATGGGCTTCAAATCACAGTGCCTAGAGAGCGGATGTCTGGGGAGGCTGAGAAGTGATTGCATTTCAGAACCGACACCCCTCCTTCAGCAATAATTACTGCTTATTAATACACAACCCTCACCGGTACGACATGAGCCATTCTCGTACATTAATGGTGGAAAGTAGGCTGGCAAAATCCTTTAGGAAAAGGACTATATACACACACATACATATACATACATATGTATACTGACCCATACATATAGGTATGTATGTACATATGTGTGTATACTATCTTATATAACCATATGTTGAGCTTAGGAATTTCATTTCTCAGTAACTGAATTAAGGAAATAATTCAAAACGCAGAAAGAGCTTTATGTGCAAAGCACAGTCATTACTTTTTTGGATGTTTGAATTGTAGTATTTGCCCTAATGAGATGTCCCAGACTCATCTTGGATTTTATCTGCCCTAGACCTGGAGTCAGCCATTTCTCCAGAGATCCCTGGATTCTTTTAGTAGGAGCAGGTATTCAGAAACCAGGACACAGGTGCTAGGAGTCTTCTTTGCCACTGAATGATTTTACTTTTAGGGCCTTCAGTGGACAGAGCTAGACAATATAATATTTTTAAAAAAATATGAACCCATAGTGACATAAAAAATAAAAGCAAGGGGAAAAAAGCTCATTTGCCATCACTGGATGTGACTTCTACATCAACTCTTAATTCTAAAAGTTTGTAATTAAGGGATACAATTAAGCATGTATCCTGTCTTTTTGAGGGGTGGGAAGGAGAGTGACTGTAACTTATTTCCAGCTGATGAGAGAAAGCTCTTCTTGGCAGATAAATGCCAACTAATAAATGGAGAAAACATGATAGAATTAGATAGATAGACAGACAGATAGATAGAAAGAAGAAAAAACGTAAGGAAGGGTTAGAAAACTCATTTTATAACACCAGTGAAATAACTGGATTAATTGAGATCACCAGTGGTTGCTAAAACCATTGGGTGAAAGGTGGCTGCAGACGAGGAATTCCCCACACCAACATGTTAGCCACCAGTTACCTGCTAATTGCAAAGGGAAAAATGAATCTTCACTATGAAGGGATCTTGTGTTTATCAACATAATCAAGTGAGCAAACACAGCGTCACTAACAGGGAGATCACCTGATAGCACGTGCCTCCTGGCATGATTCCCTGTGGAGTAAACAATATTACTTACTATGCATTCTTGCCAAAAACATTTACCTGCAACCTGCTAAAGCTGAACCTGACTTCCAGGTCACAGGAAATACAGGGGGTAGAGAATAAGATAAGCAACATCATGAGTAAATAATCCCATAAATCAGGCCTAGTTTCATCAAATAATTAATGTCATGGGGAAGAAAAGTCAGAGCCGTTAAAATAAAATAGATCAAAAGTGATATAATAACCAAAAGCAACATGTGAACCATGACTGAATCTTATTTTGAAAAAGAAATGGCTATAAAAGACACATTGGGGGCAATGTGGTATCCTTTTTAGGGATGGAGACATGAATATGGTATGAATCAGATTATATTAAGCAATCATTATTAACTTTTTTATATGTGATGATGGCGTTGTGGTTATGTAGGAGAATGTCTATATTCTTAGGAGATACAGGCTGAAGTATTTAGGGGTAAAGTGTCAGAATGTTTACAACTTACTCTTAAATGGTTCAGTGGAGAATATATATATACACATACATCCATCTAGATACTCAAATATATAGACTAAATATGGCAAAATATTAGTAATATTGAATCTAGGTGGTAGATCTACAGCTGATCATTGTCATATTCTTTCAACATTTCTGTGTTCAAATCTTTTAAATGAAAAAAAGTTGAGGAAAAACACATGATTAAACTGTGGCATTTCTATTTTGAGACCATGAAGAGTTAATAATATTGAAAATATAACGTAGATAGATGCTTATTATAACACTGAGTAAAACAAAATGAAGAAGACACTATTTCAAATGTGGAATGATTATTATGTAAAGGTAACCAAAGTCTATACGTACAGAAAATATTGGGAATAACCAAATCATTAGAAATAATTTTCTTTAGATGGTGTGAATATATATATATATATATATATATATGAGTGCTATTTTGTCCTTTTTACCTTTTTGTGCTTTTTAAATTTCTCATAAATGTATATCATGCATTCTATCTTAAAAACAATCTTCATACAAAAATATCTCCCTTTTCTGTTCCTAGAGAATCTGACTTTGCTACGTATTATTTAAATTATGTATGTCTACCACCCTCCTCAACTAAACTGTGAACTCCCAGATGCTAGGAATTTGTCTTATTCATTGTTGAATGCTTAGCACCTAGTGTATGTGTGTGTACACGCAGTAAATACTATTTTTTCACACTAAACTGTAAGCACAGAAACCTCCCTTTTAATTTTAATTGTTTACATCCTGGGACTGATCCGGGCTACCTGTAGACTTGTGGGATTAACCTGTAAAAGAAATTTCCCAATCTCCGTCTCTTAAAGGAGTGATTTCTTTAAAGATTGCTTTTATTATAGTAGGATTAATTGGGATAAGACATATAAAATGTGGAGTGCAATGTGTTTCGGGAAGAAGAACATGTTCAATAGATAAGCCCTTTCCTTCTTCTGAGGGTCCCCATTCCTCAGCGATCCCCTGGAACTGTTTTCCACTTATTGTGAGGACAGCCACACTGCACACTAGGAGCCCTGTGACCCAAATGTCTAAATGACACCGCCTGGAGGTAGTGATAAGCAGCTCTAAAAATAAATCTGGCTGGTGGCGGTGATGGTAAACAAACCCCTTCTTGCCGGCCAGTGACTGGAGCAAGAGGACAGTGACTTCTGAACGCTGGCTTCAAAGAACGGGAGGAGAGTCCCCACAGAGCTGGAATTAGAGAATGTCTGTGCTGGAACTTACAGAGTTGGAAACTGAGACTTGGGGACAGGAAATGCCCCTGGGAGCAGCAGAGGTTTTCCATTACATCATTCTACTCTGGGATCATCCAACTTGCTACTGCGTTAGGAGAAACTTAGTGGCGGTTTAGCTTCCTCAGTATGGTTATTGGTTACTTAAGGGGAAGAGGACAAGGGGCGGCTGGAATACACCCCTCTGCAGGCCAAAGCAGGGCTGTCCGGACCAGGTTTCATGCTGAGGTCAGCCAAGGCTCTGGCCCTGGGGTACCTGTGTGGGTGAGGAAGAAGCCAATTCTATGTGTAAGGGCAAACATGAATTAAACATAAGAGGCTTAATTCTCCTTGTTGAAAATAAGGAAAAGAGATTTCCCTCTTTTCCTTTTTCTTGGAGGATTTACTTTAGATAAGGAGTTGTAATTACAAGTTCTTTCCCTTCTCTTTGAAATGCATATGAATCCTTTTGAAAGCTAAATAGGCTTTTTGTCTTTAACACCCAGAAGGTCTTTTTCAAAGACCTGGGAACCATCTATTTGAAATATAAACATCAAGAGAGATAGCATCCTATCTCCCAGTTTCTGAGGGAGGGTAGGAGCCTAACTTCAGCAGGCACCTTTCTCCAAGTTGCAAAACTACCTTTCGTCATAAAGATTTGAGAAGTTTGTTTTTCTTTGGGGTAAAGCTAATTAGGTAACATAGATGGTCACCCCAATTATCAAGTGAATCTAGGATGAGCTGTGTGTGACAAATGGTCGTGTGAAGTCCTTTTACTTGAGGATGAGTTATTGTTTATCTTGAAAAGATGGGTTATAGCTACTTAACTGTATGAAAGGATGAAATTTCTTTCTGTCTTTACAATCTCTTAGCAGGTTGCTTGTAATGCACATCACATTCTGGTTTAATGATAACTCAATACCCCCACCCCACCCCCTTTTTTCTCTCTACTACATGTGTGGAGAGATTTTCTGGGTTGGGAGAAAATTTTGTTCTAAATTATATTTCCCTAAGTCTGAGATGTCACCTCAGACCTTATCTCCATGGTTAAGATTGCTGAGGACTCCAGGACCAAGTTGGATGTCCCTTCTGTTTCCATGGTTCTCCATCAGAAAACGAAGTATTGCACAGTAGTGAAGACCAAGGAATGTAGGTGCAGACTGCTTGGGTTTGAATCCCATCCTCCCCGACTAGCTGTGTGACTTGAAGCAAGTTACTTACCTCTCTGTGCCTCAGTTTCCTTATCTATAAAATGGGAACTGATAATATATACATATCTCATGGGGGGTTAGCAGATAAATTAGTTAATATACATCAAGTGTTTGGGGCTGTGGAAATCAACAAAAACTACCCAAATGAGAAAAGACAGAGGCTATTTATTCAGAGCTATAGCAAAGGAGTCAGCTACCATCCTTTGAGTTTGACAGAGACCCAAAAACAGGCAGGTGGAGGGGAACCTTTATCAAGAAAAAAGAGAAGACTTCAGGTGTGTTCTGGTTGAAAGGTGCCGGCACAGTGAAACAGAAAGCAGGCTAACTATGGTGTGTCATATGTGATCAGTTGGAAGAGTACATTTGGAAGCAGAGGCATGAACTAGGGAAGCTGGCAGGCAGCGACCAAGCCCTGACCATTGGAGGTTGATTACTGCAGAGGTTGTGTTTTGCTTCCCCAAGAGGTTGCTGCAGTGGTTGCGGATCAGAGTTCCATTGCCATGTAGGGTCTGACCACTGCAGTTTGTATAATATATTCAGTCTTTCAGAACTGGTTTTGGTAGTCAGTTCATATTAGCAACACTTGTTATTCCCACAGTCAGAGCACTCTTCACTCTGCACACTGGTGGATGCTGGTTGCTTCTCTGTCTGTCTTCCCTACCAGACAGCAAGCTCCTGGGGAGCAAGGGCTGCTTCCTATTCATCTCTGAATTTGGGATGCTCCCACCAAAGCCCCGCCCACAGGGGGCTCTCGATCGTTGTTGAACAAATGAATAGCTGAAGGAGCAACATGATGACCTGTACTCAGAAGAGGAAACTTTACATTGAATAGAAATGAAGAACATTTAATTACAAGCTCCTATACTTACTAGAAAGAGTCTTTAAAACAATCTCCTGCAAAAGTCCATCATCTTGGCCAATTCTTCAGGAGAATCATTTACGGAGGGGTTTAATGTATGTTGTTAGAGCTTCTACTCTTCCTCCTTACCTTTTTGGAATATCTACCAAAAGCTTAATCCCTAAGGGTTAGATGTTATTTATTGGCTAAGATATTGAGGTATTTTAGGCTTGAGGCATTTCTCTCATCTTGGTTGGGGCAGCAGAAGGAAGTGGGAGAAGAGATTAGTGAAAACACTTCATTGCTGAGCAATAGCTCAAGCTAAGTTCTGCCATTGACTGAGCCCTTAGTATATTCTGTCTCATTTTAGTGTCACAACAGCTCCATGGGGTGCATACTTTCATTTTCTCTATTTTTACAGGTAAGGAAGTTGAGGCTTAGGGAGGTGAAGTTCCCCAAGGTCATGCAGCCAATAAATAAATAATGCAGCCAGGCTTCCAGCCCAAGTTGGCCTGTACTCTACTGCTAATCCATTGCCATGGGGCCATTCCAGGCTGCCATCCATCTGCCTCACTGCTACCAATCACAGTCCCTAAAGTGATCCAGAAAGCTTTGATACTTTTAACCCAAACATGCTTTTTTTTTTTTTTTTTGATGCACAGAAGTCCTCTGTAGGATCCTAAATTATTCAAAATGTGTGAGTCCTCATGACGCATTCTCTTCTGCCTGGGCTTTCCCTCATGGGATCCAAGGCAGAGGCATCACCAAATGGACACTCCAAAGCACAAGGGCTGAAAAACTCCACATTGAGTCAATCAAATCAGAAAGTAAATTTCCCGCATAAATGTCTCCCTTAAAACCCAGCCTTTAAAAAACTATTAAGCAAGTGAATTCAAATCACTATGCTAACCTGACATACCCAGGCTCTGGCCATGCAGGGACAGTGGCTGGCATCAGCATAGAGACAGGCAAAAGGTTGTAGAAATTACCACTACTCTGGTACCTAGCAGGTGGGGGTCAGATCAGAAGATCAAATGTTTCTGTGGGTCTTAAAAACTTCTATGGATCTAGGGAAACAGACTGCCACAGCCCCAATGTCTCTTCATCCATTTACCACTGTGTTCCCAAAAATCTGTCCCTATCCTTTGACTTCTTTAGGACATTGCTCTCGGGTTTCTAAGGTGACACTTAGATAATCACATAAATCAAGGTGTGCTGATGTGTCCATTTTCAGAGAACATTTACTGAGCATTTCCTATGGGCTTAGTACGCTGAGAAAACAGAGAAGGAAACTATAAAATGTCTTATAGTAGTGTCCATGTTCTAACTGTTCCTGAATTCACTGATTCATTCAATAAATATTTATGATATCTACTATGTGCCAGGCACCATGTTAGACACTGAAAAATCTTAGAAGGAACAGAAAGAGAAAACACACTTTCTGGACTCAGGTTGCTCACAGTAGAAGAACCATGAAGTCCAAGGACAAGTTCAAATCAGTGTGACAGCACTATGGAAGCTTAAGGAGGGAAAACCCGCCTAGGCTGAGGGTATTGGGGAAGCCTTCTCAGAGTGGGTGACTGCTGGAAAAAAGTCTCAAAATACTTAAGGACTAGGAGTTTTCCCAAAGGGAAAGGGGGCTAGGGCATTCCAGGCAGAAGGACCAGTCCACAGATCAGTGGGGTACAGGAAGTAGCAGGAAGTGGCTGACGGACAATGGGCAACAGTAGTACAGGATGGTTGAAGGGGAGGGGAGTAGTGAGATGTGAAATTGTGTAGGCTTCCAGAGAGTCTACACATATTGTCTTCACTCACTTCCAGTTCACTCTGCAATCCACACTAAGCTGTTTCTGTCTTCACCATTCCACCAGCACTGCTTTTTAAAAATTGAGATATAATTCACATACCATAAAGTTCACCCTTTTAAAGTGCATAATTACATGGGTTTTAGTATATTCACAAAGTTGTAGAGCCAGCACCATTATTTAATTTCAGAACTTTTTTTATTACCCCAAAAGAAAGCTCACACCCGTTAGCAGTTACGCTCTATTCCCCTTCCCCCCAGCCCCTGGCAACCACGAACCTACTCTCTATGGATTTGCCTAGTCTGGACATTTCATATAAGTGAAATCAGATAGCATGTGGTCTTTAGCGTCTGGCTTCTTTTACTAAGCATGATGTTTTCAAGGTTCATCCATGCTGGAGCATGTGTCAGTACTTCACTCCTTTTTATGGCTGAATAATGTTCCACTGTGTGGATACACTACATTTTTTTATCCATTCATCAGCTGATGGACATTTGAGTGTTAGCACTGTGGGGCTGTTATGAATAATGCTGCTATGAACATTCACATTTCTGCTTTTTTAAAGGTTGCCAGGAACCTCCATGCCACTGAATTCAATGGGCACCTCTCTGCTGCTTCTTACATAACCTGACTCAAGGACCAACTTCCCTTCCCAAAAGCATCTCCAGTCTGGGTTTTGTTTCAGCACATTTTTACCTATTCACATCTTTTCCCCTGCATCTCCGTCTGGTCCTTCTCTGTCTCTTTCTCCGGTTTTGACTCCCTCCTGCCCATTGTCCACACGGCAGAGGAGTTGTGTTTCCTCCGGGAGTCAGGTCCCCTCCCCTCCCTGCTGGGACCCACACAGGGGCTCTCCTCTGAGAGTGAAACCCAAACTCGCCTGCACGATCTGGGCCGGGTGTCCTCTCCACATCACCAGCACGACCCCCACTCGCCACACGTGCTCTTCCTCCTGCTTCTCCCATTCCTGTGGCTCTTCAGGTCTCAACTTATCAGTAGCTTCACAGCCACAGAAAGGCCGTCCCCTACCACTGTACTGAACGGAAATCTCTGCACTGAATATGCTTTAATTCAGCACTGTGTCACCTGTGCCAGCCCCTATTCTAAGTAACCGCTTTCCTGGAGTGTGTGCCTTTGCATGTGTGTGTCTGCCTGTCTGTCCTTGACTTTGGACTGTAAACTCTGTGACGACAGAGACATTGTCTGTATTACTCATATTTTATTCCCAGGGCTAATCATTTAATAGATGCCCAGGAAATGTTTGTTGGATGAAATGAAAAAATAAATAAATGGCATGGAAAATTCAGAGTTAACTAGGGTCAAATGAAATAACAGAGGGGGGTCTGTACACATTTGGCAAAATCTAAAGGTATATAAACTGTAATAGATGACGACTATTATTTAATCTGCATCTATAATTACGATTTACTAATGTAGGGAAAGTAGAATTATGTCAAAACACAAGACTTTGGATTTCTGGACTTTGCAATCCCCATTTCCCCACCCCGTACTGGTGAGTCTGATCAGAGGGTGGTTGGCCTTCCCCATGGGGCTACTTCGTGCCTTCACCCTGTGCCAATCACTTTCCTCCACTTGGAGCAGACACCTGCCCTCTTCTTCATCTAGAACATGCCTTTTTATTGTCCTTTGTTCTTGAAAAACTCATGCATGTTCTGCCCTGCTTGGTTCTTCAGCTCCCTCAGGGACAACTGGATCCCTCCCTTTTCTCTGTTCCCTCCCTGCATTTGACACTTTGGTTATTTCCTGTATAACTGGGTTTTTGAGACATTCGTCCCTCTCACTGGACTCTGAGCTGGTTGAGAGTAGAGACCACACTCATTCATCTCTGATTTCATTCATTCATCCAACAAGTACTAACTGAGCATCTGTTATGTGCTAAACCCTGAAGCCCAGAACCAACCTAGAGGCTCACAGGTTGTAAACCCTCACTGAGTACTTGAGGGGAACTGAACTGGAAGAAGGAGCCTGACTGTAGTTTCAGTCTCTTCACCAATCTCACCAACTGAAGGGATTAAATTGAGCATGGAGAGAAGAGAAAAACTCCCAGGAGACATAATAAAATGAGACATCATGGGCTCAGATGAGCAGTTGCCATCTACCCAGGGAGATATAAAGGAAACCCATGCCTCAAACCCACCGGACCCTCACAGCAGAGAGAGAGAGAGAGAGAGAAATAGGTCTCTATCCAGACCTGCTACCGGAAAGTTCCTTTCCTGGGCAAGCTTTTGCCACAAGGCACGAGGAGCAGAGGGGAGAGTGGCAGCAGAGAAAGAAGCCCATCTGTGCAGCCTCAGTGCCTTTTCTCAACCTCACTGGTCACATAAGTCATCCCTTCTTCCTTACAGAGGATCGATGAGAGGGTTGGAAGAAATGGAAGAAGAAACCTTCTTCCTAATAATTGTGAAAGGTCAGAAATTCCTACAACTCATGCCACATTGTGTGGGCCAAGTTAGCAATCCAGGGAAAGGGATAAATGGCTCTTCTTGCTGTCATCCTCCCAAGGAAGTTTTAAAAGCCTGGATCGCTATTTAAATCACATCTCACATTTCAGGGTGAAGGGATGAAGTAGTTACATTGGAATTGTACATTAGTCAGGACTCCATAATTTCAACAAATGTTGGAAAAAAATTTGTAAGTTCAGGCCAAAAGGATAGAAAACCACCCCAACATAGATAGCTATTAAATCAAGTATGCTGAACTATAGAAGGCTTAATGCATTTACAGAGCTTTAAAAAAATCTTGTTTCTCAGCAGAACCTCTGCATAAAGGGCTCATGTCACTTCAAGGCACTTAACTTGAAGTTCACAATGTGACTCATTAGAAGAGCATGATGCCCCTGACTGCCCCCATGCCCCCACCTCCTACAGCTGTCACTTACTGTGAGTTCTTTGCTTTTAGCAAAAGGCCACCAGCCACGCACACGCTTTTGCTGGAATATAGAGATCTTGCTCTCCTCACTTGCATTTTCAAACTTGGCGAGATCGCAGGCTTTGGCAGACTTGGCTGCTCGAGGGAAACTATTGAGGTTCATTTCCAGAGAGCCTGTGGAGAGATGCCCACAGCTATGGAAGGGTTTCTTAAAAGTTATGGACGAGCTTTTTGATCACCATTCTCATTCATCCATCCAACCATTCATTCATTCACCGACTCACTCACCAGTCATTCAGTCAGTACCATATTGGATCACAACCATGTGCTAGGTGTTGGGAGTATAAATATGACTGAGATATGTTTGGTGCCCTGAAAGGATTAATGCCATAGTAACAGGTAGAATACAAGGGCAGAGCTGCAATATTTAACTTCCAAGCCTCAGTTTCAGGTGTCATCGCTGCTGGGCACCTTCTCTGCTCCCTGAGCTCAGCTCCAGAGTCTGCATTATGTGCCTTTGCTTTCCCTGCTTTAGCCCTGACAACCCTATGAGGGCCCTCCTCCCCTACCTCGCCTCTTTCTTGAGTCCACTAAGCTCCTCCAGGTGGGGGACTGTCGTACTGTCTTTGTGTCTACTCGCCAGGACAGGGAGTGAACCTTAGTGAGTCCCCACACTGGTTTTTCAGTGAGTGACTACGAGGCAGAGTAAGGCATTGCCATGAGAAAGCTCTATCTCTCTCTCTTTAACAACTTTTTCCTATTATAAAGTGATATTTGTTAAATGTGGAAAATTTAGAGCATGGACATGAGCAAAAAAAATGAGAATAGAAAAAATTTCCATAATTTGATTCCCTCAAAAGTTGCCCACTGCTCTACATATTGGTGCTTAGCCCTTCCCTCTCTCCCTCTCTCTCTCTCTCTCTCTCTCTCTCTGCCTGCCTATGACTATCCTTTCTCCTATAAATACAAACGTGTATTTTACAGAAACTGGATTTTTTTCATACTGCTTTTTCACTTAATACATCCTTCACAACTTTCCAATTCATTAGATATTCCCATATTTTGAATGGCTGGCTGCAGGGCTATCACTTACCGAGTGCTTGTTATGTATGAGGCACTATGGTTTGTTCTTTAATTGTGTTATCACTACGGTTTGTTCTTTAATTGTGTTATCACAGTACCCTCTGAAGTATAGAATATTACTGTCCTCATTGTACAGCTAAGGAAAACTAAGGCACAGAGTGGACCAGTAATTAGCTCAAAGTTTAATGATCTCTTAGTGGTAGAGCAAGATCAACTTAAGTCTGTTTGAATGTGCAGTGGTCCACCGTATGGATGTGCTATCACTTACTTAGCCAATCCCCTATTAATGGCTATTAGGGCTGTTTCCAATTATTTTGCTATCATAGATAGCACTGAAATTGTTATCCTTGTAACTGAATCAGGCCAAGCTCTCCAAACGCTCAGATGAAATCCTTATTAATATGTGCTTGATAAAGCCACTGGCTTACCCAGGAAGTCATCCGAGGACAGCCTTTCAAAATCCCAAACCTGGAGCACCAGCACTGCGGGAGTCTTACACTCCATCTTCTCTAAGGAAAAGATGTTCTCCCTCTTGGTAATGACCATTTGCTTCTCAGCTGGGAGATACTGAAACGGAAACAGGAAGCGCCAGTTGAAGTTGCCCTCTCCAGTCAGGGAGTTGTAATGCACATCTGTCTCCTGCTTGTCGTCTTCCAGCCCCTTTATCCACCTGGGTAAAGATTCAAGAGACCTTAAATACTCAGGGTACATTCTTCAGGCATCGGTATAATCAAGAGTGACTTAACTAGTTTTAATGTGGTCACGGATCATAGTTTTACAATTATCACATAGTTAGATTCAGGTGGCAGTTTCCATTTTAGTTTGAAAGAGTAAAATAAGGGTCAAGGGATTTGAAACAGAAACAAGACTTATTCCAAGGCAGGTTGGGGAAGTGTCTTCAATTGTTTGGGTAGACCCGAAGCCCCATGCAACCAAGATGGAAAATTCAGGAAATACAAAGTGAAAGTGTATTCTGGGTCCCTGTCACCTTGGGAGCCCTTTTGTAAGGTGCACTACCTCTGTAGCTGAGTGTTAAAACAAGGTTGCTCACTACAACAAGGCCTCTGAAATTGGACTGGTATAGACCTGTGCCGTCAGGCCTGCACTGGGCTGGTGTAGACCTGTGCTGGCTGGTGTAAACCTGTGCTGTCAGGACTCTGTTGGGCTGGTGTGCACCTGTGCCATCAGGCCTGTAATGGGATGGTGTAGACTTGTGCTGTCAGGCCTGTAATTTGGGCAGGTGTAGACCTGTGCTGTCAGTCCTATAATTGAGCTGGTGTAGACCTGTGGCGTCAGGCCTGTAATTGGGCCTCTACTCCTTGGTTCTGGTTGGAAAGCCTGGCACACCTGGATTAGTGTGGCATGGAGGATAGACGGGCTGTCTGCACCCATCCGGATTCCAGTCCTGCCTCTACTGCTTACCAACTGTGCTTCCATAGTTAAGTTTTCAAACCTCTCTGTGCCATTGTTTCATTTGTAAAAAGGAAGCAATTGTAGAGCCTAGCTCATTGGGTTGTTCTGGAAAATTACATAAGATAATATCTGAAAATGCTTTGGGTACTGAAAATTGTCTGTAATGTTCATTCTTCTTCGTACAATCTGGTCTTGCTCCTCCATCTCCAGCATAATGTAAGTTACAATTAATACCTTTCCCCCTAGTACTTTATCTGTACTTTTTATTCAAACTAATTGATAATCCCAAATCACTTGCTTTCTGAAAGCAGACATCCCTCCTCCCTAGGGAAGGGAAGGGGAGAGTAAAGACGCTTCTCTTCACAGAGGGGTGGTCCCACTTGGGGTAAGGGCCCAATCATTTAGCTAAAGACGGTGCTCACTCGATCAATATATTTGTGGTATCTGTTCTTAGGCAAAAAGCGAGCTAGTGGCTACGGGAGCACTGGGGAGCAGACAGAGATGGTCCTTGCTTTGTGGAGCTATAGTCATGAGGAAAGGGGAGAGAGGGATTGAGTTGGGTGGCAGAAGTCACCAGAGAGAGACGTGCAAAGGCCCCATGGAAAGAGAGGTGAGGATGCATCCTAAGAAGGGGAAGAAGGTCCATGTGACCAGAGAGCCAAGAGCAAGGGGAAGTGCGCTGTGGGATGAGGCTGGAGAGATAATAGTAGGGGATAAATTTTAGGACATATTTGGGATTTAAAGCTCTGTCCAGCGAAAATGAGATGTAACTGAAGAGTTTTAAGTATAGGACTGACATGATTAGATTGTGTTTTGAAAAGATAACACAGAGAACAAATCACTGGAGGGCAAGAGAGAGAATGGAGAACCAGTCTGGGTGGTGCTGGTACTGCAGTGGCCCCAGCAGGTGATGGTGGAGGAGAAGACCACAGCAAGGTGTGGTGATGAGAGTGAGGACGGGCAGTGACAATGGCTTTTTGAGAGGGAAAATGGATAAGATTTGATGGAGCATGAGAAATGAGAAGTCAGTGAGGAAAGGTTCTGTAGATTTGAGGTTCCTGGCACTGAATGGATGATGGTACCGGTCACTGAGATAAGAATCCCTTGACAATAAAGTTTGGGGTTGTAAGATCATCATTATGGTTTTAGATTTGTGGAATCTGAGGTACTGCTGTTGAGAAATCCAAGTAGATAGACACACCTGGAGCAGGAATCATCAAGAGTGGAAATTAAAAGACAGCAGTGGAAGCCATTGGTTATTTGAACCATTTTATTTAAGTGAATGTTAGATGAAAAAGGCAGAGAGACAAAATAGTGTGAGATGAGAAGAGGGCCCAGGACAATACCATGAGCTGTTTAACTGACGAAGGAAAATGTGCTTTCAAAGGACACTGAGAAGAAGCCACCAAGGGGATATGAGGACAATCAGAAACATGTGTCACTACCAAAGTTAAGACAAGAAAGTGTTTCAAAAAGGAGTGGTCAGCTATGTCAAATGCTCCTTAGAGGGCTAGAAAATGAGGAATAACTAATTAGAGAGACAAAAACCAAACAAGACCGTTAGATTTAGCACTATGGAGACAACAGGCATCTTAGTGAGACTTGCTTTGCTGGAATGTAGGGGAGGAAGCCAGCGTGGGGTTGGCTGAGAGGTGAGCAGGAGGGAAGGAGATGGAGAGAGTGAATAAGCATCTTCTTCACTGCATTTTAATAGGCCAGAGTTCTGGAATTCTCCACCTGAACTCTCCCAGAATCTTTCCATAGCTCAAACCAGGGTAAAATACCTTTTTTGAAGACACATTAATCTTTCTCAAATTGGTTATAGACAGCAGTTTCAGAGGATCTTAATTCTGCTTTTTAAAATCTTATTTATTTTTGGGTCATTTTACTTCTATTATTCCTCCTTTGTAATAATTTAACTCCTTCTTATGTTGTTATCCTGAAAAAAAATTAGAATTCTGAACCGCTGGACATGATGTGGCTGCCAAATGCATTGGTAATGTGCATTCTGAAGACAGGATGCTTCTTGTTTGGAGAAGGGAAAGAGATATCAGCATGAGGCCGAGATGAGTTTGCTACTCCTGAGATGAGTTTTAGCTAAGATACAGATTTAAATCCCCTTTTCTTCTGATTCTGTACCACCTCATCCTCCTCCCTGCCTAGCGGCTAAAAGGAAGCAGAGCCAAACTACCAGAGAGAGAGAAAATGCTTCATTGTCTGGGTCCTAGGTTGGTATCTTTTTTTTAATCAGTAGCACTAGCAAATGGCATGGTAGAAATTTTAGCTTTTGCATTAGCTTTGCCATCTGCTAAACAGGTTAATCTTTTATTAACGGCACCACATCTCTACTTCCTTCAGTTTAAAGGTAGTTATATTTTGAAAGTCACTTAACAAGTTTAGTTATCCACCATTTAGCTGAAAGATGTTTATATAGTATTTCCTTGCAAAAAATACTTTTATAAGATAATTCTTAGCAAAATGACCAAATAAGACAAATATTTGACAAAGAAAGTGGCCTTATTTAACCACCTGATTAAGATGGGCTTCTTCTGTGGGGTGTGGGTATAGTCCCCCCCATGAGGTGTTGATTTGGTTAGGGTTTAAAGAGCTGAGGAGGGAAGAAAAGGAAAGATGGAGTGTGTGGATGATCTTACCCCTTAACATAAATATCGCTTGATTTTTGGCCCGTGAAGATATTCTCATCCTCTAAAATGACATCTTCAGTGTTCCAGATAGTCACCCTCAATTCATACCTGGGGCAAGGGAAGGCAGCATTAGGCTGATGACCTTGAAAGCTGAGTTACCTGGTGTCTATGTGGTTCTAGTATTGGTTTGGTCCATAAGCTTCCTCACATTTGCCTAGTTCAGAAATACCAACACTCAGGGTCTGGGTTCCATCAGAACCAAGTATTTAAGCTGGAGACTTCAGAATCGCCCAGGACATGAATCACTCTGAGCAGATTCTCCTTCTATTAACCAGCATTTTTCAGATGAGGAACTTGAAGCTCAGAAGCCCCTATCTTAGGACACCAGACACCACTACTGCCACTGCCATCACCCCCCTGCTGTAACTGTCCAGGTGGAATGTGAGGTTATAACTACCAGGTAATCTGCCAGATAGCAGATCATATGCCATGATCTTTTGTCTCCTATCGTGGTCTCTACACCTACAGGGGCTGCAGCCAACTTACCCTTTGGGTCGTCTTGGCGAAATGTCAACAGGAGGTCCAGGCTGAGGCATATCCTTGGGAAACATGTCCACCCACATCTGCACACGGCCCTAGTTAAGAAAAATGACTCTTTTAGCTTTGGGAGAGGGTGCGGGCATGGGAAATTGACAGATGGTTTTAAAAGATCCCCTTACTAGAAATGGGTATTGGGTACCACTTGGTGGCTTTGTATTAATAGTTGTTTAACATATTGTTGAGAAAAACAGAACTGACTTTTTTTTATGAATTAGAGCATAAATTAAGAGCAGGTGAAAGGCAAGGAAACCCTTACTGAGCACCTGCTAGGTGACAGACAGAGTGCTATGTACCTGACACTCATTATCTCATGAAATCTTGCAGTATTCCCGCTGGGTAGATGTTATTCCTGTTTGGCAGATGGGAAAACATCCTGCTCATACTTACATAGACAATATCAAGCACAATCTGTATTCAGTCCTTGTCTGTTAACCTCAGAGACCCTGCTCTTTCTACAATCTCCCAAGGATTAGAAAGATGATAATACCATCTGTCAGAAGCATCACGCTTCATTGTTTCTAATGTGCCTTAACATCCATTATCTCTGTTAATGCTCATCCAACCCCAGTTCTGTTTTACACATAAAGAAAACAAGGCTCAGAGAAGTCAACAAAGTTATCTGAAGTTCTGTGGCTAAGGAGTGACAGAATACAGCCTCCCATCCACTGCCTTGAACTCCATATACCATACTTTACCCTGTTGCTAGGGATTTCAGAGCCCATCCAGGGAGAAGCCCCAGTGGACTCCATGCTCAACTCTGTCGGATACATTCTAAGTACTCCATCAGCTCAGGAAGAGAGTAATCGATGTGGATTGAGATGACCAGGGGAAATCATATAAGAAGGAGAGGGGGATTCTACCACAGGATGAAGGATATTTAGGGTTTGCATGAGAGAGGGACTTTGGCTAGAAAAAACAAGGCTTTTTGGAGGAAGGGAAAATGTAAGCAAAGGTTTAACATTTGGGAAGAGAAGAACCAGTTCAATGGAGACCTAGGGAAAATTGGGATGATTTATTCTCTAAAGATACATTAATATTCACCCTAATCAAAAAGCCATATCTGACCAACAAAATGAAAAATCCCAGTAATCAAAACATTTCAAACATGTGGTAGTGAATTTCAGGAAACAATCATAAGATTCTATATCTGACAATGGTTTATCCTCTCAGCACAAACCTCCACACATGCTATCGCTAGGTCTACCCACCAACACTGGTAGGATAGCAGGACAGGTGTTTCTGTCCCACTACAATTGGACTCACATGATTTTCTTAAGTTACACAGTGAGTGGGTACAGAGCTGGGACAGAAGCCAGCTTGGGGCTGTGGACATAGCTGGGTCTACGGACTCAGACTGCCTGGGTTAAATCCCAGCTCTACTGCTTACCAGTTGAGTAACTTGGAGCTAGTTACTTAAACTATCTGAACCTCAATTTCCTCATCTTAAAAGTGAAGATCATAATAAGCCCGTCATGAGGCTGTGTTCAGGAATAAGAGGAAGGTGTCCCACGCCCCCATTTGTCTAGGAAAATCCTGCCGTATGTCCCTTGTACCAGCTTAATTATTAATAATACCCTCATTCACTCTCAAAATGGCCTCAGTTTGGATAAACAATTCTGTGGCCATCCTAAATAGTTGAGATAATTTATGTAAAGGGCTTGGCACATGGAAGGCTTTTAAAAAGATTTATCTTCTTTTCCCTTCTGATTCGTAACTCAGCTCTCTAGGTTTTTCTCTATATGGCTTCTTTTCGCCAATTCTTCAAGGTAAGCCACCACCTACTGCTTCTCTGGGAAAACTGTGTGTGTGGTTACTAAGCTATGTGGTTACAAATAGATTTTGGACAAGGTCTTGGGCATATCAGATGGATTTTAAATTTTATTTATTAATTAATTTAGAGATGGGGTCTCACTGTGTTGCCCAGGCTGGCCTCAAACTCCTAGGCTTAAGCCATCCTCCCACGACAGCTTCCCAAGTAGCTGGGGCTATAAGAACACACACACCATTGCCCACCTCAGATGGGTTTTGAAATTTCTCAAATGATGGGATTCTTTGAAGAGTTTGATAACTCAAATCATAAAAAGGAAAAAGTACTAAGTCCTACACTAACCCTGGGGCAGGGTTTCTCAAACCCAGCATTATTGATGTTTTAGGCTGGATAATTCTTTGTTGGGGGGAGGCTGTCTTGTGTATTGCAGGGTGTTTAATTTAGGAGCATCCTTGGTCTCTACCCACTACATGGTAGTAGCACCTCTCACCCACTGTGACAACCATAAATGTTTCCAGACATTGCTAAATATCCCTGGGGAGGAGAAGGTCAAAATTGTCCCTGGATGAAAACCGTTACTCGAAGGCACACAAGATTAACTTTTAGAGTAAAAACCACTTTCCATGGCAATGAACACTCCTATTGGGGCCAGAACCGTCTTGCCCACTACCTGCTCCATTCCTGGCTTATCCTTGTGGTACAGCGGTCGAGTTTCTATGTGCTCAGGAACCAGCCTACACCCGACTTGCGGGATATCCTGCCAAGAATGTAAAACCCTGAGGGCCAAGTGCTCATAGGACTCCACTGTCTCATCTGTAGGAAAGACAAAGAAAGAGACTTGTGAGACGTGTTCCTACAGGGAGACGGTGATAGGCTGCCAGATGCATTTTTATTTTATTTTTTATTTGCATTTTTAAACCCTTCCCTTGAAGGTTTATTTAAACATAACAAGGAACAGGGAAAGAGAAAAGATAGCAAACAAGAAAAGAGAAAAAGAGAGAGTGGAAAGAGGTGAAGATAGAGCGGCGGGAAGGGTAAAGAGATGGAAAGTTCAGAGAGAGGGAAATGAGATGGGTTCACAAACCCAGAGAGCAGTCTTGGCTCTGGAGCAGGGGGCTCCATTCACCCCCTAAATCAGATTCCTCCAGAGTCTATGGATCATAAGTTTGGATTCCAGGTCTGGAGAGGATATGTTTTTGGAGCTATGAAACTGTTTGCTAACATCACAGTGTGAGAGGGCCTGGGGAATCAGGGTAGCCCTAAGCAAGGTGGTGAAGTGGGCACAGTATATGTTTATGTCTTTTGACTTCTCAAGGTTGTTTGGGGTCTCCCTCCTACCAATGCCTGCCCACAGGAAATGTTCCCTCATCTGTCATCCTACCAAAGAAGGCAATTCATGGTGGAAATAATACTCCCCAAATAAGACAAAAATTGTTGAAAGAATAAAATCTTCTTGACAAAGTTTAGAATGACCAAATTTAATGTAGGAAAGTTTAACTTGGCTTTTAAAAAAGGATCCACAAAGGAAATCTTCTGATAGCAATAATGACAATCAGTAAAAGTTGATAGGAATGAATAATCTATGAACTAAATATTTGTCATAACGTTTGCTCATCCAGGAACTGATCTTTTGAACATAATTTCTGACTTTTATGGGCCAAAAGAGAAGATAATCGTTCAATCATAAAATATAGAATATTGACCAAGGAACTAAATTGGCTTACTAGAATATATTATGAAAAAATATTTTTCTCGACAGAAATTCATCAGTATGTCATTATTACACTATGTAAATAACAATGACTCTGCCTGCAAGAGCCTTCAATAGGTTCTTGGGATCAAAAAGACAAGGTAAAAAGTCTTAATACCACAGTGATAGTCAACATCACATCAAAACGTTCTGTGCCATGTCCTTAATTGGGCTCATTGCATCAAAAGTACTGACCCATATAGAGAGAATTTTTAAGCATCAAATACATGGGTGTGACTGACAGTGCAAGAATTTTTCCATATCGTTAAAGTAAAGGTGGCTTTTTTTCTCATCCTAAATTTATGGAAGCCTCTGTGGGATCTTTGTGCTACGTCCCATGGTACTCACGTGGAAAATCTACTTTTTTGTGTTAAAGTAGCATTGTTACTGGTATGATATTTATGAGGGTAATTCGGGCTGTGCCCAATTATATATATTATATTCATTTTAAGGCCACTGCCTACTTTCTGACACAATGATTCTGCTTCTAGGATCTATACTGTAGAAACTGAAATGCACGTGAATATGTATAAGGAAGTTCGTTGTAGCATTGGCAATAAAAAAAATGAACATAATGGAAATAAATGGCTTAGTCATAAAATGGAATATTATCAGTGATTATGTCAAAGAACCAAGGAGAATCATCATAATCTACTGGAAATAGAAAAAGCATGGTACAAAACTTTATGTATGGTATTTAATACATTTATAATTCTGTAAAAATGTGACACATTACACACATATACACACACAAGTGTAAGAAAATACGCCAGTATGCAGCATGGTTATCTCTGGATTTGGGGATTATGAGTAATTCTCATTATCCTCACTTTTCCATATTTTCTCCCATGAGCATGCATTACTTATATAATTAGATGTCCCTCTGTTCCCTAGCCAAAAATGCCACTAGAATCAGGATTTTCAAAAGAAGAGCAACATCAGGGAGTTACCAGTGTCTTCTTCTGTGAAGGCAGTTTTTCCAGAAAAGACCTGGTTTCCTATCTGTATTTTCCCAGGGCGAAAGTAGGGTCCATCCAGCTTGTTATCTTTGCAGAGCTTTGTGAGGATTTCGGTGGGTTTGGATGTGTCTCTCCAGGCATTGTATCCTTCTCTGAAAAGGGGAGGGAGGACAGATGGGTGAGGCCTGTCTTCTCCCTGGGAGGACACACTCTGAGGTCCTCGTTAAAAGGTCCTCCCAAGTACAATCTGTGCAGTTTCCTTCATATTTAACTTGCTCTTCTATATACTTGAGGCTACTGTTTTTGTTTTGCTTGTTTTATTTTCTCTCTTTTCTGGTCAAACACCTCCGGATACATACAGTTTACATGAAAGACAAGACTTCTGGGCAGGTTGAGAGAAAAATCTTTTGCAGCAAGTAGTTTTGTTTACTTGTTTGTTTTTTAAAGTAACATACATTTCTTTAAAAAAAAATTGAAGTGAAACATGCATAAGAAAATTAACCGTTTTAAAGCTGACTAACTCAGTGGCATTTAGTGTACTCACGATGGTATGCAGCCACCACTTCCATCTAGTTCCAGAAAGTTCTCTACAGCCCAAGAGAAAACTCTCTACCCAGAAAGCAGTTACTCCTTTTTCCGGCTCCCCAAAGCCCTTGGCAGTCACCAATCCGCTTTCTGTCCTTATGCGTTTCTTTGCAGGTGACTTTTGTTGAGTTTTGTTCTATTGCTAGCAGAAAAGCCACGTGGCTGCTACTGATTCCAAGAGGAAAGCACAGCTCATCCTTTCAATTTCTCCATTTCTTTCCTACTCTCACCTCCCTCACACACACGCATAATTATCATGTTATAGATTCAACATCACGGCAGAAAGTCTTGACGTGTTATTTCTCTAATCAGTGATTTTCCTTACGGCGAGTTTCTAAATCTTCCCAACCCTTTCTTCTCTTAAAAACTAGCTGTTTGGTTAAAAATTATTAACTTACAATGAAGAGCTCCTAAGAGCCATGACCAAGATAAGCTCTGCTCACTGGGACGGTGAATTCCTCAGAATCTAACTTGCTTAAGCATTTGAATACATCAGCATGGCATGGAAAACAGAGCTACACAGCAGTTTTACCACATTGTGCCAGAGACGTGGGGATCCTGAGAAGGTCACCCAAGCCAGCCCAGAGCCTCACACAGGCCTTCCCAGACATAGGCGCCTAGTCTTGTTTTAAAAACTTTTCAGCAAATAAAGGTTGCAACTCCCCTGACAAGAATTCTGCTCCCTGGCGAGTGCCCTGCCAGGCAATTCTTCCAAACAAGGGCTGCACCACATGTGCCTGTGGCTTCCTTCCCCAGTTTCAGAGGGAGAGCAGCCAATCACTCTCTGAATGGAACCCTCACAGGTGCTTGGAGAGCCCAGCAAATACTCCAAGGGCTATGGATTCACTAGGGACCCAGAACTAAAGCAGCTCTCTAGCCTCAGGGAAGAGCAGGCCAGAAAGAGAGACTGTCTGAAAATCATGCCCTGGAGGATAAAGACACTCAGACTCTGCTAGCCAGAGTGTAAATTGGTGCAACCCTTCTGGAGGGCCATTTGGACATATACATTAGAAGTCTTTAAAATGTACATTCCATTTAAAGGAGGAATCCACATAGATGAATGAATACTGAGTGAATTATCAACAGGTATTCAGTGGCTTTTGTATGAGAATGCTCATAACAGCAATATTTGTAATAGAATAAGGAAGAAAAATATAAACAGCCTAAAGTTAAGGAAGGCAAATGGGTTATATCATTTTATAATGAATTCATGTGATAGAATACTATAGAGCTATTAAGATAATGATTACAATAATATTTAATGACATAAAATGCGTAGGATATAAGGGTAAGTGAAATAAGCACGTTATAAAACTGCCTGGATAATATGAGTCCAACTTTGGGGAAAAATAGCATGGAAAAAATATTGAAAGGAAGTACACAAGAATTTTTACATGGTTATCTCTGAGTAGAATAATTTGATCATGGTTTTGTACTTTCAGTATTTCCCAAATTTTCAGCAATGAATATGTATTATTTTATATTCAGGAAAATATTTTTTAAATGACATTATGAAATGCTAATGAATGTTTTGTATTTTCCTGGCTGAAATTTGTAAGTTTTTCTTTCTTATGATGTTAGATACAACATACTTATTAAAAATAAAGCTGATAGTCTATATTTTAAAGTTAAGCAGAATTCAACGTCTTTATAAAGAGTGAGAATTGGGTCCATTCTTCCTGTATTTGTAAAATAACACCTCAATGGGTTGTTTGAGAGAATTGAATGAGACACTCCATGTAAGTGCTTGGTTATTAAAAGTGCTTGGTTACTAATGAGCTGGGATATTGGCGTTTGTATTGTATTAATCATTCTTCCAACATCATCCCTGCCAGAGAACCCTGCCTACCAGGCACAATGACAGAGTGAACACATATAATCTAGCTCTTGACTCTTTAAGAACCTGCCTTTGGTTCTAAATCAGAGCTGCCTCCCAGCCCCAGCGACCCCCAAGGGCACTGAACAGCATTTCCCCAAATCAGCCCTGCTGAGATGGAGCCCACTGGAGATATTAAAGCTGGTCTTCATAAAGATAGAGGATTCGAATGCAGACCCCACAGCCTGATGGCTACGGCTTCAGAACACCAGGTGTCTCTATGGGAGAAAGAACTTACATCTCATACTGGCTCTGCAAGCCACAGATGGCTCGGTGTTTGCTGTAGAAGCGGTTCTCTAGGTCAATCTTGGTCTCGCCAATGAGGTCGTCTGTCCCAATCATATCATGGTCGTAGATCAGGACGGAGAGCACGGACTCCTTTGGGAATGTGGCTTGGATCTCAAATGACCTGCAGTCCAAAGCAGAGGCTTCAGGAATCAATAACATCTGGTGGCACAGGAAACGCTTCCCAGCTTCACTTTAGCTAGGCTACTGCTCACATGAACTTAGCAAACGCTCAATGACTCCGTTAATACTTACCAGATATTTGTTTGGTTTAATTTCTCACTGAGGTACAATCAATTTCCAATTCCTTTGTTAATTACCAAATAGCCAATAATCTCCCTTTCAGGGGCCATGACTTGCAGTCTTCAGCTAGGGTGACAGCCTCACGGAAAGGGTTTGGGTTTTGGTCTCAAATAGGACTGATTTCCAATCTTGGTTTCAAACCTGCAACTTTATGGTTGTAAAACTTTGGGAAAGTTATTTGACACATTAACTGCCATGTGAGCTGTATTTAACTCAGGCTAGTTTTGAGCCCGGGGCCTCGTGAAGCATATGTAACTCATACATCTCTTTACCTTGGGAGCCGCATGGTGCGCAGGCAACTCATGCTGCCATGCTGTAGCACACCTGATGGGTGGCTCCCTGGGCAAAACCCTGCAGTTCGTTTGTGAAAATCTCATTTGTTGATGTTCTTATTGTTACAATTAATATGGACAGTTTAATTGCATATAACTCTCACACAGAAAACAATAAAAAAATAACAAATTTTTCATTAAATTAGAAAGGGTCATTTTGTTTTCCAAGTTTTTATTCTATTTTTGTAATAAAACCCCATGCCCCAAGGAAAAAATTTTTTTCTTCTAGTGTGGCAGTCAATGTATTGATCCCTCTCAACCTCCTTCTGTGCAAATGGGAAAAATATGTCTTCTCTATAATTTGGCATGGTGGTTGAAGGCAAGATTTTTTCTATAAAACACATATTTTACTTCCAGGCTTTCAACTGGTGCCCAGTACACGGCCATTCCCCTTCCCCTCCATTGTGCTTTCACAAGGAATCCCAGCTGGATTTATTTTCAATGAAAACCCTATTGAGGATGGAAAATCATAAAAACAGAATTGCAGGATTGGAGTGCTGCCTTTACAGGGATTTGCCTTTTTATCTCTGCATTTCTGGAGCTTGCACTTGGCCTGTGGAGAGTACACACTAAATGAATGTTTCCTTAAACTGTAAGGGATCTCAGAAATCAATATCCCATCCTATCATTTTACAGATAAGGAAACGGAAATCTAGAGGACAGAAGTGACTTGCCACAGATGATGAATCAGGCCAATCTGTGATAACGCCAGTTTCCTAACTCCTTGTCTGATGCTCTTTCGATGATAGCACACCAGTGCAAGGTGTCCCAAGGAACAGTAAGGCAGTCGGATTTCCTGCAACGATGGATTATTCATGCTACTGGGTTCCTGCATCAGGGCTGATGCTTGCGTGAAACCCTGTATTATAGGGAAATGTCTTCCTGAAAACAAAATCGGGGCATACCAGGGTTTCTCTAGCCATTCTGGACTCTAGCCACTTTGGGATGGCCTGGGCTGGGAACAAAGGGGTGTAGAGAGGGCAGGAAGAAGGTGAAGGGTGGGCCTGTTATTTCTCTGCATGTCCACAGGCCTGTCTGGGCTGCTGCCCTCAGGGTCAGACCCACTTAGTCCTGACAGTTGCTCTCCAGTGAGGCAGGGACTGCAATCGCAGCATGCCCAGAGCCAATTAACCCTGCTTAGAGAGAAGCAGAGATGCTGGACAGCTCCAGTGATTGCAACTGACTGAGGCAGTTGTAACGGGTCATGGCTATCACTGTGCAGGGAAGAGAGACTCCATGGATCTTCCATCTGAAGACATATATTGCTTCCCTGGGCTCTAAGATTTGGATTCTGAACTGTAATTGATACTCTGGAGGTGTATCCCAAGGAAGCCTCCAGGTGTCTACCCCTAAGCCATCACCATGACTGTCATCAAGGAAGGACTTAGTAAGTGCCTAACTGCCCCTCGCAACCAGGACAGAGGACTGTATCTCCCTGGTCCGTCTCCCCAAGCTGTATGCGCACAGATTAACCTCACCTGAATTTTAACAAGCTGTCATTCAAAGGGTTACCAAAAACAGCCTGTCATGGTTGGACTTCTAATCACCCGGGGAAAAACTAGGCTAATACCAACTTGTGTGTCAGTGAGATTCTATTTCTAGATGCCACGGTGGTTTGAAAAAAGACAATGCATCATGAAATGGGCAAAAACTGAGACATGGTGAAGGCATGAAGGCCTCTGAGCTGCAGAGCAAAGATGTCCTTTTGTTTCTTTGTCCATACATTCATTCTTCAATTTATTCATTTGTTCATGTGACATTTATTACACATTCCCTCTGTGCCAGGAACTGTGGGTTTAAGAGATAAGTAAAACAATTTCCTTTCAGCGGAGAAGGCAGATAAAAAAATGGCAGAATGAGGTGGCAGGAACTCAGACAGAGTTCTGGGCAGGTTAGTATGGAAGGTTTCCAGAAATGACTCTTTAGCTGAGATTTGAGGGCAGGTGGAGGTGTGTCCTGCTCCAGACCCATGGAACTTCTCATCTTAGCCATTTCTCCCAACCAGGTCAAGTTCCCTGATTCTATAGGCTCAGATTGAGGCCCACGCACCTCTCTTTTGTACAGTGCATCACACAAGCAATTTTATATCTGTCTGATGCTTTGGTTAATGCCTGCCTCCTCCATGGGGGTATGGGTCCCATGGAAACAAGGTCATACCACCTCTATACCTCTCCAGGGCATGGCACTCCATCTGTCACCGAATGACTGCCTGACTGGAAAGACCAAACACTTGCAAACTACTCACAGGGTGATGGTCACTTGGCTAGACCACAGTCCCTAGTTATTCACTCAAACACTAATCCAGGTGTTGCTATGATGGTATTTTGTAGATGTGATTAACATCTATGATTTAGTAAAGGAGACTATCCTTGATAACCTAGGTGGGCTTCATCTAACCAGTTGTAAGGCCTTATGAGAAAAACACTAACATCATAATAAAGACCAAAACCAATATGTATTGTTATGGGTTGAATTGTATCTCCCCAAAAAAGATAGGCTGAAGTTCTAACCCCCTGTATCTCCGAAAGTGACTCATTTAGAAGTGGGCTCTTTATAGAGGTAATCAAGTTAGAATGAGGTCATTAGGGTGGGCCCTCATCCAGTACGACTGGTGTCCTTATAAAAAGGGGAAACTTGGTACAGAGACACATCCACAGAGGGAAGACAGTGTTCAGAGCTACAGAGAGAGGCCACGTGAAGATGAAGGCTGAGTCGCAGCAAAGCTTCCACAAGCCAAGAAAGCCCGAGGATCTCCAGCAAACAGCCAGAGGCCAGGAGGGAGGCATGGAACGAACTCTCCCTCGAAGCCTCAGAAGGCACACACCCATCCAACACCAGACTTCCAGTCTCCAGAACTGCGAGAGAATAAATTTTTGCTGGTTAAGCCACCCAGTCTAAGATGCTTTGTTAAGGAAGCTCTAGGAAATTAACACGTGCACGTACCACACACAGTCTCCTGCCGGTTCTTTTTGTGATGGGATCCTGACCGGTACCACAGTTCCTGCAGTGTCATGTTCTCCCTCCACTCTGGCCTTCTCAGGGCTGCTCTCTAGAGCACCCATTGACCTCCACCCCCGACACCCGCAAGATGGTCAGGTGCCCTCCTGGTGTCTTCACAGGACTTGTGGCACTCTGTCATAATCACCATTTATTTATTTTCTCTAAATATTCACAGGTGCATTGAAGGTACAGACTGTGGCCTGGTGCCCACTGTGTCCCAGGACCTAGCAGAGTGACTGACACATGGTTGATTCTCCATAATTGTGAGGAATGAAGGAAGTTGTGCAGGTAGGCAAGAAAAAGAAGGGTGTTTCACAGTGAGGGCACAGAGAGGGTGGAGGCCTGCAGACGTGAATGAGCAAGGGGAGGTGGAGAACTGGTTTAGTCGCTCCTAGATCCACTCCTTAGGATCTCATTTTTCTTTGTGGGTAATTGTCAAGGCAGTGGAGACAATGGGAAACGTTCTGGGACATGATGAGAGCAGTGAGGAGCCACCAAAGCCTGCAGACACGTTTCGCTCAAGACAATGCAGAGAGACAGGGTCCCATTAAATCCCACTAAGAATTGACGGGAGTTTTGCCCATCCACCCATGCATCCACCCATTCATTCCACGAATACTTATTGGGCACCTGCTGTGTGCCAGGGCTCATCCTAAGTGCTGGGGATGTTGCATTGACCAGACTAGAGCGAGTAAGTCCCTGCTCAAATACACCTTGGGGAGATGGGACGTGGCACCTCATCCACGTCAGAGGCTATGAACAAAGGTGAAGCAGCACAAGTGCCGGGGCACCAGGGGGTGGAGGCTGTGACACCCTCACACGGATACCAAGGCAGTGAGGTCATGAGTAGGGACTTCCCAGACCCCAGGTCAGGCAAAAGATCTCCCTCACCACCCGCTCTCCCTGCTGGAACACTATGGGATTGTGCTGGCAACTTTTGTCCCCAAGTAATGATTAAACACACATCCGGCAAAACATCCACACCTTGAGAGCTTCTGAAAGAGGCCTTGCAATGCCAGAGGTGGGAGGGACTATCCCCTCACCCTTGTCTCTTGTTTGCCATGGCCATATAACATGGGTAATAAAACCAGTCTGATTCACGGCACTGTGGTGAAAGCAGCTAATAAAAAGTGACTGCCAAGCACTCCGCCCACTGAAGCACTAGTTACATAAATGGCAGGCAACGATAAAGGTCATCTCTGGATTGGGGAAGCAAGGGTAAGTTTCCCCGGCACTGCCATCCTAGTCATTCTCATTAATCTGGACATGCAAGATCATTTATTGCCTCATTTCCTTGGGAGCAATAAGATGTAAGAGGCTGGTGCTAATCAAATGTCACAGGGTCTACAGTGATCACAGATGTGTAAATGAATGTAAATGAGGCCGTGGAGATTTTATACCATGATCCTACTTACTCAGGAAAAAGAAATTAAATACAAGTAGGATGTATCCATTGCTAAAACGATTACCCAGGAGGTCGGGAAAGGCACTAATGTCCTCTGAGTATCTGTTGTGTGCTGGCATAGGCGATGTGTTAGGTGCTTGACATATTTAATCTGCTAAAGGAATCTGAGTCAGGTGTCACTGCTGCTCCTTCATAGATGAGGAAAAATAGGAGCAGAGAGAGAAATCATCTGTAGAATGTCACACAGGTTGTATGGGGCAGAGTGAAACCCAGGTCACCTCGATTCCAAAGTCCATGCCAGCCAAGTGCACAAACTCAAGCAGCGCACACCACTGTGTGACACACCCTGTCATAGGATCAATGAGGGTGGTAGAGTTGCCCTGAGCTGGAGAATGCCTAGTTCACTGACACATGCATGATTGCAATGGGTTTGAACACTTTGCAAGAAAACAAAACACAACTGGGGACACAGTTCACCTTTCTGACCTCAAAGGTCACCGCAAATGAGCGGCAAAATGATATGATGAAAAAATTCCTTTAGTAGGAGCCAAAAGACCAAACATCTGCATCCTTCTCCGCCAATTTTAAGCTGTGTGAACTTGAATATGTTCCTTAACCTCTCTGGACCATAGTTGCCTTGTTTATAAAAAGGAAATCACCTCTCTGCCCAAAAGCAGGGGGCTGAATCCAATGACCCTTCAAAGTGCCTCTTAAATCCAAGATCTAGGAATTGATTATTAGAAAACTATGGGTATGAAGATCACCGTGTTCCACCAAATTCTATAGGGACCACGGAAAGAATTGGACTCTGCTCTGTGAATATAGGTTTGGTTGGCTGATTGGCTGGCATCCAGAGCAGAAGTCAGCATTTAACTTCCTCCCACCAATTTTCCCTGGCACACACACACACACACACACACACACACACACACACACACACCAACCCTTCACAGAAACACAGCAGGAGCAAATGCAGGAAGGGCAACACAATGCAGCCCAGATGGCCACTGACCTTCCAAATACTGGGTTCAGTTGTTTGGGGATGTATTTGTCCCGGTCTTTGATTTCTGTTTTGCCAATCCTGATCACAATGTAGGGATCTGATTTTCCATCTGGATCAGCTGGGCTAAGATTAAATGCCTGGGGAGAAAAAGGAAAATTTCTTTGGTCTAGTGATTCTCAACATTGGCTGCACTCTGGGGTCACCGGGGTGCTTTCAAAAATAAGGCCGCCTGAGTTCTATCTCCAGATGTGCTGGTTTAATGGGCCCTGGGGTTTGGGATTTTGAAAAGCATCCTAGATGATTCTAATGTGCAGCCAAGGTTCAGAACCATTTCTTTAGCAGTTCCTTTTGCTGTTAAAAGAAAAATGATTGGCTTTGCCCAAGTTCAACTTTCTCTGGAGTCATCTCCCCAGTGGAAAGAAGCTCTTGGCTCAGAGTGATGAGGAATACAGTGGACCAGAAGGTCGGAGGCCTCAGTTTGAGTTCTAGTTCTATGGTCTTGCATCTCTTAATGAAGTTTTCGTGAAGGACGGACCACATATATGACAGTGGTTCCATAAGATTATAATGGATCCGAACAATTTCTAGCACCTAGTGACATAGCCATCGTGACATCTTAGCGCAATGCATTACTCAGGTGTTTGTGTGATACCACTATAAACAAGCCTACTGCACTGCCAGTCATTTAAAAATATAGCACATAAAATTATGTACAGTACATAGAATTGACGATGATAATAAATGACTGTGTTACTGGTTTATGTATTTAATATACTATACTTTTTATTCTTATTTTAGAATGTATGCCTTCTACTTATTAAAAAATAGTTAACTGTAAAATAGCCTCAGGCAGGCCCTTCAGGAGGTGTTCCAGAAGGAGGCATTGTTATCATAGGAGATGACAGCTCCATGCATGTTATTGCCCCTGAAGACCTTCCAGTGGGACAAGATGTGGAGGAGGAAGACAGTGATATCCGATCATCCTGACCCTGTGTGGACCTAGGCTAATGTATCTTAGTTTTTAACAAAAAAGTTTAAAAAGTAAAAAAATAAACAAGTTTTAAAAGTAGAAAAAAACTTACAGAATAAGAAAATAAAGAAAAAATATTTTTTGTACAGCTGTACAATGTGCTTGTGTTTTAAGCTAAGTGTTATTACAAAAGACTCAAAGTTAAAAAAAATTTTAAAGCTTATAAAGTAAAAAATTATAGTAAGCTAGGGTTGATTCATTATTGAATAAAGAAAAAAATATATTTTGTAAATTTAGTGTAGCCTAAGTGCAGAGTGTTTATGAAATCTACAGTAGTGTACAGTAATGTCCTTGGCCTTCCCATTCACTCACGGACTCACTCAGAGCAACTTCCAGTTCTGCAAGCTCCATTCTTGGCAAGTGCCCTATACAGGTGTAGCATTTTTTATCTTTTATACTGTATTTTTACTGTACCTTTTCTATGTTTAGATACATAAATGCTTACCATTGTGTTATAGCTGCCTGAAGTATTCAGTACAGTAACATGCTATACAGCTGTGCAGTCTAGGAGCAACAGGTTATTAGGCCATACCATTTAGGTTTGTGTAATACACTCCATGACGTTTGCACAGAGATGAAATCACCTAACAACGCATTCATTTCGCAGAATCTATTCGTGTTGTTAAGAGACACATGACTGTATTTCCAAGTAGTTTGTGATCTTGGGCAAGTAATGTTGTCTCTCTGAAATCTATGGGTAAAATCATGCATGGGTGGACCTGAAGGTCCTCCCTGAACTAAAGGTCTCTGAATCCATGACCCGATCAGTCTTGCATCCTGCACTGGCCAGTGGAAGTGAGAAGTGACTTCTGCGAGTGAAGTCTGATTCTAGACAAGCTGCGTCTTAAACTATGAAAAGGAAATACTTTCCACGGAAAGGCCAAGAAAGCCAGTGAGGAATAATATCAAAAAGATGGAGAAACTCTGCAGTGAGGAAAGCTGAGTGAGAAACAATCCCATATTTAGGATTGTGTCCTACAGATAGAATGGCGTAAGCCTATATGGTGGGGTGTGGTGGCTCACGCCTGTAATCCTAGCACTCTGGGAGGCTGAGGCGGGCAGATTGCTTGAGTTCAGGAGTTCGAGACCAGCGTGAGCAAAACTCTACTAAAAACAGAAAAAATTAGCTGGGCAACTAAACAATAGAAAAATTAGCCAGGTGTGGTGGCATGTGCCTGTAGTTCCAGCTACTCGGGAGGCTGAGGCAGTAGGATCGCTTTAGCCCAGGAGTTTGAGGTTGCTGTGAGCTATGATTGTGCCATGGCACTCTAGCCTGGGTGACACAGTAAGACTCTGTCTCAAAAAAAAAAAAAAAAAAAAAAAGAAAAGAAACCAAAAAGAAAAAAGAATGGTGTAAGCCTATAAAGCCATGTATCTGTTCAAGGATGTTCATTAGAGCACTGCTGAATAGGCAAAGATTGTAAACAACCTATTTGTTGATTACTTGGGGAGAAACATAACCCAAAATAGCCCCTCCACCATTTCCTCTGGTCACATCACTCAATTTTAATTCTCTACATCGCAGTTATCTCTGACACTATCTTGATTATTTATCTGTTCCTTTGTTTATTTGTATATCTTCCTGATCCCCACACTACTCCCAACTAGTCTAATCTCCATGAGAGGAGGGCACTGTCTACCTTGTTCATTATTACTTTATCTCTAGGACATAAACAGGGTCATCTTAATATCTGTCAAATGAATGAATGGATACTACATTCATTCAAGAAAATGCCATGCAGCTACTAAAAAGAATGAAAAAGTCCTGTATATACTGATCTGGAAAATGTCCAACATAGCTTGTTAAGTAAGGAAAAAAAAAAAAATCAGAGGTGGGGAAATTTGATTTCTTTCTTTATACAAGTTTTAAGTAGTTTTTTGGTGTGGTTTTTTTTTTTTTACTTTTCAGTGTTCTATTAAATTAAAAGATTTTAAAATTAACTTATTATTTAGTTAATTAATTAAATACTACTCTAAGAGAGCAAACCACACATAATCACCACTACTAGGAATGTCAATGAAAAGTATTGACTGTCTGTAACTGCAGTCTATTTATCCTACCTCCTGCAACCCAGAGCTGCCACCTTCTGACTCCGGTTTGTCACGTGCCTCCTGTTCTCAAGTTCCAGCCCAAGCACCCCCTCCTCTGTGCTGCCTCCTGGGCAGAAACCTGATCCGCATCCCTGGCCTTTGTCTACAGGGTCCTGGGCACAGAAAAGGTGTGCAGTAGAGATTTGCCCTAACGAATAAATAAATCAAGGGACAAATCCTTCCTCAATCTCTGTAGTCCACAGAGACTTCTCCCTCTCTTCCCTACTATTCATAGCTTCTATTTCTGGCTTCCCCAAACTGTGTCCCACATAACCATAGTTCTGTAGGATTTTCTGTAAGGGGCAAAAAAGGTGCGGGGCAAAAAGTTTAGGAAATGGTGTTTGAGATACAGTTAAATATGTTTCTTTGCTTCTAGAATTCTCATAGCCTTGAATGTGCTAATGAGCTTTGTGAATCTCAGGGGTTAGAGAAGGAAAATAAATTATTATAGGCACTATTTCTCAAATTCATTTGAACACATAGTCTCTTTCCTGAGGAATGCATATTAATTAGCTCCCAAGACACAAGTGACCTCCTGAACAACATTTTAAAAAGTCTGGTGTCAACTGTCCTGTGGGTGGGTGTTTAATAGAGACTACCCGGCATTGTCAGCGACTCTTCACACATAGACCTAATCTTCCAAATAGACGGTGACTTTCCTGAGGGCAGAGACTGTGTCCTTGTCATCACAAGATCCCTGGCACATGTGTCCGTAGTGATGATATGAGGATGAGGAAGGAAACCTGAGAACCGCATGATGGAAGAACATTTCATTCTTCCTCAGCATTCATGAAGAATTCATTTCTATTTTAGCCTTCATTTAGGTTTCTTAAAAGGGAGGTAGACAGTGTAAGCAAAGAGTTAATATAAGATAATTACAATCAAATACGATGGTGAAAATCAGGTCCAAGGTCAGGAGATAAAAACAAGTCCATGGAACACCAGGGTTCATACAGTTGCTTTGATTGGGTGTCAGATTTGGCCCCAAGCTTGCTGGCAATCAGGCCGAAAGTTTCCTAATTAAAGTTTTGTAAGCTCTCATCATCAGAAAGGAGGAAGCCTAGAAGAGATAACATCTTGCTTGGAAATACGTTCAAAATGAAATTTCTGACTGTAACAGTGCGGAGGCATAGTCATGGGGGAAGAAATCCGCAGTGGCAGCTGCCCTGTCCTGCCCTGGTTCTCCCTCTAACTGTCTAGCCTGTGAGCTCCCTGCTTCTGTCCCATTCGGTTCCCTTTCCTGCCGTAGCCCCCACAGGGAGCAGATAAAACTACACAGAGCAACTTTATATGCCCCCCACAAAAGCCAGGAAATGCCTATTTTAGCAGTCATACTCCCTACTAGAGACTGAATTCTGTCTCCCCCCCAAATTTATATGTTGAACCCCAGCCCCTGGTGTGACTGTATTTGGAGACGCAGCTCTAGGGAGGTAATCAAGGTTAAATGAGGTCATAGCGGTGTGACTCTAACCTGATAGGGCTGTCTTCATAAGAAAAGAAGGAGATGGAAAAAAAAAAAAGGACCCCCCCCAAAGAAAAAAAAAAAGAAGAGGAGATACCAGAGATCTCTCTCTCTACCCATGTGACATGCACAGAGGAAAGGCCGTGTAAGGACACAGCAAGAAGGCAGCTGTCTACACGCCAGCAAGAGAGGCCTCACCAGAAACCACCCCTGACAGCACCTTGACCATGGACTTAGAGCCTTCAGAACTGTGAGGAAATACATTTCTGTTGTGTAAGTCTGCAGTAGTTTGTTATGGCCGCCTGGGCAGACTATTGCACCCCCTGAGGACACACAAGGACGGCTCACCGCGACAATGTACACCCTGATCAGCACTTTGACGGGGTGGTTGGGTGGAATCCCTTGCTGTATTCTCAGCTGCCCGCTGTCCTCGGAGCTAAAATCCTCAGGGCTTTTGTAGATGCAGAAGGAGCCCTGGAACCAGAAAACACAACCCATTGAAACAAGATGGCTATGTGTCCCACCAAAATCCACAGAGAGCACAGCGCTGGGGAGATGAGCTCAGCCTGGGAATCTGCAGGACCTGGGCTGGAGCTACCCTTGCCAGTTGGATGTCCTTGGGCAGTTCACATAACCTGCCTGCATCTGAGCTTCTTCACAGTAACGTCAATGAATCGGTGTTGCACATTAACACCCCCTCACAGGACTGTTATGTGAAGAACAGAACAGACGGACACCAAATGCCTTTTACACTGGGGGGTGCTGTGCTAGTGCTTCCCCACTGTCTCATTCCATCTTGACTGCAGTATTCATATTTCCAGATGCAGCAACAGAGGCTCAGGGAGGTGAAGTACGTTGTTCCAGATCATGCAGCTAGTTAGTACAACAACTAGGATTTAAATCCAGCTTGGCAAACTGCAACTCCCATGCTATTTCCAACACACTGTGGTGCAACCTAAGGGCCCAGCATGCAGTAGGTTCATAGCAAATACTGGCTACTGCTTTGTGACATCTGATAGGCCTGCCAGATGGCGGGCTTATGTCATTTGATTAGTTTAATTGTCCAGCTGATAGGCTTGCACCAGTCACACGTTTTGTGGAGAGAGAAAAGTACAGTTCAGTGGTCCTTTTAGGTAACGGCTCTGTCTCCTTATATTTTACCAGATGGAGCTCCGATTCACTAGTCGCAAACCAAAAATATCTTAAAAGACTAGGGCTAGGTTTTGTGGGGTTCTAGAGAGGATCTTAAGTAAAGATTAAGGATTTTCCTTAAACACATCCCATGCCACAGTTCCATTAATAGAATTGAGTCACACCTGATTATTATTTATGGACAGGGAGGGTTAATGTTGGAACATTGAACTTGCCTTAAACTTCCCTATGACTCGGTCTCCATCGAGACCATGGTCATCCTCCATAGACTTGCCTCTGAAGAGCTCAAAGGTTTTCACCCAGTCTTCAAAATTGTTGAATTCACTCTCGAGATCGCCATCGTATATCTTTAGAGAAAAGGGAGAGAAGATTGTGCTAAGAGGAAGAAAGGCCCAGAATTGATTTTCTTTCTTTTTGTTTTTTTCTGTCTCTGGTGTTTGAATCAGGATGCCTGGCATTTATTTAATAAGAAATGCCAAGATTCTCCCAAACCAGCCTTGATATATGGCCCCTTGGAAAATCCAAGTGACCACTGGTAATTTATGTTCAGCCAAATAAGGAACATCGGTTGGCTCAGTATTCCTGGAACTAGCTACTACTCTAAATTTTATGAAAACTTTTTGATAAACTTTCACATTCCAAAAAGTATAGCTAAGCCCAAAAGTTTTTTTAAATATATAGGTACAAATATGACAAACCTTTCAATAGCTAATTAATGTCATTGGTTGTTGGATATAGACTATGATACTTCCAGGAGACTCAAATCAATAATGTTTATTAAGCATCTAACTCTTAACACATATAAAGTGATGGAATATTTGTTTTTATTGTAATACATATAGACATGCATTTTCCAAGTGCAAAATTATATATACACTTCAGAAATGCAAAATTAAGTTGAGTTTTAGGTTTGGTAATGTAACTAAATTACTTATTTAAATTTCCTATCAAAATTATTTACACCAATTGGTTATGTACATACATAATTTTCATACCCCAAGGTTTCATACCCAGAAATAGACTTCTAGCTAATACCCTTTGACTAATGTTAAGATTGGGCTGATGAGGTTAACATCAGTCCGAGTTAAAACTCGTGCTATTTTGAGTTGTGTACACATCTTGACGATGTCTAGTTCCTAGAAGTGAGCCAAGGGGAACTCAAACACTGCAAATGACTTTGCCAAGTCCAAACTAAATAGTGGAAATTATGCCTCTTCTCAAAATGAGGGTATAGAAAATAGAAAATGAGCAAGCTTCATTGTCTTGGCTTACATGTTTGTTAAAGTTTACTTCTTGGCATAAATGATTAAAATGGAGACAAGGTGAATTAGCTCAAACAAAGGCATTACGAGGGTTGATCAAAGCACTAACAGAACCCCATCCATGGCAGAGACGCTTGAATCCACACGCACCTGCAAGACAGCCAGGTTGGGGATCTCATCATCTTTGGGTTTCTTCTTGAGCATCTTGTCTTTCTTCTTTTTTGGGCTGTCTTCTATATCTACCACTACCTCATCTGGTTTTGCCTCTGTGGATATCAGTGGACATTAGATTTCTCAAGGCAGTTGGGATGAGAAAGAACAAAGCCCTCTCTCCCTTTGCTCTGGTGTGTGTCATATGTCACAACCCTTCTTTTTAAAAAAGAAATAGTTGCTTTTCATTGTAGGATTGGTACATGCAGTCTGAGCACCGCATGATGGCAGGGAATGCCACACACATGTGAATGCAATGTCAGTGGAGCCCCTGGGGCTGGGCAATGTGCTGGCTTGTCCTGGTGTATGCAAGGACTCATTAAACTATGCACAGAGAGAGTAAGACATTTGTCCCTTCACCCAACTAGCAAAGAAAGGACCTAGGATTCGGATTGACTTCAGAGCTTTTAGTTATACTCCCTCTCATCTGTTTAGGGACTTGAGATTCATCTAGTTCAATATGAGTTTCAGATATGTGAAGAGTCTGGCAGAAATTCATGTTAGTGGGATTATTCAGTCATTCGTGAGCAGCAGGCCTTGGTGGTGGGCGGGGGAGAGCTGCGAGAGATGGACTTCTAGGTCGGCTATTTTCTAGCCATGCAACCTTGGACAAGTTACTTGACCTCTTTGTACCTCTGTTTCATCATCTGCAGGATGAACATACTATTGCTTATGATACAAGGTTGGTCTTAGAATTATATGTGCCTGGTAGGAGTGGTCTGAGGAACCGATCCATGCTCTGGTGTTCCTACTTCTACCAATGTCAGAGGAAACAGCATCTGCTTGGTGTTATGGTTGTACTTAGACCGAGACCTACCGTTGGCTTGAACCAAGTTGTGGTCATGTCAAATTCTAGGCCTCTTTCATTTAAGCGTCTGCCAAACCAGATCTGTTCAACCCTTGTTGGCTGAGTTTTGGAACCTAAGTCCAGGTCTTTGCACTGACCTCTGTTAAAGGTTATCATGTTGGGTTTCAGCCCGTGCTCCTAGCGTGCTGCTATTTTTACTCTGCTCTTTCTGCATTACCACTGTCAGCGTATGGACTTGGGCCAAGGGTCAATTCCAGCACTGGATTCAGGAGCGCTGGGAGCTGGTTCCAGTCCAGCTCAAATAGCTGCATGACCTTTATATAGTGTTGTCATCTTCCCCAGATGGTTTCCATACTCAGGAAAGGAGGGAGTTGAGCTCTAATGCACTTCCCATCGCTTCCATTTTATAATTTTCTCACAACAGTGACCCTATCCTATACCCAAATGTCCCCAGGACAGCTCCGTACCTGTGTTGCCTTTTTTCTCCTTGGGCTTGCTCTCTTTTGCCTTTTAAAAAGAGGGAGACAAGATTATTGACACTGTCATGCCTGATTTATTAATCCTGACTGCTAACAATTCTAATTCACTTATCCCAGCCCTAGGCATTCTCGAGATGCCATTTTAAAAGAGGATTCAGACAGTCCCCAAGCAGTCCCCAAGATGAAGCCTCACTGTAAAGACCCAGGGCCTGAGTGCAGTGAGATTCCCTGCCCTAGAGAAGAGGTGTCCACACATCCAAGAAAAGTGCCACCAAGCTGTAGACATCCTTGTCCTCAGCCAAGGAGAAAGCAAATTCTCTCCCCACTATTTTCACCCCTCCCTGGACCATCACCCCAGTCTCTACTGTGAGTTTGACCTGCTGGCATGTTGGGTCCCTGGGGTGGTACCAGGGACTGGGGAGGTTGGCAGAGAAGGGGGAAAGCTGAGCACCCACAGGAAATGCTAGTGTCCATCACAGCAAAGGGTGGAGGTTGGAGGCAGGGACTAACATTTGCTTTGATTATTTACTATCCATCAGTATTTGTGAAATAGTCCTAGATGAAACTCTCATCTTTCCAAACTAAAGAATCAGAGGAGTTTCTATTCAATTAAATATGATGGTAATATCTGACTAATTTTCCTTTCCTTTCTAACTTGGGGATGAGAAATCTTACCAAATTCAGCCACCACTGAGCTTTTGCCTGACTCTCCAGCCCCACTCCCTGCTGGTTCTCCAGCTGTTTAACTTGATCCTTGTCTGTTCCACACACATGAGGCCCAGCTCCTGCTCTGGCAACCTACTGACCTCTCCCTTTACTTTGATAATTTCCCATGGGAAGTTAGAATTCTGCTGGAGGCCTGGGGCCCCTGGACCTGGGTATCTCTAGGTACACCTGAAGCCCCCATCACTGGTGCCCACCTGTCTAGAGACCCTGTTTCTCCTGGCTGAACCTCCCTGTGTCTGCCGGGGAGGGGGTGCAGATCCTCCAGACACCGTATGGGATTGGACGTCCCTCCGGCACCTACAGCAGGGCTGTGTACTAGCACCAGCTCCAGCCAGAGGACAAGAACTTAGTAATTCAGGATCCCTGGTCCTTCCAGGCTTTATCCCTTCTGCAGTCAACAGAGTCACACCTGAGTAGGGCCTATGTATGGTAGAATTTAAAGAGGGGTTAAATAAAATTTGGGATGGGAGAAAGTGCCATGTTTTCTTATTGAGTCCCTTGATTGTCACAGGCAGGGGAGACTCTACCTTCTGTGCTTTCTTCAGGGAGGCATAATACTTAGACCACCAGTCAATGACGTTTTCAGCAGATTCATCCGCAATGGTCCTCTTTCTCCTTTTAGTGGACCTCCGGGAAGGCTTCCTGGCATCCTGGCAAGGAATGAGGGATGGCGTATTAGTTAGGCCTCGTTTGGCTGCTGGTGGCTGACTGGTTCCCCGAGGGAGAGAGTGTGTAGGTACCCACTGGGAAGCAGACGGAAGTATCTGCTGGTTTTGTGATAGCAGCTCTCTGTATCACCTCAATAAATAAAAGTTTAATAATCTGTTCATCCGTCCATTCACTTATTCAGCAAACAGTTATTGAGCAGATGTGAGGTATTGTGCTTGACACTGAGAATGGGTGGGGAATTGGACACAATCCCACACTGGGTAGCTTAGAGTATAGCAGAGGAGATGGGCATGGAACAAATGAATGCTAAACTATATGATATAACATGGCAGAGCAGAAAGGGCATTAGCTTCAGTGAGACCTAGGTTATACATTAAGCAATTAATATAAATTTTGTAATTCTTAATTTTCTCAACTAGGAGCAATAATACCTGCCTACCTTACTGTTCTGAAGATTAAGTGATGTGATGTAGGCAATTCCCCTTTAGCTTCATTCCTGAGTTGAATGGGTGCAAATAAATGACACCCACAACATAAGTGACGGGGTGGCAGAGGGGAGGCATTTGTGGGAGAGGACAGTTGTGCTGTTGGAGGCTATTGACACAAGACTCATCATGCCTCCATCATCTGTTCACTCTCTCAGACATCTCCTGAGCCCCTACTATGAGCCAGGCATTCTATCAAGTGCAGGGAATGTAGGGATGTTGAAAAATCATCTCTGCCCTGCTGGTGCTCACAGTTTTATGGTGCCAAAAAACACTGAAACTGAGAATTCCAACATAAAGTGGCAGGTGCAATGCTGGGAGAGAATCTGATGGGAGGTCACAGAGGGTCACTGAGCATGGATGAAATGGGGACAGCCTGAGAAAATATCCATTAATCTATCCTAGTCTTTTCTTTTCCCTTTCGTCCTTTACTATTTGCAGGGCAAGCAGTTACTCAGGACTTTCTTAAAACAGTCTTCTTCTTTAACTCAATTGCTACACCAGGATTTTGCACTCAAATTTATGACTTAGAAAGATAAATTACATCCTTGTTTTGTGGTTCTTTGTGTACTTGTCTATCTCCCCTTCCAGGATCCCAGCTAACTGAAGATGAGTCTTACTCTTCATTAGAATCCAAAAGATGCATCTTTTGGGTCCCATGTGATCTTGTACAAAGCAGTCTCTAAATATTTGTGGAATAGGCCTGGATAAAGAAAACACTGTCTTTCCAGGCTAATGAATTAAGAAGAGTGTCTGTTCAATTAAATATTACTGTCATGTTTGACAAGCACTTTGACCTCATACACATTGACTTTCTGATTCTACAATGCTGTGAAGGGATTATGAGTATCCTAATTTTACAAAGGATGAACTGATCCTCAGAAATGTGAAGTTGTATGACCATTGTCACATAGCTAGTAGGTGGGAGGATTTGTGTCTAGATCTTCCAGTGCAGACTCCAACGAGCCTTGTAAACATGAGGAGGGATTACAATCTGACCTTAACTTTTCCATCTTTTGGTGGCTCTGGGGCTGCAGACTTGTGTTCAGGCTCCAGCATAGGAGATGAGTCAGGAATATCAACGAGGGTGGCTGGCTGACCCTGCCCAGAGTCGGGTACCACTGTGGGTGGCGGCTCAACGTTCACATAGATGTGGTCTGTCGGGGGCTCCTGGGAGGAGCTGAGGGGCTCAGAGGACTCAGTGGCTACTGGCGAATCTGAAATGGATGAAATGAAGGCACAGTGGGTCAGGGAACTGGGCTACAATACAGGTGGTCATTTCAGGGACCTAATGTTGGGGATCAGACAGATCTGGGTTCAAATATGGCAAGTTCCTAACATTTCTGAACCTCATGTTTCTTATTTATGACAGTAAAAATACCCATCTCATAGTAAAAATGCCCATATAAAAAATTTATAAAATGACAGTAAAAATGAGATCATGATGTAAGGCACCTGATGCTTAATAAGTCATAAAGGACTGTTTATATTTGTTATTGATCCCTCAGAGTAATTTTATTCAAGCGTGGTCATTGGGGTCGTGAACATGAAGGCTAAGGGCACAAGTCCTCTGTGTCGATTGTCTCCCCCAGTGTGTTAATCTTGGGGGGCTCTGGAGGTTCCTGAGGGCTGTGAGTCCCCTCATCATAGAAAGAACTCTGGGCACGTGAGTACATGTGCTTGGCAGGGAGCAGGGGTATGTGCTCAGGCTCATGAGATTCTCAACTGGGCTGTTGATGCCACAGAAAGGTTATAACACTGCTCTTCTCTGCCACGGTCTGACATATCAACAGTGAATTCAAACCACAAAACTCATAGGTATCTATTCTGTGCTGGGCACAGAGACAAGGCAAAGAGTGGGGCAGACTAGAATACTCAGAAATAGACAGGGAATGTATGGCAGCCTGATTTATGAGAAAGACAGCAGTACAAACCAACAGGGAAAGGAATGACCTGTTAGCAGACCTCTTTGCAGAAAAATGGTGCATTTATATGGAGAAAAATGCAGTTGGATCCTGCTTTACATCATATATAAAGGCAGATGAATTAAAGATCTGAATGCAAAAGCTAAAGCCATAAAGCAAATGGAAGAAAATATAAGATAGTATCTTTGTGACCAAAGGGGTGAGAAAGGGCTTCTTTAATAAGACTCTAAAAATACAAACCATAAAGTTTAAAACATGTATGGGTCCGATTACATCACGATTAAGGATTTCTGCCTGAAGATGGGAACTGTAGACAAGGTGAGTGGTTATCACACTAGGAAAAGATTGAAGCAATCAATACCTACAAGCTACAGGATATTAACATCTAGAAAACGCAAATAACTTGTGAATCAAAAAGAAAATTAAAGGAAACACATAAAACATGGGCAAAGGATATGAGCTGCCAAGTGACAGAAGGATTAAGATGGCAGCAACGATATGAAGAGATGTGCAAACTCAGTAGCAATCAGAGAAATCCAAGTTAAATAAAAATGAGAAACTACTTTACATCCACAGAGAAGCAAGAACTAAAACCAAAACAAAACAAAAGCCCAGAGAGATGGGTGATAGAGAACATTGTTGAAGAGGGGGAAAATGGGGTTCTGAATGCGGTAATGGTAGGAGTGTAGACTGGTGTAGAGTGGTGTAGACCAGCCCTCTGGAGCGCCCTCTGACTCTACTTAATAGAATGACATGTTCACACTCCCTGTGACCCAGCAATCTCACTCCTGGGAATACATTCCAGAGAAATTCCCACATAGCATCTTCCCTTAAGGAACACACAGGATATTCATCACAGTGTCGTTTGTGGGCGTGGGGAGGTGGAGGCAGCCTAGGGGTACAATACAAAGGGAAAGGAAAAGTAAAGTGTGGTAGATGCAGCAGGTAATGTACACACAGCAATGTGGATAGATCTTAAAACTCAGCATCGAATGAAAAGAATAGAAAACCAAACAAAGATTGTAGCATAACATCATTTATGTGGATTAAATGGATTTAAACTTTACAAGGATGGTGGCATGGGGCCTACAGGGGGGACAGCACTGGGATTAGAGACAGGGAAGTAGGGTGTGGGAAGACAGTGCACATAAGAAGAGAGAAGCCTTGACTAGATCAATGACAATTGTCAGGCATGGAACTGAGAAGTTCAATGAACTCAACTCAGCGCACCCGAGGTCCAAAATGGAACAAAGTAAAATAATAGCAAGCACAAAGCCAAGTGAAATGTAAGAGTAGAGGCAGGAAGAAGCTTAAGTCATAGTCAAGGAAGGCTTCTAAGAGGACTTGACCTAATGTGAGTCTTAAAGTAAGAGTGTAGCAGCCAAAGAAGGCAGAGGCGACAGCAGGAACACATTTGTCAGAGGGAACCACCCAGGCGCTGGGCTGTGGGGGATCTTCTTTGAGCTGGGTCCTGTAGCAGCCCCCTGCAGGCACCGCAAGTTTATAGTTGTAGCTCCAAAACCTAGGAGCAGCTTCCTACCTTGCCCCAGTTGGTTTCTGTCCACCTGTGAGACGAGGGCAGGGGGCTCTCTGGATTTACACAGAAACTGCTTCAAGCAGTTGATGGTGTAGGTGCCCACAAGGGTGCTTCTCCCGAAAGCTCTCCAGTCCACCACGCAGATGCTCAGGGGTGGGTGCAGAAGCTCGTTCTCCGGCAGCTCCTGCAGGGAGAGTCTGGGCTGAGTGGGGAGCACCCTGCCGACCTGTGTGTGGGCAGGCCCAAAGCAAGCCGGGCATCCACCCGCCCACTTGTCCCTGCCAACCCCTGGGACTTGCCAAAACTCTGGAACACTGTCTTCCCAAGCCAGGGGGTAATTACCCAAAATATGAGGGGTGTCTCACTAGCAATTTATCTCAAGTTTAAATTGCAAAAATCCTTCACTTCTGTACTCTGTCTGGCAGTGATTTTCAATCCTCTTATTTTGTCATTATCTGCCAGCAAAAGTCTCACCTCAAGTGACAGTTTACCCAGGCCCAGTATATCAAACAAACAAAATTTAAGCCACTTAATATGGAGCTGATGGTGAGGGGACAGTGTCCTGGCCACTTGTCTCCCCTGGTGACCCCTGAAGCTCAGAGAAGCCTGATATGCAATGTTTGCAAATACTGTGCACATTCTTTCACTGCAGTCTTTGCTAATTTAGAACATGCGTCCGGTGGAGCTGTCTGGTTTGCACAAAGCAAATCTTTTCTGCACAGTTCCAAATCAGAGCACAAAAAAATATGTTGAAATATTGAGGAAAACAAAAGAACAGATGTCAAAAATATCACTTTAGAAGCATAAGTTCATATGAAAACTACTGATGTTCTAAGTACAAATAATTGTTTAAAATCTAACCATTAAAATAGGTCTCGTTAGTGTATCATCTAGGCCAGCAGTTCTCAAGCTGTGTATCACAATCACCTGGAGGGCTGGTAAACAAGCACCAACTGGGCCCCACCCGCAGCAGTTTCTGACTCAGTAGACCAATGGTAGGGCCTGAGAATTTGCATTTCTAACAAGTTTCCAGGTGATGCTGATGTTGACGAATTGGGGGCCACACCTTGGGAACCACTGTTCTAGGTGAAAGTTTGTCAGTCTGCTTTGATTTACTGTATGATCCACACCTGAAAAATTCTAAAACAACAACAAATGTCTATTTTATCTCATTCTGAAATTCTGGCTTTTCACTAGACTAGACTGTTCTTTCTTGCAGGTACTGGACATCTGAAACTCCAAAACACCTCCCCACACCACATCAATGAAGGGGCAGGTTCCCTCTGCAGAAATGAGGGGAGCGAGCAGGTTGGGAGTGTGTGAGGCTCGCACCACTTCAAACGAGTCTGCCTGGATGTTGAAGTTGGGGTTGTTCTTGTAGCTCTGGATCACACAGGACTTCACTCCTCGTCCCCCGCACTCGATGAGAGCCTGCGGCCGGTCCACTGAGAGGAGCTGCACCTTCTTCATCTCTCGAACCCCCCAGAAGAGCACCTGAGGGGAGGACCAGCAGAGCTGTCACCCACAGACCCAAGGAGGAGCCCACACACGCCCTGGCTCTGGTGTGGGAAAGTCGGACATGCTCCCAGAGAACCACAATATGCTCTTACTGTGCAGTTCCTTGAGGGCTCCGTCTGGCCCAGTGCAAGCTCGATTGGGTTTTTCTCTAGGTCTGCTGCCCAGCCCACAGCACCCCTCCTACAATTCAGGTGGGCCTGCTTCCCTCCAGTCCCAAAGAACCACCCAGATCCTCCCTGCACCATACCTCCACTCGGTATTTGCTCAGCACTGGCCGGATGTTGGCAGGAACCGGGTAGATCTGGGTGACGTCTGGCGGGTCAATGGCAGGGAGCCCTTGCAGCCCAGATGGAGGGACCTGCCGCACAAGACAAGTTCTGTCAGAAGGCTGGAGAGACCCAAGGGAGACAAAAGCGCCACACCATCACCCCGGCAGTTAGATGTTCACTGTTTTGCTAACAAAAATAATGTTTCCAGCTTAAAATGCAACAACAGCCATGCATCTTACCACATTTAATTATTTAGTAATTGATAAGTGCATTAATTTACAAGGGTAGCCAACATTTAGTGAGCACTTAGGATGTGCCGCGAGGTTGATAAGTCAGCTTTCAGTAAGGTCCCCGTAAAGAGGGAAGCGGAAAAAGACAAGTGCAGTAGATATAGATCCTCACAACTTAATAAAATTACAAGAACCACAGCCGTGGAGTGGAGGAGCTTTGACTGGATTTTGACCCTTTGAGTCTTAACTATCCCCCCACTGCCAACTTGTCAAGATCTCCAAAAAAGCCATAATGCACTACTAGAAAAAGTGATTCGTATTTAATCAGAGACTACATCTTAATCGGTGAAACAGAACGTGAAGTCTTTTGAAGACAGAACTCCAGAATGAAAATGTGTCACTTTTTGTGCATTTGGGGTTAATTAAACTTCAGGAAGACAATTATTATGTGTTGGTGAAATTTCACACAAAGGACTTAGAGAGCTCTAAAGAAAAGGGTCTTTCATTGTGCAGAACATTTCGCACTGCCCTCAAGACCTGGCTCAACACATCTGTTTTTCCAGAAGCCTGCCCTGATTTGATCCCAGCTGACGTGGCCATTCTCCTACCCTGAACGTCCTTTAAATGCACTATGTCCCCTATACAGGCTTGGTGCAGAAATTAGGGGACTGAGTCCAGAAACCAGGCTCTACTGTGTGACCCTGCACAAGTCACTTACCCTCTCTGACACTCAGATACTGGGTCAGACAACCCTTCAAGCCTTCGGGAATCAGATGTTCTACTAAACATTGCTTTGGAGTGGGTGACCCTCCTCCCTGGGGCTGTTTGCCTGCCTGAACAATTTACAGGGACCTGGCCACGAGGAATTCTTTGTTTACTTCATTTCATCCCCCAAGCCCCTCAAGCGGTGCTCCATATACAGTGAGTTCTTGACAAATGTTTATTGACTGACATGTTAGCTACATATGCTAGAAAAAGCCTAATTGCTCCTCAAAATCTGCAAAGCACAAACATAACACCATTTCTTTTTTATAGACATATTCTAGTTGGCAGTGGCAGATGTGGCTAAGCTAATTACAGGAAAGCTCAGAGAAAGAAGACAGCAGACACTGCAAGCGCGAAGCAGGCTGGAGATAAGGAAGCTGCAGGATGCACCAGCCCCGATAAATGGGGGAAATGGTGAGGATGAACGCCCAGTACCGCCCGGCAGTGAGGAGGTGAGCAGTTTCGCCTGCAAGCATCACCTCATTGGAAAGTCAATTGCTCCTCTGGCTTCAAAGATAAAGCCACAAAACAGCTGTGATGGGGGTGTGGGAGAGGCCCCTCTGGATGTGCTTTTTAAAAAGTATCATATGTTTTCTCATACGGGGCTGCTGAAGTGTCAGCCTGGGAAATGCCCTGAAGAAGCTTTGCTCCGAAAGTGCCTGAAAGATGCTCGGAAGAGTTCAACACAGCCCGTGAAAAAGCCAATAACATGGTGGAGATTGAATGACTTTGCTGCCAGCCACGATTAAGCTTTTTCACAGTGACACGGGTTAACTGCTGGCCTATAAAACCACATGGTATGCAGTTACTCAGCACATGCGGCCAGGGGTAAATAAGGGATTGTTATGAAGGTGAAATAGTAAGAATTAGGGGTGAGCAGGATGGGTTGGTCTGAAAGCCAGACTGCTCTAATATCTCAGTGAAGATAAAATGTCAGGACCTCAAAGTAGGTCCAGCTTTAGGGTCAGGACAAGGGTGAACCTAAGGGAGGCACAGAGGGTGCAAAATTTAAGGAGGACTCACTTTCGAGGTCACGCATTTTCAGTTCTGTCCATCTGAACATCACTGACACCCTTCTCCTTTCTCTGTCTCCCTCAGCTCATCACCTATACTCCTATTGCATCTCACCCTCAGTGCAGTGGTTAGGGACCAGTCTTGGGCTCTGTCAATTACCAGCTATGTGAACTTGGAAAAGTTCCTGTGACTCTGAGTCTCAGTTCTGTTATTTGTAAAATGAAGATAATGATATCTAATTCATAGAATTGCTTTGAAGAATTGCTGACACAGCATGGAAAGCACTTGGCCCACTTTCTGCACATAGGAAATTTCCTGAGAAGAAAGATAAACTGGAAATTTACTGATCCTTGCAAAATTTAAAGCTCAACTTCAAATCATCTTAATCTTTAATTGGATCTAGATGATCTAGGATGGCTAGTGTCCCCAAACTACCTCAGAAGTAATTTAAAACCTCTGGCAAAAAAAGAGCATCAGCCTCGGCTCACATTTTTTCTACCTATTGTTCTACACAATGTCTAGCATGCAATAAAATATGGCAGGCATGGAGATAAGATAATGTGATTAAAAACTAAGAGAAACAATAACCAAAGAAACAGACCCATAGAGGATTCAAATAATGTAGCAATCAGACATGAATTTTCTTGTCTCTGTTCAATAAAAGACAAGATTAAGAATTTCAACTGAGAAATGAAACTAATAATAAAAAAGAAGAAAAGGAAATTCTATCACTGAAAATATAGTTACTAAAAAGAAGAACTCAGAGAATGGGTTAAAAGAAAAAGATCAGGTTCAGATACAGGCAGAGGAAATGACTGGAAGATAGGCCACTATTATGGATAAAATGAAGCTCAGAGAGGCAAAAGGACAGAAGATGCATAAAAGAACATGAGAGGCATAGAATTTGTAATTAAAAGGTCTAACACACATGTATTTGGTGTCACAGAGGAGAAGAGAAAAGAGGTGAGGTGAGGGAAGGAGGAGAGAGGAGGAATAAAAAGGAACAAGCAATATTTGAATAGATAATGGCTGAAAATTTTCCAAAACTCATTAAGAATATCAAGCTACAGTTTCAAAATCTCTAAAAACCCAACAGGATAAAAACAAAGAAAATTCCTCTTTAATACAACATAGTAAAACTGATTTTAAAAAAAAACTGAAAGATTAAGAAAAAGATACCTTAAAAACAATCAGATGAGGGAAAAAAATAAAGATTACTTTTTAAGGAGCAAAAATAAGAGCCAACTCCTCAACAGAGAAAGGGTAGCCCAAACAATGGAATGATTTTCTTCAAGGTGCTGAAAGAAAATCATTGCCAACCCAGGCAGACAAGAAGATTCAAGAGGAAATTTAATAGTCCCAAAGTCAAATGGTGAGATTGTATCAAAGCCAGAAACAGACCTGAATATCTTCACTGATATTCAGACAGTACGTCACAGCAGACAGTACAAGCCAGGGAAGGCAGAATTGCCACATAAATCCATAAAGCCTGCACAGTACACAACTCCAGGGGGCCCCAGTCACATAGACCAAATGGAAATGGCCCTTCTGGGGATGTGTATGTACTAGGCCTATAGGAAGGCTAAGGAAACATTTCTGAGTTGGGAAGAGTGGTAGGCAGAATAATGGCTCCCTAAAGATGTTCACATCCTAATCCCCAGAACGTATGAATATGTTACCTTACACGGCAAAAGGGACTTGGTAGATATGATTAAATTATGGATTTGAAGTGCAGCGTTTACCCTGGATTATCAGGTGGGCCCAATGTAATCACAAAGGTCCTTATCAGACAGAGACAGGAGGGTCAGAGTCAAGTCAGAGGAGGTGTGATATGGAAGTAGAGGTGAGAGAGGGAGAGAGAGAAAGAAAGGGGGGCAGAGAGAGAATTGATGAGGCTACACTGCTGGCTTGAAGGAGAAGGAAAGGGCCATGACAAAAGGAATGCAGCCATCTCTAGAAACCAGAAAAGACAAGGAAACAGATACTCCCCGAGAGCCTCTAGAAGGCAGACAGCCTTGCTGACGTCTTGATTTTAGCTCATGAGACCTTTTCAGACTTCTGGCCTTCAGAACTCTAAGACAGTAAATTGTGTTGTCTTAAACCATCACGTTTGTAGTAATTTGCTGCAGCGGCAATAGGAAACTAATATGGGGAGCAAAACATTCTAAGGGAAGAAGGTGAGTTTTCTAGGAGAACATTCAAAGAGCAGAGAAGAGGTAAGTTCTAATAGGAGAGAGACGGTTCTGAAAACAAGAAGAATGTTAGAAAACTAGAGGGAAAAAATGAGTGTTCTAAGTGTAGAGATTGGAAGAGGAGGCAAAGTTTGAAAAACAATGGATGGTTCTGAGATTGCAGAAGGGAAAGGTGCCGTGAGTGGTCCAGGAAATGGCCTGAGAGTTGAAACCTGGCTCGTACACAGAATCCTATGAATGTTTGTTAATCGAATGCACGAATAAGTGCTCTTGAAAATCTTTTATTGAGAGTCTACCATGTGCAAAATATTACTGTTGGCTTTTGTGTGTGACATGGAGATGAAACTCACACCCTACTTCCAATCCAGCTGCCAATCCTATGGTACCTTTAATATACACCCAGAGTCCACCTCTCTTCCTTCCCGTGCTACAATCTTGATCCAAGCCGCCTTTGTCTCCAGTCTGAATGACTTCATTAGTTTCCCACTGGCCTTTCTGTTTCTCCTCTTGCCCCTCCAGAACACACTCGATCTGCATCCACAGTGTTTCAACATGAGTCAGACTTTGTGCCGAAAATCTGCTCTTGGCTTCCCATCTCTCCCAGAGTAAAAAGCCAAAGTCCTGACAAGGCTGCATGTGGTCTTCTCCCCCCGACCTCATCGTCCACCCTCTCCCCATTGTCACTCCACTCCAGCCACCCTGGCCCTCTCAGGCGTGTCAGGCAGACCTAGGCTTCAGAGTCTGGGATTTGCTGTTCCCTCTGCAGGGAAGGTTCTTTGCCCAGTTATCTGCAAGTCCCTTTCCTCCTGCAGGTCTTGACTTAAATCTCACATTCTTAGTGAGGTTTCCCTGGGTGCTCCTGCTCCCAACACACGCATGCCCACTTCACATCGCACACTGCTCCAGCTTTTCTCCTTGGTTCTCACCATACTGCAACATACTATAGAATTTGCATATTGTTGTTATAATTTACATAGTAATGTCTATTGTCTCTCTTCAGTGTAAATCCCATGAGGGCAAGCTGTTTGTTTTGTTCACTTAGGAAGATTCCTTAGGAATGTACCTGGCACATAGTAGACACTCAATTACTGTGTGTTTGAATGTATGAACGAATGAGTGAAGCAGTCCCTTGCCTTCAAAACATTTATAAACTAATGGAAGAGACAGCCTGAAAACAACTGAATGCACCATAACCTGAATTAAACAGGAAAAGAGTGTAGGATGGAAGAGGAGAGAACACTGACTTCTATTGAGGTAGGATAGGGAAATCTTCCTAGAAGAGACACATCTTGCTCTGGACTTTGATGAAGACTTTCACAGACAGGTGAATGGGGTGGTGGCGGCTGGGGTGGCTGAGTGGGGAGACATTTCAGAATGGGCTAAAAGCAGAAAAGTAAATTTGTGGTATGAGATCAGGGAACTCAGAGTAGCCTGGTATAAAGAGGCCATAGTGTGTATAACATAATATGCTAAAATGTGAGGCTGAAACAGTAGTTTGAGAACAAATTTTGGGATAGCTTAAAAGCCAGGCTGCAGAAATTTGACATTATCCTATGGACCAGATTTTCTCCTCATAAAATATTAACAGTTATCATGAAAAAATGTTTTGTGGTCAAACACATTTGGGAAATATTGGTTTTTAAAAAAGAAGTTGATAAAACTACTTTATTGAAGGACTTCTCAGAGACTTTACCATGGTAATGGGCATTTCAAGTCCCCAAGAGAGATGTGATATAAAGCATTTCTCAAACTTTCTTTTCACTCTGTTTGGATGAACTGATGTTCCAGAAAAACAGACTTTGGGAAATGTTCCCAGATGTAAGAAGTGGATTTCTGAAAAGTGGTATGGCCAACTTGTATTCTGAAAGGAATGTGGAGGATGGAGTGACTGAGAACAGGAAAGGAAGCCAGTAGGCCAGCAAAGAGGCCAATGTGACATTCGGATGAGAACTCAAGGGAACAGAGAGGGTGGAAACAGTTCAAGAAACAATCAGTGGGGCAGGCCGGCTGTGGAAACAGACACAGTGTGAAGAAGCAAGGCTGACTCTGAATTTTTAAGCCAGGGTATCTGGGAGGACAGCAGGGCTATGAGTTAGGACTGGGAAGACATGGGCAGCTAGCTTGGGTAGAGGAAAAAGGTGGAAGCATGGATTCAGCCTGGTACACAGAAGGACCAAGTACTTGATCCTCCTGAGACAGGAAGTGTTTCGGTAACGGAGATGGAGGAGCTGGAGCCGACAGCCACAGAGCAAAACAGAACAGCTGGTGCCAAACAGAGGCACTTTCCAGACCCCGTCTTCCCAGCATGTGCGAGATCCACATGCTAAGACAGTCACGCTGATGATCTAATTACTTTCTGAACAAGTGATCAAATGAGAAGAAATCCTAATGAAACCCTAATGAATTGCATCGCTTAGGCTACTTACCTCTGACAAGGCTCCTCTATTAACTCAGCCCTCAGGAAGCAGCGGGATCTCTCGCCTGCGCTCAGCTCAGCGCTGTGGGAGGGAGGATTCTGGGACCACAGAACCCAGACAGCCAAGCCCTTGGAGGGCCTTAAGGATCAACTGCTCCTGCCCCTCCTTGATGGATGACGGGTCTCAGGCCCAGAGGTCTTATTAGGGCATCTCTGGGCAGTGAAAAGAGAGTCCACTGAATTGGACTCAGTTAACCTTGCACTTCAGCTTTCTCAGATGCAAAATGGGACTGTGAGACTAGATGTGATTTTCCCAGTCAGCCATTCCTGTTCTATTATCCAGTAAACATTTTTTGTTAGATGCAGTTTTGTTTTTAAAAAGGAAACTTCATATTTCTAGATAAAACAAGTACCATTTGCTATAAATGAAAATTAGCTTTAGGATGAAAACCAGTGAAACAAAACAATGTTACTGAAATACGCCATCTGAAGCACTTCTTAAACTTTCTCTTTGCTATATTTGGAGGGACTTTTTGGTGTTCCAAGAAGCAGGCTTTGGAAAATGTTTCTGTGGGTCTCATTGATCTTTCTGTGGAGACACTGAGCCTAAAACCTGTGCTCCTTCTTAAAAAGGGAGGTTGCAATTTGAGAGAGGTATTATAAACAGACGAACATAAAAAATGGAGTAGTTATAAGGATCGAGATGGCCAAAACTCCCTCCATATTGATTCACCATTATTTAATGCTGGTTTCAACGTAAAAACACTCATTGGCAGCCTAAAATCACCGGCACTTTCACTTGAGAAAAGACTGGACCAGCGGTTTTGAAGGTTAATTTCAGTTTGGATACTCTATTAATATATTTCAATGCAACACACATCTACCTGGCTAGCGCTGGTTCTATTATAATCTCATTTGATTTTAAGATTTGTAAGACCAAGATTGTTCTAGTCCTACCTTCCTCCCCTCCTAGGCTGCAACCATTATGGAACTAGAGCCATTGCTTGAATTCCTGCTCCTCCATCCCTCTAAGAGCTCACCCAGCCTCAGGTACACTGATAGAGAGCTCACTCTTTCTCCAAGGCAGCCCTTCCATCCTTAAAAAGTTCTCCCTTAAGTAGAGCAAAACCCAGACCACAGTCAAAGTCTTTTATAAGATGGGCTTAAGAGCTCATCACTGTAGCTATATGCAACCCCCAGGCTGCAGACCCAGGCAGGGTTTGGATTTGAATACAAATGTGTCTCACCCCAAAGTGTGCTCCTGGCCTCCCTAGCTCTGCCGGGGGCCTGTCTGTTTGGGTTCAAGGCTCTGACCTGCCATACTGAGCAAGTCATTACTTTCCTATCCAGCTTAATCTAATCTCTTTATCTTAAATAGATGGTAAGATTGGACATCTTGCTTTAATATTCTCTGGCACTATCATCGTCATCATAACAATAAATAGCTATTCATTGAGAGCTCATTCCATGTCAGGCATATTAGGCAGATTGACTGTCATCCCCATTTTTCAGGTGAAACATAGAGTGATTAAATAGTTTACCCAAGGTCGTATACCAGCAGGTGGTAAACCTGAGATCCCTACCAGAGGGTGAAGCTCTAGCACCTTCCGTCTTACTCATTCTGCATGTTAAGAATGCTTGCCTTCCAGTTTCTCCTCTAAGTGAGTTTTGGCTTAATTTGTTGTTTTCTGTTTTGTTTTTCTAAAATAAGGATTTCTGAAAACTAAGCTTGCTTATAGATTATGTTATGGACTGAATGTTTATGTCCCCCCAAAATTCATATGTTGAAATCCTAACCCAAGTGCGATGGTATTTGAAGGTGGGCCCTGTCTCACAGTGGGGTAATTAGGTCATGAAGGCTGAATCCTCATGAATGGCATCAGTGCCCTCGTAAGAAGAGACACAAGGGAGATAACTTCTTTCTCTCAGCCACATGAGGATACCCGACACACTGGATCTGCCAACACCTTGATCTTGGACTTCCCAGCCTCCAGAACTGTGAGAAATAATTGTTTGCTGTTTAAGTCACCCAGTCTATGAAATTCTGTTGTAGCAGCCTTAACAGATTACGACAGAGGGATTGGTCTGACCAGAAGGTAAAGTGCCACCTGCCTTCTGACACCTCCGGGAAGGTCAGGGACAGAATTCTCTCTGATACACGCCCAGCTGCTCACTTATCTTCCAGGTCCTTCCCACGTCCTCGTTGGTCCTCTATGGACAGCTGGACTTCAGGGTCTCAGCTTCCCTTCCCAATATCCCGCCTCTGCTTTCTGAAAAGGTCTTTCCAGACACATGTTCATAAATTCCCCCAAGGTCTTAGTGGGAAAGACTAAAGAGTTCTTTGTCTTTGAGAAATTATGATACAGTGTAAGGAGCAAAAGGTTTTAAAGGTCTAAGTTCAACTCTCAGCTTAACCACCAAGGTGCGAGATGAAGTTCATCCGTCGACCACATTAATCCTCAGTTTGCTGTCTGGAGAATGGGAATCGTAATACCTCCCTCAGCAGGACTGCGGAAGGTCTAGTGCCATGAAAGGTATGTGAGGCAACAAACACAGCACAGGGCACGCAGTAAGAGCTCAGAAAATGTTTGCTTCCTTCCTCTTCTGTTTCCTTTCACAGGCTGCATGGAGCTCAAGGACTTGCACCGAGGGCTGCTCTAGCACTGTTGGCCAAACCCACCAGAATCTTTCATCCTGGGATTCTCACTTAAAAACTAAGGGGATCTGGGACTAGCCCAAGTCACTTGAGTTCTTACATGGCATCTCTCCGATCCCCAGAAGGAGACACAGCCAGATGTGGGATAGCAGAGGGATGGACCAGGTACAGCTCACTGAAGTGGCACTTCTAGTGAGGCCAGGCAGACCAGACAGACATCCAGTACAGATGCCACTCCTGGTTTGCTCACCTGCAACAGTTCAAACGTGGCGAGGAGGTCCCCTCCAGAGAGGTTCCCGCAAAAGACAGGGTGATAGCACAGGCTGGGTGGCTCATAGTCCTGGTCAGCTAGCTTCACCATGGGAGCAGCCACCGTGGCACCCAAGTATTCTGGCTTCCCCTAAGGCAGAAAAGAAATAATTTTTTCCCCTGATTGTTACCTACCTGGTTCTGACTTGCATCCGAGCAATTTTGCAAATAATCTTCATTAAACCATAAGCATCTGCATCTCCCTCTTGCCCCACTGTCTCATGCTCTTCTTCCTCCAAGCTCCTTGTGCCCATTTCCACAGGCTTGGGGAACAGTGGGGTCCACTTGGGCTCCCAGGGACAACTCCAAGGTCGTCTTAGGGAGTATGTCTCTCCTCACATGTTGAGCTCAGTGTTATAAGGTTAAAATAATTATCCAGGGTAGACTGGAAGTGGAAAAGGAAAAATAAGGTGGCAGCAAACATTCCAAAGGATCTCCAGGGCAGGGGACCATTGTGGTTGGGAGCACGAGCTTTGGAGCCGGCCAAACCTGAGTTTGAAATTTCAAATCTGTCACTTTCTAGCTCTATGCCCTTGGGGCCAGCTATTCAAACTTTTTGAGCCTCATACCTAAAAATAGAAAAAAAAAAAGTTAAAAATAGTATAAAACAGTACTTGTTTATATGGTTATGAGGAGTAATGTAATGTTTTATATTCTTTGACTGGTATGCAGCTAGTGCCTAATACATAGTAAGATGATAATGATGATGATGATGGTGATGAGGAAGATCAACATGTTTAAGTGATGGGGCAGTTCTGCCTTATTTTGCTTTATAGTAAAAGAGGATACTAAAATATCCTCATAATCTATGCATATGGGTCTTCAGTTTCTGTAACAACTATCTGATGGCTCCACCTCCTGCCCCTTCCCCCGGGCCTGCTCCCAGGAGCCACGTGGGCTGGAGAAATCACTCTGCTGTGCTGTTTATCTGGAGACTTGCTGGAATGTAAGCTCCTTCCGTGCAAAATTGCCTGCTTTATTCACTGCCGTGTCCCCCGGTACAGGGCGAGTACTCAGTGCGTGCTTGCTGAGTGAAAGCTGTTGGATAAATGACCTCCACAGTCCAAGGACAGTCCCCACATTCTCTTTGGCTGGGGCTGGGTGTTAGCAGCCACACTGCATTGTTGCCTTTGGACTCGTGAACCAGTGCTCGCATCCCCAGCTGTAGAAGGAAGCACGGTTGAGGTGGAAACAGGGTCTTAGTTCAGCCACACTTAAAAACAAACAAAGCTGCCTGCTGGTGTCCGCTGTCAGAGACAGACCTGTTCCAGATACGAGCGGAGTTCGGGCAGCTAGGCAGAAAATGAGTGATCTGCCTAACAACTGTTTGTTCATTATCTCAGCTGGGAATGGTTAATTCAACTTAGCCCTGGGAACAAAAGAGCAAACATAAATCCAAGCAACCAATTTTCCAAATATAAATTAATTTCTTACAGAGCCAGCCAATTCTTATGAGGACACAAACCACAAGGAAAGGGACCAAAACACAGGTCCAAAAGAGTCTGATTCTGATAATCTGATCATCACCATATCTGGGGCCCCATGTAGCTGCAGCCCACAAGTGTGAGCACGATCTTTTGCATGTCTGCATGTATTTCTCCAGGAGGGAAGTGAAAACTTTCATATTTTGCTTTCTCTCTCACATTTCCTTCTCTCTTTAGGGTCAAGAGTGTAAGCTTGATTTCTCTGCAAAGGGCTTGGCTTAAACTCAGGTCAGGAAAGGCCATCACTGAACGGAGATCTAGAAGGGACGTGGACAGCAACGGAGATCTAGAAGGGACGTGGACAGCAGCGAGGCAGCAAAGGGAAGCACAACCAGCTCAGCCGGTTGGTGTAGCAGGAACTTTCAAAGATGCTTGACTTCTATCCCTGCTTTTCAAATGGAGAATAAGCACTCAAGATTGGAGGCATGTTGTTAGGAACAAAATTGAAAAGGTAGTCATTTTGTGGCCTTCCCTACAGAAAATCTATACTACATGCTGAATAGAAGAAATCAATTTCCATAAATATGTACATCTACCCCCAGTTTACAGATGGGGGAATAGCCCCAGCATGCACAGGGAGAGAGTGACATGGAGAACCAGAATGTGTGCGCATGTGGGACGCTGCCACGCTAGCCTCCACCACGTGGGCAGGCGAGAGTGGGCAAGGAGGCTGAGTTCAGGTCTCTGGCTCTGCCTCCAGTCAGCTGTGACCTTAAAGAAGGTATTTGACCTTTCTGTGAACCAAGAGGGGGACTTCATGCTCTCGAAGGTCCCTGCTCACCTTCTATGATTCTCACATCCTATTTCCCTCCAACCTTGGCCCAAGGCAGGGCTGTCGGGAGTGCTCCGAGCAGGTGGAAGCTTTAGGAAGGCTTCCTGGAACAACCGTTATACTTAATATATTTGTGCTCCGCACCTCCCACGGAGCTAGAAACAGCAAATAAAATAAATACATCTTTGCCTTTCATTTTAGACTTCTTAATTTAAAAAAAAGGAAATAGAATATTTGTCTCAGTAAGTTAAAAAAAAGGTCTTTCAGTAAGCGTTTCAATCTATCCAAGGCTTTAGAACACAAACATCCTTGGAGAAGAAGAGGTTTGGTTTACGACGTGAACGTCATAACAGGAAAGAGACAGAGATGAATGCGTTGTTCAGGGCTTAGAAGCAACCACCAGGAAAAAACAGAGACCCGGTTACAAAGGCTGAGTCAGTGACAATATTCATCCATTTCCTTCCAGCTGGGTGAGATCAGTAAAAACCTCCTGTTTTCAAAAGGCACAGACGTTTTTATCAAATGGCAATAGGACATGGAACTAGCTGGGGGCCGGGTACAGCTGCAGGTTGCTTTATACAAGTATCATATTCCTGAAGAAGTGTGTCAACTGATATTGCAGATCTAATTTTTAATTGCAATCTAAAGGGAAATCAGTAAAAAAAAACAAGAAACAACCCTTTAGTGAAGCAAATGATCACCAGGTTTTTGTTTTGGTTTTGGTTTTGGTTTGTTTTTTAGTTTTTGAATTTAATTTTAGTTTTTGATTCTGTGGATTGTCTTCAGAGGTCAGGTTTGCCTCTAGGTACATCTAGAGTCCTGACCACTCGCAGTGTCAGGACTTTATTTACTTTAAAACAAAGTGGGTGAGTTCTATGTGGCATTTTTTACGATGTGCAGCCAGCACTGGCCCTGGGGACACTCACCACTGCGTCGCTGTCGTACAGCTCCACCACCACTAACGGCGGGGCCTCCGCCAGCTCCTTCTCATCTCCATGCAGCACCACATCATTGAACAGCAGCATCTGGTTCCAGGTTGGGGACAGGGTCTGGGAAATGACCTGGAAGGAGGGACAAAAGAAAAGCCAAAGGTCATACAATTGGGTTGCAGGGGTTGTGAGGTCTATTCAACAGACACACATGCAGAGCAAAGAGAACACATCATGGCCACGATTGCTCCTTCTTTCAACACCCCAGTGACTAGGTAAACTGAGCAGCTACCAGGTACCGTGCTAGGGGATACGAAGTTTCCCTGCCCTGGAGGAGCTTGCATTCTTAATAAGTGCCATGCGCAGAGCCCCTGCAAGGTTTAACACCCTCCCTGCATATATCATTTCAACTGACTCCCCCCAGCAGTGTCAATGATCATGCTGGCTGCCATTTCTTGAGCACTCACGGTGTGCTGGCTACTGCGTTTTACAGGCCCTGTCTCATTCAAACCTCACAATAATTCTGGGAGGTGGGTTCAGTTATTTACACACATTTTGCAGACCAGGAAACTTGAGGCTCCCTTGTGCACAGCCCGTAAGTGGCAGAACTGGGATTTGAGCTGGATCACCTGGCAGCAAAGCCCAGGCTGCTAACCTCATCCACTCTCACCAAGTAGGTGCTAATATTATCTCCATTTTATTCAGGGGAAAGCTGAGGATGGGGGAGATTAAATGATTCTTTACTTAGGAGCAAATACAATTTTGTCATCAAATACTCTAAAGTTGGGTATAAAATCTAATATTCCTTATGCAGAATTCTACTCTCTTGTGGATATTTATTGACTGTATTAAATAGACCAGGATCTTCAAAACAACCCTCAACAATATTTTGCATGACATCTTCCATCCAGGGAGTTTGCTATGGCAGCAAATTGTAGCATTGATAGTAGTCTGCACCCATTATACAGATGGAGAAATCAAAGGACAAAGAGAACAGCAACCTGCATAACTGGTCTAGAATCACGAGTGTCTCACCTAGAAGTGGCTCACAGCCCCCTGCCAGGCTGTTCAAGTGGTGCCCTCAGAAGCGAGGGCATATTTGGACTTGCATCCTATTCTCTGTTTAATTGAATATTTGGAAACATGCCAAAGATCTTAGGATTGGTGCACCCTGCACCTTGGCAGAAGCTGCCTCATTACTATGGGAGGCCTGTCCTGGAAAGAGTCCAAAACCACATTTCTCTTTCTTGCAGGCAAATGAGTGATTTCACAGGTAAATGTATCACAGCAGCTGTTGGGTCCTGGGGACATTTCCACGGCCTCTCTGAACTACACATTTATCTGTCACTGTACAATCCGGGAAGGATGGGAGAGAGGCCTGGCCTGGACTCCAAAGTCCACATAAAACCGTCATCTCAGAGTTTTATATCGAAGCATCTCTAAGCACGGCATTAAGTCATTTGCACTGTGGTCACGAAAGAATATTTTCATTGCTCTTCTTTATGTGAGTCATAAAAATATTGCACATTTTCACAATCTCCTTCTCTTCTTGCTTTTTGTTTTTAGAGTATTTTATGCCTCAGACACACCGAGGTTTTAAACATACTATTTCAGAGGAAGTCTAACTTTTCTAACAGGAAATCAATGGCTTCAACCAACCAATAAACAGGAGTTATGGAGTTGCAATGCAGAGATACCCTGTGTCAGTGACTGACATCACAAAGAACAATGTGTTATGTTGTTTTTGAAAATAGAAATGTGATCTCTTTTGCAGCATGCACCTGACAGTGATACCAAAGCAATTTATGACAGCATCTTTCCTACAGAAATATCTTGATGTCTTCTTGGCACTGGGCTGTAAATGCTACTTGATAAGATTCGTAGCCAGAATTCATTCATTCACTCATTCATCATATATTTATTCAGGACCTACAATGTGCTAGGCACGGTATTAAGCACTAATACAACATTCTGCGCATAGCAGGTGCTCAAGAGCTATTTGCATGAATGAATGAGTGTGTATTGATCCGTCCTCAGAGTTGCTCCCATGAGTAAAAGGACTAGATGACCAACCACCTTTGAGAGGTACATTCACCCACTTCTCTGCCTAAGTGCCTATAATTAGCCTAATTTTTAAGGGCTCCCTTAAAGAGTTATGCACCATAACTGGGTTAAGTGATGTTGTTTGGGACACTATGGTAGCACTTAGCTGACGCTTTAATGAGGGAGTCAGCTATCATGGACAGAGTAGAGCTTTAGAATCAGATGACCCTGGAATGAGATCCTAGTTTCATTACCTACCCTATGTCCAACTTGGGCAGGTGATTTAACCTCTTCAAACCTTAGTGTTCCTTATATAAATGGGGTTAGCCCCTACCTTGCAGAGTTATGACCATTGTCTGAAAATATTAAGTGCCTGGCACTCAGTAGGTGCTCAATAAATGCTTATTACCCACTCCACTCCGTCCCTGCCTACACTGTTTTATAAATGAGTGAACATCTACTGAATGCCTGCCATCTACTAACCCTGCACTGGGGTAATCACGTCTACCAAGACACCTCCATGTCCTCAGGACTAGGCCCTGTGGTTTGAAACCTCAGGGCCCAGGCCCCACCTGCTAAGATCCCCTCCCTTTATCCTCTTCTGCTCTTCCTCAGCCACTTAGTCCCTCTCCCTCTTTTACCCACAAAGCCTTTCTCTGCGGGAGCTCTCTCTCTTTCCCTTTATCCTTCAGTCACAAGGTTTGTAAGTCCCATGTCCTCAGTGATGTCTTTAATGACTGGATCACCCTCTTTGAAATATTTTATTCCATTGAGGATTGGTTTGCAGGGCCAGTCTTCAGAGGCTTGTTCTCCCTGAGCACCATGTGGTCCATTCAGATGAGAACCATGAGGTAAACAGTGGTGCTTAGCTATGACTATAGGGGCCCAGGCTTTACTTTCCCCATCATGAAAAGGGCATAAGGGGGCACGTCACCTGCAGAACAGAACCTCTTGGCAGCACAACACTGATGCAGGAGAGGGAAACTGGGAACCCTTCTTACGAGAGTGGAAACAGAGTGGTTAAGCAAAGTGCCTTTGGGATTGGACACATCCAGGCTTCCATCTCGGCTCTACCATCTTCTAGCTATATCATCTCTGAGGCTTACCGTCCTCCTCTGCAGAAAATGGGCACTAATAACACCTTTGGGCTGCAGTGAGACGTAGCAAACAGTGCACATAAAATGCTCAGCATTGTGCCTGGCACATGAGGAGCTTTTAATAAATGACAGCTATTATTATTGACAAAAATTAGGTATTTGGTTCAAAATTATGGAGGCAAAGTCCAGGGCTTAACAGAACCTTATTTTCCCTTTCAAATGATTATTTGATAAACAAAAGCCATTTGGTCCTTTGAGATATGGATCTAAATCAAATGAAGATACTGTATGGTGATGGAAAATCGAATGACAATTACACAGCAGCCCAGGGAGCTCACTAAACCCCTCTCCACTCCGGGCCCTGAGGTCACCTCTGAGGGCCTGGATTCCACAGTCATCGTGGCAGGTGGAGGAAGGTTCCAGAGGCCCATCCTTTGAGAATTCCCTTGCTTTTGGTAGGAAGCCTCAACAACAACAATAACAAGCAGTTACGTAGAAGCTGTTTTAAGCAAGGCACTGTCCTGGGTGTTTGATTCTCTGGGAGGAATCTACAATGTTATCATCTCTATTTCACAGACAAAGAAATCAAGACACAAAGAGGGGTTTGCTGACAAATGGAAGAGCTTGGATTTAGACCCAGGCAATGCAGAGTCTGTACTCATAATCACTGCACTGTACACCACCTCTCAAAACATATTAACAGGAAACAGAAAATAGTTTGGTGTCTTTCTGTTTTCATGCTCAGTCACTAAATGAGGATGAAGTCACTTTCCTTCTAAGGTTTCTCCCAACTCCCCTCCCAGGCAGAACTAAACCTCTCTCCACTTAGATTTTGTAGGAGTCTGTACAGAGTTTATCACAGTGTCGCGGCACCTGTCTGGAGGACTGCATCCACGCCTGGGTTGCTCGCTATGCAGGAGCAGAGCCTCGTCCCTTGTAGCTACCTGTCCCAGAGCCAGCCTGCGACAGGTGCTGGCTAAATGAATGGGAGGCTGGTTCACATCATGCTCTTAGTCTGCGAGTCATAAATCAAAACACAGTCTAATCGATCATCCAGGTCACGGGCTTTGCCTTGGAGAAAAATGTTAGCCCTCTCAAAATCAGCCAACATAATGGCCAGCATCTATCAATCATTTTATGCACTTAACTTTTTTCTTCTTCATGACAGCCCTATTTTAAAATAACAAACCTGAGGTTTAGTGAATTCTACTCTTTGCCCAAAGACCTGCAGCTGGAGAGAAGATGAGTTAGAAAGTAACCTCAGGGTGCTTCGTGTCTTCACTCACGGTGTCTTAACCCCCTGAGAGGGCAAGTCTTTACCGAGCTGCCCTCTCTCCAAACAGCAAATCAGAGAACAGAGCAAATCCTTACAGTATGTGATCTCTTGGGAAAAGCACCCTATTGAACTCTTGCCGATTAGAAACTCTGCGCACATTTCAGCATTCAGTATAGAGGAAAGGGAGAAAGTACAGAGGTAGCAGCCATAGACCCATTCTGTGGTTTGAATATTTGTCCCCTCCAAAACTAATGTTGAAATCTAACCCCTGGTATGGCAGTATTGCAACGTGGGGGCTTTAACAGTAATTGGGTCATGAGGCCCCTGCCCTCATAAATGGATAAATCCATTCAAGGATTAATGGGTTGATGGATTATCATGGAAGTGGGACTCATGGCTTTATAAAAAGAGAAAAACCTGAACTATTGATAGAGACTTTCTTAAATTTTTTTTTTAAAAAAGGAAGACCTGAACTAACAGTCGAGCATGCCCAACCTTACCAGGTGATGTCCTGCACCACCTCGGGACTCTGCAGAGAGTCCCCACCAACAAGAATGCCCTCACCAGATGTGGCCCCTCAACCTTGGACTTCCCAGCCTCCATAACTGTAAGAAATAATTCCTTTTCTTTACAAATTACCCAGTTTCAGGTATCCTGTTATAAGCAACACTAAATGGACTAAGACAGCCCATTGCCTTTAATACTCACAATATCCATTACGAATAGTATTGTGCGGAGGAGGGGAATTTTGAAACACAAACGAGTTACAAATATGCAAAGCTCCCCAGCTGCTAAGTGCAAAGTCTAGAGCTTCCAGACCACGAAATTGGAAAACTTTTCCTCCCCACCAAGACTCCTTAATAAAGATTGGATCATAAACCTCATGGAGGTTGTCCATGCTGTTGCCTTGTTTGCTCCTTCCCCACCGCACTTGGCCTTGTGCCTGGCACTTCAGCAGGTGCTCTGGGTGTGCCGGTTTCTGCTTCTCTTCCCTTTTCCTCTTTTCCTCCCCACCTTCCTTCACCTCAGGGACTTGCTTCCCTTTGCCTTAGGACAGTGGATTGAGTGGAATGAAAGACCTTCCCCAGGCCAGTCCTTCTTGGCACACATTTGCTTTGGAGTCTGAAACACCTACACACCCAGAGACGCAGGTATTGGCAGCATGCCCCTGTTTCTTCTCTCCTGGGCTCTGCTTCAGGTCACTTGCAGGCTGCGGGAAGAAAACAGGCTGGTCCCTGGTTACCTTTGTGGTCTGGCAGTGGGAAAGGAACGTGACTTTGGCAAAGGGGTCTGAAAGTCCATTGCTGTCAGCTGCGATGAGGCCCCGGGCTTGGTACATGTGAGCTCTCAGCTGAAAGATATGCCGGGCTGTGGACAGATCAGGAAAAGGGGCAGGTGTTAGTGGGCTTCTCGGGAAGAGCATGTGTGAGCCGTGTGTCTGGGTGTGATGTGCGTCTGTGTGTCTGTGGACAGATGAGAGGAGACCCCCAGCGCCCCCCTCCCCTGAGGCTGGAGTGGAAGCTGTGGAGAGAGGGAAGAGGGGATGTCTATGGGGTACTCTGGAGCCAGGCATGCTCAGCACTTTCACCGGGTTGTGCGTCTTCATCCCTGCAGCAACCCTGTGAAGTACAGGTGATGGTCTCCAGTTTTGGGATCAGGAAAATTGCCCACAAAAAAGCTAAAATACTTTCCAAAGTTTGCAGAACTAACACACACCAGAGCCTGGATTTTATCTGTGTGATTCCAATATCCTCTTCTCTTTCTAAAAATATCACATTTTACTCCCTAATAATTCTGTTTACTCTGGTGTGTGTGTGTGTGTGTGTGTCTGTGTGTCTGTGTGCATGTGTGTGAAAGGGGCTGCTCTACAGCTTTTACTTCAATAAACACAATATATGTCTCGAGTCATCCATTCACCCATTTTTCATTCAGCCAGCCAGTGCCATTTTGAGTGCCTACTGTGTACAGTTGTGGTCTTGGTCTGTAAGGATTCTCAGGTAACTAAGACATTCTCTTCCCTGGAGAAGAGCATCCAAAGTACAATGACAGGAGGCCAGGGGTCAGTGTCCTGTGAGGACACTGGCAAAGGACGTGGGGGTGGGCAGGAGCGAGCACACCTGCTCACCAGGATGGGAGGCAGGGAGAGGGCTGCAGGTCAGTGGGGAAACTCAGGTACGAGTGGAGTTAACCATATTCCTTGGCCCTGCAAGGCACCTCGTTTTCATATATACTTATTCCCTTTAACTTCCTTCCCACTCCCACTCTCTTGGCTCTCCCAAAGGCACCATGCTCAGTGTATATCTGTGCTTTTGTGTTGGCATGGGGACTGGTACACAGGAACCAATTTGAATAATCTGAATATAATTTGAATAACTCTACTTAGTCAAATTAAGGGTATAAATACCCTGTGAGCCCCCCACCCCACCGCCCTGCAATGCTACGCCCAGGCTTATCTCACAAGTCCACACAGGGACTGGTACGTGGTGACTGACCCTCCTCGTGCCTTTATTTTCTCCTTTGTAAAATGAGAGGAATAATAGTTCCTCACAGGCTCACTGTAGGGGACTAAAGGGCTGAGAATGGTACCTGGCACATGGGAAGGACTTTGAAATGGTGTCAAATGCTGGTGTGTTGTTACTATTGCTCGTTAGAACGTATCCTGCACTGGTAAGAGGCAAAAAGCACCTGTGGGCCAGTCACTGGGAAAGTAAACAGGGAAAACATCAGGGAGCTCAGTATAGCAGCTAGGAGCAAGGGATTAGAGAAATGCACAGCAGAATGGATGGATCTCAAGAATCTAGTGCTTAGTGAGGAATTATAAAACTGCACAAGATATGTAATGCAATATTATTCGTGTAAAATAAAAATATGTGCATACAAAGGAATAATTCACATTCACCAAAGCCATTCAAATAAAAAGATCAGACTCTAGGGGAGGTGGCACTGTCTTTTGAGCAGAGCCCTAAAAGATGGTGACATTTGATAGGCAGGGGTGGAAGTCCGGAGTGGCTGAAGCAGGATGAGTCAAGACAAGGTCAACATCACCACGCCATGTGGGGGCCAGGATGTAGTCTAGTTTGGCTAGAGTTCAGGGGCCCCAACAGCAGTGGTCCTATCCCTGAGGACCTAGGAGGCCTGAATGAGGCATTGACACCTACCTTAGCAGGCAATAGGGAGCTGATAGCAGTGCAGAGCTTCAGGAGCATAGAACTATGAGTCACACTAGCAATGGACAGAAGAGATGTCAGAGAGGGGACCGATAAGGAGACAACACTGCCCCCTCTGGGCAGGGAGCTTAGGGGCCAGATCTCATGCACCTGCAGAGGGGATGGAAATGAGGGTGGAGGGACATTGCAGCAGGACTTGACCCCTGACCAGCAGGGCGAGGAAGGGCAGGGAAGGCAGGGGCACCAAAGATTGTCATGAGACCCACACATGCTTCTGTCCCTCCACCCTCGATCCCATGCCACTGTCTGGCTTCATGGGGACCAGTATGGAGCCCAAGGAAGCACCAGCCATATCAGTGCCCAATCCAATCCTGCAAAGGATTTGGAAACTTAAGCACTGCATACACCCTGGTTAAGTCCAGGTACTTACAGTGCTGATTAGCTCTGATTAATTTAGGGGAACCAGAAAGGCAATTCCTTTGGACTCAGTTCTAAGTCCTCCCTCCATCCCCTGCTCTACATACACCAATAAACCCTAATGTGATAGTCTGGGTCCTGCTGACAAGAGAACCCTTTAAAATGGCAATGCTAAATGATGGAATGTTCTGCACATGGCACAAGAATTTCCCGGCAGGAGTGTGTCTAGAGATGGCCCATGTGTTCCTTAGCATGCTACACAGTTTGGCAAATTTCGCAGCTGGCCACAAACTTGGAAATGGCTCATCCTATGGGAATGTCCACCAGCCTTTCCTGAAATGAGTAACCCTGGAATTTTAGCAGACCTCACAATGGCAGCCACACAAGCAATGCACTGCACAACTCCAAGGGGTGCCATTTACTTAGTTTAGGCTTTTGTTTTTCTGAAACCTTGAGTCTTATAAGTTCCATTCCTGGGACTAACCTAGTCAGCCTCCTTGCACTTGGTCAGTCTACCTCTTGTGCTATAGCTTGCTTTCCACTTATGGCTGTTAGAGACATGTCTGATTGCCCCCACTCAAGGGCCAGAATCACCTCACTCATGTCTACACCCTCCACTAGTTTTTCCACCATGCATTCCATATATAGGTGCAAACTAATTATTTTCAGCATGAGCATTTTTTAGAGCACAAAATTCTCCAGTAGGTATGGCAAGCAGCCAAAGCCATCAATGCCAATGCCCAGCAGAAAAAGTTTATTAGGTCACTCTATGAAAACAGCACACTGCTGAGGATCAGAGAGCACTGGAAAAAGTCTCTCCTCTTCTCTGAATTGTTACTGGCTGGGACAGCAAGCATGTCCAGGTCCTTGGGTATTTAAAAATAGTGTTTATAGAAATAGGAAGATAACTTGATGTGGGTGGTTTCATCCGAAGACAAAAACTCTCAAAATGTAGGATGGAAAGCAGTAGAGAGAAAGCAGGGTTTGGAGACAGTTTGCTCCCTCATTTATTAGCTGTGTGATCTTGGGCAATTTCTAAGCATCTCTGATACATACTTTCTCCATATGTAAAATGTAGAAAGTTCCCAGGGTTGATGTGAAAAATAAGTGAGATGTTATGGATAAAGTATAGGCCACAATGCTTGGCATATGGTAGGTATTATGTATTTTCCAAAAAGACAATGTTCTTACACATTGACATTGGGCACAGAAACCATGAACTGAACCTTTGAATACAATCTACAAAATCTTGTCTTCTCTGACTACTGAGCAACTTAGATTCCACTGGCAGCCAAGGTAAACCAACATCAGAGGAGCCTTGTGCAATACAGGAAATCTGAGTGTGTAGACAGTTCTCCAGTGTTTCCAACATTGGCTTGGCTCAAACTCAACTTCAGTGGAAGCAAAGGTAAAACTGCAGTCTGCTTTATCTGAGTTCAGCAGCAAGAGATTGTGCAAACTGAAACAATTTGGAGACAGAAAGCAAAATGCAATTGTAAGACATCAATATTTATAACAAAATTTAAGACTGTATCAAGATGTAAACATGATGGCACTCAGAGAAAATAACTACATAGAAAAAACAATTTCATAAAGCATGCTGAATTTCCAAAAGCAGCCAAGCCAAGACCCAAGCAGAAGAAACATGAATGACCTCACCAGTACTGGTCTGTACTGGGTCACTACTGAGAAATGTGAATGCCTGCTGTTTATGTGTCAAAACCCCAATGCCATGGAAAAACAAAATATGCCTTAATTCCACTGGTCATATCAGCACAAGAATTTACTGATGTTTCTTTAAAAGACATCTTCTGCTTAAAATGCAAACTCAACCTACGTAGTCTGCCTGCAGAGAAACTCAAATTGCTTCCTCTCCATTCACAGAAAAAAATGTTTATTCCAGATGTGTTTAATGACTTAACTTTATTCCTTTTAGAGGAAACATTAGAAGATAAGGAAGAATACACGGAAAATGTATTATAGAAGGCAAATAAGTTGATCTTAAAATAAAGTGCAATCAACTCATGCATGCTGCCCACCTGTCTTCTCAGAAGTCCACCTAAGACATCGAATGACCCTTTGCCCTGTGGGCACCATACCTTGGTAGAGCAGGTTGGCTGGGGGGTGATTAGTGCCAGCCACTTTGGAGGGCATTTCTGCTTCATAGCCTGCTGGCAAGTTGTCCAAAGCGGCACTGGAGTGTCTGGTGGAGCCCAGCCACAGGTACACATCGACTTTTGCTTGCACTGACCAACCAGTGGGCCGTTTTCCAGGAAGCTGGGGAAAGGTTGCAAGGAAGAATTTCTGTTAGTAGGAGACAATTAAGGGCCTCACTCCTTGAGAAAAGAGGTCCTTCCTGGAGACACACTTGGAGGCATGTTCCGAGAGCAGTTCTCAAGAGCTCTTCTTAAATCAAAACGAGAGGAATGGCCCCAGTTGCCTCAATTCATAACTCCAGAGGAGCGTCCAGGTGTAGTGGGACCTGAAGCTTAATCATGCACTGTGATAAGCTCTTCAAGCCCTAGATCATTTAAACCTAATAGGTAGATGTGTTTATTGCCACCATTTCTAGGGGAGGAAAATCTGACTCAGAGAGATTAAATAAGTTACCTAAGATCACTCAGTTTTTGACAGAGCCAAGACTCAAGCCCAGAAGAGATGATTCCAAATCTACACTCTTGACTCAGACCCCCATAGACTTCCCCTTCATCACACTGAACTGAAATCTCCTTCCTGAAACTTCCAATGGCCTGGAGTTCTCTTTGCCTCATTCAGAAGAAACTCAAGGGGTCTTCCGTCAGTCAGGCCTTCACGTGCTTGAAGGAATCTACCTGGCCTACTGTGTTTTTCTTCCTGGCTAAATACCTATAATTCCTTCATCCCTTCCTCGTGCAGTGTGGTTGGTTTCTGATTCCCTTACTACTCTACTAATTCTCTTTTGAATGTGCTCAGATTGATATGTATATATTTATGCCTGAATTTCTGTGCTTATATTTGTATTAGTGTGTGTGATATGAGTGTGTACAAGGAGTGTGTGCATGTACACATGTATGTGTGTACACATGTGTATGCTTGTACATATATATGTGTATATGCATATGTATGTGCAGAGGCATGTATTCTCAGGATCTGAAGGACACAACTCAACAGTGTGTCTCCTTTGTTTCCCAGTCACCAGGATTAGAGCACTCTCTGCCCTCAGCCAAGGAGTCCCAGGGCCCAGCCCTGGCTGCATTCAGGATTGCTGGCAAGGCTATCATCCCAACAGCAGCCATGGCACTTTGACACACTGCTATTTCTCCAGATTTTGTTGACTCTTCTATGTGCCTCTTCTTAGTGTTTCTTGGAATTTCCTGTCAGTACTTTCCTCTCTCTCCTATGCCACTTCCTTTCCACAGTGGATCACCAAATCCTAACATAAAAGGCCAGAACTTGCTCTCTCTGACAATTTTCAAGTCCCTTGTGAAGAGCCTCGGAATCCAAAATTGAGCATGGCTGTTTGTTTGCCTTTCAGGCTTGCTCTGTGGGTTCCATAAACAGATTTTGAGCAACTCGATTTAGCAACTGCTGCAAGTGCGGCTGGGCCCTTGCTGAGGGAGTGGGGGCAGGAGGCTGCCGAGTGACTAAGACTCAGTCCTGGTCCTCCCTCCAAAGCTCACAGGGAAGCCGACTTGCATTCACTTACTCAAACGCAAAGACAGAAAATGCTGAGGGAGCAGCGAAGCAGCCGGTATTTCTACCCTTTCTTTAAGATTTAAATATTCACCTGGATTTTAACTACTACTTTGGAGTTAGATCCCAGAAACAGAGGAAAGTGTGTAAACAAAGATTTGAGTAATATGAGCTAATATATTTAGTGAGTGCTTACTCCATGCCAAGAATGGGACTAAGAGCTTTCAAAAAAGAAGAAATCACAACCAGTGAGTATGGCAGAGGATGAGATAGACAAGGCCAAAGAATCTTGCTCAGTATGTGGAGGTGTTGACATTTTATTCTTTAGGAAGTAGGATGCCATCATTTTTTGAGCTCAAAAAAATCTAAATAAGGTCATTTTGTTGTTGGTAAAGGCAACCACTCTGTAACCTGTAATTTTAAAAATTATATTAAGACAAATGATCCTCAATCCATCACTTCTCTGGTAATAATAGCCAAAATGTATTATTAATACTTATTTAATAAAATAAATATTTATGGAAAGACTAAGGTTAATTTTTTGCAATAAGAGCAATCTCCCTGCCATTTGCAGACATCACTGGGCCATCAATTCATAAAAGCAGGAATTTTTGTCCCCACGGCCTGAAAGAGTGCTCAACACCCAGGAAGCATGTGATAAATATTTGCTGAGTGTTCATTCTTTATTTACATTTCTAATAACAATGAATTTAAGACATGTTGAGCACTTACATTGTTCTAGGCCTTGGTCTAATGTTTCTTCCTTCACAAAGAATGCTCTAATACCTGCATGTTATTACCAAGTTATAGGTTATCACTTATCTTCACAATGACTCCATAAAATAGATACTTTAATAATGTGTATTTTAAAGGTGAGAAGACAGAGGTTCAGAGAAGTTAAGACAGTTTGTCCAAGGTCACAGAGCAAGGCAGGGTTAGAGCCAGGACTCAAACCCAGCTCTACCTGACTCCGGTGTTCCTCATACACTGTGTGCGTCTGGATTGCCTAGATGTCTGGTTAGAGTGTCAACTCTAATTCAGTCAGTCTGGAGTAGAGTTTGAGAGTCTGCATTTCTCCCTATTGACGTTGATCCTGCTGGTCTACAGACCTCGGTTTTAAGTATTTGAGCAGCAAGGCTCTTCACTTACTATACTGCATTGCCCCAAGTAGGTCTAATATTCTGTGCTTCTTAGAGTGAAACAAAACAACAACAAACAACATCATTCATTTCTACTGCTACTAAACAACGTGTGCATGTGAACTCATGGTTAGACCCCAAAACTCAGCTAATATCTGTGAAAGTGTTCCATAAGGACCACTGCTGCATTCCTAAGGTTAGCAGCTTGTACATTTCCTTAACAAATAAACAAACTGAAATTGTTGGCAAGATGATGCAGAGTGTCTCACTTAAGCATCCAAGTGGGGTTCACCCAGCATTACTGAGCAATGCCCCAGGTGCTCTCAGAACCAACATCCCCTTTTTAATTCCTTGTGCACTTCCATCCTTGTGTGTGTCTGCCTGCCTTCCCCTTCCCCCCTCTCCTTCCTCTCTCATGTGCCCTGGAAGCCTGACCAACCATGGCAAGGCCTTTCCTTTTGAGAATAGCAAGGGTAGGAAAAAAGAAAACACACTAGAGAAAAATAATTGAAGAATGAAAAAGCATGTCAAAAAACTGTGATCACCCGTGTATGAATGTTGCATGAGACAGAATGCTAAAGGATTAACCTTCCCCATGCCCCCCACCTCCCACCCACCAGGATCCTGGTGCACCCCAGCTGGCTTAAAAGGAGGAGGAAGTCCTGGCAAGTTGGAGGAAGGAGAGAGAGATGGTAATTCACACAAACTGTGCTGGAGTTGGTCAACCAGTACTAGTGAGAGGAAGGCTTGTTTGTCTTGCAGAGGATTTACTCTGCAGCAGGACCCAGAAGGGGGCATTTCGGCCACCCCTTCCTGCTGCATCCTAGGAAAGGCTGGATGGAAAACCAGCAGGCTGGAGAAGAAGAGATGGGCTCGGGAATGTGGAGAGAAGATAGGGTGGGGACAGAGATGAGAGTAAGAGGTGGGCTCAGCCCAGAGAGGCGACTCAAGGAGAAAAGAAAAGGAGGGTTGAGCCCCACATTTGGGGCTCAGTGCGCACCCTGCCCCTTTCACAAGAAGGATTTCCTTTTGATAATGAATTTCCTTTCCCACATTTCTAGCCACCAGGGCACAGTGGGGATGAGATTAAAAGGGAAAACCGTGATTTTTTGGATGGTGGGCTGAGCTGAGTTCTGCAAATTGCTCCATCATTTTTAGTATAATCATGAATATATTTAAATTAGAGATAAAGAAAGATCATGGAACCAGAGACCATGAAACCCCGAGTGCGGTTACAGATCAACCATTACTTAGCCGTGTGACTACAGATAAGGCACCTTTGTTTCCTCTGGATTAATATTCCCCATACTGGGCCTCTAGGAACAGGAGTCTCCTAAAACTTATAAATAGCTATTCTGTATGAATAAACTCGGTAAACATGGGTTTAGAAACTTAAAGATGTTTCCTGACTGCAGGACTTCTTAGAACCTTCTTCTGGTTGATGGTTCCTGTGAAACTCCAAGAGTTTCCGAGGGTACAACTGCAACCTTCTAAACATCTTTGAACATGGGGCATTTATAGAGCCGCTGGAAGGACAGCTGCTTTCTAGCATAAACTTTGAGAAAACTCTGGCCTAAAGAGTTTAGAGATTTCCATTCTATGTTTTTTCCCTACCTTCTCTTTCCCAGCTAAGAAACTGGAGTCAGCAGCAGGTGAGAGAAGTCTCCCTGGTGCAGCCCTTATTTTTTTCAGACTTACCAATTCAGTGAGGAGAAAGGGGCGTGAAGGGAGGTGGTGGGTAGGAGCAACTTAAAATCAGGGGTGACGATCAAAACAGGAATGAAAATAGTTTTGCTGAATCATCTTATCAACATGTTTCATCAGGTTGGTATAATAGAATTCAACTTGATTTAGAAAGCTGTTGCCCAAAGCAAGGCCAATGGCAAAAAGATTATATAGATAAAGAGGTAAACTGAGGCTTACCGATACATTGATAAAGATAACATACAGAGGCTGAATGCCGTAGGGCAAAAGTTCTGCATTCTCAGTTACGTTTATCCTCTGGCTTTATTTAACAACTGTTCTTTGTTCTAATTTTAAATAGTGCCAGGATACATCAAAACATTTAGGAGCGAGTAATGTTATACCAGTCTTTTTAGTATTTTTAGCACAGGGCCTTTGGAAATGATTTGCTATTTTTAAGACAAATGTGTCTTGCCTCCCTAGCATTCTTTGAATGGAGAAAGTTAAAGAAAATCCTTGATGATTGTGGTGAATGACTTGGGTGAAAAAAATTTCTTTTTTCAGTTACAGTTTTATAGCAGTAGTTTTAAAAATAATTTTACAGACGTGACAGAAAATAGCATGCAGAGTCCCAAACAGCTCACTGGATATGAAGGGGACACACAGCTACGTCAATGATCTCTGCGAAGCTGGATGTCCAGTTGTTTGAGAGCTAGCATTTATTGAGTGATTACTCTGGGTGAGGCACAACTATGTGTTCTTTGTTTGCATTTATTCACTGAATCCTCATAACCATCTCCATTTGATGGGTGAAAAATAGGATGAATATCCTTTATCCATTTGAAGGTTGAGAAATGTTAAGTAACTTGCTCAAGGTCATGCAGCTAGTAAATATTGGCCCTGGAATTCTCTTATGGGTTGAATTGTGGTCCCCCAAGATTCATATGTTGAAGTTCTAATCCCCAATACCCAGAATGTGAACTTATTTGGAAATACGGTCAACGCAGAGGTAAGTAAAGTTAAAATGACATTGTACTGGATGGGCCCTTAATCCAATATGACTGGTGTCATAAGAAGAATGCCATGTGAAGAAACAGACACACACAGGAGGAATGCTATGTGAACACTGGCGTTATGCTGGCACAAGCCCAGGAACTAGCCAGAAGCTAAGAGAGAGGCCTGGAACAGGTCCTTCCCTAACACCTCCAGAGAGAACGTGGCCCCGCCGACACCTTGATCTGGAACTTCTAGCCTTTCAAGCTGTGAGATAATAAATCTCTGTTGTTTACTCCAGTTAGTTTATGGTACTTTGCTACATCAGCCCTAACAAACTAATACTAATTCCAACCTAGATTCACCTTATGTCAAAGCCCATGCTTTAAACTATTATCCCATACTGCCTCTCATGCTCAATAATATGGGTCCTTCTGTCTGTAACATTTGACAGTCACATCTACAGCAGCCCCTCGAAGTTAGATGGCACGTAGAGACGATCTAATGGGGACACGCACTACCATGGTTATATCAAATAGTTGTTCAGTATCTGCTGACAATGCACAGGGTGAACAAAACATTATGGACTTCCATTTAGGGAACTATTTCCCTGTCGTGTCTGTCTTTGTGGAGCCTTATTTTGTCCTCTGGAATCAATCTCTTTCTTTCTTTCTCTCTCTCGCCTCTACACTACCCCCTCACCAAACACACACACACGGTAGCCCTACAAACACTGACAGACCTCTTTTATGCTGTCAGATCTTCTCTTCTCAGCTCAGCATCACTATCTCTTTACCTGTGCCTCACATGGCATGCCTCTGAGCCTTCTCACACTCCCTCTGAGGCAGTAGAAGAATAGTACGTGATAGCAAGAAAGCAGAACTGAAATTGTGAGGACAGTCAACTACAAGTTGGGAAAATTTAATTGTCAAACCATACTCTTGTTGCCAGTCACTGGTAAGAGTTAAGGCTCCGGACCACATTTTTCCACATATTCACTCATTTCTACTTACTGGGATAAAAATTTCTTTGTAGTAAAGGTAAAATACTTGGGGTCTCCAAGAAAGGTTCAGATCTTGAGCTACAAATAGTAGAATCCACTCTTGAGTCATCTGGGGACCCTGTCTTTATGAAGGAAGGACCCCAAAGTTGAAAAGACTCACATTCCTACAATTTAAAGTTACCACGAATCCTGAACTAGCAGTTCTATTCCTCTTGTAATTTTTTTTGAAACTATTTTTAAAATATAGGTGAACTTATGTGAAAAGATGCCAGGGACAAATTACACAAGAGAAAAGGTAATGAAGAAACAAATAGAAAGATGTTCATTCTTACTAGTAATCAAAGAAGTAAAAATTAAAGTAACCTTGAGGTATACCCAAGGTGAAAAAGAAACTTCTATGTGTACAGTGATGTAACCATTGGAAAGTTTCTGCCTCAAGCTGGTCTCCTGAAGTGCAATTCAAATCAAGAGGGGGCAAGATGCTCCGGGTGTTCTCATACCTTTGAAGGCATCCAGCAAGAGTCAAGACACGAACATACACTAGAAATTCTGAGCCACTCTGGAAAAACAGAAATCTCCCTTCATTTAATCAAGAAAATGGCGCAGACTTACTTTGAGGAAGTGAGTTTTCATCTTGCCGCAGTGTTTGCCCATCTGCTCCGCGACAGGGGAGTAGAGCAGGTCTTTGGAGGGGATGCGGGCGTATGCCACTCTCTTGTTGTTGCTGAGCATCCAGATGAAGACATCGGGAATGGTGTGTTGGGGCTATGGGAACAGAGGGGAAGGTGATTTGACAGGTTAGTACCAAATGGATGCACTTCCAGAGTTTTGTTATCTTGAAACAGTCCCTCTTCTGCAAAACAAATTCTATGACTGAAACCATGTAGGTACTTAAACATCTATGCGATCAAGCAAGTTAAGTGCAGCTTCCTTGAGAATAGAGTCTTTGGCCAGGAATTGAAAGTACGTATTAACTCACATGCCACGTGGCTCCTTGTGCTATGATGACATGCAAGTTGGACCCATGATTTGACTGGCGTCTTTGGTGGCCTACTTTTCTCTGTTTGTACAACTTCCCATGGATTTTTTTCCCCCAAACTTGTAATAATGATCTATCTTCAAGCCCCAGACCTCCTCAGAACCAGGTAACATTTCCAGAATATTCCAATGAAAAAGCAAAAATGAAAATCCATCAATGTCTTTGAATGACTTTCTATTTGCTCTTAAGAAAGGGAAAGTAATTCTACAAGGAACTTTATACCTGTCATATGATTTTCAAGTATGTTAGCCCCATTTGGGGTGGTTATTCAGGAGAAACTTGACTAAATTGCACAGGAAATTGGAATTTAAAGTTGAGCTAATCAGAATAGGAAGTACAAAATTCCATGCCAAGTGGCCCATTATGTTATGAGTGTTTGAAATGCACATTTCTGAACCAATATACCTATCAAAACAAAAGGAGGTATATTACTATAAACTAGGTTGTGACATTCCTGGGCTGGAAGCAGATGCTCTGTCTTTCTGTTCTCTAATGCTCAGGTATAATTGGTACCCAAAGGGGGCATCCTTTCTCTCTTGATACAGAAACAGAGACGCAAGGATGGAGATTTTCCTGGACAAGAGTTGGTCAGTCACAGATTTGAAGCCCCGTTGCCTGGTTTGAACCTTCTGCGTGCTTATTAAAATTCCCACGTCTAATCACTGCCTATCTCACTGCTTATTATGCCTCCAGGGAGTGACTGATTTGCAACAAGAATTACAACTTTCGAGAACAACAGAAGCCGTACATCTGTACCTCTCCCTGAAATCTTCCCACACAAATCTCTGTTTAAGAGGTTTCTATACATTTATATTTAAGAGGTTTCTACTCCTTCAAGAAGGAGTTCCAGTATCTGACAGAGCAACTATGAGGGCCTTTTTTTCCCAGATCATTCTAGAGGTCACCAGAAGACACTGTTTACAACTCACTTTAAAATGAGAAGCTGTTTTGACCTTTACTGGATGTGAATTTACATCCTCTTATACTTGAAAAACTATCAAAGTTCCTGTGCTTATCGTGACTTCACTTGAGTCCATTAGGGACTATGCTTTTTATTTTGCTGAATACTCAGGCTTTGCAAAAAATCAATAAAGCTGCAGATGTTTGGCTTAATTTAAAAATCTCTTCTCTCACCTCTAAACTAATAGTGTGTGCTCAGCTCAGCAAGGCTAAGGAGAAAACACTTATCTATCTTTCACCCTTACCAAACACCCAAGCCTCACTGGAAGACATTCAGGCTAATCTCCCAGGTGAAGTTTGCCTTTAGAGTGGATTACCTCATCAACAAGAAAGCGGATTTTTTCCACAAAGTTTTGGGCTTCATGGATCATTTCATTAAGAGATAATTTTTTCTTCTGCTGCTGAAGGATTCCCTTGGCCTCCTTGGACATTGCCTCCTAAAACAAGACAAGAGTCAGTGTAGATCTTTCTGGAAATCTGGGCAACAAGCACCGTCCTGTTGCTGAAGAGACCCGAAGGTCCTTGTCAGCGCCACACCGAGCCACTCATGTGGGCCGTTCTTGGGTCTGCCACTTACTGGAAATTTTGTAGGACCGTGGAGGCAGTTAGTATCATCTCACCTTCATTTGACAGATGAAAAGCAGAGGTCCCAGAAGGGTCAGAGGCTTGTCAAGTTCACATAGCTGGTTAGCCAGGACCTAAATCCAGGTGTTCTGATACCTAACAACAACAGCTATAATAATAGCACCTGAAATGTATTGAGCTGTTACTCGGTGCCAGGCCATCTTCTAACCACCATATTAATCCTTGGTTGCTCCTCGTAACAATCTTACGAGGTAGGTGCTGTTATTCCCATTTCACAGCTGAGGAGATAGCAGTGCAGCTACTAAGTGGCAGAGCCAGAGTTGACTCCCATCTGAGTCCAGGGTCCCCATCCTCAATCACTGCACTCACCACCCCTTCCCAGAGATATGGTGGATGCGTCCAGACCAAGAAGATATCACTTGAGGAGCACTGCCAGGGAGCTCAGTATGAGTGGTTGGAACATCCAAAAGTGTTTATTTTGATTCATTTTTTTCAGCCCACATTTACATGCTTAGGAAAAAAACAAACTCTTTACAGCTACTTCTAAAGCCCTGTGTGAGTTGGTCCTGCCTACCGTCTGCTTCATTTTATGACATCCCTTCCTCACTCACGGTGCCCCCAGCACACTGGTCCTCAGAGCTCCTACACCTAGAACATGCCGGGTTTGGTCCATCCTAAGGCTGGTACGCTTAGTGCTTCCTCTTGCTCATATGTTCTTCCCAGACTCCACATGGTTGGTTTCTTCTCAACTTACATGCCATCCCTGTATTACATTCCCCCATGTTTTCCTGATCACCATGGTTTTTGAAATGTCCTTCATAGTCAGAACCTGTAATCATTTTTATGTGCTGGTTGCTTACTTGTCTATCTTCTGTCTTCACCACTAAAATGTAAACTTCACTAGGACAGGGACCTCCTCTGTCTTGCCCTCACCTTGTATTGTCAGTGCCTAACAGAGTTCCTGACACATAGCAGGTATTAAATACTATGGAATGAATGAACCACTCAAGTTCCTCAAGGACAAGCACCAAGTACTTCCAGCTTTGTGTTCCCAGCACAGTGTCTGGCACATAGGAAGCCTTCTGTTGATGTTGATTGGAAAAATTGAATACCTGCTGTCTACCAGGCACTGTGCTGGGAGCCATGGTCTGAAACTGGGGGAGGACATAATGCTTCCTTTCCCTGAGACTTTGACAATTTGGTGAGGTGAAAACAATACATGCAAATAATTAAAATGTGCAAAGCATTATGGTACTAGGCAGAGGCAAAGCTGGTTTCATGGAGGATATGACTTTTGAGTTGAGTCTTAAAATGTGAATAGAATTCATCAGACAGAGGGAACAATTACACACGAAGGTGTGTGATCAGCAAGGGTTACTCAATATTGTTGGAACATGGATATATGGAAGGGACTAATGAGGGGAAAAATTCGGATTCTAGGTTGGAGCCAGACATTGAACAGCCCTGCATATCACGCAAAAAGAATTTGAACTTTATCTTATGAATGATTGAGAGTATCCAATAATTTTTTAAGCAACAGTGATCTGAACAGGCTTGTGTTTTAGCAAGACTATTCTGGTTGTGGTATGAAAGATGGATTGGCGGAAGACTGCTGTAATAGTCTGGGACAGAGATGCTAAGGAACTCAGCTTAGGGAGTGGTTCTGGGGAGGAAGAAGTGGAGTCAGTTCTAAAGTCTTTAAGGAGCAGAACTGACAGGACCTGGGGTTGACCTGACTGTTGAAGTTGAGGGATAAAGAGTCTGCACTGTCTGGTTGGGGCAGTAAGTGTAGCTGGCAGTGCCAACACAGAATGTGGGACAAATTTAGACAAGGTGATGGGTTCAGTAAGATAGAGTCTGAGGTGATGTGAGCCAAGCATAGAGATGTCCACCAGAAGGTCGGAAATACAGGTCTAGAGATGAGGAAGGAGACCTTTCAATATGAAGATATTGAAATTGTGAGCTTGTTTAGGCCAGGGACTGGCAGACAATGCAAAGACGGAGAACCCTGCAGAGAACATGTCATGGAGGGACACTGAAGAGAGCACTTCAGTGCTGAGGAGGAGCCAGCACAGGAGGAAGGTCTTACAGATGGCGGGAATCTGGCCTCCCCTAAATGTTCTGAAGGACAGAAAAGAAATATTTTGGAAAGAAGGATGAATGAGGCATTAGGAGACTTGTGTTTTAGCCTCTGGACTACAACTAACTAGCTGTGACCTTTAGAAAATCTGTTAATCCCTCCTAATCCCACTCATTTCTTTAAAATGTCCCTGAGAAGTCAAACACTGAGTAATTTTCTTTGCAGAATTATCAAGGCATCACACAAAATGTCCCTTGGTGCCATTGCTGGAACTGGAGTTACAGGTGAGATAATTCAGGGTCTGACTTGGTCTGGCATTTCCAGTCGGAATTCGTCAAACAAGGACTGAGCATCTACAAGGCACCCAACATGTGTGGGTCTCCAGGACACAGAGGGTATCGATACTGCCCTGCTCTCAAGAAGTGCTTCCAGTTTTCAACACAACACTTAATGGGTGGAACCCAAGGACAGGGAGATTAGCTATTTATTTTGGTTTCTTGGCTTGTGGGGCAGATGACCAAGCGAGTTTATGATCTTCACAAAATATAAGGATCAAGAAAATGAGCCCTGGGGAACTCAATCAGAATAGGAAGTAGGACCTGTGGGCTTGTAGCTCACCTTTGTAAACCTTCAGTAAATGCTAGCTTCTTTCCAACTCAACATATATTCTCTTCTCACTCTTGTCCCTACATCACACAAATGTATGACCTTTAAACCTTAACCTCATCTGGTCTATGACCTATGCCTCATGCATGAGGTTTATTTTTAAAGCACATGCTTTAACTGTGTCCAAAGTATAAATAGATTTCCACATACCAACTCCTGCCAACAGAGTGTAAGTCGTTTCTTATCTAAAGTGGTTTGGTTCAACATCTTGGGCTTCTTTTCTGCTTCAGAGATAAAGGCACTATAAAAGAAGAATAACAATTTTGAAACCTACTTAGTGAAAATCCATTTATATAATTCCAGAGATTTGCAAATACACTTTCTGCAATACAGTGGAAAGCTGATGAAGCCACAGAACCAAGATTTTTAATTTAGGATTAAGCAATGACGTTCTAACTTTTCTAAGAGATAAAATGAGAATTGGAAATGATGCCCATATCCAACATTAGTTCTGGGAAATAAATGTTTGTTTCTCCACATTACCTTTTTTTCAATATATATCCATTGTGATTGCTATTAAGATTCTTTTTTTTTTTTTTTAAGACAGAGTCTTGCTTTGTCACCCTGGGTAGAGTGCAGTGGCATCATTGTAGCTCACTAAAACATCAAATTTCTGGGCTCACGTGATCCTCCTGCCTCAGCCTCCTAAGTAGCTGGGACTGTAGCACACATCATCATGCCCAGCTAATTTTATTTTCTACTTTTAGTAGAGACAAAGTCTTGCTCTTGTTCAGGCTGGTCTTGAACTCCTGACCTCAAGTGATCCTCCTGCCTTGGTCTCCCAGAGTGCCAGGATTACAGGCATGAAGCCAATCTCTAAAATTCTTAACAAAGAAAACAATAATACAGTTTTCCTTCATTTTAAAAATTTAAAACACACAAAAACTTTCCTAAAATGTTAAGCAAATATTTTAGACTCAATACTGAGATATGTCCCCACATTTTGAAAACTGTACAAAGGACTGAATAGTAACATTTTTTGGAGATGAAGTTACAAATGTGTTCAATAGGAAAACAGTAAAGATTATGACTACAATTTAAGAAGAAATATAAACAGCCAAAAAACTTCAGGAAATAACTTCACTTATAAGAAATGAGTAATATTCAAGTTTGGTGAAAATGTGGGGAGATAGATAGCTATTTTTCTATACTATTGTAGCAGAGTGTAATTCGTTACAATGTTTTAGAGGCTATTGGACAGCACCTATCAAAATTTAAATGTGTACATAATTTGGCTCAAAAATTATACTAGAATTCTTATCCTTCAAAAATAACTGAACAATTTGGCAAGAATAAGGTTACACAATAATGTCTGTTGTAGCATTGTTTATAGTAGCAAAATAAGGGACCAGTTAAATATATCACTAGGGACTAGTTAAATATACATGACACATCCATGTGATTGAATATTGAGGATGTCTGTTCCTTGTTCCCGTAGAGAGATGCCTGTGATATATTATTGAGTGAAAAAGCAACTGCTTAGCAAAATGTGAGATATCATTTGTGAAGAAATATGGTACTTTCATGAGTGTGTATGTATTGAGGGTGTGTGTTTGCAAATCCACAGAAAAATCCAGCAGGATAAATAAAAGTCTTCTCTCCGGAGAGTAGGATTGGAGAGAGAATTGAGACAAACGCTTCTACTTGATACATTTCTTTTTTTTTTTTTTTTATGATGAGCATGCAGTCCTTCTGTGACGAAAACATCAATTATAAAGGAAATGAAAAGGAAAATCTAAGATGCCACAACTCCCAGTGAGAGGAAAGAAAGATCCCATACCAGGATCTGCCTGCTGGCAGTTGGAAGCCTCACCAGAAATTCTCTCTGAGCATATTAGTAAAGTTACATTTTCTCTGAGTTTTTAAAAAGAATAATAAAGCTTATATTTTGAGGACAGAATCTTGTTGCCCCATTCCTGCCTTTCCTAGAGGCACAAGGAATTCCCTTCCACTCTGCGGAATGGACCAGTCCAGGTAGAAGTGGCCGACACTTCTGATCTCTTTCTTTTCCCCACAGGGGGAAAATAATTATTTTCCCCATCAACAGTGGATTAAGCAACCACAGCAGGTGTTTGTACTCATTCTCCATCTTTCAGCCCAATCTTCCTGCTGGCTGTGGGCAGCCTCCTCACCTCCATGTGGCCAGTGGCCTGTCCCTGCTGGGGAAAGCTCTGCAAGTCCAGCTGCTCAGCTATGAACAGGCATGGGGAGCGGGAAGCCCACCTGACCTCCGGTCCAAGCTGCTTTCTTAAATCCAAGTTTCTCAAATATAAAACTAACATTGTGATTTCTGTCTGGCCCTCATAAATATTTTTTCATTTGGTTGTAAACTTGAAGAAAAAGGGGCATGATTATCATCCCAAATAATCCCCTGATATAGAAAAGTTATTGAACTATTAATTTGCTCAGTTTCTAAAAATATGACACTCTGAAGCGTTTTAAAGCTACTTAAAGAGAATTGCAGGTGGCACTTAGCTCACAGCAGGAGTAGCACTAATATATATAGCTTTTATAATGAAAAACAGAAAAGAAATAAAGATGGAAAAACTACCTATTTATTTCTTTGCTTTCTTTTGTGTGTGTGTGTGTGTGTGTGTGTGTGTGTGTGTGTAAACTAAAAATGGTTGGATAGTTGAGAGACTGGGAAAGACAGAATTTATAAAGCAGAACACTGGAATTTAGCTGTCTCCTGCCTACTGGCTCTTGCCTTCCATCAAATTAATTTCCATTCTCTTTCCATGAATTCCACCACGACAAATTCTCATTTTTGTGCAAATCTCAACCTGGTTAATTTCAAGAGTTGGTCCTGATTGCTTCTTTATGGGGTCAGCAGTCTCTCAGCTGATGCTCAGTGAGTCCCACCTCCTGTAATTCATGCCACTGTGTAATCCGCTCCTGTTGAATGTGGCCTGGACCTAGCGACTCTCCTCTGACAGAATAGCCAAGAATGATGGGATGTCACTTCCAAGATTAGGTCACGAAAGACTGTGACTTCCATCTGGTGGGCACGTTCTCTCTGCCGCTTCTTGCTTGCTTGCTCTGAGGAAAGCAGCTGGCACGTGGTGAGGGCAGCTTGGAGAGGCCCGCGTGCAAGGAATCGAGGGTAGCCTCTGACCAACAGCTACCAAGGACCTGAAGTCCTCAGTCTGACAGCCCACGAAGAACCTAACTCTGCAAATAATCGCGTGAGTGGTCTTGGAAGTGAATCCTTCCCAGCTGAGCCTTGATATGACTGCAGCCCCAGTCAATGCCTTCATTGTGCCCAGAGAGAGGCCCCCGTCCAAAGGACCCAGCTGAGCCACACCTGCATTCCTGACTCACAGAAACTGGCAGATAATAAATATTGTGGTAAGCCACTGAGTTTTGAAGGAATTTGTTATTCAGTAATAGACAATTATCCACGCTACTTTTGATCTTTTCTTATATTATCTACCACCTGGAATAGAGTTATTAATTGGTGCTTATTGATTTGTTCTAATGAAAAATTCTGTTAAATAGTGTCAGAGTGCAGAAAGCAATTCCCCAAAATAGGGTGCTCCAGCATGCTGAGTTCTTCGACAGTTAAAGGCCTCAGAAATAAGCCTCAGAACCAAGGTCTCTTTCTGACCTTCCCCACACCTCTCTGTCTCTCTGATCTTCTTTTCTGATGCACCAAGAGGGACTTTCTGGAATTTCCTATCTAACTAAGAAAGCTTAAATGCAATTGTCTTAAGACTCCTTCCCTAGAGATCTCATCAAATAACCAGGAAAGATCAACCACTCAAGAAGAAAGAGATGGGGCATCCTCACCATGCCCAGACATACTTTCCTTCTATTCTTCCACAGGCAGCTCCAAGAGATCAGCTGGACTTAATCTGCATCATAAGACAACTTTGTTTCTGTGCAGCTCCATCCCTCGCCATCCCATAATGTCTGCCTCCCACCTTCCTTCCAGTGCATTCATTCTCCCCAATAATAATTCTCCCTAAACATACTGTCTCTCAAAAGAATTATTTTCATTCCCCATCTCTCCCTTCCTCTTCCCCCTCTCTGTACCACACTGGGTAATTGCATAATCACTCTGTGATTCTCCCCTGTGCACACTAATAACTTTGGATGCCTTTTCTCCTATCAATCTGCCTTTTGTCAGTTGAATTTTAGCAAACCTTCAGAGTGTGAAGGAGAAGTTTCCCATTGGTCCTTATAATAATATTTGGTATAACTTATCCATCTAATGGTCAAATAGTCACTGAGTATCTACCAAATACAAAGCACAATGCTGGTGTGAGACTAAATAATTCAGATTTAAAGCTGTTAGAACATTAAATTATTCTCAGCCTTGAGAGGAACATGGCTATGTAGCTTGAGTCATGTAGCATGCAGTTGCAACTTCTACTTTTTTCTGAAAAAGGTTAGGAATGACCAAGCAGCACCCAGGGATAAGATGTCCTCAGAACATTACTCCTCGTCATGGAATAGCAATCTTCCTTGGAATATAGCAAGCTGTACTAATCAAACTGCTGTAATGTATGCACTGGGCTTGTACAGAAAGCATTGCAACCCTGCTAAAACTGTTTCTGTCTATATGGGTGACACTTTAGCTCCCTCACTTTGGGGCACTGACTCCCATCCCTTTGGAGTCTGTATGTCTTGGGTGGTCATCCTCAAGCTCTGTGCTTGAATAAACTCTATACTGAATCATGTTTTATGAATCTCATTATTTAAGGTTGACACTGGCCACTGACACTACTAGTATTTTTCTTTTTTCACAAATAATTTCTGCAATAAGTCTTTCTTTTCTTTTTCCCACCTTTGGTTTATGTTTTAGTTGTTTAAGTGTCAGAAAGCAGTAGTTAGCCCATAAGCACCAGCTAAATTACTGAACAAAATGAAGATGGATATAACACTATAAAATGCCCATCTGAAATGCATGTGAAATCGACTATTTCCTCAAGGTAATTAAAAGCTGATTCGAGAGAAGCTCATCTTCGCCTATGCCAACTGTCTCTCCTAGTACCTGCTTTGACTGATGAAGTCACTGAGAACTGTTTTCATCTTCTCTTCCGGTGCCTCCTCTGAAATCTTGATCAATTCTTTCACTTCTTCTATACTTTCTTCCTGAAAGCAAACCACAAGGATGGAGAGATGAGGGGTTGGAATGAGACTTGTGTAGAGATACTGATTGTAACACCCCAGAAATAATATTTAGCTAATTTTTCATTTTGAAAATGAAGGAAGATTTTCTTATGCTTTAACTGAAAAATGCTACTGCATTCTAACTTTGAACCTTCCTTTCCTCATGTGGAGTTGATCTAGTTAAAAGTCTTCTCTTATATTGTTCAAACTCATTTTTTCTGTTACAGACCCATTCACTGAGTACCATTTATTTAGAGTCTACCCTCTGGCGAAAGCTTATGTCATGGGGAATATCTAACAATGTAGATTAATTAGATACAATTACCAAAAACTTCAAAAGCAATGTTCAAATCAATTTGTTATATAGGAATATAACCATATTGAATAAACTCTGAAATTAAAGGACTACCCATTCTTCTGACTATATGAGTTTTGGCCAGGGAATGGTGCAGGATGTATATGGCAATGGCTATATGCTTGTCTACTTAGTAATTTCACTTATCCTTTTGGGCCTAAATTCTAAAATTCCATTCAGTGGCTTAGAGGAAAATGGTGCCCAAGGGGACTTGTACATGCTGCTATTGCTTTAACAGAATTTTCAAAAACTATATTCTCTGCCACATGCCAAAGTTTGGTGCCTGGGGACATATGTTCCCTTCTTTACACTTTCACTACAGGAGCAGGCAACATTGTGGAGTGGTTAAGGATTTGGGCTCTGGGGTCAGACTGCCCTAGTCCAAATCCAGGCTCTACCGCTTACAAATAAACTATCCCCTTAATGCTCAGTTTCCTCGTCTATAAAATGGGATAATAATAGTACCCAACTACAACACTGTAGAGGGGTGCAAACATCTTCAAACAGCGCTGGGTGGTTAGTAAACATTCAGTCATGTCTATCACGGTTATTGCCTGTGATATGCTAAGCCTGGCACTGAGAAAGGAATTAGAAATGAGTGCTACTATGGCCTCTAGGAAAAATTCTTATTTGTTTTGTCAAGACTCTTGAAGATAAACTATCTGTTCTGTCTGAAGGAGAGGCAAGACCAACCTTACAAAGAGAGTCAGTGGCTTCCACATGGTGTGACCCAAGACCAGGCCTCCCCAACGCTTTCAGGAGGGATAAGACAAGAGCTGCCTGGTGAGCTGTGGGGGGCAGAGAGTAGAGGATACTCGCCATGAGATGAGTGGGAGGAGGAGGGAAGAGTTCACAAAGAGGTGGTGCCAGATCCCAAAGAAATGGAATTCCCAAGTTTTCTCTCTTCCCCGGGGGTCAGGTGGGAGGACCTAGCATTTATTGTATTTTGGCACTATTTTAAATACTTTCACACATTCAATTCTACACGTAATTATTTAACCCCTATCAGCTACCAGATATTATGCTAAATGCCATAGAAATGGTGGGAAATAGTTATTGAACAAATAAACACACAAATAAATTGAAATTACGGTAAGAAGTCCAAAGGCAAAGAACAGGGTGTTATGGGAGAGGATAAGGAGGAGGAAGGGGTCAGAAAGCTTCTCTGAGGAAGTGCTTGAAACTGAACCCTGGAGGTTGACTGGGCACCACAGGAGGAGAACGGAGGGAAGAGCAGCCCAGGTGGAGGGAGGTGGAGGAAACAGCATGCTGGTGGCTTTGAAGCTTAAGGGAACTTGGTTTCTTCAAGAAACTCAAAGGAGACCAGAGTGGCTGGAATAAAGTAAGGGAAGAAGAGCATGGGGAAGATGGGGCTGTAGACAACGCAGGGCTTGATCTTATACAGAACTGTCTCCATGTTAAGGACTTAGAATTTTACATTAATTGAAGCCAGGACCTATCAATTTTGTGAGAAAGTCATCAATCTCCTGCCCTATGGAGATTAGGAAATCAGCTTATACCTAGGTCCTGTAACAGTAAGAAGCAAAGTAGGTGTGTGAATTCAGAGAGCTTGATTTAGAGTACAGGGATTTTGCAAAATGTACCCTCATTCCCCCGGATCCATGTGGTAGGATCCATGTGCCTTCCAAATGCAGCAGCTTCAATTCATTTGTATATAAACTGAGGTCAAGTTCCTCTACCAGGTGGATAAAAAAAATTCCTTTTACCCCCAGTTTCCCAATCGTCAGATCCATCACCTGTCAAAGTCACCTACCAGGAGGTCCGCCATTTTCTCCAGCATGTTGGACCAGTGCAGCCTGAAGGTCTGGTCTCCCCAAGAGCTGACGAAATAGACACAAGGCTTCTTAGCATCGAATGGTAAATAGTTGTAATTCCTGTGAAAACACATTAGGTCTGGAAGTTAGTTGGCAGTCAGTGTTTTTCAGGTAATCCCAGTCATACATTCATGTTTTGTATATTCTAGGTGGGATGGGCGAGGATTGGTGAAAAAGTATCAAACTGTTAATACCATCTTTAGTCTGTACTTAGGGACTTGTGAGAAATGAACAATAGTATGTGGTTACAATGGAGAGATATTCACAGCTACCAACAGACCTAGGGCAAAGCTTAGAAATGATTACCAGAGGGTGTGATGTATCAGGCAAGCCTTCTTCAACGATGGTTTTAAATGGAAGAGGAAGGAAATGAGGAAAATTGACTTTTTTTTAAGTATCTATATGCCAGGCACATGTAACAATCAAGTGAGATAATGTGAATGCATCTGTAAACTGAAATTGCTGGAGAAATGTAAGAGAATAATAATATTATTAATGAGGGTAAAGGTATATGTCCCAAACTAAACTCCAGCATTCCACAGCTTGCCATTCATCCATTCTTTCTTCCAGTCATTTTTCCATCCACTCATGCATTCATCCATCCTTCCACCTCACCATCCTTCCATTCATCCCTATCCATTCATCCATCCCTATCCATCCATTCATCTCTATCCATCCATCCATCCCTATCCATCCATCCATCCATCTATGCATCCTTCCTTCCATCTATCCTTCTATGCATCCACCCATCCTTTCATCCACCCACACATACATACATCTTTCCATCCATCCATCCATCCTTCTATCCATCTATCCACCCATTCAATATTTATTGTTGCCAAGCATTGCTAATAATAATACAGAGGACTCACTGGGCTAAGAAGGGACAAGAGGGGTAGCAAAGTCACTAAAAGGAGAGCCAAAAGGAATGTTTGAGAGTGACAGCTGGAAATGCTTAAATGCTGATGACAAGGAGATAGTTAATAGGGGGAGATGAAAGACAGAAAAGAAGGAGATAATTTGTAAATTTTGGTTCCAAGGGAGGAAGGGTATGGGCATGGAGGCAAGTAAGGTGGGACAAATGTGACAAAAAGTTGAGAAGTTCCCTAATGACAGCTATTTTCTTGACTAGATTTTCCCCAAACATTTTGTAATTTCCTCACAAACACCTGGAGCTGTGTGAAGAGAACTGTGGAAGGAAAGACAAAGCAAAGTTCTTACAATGGGTGTGATGGGACAGGTGGCCCTGATAAATGTGGACAGTATTTGGAGCAACAACCCTACAGAAGGCAGGAGGAAGGGAGGAAGGGAGGGAGGGGAGGGAGAGAGAGAGAGAAGAGCAAGCTTTGTTCTCATTCTAAAAAGCTAAAGAGAGCTTCAGCCTGAAAGAATAGGTGGTTGTTCTTTTTTAGCTCTCCCACCCAAATTTCTTTTGAAGGAGACAATAAAATGAGCAAAGGTGCCCCATGGTCTATTCTGCATAAAATAAACCAGCAGGTGTTTACTCAGAAAAGAAGCCAAATAAGTTCTTGGCAGAAAATGAGGTTATTATGACAGCAGGAGAACAAAAAAAATTTTAGAAACCAAACTGCTCTCTTTATTTTATCTCTTTTTAAATTATTGCACTGAGAATCCTACAACTAAATATATTCCCACCTAATATTGTACTTTATCCCAGGGTTTATTTGGTTTGGGTCATTTTGTGCTAATATGTTTGAGATCTTTGTCTCCTTGGTTCTTGGGATGCTTCTAGTCATACTGGGTCTGTATAGACCAGGGTCCAGATGTTGTGGTTTTAGGCAAACTGCAGTGCAGACAGATGGCAGCAGATGGGAGGGTGCCATACCATCAGGGGAAAGAGAAGACTGCCAGTCTGAGTGGCTGTCCTGACACAGGACTAGCCTTGTGACTTTGGGCAAGGGTAGGCCTGGAATCTGAGTATCACATGATGACCTGCCATTGGATATCCTCTGTTCCAATCTCATTCCTGAGCTCCAACCCCATACATAAATTGTATGCAAATACAGGCCGGGCATGGTGGCTCATGCTTGTAATACCAGCACTTTGAGAGGCTGAGGTAGGAGGATCACTTGAGGCCAGTAGTTCAAGACTAGCCCAGGCAACATAGCAAGTCCCTGTCTCTGCAAAAAATTAAAAAATTTAGCCAGGCAGGGTGGTGCATGCCTGTAGTCCCAGTACTTGGGGGGCTGAGGCAGGAGGATCACTTCTCCCAGGAGTTCAAGGTTGCAGTGAGCTATGATCGTGCCACTGTACTCTAGCCCGGGTGACAGAGCAAAACCCTGTCTCAAAAAAATTAAGAGAACAGATGACAACTTTCCAGTTTGTGGCTTGGAGGACTCAGAGAATGGTGGGATCAGTATATGGTACAGGAAAGATAGAAAAAGTTGTCTGTGAAGACAGTGAGCCTGGCGAGTGACTTGTGGGACACCCAAGTGGAGGTGTTCAGATCTGCTGCCCAGGAAAGAGAGCTGTCTGGGGAAATAGATCTGTGAGTCCATCATCCTAACAGTGGTTACAGGTCAGAGGGTATTTAGACCAAGAAGTGCAGAGAGATTGAGGAGCATAATGATGTGGCCTTGTGGGGTCCATGTTATGTCTCTGGACTCCATTCTTCTCACATGCAAAATGGGGACAGAAATGTGCTATTATGAAAATCCAATAAGATCATAGATATTTTACTCATAGCACAAGATTGAGCAATAGAAGACTCTCACTACTTGTGGCTTTCTCTTCTTCTCATAAATCACTTGATGGGTGCTTGACACCACTTTTAAAAACAATATTCTGTAGTTTTATTTCTCTTTGAAGTTGAAAATTTACATGGATTAAAGGAGATCAGAGAGGGTGCATGTAGGTGCCTCAGTTGCTTTCTAAAATGATCTTTTCTGGTGTCTGACAATTGTTTTTTGAGTTCTTCAGTTTGCAAGTGACTGTGGCAAGAATAAGATAAGAAATGATGGATTCAATATCCCACCAAACTGAGTTTACATAATAGCACAGAACTCAGATGAATATAATAACTGTTAATAGGGTTGGGATTGAAATTTTAAATTCTGACTTTCCTACCTTGTTATGCTTCAAAGTTATAGAATCATCATCATCATCATCATCATCATCATCATCATCGTTGCCCTTAAATGAATTACCTGGGTTTGTTATTTGGGGAGTGTCATGTTACTAAGGATTTAGTTGAGTATTACTAACCCTGTTGTCACCCTGTTTGTGCCTTGCTCTTACAAAATAAAAATTGTGTTTCTGATTTTAGGGAAGAACTGAATGAGACAATCCCAGAAATTGGGCCATATCCCGCCATCAGAATCCTTGGCTGTTCTCGTCTGCTGGGTCTCCTACCTGTTCCCTTCCGTCACCAGCGGCTTCTCTGGGTGAGTGGTGGAGGCCACAGGGAGGGCAACATCATGGGCTGCCTCCTCTTGCCCTTCGTGCATCAGTGGAATGTCTTCCTCAGCTAATTCAGCTGACTTCTTCCTACTCCCATGATGGGACCCTCCATCAATTAGGTTTCCAAAATTACCTGCAGAGGCAGTGGCAAGGGGAGAGGGGCCAGGTGTCAGCAAGTAGCATTAGTCCACTTGGCGTAAAGGATCCAAGCTCATGTTCTCCCAAGACAAAGAAATAAGATCTCACTATGAAGGCAGAAAGAGCAGCGGTCAGACCAAAGAAATAAGATGGACAACGACAATGAGCTATCATCTCTACCCACCTTATTTTCTCTTTAGTACAAACTACACAAATTACAAATTAGAAAACCCAGTCAAGTAAAAAAGAAAAGAGTCACTAGAAATAATAAAACTCAGCTATAACCATTTTTTTAACATTTTAGTGTACATCCTTCCAAAACTTCTTAGAGATGTTGCTAAAGAATCATTGTAGACTTGTCATTTTGTGATGTGCCTTTCTCACTCAGTAAAATATCATGAACATCTTTCCAAAGCTGCTTCTCCTCTAAAAGAAGACTTCTTGTCTAAGTTCCCAAAGACAATATCATGTTGGGGGTGGGAGAGAGAGAGAGAGAGAGAGAGAGATAGAGAGAGAGAGAGAGAGAGAGAGAGAGAGAGAGAGGGAGAGAAAGAGAGAGAGAGAAGAAAACACATCAGGGCAAATAGGGCAGTTTTGTGCCACAAATATCATTGCATAAGAATAGATACCCACAGTAGGCATATCAATGTCATTCACCTTTACATTTTATAATCTAATTTTCAAATACTTAAAAAGATTAAGATGAACATTTACCTCTTTCGGGAGAACCCCCAAACCAGCTGTTATAGAGCTGGTCAACTTTGTTTAAAGCAAAAAAGGTCCAGGATCGAAAGCCTGTGACCATGAAGACCCCTTACCTTGGGGAGCCTTCCTGACTCCTTCTTCCCCACTGGATTCCTTCCCTGGCCCCTCCTCTCCTCTCCAGGCAGGCTGGGTGCCACTACTCTGTATTCCTGCAGTAGATGCTGTTGGTGTCCCTCTCAGGCCCCCTTTACCAGGAAGGGACACCCAATCCACAGCTATTGAGATGGCTGCAGACAGCTCACAAGAGCCACCTTGCCTGGAGAGTTGCCTTCTGTGCTGGAGACTGCCTCTCCCTGGAAGATCACAAGGCCCCTACCTGTGCCTGAAGTGACTCACTGCTCCTGTGGGGATATAAACGCCCAGCCCCCTTGCCTCGGAGGTGGACCACATCTGGGGTGCCACTCATGCTTCAGAGCTCCCCACAGGGTCAGGCTGTGGCTAGTGCCCCTGCCCTGAGAGGCCTCCTGTGCTCCTTTCATCCGCTTGTCCCTCCTGAGAGCACACCACCAACACCTCACTTGTACAAGAATCCCTCAGGCTTTGTTTGTGGGAACCTGGCCTAGACAGGTCCCTAACACCACATGCATATGTCTATCACTCCTCTACCACCTCATTTTCAAATAATCAACTTAGATGTCTGTAAATGTCTTAAGGATGGAAACTGTATCTTGCTAATTTTTGTATCTCCACTGGTCATGGCACAAACATAGGATCTTGATTCACATTTGGTAAATCAATGACTTCGACATGTTAACATGTCTGTAAGAGTCTTTCTCCCAGTCTTGTTTCAAGTTTTTCTCTCCTTCCCTTCTCCATTACTCCTACCTTAGGAGTAATAACAACACCCGGGGAGGCATAAATGGCATCCCAGAAGGAGGAGGAGATTACGGTTAGCAGGTCTTGCCTGAATCCTCTTTCTAACGTTCTCCAGCTGTGTAAGCTGAATGGTTATTCAACCTCTCTGGACATACATTACGGCTGAAACTATGGAATTTGTGGCAAATCAATCACAAAGCCAGAGCATGAGAGCAGAGAAGGAGGATAGTTAGGTGGTGTTTTTAACAGCACAACAGGAAGAGAATTGAGGTAACTGGGAGTGTGTAGAGGGATGAACTATGTAGTCTGAGATGGACAGAGAAGGAAGTGAAACAGAAGAAAGGATTGGATAGCTCCATGAGTCAAATGGAAGAGATGGTAAAAACCAACAAGAAGGATGGAGGTTGCGGAGGGGAAGAACAAGCTATTGGAGAGCAGGAGTTCAGAGGTGGGGTACCCCCTGTATGCTGAACTCACTGCCTTCCTGTAGAACCCAGTCCACCAAGAGACTTCACCGCCTACTGGCAAGTTCTTCCTTGGACAGACCCCAAATCTCCAATTTTTCACATCTGCCCTTGTATTCTTGATCCCATCCTGGATCCCCTTGCTCCTTTCTACAGCCCTCAGATACTTGAAGCCAGCCACCAGGTCTCTGTCTGTTCCCACGCAAAACCTCTCTTCCTAGAGCTGATCCTTCCAGATCCCTGTGCCTTCCCTATAAAGATACCTGGTCCCTAAATTATCTCCACCCTCTGGTCATGCAGCCCTGGGATTCTGTGTCAGGCCTCCAATTAGATGGCTCAAAAGGGCTGGATTCCATTCTCATTTCCTTCTGCTCTGTCAAAAGAGCTGACTGAATGTGCATGAAGACCTTCTCCAATGGAATGCTCTTTCTTGGAATGGTTTCCCCGGTTGCACAACAGCCCAGAAAGATTGTTCAGAGTTATAATAATAGCATCTGTTATATACATGGCACTTTGTATGCATTAACTCCTTAAACTTTTGCAACAACTCTATGAGGCATTATTATTCTTCCTGTTTTACGGATGAAGAAAATGAGACCCAAATAAATTAAGTGAGCCCAGGGTAATGGAACCACAATCAGCACTCCAGATCTGTCTGAATCCAAAACTACACTCTCACTTTTTTTTAAGTGTGAAAATAACTCTACCCCTTATATATTGACACTAGGGTAGACAGGGAATTGTTCATTTCTGAGGTGCAAACCTCTGCCAGAGTGTTATCATCTTCATGTAAGGCACTAATTCATTTACTCAAGAAATAGGTTTTTAAGTCCATGCTATGTGTCAGGCTCTGTGCACTTACCAATAGAAACCTCAAAGCTGATGGGTTTATCTCCAATCTTCCGGTCAATCATGGTAGCTTCAAAAAATGCTCCAAAGAGTAAAAATTCCTCCTGTTTTTCTGGTACAATCTACAGAAGGAAAAAAAATTACTAGATAGAACTGGATTTTTCTCACCAGGAAGCTGATTTTAGTTATGCTGACTTGGTCCAGTGTAATTTATAGGCATCTGAGTCTGTTTCTTTCGGAAATGGCCCAGCATTTCCCAGATAATCAGACAGGCAGGAATTAGGACCCACCAATTGCAAATCCAAGTTCAGCTACTTATCTAGAATGATGCAGTCTCAACCTCCTGAGCTTCTGCCTTAAAACAAAATCTCCTTTTATTTTAACAAATAAGCTTGGCATGTATATCTTTCTAAGACGTTGCTGGTCAAACACAGGCTTGGAATGATCAGGCTTTCAGAAAACAGAAGATCAAAGATGAAATACTGAGAATTACAGGATTAAATCCTTACACTTGAGCACAACTTTATGTCTTACACAACTTGGTCACACACATCATGCTGTTTGTTTCTCCTAACAACCTTGACAGGTCAAAATTTGGATCATTCCCAATTTACAGATAAAGGAACTAGGGAAATTAAAGCTTGACATTGTCAAGTAACTTTCCCAGGTATTCTGGCCACAGACCCACTCTTCTTTGTGTTTTGTTTTTTGTTATTTATTTATTTATTTTTAGAGACATAATCTCATTCTGTCACCCAGGCAGGAGTGTAGTGGTACGATCTTAGCTCACTGTAACCTTGAACTCTTCAGCTCAAGTGATCCTCCTGCCTCAGCCTCCTGAGTAGTTGGGACTACAGGCATGTGCCACCACACCTGGTTAATTTTTGTTTTTTGAGATGGGGTCGCACTATGTTGTCCAGGTTGGTCTTGAACTCCTAGCCTCAAGCAATCCTCCCACCTCAACATCCCAAAGTGCTTGGATTAGAGCATGAGCCACCATGCCTGGCCTCCTGTGCTCTTTGAACTAGAACATGAGTTAACCCAATGCCTTGGTGCTAACCTGAAGTCAAACCCCAAATAAGCAAGCCTGGATGAAAGGGGCAGAAGTTAGGCATATGCTTAAGCATTGGCAACCCCCAGGCATCCAGGGTGAGCCATGTGCACTGTGGTTGCCACTATGAGGGATGCACAGGTCCCAGAATCACAGGTGCCTCTATATGGAAAAGGGTCTTAGCTTCATTTACTCCAAATTCTACCTTTTACCTGAATAAAGTAAAGCTCAGAGAGACTAAGGGGCTTCCCAAGGTCACACAGCAAGCTAAAGTCATCTAAGACTCGAGGCCTGGTTTCCAACAGGGCTGCCTTCCCAAGGCGCCTACAGTCTGGAAACTGGACTATATAACAGATCATAAGGTAGGAGCCATCACAAGGGAATACACAATTATTTGCAAATGACTCTTATTGTTGTGGAAGAGGCTGATGCCTCAGGGAGCAGATGTTTCTGGACACAGTGACACAGCATCACATTTCTGATGAAGAGGCTGAGTGAGCTGGAGCCATACAGTGTATGCTTCCTGGTTTTGTGATTGCATTTATTAATTAAACTCTGCAGAGAAGGCAGTAAGGTTAATGTACGGAAATAAAGCAGTTGGCCCCAGGGATCAAGAGCCCCATTGAGTCCAGAGCCCTAATCCATGTCCCTCAGAGGCCCAAAGGGTTCCTACATCATTAGGCAACAGGTGACCCCTTCATTCACATAGGAGCCTCCTGGGTGCTGGCAGCCCCAGGAAATATTTCTATTGACCAGAAAATGTCACACAGTTTGGGGCTCAGTGCTGGATCTTAGTCACAGAGCACACACCCTCCTGCTCTACCCACTGGCTATAAACTAGCCTCTTATCTCACCTTCTTGAAGCTGAGTTTACTCTGTAGGAGGTTAAAAGCTACTGAGAGACCTGGAGGGAAAGTAAGCTATGTAGCCCACAAGAGGCACCTCAGAACCCACAGCCAGAAAAAACCCTTCTTCAGCTCTCAACTTTGCCACTTCTGAGCTGGTTGACTTAGGGCAAGTCATGTCCACTCTCTGGGTGTCACTTTCCTTATCTGTGAAATAGACCTTCATAAATAGGGTCTACAGGGAGGAGAGGTGGCAGAATTATCACTCATGTGGAGCTCCTAGTAAAAAGCCTACAAATATAAACCTAATCAACGGTAGTCACGAAGCACGTTTTGGCAGATCAGAACGGGTGTCTTACTCCCATTTGGGTAAGTCCATTGCCCAAAGATTCAAGCAGAGGGGATGTTTCTCCAGAGGCCAGGCAGGAACCACTGCACCATACTGCCAGTATTTAAATCCAACTGTCTTATCTGGGGGCTCAACATTTTAATCATTATATTTATATTTCACTCACTCCAGGAAATAATAGTGCTTTATCTGTGCCTCCCTAATGCTCTTATCATTTTCTTCTTCCCGTTACATTTATTTTTCATGCCTTACCTCTCCTTCTATACCATAAATTCCATAGACTTAGGCTCTATTTTTATTCTTACCAATTTTGAAGATGATGTTTAAACAAGCAGCTACTTGAATTTAAAAATGAACCCATTTTTTTAGACGGGCTGCGCTCTGAGAAAGTTTCGCACAGGAAAGATAAGATTTGATGGTGGTGATGAGGGTGAGTTAGAAAAGCCAGCATCATGGGATCTCTCGATTGTGCAGATGTGCAGTGAGGGCATGGCTGCAGCTGGGGAGATCAGAGCCTGAGGACAAGGAGTGGCTTAAAAAGAAGAAGAAGCTGCAAGGAAGGGCATCACCATGTTGGTGAGGACAAGCTCTGAGCTGTACCAGGTGTGGGGAAGGTAGAAGCCCAGTGTGATGGCTTTAAAATATGCCCCCATATTCTTGTCTAATCCTCCTCTCAAAAAGTGAAACCTAATTCCCTTCGCTTTTTGTATGGGCTGGACTAATGATTCATTTCTAACAAGTAGAACACAGCAGAAATGTTGGTACGTGATTTCTGTGGCCAGGTCATGAAAGACAGTGTCAACCTTGCTGCCTCTCGGATCACTTGCTCTGGGGAAGACCAGCTGCCATGTCATAAGGACACTCAAGCAGCTTCTGGAAAGATCCACATGGTGAGGAACTGAGGTCTCCTGCCAAGAGCTGACAGGGAATGAAGGCCTCCTGCCACGTGAGGGAGCCAACTTGGAAGTGGATGCCCCAACCCTAGTCAAACCTTCAGACGACTACAGCCCTGCCAACATCTTGACTGAAACTTCATGAGGGATCCTGAGGCCGAACCACTGAGCTAAGCTATTCCCAAATTCCTTACCTACAAAGAAAATAAATGTTGGTTGTTTTAAGTGGCTAAGTTTTGAGGTAAATTGTTATGCCGTAATGGATAACTAATAAACCCATCGAGAAGGTGGCCACAAACAAGAAGCCAAGATGAAGAGGTAAGGTGGAGGGAAATAGGGTTTGAATGATGTCTGGATTTTTCCTCTCTCCTGTCACCTTCTACACAGTAGCCAATACAGCCCCCTGGCCTGTCTACAAAGGTACTTTCTACCCCACATAAGTTCCCAGACTCCCTTGCTTTCTGCTAGAATTTACTTCTTCAGGGGACCTCATCAGAGAATCTTCAAGATAGTGACTTAGGTTAAGAAAATCTCCTTCTAGCCTCTTTGTATAAATTCTTGGTGATCTCTGTTTAGAAAAAAAATGGCCAGCCTCAACCCACAGCAGCAAAGATTAGCACAGGGACGGATGCAGGACATGTCAGCTTACTAAGCTGCCCACAATTTCTGGTGAAGTCCAAAGTCAAGTTTCCAAAGTTGGCCTATATTCTGAAGAAATACCCCCGAACACAATCCTGTGAAGATAATGTCTAACCACAACAAACTGGCAGCACACATTTCCAGAGAATATTTCCCAATATAGTATGTGAGTTCAGAAGGGAGAGCAGGGGAGGTCCACAAAATTCCCCAAGTCACAAACAGCAGGGTGGAAAGCTCTGAATAGCTGCCCCCTGGTGGTGGGAGCAAAGCAGAGTCACACTGTTAACAAGAAATGCATTGCCTGCTTACTCTGAATGTGCCAAGACTCTGAAAACCATTTTACATGCATTTCCTCATTTAACCCCTAGAAGATGTCTCTGATAGACAGACTATCACTACCTCATTTTGTTGCTGAGTAAACTAAAACACAGAAAGGTGTTAGTATTAGAGCCGTAAATACAGCCAATCCCGAGGTTTCCAACCCCATGCTCTGACCTTCCCCCTATACTGTGTCTTAAGATTTATTAGATCCCAGTAGTACAAATAAATGGCTCTTCCAAGGCTAAGGTGCCTTGCATGCTACCATCTTTGGTCTGTTTGGTCTGTCCTGGGAATGGACAGCTCTGGGAGATCAGCCATCTTCTCGCTCTCCTACCTGAAATCATTGACTGGTTGACCTGACAAACACACTTCTGGAGGCAGAATTAGCCAGGCTGAGAGCTGGAATCTATCCACCTCCACTACTGAAAAAACATGAAGATCTTTCATTTGCTTACCTACAAATTACTATTGCTAAACTAAACAGTTGCGAGGATATTCACAGTTTGTATTCATCTTCAGATCTCTTTCCCGTAATATAGAACGGAGCTGGAAAAATGTGAATATGCTCAATGGTGAGTAATAAGCATTCCCTGGAGTTATGATTTCTCCCCAGGTTTGGGGCAGGGGAATAGGTTTGTCAATTTCTTATATCCCAGCTTGTCGCCTACTCTTCCTCCTCTTCATCCTTCATCCTACGTTATCTCACATCCAACGCATACTTAAGCTAACACAGCTAAACAGAGTTAGACCACAGATTTAGTTTAGTCAATCTCCCACTGCCCGCTCCCACCAACTCCTCCAGAGTACATTTGTTTCTCTTTACTTGGGTTTCCATGGGAATCCATGTTTGGGGGGACTCTGAAGGAATTTATTATGAGCAGATAGCTGCGATGTGCACAAGAGGAGGCAGAGGATTCACCCCAGAATGCAGGGCTGGGACAACTCAAATTTTGCAGGGAGAATGAGACATATGCCAGCAAATGCCTTCAGGAGCCTGTGGCAGGTGCTCTCTGCTCTGGTTCACCTCACAGGTAAGTACCATAGAGCAGTGCTCAGACCTACCTCCGGGGGCACATCGAATGGTTCCACCTCAACCTCGGTTGAGTTAGTTTTGTCTGAAGCCTGCTGGGATTTTCCTTCATCAGTTTTGTCAGCCTTGTCTTTACTCGAGCCTTTGGGAGATTTGGAGTCTTTGTCCTTGGAAGGCAACTTGAGCTCCTTCAGGGCCTTGGAAAATTTAGACTCTTGGGCCCCTCCCGAGAGGATTTCCACAGCAATTTCTACCAAGATTCTGCCCCTGAATGACACACCTTCCCCAAAGCCTTCATTCAGTTCCTGGTAGTCATCCATCAGACTGTGGTTCCTGGGTGAGCCATACAGATTAATCCAGGCAGGTCCAAAGGTGGGCAGGAAGCCTAGAAAGACCCCAAGTTTTAGTTATCTGATTATGTTTTCAAGCTTATTATGTTTTTGCTTTATGAATGTTGCACACATTCATTTAAAAATGTAGAATATACAGAAAAGACCAAAAAAAATACAGAATATTCCATCACCAAAAGACAACCACAATTGTCATTTTGCTTTATTTCCTTCTACTCTTTTTTTCATTCATGTTTATCCTTGTTCATAGTTATAATAATACGATAAATGCCAACCTGCATCCTGTTCTGTTTATTCATTCATAAAATGTTTATTGACTCCTAACATGTGCCAGGTGCCACTAGATACTAAACATAGCGCCCAGTGGAGAACAAAGTAGATACAAACATTAAACAAATAAATATTTACATTATAAACACTATGAAGGAGATACACTTTGTGCTGCAGGAACAAATAATAGGCTGATGTAGCCTGGAGAGAATTTAGACAGGCAGAGAGAGAGAGAGAAAGAGTATTCTGGACAGAGGGAATAGCATTTGCCAGTTGCAAAGGAGCTTGGAGCTAGAGATGATCTGTGTGAGATGAGTTTGGGTAAGTGGGTGGGTCTTGGAGTCTTGATAAGGATTTTAGTCTTTACCCTAAAAACTATGGAAATGTTTGAAAGGGATTTAAGAAAAGATGTGACGTAACCACATCTCTTAAGATCACTCTGGCTGCTATGTGAAGAGTTATAAGAACAGATGTGGGCAAACTGGTTTGAGGGCCACTTCATCATCAAATTGAGGACCGGTGATTTGAACTAGAGTAAAGGTAGTGGAGATTGAGAGAAGTGAATGTTCCAAAGTATATTCTAAACATAGAACTAAAAAGACCTGGTGACTTTAACTTACTGCTGGCATAAGTATTCTCCCTTCTTAATACTTAGTGTCTAAGAAAATACACAGTGTCTATGGGAACATCTCTTTAGTAACATAAAGACAGACAGTACAGAATTGTGGTTCTGAAAACTGACCATATGGGTTCAAATCTCAGCTCTGGCACTTTCAATCTGTGTGATCTTGGTCAAGTTTTTTAACTTCCCTGTGCCTCAATTTCCTCATCTCTAAAACAGAGATGCTAATAGTACCTATCTCACCGGTCAGAATCAAAAGAGATAGTATCTACTAAGTGCTTCATATAAGCCCTTAGGAAGTGTTCAAGAATGTTAGCTGTTATTATGAATAAATATATATCTCATAATTTGTTTAATGATTCCCCCACCAGTGACAATTAGATGTTTCCATGTATTTTACTGTTATCAATAGTTTTATACCTACATGTTCCCTATGCTCATTCCCACTTCCATAGACTGGGTTCTACCCCTCCTTTGAGTAGACTCAGAGAAGGAGGAATATGTGATAAAAGAGACAGAAATATTTTATGGTCTCTGACATCTACTTTTTAAACCACTGATATATATCTTCCTGAACGCCATCAAGATGTTTCTGAAAAGTTGTGAATGAAATATGGTTACATCTAATTGAGAAATTGTATAGATGGGCTGAGGATTTCTCCCTAAAGCTATCCTGTAGCAAACAGTTTCATAGTATGAAGAATTAAACAATAGACATTTATTAACTGAGGCCTCTCTATGGTGTCACTCTGTAAGGGACATAAAAATGTATAAATCTTGTTCTCTGTTCTTGATACACCTTTAGCCTAATTAAGGAAAAAAATAATTATACTAATTCCATATATATATGATATGTGATATGTTTACGATATATTATACATGTGTATTAGTATTACTATATTGTACATGTATATTTGTGGTTTTGCATATATGTATATGTATGTTATTTTACATATATACAGAAGTGTGTATGTGTATGTATACAAAATATGTCAATGTGCAAAATATGCACAAATTTATGATGCCGAGAAAGATTGCCTGAGGATTTGAAGGAAAGAGGGTTTCCTGGGCTATACCTAAAGAATTACTGCCTACTAAGTTAGGTTTTGCAAATAAGAGCCACCTAGTGGAAGCTCTTTACCTGGCCTCACCTGGCTGGCTCCGTGGGTGAGCTGGGGCTGTCCGCTCCCTCCCTGGTTTACTGAGTGCAAAGTCATCTGCACCTCCTGCTGTTCCCATGTTCTCATTCTCCCATCAGTGGGTTGAGGACACAATTTTTTTTTGGTTCCATTTAAACATTTTTAGCTTGTAGGCCATACAAAAATATGTAGCAGTCCAGATTTGGCCCATGGACCTTAGTTTTCCAATCTGTGATCTAATCTAAAATCCTCATTTTTCAATTAAGGGGAGACTGAGATGTCCACAGAAGACCTGGGACCAGGACCCAGTCTCATGGCTCCCATAGCCTGCCTCTGTCCTTTGCTCAGAACCAACGCAAACCACAGACCTCACTGAAGCATGGAAGGTGCCTAACACATTGCCTGCTCTATCTCTCTCCTTTTAAAGATGAGTGCCCTAAAGTGATCATTTGGAGACTTATTTCCAAGTTATACAGGTGACACTTTACCTTTATCTCCATCCTGTTCATTGGAGATTTTCTTCAGGTCAATGAAATGGGTCGCCAGCACTATGTCATTCATGCTGCCTTCATCCCACACCTGGATTTTCACCCTCCGACACAATGGAGGGAACATTTCCTTGAAGACCACCTGCTCATGCCACACAGGATCAGCACAGTTCTTTTGCACGGTGGTCCGCCCCTAAAAGCACAACCAGGAGGATGTGAGTGAGCCATGTGCGGGAGTCACTGACTAAAGAAAACTCTTCACAGTGCACACCTGTAGTCCCAGCTGCTCCAGAGGCTGAAGTGGGAGGATCGCTTGAGCCTAGGAGTTTGAGACAAGCCTGGGCAACATAGTGAGACCCCACCAAAAAAAAAAAAAGGAAGAACAAAAAAAAAATCCTCAAACCAGTTGGGAATATAAAGCAAATTGCTAAAAATAATGAACCTGCTTCCCCCCAACATACATGAAAATCAGCTGCACTCAGCTGACATTGCTAATGAGCTGCTCTGTGCTGGACACTGTGCCAGGCATAAGACAAAGGTAAGTCACGGCTCTGGCCTGAGAAGTTCTAATCAATATTGGGGTTGAAGTGAAACTAACACCCATGTTACAAATGGGATTGTTCCATGCGTCTTCAGAAATGAAGTGGATATAGTTAGACCCTGAGCTTTTATGTTTTATAAAAACATGACTTCAGGTGAATCACTTCTCCAGTCTGGACCTCAGTTTCCTTGTTATAAAATGGAGGTGATGTCTTACATGACTTCTGAGGTCAGCCCAAGTCAAAAATACTCCAATGTTCACCCTTGACAAGGGGAGGCCATCAGGGTACATGTATATTTTAATGGCAGAGAAAACACGTATGTCAGCCGAAGCATCAAAGTCCAGCCAACCAGGATTAAGCTTTGACCATGTACCCAGGCCCCAATATTTCCAATGGCTCTTGAGCATGGAAAACTGATGTCCAGGCTTACATAAGACCATCTGGGTAGATTGTGGACCAGAAAGGAAAATGGATAGTAATGCTACAGGGCCTGGGGACTGGGTAACAGCCCAGAGAAGTAGCCCGAGGTGAGGAGGGATGCCTGCCTGCCTGGGTCCTAATCTCCAATGAGTGGTGAGTGGGTCACCCTCCCCTACTTCCCTGCCACATGCCTCACTGCCTTTTTGTGACAAGCTTTCCCTTTCAAGACACTTCCTACTTTTTATTTTAACTTCATTTTGTTCGATTAAACATGTCCTGAATAAACAGCAGGGCTCTGACCCAGGCCTTCCAGTATTGGTGACAATGTTCCTCACCATCTGCCCAGCAAAGGAGACCTCCACGAAGGGATCCACGAGGTCCTTGCTGTCACCCACAAATGCTTTGGTGACGTTCGCCATGATGCTCGAGTTCATTTTGGGCAACCCTTCCGCTTTGTAGAGTCTCACATAGAATCTGGCCCAGGGTCTCTCTGATGGAAACCCTTGGGGAATCAAAAGGTTCCTTAAAGGGGGACAAAAATAAGTTTAAAAATCTTTCTCACTTGAAAGAAAAAAGAGAAAAGGGAGAAACAATTTGGAGGCAGAAAGAAGGATCCCGATATATGAGAAAAATCAGAAAAGAGTAGGAGACATCTTCCTAGTATAAATGATGCTGAAAGGTATGAAGAGAGTGAATGCAAACTCGCTCAAGCCCCAGAATTATAGAATAAACACTGTCTCCCACACTGCACCTTAGAAGAGGTACGTTTAAGTCTTCCCACATCCTAAACCAGTGCTTGAAATTATAATGCCTTGAAAGAAACATCTACTGTGTTCAGAAAAATCAGATAAGCTCAGCAATAGTTTATCTATAATGGGTTATGATAGGATAACAGACGGTTCTGGTCCTGGAAGCCGACCTCCCAAGAGAGGGACACACCTTTGACGAGATATATCTTGGGGCCTCTGATAGAATCCCAAGTGGACAAGCCATGAACTTGGCAGTTCCCATGTACCCATACGGAAAAGGGCAGAGGGAGGGGAAAGAGACATAAAGTTGGGACATATCATTTCTCTTGCACGGCTCTGGATGAACCCATCTTACTTTTCTATTTGTTCCTCGGCATCGCAGATTTTGGGGCTGGGCTTTAAGACGTCACCTTTCCCAGTCACACTGATATCGCACTTCAGGTATCCTTTAGTGCCGGTCCTGATGTCGCCAGGGTCTGTGAGCACGGCCCACTTGTCGCAGAACTGATGACCTGTCAAAGCACCCCCGCAGCTCACATCCCCACAGACGTGCGCGGCAGCCCACCCCACTCTCCCCCACGCCCCAGGCCTCCCGGGCTGTCGTCCTTCTGTTGCCCTGGGCAGCAGCTCGTCTCAGTGCCACCTCCCTCTCTCTTCCTTCCTCTCTTCTCCTTTCCCTTCCATCTTTCCCCCAACCCGCCGTAGGTATTTGGGGTGTCTTCAACCTGGTAGAAATCACCTAGGCAGGACTCCAGCTTTGACCAGATAGGGAGACATTAATGGAGTGTAGAAGTCACTTATGATTTGCCCACAGACCATAAGTGGGGCTCATAGAGCTTTTTGCTTGGTCTGCACTGTGAGTCAAAACTTCAAGATCACTTACAAAATCTAGACTTCAGGCTTATCTTTAAAAAAATAATTTGTTCTGGCAATACCGGCTTTACATTTCCTCATGACAACAAAATGCTAAAGGAGCTGAGTAGCCACCTTTTATATGGACCATGAGCCCTCCCGCCCTGTCTCCTTTCCCGCAGACTCTGTCACTCCTTGATGTTTCATGCCAGGCCTCTGCACGCAGCTATGCTCACTGCCTGGCCCCTGTGGTCATGTGAGTTGGAATCCCTGCGGAAGATAAGGGGCCTTTCATAAGATGACCAATGCCTGTTGCTGGCTCTGTTACTTATTTGCTCTTGACCTCAGACAAATTGCTTAGTTTCTCTGAGTTTCACCTTCCTACAAATCAGGGATAATAATAATTACTTATATGAAATGCTGTTATGTGTGAGACTCTACTAAGCACTGTATGCGTATTAATTAACATACTTAATCCTCCCACAACCCTATGAAGAAGGTATTATTTTATCCTCATTTCTACAGATGAGGAAACTGAAGCACAGAAAAATTAAGTCATTTGCCCAAGGTTGCACAGCCAAGACATAGCAGAGTAGAATTTGAACCCAGGCAATCTGACGCTAGGGTCTATATTCTTAGTCCCTGTACTCTAGTACCTCTCCTGCCCATGTCTCACAGCACTCCAACAGAATTGGCATGAGTGAAAAAAACTGCTCAGAAGTGGACATATAAAATAATTTTATCATTAGATGGTAAAACTTTCAAGAGCAAGAGCCATGTCTCATTAGACTTTGTAATTGTTGGTCAGTTTTATTGAATGAGTGGTTAGATGGATGAGTGAATAAATGGGATGGACTCCGGGTGTTACAAAGCAAGGAAGAGTGAGAGAGCGCGGTGGGGAGGGAATGCTTTCTTACCAGGTTGGTTGTACACAGTCCCCAGGTCTACTTTGAAGGAGCCAATCAGAACGCTTCCTATCAGCTTGTGGTGAAACACCTGCGGAGAGATGGAGCGGCGAGTCCAGCAGATTTATCTTTGAGGATAAAGGCTTTAGGCCCCGACCCTTGTCTGGCTTTGACCCTCACCTGGAGCACAGAGGAGTTTGGTTATAAAGGGCCTCCAGAAGTGTCTCACAGGCGTCTCTTCTACTAGCAGGTTTTCAGCTAATCCTCTATGCCTGACAACTCTCACTGCCTGGAGGTTTTCTTTAACCAAAATAAACCCTAGTCCAGCCCATCCTTCAACACCTGTTTCTGCCTCTTGAAACTCTACCCATCTTTCAATGCCTAGAACAAATGTCACCTCCTCCAAGCAGCCCTCACTGATCCTCCACAGCTGAAAGTGTTTCCTTTCTCCCCAAAACTCCCACACTTGGCTCACAACTTTCTCAGAGAACTCATCGCATACTGTCTTGAGTCATTTTGGACATGTATGATAGCCAGGACAAGGAAGGTGGCCATCAATATTTGGTCCGACCAGAAGCCACATTGTATGAAAAACTGCCAAAGAACCAGGAATAGTTTTAGCCTTTATCCCAGAAAAGAGAAAACTGGGGAGTGTGGAGAAAGGGTAATGGTATCTTAGGTGTCTTCAAATCTTGGAAATGCTGCCAACTAAGAGGGAGCAGGTTCTCCTGTATAGTTCCCAAGTAACAGGATGGGATGAGAGATTTTAGCTCAATATAAGGACAATGTTTACAACAGTCAGAACTTCCTAGCAATAGAATGGGCTTTCCTAGAGGTAGTGACCTCCTGATCACTGGAAATAATCAAGTAATGCCCCAAGAACCCCATGTCATGGAGAGTGTGGAGAGGGATTCCTGTACCAGCTGGAAGTGAGACTACATGGCCCCAGAGCTGCTTTCTAATGATAAAATCATGTAAGTTCATTGCATCAAGGACAGTTTCCTACTGTCTTCTCCCCACCACATGGCCTTGTTCATAATAGATGTTCAATAAACACTCAGTGAATTAATAAATATTTAATTGAATGATGGATGAAGGGAAGTCTTTTGAAGCTTCTAAACAGCTCTTTTTGGCAGAGGCAATAAGAAACAATAAATTCAACAGCCCTTCCCATTTTGCTCCCTTGCTGAAACTTTCCACGGATGTTAGAGAACTGAAGGGAAGTGAGGACAGCCTGGCTTGAGTAGAGGAGCTATTTAAGGCCATGCACACAAAGCTCACTTCAGAACCCTCCACCATGCTTGCAGTTGCTAATGTGGCTTCCCAAAGGCTTGAGAAAGAACAGAAGCCAGTCTCAAGTTCTCTTCTCAAGTTGAGGGTCCCTGTGGGCAAGATGGAATGCAAGAACCCCAAACAAATCTTTAAATAACACAGGGCGCCTCCTCAAGTCATCCATCCAGTGCTCGAGAGCCAGGCAACCCTGGTGTGGTCAAGCATTAGATTACCAGGACTCTGGGGACATCACACACGAGGAATGCTGGCAGCCCTGCATGCTGGGGCCACTGTTAAGGGAAGATTGGCTTTGGCACCACCAGGGCATGTTGGCCCAATAGCATCTCCTTACAGCTCTCTCTCCCTTCTTCTCCCACATTGAATTTATCCTGGGAACACTCACTTTTAGTTTATGAGCTAGCAGGAAAGTTGTATTAAACATTCCCCTTTCAAGGGGAGTTGGTTTTGTTTTTTTTTTTTAATCTTTTGCCTCTCTTTCTAAGAGTCTTTTAGTGACACCAAAGTCTTCACTTCTTCCAAGTTAGAGGAACAGAGATAGGCAATATGAGCTTTGATCTTCTGTCTAAAACTCCGCATGTCCCAGAGTTATGACCTTGTCTATGAGACAATATAAAAATCTAGTCATTAACTGTTTATTTGCAGTCCAGATGGTTCCTTAGGAGCCCACTATAGAGCTAATCTCACAAATAGGTTGTTGCTTGAGCAATGAAACAAAGTCCTGGGCAATGTCCCAGGTCCCAAAATATCTCCTGCACCACTTGTCATCATGCCTGAAATTCAAACATGAAGAATGTGTGGCTCTTGATGACTTTTCATTCTTCAAGTGCTCTTGGAAAGGATAATATCATAACTTCACTATTACCTATGCCTTAAGGCAGGACTTTCCTGACCGCCAGCTGTGGTTAAAGGGACCATATTATATATATGCTTATAGTAATATATAATATTGAGTGGGTGGTAAAAACAGGCAAGAAGGGTAAAGACAGAAAAGGAATATCAAAGACATGTTTTGTTTTTCTCACAATTCTGATTAGAGTCAGTGTGACTAGGGAGGAAAACATTCACTTGCTCTCCACGCTTCCTGCACTGATGCATAAAGTAGGAATTCTGTCCTTTCAGAACTATTTGGAACAGCACTTACGCTCCAACCACTCCACTTACCACCTCTCCAAGGGGGAAGCTGCGGTTTCTCAGACTGGTGAGACAGATGCTACCTGTCATCCACTGGTCCTTGCCCTTTCGCTGAATGGTGTGAAGTTTGTAACGATCCCATTTGCCCTGCCTTCTCTCTGAGTGTGGCTTCAACGTGGCCACTCTCCTGTCCTCCAGGTGGTGGGCAAACCTGGATAAGGCACCTGGCTAGAGCAGGAAACTGTCTCTACTCATCGGACTGGATCTGTGGAGGCAGCAATTCCCCTGGCAGGGTTGAGGAAGGGTCTGTACAGCAGACCCAACTCCCCACGGGCAGGTCCTGAGGGCTACACTTGGAGGAAACTTTTAAAACTTCCAATGGCCACCGCTTGTTCCAAATCATATTCTCTGGTCGACCATTACCATCGATGAGACTGATATATTTGGGTTTTTTCCTGATTCTTGTTCCTATTTCTCTATTTATTACCAGCTAGGAGGGGAAAGGGATGTGATAAATGATCATTAGTGTGGATATCTCCTGGAGACAAAAACACTTACATTGGCTTAATAAAAAGAAAGAAATCAACTAAAACTGGCAATCCATTAAGTTGTCATTTGAAGCATATGTTTCACATTCCCACTCTAGTAAACTACACAGTTTAGTCCATAATAGGCATTACAACAGCTTACAACTTGCATCCGAGCAGCATAGGTTTTCTTGAGATGATTTTCCATCCCAAACTCATCTCTACTGGTGATTTTGAGTTCTCTTGTTGGTTTCAGATTCACCAACCCACATTCACCCTCTTGCATCTATTCATCCCTCACCATGCTGAGTTTCCCTAGAGAGTTCCCAGGGCCTAGAATCTCTCCCACCTGCCCCCAAATACCACCACCAATGGCATACTTACTGAGATTTTGATGATCTTGTCAAAAAGATGTGCTTGGGGCCCGATGAAGTCGAAGACAAAGTACTGCAAAACATATAGATAATTCTGACTATCAACTCGAGGCTTGCACCTAAGAAACCTATTTCTGGAGTGGATTTAGGCCTGTGTTAGTCTAACCAGTAGCAGCATAGTCCTCAATGGCATGAATATATCATCAATTGATTGGCCATACCCTATTGAAGGTCCTTTGTGTTTTCAATTTTTTTCAAACATAAAAAAGAAGAATGCCACTAATCACATCCTTGTATAGGATATGTGTGTGCATTTCTGTAAAATGGACATGAGAAGTGGTCATGGAAATGGACATGTAAATTTTTAATAGATAGTATGAAACTTCTTTCCAAATGGGCTAAGCCATTTTACATTCCCACCAGCAGCGTATGAAAATAGCCGTCTCTCCATACCCTTGCCAACCCTTGATACTGTCAGTTCTTTTAATTTTTTTGCTTATCATGATGGGTGAAAATGGTATCTCAGTGTGGTTTTGATTTGGAGTGATTAAAATCTAATTTCCCCAGAATTTTTAAGTTTCAAACATCCTTGTTTGAAGATTGACCAGGAAGAGAATAAAAAGAAATTATGGACATGGGAGATTTTTAACATTAAGAAAGTGGTTACATTTTATAGTTAGAGAAATTATCTAGATAGACCAGCCTCATATTTTACAGATAAAAAGACTGAAGACTCAAGAATTTAACAGATGTTGCCTAGGTTAATTTTGCTAGTTATTGCTGAACCTGAAACCAAACCTTAGTTGGCTTGAAGTTATCACACAAAAGGTTCAAGTACCAGATATTTTACCATCTGACTTTTGAGTCAAGATCCTTCCAAATTCAAGATTTTCTGATTCTAAGATGCAGAGAACTGGAGTGCTGTTTCGTTGTGAATTGCGAGTTTTGGGGAGGAATGACCCCTTAGAGATGGATATATAGCAGTAGTGAAAGGAGGAATTGACCAACTGCTAACTGCTAATAGCCTGCTTTCAAAGGTCAAAACAGAAAAACCAAAATGTGGAAACTGAAAGATGTCATCATATGGCATAAAAAGAGACCTTCAAAATGGTAGTCCTTAGATACCAATGAGAGAGTTCAGTATGTTCAGCATCTTCTGTTTAAGAACATAGGAAAACATGTGTAATATTTCAGGAAATTTTTCATATATATGCTTAAACGTTTAAAGTGTTTTGGTGTTCAAAATTTATGTGGAAAATTCGCTTACACAAAATTTTTCATTTTCTGATAACACTGAATATACAAGGTGCTGTGGGTTCCTTTGGACCAACAAATCACTTGCAATGTTGATTGCCTTCTGCTGAGTTTCATGTTTCAGACTCAACTGCCTCACATAGGCTCCCGAGACCTGAGGGCCCACAACATTTTTCTAGCTGGGAAATACTCCCCAGCCCCTACTAACTGGCTCCCTCAACATCTGATGACCTTTGGGCTTAAAAATTCTAGACAAAAGTTGTAACAAAGGTTTTTACTTCAATTTCTGTGTTTTTACTTGATTTTCTATTGATTATACTTGGGCCCAATTTAATGTCACTTAGATCTGGGACTTGTAGGCATAATTATAATAATTAACAAATCTGTCAAGCTTTGCAGTTTTAAAGCATTTTCATGCATTATTTCACATCACATCCATGCCAGAAGCTGTTCTGGGAGTAAGGAATGAAGCAGGAAGGAAAAAACTACTGACATTTTCACTTATGGTAAAAAAAACTCACAGGCAGGAATTGCAGAGAGGAAAGGCGTTATCAGCTCCAGTGGGATTTGGGTGTTTTCTGCTGATTTTATTATCCATGCTCTCCCTGCCTTCCTTAGCAATTACCACTACCATTAGGATAATAATTAAGAGTGCACTGCATTTTTTTCAAAACTCACTGTATTAAAATGCCTATGGGGGTGGGGGGAGGAATAAATACATCTATGCACTTATGAAATTTATAGTTTGAGTATAAATTGTTACCTCTTTTGGAAAGCAATTTGATGATTCAAAATTTTAAATGCGTATACTTTGTGCCCAGTTATGCCACTTTAAGTAGCAGCAAGAAAACAAGGCTGAAAAAATTTAATATTCACTGATAAGAGATTGATTGGTTTAGTAAATTATGACATATCAAGGCAATGGAAAACTCTTCAACCGTAACGGCAAAATGAAATTGAACTATATGTCCTGATATGGACTGATATGGACTGATCTCCAAGACACATTTTTTTGTGAAAAGGGCAAGGTCCAGAACAGTGTGTATCAAATGCTACCATTTGGGAACAGTATTTCCTTACATTCTGGCACATGCTTGGAATATCTCCAGAAGGGTACACAAACGCCTAGGGAGAATAGATGGCTCTAGGAAGGGGACTACAGAATTAGGGATCAAAGATTAGCGGGAAACATATTATTCTATATCATGTTATACTTTGTCTCTTCTGCCGTTATTTTTTTTTACTATGTAATATCTTTATTTAAAAAAGAATGTAATATGTTTAATACTTGGAAGCTTCTCTCTTTGAGATTTTGCTTTTCAATTTCTCCACAGCTTAGAAAGTAATACCTTACTTTCCAAGGTGTATGCCTATTTCAAAACTAATAATTAAATTTCCAGTGTCTCTGCCAGGAAAAAAAATGTGTACCTGCTCCCTAACCAACATTCAATACATTTACGAATATAAACCCAGAGCTTATAATGGATGAAAATGAGCTGATAAGAAATAAGAAAACATAGCAATGAATTTAAAACAGGAGGAATTCCTTGTCTCTCCTTCCCATTACCTTTTTGTTAAAAATTTTACGGGGTTATTCTACTAAGTGAAGTATCACAAGAATGGAAAAACAAGCACCACATGTACTCACCAACAAATTGGTACTAATTGATCAACACTTACATGCACATAGAGTAGTAACATTCATCGGGTCTTGGGCAGGTGGGAGCGGGGAGGAGGGGATGGGTATGTACACACCTAATGGGGAATGGACACACTTGTAGCTCTAACTAGGGTGGGGTCAAGGCAATATATGTATCCTAAACATCTGTACCCCCATAATATTCTAAAATTGAAAAAAAAATTTACGGGGCTGTGTTTGTAAGGAGGCTCAGGAGTTTGCCATGGGCGTAACTGAGGGGCTGGGACGGAGGGAGGAGGGGCAGAGCTCTTCTATGTCCCTGAAGAATACTGCAGAAAGGTGGTGGAGAGGGTGTTGATGCAGAGGCTATTGGTGATCTCCATGACTTACTTCATTGTAAAACGGGCTGTTGGTTCCCTCCTTCACGGTGCTTTGCTTCTTCTCATCCCCGACCTCAATGGTCACAACTGGGTCGATGTTCTCCCCCACCAGCTGGCGGGCCTCAGTGATGGTTATGGCGATCTATAACACAGAGCAGTGTGTGCGCCATTGTGGACATGGCTGTCCATGCACACAGGAAGAACAGCAGGAGGCTGGCGGGAAGAATCTGTCACTTACTTGATAATTTTGGGATTTGACCTCCCCATGATGGATCTTAGCTGATAGTTTTGATCTATTAAAAGAAAGTTCAATATATTTGTTTCATCAAGTAAAAACATACTTTTCATACATAAGCCATGATAATATTTTCCCAAGTATTTCTAAGTGCTCTCATTTATACCATATTACACATTCTCTCTACATCTCTGGAGGAGACAAGTATAAGTGGACAAGTGACTTAACCTCTCTACAGCTCAGTTTTCCCATCCTAAATATGGAGCTCATAGGAGAGCTTATCTCATGAGGTGATTGCTAGAATTAAATGACATACTGCATATAAAGGTTTACCCCAGTGTCTGGCAAGAATAAAAGTCAGCTCTTATTATGGGTATGATTATCAGTACTATTTATTTTTTAATTTTAAACAGAATGAGAAACTAAGATGCCTCAGCAAATCCGTGCAGAGCTGAGTCTAAATAAGGAACTCCCAGTCTTCCTCCTGGTCACAGGGCCGCTTTGCCATTTCTTATGGAAATAATTATTTTGAGGTTCATGACTGCTTTTGAAAGAATTGGTAAAGGAGAAAATTGGAAGGAACAACTGAGATACCGTCTCAGTGAGATTTCACGTTCCAGGGGACTTCATTTATCAGGACTGTCACAGGTAATTGAAAACAGATGTGCAACACCTGGGCATTGGGAGATTGATAATAGCAGAAAGAGATGAAGAATCCCTGTTGTCATAGAAGCAGAAATCAGAAGGAAATGAACTGACCTTGAGTTGCTATCAAATTTTATGCTCTTGGCTTTCAATGATACCATCTTGCATTTGACTCCATCTCATTTCTGATTATAGTTGAGTCCAATAGAGAATAGATAAAGCTAGTAAAAATCTCAAGGCTTTGCAGTCAGACTCATATAAGTTAGAATATTTGTTCTCCCCAATTTTGGACTTTAGCTTTAATTTCCTCATCTGAAAGTGGAAATACTAATTCCTACCCCACAGGGCTGCTCTGAGGACTAAAGGAGATAATGCATGCAAGAAAAGGTAGATATCATTTAATATGTTCACCAATACAATGGTAAATTCATACTGATCATTTATTACATGAAAGCCCAGTGCTAGGCTCAGTTAGAGGAGAAACAAAAATGAATAAGCCATCTTCTTGGCCTTTGTGGAGCTAGAAATATCTCCATGGGAGAGAGGGCCAAAGCATATAAAGAAAGAACTAGTATGTAAGTGTAAAATGTCCAGCAGGAAAAACAACGTGACAGAAGAGCTGTAGAGAAGAAATTTCTGAGGGCCAGGGTAAGCAACAAAGACCTCAATGCAGAGGCTGGATTTCAATTAAGCATTAGTGGATGGATAGAATTTCAATGGCTGGAGAATGATCCAACCAAAGAGAAGGAAAGACTGTTATTCCTAAATTCTCTTTGTCCTGGCTTTCTTCATTCAGTGACATCACTCTGATAAAATAAATGCCAAGGAGGGGTGCGTGGCACATAGCAGGTGATCAGCAAATGTGTGTTGACCACCTGCATCAACCCTGTACCTTCTCTTTGGAGGAGCTGAAGGAACAGGAGTAATAGAACCATTATCATAAACCAGATCTGCTTTTGGTCCTTCCTGGTGAGAAGTTCCCTCCTGTGGTGCTTCTGCTTCACCTTGACCATCTGAAGAAGCAAACAAAAGAGGAAAATCCTGTTAAACTGGCACACAGTGTCGACTGAGCCTCCTCCCTCTGTCCAGCACCACGGTGAGCACAATATGGGGTCCAAGGAGACTAGAAGACAGTCCCAGCCAGCAGGAAACTTACCATCTGATTGGCAGAAAAGCCAGACACAGCCTTCATTTTTCTAAAAATATTATACATCTTCTGTTTTCAAAAAAGAGCAGATTTATATAGATGGGATTGTAGAAAGAAAAACTGGATTACGAATCTAAAGACATGCTTTCAAGTCATGACCTTGCCACAGCGGAACTTTAGACAAGTCATTTATTCTCTCTGAGCCTCACCAGCAAAATCTGATGTGCATAAGAATCACCCAGGAAGCTGTCGAAATGCAGATTCTGATTCAGTAGGTCTGGGTGGGACCCAAGACTGCATTTCTAACAGCAAGATGCCAGGTGAGGCCATTCCTGCTGTCTGTGGGCCAATTTGGGGTAGGAAGGTGCCATGGTCTCAAAACATAGGTCCTAATCTCTGGAACCCAGAAATGTTACTTTATTTGGAAAAAAGGCCTCTGCAGAGATGATTAAAGTAAGGATTTTAAGATGAGGGCATTATCCTGTGGACCGTAACTGCAATCGCATGGACCCTTAGAACAGGGAGGCAGAGGGAGATTTTGCACAGACAAAAGAAAAGGCAGCAATGTGACCAGGCAGGCAGAGATTACACTGATGTTGCCACAACAGGAAGTTGCAAGAGGCGAGAAACAGATTTCCTGGAGAAAGTGGGACCCTTGATTTTGGCCCAATGACACTGATTTTGGGCATCTGGCTGCCATAACTGGGAGAGAATAAATCTGTGTTGTTTTAAGTTACCAGGTTTGTGGTACTTTGTTATACAAACAACTCTAGGAAGGGCAGGCTTCCCAGGAAGCCCTAGGAAACAAATACACAAGCATTTAGAAAACTTAAATAAATGGACAGTAAACATGTTCTCTGCATCCTTTCCCTCCCAGCCCTGGATTCTGATTTAGTTCATCTGGAATGTTGCCTGGATGACAAGATCGCTTAAATTCTCCAAATGATTCTAATGTACAGCAAAGCTTAGAAACTGCTTCTCAACCAGGTTTTTGATAAAAACAAGAGTGGCTGGGCCTCCCTAATACACCGAGAGACTCTGCAGAGTGTCATTCAAAGACCTGAATCCAAAAGATTTGGGTTCGAATCCCCATACTAGCAGTTTCTATGAATAGTTCCGTGATTTGGGCAAGTTACATAACTTTGCTCAGCACTGTTTTCCTCCTTTACAAAACAAGGCAAGGTTAATGTCATCTACTCCACAGGGTTGTTGGGAAAATTAAATGAAATACATAAAGCTCCTAGCACAGTGCCTGCCTGGTACACAGTAGGTGCTCATGCCTGTGGATTTCAAGGTGGATGACTCAAGCTGGTCACCCAGGATTTTCTGGCATTTTTCTTTTCCTACAAATTGAAAGAATTGGGCAAGAAACATGGTCTTGAAACTTTTCAAAGCAACAGAACCCTTTCATAAAGGTAATCATATACCAAACCCCTATATATAACACAAGTCCATTCATATCAAACTATTTCATGTACCAGGGGTGAGATGAGGGCAGGGGCCTCACACGGGGCCTCACCACCACCACCACCTTCTTCAGACACCCCTAAGCCATTTCTCAGAATCCCAGGGCTCCATGGGACTCGATCTATAAATTCGTCAGTTTAATAATTCTAAGATACCTCCCAGCTTTGATGCATTTCGGTTCTCTGATTTTAATCAGCAACCCATGCAAAACAGTACCAAATCGGAAGAGAGATGGAATCATGCAACCATCTCAGGGAGCTCGTGCCCACAGGCCTGGCCCCAGTAGTCATTTAAAGTAGCTGTAGATGATCACTGCATGAATGGAAGTCACTCAGGAAATAAGACAAGGCCAGCCCTACAGAGACGCCTGGAGGAATGCGGGCACCTGGCTGTGCTCCTTGAAACAGCGAGATAAAATAAATACCTGCTCCCCTACCTACTTGACTGCAAGGGCCTTAGGATGCAGCCCTGCTGTCAGAAATTCAGATTTCCAGTGAACATTCTGAGACACCTCATGTATGCTGAAAACTGCGCTAGGGAAGATGCTAAGGATACAGGAATTAACAAATCATGAACCTCTCCCGCTAGGAGTTAGCATTGCGGAAGGCAAGACAGACTCCGAGGTAGAAAAGCAGTCAGCTAAAGCTTCTTCTATAGCTTTCATTCATTCGTTCAAGTATCCATTCATTGAGTTACTGCTTTATTCTCTCTAATCTACTCATCATGGAGCATCCAGGGTGACTTTCTACAAAAATAAACCAGATCATGTCACTCTTCTTAAAACCCCTTGATGGCTTTGTGTTGTACTAGAATAAATCTAAAGTCCACGTGCAACTCTGGATTAGAGCCCTGCTGGCTCTGGCCCCCCTTTCCTGCTCTCTAGCGGCCTGTTTTCAGTTCCTTCTAAGCTAGCAAGCTCTCTGCTGCTGGGAATTTCTCTTCACAGGCATCCCTCTGCCTCAGCCACCCACTCCCTGCCCACGCCCCGGGCCTTCCTGTCATCCTTCGAGTTCTAGCTTAAATGTTATCGCCCCAGAGACTCCCTCTCACCACACGAAGACTCCCCAGTAGCCTCCATTTCAGCCCACTGTCTATTAATATTTTCTTTACAGCACTTTTCCCGTCTTGTGATCCAGTCACCTCAGTCAGGGTCCCAGTGGGTAACAGATGGCACAATCAGAATAGGATGACGTGAGGACCTTTTACAAAGGTGTTGGTGTCAGAAAACCGCAAAATATCTTGCCACCCCAGGCTCCCCAAAGTGAGGAGAGAGTGTCGTCACCAGAAGCTGGAAGGAGAGGAAGTCTGGTGGAGGCAGCCTCCTGTCAAGGAGCAATGACCATCCTTCAGTTGGGGACACAACCAGCTGGAGCCTGAGCCCACTTCCCCACCTCCCACCAGGGTGCCCCCTTGGCCAGATCCAGCCCGAAGGCAGAGGGGAAGGGACCTGGGTTATGCAGCCATAGAGGACAGAGAGCAGGGAGATGCGGGTGGAGAATAGACCCGGAGGGACAAACAGAAGAGGGCTGCAGAGGGCTGTCCTCCCTTCAGACTGTCCAGTGTCTACTATCGTATACCGAGAACCTAGCCCAGGGCCCAGCACTTAGCAGACATTCTGCTAATATAGTTTGAATAAATGAATGAATGAATGAGCTTGGGAGATACCCACTATTTGTTAGGTAACTAATTAGTGGATGTGTTAGGGTAATGAAAATTTAAGAATTTAAGACATAACCACAATGCCTCAAAATATACAGATTAAAGAGCCAAAGACTTTGAGACTCTCCAGACATTGCACCCTGAAGAGCGCTAACTTTCTGGGCCAGGCCAAGAAGGAAAGACCCAAGTCTCTGGTCTGTGGACTTAGTCTTGACAGTCTCCTGCTGGGCTGGCCTCGGCCCAGGAGGACGGATGCTATTTACTTTCTAGGAGGTACTTGATTCCTCTCTGCCCTGTTTGCTTTGTGGGCTGAAGACTCTGGAATGAGCCACACAGGAGCCAGCTCCTCTGAAATGCCTGTGGTGACCGCCCTGAGGTCACTGATGGTGAGAAAACCCAGGCTCTGGTCTTGCCTGGGCTTGGGAGCCAGCATCTCTCTTGTTACCTGTGTGACTTGGGGCAAGCCACTCACCCTCTCTGAACCTTTGTGTAAAATGGCAGCAACAGAATCTACTTTTCAGGGTCATGAATGATTTACAACAAGTAAAAAGCAGCAGAGACTTATTATACATGTCATGAATATTATTTTTCATAAGGTCCTTGAGAGAAGGGACTATGCCTTATTCAACCTTGTGTCCCCAGGACCTACCGCAGTGTAATAATTTCAAGGTCATCAGGAAAAACCCCAAAGCCTTTTCCACTCACTCCCTGATGCAGTCAATTTGGTTGAATAGACAAGTACTTCTATTAAGCCTTAAGTCTCGCCCTCACTGAGAATGCAATGCCCCTCCCTTCCCATGCAAGGCTGACTCCCCATCATTGTTAATGCCTTAGTGTGAATGAGTTTCCATATTTTCCTAGCATAAAAATAGGTTCTACCTGAGGGTAAGGAGGAGAAGGAGGCAGGCACAAGGCCACAGGATACTGCTGTAGATCCAACAAAGGAGGCCCCCCAAGGAAACAAGAAGGGTGAAGACTGGCCAGACCCACTGCCCTATTTTGGCTTAGGAATGGTCCGGAAAGCTAGCCTTGAACTGGTTGTTATCAAGGCTAGGCAGCAGGAGAAGTCTCCAGGGGACCACTCCAGACCTGTCCACTTGGAAGCCATCAACCCGATCTGATTCAAGTGTCTACCCAATGCTGGGCCCAGCCCCCACCGGTGTGGTTCACACTCTCACTGGAGGCTTTGCTCTTTTGGGGAAGGAAGTAGTCCGTTCCAGGGGCAGAAAGCCAGACAGCCTGGTTTACATCCGTTTCTTCCTGACGCTTTACCTCCCACGCTCAAGGCCAGCCGGCCTCCCAGGTATGCGATCTGTGCAGCCATACGGGGCCGCGCTCTGCAGGACCTCGTCACACTTGGTTTAAGCTCTGCTGTCACCATCTTGAAATTCTTAATAAGTTCTTATCAACGGCTTTGCGTTTTCACTCTCCACTGGGCCGTGCAAATCCCGCAACCCGTCTTCTCCACGCTTTATGTACTCTCCCTGCACCTCCGTAAGCTCATTTGTAAAACTGGGGTGATGGTGGCGGGGCTCAATGAGACAATGTATGTAAAGCCTCCATTATGGTAGCTGTGACACTCACTCCTATTTTCAAAATCTCATTTGATCATCCCCATGGCCATGTGAGGTCAGCCCAGCAACCCACATCGTGCCTATTTGACTCAGGGCCACTGACTGAGCTTCACCCTCATAAGGACCCCTTCCATGGCCCAGCAGGTGCCCACCCAGCCCTGTTTGGCCCAGATGACCAGGGGCCCTGTGGGGGTTGTCCTGGGCCCACACCTGTGATCAGCAGGGGCTGCAGAGCCAGCCCATAGCACACTCCCCCTCACTCCTGCAGAGACTGAACCATGCTCTCAGCCAAAAAGGGCCCTCTGTGAGCCTGGGGCCCCAGGCTAGCAGTCAGAACCCACCCCAGCCTCACCTTGCACGCCCTTGTTGGCTAGGATTAACCCCTTCTCTGCTTTATTCTTCTTCTTCTTCAGCTTCAGCCCAAACATCCCCTTTCTGAAAAAAGAAGAAAAATTAAACGAGGCAGTAATAGAAATGTCAAGTCATTCAGACGTGTGAGGAGAAAATAAACACAAAAACATGCCGAGGTCCCCTGGAAGCTGACCAGCTTCCTCATGCACCCAGGATGGGGGCAAAAGACAAGTGTCAGGGAGACCCAGTGAGCTCTTCAGATAGCTCTACTTTCACAGAAACCGCAAAACCCCACCTGAATTGAACCCCACGAGGTCCACCTGGAAATTGCACTTTGGTGAGGTAAACTGTGAATACTGATAGCACTAGCTGGTACTTCTCCATCTCTCCTGGCTCACCCATGCCAGGCACTGTGCTAGGCACAAAAAAGGAATGACATCATTTAATCATCACAGCAACCCTTTCCTGCCCATCCTACAGCTGAGGAGCCAAGGCCCAGAGAGGCTGGGCAATGTTTCTAAGGTCACACAGCCCTGAACATCAGAGCTATCACTGGAACCAGGTTGGTCTGACCTCAGAGCCTGGGCTCTAACCACTGGGCAGCCTGCGCCTGGCCACAACACTCTCACCAAATGTAGGCTCTCAGACCATTTCCAAGGTCAAGAGGTCCTGGGGCTTACAGAGGTCACAACACAAGTACATGGCTCCGCTGACACATGGAACATGCCTCAAATGTCAGCGACTATTGTAATTGTTCTTATTAGCCATGAGCAGGAAGCCATTTCTGAGTCTCATTCTCATCACAGGAAACCTCCCCAGTCCACCGTCTCTAACCGACAACAGTGCTCCTGACATCTGCCAGCTCCCGAGAGAACCCTTTCCCGGAGCTAGAGGGCTGTGGATCACGTGGCTCTGGGTGGAAGGATGGATGAGGACAGTTCAGGGGAAAGTCCTGGCCTGGAGTCAAGAAGGCTGCAGGGTGGCCTTGGAGTGAGGAGAAGGAGCAAGGACATGTGCCCTTGGAGAAGGGAGGGAAGGGTAGCAAAGGCTTGAACCTATTCAGTGAACATCTGTAGTCCCGGAATGCAAAAAGCAGTGGAACAATCACGATATTCCATTTTGCTTACATTTTAGCATTTGTGATGTGTGGAGTGCCATCGTCAGGATCAGGGACTCTGCAGTCAGACCACCCCTGGGCTCTAACCCCAGCACTATCTATGCAACTTTGAACAGGTCACTTAATCTCTCTAAACTCCAGGGTCCTCATGTGTGAAATGAGGTAATATATGTAAAGCCTTGAGCATAGTACCTGGAACATGCTAGTTGCTCAATAAACCTTAATTATTCTTAAAGGATTAAGGGATAGGATTAGGATCAACAAACAGAAGGTACTAGAAGACAGATGTCCATCTGACTCATTCACTTATTTATTTATTCTGTTTATGTTCTGCTTTGATCTAAATGAGGAATTAAGGAGCCCCCACTGTCTGAACAGTGGGATGGACTGCTTTGAGAGGGAGTGAGGTCTCTGTTCCTGGAGGTGTGCAAGCCCTGAGGACCACGGCTAAAGGATGTTGTAGAGAGGACAGTCACCAGAAGGAGAGACTGGCCTAGGGGACCTCAGGAGTCCCTTGAGACCCTGAGCTATAATAGGATGGAAAGAATGGGCTCAGAAACACCCAAACATGGATGGGGTTCCCAACTCCTTGGGCAATCACAGTACCTCTCTGAGCCTCAGTTTCCTCCTGTGTATAATGGAAATAATAATAAAATACCCACTTCACAGGATTGTGAGAATGAAATGGGGTAAAGTAAGCAAAACCCCTAGGACAGCAACTGGAATATGGAAAGTGCTAACTAAGTGCCCTTTTGGGAGGTGGCATTTTCCTCTTTGATGCGTCTTCATCCTCTGATAAGACCATCAGCCCAGGTCTCCCAGAAACCTCTGGGGAATGTACACTGGAGGGATGCCCCTTTTCTGAAATTTCTAAGAGAGAACTTTCAATAAGAGTTCTTACTGTTCTGTTTTTAAAGGCTGTTACCAAGTGGAGGACCCAAGGCTGGCACCTTCCACACTGAATCGGCACTTGTGGTCCCCAAGGGCTCACTGCCATGATCAGTTCACAGAGGCAGAATCTGATGTTCCTGGGAACTTGGCCAAGGGGTTGTGCAGACTGCTTGAAAAGGCTGAGTAACTTCCATCCGCAAATAGGAAGTTGCTACTAATAAATGACAGTATCTACCAAGAGAGACATAATGGTCCTTAGGGAGCTGACGTCCTCATCATGGCTGGCTGCAGGACTCGGAACTGTCCTAAAGTGAAGCCGGTGACTGAGGCATTGGGCACGACTGAAGATGCTGTCATGGCAGGGGAGGAGAGAGAGATGCCCCACCTCTCAGAGACAGGCACCGCCGACCTCTGCAACCGAGAGCTTTTGCCCTGCTGCCCGTAAGAGTCACCTAAATAAGTTCTTAAAAACACTGAGGTTTCAAACCACCTTCAGAAATTCTTCATTGAGCTACGGCAGACCCAAGGCCGAGAAGCCCTGGTCTCGGCACAGCTTAGACCACCTAACAGAGTGAGCCAAAGAAACCTCTCAGGGATGCCCAGAGGATTTACAGTCAGCTCAGGCCTCTTGGGTGGGTTGGTGTTAGTTTCACAAACACACACAGTTGTTTGCCTGAAGCCCTGAGTCAGTCATCAAAGGCACACCCAGCGTGACTCCCAGCATGAAAAGGCTTCTTGATGAAAATTGATTTCTCCTTCACAGCCTGCGACACCCAGCAGTAGGGAGGAGGCATAGCGCGCCAGCCCAGAACGATCGAGCCACCAGCAGGGTGGGCAGTAGAAAATGAATCTGTGACTCAGTTCAGGGGCTGCCTGAGTCCACCTGCTAGCTCTAGAGTTGGGAGCTGGATACTTAACTCAGATGAGCATATTTCTTCACATGTGACACAAGGACTTTTCTTATCCAATTCACAGGGTGATGTTAAAATTGGAAACAATGTTTATAAAATGTAAAGCATACTAGAAATTATTATAACAAGGAAATGTGAGTTTAAAAATTCTTACACCTGTATAAATCACTTTATGCACATCATTTCTGGGATCTCCACAGCATACCACAAGGAAGATGCTATTATTTTCCTTTCCTACAAATGAGAGGCTTCAAGGGGTTTCCAGCCAATACATTGGGATCGACCATCAAATCAAGAAGACTTACCTTATGAGTCTCCAAGGCGGCTGCCATCCCACATGCCTCCCCCCCTCTGGTTTGTAGCGAATTCCAGCATGGGAACTCACCTACTTCACAAAAAGGATGGGGCTTTCTGGCTTAGGATCTACTGAATATCCTCCCAGTGTCACCCCAAGATAGGTCAAGAAACACATGGGAACCCCCATACCAACCTGGTCTCTTCAGGGTGAAAGCTACCGTGACTCCGATATCTGTATCCAAACAATAAGAGCATTAAACAAGGCACATGTTAGACTTGCTTTAGCACATCTGTTCAGGCGGCATTGCTCTGTGTTGAACCACAAGGCAGCCAGACTGGCACGTAGAGAGAAGGGCTGGACAGCTGCAGTGTGGGTCTCATCTACACCACCTTCTAGCCATGTCACCAGGGCTGGCCATGGGCCCTCTCTGGGCTGCAGGCTCCTCTTTTCTTTGGGAAGTGGCCATAAGGTTAACTCTGCTTTCCTCACTGGGATGTTATACAGACAACATCATTGAGCCCTCATGCCGAACTGTTAAAAGCTCTACAAATAGCTAATTTGAAATCCTGTCCATGGTTCAGCAGAGCAGGATTAGGAAATTGCTGCAGCCAGAGTTGCCATGTGGTGTCCCACTTGTGTCACCAGATTCCCCTTCTGAAATCACTTCTCTACCTTCATTGCAGAATAGAAGCAGCTCAGGCCACACAGCCAAATGCTGAGTTAGTTGTTTCAGTGGTGTGGCCAGGACTGGCCAACGCTGCTCTCTTTTTCCCCTAAGAGGACACAGGATGCAAATTCACTGTGCCCCTCACCGTTCAAACCCAAAGCCATAACACCCAGTGTAAAAAAAATTAATAAACAAAAACAAAAACCTTTAGCTAAGTTGTAAATTGATTTATATGCAAACTTTTACAAATGTAAAAAACTATGTATTTATATATTTAATAAAAATTTTTTCATCAAAAGAATGAATTTGTATATAATCAGGTCTATCTTACAGAAGCAAAAAAAAAAAAAAAAACCACGAGATTTTTACCACCATGCTGAGGTTATCCAAAGAGCCTTGGGTAAATTCCCAGTTGCCTGCTGGGAAATACCTTCTCAGGAATATCCCATCTATGTACTCATCTTATTGCTAAGACTGGGATATATTCATTAAAGGCAAACCACTAAATATAGAAACACTTGTAATGTGGGTTTTCATAGAAGATTGTTAAGATATAAACTCATGTGACACCCTGCCTTGTCAAGCCTCTGAAACTTTTCTCTTTCTCAATGATCTTCTTATCAAAACTCACCTATTCAATCTGTTTCTTTAAGTCAATGATGCTCAACTTTGACTACACATCAAATCCATATGGGGGGAGCTTTCTAACACTGTCCCCCACGCTGTGGCCAGAGCCCATCCTAGACAGTCCGATTTCCTTGGTCAGTGATGGAACCAAACAACCAAGGCACAATCATGTGTTTAAGCTCCCCAGGTGATTCTAATGTGCAGCAGGGGTGCAAAACCCTGTTCTTAAGTAATCAGTGCCCATAAACTGTCCTCTCAAAGAGAAAATTTTTTTCTTTTACATTTTTTTGAGACAGAGTCTAGTTCTGTTTCCTGGGCTAGAGTACAGTGGCATCATCATAGCTCACTACAACCTCAAACTCCTGGGCTCAAGCAATCCTCCTGCCCCAGCCTCCCAAATTGCTGAGACTACAGGCACGCACCACCACACCTGGCTAATTTCCCTATTTTTAGTAGAGATAGGGTCTCACTCTTGCCCAGGATGGTCTCAAACTCCTGGCCTCAAGAGATCCTCCTGCTTTGGCCTCCCAGAGTGCTAAGATTACAGGCGTGAGTCACTGCACCTGGCCAGAGAAGGTTTATATTTAAAAAAAAAAAAAAAAAAGCTTAGAAAATAGTTTCTTAAGCAAAAGAAATAAGGAAATTTATGAAATTCAGAAAATATGGTGAATATATTTAATATTTGGGTAGGTTGCATTTTGGGTAGGTTGGCTTCCCTTCCACTCAACTCGCCACCCTACAATCGATGACATTATTTATGCAAAGGACCTGCCCAGCCCTAGAGGAACAGAATCATCTGGTTCGAAAGAGAAAGATCAGTCCTCTCTTGAATCAAAAATGTCCCAGGCAAGGCTAACGGCCTGAACAGATTGGTCACTGGCTCTCAGTCTCATGGGAAGCAGCTCATTCTTAACCGCTGAGATTTGGAGTCTCCCACCTCACTGTGATGGTAGATGAATGTTTCTGTAACAGGCCCTCATCTGATACATTCCAGCTGCCTCGGCCATCATGATGAGATTCAAATGTCACAACTCCAGTGATTGAGAACCTTAATATTTCACCTGCAGGAGTCAGCTGAGTCCAGGAAACACACCTCCGAGGATGCTAATTAATTCCTCCTCCTGTGGCTTCTCTGAACCAAGGGTGACTCAGGAATAACTCAGAGCCACTCTGTGCAAAGCCAGCCCAGGTTAAGCCGGCCTCCCAGAGCCCTTCAGAGAAATCTGCCACGTGTTCCAGGGCAGGTGGCAGGAGGGTGTTGCAGCAGGACTGCCTCAGGAAAACGGAGGCTTTCTCCTCGCCAGCTTTCCCCAACCCTGCAGGACATCAACGGTGTCCACTATGGGTACCATGCTCCAAGCATTGGGGGACCCTTTGTCAGCCCGGGGTCACCAACCTCCATCTTCTCCTGCTCCTCCAGTACAGCCCAGCGTCACCACGTCACACATGACCTGGCTGGTTAGAGTGCAGGGAAAACAGAGGAACAAATATTGGCAGGTCATGTCAATGACACCGTGCAGTCAGGGCTGCTGGAGCCTCCCCCACCAAAAACCCTCCCTTGCTGGGCCCCTGTGAAAACGTTCGTCTTTCCTATTCCATCCTCTTTGTATCCAGGCTAATTATAGACCTCTCTCTGCTCTCCTAAGCACCAAGAAATCAACCGTTAAGCCCAAAATAGGCTATAGGCAGCTTCTCAACGCTTGGAACAAGCAGCTCTCTCTCCCTTTGTCCCAGCATAAATGATTCTTCAAACTCCCACCGTGTTTAGGCCTTGTGCTTTTCTTTACTTCCCAAACTTCTCTCCTCCCATATACTTTTCGGTGGCATTATAGGAGGACAGCATCCACCTGTTCACACTCCTCTCTTGGGAGCGGTTAAGGTCGGAAGCTCCTTTTCCCTGTGGTCTTCCTTCCTTTGGGTCTACTCGGCCACAACACAGTTGCATTCTACTTTCTGCTCTACTGCCTGAGTGGAAGGAAGCCGCTGGGGCAGGGATTCTCCTCCCTGCAGCGGGGTGGACAAGTCCATCTGATCCAGAGTGAAGTATCTGAAAACCAATCTGGACTCCAGTCCAAACAGCTCCCTCCAATCTAGCTTCAGCAGCACTAGGAGAGACATATTGCTCCTTATTTGATGCTGGGTGGTCTATTTCTCAATCAGTTTTGAACATATGGGGGAAAGAGAAGAGTTTGATTATAGTCTCAAGAATACCAACACATTGACTCATAACAGATTTTGTTACAAATGAGAATCATTAAACCTCATAATGGGTAAAGTTAGGATCTATGAAATTCATTCTGAACCTCATTTTGTGGTGTGGTGGACACTAAAGACAGAAGAATGGGTGCTATGATAAATTAAATTAAGTAATTACCTTTGCTGCATGATTCTCAGAGCCTTTGATGGGCTAATGTGCATTGCAACTCTCCAAGAGGGTGATATAGTATTCAGAATTTTCCAAATGGATTTGACCACCACACCTTTATCACAAAATACCTATTAATATCTTCAGGAACATTATTTGGAATCCCAGAGAAAGAGAATCCTGGCAACTTTTAGTGTTCTTTCCTCTTTTAAAACTTTCATGGGGTGAGCAGTGACTAAGTAACAACCACTGAGGAAACAGAATGCCGGGGACATCTCTCCATGCGTTCCTTGCTCCACATTCACATGGCTCCAGCTCTAGCTCAGACCTAACTGGTCTTTCTGCTTCCAGTCTCTCGCCCTCCTGCAATATATTTTCCACTCTATAGCCAATTTTACAAACTAGAAGGAACAGAGAGTCTCCTTAGTCTGATAAATAATATCTACAAAATCCTTATAGTTAATATCATATCAAGAGTACACCTTGAGATTAAAAAAACAAAATGAGACAACGATGTTCATTATCACCCATTTTTTCCAACACTGCACTGGAGGCCCTCACCAGGTCAATAAAGTTTGACTAATTGAATTACTAAGTGAATTTAGCAGGGTGTCTAGAAACTAGGTCAATGTATAAAAACCTTTAAATGAAAAACAAAGAATCATAAATTAAAATTGCAAATAAAAGATATTATGATAGCATTAAAAAATTCAAAAATTTAGGACTAAATCTAAGAAATATGAGCAAGACCTATATACTGGAAATTCCAAAATGAGATAAATGGAGGCATATTCCATGCTCAAGGATTGGAAAGTACAATATCAGAAAGATTTCAAACTTCCCCAACTTGATTCGGAGATTGTTATTTACTACAATCACTTTGTGAAAATTTTCAAGTCATATACTTAGGACTTGTGTGTGTGTTTTGTTTTGTTTTGTTTTGTTTTTCTGTGTATATGTCATGCTTCCACATTTAATTTTTAAACAACATAGATCTGGGGATTGAAAACTCTGGCTTTGAGAAGATCAGATGAGATAATAGAAGCAACGCACTGTTTGTAAACATTAAAGTGCTATATCCTACACATTAAATTATAAAACAGGATCAGCTTTCTGTGAATGTCCTTAGGGCTTTCCACAATGTACCCTTAACCCGCCGGTCCAGCTCTTGACCCTCAAACCCTGCACTCCAGCCCGATGGGCAGCTCAGCCTGAGAGCACACTCTCTTCCTCACTCGAGGTCTTCCATTGAAGGTGACTTCTCCCTTCTTCCACCTGCCAACACCCAAATATATTTCTTCTAGTCCCAGTTCAACCACCTCCTTTGATGTGATATGTTCTCCCGTTTTGCAAGGAGGAACAAGTCACTCCTTCCTCTGGACTCCACTTGCACTTTGGTCTCATCTCTAGTATAGCACTTATCACATGGATCACTACTTGAAAAAACATCATTCTCCTTTATTAGATTCTGAGCTTTTGTAGGCAGCAACCGCGCCTAGTTTGTGTCTGCACCCTCAGTGTCTAGCACCATACCTGGCACACAGCAGGGCTCAGCGAACGTGGAGTTAAGGATAGGTGGATGGACAGATGGAGTCTACAGATAGAAAGCTTCACAAGAATTCAGCAGAAGTTCTTTGACCCTATGTAAAAATGTATCATATAAGACAGAAAAGAATTATAGTCATGCCAAGACTGAGAGCACAGGGAGAACAGAATAATCAAAAATGTCAGTGGCTAAGCCTTGCCCTAATACTCTCCTTGGGGCTGGGGAGAAAAAGGAAATTACTCACTCTGGGGCCTGGCAGACCATTTGTACTCCGCTAAATGGAGCATCAGCTCTGGCTGTCACCCAACCTCAGTCTCCATCCATTTCTTAAAATCACTCCCTTTCCTAATACTTCCTCCTTTTTCTTCATCAAGCCATTTCCCTACCGCCAGGTTGGGCCATTTCCCTACCGCCAGTCCCTTACGGTCATTCAGCAAAAGTACACAGAGCTTCTCGGTGTTCCAAGCGCTGCACTAGGCCTTGTACACAAAGGTAAACCCAACGAGGTCCTTAGCTCAGAGGTGCTCACAGTGTGGCTGGGAGTGTGGACACCCACGTGGTTACAAGCACAATACAAGAAGTGCTGTCACGGGTAAGTGCCAAGTGCTTTTGGAGAATAAAGGAAACAATGACTTCCATGGGCCTATAAGAGCCAAGGAAGATATTTAGAGCAAGTGACACTCTAGTGGGGACTTAAAGGAGGAGTAAGACACTGGGAAGCAGGGAAGAGATGGGCGGAAAGGATGAGCATGTATTGAATACTGATATGTGTCACATTACTTTACATGTGATAACTGGTTTAATGACCACAATAGCCTAGAGAGGAAACACTATTAGTCTCCGTGTAAAGAGGAGAAACTCACTTGAAGAGGTTAGGCTACCTACCCAAAGTCATGCTAAAGAGTGTATGTAGGCAGGGTTCAGAACAGGCAAGCCAGACAAGGAGAACAGAATATAGCATATACGGAGATGCCTCGAGGACCTCCCTCTGAACACCTGGAGGAGGAGGAGGAGGAAGAGGAGGAGAGGGGGAGGGAAGAAGGATCAGAGAAGTCCCTTTCCTTTAGCTGGCTCTTAGCCAAGCTGTTTCAGTTCCTTGAATTGGTCCTCAGCCTTGTATGCCTCAGACTGACATCTCTTGCCTACCTCCAATAATATCCAGGCCATGAACTGAAGTCAGACTAAAGCCTTCTGTTGCATTAACTATTTCCAAACCAGCACCTCAATCCCTTCTCTCCACATTCATTATATAAGACCTTCCTTAACGGTCTTTCCTAGAATTAAAATATCCCAACAAACCTCCTTTTGGGAGATGCAAAGTTAGATCTGAGAAAATAACCCCTCTGGCTGCAACAGACATCCTGGTGCTTTATCCTAAAGGGTGGTCCCTTCCACATCTGTCTGGTTTCTCTGAGGTTCTAAAACAGGACAAGACAGCAAGATAAGTACATTGTAAAAGTTCATGCACTCTGCCTAATCTTCTGAAACTCTGTAGCATCTCAGAGCTGGAAGTATTCTTAAAAATTCCTCTGGGCAGGTTCCCATTAACATCAACTACGATGTTCCTTGAATTCTGGGGATGAGGAATGCACTAACTTCCTAACTACCTCAAAATTTTAGTTACTGTTTTCTTTCCAAGCACATAGAGGTTCAATTGTAACTTTGGTTGGATGCTTGACATTCAACCAAGAGGAAGCTGTAATGTCTCAGCAGCTACCTGAAGTTGTAAGAGGATAAAATAGAGGAAGCTCTTTCAGCAGAAGGCAGACTGTGGGAAGCTCGGGGGAAGTAGCCTTCCAAATGACACCCAGCCCTGTTCTGGAAGGTCTCTGCTACGCTGCAGCACCACGCTTGTGTGGGAGGTCCACCCGGGCCTTCAGCCATTCCATTCTTTCCACAAGCCCTGGAGGACACCCTTCTGTGGGCCAACCTCTGATATGGCATTTAAAAGAATCCCTCTCCACACTGTCAGAGTTCTAGAAAGAGGAAACAACAAGTGTGGAGGTCTTGAGGCAAAAGCAGAGGCAATAGTTTGGAAGTCCCCCTTTTAGCATTCCTGGGTAAGGAATGGAGGGAAGGGGAGGGGAGCAAAGAGTGTAGAGAGATGGGCATGAAGCAGATGTGCAGAAACTCAACCCACAGGGAAGGGACCTGGGTCTTATCCTAAGAACAGTAAGGAGCCATTGAAGGGTTTTAACAGAGGTCCTTTGTCCTTTCCCTGCCTGGGCTCTCTGATCTTTGCCTCCCACCTTCCCATCACTGCCACCAACATTCCTACCTTTGATCACTCCCCTGTAGTCCTGGCTGGGTTAAACGTTGCTAAGCTGCCAGTTATAAGTTGCCAGTTGCTTCTCTAACTCTTCAAGGAGGCATAGCTTGACCAGGACCTGCTCGTTCTGCAACTATAAGGTGAGCAGGTCTCTGGGAAGAAGCTCTTATTAGTGTCTTGACTAAGATTCTGCCTCCACATGTCCTTGCGTCCCTCAATCTCAGAAGCTGCTTGGGAAGGGACAGGAGAATTTGCACAGAGGCCCAGGAGTTCCCTGGAAGAAGAACGTGGAGACTCTTTTGAGGTCCAATGTCATCAGAAATATTTCTGATGAATCACATTTGTCCCTGACTGGGGTCCACTGGCAGGAAAGAAAACAAAGATCACCAGGGAGGCAGTGAGGGGAAGGGGGATTCGCCATTAGGAAAGGGACTCTGGACTGGTGACCAGCACCCAATACTGAGACTGGACGGCCATGGGGAAGCCAGTGCCAGCCCAGGGTGTGGCTGAGATGGGAAACCCCTCCTGACTTGACAGCCTTGGCACCGAAACGGCTGAGCATCCAAGTACAAACCCGGCTCTTACAGGCCAAAGAAGTCCTGGGAATGTCCCTTAGAAAAGAAGAACTTGCCTTCAATAGGAATGTAATTTGGAGTGACAGGTGCCAAATCAGTGTCTGCTAATGGGCTGATCTTGTTTCTTTGCTGTTGAAAAGTGAAAACTGCTCTTTGCACTGCTAGGGAAATTTAAGAGTAGGAAGGCATACCCTCTCAAAATACAAGCTAAATGTTCTTCTAACTTGCTCAAGCAATGCCTTTGAATAGTAAAAGGCAATGCCACTTATTTGCACCCTGAGTTAGTGAAGCAGGTCATCTCCTCACATACTGCTATGTGTAAGTCTCTCCTGCCCACTGGCATGGTGTGGGAGACACTTCAGTGCTTTGCACGCAAGAGATTTGTTTAATCAAATAAATAAAACTCTGTCAACCGACAGCCAGCACTTGCATCATAGCCTCCAGTGATGAAGAGCTCACCACCTCACAACACAATGAGCTGATGACTACAAATACCCCCAAAACATTTCCCTCCAAAGGGAAATGAGTCTTTTTATTACTTCCTCCAAGACAAAAATAGTTCAGAGTGAAGCAGAACAAGACTATGCAATTTTGGTCAAGAAGAGATGAAATAATAAAGACATTTCCACACCTATCATTGGGCAGAATGACTAGAGACAAGAAGTGGAGCTAAAGTACGAGTTGGAAGTAGAATTCTAGATATCTGACCTGGGAGGGATGACTGATGATCTCCAGCTCAGGGCTCTGCACAAAGGGTTGAGAGGTGGGAGGAGGAGAGGAAGACCATGTAGGTGACCAGGTGCCCCAATCTGGCCACTACCTTCTTCCTACCCCTTCCACCTGAGGGGATCTATCTTCATCTGTTTTATATACTAAGGAGTTTGAGTACTGTATGAATAATCTTAAGTTTTTAAGTCTGAAACCACCAATCAAGACCAACCTGTTCATTTAACAGCTAATGAAAGTAAGGCCCAGAGAAAAGAAGGAACCAGTTCCAGGTCATAAATCTGTTTATTGAAAGAGCTAGGACTTCTGGACGCCCGTGTATCCTGTGTTTCTCTGCCAGGAATGCTGAGACCTCAGCCAGCATTGATCCCTACAGCACTTTCTCTCCAAACCTAGGCCAGGCCAACTCTGATAACAGATATATCTTGAATCCTATTCATTTAAAAACTGACTTTGTCCTTCCACAGAGCCTTACTTCCTAACTCCTGTGCCTTGCATAAAATATTCCAAGGGGTTCAAAAATGGTATCCTAATTATTTTTCTCTATATACTTAAAAAAGAAAAATGAAAGGAAATTCAGGAACTCAAACATGGAAAGGCGGTAAGAGCCTTTGTGGGCGTATTTGAAATACCATTCAAGGCCTATGAAGGATCTTACCTCCTTTTCATGTCTCGGTTCCTTAAAGGCTTCTGCAACCCAGAGAAGAGAAAATCTACTTCACTCAAGCTGATTAGTTCCAAGAGTAAAAACTTTAATTAGTGCAGTCGAATGAAGCTCTCTAAATCAGTTAAAACTTGAAAGATAAAGAGGCAACTCCATGTAATTACTCACAAACAGCTTCCAGTCATCCATACCTCAGACACGATCTCAGAGAAAAACAAATCCCCAGCAGAAATTCATTGCTTCAGTTTTCATTAATTGTCCTGTATAGTAGGAAATAAACCTGAAGGCTCATCCATCAACCCTGCAATCAAACATACTCCGAAGGCATTTTGGAGAGGCTTCCTAAAACAACTTGTCTTGAGTGAGCCTTTTGTGTGAGATTTACAGCGTCCCAGAAACAACAGAATCCCATCAAACCTTCTCTCCCTCACTCCACCAGGTGTTCCCAAGGGTTCAGCTCAGGTTCCTTTTAAATTACTTTTGCAGAAGCTGGAGTTTGAGCCTCTCCTATAGGAAGAGGAAGCTCCTTCAGTCCTGTCAACTTCTCCAGGCGTAACTGTCCTTGGAATTTCAGCCTCAGCTCAGGGTCGGAACGTATTGAGTCCCAAACACACAGAGGCTTCCCAGTCCTGTCCCTCTCAGTCTCAACTTGGAAACAGGTCTGAAGTCAGGCCTAGTGCCAGGCCCTGAACTCAGGAATACCAGTAAATATTTGCTGCTAGAAGATGATGTTAAACTCACAAATTATACAAACAAGGAGGAAGGCTTCATTAATCCCCAATCTATGAAGGGAACAAAATCATAAATGAGGAAAGCCACATATTGAACTCATACATAAACTCAATGCATCACTTCCTATACCTGCTTAAAATCCCAATTTACAGAGAGACAAGTGCTACACACATAATACAAGGGGAGGATGGAGCCAAGACCCGAAGTAGATAAATAGTGACTACAGGTCCTATTTGAATGATGTTCTACCTCCTCCAGCACTTTGCCAGAACTGGAACCCTCACAGAAGCCCTGTGAGGGAGGGAAGGCTGGTGGTATTCTCACAGCACACTGGGTAAGACACAGGCTCATGTCTAACTTTGGCCTCTACCACTTATAATCTATGTGACCTGGAGCAAACTGCATAAGCTCCCTATGACTTCATTTCCCCAACTGTAAAATAGGTATCAAATAGCACCTGCCTCATAGAATACTGAGGAGTAAGTGAGTTTATATATATAAAGCACTTAGAACAGCTTCCAGCACATGAAAAAAAATAGCTACTGTTATTCTTATTCCAACACAAGAAAACTGAGGCTCAAGAGAGGTTAGATAACTTGCTCAAAGTTACCCAGCTACAAATTTGCCAATCTTGGAACATAGCTGGGTCTCCTTGCTGCTGGCTGAATGAGTCTCCTTTTAGATCACACTATGATTGAGCCAATATACAGTTATACATTGTACAATGCACAATTGATTAAATATATTCACCCATTTTATAATCATGATTCAAAGTGCTCAGGGACAGTCATGATAGCTACCATTCATTGAGCATGTGGAAAGAGCCAGGCATTGGGCTACAAGCTCCACATACTTTTTTTTTTTTCCACTTAATCCCACCAGCCACCTGAGGGAGGTGTTCCATCTCTTTTCAGATGAGGAAACTGAGGTCTAAAAGGTTAAGTAACCTGTCTAAGGTCTCAGAGTTGCAATCAAACCCTGACCTGTCAGATTTCTGCTCTGTGCTACCTCACAGATATCAGTTAGAACCACCCTTTTTCAAGCACCTAATAAGAATAGGGTACCATGCAATCCTCACTTACCAAATGCAGAACACCTTGGCTCAGAGAAGTTAGGAAACTTGCCCACAGCCATACAGCAATATGACACCCAAGCCCAGCCTTTTTGCACATCCTCACCCATGATGGCCCAGGTCTCTAAGGACAAGCAGAATAGTGGTATCTCCAAGGGCTTCCAGCAGCCCCAGAGGGTGTAGGCAGAACTCAGTGATGAGAAACAGAGCAACAGCTTCAGCATGACTAGCAAGGCTCCTGACTGTGCCCCAAAGCGTTCACACTCACCAGCTTCTTGGATCCAAGGAGGTCAGCCTGGCAGGAGGGGCAGTATCCACCACTTGTCTTGGGAGAAGGAAAGCTCCTCTTGGGAACCCAGGGGCCCAGTGGCGCAGGGCAGGCCACTTCCCAGGAAATGCCCCTCCTGCATGTATCTGCCCGGCAACTCCCTATCTGTGTTTGAAACTGAGTGCTCTCTGTTCGGGTTGGCCGCCGGAGCCCAAGACTCTGATCAGCAAACACAGAAGCTCAGAGCACGTCCTGAGAGGAGGGGCCACCAATGTGTTTTATTCCAAGTCAAGTGGCCACAGGTAGATGAAAAGAGCTCAAAGAGCCCTCGCTCCAGGCAGTGGCAAAGCCCTGGGTGCAGCCACCATCTGGCCAACAAACTGGGATTTTTAATCACTTTCACCATCCCCTACTCATTTGTAATACATTTTCATTTTTTACTTCATAATAGTAATAATGGCTAACATTTGTGGAGCATTTTACTTTAGGCTACCTCTAGCTGTCTTTACAAGTATTATCCTATTTTAGGGCCATAACAGCCCTCAATGGTAGTACTATTATTAAGCCCAATGTACAGATGGCAAAACTGAGCCATGGAGAGATTGGTCAGTGCTGGGGTTTGAACTGAGGACACCTGACCCAGTAGCCTGTGCTCTCTAGCCCTCCAGCAGGCTGCTTGCACTCCATGGCATTTCACTGAGACCCGTGTTCTCAGACTATTCCAAAGAGGTCAAGTTAATCAGGGGAAAAATGAATAAAATAAAAAGAAGGCATTTTGGTGGGCCAAATGCCTCTGAAATCACCATCTGTGGTGGGTTGAATGTGGATTCCACATTCTGACACCTGCGAGTGTGCCCTTATTTGTAAAAAGAATCTTTGCAAATGTAATTAAGTTAATGATCTTGAGATGAGATCATCCTGGATTACCCAGGTGGGCCTTAAATCCAATGACCAGTGTCCTGTGTCTTTATAAGAGAAGCAGACACACAGGAAGAAGGCAGCAGGAAGCTGCAGGGGGAGATCAGAGTGAAGCAGCCACAGGCCAAGGAACAGCAGAGCCATGGGAAGCTGGAACAGGCAGGGAAAGATTCTCCCCTAGGGTCTTCAGAGGGAGCCCACACCTTGATTTCAGACTTCCGGCCTCCAGAACTATGAGAGGATAAATTTCTGTTAAGCAGCCATGCTTTTAGCACGTGGTTACAGAAGCCCCAAGAAATTAGTGCACTACCCTTTGTCAATTCCTCTAGCACTTCTTTTTTTTAATTTTAATAGATTTAGGGGGTACAAGTTGAATTACATTACATGTATATACTGTATAGTGGTGAAATCTGGGCTTTAAGGGTACCCATCACCTGGACAGTGTACAATGTACCCAGTAGGTGATTTTTCATCCCTCATCCTCTCCTGCCCATCCCCCTTTTGAGTCTCCAGTGTCTATTATACCACTCTGTGTGTCCTTGGTTAGCCATAGTTTAGCTTCTGCTTATAAGTAAGAACATGTGGCCTTTATTTTTCTGTTCCTGAGTTACTTTGCTTAGGATAATAGCCTCCAGTTCCATCCATGTTGCTGCAAAAGACAAAATTTCTTCCTTTCTTTCTTATGGCTAAGTAATATTACATGGTGCATATATATGTCACATTTTCTTTATCCAGTCATTGGTTAATAGGCACGTAGGTTGATTTCATACCTTTGCAATTGTGAAATATGCTTCAATAAACATATAAGTGCAGGTATCTTTTTGATATAATGACTTCTTTTCCTCTGGGTAGATACCCAGTAATGGGACTACAGGATCAAGTGGTAGATCTACTTTTAGTTCTTTGAAAAATCTCCATATTGATTTCCATAGAGGTTGTACTAATTTACATTCCTACCAACAGTGTATAAGCATTCCCTTTCCACCAAATACACTCCAGCATCTATTGCTTTTTTACTTTTTAATAATAGCCATTCTAACTGGAGTAAGATGGTATCTCATTATGGTTTCCATTTGCATTTCTCTTATGATTAGTGATGTATTGAGCATTTTTTTTGCATGTATTTGTTGGCTGTTTGTATATCTTCTTTTGAAAAATGCTTTTTCATGTCATTTGCCCACTTTTTAATGGGGCTGTTTCTTTTTTTCTTACTGAGTTGTTAGAGTTCCTTGTAGATTTTGGATATTAGTCCTTTGTCAGATACATAGTTTGTGAATATTTTCTCCCATTCTGTAGGCTGTCTATACTCTTTTGATTACTTCTTTTGCTGTCTAGCACTTCATTGTGCTGCTACGGGACGGGAAAGGCTTCTAGGTTCTCTCTACCAAGCACCTTTGCATTTCAGGCACAGTGCTGGAACTAAAAGAGGACCTGGTGAGGCCTGGGAGGTCACTGCCTGCAGGCCAGAAATGGTGTAGGAGCCTCTAAGGTGCAGAACACCACTGTGGGGAGTGGTTGGGGAGATGGTTTTGCAAATGAGGACCGACCAGTTAAATAGCAGTTCACTAGACAGCCTCATCAATGTCCCCAAATGAGCCCTCATCATCTGCTCCATACTTATAAAAAGGCACCCAAACAAAGGGGCCTGGGCTCAGGGGTTCACAGAGAGTAGGTTTCCTATTGCATCCCTCCTCCCATTTCCCGTAATGGTGGATTTGACTCCAATCAGAATCAAAGATGGTCAGAAATAACTGAGTTTCAACCTTACATGTTACAGATGGGGAAAGTAATGATTTAAAAGGTGAGGCAGTCTGAGGGCACACAGTCATGGAACTGTGGGAGCTGGAACCCCTAATCAATACCCTTTAAAGGGAGCCAGGCTTCTTCCCTATGTGCTCTGTTCTGTAAATTCTTCACAAAAGAAGATCTCCTGGCAACTCTTACCAGATCTCAACAGTCCCAAGGGGACCAAAGCATTCTCTATCTAAAGCTTAAATCCTTCCTCCTGGACGATAAGTTTATTTCTTCTTTTTTTTTTCCAGAATGATATCCTCACCATGAGGCTGCTGTGTGTGATCCAGATTCAAGTACACATCCTATCAGCAGAAATCATCTGGCTATGCAGTTGACTTTCAATAATAAGGATTGTTGGTGGCACATCATGCAGAGATACCAAATGGACAACCCTGTAGCCTAATTTCTCTGTTTCATCTCTTAATGTTTCCCTGTTGTTCACTTTGATCTGGCCACACCACCTTCTTCAGCAACCTGGCCAGAACATGCACCCTCCCTCCAGGTCTCTGCATATGCTCCTCTCTGTACCTGGATGCCATATGCCCCTCACATACCTCTTTGCCTGGTTAACATCACCCCATTCTCTATGGGCCACTTACCATCACATTCTCAGAAAAGCCTTCCCTGACCCTGACACCCCCAGGCTCAGCAGGTCCCCAGCTCTGTCTAAGCTCTCTAGGTTCACAGTGCTTTTTCCTTTCATCACTCACCATAGTTCATAATTTTATTTTTATGTGATTTCTTTTCATTTGAATTCACTTCCATCATTAGACAAAAAGTTTCATTAGGGCTCAAGTTGGTTCCCCTTTATCTTCCCAGCATCTAGCATAGTGTGGACACATGTAATTCATTCTTAGGGTCATTCCACAAACATTTATTGAACAAAATGCTAAACTGGTACAAAGAAATGTACAAAGAAAAGATAGACAAAACTGCCACCCACCAGGAGATTAGAGCTCAATAGAAGAGCTGTACTCAACTCTTTAAGAAATTACCCAGTTACAAGTCACCTTCACTCCTTTATTTCCTTCTTGACCTGCGCTTGTCCCTTAACCATTTTAGACCTGACTGATATTTTGCCAAAGGGGAGAAAGGATGAGTTGGTAAACTCAAAGCATTCAATAATGTAAACAGCCCTGGAAAATAAACTTCAAGGATAGGAGGTGATACACTACAATTATCTAGAATGAAGTTGAGGGATTGTCTCTACAATTCAATTCACTTCAGAATTGTTTTAGAAATGCAAAAAAAAAAAAAAACATACGGCAAAGCAAAAAAGGTCGTGAAACTCTCCCCTGGCCATCCCTGCTTTGGGAGGAATAATCCCCTTACCACGAAGGGCTGAGTGAGATCCAGATACCAGGGCAGATCAGATCAATAGGAATCACCCACCACCTTCCCACACGCTTTGCCTCCTGCCAGAGGGAATACATTTCAGCATCTATGATTGTTATAACATTCACAGCCTTAGTCACAGAGCGTTTCCTTGGAGAACTCACAACAGTTGTTATCGTAATTCAACAAACATGTAGGGAGTGCCTATGTGCAAGACCTATGGGAAGCCTGGGGCAACGATGAACGAGACAGTGAATTGGGATCAGGGAGCACCGTGCTCTTCTAGCAGCTGATACACTTGAGAAGGCTTCAGCCACCCTATACGGATACCCCTCTATTTTTCTAGAATGCTTTATGGATAACAAAGAGCTTTTATCTGTAGCTATTCAAGGTAGAGAGGACTGGCCCCCATTTGATAGATTAACTGTTTAGGTTCCAGAAGCCTTGGATGACTTACTGTATCTGACCAGGGGCACAACTGGAATTGGTGGTGGTCATAAAAAGGTGCCACTCAGATCTCCAGCTGCAGGGAGCACAGTTGACTGACAGCCCCAGCTACTGACTTCCACTATGTCACATCGAGGCCACACATTCCATGGGCTGTTCACAGCTAATGACTAAGCACAACAAGGAAATGAATTCAGGCCCCTTCCTGTAAGACATGGGAATCCTCTGGCTGGTGATGCGGGGCACAAGACTCCCCATCCACCTGGAGGAAACGTTCTTAGAAGATTCTGCCAACCCAATTCTCCTTCCTTCTTCCTCTCCATCACAGGAGTCAGACCTGCATCACGGTCTGAAGATTCTCCTTTCTTCTCTTGCTCCTTCCCCTTTAACCTTCTCAGATGGTTTCCCAAAGACATCTCTGGCACACTAATGTCATCTTGAAACCTGCTTTTTGGAAAATCTATCCTAACACAACTCTAATCCAGATCTTGTAATTCATGCATAGACCTTCCACTAATAAAAAGTTTCCATTTTGAAAGACTTTTGAAATACATCAGGGTAAACCCAGTTTTGTAGGACTTCTTAGGTGTCACAATATGCTAGCCTGTAATGAGAGCCCTGAAAAGTACAAAAGGACCACACTTAAATGAAAAGGGAATAAATCCAGGTACGCAAGTCCTTCTGTAGCTTTTCTGTGAATTTCCTGGAGATGCAAAACCTCAGTATGTGTAGAGCTTAATGGGAAAATACATTTCCCTGTACCGAGGAGGTGTTTCTTGTGTAAACATAGGTGAGAATTATCTGAAAGAGGAAACAAGAGACTTAACATAAGCCTACATGGGATTCAGACTACTTGAACTTCATAGGTTTTTCTTCTCTCTTCTTGAGAAGCACAGTAATGAAGAGAAGGTATTCTTGGTACTGTGGAATGGGGAAACATATTGCTGTTGATCACTGAAGCTGTACAATGTATTATAACAGGCAAACACTGTAGCGGGTACTTTACAAATCAGGTGTCATTTAGCTTTCATAATCTTGGAAGTAAATAGAACAATTAATATTATCCCCATTCCTTTTTAGATGAAGAAATAGAGGCCTGGAGCAATAAAGTTACAGGCACAAGATCACTGATATTGCAGTTGACATTTTTTAACATCTCTTAGTATTATGTTTAATTCTGTTATCTGTAATCTCCTGGAGTTTTTTCCTTTCTTATATTTCTCTGTATATTACAACTTTTCAATGCAGCCCATAAATTACTGTGATATCAGAAAAAACATATATTTTTCTAAAATAGAAAAATAAGTGAATCAAGTTTATTATTGCTAAATATTTGTTGAAAAGCATATTTATAAATCTTGTGTTACTGACCTATATTAGGTCACAAGTACACACAAAAGAACCAGAAAGAAGTTCCTTTCCTAAAGTTGCTAATATTCTAAACAAGAAAATGAAAAGCAACTAATAAAACTACATGTTACATAAAAAATTAATTCTAATAAGTTGTAACTGCCTCCTATATTCTTTCCAACCTGAGTGTTGAGGATGCTGCGAATGTTCAGTGGCCTCGACCCAACCCTAAACCCACAGGACTGGACCCTTTTAGGCCTCTTTTCAGAGGTCAGGCCATCCTGGTACCATGTGACCTCACCTTTGGCCACAGTGATTGGTTCAAGGTCGACCAGCAGTCTGGAAGGTGACCTGTCATAAAAGTGATGATAACATCTAGCTAGATGAATGAAAGAATTCAAATTCAAGTATTTTAGTATGTGGCCTTTCTTGAAGAATGGAATAGTGTTTTTTTAAAAAAAATTCATTAATTGTATTCATCTGTTTCCCTGGTTCAGTGAATTAGGATACAATGAACATTATTAAGTGTTCTTTAACAGTTAAGAATCGTGTATCAGGGTCATCATTTTAACCAACAATGGGCAGATATAAGAAGGAGTGTCAGAGTAGATTAGGTTTGATCTGGGTATCTAATAAATATAAGCTTTTATCAGTTTCCAGTGGCTCTCTGGAAAACTAATTCAGAAGGTTTTGAAGCTGTGATACATTATATTTGTCTGCTATGTGCGAGGTGGAAGAAGACAGTGGCTTGTGTATTTGCTGACTCAACTACTGAATATCCCCTGGAATCTGGCTTTTTAAAGCTTAAATACCATGCTTGTTTTATTAATAGTCACCCTCTTAACAACTGGAGAACCAGAAGATGCCAGGTGGTTGCACCTAAGTGAATGAGCTAACACAGGATCCTTATTTTACCTTACAAAATTCAGCACTGTTTACTCTAAAAAAGCCAGACTGCAGTCATCTTTTATCTAAAAATGTCAACGCACTTTCTAAACTCTGAGAGCAATATCTTAACATCCTAACAATACTAAAGCGCCATGAAAATCTATGGTGAAAAAGTAGGACGCCACACTGTGGGATAGGAATCAGCTGTTCTTCACATCCTCCCAGGATCTAGCCTTCTCGTTGAACTTGCCCCCTCAGCAATGCGGGCTTTCTTCTAGGGTTCTGCAACAATGGGGAGGGTTCAGAGCGATTTTAAAGCATGTGGGCAGTTCACTTAGGACATCCCTATTGGTATTCATCCTAGCATAATAGCAGATCCCTGGGGACGTGGCCAGTGGTCACATCTACCAAGAGGTTATTTTCTTCCCATTGTAATATAAATACACAGACTTATTCCCTTCTTTCCACACACTCAGCTGACATCGCACAGCTGTTTGATGGACTCTTGCCAAGTGAAATGCAAACCACCTAGAAGCTCCCAACCCTAGGATCTCTGCTTTGGAGAAACATTTTCAAGTTTGATTTTTTTTTTTTTTTGCATTACCCAGTTTGCAGGATTATTAACTCATCATTTTCTCTGTTTTCCTTTTGTTAGGTCCCCTTTATTGTGCATCCCTATCTCTACAGACATGAAGACAGAAGAAATTTAAATTGGTGTAAGGCAAGCAGATAATTTTATAACTGGTTTGTTGTTCTCATCATATTGCTCATGAAGCAGGGTTAAAATCACGGGATAGGCCAGGAGCACTGGCTCACACCTGTAATCCCAGCACTTTGGGAGGCTGAGGTGGGAGGATCACTTGAGGCCAGGAGTTCAAGACCATCCTGGGCAACACAGTAAGACCCACCACCATCTCTGTTAAAAAAAAAAAAAATTAGCTGGGCATGGTGGTGCATGCCTATAGTCCCAGCTACTCAGGAGCTAAGGCAGAAGGATCACTTGAGCCCAGGAGTATGAGGTTGTAGCGAGCTATGATGATACCACTGCACTTTAGCCTGGGCAACAGTTTGAGATCCTGTCTCGAAAAAAATAAAAAATAAAAGAAATCACTGGATAAAATCATTTATCTTGTGATTTTAATGATCACATGCTTTCATCTTCCATTGCCATGGCTACATGCCCCAGGTGGTGTTGAGCAGGTGTTCGTGAGCCTGCACCTGACTGAGCTCATGCATCTCCCCCTCACCAGCAGGGTCTGCACTGAGAAGCCTCTCACAGATAACAGTGACTCGCCTATGATTAATTTCTGGGAGCTTCAGTGATCAATAAGGCCAGTCTAGAACTTGCTGTTTTTCCCAAAGTTCAGGGAGGTGTTTGCCAGTGTTGAACTTGGGCATTGATTCTTACATTCTTATTTTTTTTTAACATTTTAATTAGCAGAGGTTAGATACTTTAGTTCAATTCCTCTCTTATAATGAAATTGGAATATCTTATTAAGCCAGAAAGTGAGGAAGTGCTCAAAAACTGATAAGGAAATGTCAAAATAACATAGCCAACCTGAAGGGGCTCCCTCTGGCAAAATATGGGGCAATTGGGTATCAAAATAAATAATGATAAGAATGAATGATAACATATTAAATGGGTAATCCATAAACCTATACTGATACTAAAAAGGGAAAGGGGATTGGAAAAGAAAGGGGAACTGATCAAATCAAAAAGCTTCTGCACAGCCAAGGAAACTACCACAAGAGAAAACAGACAACCTACAGAATGGGAGAAAATATTCGCATGCTACACATCCGATAAAGGGCTGATAACTAGAATCTATATAGAACTCAGGAAAATGAGTAAGAAAAAAATCAAACAACCCCATTAAAAAGTGGCCAAAGGACATGAACAGAAACTTTTCAAAAGAAGATAGACTAATGGCCAAGAAACATGAAAAAATGTTCAACATCTCTAATCATCAGGGAAATGCAAATCAAAACCACAATGAGATATCACTTAACTCCAGTGAGAATAGCCTTTATCAAAAAGTCCCAAAACAATAAATGTTGGTGTGGATGTAGAGAGATAGGAACACTCATACACTGCTGGTGGGACTGCAAACTAGTACAACCTCTGTGGAAAGCAATATGGAGATACCTCAAAGAGATACAAGTAGAACTACCGTTTGATCCAGCAATCCCATTACTGAGCATCTACCCAAATGAAAAAAAGATGTTCTATAAAAAAGACATCTGCACTAGAATGTTTATAGCAGCACAATTCACAATTGCAAAGCTGTGGAAACAACCCAAGTGCCCATCAATACATGAGTGGATTAATAAAATGTGGCATATGTATACCATGGAGTTCTACTCAGCCACAAAAAACAATGGTGATCTAGCACCTCTTGTATTATCCTGGATGGAGCTGGAGCCCATTCTACTAAGTGAAGTATCACAAGAATGGAAAAACAAGCACCACATATACTCACCATCAAATTGGCATTAACTGATCAACACTTATGTGCACATATAGTAATAACATTCATCGGGTGTTGGGCAGGTGGCAGAGGGGAGGAGGGGATGAGTATATTCACAGCTAATGGGTGTGCACCATCTGGGAGATGGACATGCTTGAAGCTCTGACTCAGGTGGGGCAAAGGCAATATATGTAACTTAAACATTTGTATCCCCATAATATGCTGAAATAAAAAGAAAATAAAAAATAGTCTGAGAAGACTAAGGAAACAAAAGAAAAAAGAAAAGGGGAAATCTCTTTTCTTAGATAGAGGCAATAATGGAAAAAATTATTTAAATCACCAATGCACGACCCCAATGATGATCGTTAATTAGCTAAGAGTCATCAATGGAGGCTAAAACCATTGGATGAAGGACTGCTGGGAGCAATCTGTGGACACCACTTAATCCAGTTATCACGTTTATCGACAATAATGAGCCAACTGATACCACGTGCCTCCTCCAGCCATGCACTGAGAATGAATCACCTGTGCGCTTCTCTGGGGAAAAAAAGTCAACCTGAATCTCCTCATAAAGAAATAATCAATCCCTGGTTGTCTAGTGGTTAGGAGGGGGGAAAAAAGAAATAATCAAGCAAATATAAATTATAAATTGAGAAAAAAAGTCTGTAAAAGAACTAGCTTTGACTCTAAAAATGTTAATTTCATGAAGACAAAAACAAAAGCAAAAAGGTTAGGGCACTGCCCTGTATTAAACTCCTTTACTCATGACTTAATGCAGTGTGTGTGATCCTTGTTTGGATCCTGGACTATTTTAATAAATATAAAGGACACTGTTGGAACAATTGGAGAAATCTGAATTTATACCATATTGGATAATAGTACCATATCAATAGTATTACATCAATTTCCTGAGTGGACTGGAGTGAGTATTGTGGTTAAGTAAGAGAATGTCCTTGGTCTTCGGAAATGATGAATTATGAATTATTTGGTAATTATGTACCATGATGTCTATGACTAAAATGGTTCAGGGAAAAAAATGCAAGGGTATATAATAGAGAAAATAGAAAACAGATGGTGAAATGTTAACTACCATATCAAGGTAAGGTGTCTACGGAAGTGTATTATACTATCTTGAAACTTACGTAGGTTTGAAATTTTTCAAAATAAAAATTTATGAGAAGAAGCTAAAAACAAAGTGTGGAAAGTGGTTAAATTTGGATAGGACTGAGAGAAAAGGGAGCTGGAGGTGCCCACCCTGCCTTAGTTCTAGATCTGAGTGGTATTTACATGACTTCACTCTGTGATCATTCATTGAGCTGTTTATTTTGTTTTCCACAATGCTGTTCAACAAGAAACTGACTTAAAACAATCTTTCTTTATTCAACTATCTTCCAAATTTTATGACTCTTCACCACCGAGGCACTCACACACATGCATGTGCGCATACACACAGGAACTGGGAGCTGCCTGCTCTGTACCAGACACTGAGTAATGGGCTAGAGGGAGACGGAAAGCCTGGTCCCTGTGTTCTGGCAGCTCCTGTGTTCCGGCTTCACACACACACACACACACACACACACACACACACTATGATAAAGTGATCAGAATATGGGGGGTGGGCATGGGGAAACAAGCTTCTCCAAGCATATGTCAGCCATGGCTTTGAAGGATAAGAAGGATTTTGGTGAGGGAGATGTTGTCACTTCCTGCTCTGTTTGGAATATTGAGTTTACAGAATCCATTAATGACTTTGGGGACATTCTCGAGGGTGGGATTTAGAGCTGTCCAGAGATGCTCAAGCCACGAGAGTATGAACAGCCAGACCTACACCCTTTGCTGGAAAGATGCTCCTCTTCCCTCTGGAAAAGGAACCCTCTCACAGAGCAGGTGAAGGGGAGCATTGATTTAATCAAGAAAAATCTGGGCCGCAGACAGGTTGAGTGACTTGCATAAAATCAGGTCGTTAATGGCAGAACCAGCACCAAAGCTCAGCCACTTTCTGCTGTCTTTGATGGCTGATTGTGCTTGTCTGTCTCCTCCACTAGCACAGCAGTATCTGCTTTGGTCGGCCTTGTTTTGTTTTAGCCTATAAACTTTTTGAGGGCAGAATTCATACCATTTTCATCACTGTAATCTCATACTCATGAGTACAACATTTTGCAAATACAGGTGCTCAGTGAATATGTTTAATACGCCAACCTTCTGATTTTACAGAAAAGGAACGAAGCCCAGAGAAGCTGTAAGTTGCCCAAGGTTCTATTGTGTTATACTTGCTGAAGGATTTGATTCTAGAAGCCAATTCTTTTACCCAAAGCTTCTCTCCATTACACCAGTGCTTTCCTGCTTTGTTTGAATGCTAGCTTTAGGAAATTGCCAAATCCAATTAACTCATCATTTACTATTCAAATGAATTTCTATTAAAATAAAACTTTATTCTCTGTTTTAAATAGTAAACTAGTAACACATGCCTTAAAAGAAAGTAACTTTAAAAATAAACATGATGGGGCACAGGGGACCACTATTACTAAACCATAGCTCTAATAGCTGTTGCCTGAAATGGTTCTGAGTATAAGATCTATTGTCTCCTTATTCAAAAAAGAATTGGCAAGATTTAGAGAGCTGTTAAAGATGAACTATATTCTTTGGGTAAAGCAGAATTGAAAGATAATTTTTAAAAGAATAGGTTTCTTTATAATTTAGTATTATTTAGTTCCATGTCACTGTACCCCTAAAATTATTGCTTATACCACCAGAAGGATGTGTCCTGTAATTGGGAAACAGTTCTCTGCCTATATTTATGTGTTAAGTCCCTGGTATGTTAAGATTTTAATACACAGTGAAGAGAGACAGAGATGACAATATTTGATAGCACATAATGAATTGTTGATGCCACTTGTAGAGAAATTTGGCGATAGAAAAAAACTACTAAGGCCCTGTTCAATCTCATCCTTGAAAAAAGGAAAATAAATTGTCTCTGCAGCTGACTTACTGGGCCAGCTATTCCTGTGGTGGCTCATCGCAGTAGGTTGGACTGTTGGCAGAGGGTGTGTGAAGGTTTCTTAACCCACACCCTGCTCTACTTACTAACTGCCTTTTGTCTTTGTAACCCAAGATTTCTTTTCTCACAGATGTGTGCATAGTAAGGGAATTTCAGTGGAACCAAGAGAGGTCCCCTCCCCTCCTCAATCCCACAAGGAGGAGGTGGGGGACAAAGAGAGCTGCTTCTTATAAACAATCTCCTCTCAGCCTCCTTGGGGGGGAGCTCAAGCTGGAGTAAAACCCATGCACAGACCATGGAGTTTGGGTGGGACTTTTGGTATGCAAGACGGTGGTCATTCAGGAAGGAAGTTTCCTGGGACCTCGTTAATCCCCAGATTCACAACCAACGGTTAGCATATCATTTCCCCCATAAATACCCTAAAAGATATGTGAAAATGCAGGCAGCGCCTCCAGAGCCTCATGGAGGAGACCACCAGGCAAGGATGGGTGGAAATCAGCAGAGGCACAGAGGTGGGGCTGGGAGTCGCCATGCACATGTCCAGCAAGACCTTCAATTGTCTCTCTCGCGAAGGCCGGTTTAGACCTGACCTCCATCCTAAGTCACTGGAGGCCCTTCTCAAACTCCCAAAACCAGGACTATTAAGACCAACATCTACTTATTGACATAAGTCCAACCATGTGCCAGGCACTCTGCCAGGTGTTGTACATGGACCACCCCATTTCATCCCATGGCACCCTGGAAGTGGGTACCAGTGGCACCCCTATTTTAAAGCTGAGAAAATTGAGGAAGCTAAGCCATTTTCCTGGGACCACTCAGACAGAAAGTGGTGGAAAGGGAATTCAAACCTAGGCAGTGTCTCTCTGAGCACACGAGGTTTGTCACTGTGGTCTCCAGTCCAAGTCAGGAGTGTCTGCAGTGCTCACCAGCAAGTTCTGCCTCTCCTCCGTCTCTGCCTTTAAGGCCCAGCTTGTCTTCTAATCCATGAACATGATATATTTATTTAGGTCTTCTTTGATTACCTTTGCAATGTTTTATACTTTTCAGTGTTCATTGTTTCACATATTTTGATAACTTTATTTCTAAGTATATTATTTTTTGAGGTTATTGTAAATGGAAGTTTGAATTGCTCATTGCTAGTATATAGAAATACAATTGATTCCTACAAATTTATCTTGTATTCTGTGATCTTGCTAAATTCACTTATTAGTTCTAGGAGCTTGTTAGTAAATTCCCTAGAATTTTCAGCAAACATTATCATATCATCTGCAAGTATAGACTGTTCAGCTTTTTAATTTCTAATTTTTATGTATTTTATTTCTTTTTCTCGGTTTATTGCACTGACTAGGAATTCCAATATAACATTGAATAAAAGTGGCGAGAGTGGACATCCTTGCCTTCCTACTGACTTTAAGTAGAAAATTATGGGACATTCAATGCTGAGTGTGAATTAAGCTATAGGTTTTTTGTTTTTGTAAATCTCACTAATCAGGTTGAGAAACTTGCCTTCCATTCTAAGATAAATGAGAGTTTTTTTTCATAAGTGGGTGTATTAAGACTTTTTTATTACCCAACATATGGCCTATTTTGGTATTATAAATTCACCACGTGAACTTGAAAATCATGTGTGTTTTTTCATTGTTTTGTGCACTATTCAGTAAATATCACTTAAGTCAAGGTGAGTGATAGTGTTAAAATTTCCAACTATGCTTGTGAAATTTGTCTGTTTCTCCCTTTAATTTTGTCAATTTCTGTTTCATATACTTTGAAGCTCTTATATTAAGTGCTTATACAGTTATAATTGTGTCTTCTTCCTAATAAATTGATATTTTTATCATTAAAAAAAGGCCCAGCTCAAACAAAAGGCTCCATCCTCTGCCTCTGAATTCACTGTGTGTGTGTGTGTGTGTGTGTAAAATCTCTTATGGCACTATTAGTTCATTTATTTATATAACACAAACTTATTAAGTATCTTTATACATTCCAAGGACACGTGAGACACAAAGGGTAAAATCAGGGAGGGAGGAAGGTGTGGTTATAGAATATAAACGGGCCACACATGGGATCCCTGTGGTCATGGGACTATTCTGTATCTTGTTTGTGGTGGTGGATCCACAAAGTAACACGTGGTAAAACTGTATAGAACTAAATACACGTACGCATACACACACACACATAAATGAGTACAAGTAAAACTCGAGAAATTTGAATAAGAGCAGTGGATTATATCAATGCCAATATCCTGCATGTGATACTGTCATATAGTTTTTCAAGATGTTACCATCAGGGAAAATTGGAGAAAGGGTACATGGGATCTCTCTGTATTATTTCTTATAACTGCATGTTATCTACATTTCTCTATCATCTTCAATTATCTCAATAAAAATTTCAATTAAAAAAAGAAGCCAAAGCCATCTAGTAGGAAAATGTCCAAGAGGCACATGCCTGAGGATAGGAATGACTCAGTTGTGTACATACTTATCTTGCCCACTAGATTGTGGTATCAGTGAGGGTGGGGAGCACGTCTTTTATGATGCCACAGCCCTAAGGAAAAAAAAAATGGCTAAGCAGGTAGAGTTCCCTTTCGTGTACTTCCTCTCACCCCAGATCTCACACTGGACTTTATTCCGTGGTACCTGCCCCGCACACCAAAGACGTCTGATGTGCCCTGATGTCTTCCCTTCCCTGTGCATCACCCATCAAGGGCAGCCCTCAATACCACATTTCCAGTTGAGACATAAAGGACAATCAGAGTGGGTAGTAGAACTGTGGGGCAGTAGAAAGATCACCAGCCCTACAAAGAGGAGATCCATCTCTATATTGACCAATTTAATCCTTCGTTGATGCAGGCTTCCTCCCTGGAAAAGGGAAGAAATAGTGATATTTTGACAACTTTTTTTTCAGGGTTGACATGAGCTCTGGCAGTAAGAGGAGCTGGTAGCCTAGAAAGAATATTGGATTCTGGAAGAAGAAGAACTGAATCCTTTTCTCAGTTCTACAGCTTTCTGGCTATGTCACTGTGGACAAATCACTTAACCTCTCCAATTTCTAGTGTCTACAAACAGCTTTAAAAGCTGTTATCCTTCTTCCATGTGTATGTGAAAACATTGTGAAACCCCAGAGCACCAAACAAAAGCCTTGCCTAGTTCACTGCTGTTTCTCACGCTTGCATATGGTGCACAATAGAGACTCAATAAATACACATTGAGTGAATGGATGGAAGAATTACATTGTGGGCCTTGAGTGAGACTGAATTCTTTGTTCCAACCAGTTCTTAATATCTCTCAAGCCAAGAACCTGGAACCTTCCAGAAGACCTCTAGCCGGGACCTATTTATGGCTCATCTTTTAATCCCCAGGAGACCCAGTTCCTAAGGTCATTTGTGAATTTCAAACTCAGATTCACATTGGTGAATTCCAAAGTCATAATACTTATTGTACTGGCATTGAGTCACCACCCCCCCATATCCCTTAGACATACCTTGCCTGGGTGTGCATCACTCTCTCTAGAAGGCTATTCTCAACAGTGAATCAGTTTAAGTAAACGATGACTCCTGTAAGAATGACCTGGCAAACAGTCTTGTTCTACTGATAACTTTCAGAAGTGAAAGGAGATATGTATGAAAGAATCCTATTTCCTTGTCATTATCCTCATATTCCAGTTGTACCAATTGGATTTTCTAGTTGCAAACTACAGAAACCCTCTCTGGTTAGATTAAACAGAAGAGGAATGTGTCAAAAGATATGAAACAGTTTTCAGATTTTTGAGGAAGCCCAGAGAACCAGGCTTGAAAACTGCAAAGCCTAAAGCAGTGTCCATCTTGCCACAGAGAGCCCCTGGGGAGACCCCACCTCTGGACACAGGAATGGCTTATCTACCACCCTGGAAACGAGTTTGCTGCAGAGCCTCTGCCACTTCCTTCTCTTAAGAAAACAGACCTCTTTGCCCTTCCCTTCACCAGAATGGTTCTACTCTACACCTGCTTATTTGTGCCACTGGCTTTCAATTCAAAATCTCAAATGTGAACATCCAATTGGTGGACCCTGGGTTACAAGGCCACACTCTAGCCACAACGGAAGCTGGGAGCAAGTTTATGGCTTTTACTTTGGGAAGAATTTACAAATTGTTCAAAGATGTAGAGCAGCCAAAAAGAAAAACAAAGGTCCATTCTACCAACAATAAACAACTTCAATAAGACAGCACCAGGCTATAGGGATATTATTTAATAGTTAAGCTAAGTATCATTTTGCACCCCCAAAATTTGAACACATTGGAATATTCATCTGCTGCATTTGTATGCAAAGGTAGCATTTATTAAGATTTTGTAGAGAAGATATGATGAGAAATTTTCTTTTCCAAATACCATTGAAAGATAATTTACAAATCAATGAAACCCTTAATTGAGATTTGTGTTGCTAAAGAAGTTAATATTCCTTTCTAACCCTTATAATCATTTGTAGCAATTATATAAGTAAAGCCATGCATTATTCATGATATGCATATTGTACCCATTTCCAGAAAGGGGGTGGGGACAGAGAAAAAAAAAATCCCCAGGCAAGAAACACTGTGATATGTAGAGATCTAAGAAGGAATTCAGTAGAGCTTCATAAAGAACAAACCTGTCACACTGAACTAATTCAGCTCTCTAACCAAGGCAGGTGTAGAACATTGATAAGAAGCAATAAATGTGTCTATTTATTTTGTCAGAGTTTCAGATTCTGTAAGAGAATATCAGCCAGCCCACCTAGCTCTTAACCAGGAGAATAACTTCTAAGAAAAACATGAAAGTAGGATTTCTACTAAGACAAATGGCGCTGCCACAAAAGCCAATGTGAAGCATTTCAAAATCCGGTATATTTATTACAAAGTGCAATAAGCCAAAATTCCAGTTTAACAAATAAAAACTGGGCTGCCTCTCAGATATTTAAATAAAGAAGTGTGACTTCTATCAATGAATCCTTGCCACTCAAAGGTCACATGGTTTTCCCAAAGGATTTGCACGGGTTCTACTGTTCGGAACAGTTTCATTAGAGACCTGGATGGTAGAAAGAAAATGTCTTTCCTGAAGCCTCTTACCTCACCCTGCAACTAGATTTACTGTTATGACTGACTTGCCCAAATTGGATTTGAATAATATTTTGGTCTCAGAATGAGATTGTTCATTGATTCCTCTTGAGCTGTCTGACTCACATCCATGCTATAAAACTGGGGTCCCAAGACACTGGCCTTTTTCACTGCCTACCATTTACTATTTACCTTAGGCAAATTACAAAACTTTTATTTTTAGAAGAGCCACTGTTTTCTGCTTTTTGAACTTACAGGACCCTACATTTTCATTATGCCTTAGGCCTTGCAAATTATGTGGCCAGCCCTGCCCGAGGACATGGGGTTTACTGTTTTCCAGGCACTGGACCACCAGCAGAGGTGGCTCCTCCAGCCACTGGCGTGTCCTATGACAGGCCCCCTTACGGGCAGGTATCCACAGGGCAGCTGGACTGGCTACTTCCTGCCCTTGAAGCAGAGTCCTTCCACAATTGACCTTTATCATATGCCTCCTAGACATTTCTACTTTACATAAAGAGTAGATGCAAAACAAGTTCTCCCTGCAAGGAAGCCCAGCCTGGACCAGTAAAGGAAAGCAAGAAGTCCAGGGGATGACAAGAGGCAGATGGCCCCAGGTGTGGGAAACAGCCTCTCTGGACCAACCTCCCATTCTCTGCTTCATGCTCCAGCCAGACTGGACCACAGCACTCCGTACTCTACCAGCCTCCAGCCTCTGCACAGCTGGGACTTTGGGTCCCCCTCCCCAGCTGCCTGGGGAGTTCTGGCTCATCCTTTAACACCCAGCTCCAGTGTGCAGTGTTCTCTCTGCCCACCTGCCCTCTCTGCCACCCAGAGTCATCTTTGCTGCCCACCCCTTGGGCAAGGTCCCTTGGAGCCACGCACTCAGAATTGCAGCTTCCTTTGACTCCCTTTTTGCTCCACTGGATCAAGAGCCTCTGCATATTCCATGCCTGGCACTAAACGGGCACTCTTGGAATGCTTGTTGAATTGAAAAAAATCTTATTCTCTCTACTTTTACACAGGGATCTCCCCGAGACACCCACTTGGATGAGGTCTGAGCTGTTTCTAAGAACCCCAAAGCAAGATCAATTTGCCCACTTTCTCTGACGCTGTTTCCAATATTCAGTGACCCCTCTCACCTAGCAACACTCACTTTTCAGCTCTCTACTAAACACTTACTGCCCTGTCGTATGATTGTGCTATGATATTTAAGTCCCAAGACCCCCGATAAACCTCAAACTCCAGCAACCTATGCTTCTCTTGTCCCTTCATAGCCTCTGACACAAAGACAGATTAAAATTTAAAAACTTTTAACCTCAGCCTTCTCATTTCTAGGAATTTATCCTGAGGGTGTGATTGCACATAGGCAAAGTTGAATATACAAGGATGTTTATTATAGAATTATTACATAGGAAATATTTCAAGTATTTATCAACTGGGGACTAAGTAAACTAATTTTGTGCACAGAGTGGAATACCATGCAGTGCAAGTATGTATTTGTTGAATTGAAAAGGTGCCCATTGCACAAGACCTGAGCACAAACTTTATTAGCTCAAGGAGAACATACAAGAAGAAGATTCAGCACTCACAGAATCCTAGAATGCTGTGATGAAGGAAACCAAAGAAACCATAGCCCCTTTTAATATTAAAAACTTCTTTTCAATCATCCACCCAGTAATAGAACTCTCTGAACATTGTGTTGATAATGTTCAGAGGAAAAGTAGGCTACAGAACAGCATGAGTAAAATGGTACAGTTTATGTAAAAAAAAAAAAAAAGTATATATGCATAGAAAGACGCCTGAAGGGATTTTTCATCAAAAGTAAGTATTTACCTCTGGGAGATGGGATTTGGGATTAATTTTACTTTTGTCTTTTTACTTTCTCCTGTATTGTTTTGCATTTTTATAAAGATTGTGCATTATTATTACATTCAGTAAAGACCATAGAGCTCTTCATGTTTTGGGGGAAAAAAAATAACATCTGGGACAAGAAGGTTCTCAACAAATAGTTAAATGAAAACTGGCATACAGTCCTGTCGGCACTATGCAGGATTTAGACACATGTCATGAATACATGACAGGCTGAAGGGCCTTACTGAATGTCATAGTGCACAGCAGTGCCCTAGCCTGTTCTCTGAGGAGACACTACTGATGTGATGACCACCCCAACATCAGTCATGGCCCTTCCGGTTTCAAAAGGCTTTCACTCTCAACGTCTCATTCGACCTTGAAAACTGGATTCATAGCTAGTCCTCCAAACTGAATCCCCTGAATGTTTGTCTGGTCACCATTAGGCAGCATTTCCAGGTCGGCACAGTTGTTTGTCGGATGGATAAATGGGTGGGTGGGTGGATGGATGGATGAATGGATGGATAGAGGGATGAATTCGTAGGCTTCTTTACAGACAAGAAAACTGAGAAGCAGAGGTGAAGCAGTGTGCCTAAGCTGATGCAGTTAGTAAAAGATCAAATCAGCGGGTTGGAATCACTACACTATATGGTCTCCTAATCAGCTCTCTTTTATCCTAAATGTGCCCCCTCAAACCTCAATATCACAAAGAGACATATACTTGATAAGCAAAGGTGATAGTCAAAATACCAAGGGCAGCGGTAAGGACTTGACCTATTAAAATGCCTCAGCCACGCACTAGCACAGGATCCCAAAGACCCCCTTCTATGTCAGGCATTAACCTATTCATTGCTGGATGCAAGTGGGTCCTGGGTGTCAGAAGGGGACTCTGTGGGCTCAAGGCAGAAGCCATGCACCTACTGGTGTGGAAGTATTTCATTACTGAACAACTAGTACAGCCATACAGGTGCACAATGGTTGAACACAAGCCCTGCTAAAATTCCTCCGCAACACTAAAGGGTTGCTCCGCACATGAGAAGTTCTGCTCTCTGTTCACTCATAGCAGAGCCCTTACTCCAGGATCTATTTATAATGCCACTTAAAACCTGCATCCTGATGAATCCAATCTGCATAAATAAATGGGATCAACTGCCATTATCCTCTTCCGAAAATTATCCTGAGCCCGACTGTGGCAAGAGAGCAGAGCAGACACATGGAAGGAAAAGGATACTTTGCAATGAGGGAGAGAATAAATATGATAAAATCTCAAAAAGTTCATGAGATGGCAGCACAGAAGACCAGTCCCCGTCATGAACCAGCTTTCCCTGAGCACACATGTACATCTTTGTCTCAGGCACCATGTAAGATTCTAGAAGACAGTAAGACTATCCCTGATCTAGACTGGCCATGGTTCAGGAAGGCTGAGGGAAAGGCACACGTAAGCAACTTCTGTGTAAGGTGGAAAGTTCCAGCAAGACAAAAACACTCTGGGAATTCAGAGGAGGGAGAGTTTACTTCCACCAGAAGAAATCTAGGAAGGCTGCCTGAAGAAGGCAACCTTGACCTGAGTCTTCTGTAGGAACAGACAGCATCCACACTTGGGGAGGAAGGGAAACGTGCTCTCAGAGACCCACACAGGCCAACCCTGAAACAAACATAATTGTCCAGGCATTTGCCAGCAAACTATGCAAACTAGACATAGGGTATACTTTACTGAACCTGTGGTTCCCAAATACATCCTGCTTCTCCGTCTCCACCTTTACTCATGTTGCCTATACCTTCCACCTGGAACATTCTCCCTCACCCCCATTTTCACCTCCACATTCATGGATGTTATTTCCTATTCATTCTTCACTTCTCAGCTAATATGCACATCCTCTGAGAAGACTTCCCTGATCCCTCAAGATGGATTTAGTGTCTCTCCCTACCTAGGCTCCAATAGTACCCTGAGCTTACCTCTGTCACACTTGCAACACCCAAATTGTGATTGTCTATTTCATTATTGAGCAACACCACTAATCTGTAAAAGTTCTCAGAGAGGAATCTGGTCTGCTCCATTCTTGTGGACCCAGTGCCTAGTAAAGCATCATATTCACAACAGTGGTTAATAAACATTTAATAAATGTTTATTAAATGTATAGAATCTGAGCAGCCCGATTCTATACTAGAACCCCAATCGTGTCGCCTTTCTGAGCTCATGAGGTCCCTATGTAATTCTACCAAATCACTTTGCAGATGAAAAGAGACACATGTGTCCATGATCCATTTTACCCAGCCCCAAACAAAATAAAAAGCCAAGGCCAGCCCTGAACCACATGAGGCCATAACCCCCAAAGGCCATCACGGTCATGAGGGCAAAGTTTTAGCCCCAGTAGAGCTTCCTAAGCAAGCCTGTGAGTGAGGCCGATGGACATCATTCCTGCCAAAGAGCTGCGAAGATCAACCCTCATTGACAAACTGAGAGCTGAGACTGAGCGGCAGAAGGAAGAAACAGCCCATGCAATTAAATAAGGAAAGACCCCAGTTTCAGGCAAAAAAGCATTCACTACCCTTTATATCATAGTCCAGTTCAAGGAATTAAAAGAAATATTTTTAATGTTCAAATGTTAACAATGATTAACTCTAATGATAATATGAGTGATTATTAAAATGCTCTTAACTTCTACATTTTTCAGATTTTCTACAATGAAGATTATTTACTCATCAAAAAAGGAAAAGTGTCTTTTAAGTGCATGATCAGGCCCAATTGTGCCTCCTGGCCCATGACTTTTACCTACTAAGTCTTAAGTGTTAGTTAACCCATGAAGATTTTTGAAGGGAGACTCCCAGCTCCCAGCCCCTTGGCTCTGGCCACGCCCAGAAGCTTTCCTGTTTAGAGAAAGAAATATGTTACTTGGCTTTGGGTGGCTTCTCCATTCTTCCTCTTTGTAGTGGCTCCTCTGGGCTGGGAACCAGCAAAATCCTGGTGTCTGGCTTTATCCAGATCCTGGGCACAGGCTTCTGAGTTTCAGAGTAATCTGGTGGGTGAGGATATTGGAGAGGGTGTGGCTGAATCAACGCTCATTGGTGTGCAAGGCTGTTTGCAAGCATCATGTTACCCAGTGCAATCAAAGGTGCAAAAGCAAACTCTCTCATGCCAGGCTTCCACCTGCCAGGCTTCTTAACCACTCCCGCCCACTGGCATGTATTTTTTTCCCCCTTCAACGACAGAGCCAAAGACTAAATGCCTCAAGACTCAAACTCATATTCTTCTAAGAATTATGTGATAAGACCATTTCATGTCAAGGAAAACATCTAATAAGACCAGTTCTCCTAGAATAGGGCTATCTAATAGAACTTTCTGCAATAATGAAAATATTCTATTAGCGACACTGTCCAATACAATAGCCACCAACCCATGTCAATATTGAGCATTTGAAATGTAGCTAGAAAAACTGACTCAATTTTTTTAATTAATTTAAATTTAAATAGACACATGTAACTAATGACTACTGTTTTGGACACTGCAATTTAGAATCCCAAAACACTAACCAAGAAAGGACCCGATAAATCATTAGAACCTTTGATTCTCAACCTTTACAGTTATGAGACCCATTCTCAATATTAAAGATGTATGAAGACCTGTCTCATGTTAACAGAATGTTTAGTGTATGCTGATTAAGAACATCATAATGACTAAAATTAGAAAAAATTCAGTTATACTTTAATTTTTTTAATTAAGAAGAAAATTATGAAGATCTAAGTTAGGAAAAATTCCATAACACATTTAATTACATTTTGCCAGTTACAACAGTATCTTCACACACATATATAACAGATGCATGTGAGATATTATTTTCTTCAACCTTCACAGTCGTCCGACATGTGGATTCCCCTATTCTCTCCAGTAACTCCACAGCTTCCAGTCACCATTCCTGGAATGCAGAGCTCAATGGCTTAGTCCAACCCTTGGTTTTAGAGAGAAAGAAAGAAAACGGAGCCTAGCAAGGGAGGAGACCTGCCCAAATCACACAGCGAATAAACAGTGGCGTTGGCTTCACACTCAGACCAAGGGTCCTTTCACTCTGCCATGAAGCCCAGAGAAAAGAAACAGAGCTGGAAATCCACAAGGGCTGGCTATGTTTAAACTGCTTCTCTTTTCTTTCTCTTTAGAATTGCAGGAAATAAAAGCAGACTTTTGTAAATCTCAAATAAATATATTACGAACAAATAATTACATAAGTATGCCTATGAAGGGTCTATGAGAAGAAATGAACCAGCCCAGTTGCAGTTCAGTGAAATTCGATAACTTTTGAGATTTTTCTGAAGCTTGTATGTAATAACTTCCCCAGCCTCTGTGGGTTTTGTTAGTATCTGTGGGTATCCTCCCAGAAACAAGCAAGAAAACAAATATTATCTCTTAATAATAAACCAGGTTTATGAGCTCCTTTCAGTGACTGTAGGCAGGACCCAGAGGAAAGAGCCAGGGTGGTCTCCTTAGTTACAGCAGCCACAAAGCTCACCTGGAGGAAGAGATGGGCCCGACTCCCCTTGCTATTTTGCTCACACCACATTGCCTCCAATGTAGGAAATTTTATTGGACTCAGTGCTAAGGATTTAGGACAGTCAGGCTTTCAATTTTAAAGGCTTCTACCTTTGGATTCCCACAGCATTTGATTTTCTTTTATTCCTAACCTTACCCACGGTGACTATGACCCTGGAGTTAACCACCTGGGCTTGAATCAAGACTCTAATAACTTCCTAACTACAGAAAGTTTGGTCTCTCAGTCTCCGTTTTCTCAAAAAATTTACTATATAGTCATGTTGAGAAATTAGAAATGATTCTCATAAATCTCTTAGGACAGCGCCTGGCCAAAAAAAAAAAAGTCATTGTTACTCTCTCTGAGATATCCAGTATTATAATGAATCATGCTGTGCACATGTGTGTCCCATGTTAGACTATATACCTCCTGGGAACAAAGACTTCACCTTCATTTTCCAACTACTTCAGGTGCCCGTAGGTGCAAAACTCTATAGATACTATGCAGGTGTGTGTGGTGGTGACAAATGTCAGCTTTGGCATCAAACATACAAGGGGACAAAGGCCATAGTCTGCCTCCAGTACTTATTAGGCTTTTCTTTAATTGACAAGTTTCTTGATGTCCCTGGGTCTCAGTTTCCTCATCTGTTAAATGGGTTTAATCCATTAACTTGCAGTTCAATTGTGAGAATTAAAGGATCCTGGCATGTGATGAGCATTCTATAAAGGCTGGCTGATGTGGGCATATGAATGTGTCATCCCAGCTCTCACCTTGGTGAGTACCGTATGACGTCCATGCTAGAAGTTGCTAATAAACAAGAATCCAGGCGTTGATTTTCAGTGCACTCCCTTATTTGCTCACCCCAGACCAAACAGATCCCCCACTGCTAATAGCAGCCAGAGGCAAACCCACCATAAACCCAGGGCGGGAGCAGACTCCACAGAGCGCATGCCAGCTGTTCCCTCAAGAAGAACAAATATGCCCTGTAATTCTCTGGAACAAAACCAACAGCCTGTTTGCACAAGAGTGTAGACATTCAAAACAGCTACATGCCAGAGATGCAGTCCAGTGTAGATGGCAGGTTACTGCTCTGAGCATCGGGAACCCTGTGTGTGAGGACTTGATCTCACTAGTAAACAGCTGCGTGCCCTTGGACGGTCCATTTCCCTGGTCTGGGCCTCTGTTGCCTTTCCCCTGAAAAAAGGGCCTAGGTTAGGCAGTCTGTAAGGATCATTTGCAGCCTCTGCATTGCAGCACCCTAGCTGAACTAAGCCAACAGGAAGATGGGCACCGAACGCAGAGCCAGAAAGAGCTGGGTCCACATCTCTAGCTGTTCAATCTTGATCAAGCTTCTTAATCTCCTTGAACCTTGGTTTTCTCATGGGTAAAATGGGGGAGACAAACACAGCTGTTGGAGAATTTGAGATAGTGAATGTCAAGCACAACCTTGTGCCTGGGCAATTGCATATGCCCAATAAGTGGTACTTGCTGTTGCTATTATTAGCACCATTTTCATTGTCACTATTATTATTATTATTAATACTATTAACTTTCTTTTAAACTGTTAAGGCCCCAAAACATTTTATTGGATAACTGTCATGTACAATCCAATAAGAAAGTCAACTCTTCACAAGTAATTTGTCTAAAATTTGTCAGTTTTCCGCTGTGTGTAATTGCTATTGCTTTTTAATTTTTTTACCTTAAATCTTTTCATTTCCAACACTGTAACTTTACTTCCTTAATAGTAACAAATAATGTAAATTAGTTTAGTACATGAGGAATTTCAGATACATTATCTCATGGACTCCCACCCCATGACTATCACCACCATCATCATTGTTGTCATTGTCATCATAACCACCTTTACAGCAGGGCTAAGTGGCTTATCCTAGACCTCAATGCCCATCCAACCAGGATATCACATGGCCTGGACTGCAAGTTAAGGCTTCTGACTCTGAAGCTCATGGTTTTTCCACCTCACGATTATTCCACCTCACCATCAATTTCATGCATTTTTTTTTTTTTTTTTTTTTTGAGACAGAGTCTCACTTTGTTGCCCAGGCTAGAGTGAGTGCCGTGGCGTCAGCCTAGCTCACAGCAACCTCACACTCCTGGGCTTAAGCGATCCTACTGCCTCAGCCTCCCGAGTAGCTGGGACTACAGGCATGTGCCACCATGCCCGGCTAATTTTTTTTGCTATATATATTTTTAGTTGGCCAGATAATTTCTTTCTATTTTTAGTAGAGACGGGGTCTCACTCAGGCTGGTCTTGAACTCCTGACCTCGAGCGATCCACCCGCCTCGGCCTCCCAGAGTGCTAGGATTACAGGCGTGAGCCACCGCGCCCGGCCTAATTTCATGCATTAATTCAACTTTTTATTCACTGTCATTGCCTTGACCAGTCTTAAAATATATTCCTTTTTTAAAGCAACTTCCCTTGTAGATATGTGGAATTTGAAATACATTTCTTAGATGTTTAACCCTAACTCCTGGTCTATCCAGTCACATGCCATCTAACTTAACCTCTTTTTTCCCCACTAGAGACACCTAAACAAATTTTAGAAGACCTCTCTGTTTTTTCATGCCAAACACCTCAGAAAAGATTGCTCTTATTTCAGGTAAATAGGGGCAGTGTTTTAGTTCACACTTTTTGGTTGCAAAAAATAATAATTCAAGTGAGGGGTAGAGATTATTTTAAGGCTTTCCACTGAATAGAATTATGTTGAACAAAAAGAGTGGGCTGTCATGAGATGGAACTGAAGGATGATTCTTGACCTAAATCAACCCCAGCAATTCTGGATGCAAAAGGTCTAGATCTTATCCCTAGTAGTTGACCATCTCACCATCTTCCACCTGCTATCATACCATCTACCATCTTCTCCTTAGTGGTCTACCATCTTGCTATTTTCCTATCTACCATCTTCTCCCTAGTGCTCTACCATGCTGTTCATCTATCTCTTTATTCTCATGCCATTGACTGGATGTCTTACTCTTTACTGAAATTTCCTACAGAAGTTATATCCACTGCTCAGCTAATTACCATCATTACTGTTTGGAAGAGTCTTTTTGACATGAGAGCACATGATAGACCACTGACCAGAAGATGAATCTGCTGCTGCTGGATCAAATGTGGCTTGAGCTGTCAAACGTGGTTGCCTAGGATGGAGTCCTCAGCTAGGGCAGTGGGCAGGTCCGTTTTACTTAGAAAAGGCTGTAAGCCACAGCAGTGCCATGATTGTCACTGCTGACAACAACAGCGTAAATTTTTCCTCTCCAGATGCTGCTACTTATTTCATACGAACCTAAAAACTTTTATAATAATTTTTTATGCCTCCATATGTTTGTAAAGTCCTAACTGATGTGGAACCCCAGAGCTGACTGTAGTAGCACCAATCAAAATCACTTCCATAGGTACAGTCCTTGATAGTGGTGACTGCCCTTTCATGTCCTCTGCTTCTTTCAATTGCAATGACATCCCAAAATTGACAAGAGCAGTGTCATTGTCATTTAACAGAAGAAAAGATAAAGTTTAAGAGGAATGATTGGCCCTAAGCCACAAAACTATAATAGTTAGCGATCTATTTGGGTCTTAGAGTTCAGTTTCCTAAATCAATCTCTGAAGAAATAGAAAACAACCTTCATGTCCCTAAACATTTAAATTTTTAGCCAATCATGAATATTTTTTCAGCAGTCATATGCCTCACCAGTCTCCTTCAGTCTAGGTTCAAACCCTCATCGATTCCCACCCTGGATTGTGTAGCATCCTTATAACTCATCTCTGCACTCACTCAACAACATTCTCATTCATTCCTTCCTTCGTTAGAAACTAGAGAAGTCTTTGAAAAACAGTTTTCAACAAACCATCTCCACAACCACAGGCCCTCACTGGCCACAAAATAAAGTCCAAACTCCTTTGGGGTGTATTTGTTGTCTTGGAAGATTCAACTCTATCCACTTCTTAGTCTCATCACCCCTACTCCCGGCCGCTCACGTTCACATACACTCTGGCAATGCTAGTTCCCAAGCATGGCTAGCATCTTCCTCCTTGTGCATCTTTATGTAAATCACTGTCTGCAGGCTAAATTTAGCCCGTAGATGGCTTTGGATCACACTTTTATGGTGATGGTTGTTTTATTGCATCCAATGGCAGTGTTTAAGAAGATCTCCACCTTCTCCTGAAAAAAAAAAAGTTAGTTGTTGATGGTAACTGTCAACTGAGCCTGAGAAGTGATGAATGCTTTTAAATGGGACACACCCTCTCCAGTTGGCTACAATCCCCATTATTTCCTATTTTCTTATATTCAGCTAGCCTTGCTCATAACTGTGAAATGTTTGACCCCTTCAACATTTCAATTTGCAACTGTTGCTTTATGTTCTCACCACCAGAAATGTATTTCCCGATATACTTCTATTGAAATCATAGTCATCTCTCAAATAATCACTCTTCCATGAAATGTCTGTTGATTACCTGAGTTGGAATTAAACTCTTCCTCCTCTGTCTGCCTTTAAACTTATTTGTTGATGCCTCTACCTATAGCATCTAAAAGATTTCACCAAGTCTACCTCCCCTACTAGATTATAAACAATTTCAGAGCAAGGACTAATTCTTATTCATCTTTGTGTCCCCACATTGTCTAAAACTTAGTAAATGTCCAAAAAGTAACTGTTGATTTAAACCTAGTTTAATTTAATTCAATCAGCAGTTAAACTTGCCAACAGAAGCCAATTTATTTGTGATAATATTTTCTCATTTCACATCTAGGCTTGAGCTTCTATTAGTGCTGACAGCAACTGCTTCTCTCTAAAGGCTTCATCTAGTGAGGAAAGAAACTATTTTCCAAAGTTTTATTGATTTAAAAATTTAAGCTCTTAAAGAAATCATCTTCCAAGGAGAAGCAAGAGCAATAAATTTGCTCTGGCCCTGAATCAATACCATTCCCCACTGCAGAGTATCTTGTAAGGATCTTACAAGAGAAGAGAGAGAGAAACACCCAATCTCCACCCCCAGGTGAGGAGTAAATCCCCCTGTTTCACAGTCTAACCACAAACTTCAGTTTCCTCAAATAGCACATGTTTCAAATACACAGTATTTGCCCACAAGAACCTATTGTCATCTTACTCCATGCAAGTTACATTTTTGTGAGTTACTTCCCCATATTTTTTAATTTTGACTTCTCTTAAAACATAACCCTTTAATTTGCTTTTACCTGCATTTTTTGAGCCTCTAACAGTTTATCTAGCACTGTGCTTGGTTCTGGGATGGGTAAAACAAATATGCTCCTTCTCAACTCCTGGGAGGCTCACAGCCTAAGGGAGAAACAAATAAATCATTTAGATCCTGTTTATGCGACACAGAAACAGAGCAAATCTTCACCACCACACTTGTGTATGCCCTGCCTGTGCGGTGGTGCTGCAGTCTTTTTATGTTTACTGTTCCTCTGACATCCAGTTTAGGCAGCAGTAGGCATTCGTGACTTATTTCTCAGCCCATTTTCTAAACTTCCTTCCTATGCTTTGAGTATCAAGAAGAAACTGGGGTTGCTAATCCCCAGAGTAAGAAGAATAAACTTAAAACCCAGGAGACTTCCCTGGGTGTCTCTCATACGATCATGCCCTGGGAGAAAGCTATTGGACAGCCGCTCCAGCCCCATACAAGCAGAATTCCCAGAGGCTCGGACACGATGCAAGTTGAGGTCACCCCCTCAGATATCCAGTCACAACCAGTTGAACTGCTGACTGACAAGAAGGAAACATGGCGTGCATGAGTCATAAAGGAGGTCAGCAATATTAGCAGCTATGACCATGTGATCTATTGATGAAGTCATAGCCCCTCCCTGTACTCATATCTCCCTCCTTTCTGTATTCTGTATTGTATGTGTGTGTTTGTACATGATAACACCCCTCTTTCCCCTTCAAGCTGCCTGATTACTATGATAGGGTGTGCAGGTGGTAGCACACTTTATAATCTAGTCTAGGAGTTGGAAAACTACTGACTGCAGGCCTAGTACAGGCTTCTAAGGGCTTTTGTAAATAAAGTTTCACTGGAGCACAGCCACACCCATCGTTTACGTATCATCTATGGCTGCTTCAGTGCTACAGTGGCGGAGCTGGGTGGTCTAGACAGACACTGTGCAGACGTATGGTCCTTTACAGAAAAGTGTGTCAACCCCTGATCTAGTCAACAGGTTACAGATTATCAGTCGGGATCTTTAGGTAGTAAAGGAAGAACGAACATCAATCAGAGCTCCAAAACTTGGAACTGAACATTAACTCAATAGAATCTGTCGGTCTCTCTTTGGAGAGGGGGTTAAAGAGTTTTCAGATGTGTGTGGAATAGTTTTACCATACTAAATGGGAGCATGTTTTTATATTTTTGTTGATGTTGAACACTAAACATGGGGTAAGGATGTAGGATATCTAGATGAATAAGCCATACTGGTTATGTGTCACTCACTCACGTGTTTCCTGTGTTTGGAAATTATCCACAATATGTGTGGGTTTTGGTGGGAAAGTAGAACCTATCTTCTAGAATAGAGCCTGAAAACACTAGATACTTATTTTTAAAACACACCCATGGAAGTTCAGATGCTGGCATCTGACTGAGGATTGGCCAACTCAATATATCTTGCACTGAATCCGAAGCTTGCAGTGCAAAGAAAACAGGGGCAGAGAATTCATTCCTATGGCTGGACCTGGAGGCAGCAGAAATACCCAGTATCAGTGGCCACAGGGCCAGTGGCAAGGCCAGGTATCCAGAACTGCTGGGAGAGGGAGTGTCAGTGATGACAGCAATGGACGACCTCCCCTGACTGTCCCTCTGGCATGGTCCTGCCTGAATTCTTGCCCCCTTGCCTCTCTTGATTCCTGCCTATTTTCTGATCCTGGTTCTTCAGCATTTCCATCTTATTAGTCATGCAGTGTCCTCTCAATAAACTCCTTATTGCTTCATGTAAATAGGAATCATTTTCGTTGTTTAAGCCTAAGACACTGCTACTTTTAACAATGTACAACTTAGAAAAATAATAATAATAGCTACATTTGTTAAGAGATTATCATAAGCCAAGAACCATAAATCATCACATGCAATTCTCACAACAATCCTATTAAGCACTATTGCTATCCTCATTTTATAGATAACAGAACCAAAGCTTAGAGAAGCCAAATACTTTGTTCAAGGTCACACACATGATTAGTACCAGGTCTGTCTGTGCACAAAGCCAGGGGACTTAACTCTAGTAGTCTTCTTTCAGGCTCTGTATTCTTCTGCTACAAAAAGTGGGGCTGAGTTAGTTTTATAGAGCCTAGCTAAAATGAAATCCAGTGGCTAGACCAACTATATATTCAGGGGTGTGATGGTTAAGCAGTTCTCCAGAGAAAAAGAAAATGTTTGCCATTTCCCTGGTGTAAATATTCCCACTATGGCTGATCTCAAACTACCAATGGTTTAACCATCTGTCCACAAATTTCCTGAGTGCTCAACAATTGACTCTTGCAAGCCAGTGTGAGCTAGCTTCAGCACATCACTGTACCTAAGTCTGTTTTGTTTCTTGTTTCTTTGTTTGTTGTTTGCTACCTCAAACACTTTATCTTATGCTCTTGGAACCTCAGAGTGGGGAGAGTTCTCAGAAGCCATCTGTACTCACCATGTGTTAATGGAAGTCTCCCTCTCCAGGCCACCCCCAGCTTGGCATCCGCCCTCTGCTCAACACTTCTAGTGGCTGGGAGCTCACCACTTTCCAAGTACCTTGTTTTTGTTGAAATAGTTATTATCGTCCAAAATAACTGAGCTAGTTTTAGGAAGCAGTTGCTTCACTGTACGTTTTAGAGGTAGACTTTGATTTCCCTCTTGACCTAGGGTGCTCTGCCCACATCTCTCTGCTGAATGTGGCTCTCACAAGCAGTTGCTTGCCTAGGGTTCTATTTCCCACATCGCATCGGAAGGGGATTTAGAGGTGGGGGCTCAAGGGTGTGCAGCGAGACTATGCTGTGAATTTATCGTACACAAAGCTGATACTAAGTGCTTTCCAATTTTCCTTGTAGATTCAAGCAAGAAAGAACCTGCCCTGGCACCTGTGCTTAGCCCCACACATCCCAAACACACACACACACACACACACACACACACACACACACACACACACACACACACAGAGTTTATTAAAGAATACACAAATGCCTCCATCACTCGAGCTCCAATACCCAGTACCAGCACAACAAGACGTACTCTCCCAAATATGCTCTCCTAGGCTGATCACATCCTTTCAGGCCTCAGGGCAAAACTTTCCCCCATCTACTACCCTATGTCCTTGAAATCAAAGGCTTTCAAGTTCGATGCCTCAGAGTCTTCTGTGTTATCACTGCCAGCTTCAGAGGAGGCCTCTACTTTGAAGTATGGGGAGGATTTGAGTGGCAGAAGTGCTTAGGTAGGAAAAAAGATAAGTTAATTAAGTTGCCAAATCTCTCTTCTCAGAGAACATGAGATTCTTGCATAACTATCATTTCCCAACAGTGCTGGGCATCCCTCATCTTGCTTCTTTTTGTGCTATAATTTGCCATTCCTGGGGTGCTCAGGGATTAGTGCAGTGTTCCTAATACTGGCACAGGGACCCTAGGGAACATTCTGCAATGTGAAACAATCCATAATGACCTTAAATGTGTACATACATGAGTGTAGACTTAATATGCCTGGCACATTGTGCTGATCCTTTATGTTTGCAACAGTTTCCTTTTTATACAAACATTTAATAAGATATCATTACATTTTCAAAAAACTAAACTAAATTTTTTAACTTTATTTATATAATTTTTATTTAAAATTTGGATAGTCATTAATTATATTTGTATTCTTTTTAATTTTAGTTTTGAATATTTTATGAAAAAAATATTAAAATATCTATGAAAAATAGGTTTTTTATTTTTACACTTATTTAAATTATATTTTGACTAAATTACTGTACTTTCAAGTTTGTATATTTCTAATGCAATTGTATTTTATTTTATTTTATTTTATTTATTTATTTATTTTTTTTTTTTTGAGACAGAGTGTCACTTTGTTGCCCTGGCTAGAGTGAGTGCCATGGCATCAGCCTAGCTCACAGCAACCTCAAACTCCTGGGTTTTAAGCGATCCTACTGCCTCAGCCTCCCCAGTAGCTGGGACTACAGGCATGCGTCACCATGCCCGGCTAATTTTTTCTATATATATTTTAGTTGGTCAGATAATTTCTTTCTATTTTTAGTAGAGACGGGGTCTCGCTCTTGGTCAGGCTGGTCTCGAACTCCTGACCTCGAGCGATCCACCCGCCTCGGCCTCCCAGAGTGCTAGGATTATAGGCGTGAGCCATCGCACCCGGCCTGTATTTTATTTTTTTAATCCTTTAGGACAGGGATGCGCGAACTATGACCCACAGAACACACTCAGCCTCCTGCATGTTTCTTCAAATAAAGGTATATTGGAACAGATCAGTCGATTGTTTTATGTTTTGTCTATGATTGCTTTTGTGCTTCAACAGCTGAGTTGAGTAGTCACAACAGAGACAAATGTCCCATAAAGCCTAAAATATTTCTTTCCTGACCCTTTTAAAGGAAAATTTTGCCAACTCCTGCTTTACTGTCGATAGAACACAAATTATGTGAAAATTCTGATTATATCAATAAAGCTAGTGCTGAAATGAAGTCAAGAGAACTCAACATTATTGAGTAAATAAATACCACAATGAAATATATATTCTTATGTTGATTATGCCCTCTTAGGCAAACATGGCTGGCTTGTCAACAGAACACCTGGACATGCAAAACCATCATTAAATTCAGCTCTCCTTGCTACTGTGCCAACTTTCAGTTCTATAAAAATGATTGCTTTACCCATATATTTTTGTGTTGTAATGATGAAGGCAAATGTGTCAAGGTACGAAGACAGAACATTTTGCTAAACACTCTGCAGCTTGATTTAGGACTGTATATCTTTAGGCATGTAGGAGTGAGGTCTCCATTCGTTGTCTGATCCCAGAACCTGCATATGCTACAGGCAGGACTAGCACTTTCCCTATGTTGTCTCACTTCATTAACGAACCCATAAGGGGGACAAAATTGGCCCCATTTTACAGAAGGAAAACTCAAACAGTCTGGGACAGAAAGGAGAACAGGGTTTAGAACAGGGGGTGATGTGATGTGACTCATATTTTGCAAGGAACATTCTGGTTGGTGTGAGAGTGGGGATAAGGACAACAACAAGGGACAGAGTGGAGGTTACTGTGCTATTCTAGGTGAGGGATGAGAGGTACCCGCTGTGGTGGTGGCAGGGGAGGGAGGGAAAGGGGCTGCGAACGTATCATGATGGAAGAACCTTCAGAATTTGTTATGGAGCATGTGAGGTGTGTGAAGATGAGACGAATCAAGGATGATCAATTACTTTTTTCTGAGTAATTGGCTGGAAGGAGATGCCAGTCTCCAAGACAGAGAACGCCTTAGCAGAATCAGGTGCAGGGCCTGGATGGGGGTGCAACGAAGAAGGGATTGGGCAAGTTAAGTTTCAGAAGCCTATATAGCCCCCACCCTCGCAGAGCTGTTGGGCAGCCGCTTTGATGTAAAAGCCTGCAGTTCAAGAGAGGCTGAGATTGGAATTTAGGAGTCATCAGTATATAAATGGTGTTTAAAGCCATTATTTTCTACCTAGAGACAGTTACTATTTTACATAGTGACAACCATGAACATGGTTTATGTGGCTTTAAGAAAGAAAACCAAATCAGGGCAATGCTCAAAAAGTGCAGTTGAGGGAGACAGCAGGTGATGTCTCATTTTAAAATGAGTCTCTCTCATTTTAAAATGAGAGACTCGTGACCTTTTAGGCAAAAAGAAAAATTACAAATCACTGCCAAAACACAGTCTCCCAAAAATCTTTCCAGATTCAGAGCAGAAAGGCTGGTTCCTAGCGAGAGCCCATGAGGATGGTTTCAAATTTCTTGTAAATAACACAGCATGTAAACACCATCACATGCTCTGCTGTGCCCCAGAGCAGAAGCAAGGAAGAAGCCAGGCTTTCTCAGGTATACAAATTAACAGAATTTGTATTCCTCCAAAAGGAAAATTCTGCATAGAATGCATAACACAGAAAGGCAAGTGTGTTGTTAAAACTGGAGTCTGGAAGCCCTTGAGCTAAGCATGTGCCCCTCCATTACCCACAGCCCTCACAGCTCTCCTGCCTACCCCTGGTTGGCTTCACTCGTTTGCCCACTCCTGGGACAATGCCACGTGCCCTACCTGGTTTCCTCCCTCCTGGGACAGCACTTGCTCTTCCTAGAGCTGCTGCCTCCAGAATGAGTCCTCTAGTTTCTTGACCCCAAGGACCTGACTCTGTGAACTGTGCTCACAGGCAGCCTGGGCTGTATGTGGTGTCATCCTGTTCTGCCCCCGAACCCGGGATCAGTAAGGCAAAGAAGCCATCCTTACTATCCCTCCTGTTTGTCCTAATCTCCTCACTTCTATTTCCCAGCACAGAACATTAATAATGTTCTTCGTAAATCGGACTCTGCATATCTTATTACATTGAGCTGAGCCCTGGGCAAGACCAGAGCAATAATCTCCCATGATTTTCCTAAGGTTTATTTCATGAACGGGATGAACGATTTCTCAGGGCTCCTTCTTCAGCCTCTTCCAGCCGCTCATTTAAATTGAAATCCAGCCCAGGGGACTCCCTATTTCTTTTTCTACATCAGCACAAGTTACCCTCTGATTCACAATACATTTGGCTTATTTGTTTGTTTGTTTATTGAGAGGCAGTAGAGTGCAGGGGTAGAGCTCAGACCCCAGAACCTGGACAATCCCATCTCTGCTACCTACTAGCTGTGTGATCTCACACAAGTTACTTGATGTCTCTGTGCGTAGGCTTCCTAATCTGTAAATCAATAGTTCCTTCCTCGTGGGTGTGCTGTGAAGCATAAATGAATGAATATGTGTAAGATGCATAGAAAAGACAAAGAAAGGGAATTATCATGACCTAATTTTTAGACCCCATTCAACTGTACCCGTGATGCCCTTAACAGTCCAAACACCTGGTCCAGAACCATGAATTGCATTTTGTTGCCAAGTCTCTTGAGTCTCCTTCAGTCAGCAATGGTTCCTCAGTCTTTCCTTGACTTTCACGCTGTTAATACGTTTTTGAAGATTACAGGTCAGTTATGTTGTGGAACGTCCCTCAATTTTGGTTTGTGTGGTATTTCCTCATAATTCAATTCAGGTCACGCGTCTTTGGCAGAGATATCACAGAAGTGATGTCATCCTCTCAGTTCACCCTCTCAGGTGGCGTGCAGTTTCCATTGGTCACATTACCGAAGATGTTTACTGTGATAAAGACGGAGTCTGACAGGTCCCTGCAGTATAAGGTTACTCTTTTCTCATTTGTAATCAGTAAGTATTTTGTGGGGAGCTACTTTTGAGACTACATAAATAAAGCATCAAACTGTGTATTTAGACATATACTTTGTTGCTTTATTTATATCAGTATGGACTCATGATTCCCTATTTTATTCAATGAGTTATACTCCAGTACTGTCATTATTATCACTATGCATGGTGATGCCCAAATTGTCCCCAGTTTGGCCAGCAGGAGCCCTTTCGAGCTGGCTTCTGTGTCCTTTCAACATGTCCCCATCCCTTTTTGCGTATCTCCTTCTTTTCAGGGACTTTTTCTTGCCTTTCCCAGCCCCAGGATTAGCCATTTCTCCAAGAAGCCCTGGCTTCATTTAATGGAAAATTGTATTTAGAAACCAAGATCTGGGTGCACACATTGTTACTGGAGTGTCACTGTTCCCAGCCCCTCTTGGCGGACAGAAATGGGGAAGCTGCAATGTATGGTCACCCTGTGTCTTAGTCCATTTTGTGTTGCTGTAACAGAATACCTGAGACTAGGTGATTTATAAACAAAGAGGCTTTTTAGGTCACTTTTGTACAGGCTGGGAAGTTTAAGGGGCATGGTGCCAGCATCTGCTCAGCCTCTGGTGAGGACTTTTGGGCTGGGTCAGAGCATATTGGATGGTCAAAGGGGAAGCAGACACAGGTGAAGGGGCCAAACATGAAGGGCTTCCTCACTTTGTAACAACCGTTCTCGCGGAGACTAACCCAGTCTCGCGATAGTGAGAGTTCACTCACTGCCGTGAGGATGACACCAAGCCATTCATGAGGGACCCACCCCCATGACCCAAACACTATGACTGGGCCCCACCTCCCAACACCACCACATTGGGGATCAAATTTCCACATGAGTTTTGGTGGGGACAAACCAAATCCAAACCGTAGCACATGTGAGTAAGACATGATTCTTGCCCTCAAAGTCTTCAAGATCTAGTGGACGCGATTGTAATCTAGGCTGATATTGTCATGAAGGAGAAGCACAGAGTTTTAGATGTACAAAGGAGGTACTCTGAACCCAGTCTCTAAGAGAATGACCAAGGAAGGCTTCTTGGAGGAAATGACATTTAGGCCGAGAAGTGAAGCGTAAGTATGTGAGAGCGTCCTAGGCAGAGGAATAGAATGCACAAAGCCCCAGAAGTGAGAAAGAACATCACAAGGTTTAGGACTAGTGTGTGTGAGGCCCAGAAAAGAAGAGGGAGAGGAGGCGTGTGGGAAGTGGGGCTGGACACGGGGCCAGGGGGTGGCCCTGGAGCAGTGCTAAGCCCTCATCCTGGGGAATGACTCGCCCAAGCTCCCCCGGCTCAGGGATGAATGTGGCACCAGAACCCAAGTCCCTGCCTCTGGTCCAGGCCTTTCTCCATGGCTGAGTGTTAGCAGAGTCAGAGCCACACACTGATTAAATCAAGACCACAGACTGCCTGGCTCCACAGCCCAGCTCTGCCTCTTACTACATGACATGGAACAAGTTCCTTAACCACTCCATGGCTCAGTTTCCTCATCTAAAATGGTAATAATAATAATAATAGTAATAGTTACCTCATAGAGTTGTTGTGAGAATTAAATGAGTTAATATGTAGGTGGGGTAATTATGATCTAGTCTGTCACTAGATCCAAATGTTGGTTATTGCTACTATTAGAAGAAAAACAGAGAAGCAATAGTACCTGTCGTTAACCCCTTTATAAGCGTGAGGTTTTCAAATATGTTTCTGAAGCAACAGCTCATTGTGAGAGAATGAGACAAAAGTCGGCAGTGGAAGCTTCGACAAGGAAAACTCCCTGGCTTAAACCAACAGAAGTCGATTCTCTCACAGTTCTGGAGCCTGGAAGTCCAAAATCAAGGTGTCGCAGGGCTGTGCTCCCTCTGAAGGCTCAAGTATAGGATCCTCCCTTGCCTTGTCCACCTCCAATGGCTCCCCCAGTCCCTGACACTCCCTGGCTTGCGTCCCTCCAGTCTCTGCCTCCCTCTTCAGTGGCCTCCTTCTCTGGGTCTCTCTGTTCTTTTCTGTGTCTTCTAAGGACACTCTGGTTGGATTTAGGGCCCACCTTAATCCAGTATGACCTATCTTAGCTAATTACATCTGCAAAGACTCTATTTTCAAGTAAGGTCTGATTCTCAGGTTTTGGGTGGACATGATGTTTGGAGGACAAAATTTGACCCACAACACTGCCAGATCTCCAGGGCGCAGGTGAAAGTGTCTGCAGCGGTTGGGACACAGAGAGGAGACAGGGAGGAAGGAGACAGTCAGGCCTACCAGGGCTTGGGCTCCCCGAGCTGCCTCCCCGCAGGGCCACTAACGCTTGGGGTTTCCCTGCACTCCGCCCATGTCTTTGTAAACAGTCCCTTTTCTAAACTCCTACTTGAGCCTGCCATCTATTTCCTGCTGGCACCCAACCTAATACACACATCGTTAGTAGCAACGTTGAGGATCCTCTGGCCCAGAAAAGCTGAAGCAAATACCTGTGAAAGAATTCTGGAACCTTCTGCAAAGCCAGAACAGCCCACACTGTGGATGAGAGCAGGTCTGCCTCTACCTTCCCTTCTCTCCGTCCTTCCTCTGCCACCGCCCCAGCCAAACTGTGTGACCCCAGGGAAGGGCTCTGGCCTTGGGACAGTGGGCCTGTTTAGACCCCAGATCTGCACCTTAACAACTTTGTCGTTGTTGGGATTAATTACCTTATAAAAAAGATGCAAGGGAGCTATCTGTCCCTTTTTGTCCTTTTGTGCCTCCCACCATGTGAAGACACAGTGTTCGTCCCCTCTGGATGAGGCAGCAGGAAAGTGCCATCTTGGAAGCAGAGGCAGGACCCTCGCCAGACACTAAATCTACCAGCACCTTGGTCTTGGACTTTCCAGCCTCCATAACTGTGAAAAACAACTTCTGTTTATAAATTGCACAGTCTGTAGTATTTAATTATAGTGACAGGAATGGACTAAGGCAGCACATAAAAGGACCGGAGCAGACAGCAACCTGAATCTGAATCTCCCATCATTTTGTGCCGCCACACGTCCCCAACTGTCTGCCTCACCTTCCTCAATAAATATCCACTGAGGGTTTACTGTGCACACAAGGCCCTGTGTGAAGTGCCAGAGACTACTTAAAAGTCATGTCTTACTCCCAGCTGATTCCCTGGCCACTAATTATTGCCTGGATTGCCCCAGGCTATGACGTGCCTGCATGACAATGTGTGTTTGCCCTCACTTGCTTCCTCAGAGGCAGCTGCCAAACCTGGATTCAGTTCAACATCCACAAAGCATCTCCTCTGAGCAGGCCCTGGGCAAGACCCTGGCAAGGCCACTGTCGGCAGCACAACCAATGAATCGATGCTGACACGTCATTCTCACCCAGAGTCCACAGCTTCCATTAGGGTTCATGCCGTTCTGTAGGTTTGTGCAGATGCATAACAGCATCCATCACTACAGCATCACACAGAGAAGCTGCATGGTCCTAAAAATCCTCTGTGCTCTGCCTATTCACAAACATTCTTTTAGAAAGACCTTCTTTAATCACCCTGTCTAAAAGAGCCCTCTTCTCACTTCCCTGTTATTTCTATCACACTTATTTTATTTCCTTTATAATATTTAGCACTGTCTGAATGTTTCTTATTTTTGTACTTATTGTATTATTTAGTACCCCCACTTCATCTGCTCTCTGAAGACACCTTTTCTATCTTATTCAACAGCTGTGTTCTCCAAGCCTAGCATACAGTTGGTGCTTAATAAATATATGTGAATGAATAAAAGAATGAATGAATGAACCAGATAGAATTGGACCCTGTTCCCAAAGAGAAATGCAATGAAGCCCAGCTTCCATGGCATCAACTAAGAGCCCAGGGGGGCTCTAGCCCCTGACTGGATCCTGTTATGTGTGTTAGGCAAAGCCCTGAGGATGCATCACAATTTATTGATCTTCGGATGTCAGGCAGGCAATGCAGGGTCCCTATTTCACTGGCAGGAGGAGAGCAATTATCCTGCTTTTAAACAAACCATTGCAAGGAAACAGAGACAAGGCTGTATGTTCATCATGCCATTTCACCTCACTGGACACCCAAGAAGGTGGTTTTCTAGCCATCTTTGTGGTTGAGTTGGGGCTTTGTGCAGCAAAGTTGGGCATGTGGGCTGGAGTGAGGGAAACCACATCTGGCCATAAAAGCCCCTGGGTAGGCTTCCCTGATTTACCTTTCCCTGCCCCAACACTCAGTGGGAATTAGGTGGGGGGAACCACTCAGTGGTAATTGGGGCAACAAAGTTCTCTTCTCTGTAGAACTTGGAGATCAACTTCCATCACTGATTGTCTTGCTAAAGTCCCTCAAGAGATTAACCTCAAATGAACAAACTAGACTTGAAGAAATGGCTGGCATGGACAGAGAACATCAACAAGGCCCTGGAATAAAGCTAGTCCCTGTGGACAGCCAATTAAATGTCATGAAAGTGGGGGGTTAAATACAACAGAAGTTAGAAGAAGGCTTGGTTGGTTGGTTGGTCAGTCGGTCAATCAGTTGGTTTGATGAAGGAGAGCATCTGAGACAGTGGAAATAAGTTAGGAGCTGGGAGTTGGTGGGGAGAAGGGGATCCCCACAGAGGAATCTCTTACAAAGAAAATTGGTTTTACAGGTGCTTTCTCCCAGAACCTTGGGAAAAATCATGATTTTTAAATAGCTCTAAAGCCACGTGATCTAAATCTGTGCTGTGATTCTCCTAAATTATCTCCAACCCTTCAGTGGATTCTGAATCTTCATGGCAATGTAGTGATGAACAGAGAGAGGTACAACACCAGCAGGAGAATGTAGCCTGCCTCACTGAGACCTTTCACCTCTCCCCTGGTGCCCATGGAGAGGAAGCCACATCCAGTTGAGGGATAGTGTCCAAGATCCAAGTGATGACCAACACCACGTGCTCCTTGGCAGAGCTGGGAGTAGTGAAGGGCAGCACATGACGCTGAGAGGTGTGGGGAGGAGAAGTGTGAGGCTAAACCTCCATTTTCCCAATGTATACTTGAGTCAGTGTGTGTGTGTGTGTGTGTGTGTGTGTGTGTGTATGTGAATGTTTCCCATAGTAGGGGGCACATACCCACAAGATATTCGTGGTCTGAAATTATTTTAAGTGACATTAAATACTACTGAATCTTATCATAAGAAAATTACTATATACTTTCTTTCTCCCTTGATCCTTGTGGTTACATCAAAGAGAAAGTTTCATTTTGGTGCTACTGTATCTTTAGTGCACAAGTATTTTGCTAATCTCACTTTTTAACAGAGATAAGGAGGCCTCAGGCTCAGAACCTAACACAGGCCACAGAATATAGCTGCAATTTAATAACATTGTCTTGTTTTCAATGTTTTTATTTTTAGTTCCCTTCTTTGTAGAACAAATAGTACTGGCTTTCTATTTTCAGCAGTGACATAAAGTTTCCTTTTAAAATAAATACAGTTTTCTGTAGGAGTTATACTACTTTGCAGTCCCACCAACAGTGTATAAGTGTTCTTTTCTCTCTGTATCCATGCCAGCATCTATTGTTTTTAGACTTTTTTTGCCTTTTCTTAATTTTTTTTTATTTCAGAATATTACAGGGGTACAAACACTTTGATTACATGTATTGCTTTTGCATTGCTTGAGTCAGAACTACAAGCGTGTCCATCCACCAGACAGTGAGCCCCGCACCCATTATGTATGAATATACCCATCTCCTCCTCCGCCCTCCCACCTGCCTGACACCCAATGGGTGTTACTTCCACATGTGCACATAAGTGTTGATCAGTTAGTACCAATTTGATGGTGAGTACATGTGGTGCTTATTTTTCCGTTCTTGTGATACTTCACTTGAAAGAATGGGCTCCAGCTCCATCCAGGATAGTACAAGGGGCCATTCTAACAGTAGTAAGGTGATCTCATTGTGGTTTTAATTTGCATTTCTCTGATGATTAGTGATGTTAAGCATTGCAGACCATTATCCTAATGAAATATCTCAAGAATGGAAAAACAACACCACATGTACTCTAATAAATTGGAACTAACCCATGGGCAAACAAGTGCACAGAGGGAAATAAAAGTCATTGGAAATCAAGCAGCGGGGAGGTAGGAGGGGAGAGGCAAAAACCCACCTAACAGGTACAATGAACGCTATTCAGGTAACGGGCACATTTATAGCCCTGACTCAAGCCATGTAACAAAAACATTTGTATCCCTTTAATATTTTAAAATAAAATAAAATAAAATAAAATAAAATAAAATAAAATAAAATAATAAATGAAATAAAATAAATACAGTTAAATTTAAAAGTTTATATAAAAGGAATAGGAAGAAAATTTTTTGGACAAGGAAAAAAAGTATTTTATTTAACATACACATAATTCTTGCTGTGTGCCAAGCACTATTCCAAATGCTTCACAAATATTAACTCATTTATCCTCAAGCTAAACCTTATGAATAAGGGAATTTATGCAAGGTCACCCAGCTGGTGCCAGGCAGAGCTTGGAACTGAGCACTCACGGTCATCCAGCCCCTGAGACATCTCTCTCTCCCAGCCCCAGCCTCTCTCTGTAGCTCTGTCCAAGAGACGGAGTCAGGAAACACTGAAGTGGAAGACAGTGGCTCTCTGACAGGTGGTGGGTAGGTCAGAGGCTTGGGCTACGATGATGAAATTTAGGTCTAATCAATTGCCCAATATTTAACTTACTTCTATCCAAAACTGCTCCAGGCTTTCCTGATAACTTTGACTCCATGAACTCAGCCATGAACAGTCAAAAAGCACATCTTTTTTTTTAGGAGCAAAATTCTCAAACGAGTCCCCCTCAAGTTCTCTGGCCTAATTCTCAGCAGTCTTCCAACATAGCAAGCTTCTTCCTGCCTCTCAATCTGCCTGCATGCACTCTGGGAGCCTTCGGAACTAGAACATATAATATTACCGTACCCATCCTCCCTTTCTCCCAGCTGTTTTTAATTCTTTCTAAGATTTGCTCTCTCTGGGAGAGTGACACACAGTGACTCAACAATTTTAAACCTGACTTCTTAAAGGAGACCTTCCATTTCATTAAAAATAATAATAATAAACATATTAAAAAACAATTGTAGCATGAGATTCTTCACAGTACCAAAATGATTTCTTTAGAGCTCTCTCTCCTCTCCCTTTTCATTTATTGTACTTACAATGATAAATCTGCTCAAGAAAAGAAGCAGACAATAATTTGTCACCTTCTATTATGGCTGGTCGTTGTTTTTCATAATGATAAAGCATTTTTAGGGAAAGGAAAACCACCATCTGGGGGATGGACATGCTTAAAGCTCTGACTCAGGTGGGGCAAAGGCAATATATGTAAACTAAACATTTGTAGCCCTGTAATATGCTGAAATTTAAAAAAAAATTTAAAAAATCTCATTGCTGGTAATGGTTTCATTTTCTTCACAAGGGCAGGTAGAGAAACCAAAGTTATTTCACATGCATATTCCAGGAGATTGTTTAGTACAATATGTTATGGATTTTTTTTGTCATTAGAGTGATCTCATGAAAATGCTAATCAAAATCCTGAGAGATGCAAATTCAAACGAGATGAGGCTACCGGGGAGACTACTCAAAGAACAGGTCCAGAAACTGCGTATCACAGCAACAGAGGGACAATGGCCCTCATCACACCTGCTGCTGGAGACAGTTTGGCCATTTCCCCCACTTCTCTCATTTGATGCCAATACTGCCAGCTGCTGGCTGCCAAAGCCCCCAAGAATCTTTCTAACCCCACCTGAGCCCAGAGAACTCAAGCCTGTGAGCCCAGGACCTTTGCCATTTTATACAGAGAAATAACATCAACCAAGGAAAATTATATTGCTATTTTGAGAGCACAGAGGAAATAGGACATGGAAAAATATGCTTAACAGATGAAGGCTGGATAAAACCATGGCAGTGAACAAAAAGAAGGCTTGCAGTTCCAGACAAGTCCAACGAATCAACTGTAATTTAAAAATAAATAAAAGAATGACTCTTGGGTGAATATTTGCCAAGTGCTTTCACATAAATTTTATCATTTTGTCCCATTAGTAAGCATTGTATGTGTCAGGTGTTGTGCTAGGCACCAGAGAGGAAGACTGGTCCACACCTAGGAAAGTCTTGCAGACCAGTGCAGGGGTGAAGGGGTGGGAGGGAACTGGACAGAGAGACCAATGCACAGTTACAGAGCTTTGAGTGCAGGGTGCTGGGGAGCAGAGAGGAGCAAGTAGTCAATGCAGCCTATGAGTCTAGGGGACATAGGTTTAGGCAGGGCTTCCCTTAAGGATGTGACATGTAATCTGAGTCTTCAATGCACAACTTCCATCCATGCAAATGTTGACAGAGCCTAATCTGGATTCCAAGGCTATGTCAGTGAGCAAGGCCCTGCCCTCAGGCAGCTCAGATTCTAGTGGAAGAGAGATATCGTAAACACATATGTCATCACGTCAGTCTCATAAGCACTATGGGAAAAAGTCAGGGTAAAGGGAATAGAGTGACGAAGAGAAGGTGTAGAAGATATTGGTATTTTCTATAAGGTGGTTAGGGAAGGACTATTTGAAACAGTAACACTGAAATAGAGCTGAGAGAAGGGAAGAAGCAAACCACACAGATGTCTAGGACACAGGGATGAAAATATCTCAGAAAGGGGAATGAGCAAGTGCAAAGTCCACGAGGTGGGAGCTTGCTTGGTTATGTTTAAGGAAGAGCAAGGAGGGGTGTGTCTGGGACAGAGAGAGGGCCGGGTGGCATGACGTAGGGTCAGAGAGTGGACAGGGTCAGGGTCAGACTGCAGAGGACCTTGTAGAATATTGAACAGTTGTTGAGTTTTACTCTGCATGAAGTAGGGAGCTGCTGGAGAGCTTTCAGAAACAGTCTGGCATGATTTTTCTGAAGTTTTTCAAAGATCACTCTGAGTTCCAAGGAGAGAATAAGCTATAGAGGGAGGAGAAGGTGTGAAAACAGCAGTGAGTTAACAGACCAGAGTCAGTAGTGGCTTGGGCCAGAATGGTGGGACAGATTGTGGACATGGTTAGTTCCTGGGTAGATACTGAAGGCAGAGCCTACAGAGTTTGCTCATAACTTGGATACACTATGCAAGAAAGAGGCATCCTCCCAGGCTTTTTGCCTAAGAAACTTAGGAAATGGAATTCTCATTTATTAATATGGGAAGACATTTAGAAGAACAGATTTGGGTGGCACAGGTGGGAAGCTGGAGCCTGTTATGAAGACCTTAATGTTTTGAGATGCCTATTAGTGCTCTACAAGGACATTGGGTGTAGGCAGTTGTATACACACATATGGAATTCGGGGGAGAGAACCAGGCTACAGATATAAAATTGGGAGATGGCATTTAAAATTATGAAACCAGATAAGGCTGCTTAAAGGGTAAATATTGATTTAGAAGTAGACAGAGGAACAGGAGGAGAAAGAGGAGGCAGAGGAGGAGGAGGAGGAAAAAGGCTTAAGTTCTAGATGTTCCAACATTTTGAGATTGAAAAGGACACTGAGAAAAAGTAGCACTGAGATGACAGGAGAACAGATCCCATGATGTCCCAGAAACCAGCTGAAGAGTGAAATGAGAGTTGTTGGGATTTAGCAATGTGGCAGTCACTGGTGACCTTCTCTTTCAGCAGGGTAGATTATTCAAGAGAGAAGTGGAAAACAGGAAGTGATGATAGTGCCTCACACCTGTAATCCCAGCACTTTGGGAGGCTGAGGCAGGAGGATCACTTGAGACCAAAATTCAAAATCAGCCTCAGCAACACAGTGAGCCTGGATGTCATCCTAGGCAGTCTGACTCTAGATTCTAAGATTGGAGAATAGAAAGGATGAGAAGACGGGGAGAGTGAATGGATTAGGAATATATACCAGTAAGAGCTCACTTCAGATTAATAGTCATGTTGAGAAAGTGAAACCAATCACATGGTTGTACATTTTTCTCTAGCCTCATTTAGCTGTGTGGAAGTAGACAGAGGGTAGATGGAAAGTTGTAATTAACCACGGTTGGCATTTGGTCAAGTGAATACACCAAAGGGAGATAAGACCAAAAGAGTTACAGTAGCAATTATGAGATGATCTATGGAATCTAAACTGATAAACAGGAGAGTGACAATATGAGGAGAAAGAGGGGTAGTGAAAAGATGACCAGACCAATGTATTACAAGTCCCAGTGGATTGAATAATTGTTGGATTCAGGACATTAGAGGACAGAAATGGAAAGATCAGACATTGTGGTCAGAATGGAATGAGACACAGAGGGGATGCAATTGTTGATAATGACAAGATCAGGGTATGGCTGTGGGAATGGGAAGCTATGGTAAAGCAGAGGACAAGATGATTGGAGGAGAGGAGGGCAAGGGACTGAGAGGCCAGGATGTTGCAAGATCATCCATGTGGATGTTGAAATCATGGGGCATTATGAAAAGAAAGTTGGAGAGAGTCATGGTGAGCCAGAACCTCAAACTTTAAAGAATGAAGAGGAGTGTCCTGGGGTTAGGCGGAGGTGGTCTGGAAATGACTGCAACAAGGAGGGCTAGCAGACTCTTTAATCTGATGACATCCACTTCAAAGCTGGAAGGTTTTGGAAGGAGAGGGAGAGAACGGTTTAGAATCATCAGTGAGAAGAAAGTAAAACTTTCCCACTTGGAAGCCTAATAATATGAGAGATGTTCAGGGGGAATAAAAGGCTATCACTGATGGGGCTACAGGAGAAACAGTGGCCTCTGAGGTGAAACATGTTTTCATTAGAGCAGGAAGGTAAAGTCAGCAATCAGCAAAGAGAACAAAGATGCGGGATGAGTTCCAAGGAGCACTGTGGATGGATTTCATGAGTCAGGGAGGAATGAGAGGTGGTATCAAACTAGAGGACATGTAGAGCCACAAGGAGATGAGCGTCCAGGTGAGGAGGAATGATCTGGGTGTTTTGGTCCACCTGAGGTGACTGACACAGACAGGAATCAAGTACAAGGTGGACCTTGATGGCACCCCAAACAGATCATGGTTCTAAGATTGAAAGTGTTAGAGGAAGGCTAGAAAAGAGATGTCATGCTTTCTAGGATCACACAAAGCTCCAAAGTCCTGTCTTTGTTCCTACTGAAAATAGCACGAAAGCCAGGCAATAAGAACTCTTAAGGGAATTTCATGGCTCTCTGAAAGACATTGGGGAAAATGAATTCTACTCAGAGGGAACATCATGTCCAACAGCCTGAAAGTGTGAATAAGCCCAACATGCGTGGGAAACTATATGTAAATTGACATGGCTGGTGCTCTTTTTCATCTCTTTTCTATACTATACTCATTAAAAGGAAGTCACTATTCACAGTCCACATTTAAGGAGTGGGGAGTTATGCTCCACCTTCTTGAGAACAAAGTATCTACAGAAATGATTTGGAATTTTTCTGCATGGAAGATTTATCTATTCTCCCTATTTATTTATGTGTATCATAGTGGACCCATGGATATTTATTTTATACTTTGGGTTATAATGGTATACTATTTTATTTATTCCAACTTTGGTCATGAGGACCTCATTCAATTCAATCTTTTGTCATGTTGACATATTCTCCAACATTGTGTGTGTATGTGGGCAGAGGCTTGGTGTTTAGCACTTCGATTTTTTGCACTGCAAATACTTCAGGCTCCTCTAGCATATTTTCTGTACCAGTACTACAGTCAGCCATTTTTCCCAAAGAACTCTGGTTCCTTTTTTATTAGAGAATGGTATTAGAAACCAAGATATGAGTGCCATGGTATTAGAAACCAAGATATGAGTGCTATGTGTGCTTATTACTACTGGGGTGTTATTGTTTCTGGGCCCTTTCAGCTGACAGGACAAGAAAATATATTTATGTACATTAACCCATGGATATATACATATTTATAAATATTTCTGCATGTAACCAACTGTATACTAAGCTAAACATGAGTTCATACTCATGTTGCCAACTCTAATCCATTACTACATGGATTGCTATGGACTTTTCCCTTTGCTTATCTGTAACCCCCTACTCCAACAGGGAGAAAATGGTTCCTATCATCCGCCATCCAGTTATTTAATCATTCAATTCCTGTATACATGCATTATAGCGGTTTTAGAATTAAAACATACCCTTATGGGAAATAATGTTATCAACTAAACTACACTGTTTATGTACAGTTCCTTTTGCCTTTAGTTGCACATTTTCTCCGCAACCCTTTCAGTGAGATTGTCTCATACAAATTTGTAATACAGATAGATTATTTTTTCATGTTCTACATTCCATCCTGGGATCCTTCAACTTCTGAAATGATTTTTTTTTAATTTGTATATATCAAGGTCCACTCTTTCTGCTGTAAAGTTCTGTGGGTCTTGACAAATGTGTAGTATCATGTTTTCATATTACTGAAACATACAGAATAGTTTCACCACTCTAAAAATATCTCCTATGTTTCACCTGTTTAAGCTTGCCCCCACTCAAACCCATGGCAACCCTGATCTGTTTACCCTCTCTATAATTATGCCTTTTTCAGAATGTCACATAAATGGAATCATGCTGTATGGAATCTTTTCAGACTGTCTTCTTTCACTTAGCAATATACATGTAAGATTTATCCATTTCTTTATGTGGCTTAATAGCTTATCCTTTTTTATTGCTGAATAATATTTCACCATAAGGATTTACCACAGCTCATTTGTCTATTCATCCATTGAAAGATGTATGGGTTGCTTACCAGTTTTGGTAATAATGAATAAAGCTGCTATAAACATTCACATCCTGGTTTTTGGGTGGACATCAGTTTTCAAATCAGTTGGGTAAATACGTAGAGGCATAATTGCTGGATTATATTTTAAGATTATTTTTAGCTTTGAGAGAAATTGCCAAATTGTCTTGAAAACTGGCTGTACCAACTGCACTCTCATCAGCAATGTAAGAACGTTTCCACTGCTTCACATCTATACCAGAAATTGGTTTTGTCAGTTTTTTAGATTTTAACCATTCTAACAGATGTGTACTGCAATCTCATTTTTGTTTTACTTTGAAATTCATTATTGACAAATCACTTTGAGCATCTTTTCATATACTTATTTGCCATCCATATATCTTCTTTGGCATAATGTCTGTGCAGATCTTTTGCTCATTGTTAAAAATTGTGGTTTTTTTTTTCTTATTGTTAAGTTTTTAAAGTTCTTTGTACAATTTGGATATAAGGCTTTTATCAGATATGTATTTTGCAAACATTTTTCTCAATTTGTGGTTTGTCTTTTCATTCTCTTAACAGTGTCTTTCCCAGGGCAGAAGTTTAAATTATGATAAATAAAGTTTAAATTATTATTTTTCTGCCATGGGTCATGTTTTTATTGTTTAATCTAAAAACTCATCACCAAACACAAAGTCACATGGATTTTCTCCTATATTTTTTCTAGAGGTTTTATAGTTTTACATTCTATATTTAGGTCTATGATCCATTTTAAGCTAATTTTTTTGTGAAAGATGTAAGTTCTGTGTCTAGGTTCACCTTTTTTTGCAGATGAATGTTCAATTTTTCCAGCACCGTTTATTGAAAAGATGATTCTTTCTCCATCCAATTGCCTTTGCACCTTTGTAAAACAGCAATTGACTCTTTCTTTATATTTATGTGGGTGTGTTTTGGGTTTTCCATTCTATTTTGCTCATAAAAACAGAGAGTAGAAAGGTGGTTACCAGAAACTGGGTAGGGAGAGGAAGAGGTGGGGAAAAGGAAGACGTTGCTCAAAGGGTACAAAGTTTCAGTTAGAATGGACGAATAAGTCTTGGCCACTGTATGGTGGCCACAGTTAATAATAATGTATTATATATTTCAGAATTGCTAAAATAGATTTTTAACATTTTCACCAAAAAATGACAATTTGGTGAGGTGATGGATTTGTTAATTGGCTTGATTGAATCTTTTCATAATGTATACATAAACCAAAACACCACATTGAAAATAAATAAATAAATACCATCACATTGTACCGAATAAGTATGCACAATTATTATTTGACAATTAAAATTTTTTTAAAGAACAAATTTGAAAACACTTCCAAATGTGTGGTCCTCATGGGCATGGTACCGCCCTGATGGAAAACTGCTGGGCTAAATGACCTCTACCATGACAACTACCATCCTAACTCAAGCTTTATCATCGACAGCTTCTGCAGCAGAGACAAATCAGCTGTTTTTCAAGCCCATCTCTCCTTCCTGGATATATTACTGGGTCTCATTTTCCAGCCTCCCTTGCAGTTAGTTGTGGCCACATCAGTGGGTTGTGGCCAAAGTATATGAAGGGAAGTGATGTGCCACCTCCACGCCTGCACTGTTAAAAACCTCACTTGATCTGCTGTTTTCTCTTTCCTCATCTGCCAGCAGGTGTTGAGGATGGCACAGTCTCCACAAATCAGGGACCCAATCTCACTCCACTGGTGACTGAACTTTAGCAAGTCTGTAAGAAATAAGCATCTGGTGCATTAAACCACTGAGATTTCAGAGTGTATCTGTTACAGCAGGAAGCACTGCCCCAACTAATACAGCTTCCCAAATCCTCACAACCTATTAGTATGTTTACATTTACTGTTCTCAAAATTTCAACTAAAGCCCCAAAACTGAAGACAATAGATAATACGTAGGCCTGGATTCTTAAAAGAGCACTGAGAATGCCAGAATGCCAGGCACCACCTCCAGAACTGTCTACCAGGTGCCAAGCTGGTCTTGAGATACTAACCTCACCATCCTTATCAGCCTATATAAATAAAACCCAAGTAATGTAAAGGAAGCTGGTTAAAGCAGGAGAACCCATCTAAGTAGGGAGCTCCCTGAGCACAGTGTGGTAGCCTTTTCTCTCCTATTTACCAGGGAGGTGGGGAAGGAACGACTCCCAGTCCCCGGACAAAGGAGGAGGACTCCAAAGACTCTTCAAAGAAATTTAATGATATCTGCAAAAGGGGATGCTGATATCTCACTTACAGGTTAGATGCTCACTAAATTCACAGGACCTCTCTGGAGTAAAATGTGGTTATAGGAGAGCTTATCAGTCCCAAGAGTCTGGGAACAAATGTGAATGTGGAAACTGGTTTCTGCTTTTTGTCAGAGAATTCTGAAGATAGGGGCAGACAAGGACTTCAGGAGGAGGAGGGAGGGCAGGGGAAGGGCTCGGAGAGTCTGTGGGCTGAGGGACCACATAGAGGACAGCCGTTGGGCCACTACTGCTGGTACCTCACCCCAGGGACCAGCTGCCAGGATGAGGCCATGCCCTCTGACACCCCGAAAGAGCCACAAATAGGAAGGGTGATGGGAAGAGGGAAAGAGTAGGTCATTCCTAACAGATTAGTACTGAAATGGGAGGAAAGGAAAAGTTTTGAACTGTATACAATATTAAAATTATGGTTTATACTGGACTGGAGTGGACTTTTTAATATCTAAACATAAATCATATCACCAAAACGGAACATGTTCTTGTAACTAAAACTACAGAGAGCTACAAGATCTTTCTGAGATACCAGGGGAGAGGAAAGAATAAACTACCAAAGCAAGAGAAGGAAGTGGTTGGAAAAAATAAACACGTTTTCTGCTTGTACCCACTCCCCCGCGGAGCTCAGACTTTCAATAACCCAGACGCAATGCCGTGTCTGTGAGGACTCCCAGGAGATGAATGGAACCCCATCTTCTCCATTCTTGCCAAGGCTTCACAGACGCTGGTCTGTCCCATCTTCATCTGCCAACTCGCCCGGTGGAGTATTGTGCCACAGTGGTAGGTCATTTGTTTCTAACTATGGTTCTGCTTTCCCAGAGTGAAAACAAACCAACAGGAATGAGGCGTAACTTTGGATCAAACTCTGTGGCTAGACCCCATTTACACTGCACATAGTTAACAATGTGTCGTGCTAACTTCCTACTCTGCATCCCAGCAGAAGAAAGCAGGTGACTCATGCACAGATGTGCCGGGACAGTCAGAGACACAGAGAGGCAGTGTTTCTGAAATCACTTATGGAAAACGTTCCACAGGAATACTACTAATAGTGGCAACAATAATAAATAACAGCTAATATTATGACGCACCAAGTACTTGGCTAAGCATTTTATTTTAACAGAACAAGACATTTAATTTTCACGATAGCTCTGTAAAGCAAGTAATGTTATTGTCCTCCTTTTGCATATGAGGAAATTGAAGCTCAGTGTGATTAAATAGCTTACTTAAGGACACAGCCACTGCCATGTAGAAGAGCCTGGAATTGTACCCAAGTTCTCTCTTCTCTTGCAGGATGGTATGCTTGCTCAAACCCCGGAAGATTCAAAGACTGTGTTTTCTATGCCAATATGAGGTGTGGGTCCTCACATCTGTATAGGGTTTTCACTTTAAAAAGCTTATTCACATCTGTTCTCTTGGTCAGCCCTCCTTACAGCTTTGTGGGGTCCAGTAGGGAAACAGCTGGCCCAAGATCATACTTTTGGTCCATGCCAGAGTCAGGACATAAACTCACATGTACGACTCCATCGCTCATTCTCTTTTTGCCACCCACGTTACCCTCGCAGTAACATCAACAGGGAGTCTGGCCTGGGTGCAACCAACTCTCTGCTCCCCGCCCACCCATCCGTCATGGCACCAACCTTTACCTATTAAAATTAGAATAGGTACTCACCAGGGCTACTCAAAGTCCAGATCAGAGGACACAATGAAAGATAAAATGGGCTTCCTACCCTCCAGGAGTTCACAGTTTTAAGTAGAATGCCTCTTTGTGGTTTTTTGGCCACTCACGACCCGTTTCAATCAAACTCCTCAAACATAAAAATAATTGAAATGCACACATTACAATGTTTTCTCCTGTGATGTCTGGAACCGTCCCAGATCCCAAACTGTTTCTGAGCTAAATTCCAGCCTTTCCATCTGTTTCATGGGCTACCTTAGATTCCATTATATAAAATATCCAGCATAGGTAAATCCATAGGGACAGAAAGCTGACTCATGGTTGCCAGTGGCTGATGGAAGAGGGGAATTTGGAAGTGACAGGGTCTCCTTCGGAGCTAAAAATATTTGTAACTAGATAGAAGCAATGGTAGTACACCATTGTGAATGTACTGAATGTCACCCTACTATGCACTTTGAAATGCTTAATTTTACATTTTGTGAATTTCGCCTCAATAAAAGCTAGGATACAAGGCAGACTATGGTAAGTGAAATAGCAGAAGAATAAACAAAGCTGAGAGATCAGCTGTCACTCTCACAATCTCCCCTATCCCCCACCATGCCTGGCACAGTTTTTAGCTCATACTTCTTGGGAAACCTTACCAAACAGAGATGACTTCTAGGGCAAGCTGATAATATAGGAATGTTCATAGTAGCTATAGTCATAATATGCAAAAAATGGAAACAACCTAAATGTCTGTCAGCAATAGAAAAGATAGCTAAATTGTGGTATATTCACACAGTGGAATACTATACAGAAATATTATAAAAACAAACTATGACCACAAGCAACAACATGGGTCAGTCTCACAGGTACACTGATGAGCAAAAGAAGCCAGATACAAAAGAATGAAAACTGTATAATTCTATGTATATGATGTTCAAAGATACACAAAAATAAAGTGGTAAATGTCAGAATAGTGTTACCTCTGGAGAAGGACATTAATTAGGAAGGAGCACAAGAGAGTTTCCTAGCTTTAGAAATATCTATTTCTAAAGGGAAATGTCAACACACACACACACAGAGAAACACACAAACACACACAGACACACACAAACACACACACACATTATATTTGAGTCTTCCCGTCTCATGAAGAGGTCACAGAAAAGGAAAGCAGTTTCATAAAAATAGCCCAGATGGAGCACTGATTTAAGAAGGGAGACTATAGACTAACTAGCCAGGATCCTTTTAGACTATTCTCCCTGTAACTTCACATTAGAAACACATTTTATCTTGATTCTAAGAAAAAATTGATTTATTTCATCATTTTTCTTCATCTTTGAGATGGATTGAGTGATCTCAACAGGTACAAGTTAATTTCGAGGGCTGTATTGGAGGAAATGTAATTATCTGCCCAGGTTTCAAGTTACTCAAACCCCAAACATGGGCCTTCTGAGAGTTTAATTTTTAAATTAAAATTTCGAATTTAATTGTTCGTATTCACACAGATGCTGGCAAGGTGGCAGCAACCACAGAGGATCTGACTGAGCTGTGACCAATTCATGTCCCCTGTAGTACACACCGGGTCTGGAAATTTGATTACTGCTCCACCTCTGAAGGGAAATGAAGTGTGACTCAAAGGCTGAAACCCTTCTTCATTAATCTATTTTTGTTTCATGAAAGGGAATATTTTGGTAAATGACTCTGCAACAGCAGAGGTGATATTAATATTAACAGGATGTCCAGCTGTGCATCTTTGGCAGGACTTACTGAAGGTGATGCTGTTCTGTTCACCTTCTACACACTGATGCACCTTATTTAATCCTTGTATCAATCTGTGAGATACATCTTATTATGCCCATTTTCCTGGTAAGGAAAATGAAGCTCAGAATAATTAAGAAATCTATCTAAGGTTACTCAGTCAATATCTTCAAAACTGATGTTCCTGCCTGAATTATTAGAAAGCATGGCTCTGAGAACTGTCCCATCTGTTGCTGGTGGGGGCCGTTCCCTGCCGTGATTGTCATCCACAGCATGAACACTAGAGATGGGTGACTCAGGCTAAACTAAAGAGCTGTGACAAGATGCAAGAAGAAGCTCCCGCATATAAATAGAACTGTGGGGGACCCTGGTGGTCTCAAGAACTCACTGAATTGATGGGCTGCACTAAGTCAGATGAATAGTGAGGCAATTGAGGGTCTAAGTAACTCCAGGAAACAGGAAAGTTATCTTTTATGACATTAACTCCCTAAAATATGCCAGCCTTCTGGCATATTTTAAATGAGAGGACCATTGTAAATAAAGGGTGAATGAAGATTCCTAAGAATAAAAGCACAAAGAGGCATGAAAGAAGAAAACTTACTAAGCATCTTCATGCTGAGCTTTCTATTCACACTATTTCTTTAAATATCTAATACATCATGGTGAGGGAACAGTCACATCCCCTCTTTGCAGATAAGAAAGTCAATGTTCAGAGAAGTGCTATAATTTGTCCAAGGCCATACCATATGGAAATGGTCCAATTAGTATAATGGAGAGAGCATTGACGTCAAATGGGTCTGAGTTTAAATTCAACCTCAATAATTCCTTGTTTATGGACATTAGATAACTTATCTCACATATTTGAGCTTCAGTTTTCTGATCTAATAAGTACTTTATCGTTTAAGATGCTTTTAGTTACCTATATTTGAAAACTCAAATCAAAATGGCTTAACTGATAAGGAAATCTCATTATCTCATAAAGTAATAAGCTCCAAAGTCAGGTATCTTCAGGGTTAATTACCTGAGTGAAACTATGACATCACTAGAGATGCAGGTTACTCCAGTCTCTGTCATGCCATCCTGAGAATGTCAGCTTTGTCCCACAGTCTACTGCCCTTGTGGTCCCAGGGTGGTTGACACAGTTCCAGGAGTCACAATCAGTACAATCTCCAGAGGAATGAAAAATGCCAGCTCTTCTTATATGTCTTTTTTAATCAGCAAAGACCTCTTTCCCAGAAGCCCCATGCCAGTAGATTTGTTCTCAAATCCCATTGTCAAGAATTGAGTAACATACACGTGCCCAAACCCATCATGGTCAAGGGGAATGGAACTACTATGGTTCATTTAGACAAGTAAAGGATTTACCTCTGAAATAAATCCAGATAGAGAGTAGATTGCCAATGAAAGTCAGGTCATTTTACTCCCAGCAAGGAAGAAGCCTTTTGGTAGGCTAACATGAGAGTCTTCTAGATAGGGTTGCTTGGTAAAATATAGGAAATACAGTTAAATTTGAGTTTCAGATTAATTTAAGATAACTGGAACATACTTACACAAAAAATTATTATTTATCTGAAATTCAAATGTGGTTGGACATCTTGTATTTTTCATTGTTAAATCTGGCAAACCTACTTCTAGAGCTACTAAGGACACTAAAGAGGAAAGAAATGTGTGGAAAGTAGAATTTCATCTTCTGAAAGGAGTGGCCCTGGATATTTTGTTTAATTTAGGGAATAAGATGGCAGAACTTTTAGAAAAACACAAAGCAAAAGTGTAGTGGTGTGGAACAGAAAGACTGATACACAAGTGGCGTCTTCTGCAGAATATAGTTGTAACTGGCTCCATGAACAAATTTCAAAGACTCCTACAGATGTTTTTATAATCTTCTCCCTTAACCAACTACTTGACTTTTTGAGTTGTTTCCCAGAAATGGTGGATTTTCTGCAAGATAAAGGAGTTGAGATTCTGAAGACCCCTGGGCAGACTTCCTGATGCCAAGACTCACCATCCCCCACAAACTGCCCCCATACATATAGCCCCCTATTAATTATACCAGGAGTGCCCCAAGGCATGTGGCCTGTCCTATAAAAGCTCACGCTCTCCATTAATCAGAGAGGTGGATTTGAGACAGCTTCTCCCATTCTCCCGACAAGACATCTTTTGTATTAAAAAATTCCTCTCTTCCTTGGTAATCCTCATTTTTCAAAATTGGATCTTTGTATGATGAGCAACTAGACTTAGGTCAAAAACCCCTTGTGGTTTCAATAACATTATCTCTATGCTTTCTTAATTCTGATCTGGATCCAAAGAAAAATGTCATTATTTCACCAAAAAGAATCAGTTTGCTTTGGAATAAATTTAGATATTTCACTTGAAACAAGTTATTTTGGAGAGCAAAATGCAAGTTTACATTTTTGACATAGTATGTGTAAAATGAAATATTTTATTTTTTACATTCTTAATTGATCAAAAAGATAACTGCTTGTTTAAAGAAATTATAGAAACAATGTGTTAGATGATTATACCCTAAGTGAAATAAATGACAGCAATGTAATAAAGAATGAGAGGGAGGAATTGAAAATACTCTGTTATAAGGTACCTGAATTACACATGAAGTGGTATAGTTTATTTGAAAGTACACTTAGATTAGTTAAGAATGTATATTGATTGTAAACTCCAGTGTGACCACTGAAAAACTTTTTTAAAGAAGCATAATTGATATGCTAAGATAGGAGGTAAAATAGAATCATATAAAATGCTCCAGAGAAAGCCAAATAAAATGTGGGGAAAAAGAAACAAAAAGACAAATACAATGAACAGAAAACAGTTTGAAACATATTAATACAACTATACTAATAATTACTTTAAATGTGAATGGTCTAAATGTACCAATTAAAAGAGATTGTCAGAGTGAATAAAAAATAATACTTAACTATATATTGTCTACAAGAAACTCACCAAATATAGACTCAGGTTGAAGTAAAAAGATGGAGAAAGATTATACCACCCTAACACTAATCAAAAGAAAGTTGAAGTAATTTCAGACTAAGGAAACTTCAGAACAATGAAAATTAATAGGAAAAAAATGATGTTACATAATGATAAAAGGGTTAATTATCCAAGAAGACGTAACAATCCTCAACATGTATGCACCTAACAAGGAGCATTGAAATACATGAGACAAAAACTAATAGAATTGGAAAAAGAAATAGACAAATCTTCTACATAACCCAGTGATAGAAACTTCAGCACCCCTGTTGCTCTTGATAGCTGAAGCAGGCAGAAAATCAGTAAAAATATAAATGACCTAAACAGCACTATTAATCAACTTGATCTAATTGATATCTATAGAATATTCCACCAATAATAGCAAGTAACTATTCTTCCCAAGCTAACACAGTACATTTACCAAAATAGTTCACATTCTGGGCCACAAAATACACCTACAAATTTAAGAAATAAAATAGAAATTATGCTAAGTATGTTCTCAGATCACAATGGAATTAAGCTTGAAATTTATAACAGAAAGATATCTGGAAACTGCCAGATATTTGGAAATTAACACACTTCTAAATAATCCATGGAGCAAAGAATAAGTCTCAAGATAAATTTTTAAAATTATTTTTGAACTAAAGGAAAATGAAAACACAAGTTATCACAATTTGGCTTCAGCAAAATAAAATAATTTATAACATTGAATCTGTATTAGAAAAGAAGAAAGATCTAAAATTGATAATCTGGCCAGGCACAGTGGCTCACGCCTGTAATCCTAGCACTCTGGGAGGCCGAGGCGGGTGACTCACTCGAGGTCAGGAGTTAGAGACCAGCCTGAGCAAGAGTGAGACCCCCGTCTCTACCAAAAATAGAAAGGAATGATTTGGACAGCTAAAATCTATATAGAAAAAAAATTAGCCGGGCATGGTGGCACATGCCTGTAGTCCCAGCTACTCGGGAGGCTGAGGCAGTAGGATCGCTTAAGCCCAGGAGTTTGAGGTTGCTGTGAGCTAGGCTGATGCCACGGCACTCACTCTAGCCCGGGCGACAAAGCGAGACTCTGTCTCAAAAAAAAAAAAAAAAAAACAATAAAATTGATAATCTAACTTTCACCTTAGGAAACTAGAGATAGAAAAGCAAATTAAGCCTGAAGTAAGCAAAATAAAAGAAATAAAAATATTATGTGTTTTATAATATTTACAAGGTAGTCAAATGTACAATAATTTTCTCAAACAAAAGTTATGTCTAAGAGGCATCTTGCATGTGTTACTGAACCAGTCTGTCAACTACATTCACCTCTTAATGTCCATGATAATATCCTTCTCCTCTCCAGCACCCCTCAGCAATGAACTCAAACTTCAAATGAACCTCAATGAACTCAAATCTCACATCATCACTTCCCTTGCTCCCATCCTCAGAATACCCAGGCCACGGGCATTATTCTACCAAAGCACCCAAGCTCCTAGTGTCCACTCCCTATCTATGCCCACCGTTATCAACTCAAAAACCTACTCCTTCCTTTTTCTGAAAAAAAAAAAAAAAAAAAAAAAAAAAACTAAAAACAAAAAACAAAACCCCTATCCCTACATGCACATCAGTCCACCTATACCTGCTCTTCCAGCTCAGCAAACATGTCCTGACACGTTTAAAGATCAGTTTAGGCTCAAAGAAATAACTTCTAACCTTGAAATGTTCTGGCACAAGGGTCATGTATTACCACTTATCTCCAAGTTTAATATTATTTTCAAATACCAAACAATAGCTAATATTTATTGATCATTTACTATATGCCCTACACAAAACTAGGGACTTAGAACATATTGTCTAATTTAATCCTTAAAATAACTAAATAAGGTATGTATTATCTCCATTTTACACACACATAACACACACACACACACACACACACAAACAGGGATACACACAGGCATACCTAGGCTCATTAAGCTAATGTAACATACCCAAGGCATCACAAACATCAATGATGGAATTGGGACCAGAAACAAGACTTGTCTGATACCTGAACCAAAATTCAAACACTGAATTTTATTGCTTCAAAGAACATGGAGAGCTTGGATCACATGTCTGGTGAAGCATTTCTTATGTTCCTCTAAGTTTTAGATTTGAAAACATTGTCAAGATTACCCACCATGACAACCAGAGTCAGTACTGGTATTGCTGCTTTGTTTTCTTCATAAGAAAAATAGGTCCCAGTAAAATACTGACTGCCTGAGTTTTCTTTTTATTGGTTTCTTTGTATCATTCTTTTCCACTCCTTCTATGGTTGGACTACAAACATCAGGTTCTTTATTCTCTTTCTCACAGCTGCTGTGATGGAATTCAGACAAAAAATCAGCAAGAATTTTTTGGGTCCTACAGATAAATATCATTTGGCAATGTTTAAATTTGGCAATTATTTGAAACACGTATATAATTTAAACTTATTGAAAACCTCTTCAGCAAAAGACAAACTATTAAAAATGCTTCCCTATAGAATGACTATAGTTAACAATAATGTGTAGCTTCAAATATTTAGAAGGAGGATAGTGAATGTTCCCAACACAAAGAAATGATAAATGTTTGAGTTGATGAATATGCTAATTACCTGATGTGATCACTACACATTATATGCATCAAAACATCACTATGCCTCCCATGAATATGTATAATTATTATTTTCAATTAAAAATATTTAATGAAAAATATCTCCACAAGTTGTATTCAGCATATAAAACAAAGCACTTAACTCTAAACAGAAAAAAATGTTTTTTAAAAAAATAGCTTCTTGTTCAGATACAGCTGAAGTGATCGATAATGGGTAGGATGTATTAGATATCATTATCTCTTACACCAGCTGTGTTTTGTGGCTTTTAATATCCAAATTATCTTCCACAAATGTTGACATCCATTAAGCATAGAAGTTTACATTTCAAGGGGATAAGAGATGAGCTTTGAAGAAAATAATTTGATGTCAAGATAATCCTTATCTCTCGATATAAATGGTCAGGTAACATAAAAGAAAAAATGATGAAAAACAGACCATGCTTGAGTTTAACTTCATGACCTTTGTCTCAACCTAATTATCAGGTAGGTTCTTGGTTTAACTCCCTATGTTTTTCAGCTATGTTGAAAGCCCAAAGAAAAGATAAATAACACAGAACCTAAAGAAACAGGTACTTTTAGATACAAATGATTTGCTTCATTTTTTCCTGTAATTAAAAGATGATTCCCTTTTCCAAGAGACTCATATTTCTGATTTAATATTTTCTCTTTTGGAGAAAAGGTTGGCAAGAACATCAGCAAGATGGCAGAATAGCAAGTCTCAGCCTTTGTTCCCTCACAGAAACACCAACTTAACAATGATCTGTGGGAAAAAAATGCCTTTATGAGACTTTCAGAACCCGGTTAAGAAGTTGGAGTACCCCAGATGAGCACAAAAACTGAGAACAGCTGCATTGAAATAAGTAAGAAAAGTAGTTTTACTTCATCCGTATCAGTGCCTGCCCCGTGCCGATGCAGCTCAGCACTGAGCCAGGTCCCCTCGGCCCACACCTTCCCCCTGAGCTGAGGGTTGGGGGGCAGGTGGTGGTGGACAATGGAGCATGTATCCAATGTCCAGACATTTCAGCACACTGTCTGAGGGGCTGGCTTCTGTCTTATCGCACCTGACAGAATTGGCATATAAATTTTTAGAGTCAGCCTGGAAGTTCCCACCACCACTGTCTAAAAATAACAACAAACAACTACTGGGACTCTGATTAGAATTTCTCCTATAAAACAGTTTAATAATCTTTAGCTTACATTATTAAGTCTTCTTTCTAATCCACAAACATGGTATGTCCTCCCATTTAATTAAGACTTTTTAAATTTTACCCAATAATAATTATTGTGCAGTTTTAACCTACATCTTTAATTAGATGTAGGTAAACTCTTTTTATTTCATTTTTCTATTTGTTGAGTTTTGGCTCTTTGTTTGTTTTGTTTTGTTTAGATTATCTTGTAGCAAATACAAATTCAGTTAATACTTGGATGACTGGCATGAAGTTACTGCATGACTTCAGCTAATTGCTTCCATTTTCTGGGCATCGATTGCCTGTCTTCAAGTCAGTTGACCCATGTCATGCACTGACACAACACTGTGTATCTCTTGTTCATAGCTCTTCAAGCAATTTCAGTTTGACCTTTTGTTATGTAGTCATTGAATAATATATGTTTCCCCCACTAGACTACACACCTATTGAGGGAAGAGAGGTATCTTTCTCACCACTGTATCCTGCAGTGCCTGATACAATTCTCATAACAGAGTAAGTACAACACATATATTTACCATATGAATGAATGTAAAATAAGAGAGTTTATTTTTTCCATACCCAAAATTTCATAAGTATAAGTAAACCAGGGCATAAAATAGGAAGATCTAAGAAATTCTGTTCTGCTCTTGACCTTGAAGTCTTCTCCTGGTCCTATCTCGTGCAAAGAATAAAATCCAGTGCCTGGCCCTAAGGTAATGACTTACCTTAACTCTCACCCTTACAACAATTGTCAACCCATTTTTGAGGTGAGAAAACTAAAGCTCAGAGACATTAGGTAGCTTAGTTCACATATCCAGAAAGTCGTGGGGCCAGAATTTGGTTGCAGATCTGTTTAAATCCAATGTCCAAGCTTTTTTCCTGCTCACTGTACCTGATTTCCCAACTCCTTGTTTGTGGATTCCCAAAGATTTACAAAGTTCCTCCAAGAGGTTGTTGAAGGTAATAACACCACCTTTATTGTTTCTAGTTTTAATTAGTAAAATAATTATCAAAAAACCTTTTCCTTTAATACAAACATCTTGGAGACTTCCATAAGAGAATCAAGTGAACAAGCAGCGCAGTCAGTAGAGATCAGACGAATGTGCTTATGATGCTCGTGATTCAACACATTACTCAACCAAACGCTGCTGGCCACCATATGGTTTTGCTCATAATACAGTTTTAAGTTGTTTTTATTTTTAGTCATACATTGCTTCACTTATGCCTCAGCGGACTGATGATTACAAACAGAAAGAATGAGAACACTAATGTTGGAATACAAGAAGTTAATGAGGAATAAAATGATCATAATTTTGCATATTACCCTCAAAATGATCTGCACAAAGGCTGTAACTCACAATCTTCTCATCAGAATTTTTAGTTTGTAAATTTAACTGTCTCTGGAACTTCAAGAACCAATGTTAAAAAAGAGAAAATACAATAGTCATCACAATTAACTTGGCTTTTCATTTACTGGGAATAAGATCTCTCCATCCTCCACATGTTACATGCAGAGAAGTGTAATGATTTTAAAATTCATAAGGTAGTTCTTGATATTATATGTACTGGGAAAGCAGTTTGCAAGTCACACAAGCTGAGGAAATACTGCACAATACTAGAACATATCACTACATGAATTTTCCATTTTCCCGTTTGTTTTGGATAAAGGAAACCCAAGGAAAGCAGAATAAATTTTTTGAATAGTCCTAGCCAAAAACCTAACTCAGTGGTTTTCAACCCTAGCTGTTCATTTGAATCAGCTGGAGAAGTTTTTAAACGCACAGATGCCTGGGGCCTAAAACTAGAGATTCTAATTTAATTATTCTGGGATGGAGTCTGGGCAGAGGTATTTTATCTCATCTCAAGTAATTCTGTTGAATGTGCCTTAACTTAAAAACCTCCTCCTTAAATAGACAGTAGAATTCCTTACTAGCAAAAATTTATTTTATATCCAAACAGAATCTATCCTGAGTATAGGCTGGGAGAAAAGAACACAGGCTGAAAAGCCAGGAGTCCTGGGTTCAAGTCCTGACTTCGTGCTGTGTGATCTTGAGCAAGTCACCTCTCCTCTCTGGTTCTCAGCATTTGCTCCTTTACTATGAGAACTTTAAGCCACTTGATCTCCAAGATCTCTACTGCCTTTCACATTCTATTAATTATTAAATATTATGATAATTGTCATATTAGTAGTTATAATGACATAACAGCCAGCAAAGCAGCATAACATTGTGATAAGAGATTAAACTTTGAAGACCTTAGCCAAGTCACTTAACCTCTCTGAATCTACTCTAAAATGGAAATAACACTTCAAAGAACTGTTATGAAGATTCAGTGAAATAAAGAACTTCGCACATTGTACATCTCAACAGATTGTAGCTATTTTTGTTACTTTTTTAAATGCTCTGGTTATTGATGCTTCTGCTGTTATTATTATATTATTTCCTTGAAGTGAGAAGTGAAAGAATATTATAACATTAACAATGTAAGAACTAGCCTGCCAAGGTACAGTAAGTACTTCATAAGGACAAACCTAAAATAGCAGCCCAGTTATATTTAAACTCTCAGGTCTGTTACTTAATCATAGAATTTTAAATCACCCCAATGCAGAATACTCCCCTTTTCTCTACCTGGCAATTCTCACCAACCTGAGTAGTGAACAGAAAACATGAGCCCTGGCCAGGTGCAGTGGCTCACACGTATAATCCTAGCACTCTGGGAGGCTGAGGCAACAGGATCCCATGAGACCAGGAGTTCGAGCCCAGCCTGAGCAAGAACGAGACCTTGTCTCTACCAAAAATAGAAAAAATTAGCCAGGCGTGGTGGCACACACCTGTAGTCCCAGCTACTTGGGAAGCTGAGACAGGAGGATCCCTTGAGCCCAGGAGTTTGAGGGTTGCAGTGAGCTGTGATGACACCAGCCACTGCACTCTACCCCAGGCAAGAGTGAGACTGTCTCAAAAAAAAAAAAAAAAAGAAAACATGAGCCCATCAATCCATCAATCACCACAGCTGTACGAGTTCTCTGACCCTCTGCAGGGGCCACGTGAGCCATGACAAAGTCCCTCGTGCAGCACTCCCCACTTCCTGCTCTCAAAAATCAACCAGGCTTTGCCAGGCACATGGCGAGCATCCCATAAATACTGGCTACAGTTGTTGTTATTATGACTGCTTTCTAAAGAGTATTTAGAGTTTGATTGTGAGTTGCGTAAGGGCAGAAATTGTGTACTTTTTTTCATTTCTGCCTCCTCAGCACCTAGCATGGCTCTGGGCCCATATCCAACTCTATTCAATCTACATATATTAAGTATCTACCATGTGCCAAGTACCAAGCTGGGTACTGGGACTCAGTGATGATTAAAAGCCTTGATTCTTACTGTTGCAGAACTTAAGAATTCAGCAGGTGCTCAGCAAATGTTTGTAGACGGAAAGAAACAGATAAGGAAAAAGTAAGAAAGGAAGGAAGGAAGAAAGGAAAGGAAATTTGATATTTGACCATAACTGCAGAGAATATCATAGGCTTTGAATAAAGGCACAACATTTAAGAGTGGAGAAGGTAAAATGCATATTGGCCGTAGGCCACCTTGGAAGTTCTTCTCCAAGTTTCCAGCTCTGGCCCACTGTTCATCAGTGCAGCGTTAGCAATAACTCATTGAGCTACTGCTCCTTGCCCTGAGAGCACAAATGATTTGGGCTGAAGCAGTCTAGCAAAAATACCAGGATGAGGATGAGACATAAAGCAACCAGAACCCTGCAGAAAAGATGAACAAAAGGCCCATATTTTACTATAAGAAGCATGTAAGTCCTAACATATCTATAGTTCTCTGGTGTCCCCCAAATAAAGTGGAAGTCCATTGAACATAGATATGCATATTCTCCCAGCAGTAAATAATAGATAAATAAACATGGGTGAGAGTGACTCAAGCAGGTCGTTCTTAGGAAGGGAAATACAGTGATCACATTGGTTAGAGTGAGCTAACAGCTGTGACAGGAATCCCCAAATGTCAGTGGCATGATCACAGCCCCATGCAGGTGATGAGAAGATTCTGCTCCACACGGTCATTCAGTGACTCAGGCTCCTTCCATCTAGCAGCTCTCCTGTCCCTTAGGGTCTTGGAGTTCTTGCTGGACCTGGCTGGCAGTCAGGGGAGGCAGACAGAACACAGAGAAGGCTTTCCTGACCTTAGCTGCCTTGGCCCGAGGTACCACCCATCTCTTCTGCTCACGTTTCTTAAGCCACATGGCCCCACCCAGATGCATGAAGGCTGGGAAATCTAGGGAATGGGTTTGGGGAGTATTTACTGAGCCTCTGCCCAAGAGGGGTTGAGGAGCTTTTTAATGTAACCCCATAAAAAGTGAACTCAGGAGCTTGTAAAAAAAAGTGCTGTTTCAAAAGGAAGAGTGTAAAGGCACTTAGTGTGGGGATATATCTAGGTTCTCTGGAGCAAGAAACATATCTGAGAAGAGTCCCAGTGAGTGGGGCTCATTCACTCACTCCACAAATATTTATGAAGAGCCTACTACATACTGGGCACCAGGTAAGCATTGATGAAATAACCAGTGTCTATCTTCCTGGTGCTTACTGTCTGGCTAATTCTATAGACAAGCAAATGGGCATTTGCAATTCTTTGTGGTAAGTGCTCTGATGGTGTAAACACAGAATGCTGAGTTCACCTAGAAAAAGCTGCCTAAGTCAGACTTGGAATGATTAAGAAAGGTGTCCTGAACATCAACTGTCCTGTCCACCCGTTCCACCCATTGTAGGGGTATCTCCCTCATCTTCCACTTTGTGTTTATTGCAGGCGTAGCCAGTTTTTATAACATGATCAGCCACAACTGGTGTGGGTTCAGAAGTCGGGTGACAGTGACGTCCTTCCCTGGGAAGGTGGGAACTACAATAGAGATCCGGCTCCCTGTGGGTGGCTGGGCCCGTAACACAGCAACCCTGGGAGTGGTGGGAGGCCACACTTTCCTCAGTGCAGACTGTCGCCTCTTGCTCTGTCCTCCATGGCAGGGTAAGGTGACTGTTTCTCTCAGCTACTTCAGACTATTTCGAATATTAATTGAGCTTCAAGACTCAAAGTTAAGGTCTATGAGCTTTCTGAAAGAGCTGCGCAGTCGCCATTCCCTCCCGAGGCCAGAGACAGAGCCGCCCAGTAACGCAGAGGTGGGTGACACTGAGATCAGGAGGTGGTGAGTGAGGACAGTGGACGCTACGTTAGCATCAGGACAGACGGCCACACGCACCTTCCTCTCATCCTGAGCACCACCGCTTCCTCTCCAACCACACCGTCCTTTTCGTCCCCATGGCCACTGCTCTAACTCAAGTCTCCACGATCTCATGCAGCTCCCTAATTGCCTCCACCTCCCCCTCTCATTCTTTCCCTCCTTAACTCCTGAAAACCACAAATCTGTTCTCCATTTCTAAAATTTTGTCATTTCAAAAATGTTGCATAAATGGAACTGCACAGTATTCCACGGTGTGGTTGCACCACAGTTTGTTTAACCATCAACCCACTGAAGGACATTTGAGTTGTTTCCGGTTTGGGACTATTATGAATAAAGCTGCTATGAACAATCACGTACAGGGTTTTGTGTGGAAATAAGTGTTCATTTCTCTGGGATAAATGCTCAAGAGTGCAATTGCTGCGGTGTCTGTAGTTTTGGGAGATAATGCCATACTCTCATGCAAAGTGTCTGTACCCTTTTAAATTCCCACCGGCAGTGTAGGAGTGATCATTTCTCTGCATCCTTGCCAGCATTTGATGTTGTCATGATATTTTATTCTAGCCATTCTAATAGGGGTGTGGTGCTATCTCATTGTAGGCTTAACTGTGGTTTCCTACTGGCCAGTAATGTTGGACACCTTTTCACATAGGTGCTTAATAAATGTTTAATGGAACAAGGACAGCCTGTTGCCAGGTTGGACCTGGGATAAACGTGCCAGTTTTCTTGACCTTCAGATTGATGGTGGCACATGGGGGCAAGGTAAAGGACCAGGGGAGGATGCTGAAAAGTAGAGACCTAATTATTTCTTACCCATAGTCACTAACCCCTCTTTTAAACAACAAAAAAAGGCATCCTGCTCAAGAGAACCTAACTGATTGATTGGCAACCTGATTGTTTGGTTGATTGATTGAGGTTATTAATTCAAGCTAGAGAATTGCTATAATTTTAGGTTTCAGAACGTTTTGATTTACATATCAAAAACTCATTTTTTTTGTTTTTTTTAAGCCTTTTTATATAAGCAATCAGGTGATGGATGCTATATAATCAAGAGAAAAACTACCGTTTAAGTAAGAACCCCAAGAAATTGAATTGAATTTGACAAGAACACAATTACCCAGGGTTATTTGATGCCCTGGAGCACTGGCGGCTCAGCTTGGCTCCTTTCTATTGCTCTGGCTTTGAGAGCAGTTTTAGAAATAAAGATGAGGACGTTTTTTAAAGGCTCCAAAGTGTAAGTTGTCTTTGTCTCAGACCTCAGAGCATCTCTCCGTCTTGTCGTTGTTAGCCTCCTCTACTAAAGTTCTACACACCCAGCTGAATAACAGAGTAGCTGAGATGCTTTCTTCGAAATGGAAAACTGCTGTCCCCAGAGGACTGTCCGTGACTGGAATTTGTAGCATGGATGAGGGCTCAGAGGCCATCCCAGAATCTACTGCCGACAGCAGATTGATATCTTCATTAATATGCAGTGATCATCTCTGTGTCATGGGTTTTTGGGTGATTTCTCTTATCTTCTTTATGCTTCTCTGTATCTTCCAAGTTACCTACAATTATTTTCACAACCCAGAAAGATATTTGGGTTTGTTTTTTAAATTTGTATCATGCTTACTTTCCTCTATTTACTTGAACACACCACGGGTTAATACATTTTACTGTGATTTCTAATTACCAGAGATTGAGGCATAAGCACCCAGTTAATGAAAGCTGAAAGCTAATATTCCTTGGTATCTGAAAATAGAAAGCATAAAACAACTCTTTCTTTAAAAGAAAAGGAATCTGCTTTTCTCATGAAATATTGTTGCATGTCTACCCAAAGCAATAAACAATAAGCATTTACTGAGAATAAGGTTGTTCTATGTTTTCTATTTTCTTTATAAAACCTGGGCAATTCAGGATACTCAAGGAACACTGGCTTTTAGCAAATTAGATTTTCTTTGGGGGGGGTGAGCAGCCTGACCTAGCAGAACGAATCCCCGAATGGAGATGGGGGAGTGACAATTCTATGTTGAGAAAATGATGAGGACACTTAATCAGGGATAAACCGTACTGACCAAAGATCTCCTAAAGTAAATCCACTCAAGTAGGAAACAAAACGTCCACTAAATATTGGTAGCAAAATTTAAAGCGGAATTTTGCCTTGAAAAGTGAAAATTTAGAAATGATGACACTAGTCACAGTAGCCAAATGATGGAAACAATCAAGTGTCCATCACCAAATGAATGGATAGACAAATGTGGTATATCCATGTAACAGGATACAATCCCAGCATAGTAGGGAGTGAAGCGCTGAAACATGCTGCCATGTGGGTCAGCCTCAAAAATATTATGCTCAGTGAAAGAAGCAAAACATGAAAGCCCATGTATTTTAGGATTCCATTTACATGAAATGTCTAGAATAGGCAAATCCATAGAGACAGCAGATTAGTGGGGGCTGGGGGTTGGGGAGGGGAAAATAGAAAGTGACTCCTGAATACATATGGGGTCTCCTTTGTGGGTGATAAAAATGTTTTAAAACTAGATAGAAGTGATGTTTGCACAACATTGTGAAGGTACTAAATGCTACTGAAAATGGTTAATTCTACGTTCCGTAAATTTTACATTAATAATAAAAGCAGGTTGATTTTATCTTATCTAACAGAATATTGGTTATAAAAGCAACTATTGACTAACTCTTGGAATGAAAAAGAAATGAACTAAATGTTGACTGTTGCTTTTAGTTTTCTTGGGAAAAAAAATTGTGTGATGTGGGAGGAGGAAGATGGCGGAGTGGAGGTGACCTCCTGGAATTGTGCTCCCAGAGAGGAAGGCGTGGATCTCCACCTGCCACAACGCTGGAGGATTGCTTCTCCACAGGAACGGCGGTGTGAACCCACGGAGAATCACCGTGGGACACGGGGAACAGGAAAAAACAGAGGCGAGTGAGAAATCAGACCGAGATAATTTGGAGAGTGCGGGACGGAAAACAGACAGCGGAGTGCGGGACGGCCGTGCCTGCCTCACCGGCGAGTGGGGCGGGTTCGGCCCCACAGCAGAGCGGCTTGATCTCCCCACTGACCCCCACATCCACTCGGTCAGGGATCTGGCTGAAATTGGTGCAGAATCACCGCGGGAGACGCGGAGCTCCGAGGACAGGTGACATAGGCGGGAGAGAGCTTGGACTCGGGCGGGTCTCCGTGGTGCCCTATCTCTGAAGGGGACAGACGCGGACCTGCACCGAGGCGAAGGGCCGCGAGCGTGAAATATTAAACCGGGACATTTTTGCTTTTTTTTTTTTTTTTTTTTTTTCTTTCCCGTACGGCAGCTCTCCGGCTGGGGAGCCGCTGCGGGCCCTGGCGCCTGCCGAGCTCTGAACGCTCTCGAGTGGTCGCCATCTCGGTTCCCACAGCTAAGCGGAAAGGACCTTGGACTCTGGCAGGCCTCTGCGGTGCCAGTACCCTATCTCTTAAAGGGACAGACGCGGACCTGCACCGAGGCGAGGGGCCGCGAGCGTGAAATATTAAAGCGGGACATTTTTGCTTTCCTCTTCCCGTACGGCAGCTCTCTGGCTGGGGAGCCGCTGTGGGCCCTGGCGCCTGCCGAGCTCTGAACGCTTTCCCCTGGCGCCTGCGACCGACAGACGCGCGGTGGCCATCTCGGTTCCCACAGCTAAGCGGAAAGGACCTTGAACTCTGGCAGGCCTCCGCGGTGCCGGAGCCCTACCTCTTAAAGGGACAGACGCGGACCTGCACCGAGGCGAGGGGCCCCGAGCCTGAAATATTAAAGTGGGATTTTTTTTTTTTTTTTTTTTTTTTTTTTTTTTTCTTTTTTTTCTCTTTATCTCTCTCTTTCTTTCTTTCTTTCTTTCTCTTTTCTTTCTTGTTTTCTCTTTCTTCTTCTTGTTATTCATATTGTTTCTCTCCTTTTTTTTTTTTTCTTTCCTTTTTTCCTTTCTTTTTCTTTTCTTCTTTCCGGTGTCCCTCCAGCCCAGGAGCTACTGTAAACTCCTGAGTGCTCCAGACCCCCAGCTGTGATTCCTATCGGACCCTGAAAATTACCCCCCAGTGCCAGTGATCTGCGGGGGGGCAGGAACAATTGTGAGGGCCAAGGTCTAACTGCTGCAGAGCCATAGGGTGCCAGGCGGCTCCCAAGGAGGCTCCATCCCCTGATCCATAGACCCTCTCCAGGTCCCCTTCCCAGGTGTGAACACTGAGTGCTTCCCTAAACGCAAGAGCGTGGAGCCCGGACCTTGGGAACACTGGGACAGTGTAGACCTTTGCCCGTGGGAGCTGCAGCAGCTGGGGCACTGAGGGAGTGAGGGCACTGTCTCCTCTGCCTAGCCAGTGTCTTTCCTGCTGAAGGAGACAGAAACCACACATCCAGAGGAAGAACCAAAAAGCCAGGGGGAGGGAAAAAAAAAAAAAAAAAAAGAGAGAGGGAGAAGAGGCTTTCTGCTTGCAAATCGTGTGAATCCTGCCTACTAACTGAAAGTCCGCAACACAATGATTTAACTTGCCAAACTGGTCTTAGGTCAAGCCAACCCTCTGGGGGTGGACCCATCAGAAGCAGTCCCCCAACTGAGATAGAAAAAAGAAACTCTAAACAGCACACAACAGTCTCCCCCTATAGATAAAGGAAGCAACATTCCTAGACTGTTCCATAGCCTAAGAACAGAGTACAAGACGTGCTGTTAACTAGACTAAAGCTGTGAGAAAAGATCTAACGATAGAGCCAGATGGGAAGGGCTCAGCGGAAAAATATGGGGAGCACAAAAAACCAAACGGAAACCTCGCCCCCAAAGAGAAATACCAACTCTCCTCCAATTGGCACAAGCCAGTTTCAGAATACCAATATGTTACCAGAAGAATTTCAGTCTTGGGTTATGAATAAGCTGAATGATATACAAGAAAAAATTGATATCCACCGCAAAGAAACCGCAAAAAAATTCCAGGATTTGGAAGAAAAATTCACTAAAGAAATAGACGTATTGAAAAAAAACCAAACTGAACTCCTAGAAATGAGGGATTTATTCAGGGAGCTACAAAACACAGTGGAAAGTCTCAAGAACAGGGTAGATCAAATAGAAGACAGAATCTCAGAAATCGAAGATAACTCTTTCCAATTAAATAAGACAGTCACAGAGATAGAGCAAAGAAATAAGAAAAAAGACCAGAGTCTTCAAGAAATGTGGGATTATGTGAAGAAACCTAACGTGAGAGTTATAGGCATCCCTGAAGGTGAAGAAGATAATAAGCAAGGGCTGGATAAACTATTTGAAGACATAATAGAAGAAAATTTCCCAGGCCTTGCTAAAACTTTAGATATACAGGTTCAAGAAGCTCAAAGAACCCCTGGTAGATTCATAGCAAATAGGAAAACACCACGCCACGTAGTCGTCAGACTGACCAAAATATCCACTAAAGAGACCCTTCTTCGAGCTGTAAGGAGAAAGAAACAAGTAACATACAAAGGGAGGCCCATTAGAATTACGCCAGATTTCTCAACTGAAACTTTACAAGCAAGAAGAAGTTGGGGCCCCATTCTCACTCTTCTGAAACAGAATAATGCCCAGCCTAGAATCTTGTACCCAGCTAAGCTAAGCTTTCTATATGAAGGAGAAATTAAGACATTCTCAGATAAACAAGGACTGAGGGAATTCACCAAGACAAGGCCACCCCTCCAAGAAGTACTCAAAAGAGAGTTACACATGGATCATCACAACAAAGACCCACGAATGTAAAACCACCCAAGAGCTAAAGATCAAATTCTAGCCACCACAATGGCTCAAGAGAGAAAACATAGCAATGAAGTTCTACCCAATAAGATAAACAGAAATCTATCCCAATTATCAGTTCTCTCACTAAATGTCAATGGCCTGAATTCCCCACTCAAGAGACATAGACTGGGCCAATGGATAAAAAAACACAAACCAAGTGTCTGCTGCCTTCAGGAAACTCACTTAACCGGCAAAGATGCATTTAGACTGAAAATAAAAGGATGGAACCTGATATTTCAAGCAAATGGTAGCCAAAAGAAAGCTGGTGTGGCAGTTTTAATTTCCAATAACTTAGTCTTCAAACCAACAAAAGTAATAAAAGACAAAGACGGTTACTACATACTGGTGAAAGGCACAATTCAACAAGAAGACATAACCATACTTAATATATATGCACCCAATCTAGGTGCACCCAGATTCATAAAGCAAATCCTACTCGATCTAAATCAAATCATAGGCAACAACACTTTAATAGTTGGAGATTTTAATACCCCACTGACAGCACAGGACAGATCCTCCAAGCAGAAAATAAGTAAAGACATAGTAGACTTAAACAGAATGCTAGAACAAATGGGCCTGACTGACATCTACAGGACATTCTACCCGAAAACCACTGAATATACATTCTTCTCATCAGCTCACGGGACATTCTCTAAGATTGACCATATCCTAGGTCATAAAGCAAGTCTTAAAAAAATTAAAAAAATAGAAATCATACCCTGCATCTTCTCAGATCACAATGGAATAAAAATAATAATGAACCTTAACAGGAACTCTCATTCCTACGCAAAGTCATGGAAGCTAAACAACCTTCTCCTGAATAACAATTTTGTAAAGGAAGAAATTAAGTCAGAAATCAAAACATTCTTTGAATTAAATGACAAAGGTGACACAACTTATCAAAATCTATGGGATGCAGCTAAAGCAGTCCTGAGAGGAAAATTCATTTCCATAAATGCCTATTTCAAAAAGACAGACAATTTACAACTAGACAACTTAATGAATAGACTCAAAGAGCTGGAGAAAGAAGAACAGACTGACCCCAAACCCAGCAGAAGGCGAGAAATTATTAAGATCAAATCAGAATTAAATGAAAAAGACAACAAAAATACTATAAGGGAAATTAATAAAACAAAAAGTTGGTTCTTTGAAAAGATAAATAAAATAGACACACCACTGGCTAGACTAACCAAGAGCAGAAAAGAAAAATCTTTAATAACTTCCATCAGGAACATGAAAGGAGAAATCACAACCGAAGCCACAGAGATACGTGACATTATCTATGAATATTACAAAAATCTTTATGCACACAAATTGGAGAATGAGGAGGAAATGGACAAATTTTTAGAATCACACAGCCTTCCCAAGCTCAATCAGGAAGAAATAGAATTCCTGAATAGACCAATATCAACAACTGAAATTGAAACAGCAATAAAAAACCTTCCCAAAAAGAAAAGCCCTGGTCCAGATGGGTTCACACCTGAATTTTACCATACATACAAAGATGAACTGGTGCCCATCCTACATAAACTATTCTTCAATATTGAGAAGGATGGAATTCTCCCCAACACATTCTACCACGCCAATATTACATTAATACCAAAACCAGGAAAGGATGCAACAAAAAAAGAAAACTACAGACCAATTTCTCTCATGAACGTAGACGCAAAAATCCTCAATAAAATCCTAGCAAATCGTATCCAAGTGCTGATTAAAAAAATAATTCATCATGACCAAGTAGGCTTCATCCCAGAGATGCAGGGGTGGTTTAACATACGAAAATCTATAAATGTAATTAACCACGTAAATAGAAGCAAAAATAAAGACCATATGATCCTCTCAATAGATGCAGAAAAAGCATTTGACAAAATTCAACACCCTTTTATGATAAAAACACTTAACAACATAGGCATAAATGGGACCTACCTAAAAATAATACAAGCCATATATGACAAACCCACAGCCAACATCATACTGAATGGGGAAAAACTGAAAGCATTCCCACTCAGAACTGGAACCAGACAAGGCTGCCCACTGTCCCCATTACTTTTCAACATAGTATTGGAAGTCCTTGCGAGAGCTATCAGACAAGAGAGCAGAATCAAAGGTGTCCAAATAGGGACAGAAGAGATCAAACTCTCACTCTTTGCTGATGACATGATGTTGTATCTGGAAAACCCCAAGGACTCAACCAAGAGACTCCTGGAATTAATTAACGAATTCAGTAATGTCTCAGGTTACAAAGTCAATACACACAAATCAGAGGCATTCATATATGCCAATACCATTCAATCGGAGAACCAAATTAAGGACTCAATACCTTTCAAAATAGCAACAAAGAAAATAAAATATCTAGGAATATATTTAACTAAAGAGGTAAAGGACCTCTATAAAGAGAACTATGAAACGCTAAGGAAGGAAATTGCAGAACACGTAAATAAGTGGAAATCCATACCATGCTCATGGATTGGAAGAATTAACATCGTTAAAATGTCTATACTACCCAAAGTAATCTATAGATTCAATGCAATTCCTATTAAAATACCAACATCATTTTTCACAGATTTAGAAAAAATAATTATACACTTTGTATGGAATCAGAGAAGACCCCGTATAGCAAAAGCAATCTTAAGCAATAAAAACAAAATGGGAGGTATTGATTTGCCAGACTTCAAACTATACTACAAAGCTGTGGTTCTTAAAACTGCTTGGTATTGGCACAAGGGCAGGGACACAGACCAGTGGAACAGAACAGAAAACCCAAATATAAAATCATCCTCATATAACTATCTAATCTTTGACAAAATAGACAAAAACATACTCTGGGGACAAGAGTCCCTATTCAATAAATGGTGCTGGGAAAACTGGATAGCCACATGTAGAAGACTGAAACAGGACCCACAGATTTCACCTCTCACAAAAATTAAATCACGGTGGATAACAGATTTAAACCTTAAATGGGAAACAATTAGAATTCTAGAAGAAAATGTAGGAAAGACTCTTACAGACATTGGTCTAGGCAAAGAATTTATGAAGAAAACCCCTAAGGCAATCGCAGCAACAACAAAAATAAACGACTGGGACCTGATTAAATTAAAAAGCTTCTGCACAGCCAAAGAAATAGTCATGAAAATAAACAGACAGCCTACAGAATGGGAAAAAATTTTCGCATACTACACATCAGATAAAAGACTGATAACAAGAATCTATTTAGAACTCAGGAAAATCAGCAGGAAAAAATCAAACAATCCTATCAAAAAATGGGCAAAGGACATGAATAGAAATTTTTCAAAAGAAGACATAAGAATGGCCAAAAAACATATCAAAAAATGCTCAACATCCCTAATCATCAGGGAAATGCAAATCAAAACCACAATGAGATACCACTTAACTCCGGTGAGAATGGCCTTTATCAAAAAATCCCAAAACAACACATGTTGGCGTGGATGCGGAGAGACAGGAACACTCATACACTGCTGGTGGGAATGCAAACTAGTGCAACCCCTATGGAAAGCAATATGGAGATACCTTAAACAGATTCAAGTAGACCTACCATTTGATCCAGCAATCCCATTATTGGGCATATACCCAGAAGAACAAAAGTCATTCTTTAACAAAAACACCTGTACCCGAATGTTTATAGCAGCACAATTTACAATCGCAAGGATGTGGAAACAACCCAAGTGCCCATCAATCCACGAATGGATTAGTAAACTGTGGTATATGTATACCATGGAGTACTACTCAGCTATAAGAAATAACAATGATACGACATCTCTTTGGTTCTCCTGGAGAGAGCTGGAACCCATTATACTAAGTGAAGTATCCAAAGAATGGAAAAACAAGCATCACATGTACTCACCAGAAAACTGGTTTCCCTGATCATCACCTAAATGTACATCAGGGAAGGATACCAATTGGATATCAGACTGGGATGGGGGGTGGGGGGAGGGGATGGGTGTATGCCTACATGATGAGTGCGTTGCACACCCTCTGGGGAATGGTCATGCTTGAAGGTGCAGACCCGGGGAGGTGGGGGGGGGAGGGGATGGAGGTATGACTACATGATGAGTGCCAGGTGCACTGTCGGGAGAATGAGAACGGACGCGCTTGGGACTCTGACTCGGGGGGATGGGTGGGACATGGAAAATGTATATAACCTAAACTTATGTACCCCCATGATGAGCTGAAATAAAAAAAATATATATAAAAAATAAAAAAAAAAATAAAAAAATAAAAAAATAAAAAAAAAAAAAAAAAAAAAAAAAAATTGTGTGATGGTCAAAGCACCCAGTTAATGAAAACAACTTTTGTTTAGTATTTGACTTTCACACAATGGATCTGGGTCTTTATTGCCCATTTTGCAGAAGTATTTGTTAAAGAGAGTTATAGATTCTGTTTGCCCCAAAATTCATATGTTGAAGTTCTAAATCCCAATGAGACCCCGTTTGGAGATAGGGCACTTAGGGAGGTAAGTAAGGTTAAATGGGGTGATAAGGTAGGACCCTAATCTGATAGGATTAGTGTCTTTATAGGAGGAAAAGGAGACATCAGAGATCTCTCTCTCTTTCTCTCTCTCTCTTTCCCTCTCTCCCTCTCTCTGTCTCTCTCTCTTTCTCTTGCTTCCCCCTCTCCCTGCAAGACGAAAGGACATGAAAGGACACAGCAAGCAGGTAGTCATCCACAAGCCAGGGAGCAAACTCTCATAAGAAACTGAATGTGCCATCACCCAAGTTGTGAGAGAATCAATTTCTGTTGGTGAATCCACACAGTTTGTGCTAATTTGGTATAGCAGCACCAGGAAACTAAGGACCACGTTACGCCAAGAGGCAACTTGGGCTGGAACGATGGTTTCTAGGAATACCTCCAATTATGACAAGAATCATTGCTCACCAAATCCAGTGATGAAAGGAAACCCAAGGGGTGTGAGAGTGGCCCAGACCACTGAAAAGGACATCAGGGGGACAAATGAGGCCTCTCACCCCCAAACTATCCCCCTGTGCTCCTGCCAGAAGCACGGATGAGTGGACAGGATGGCTTTTCCCAAAGTATGAAGTGAAGAGGCAGCCTGCATGCACCCTCTTAAATTCCTCAGCATTGTTCGTTTATTCCCCATCAATTTCTTGAGGCTTCAGATGCACCAGGCACTGCACTAGGACTTGGGACACAGATGAACAAGACACGTAGCCTGTCTTCAAGGAACTCACTGTCTGATAAGAAAAGACAGGGAAACCGGCAAGTGCAGTGCCGTGGAAGTGCAAGTGCAGTGGAAAGTGTTATGAGAGCACAAAGGTAGAACTTCTGCCTTGGACATGGGCAATCCAGAAGACTGCCTGGAAGAGTAAGCCACCTGTGTGACAACAGATGCAGAAACTGAAGGGAGGATAAGGATGCAAACAGTATGTGCAAAGGCACAGACATGCAAGAGATCACTACACACACAGGTGATCGCAGTGTATTTAGAATGTCTGAGGACACATTTGAAGGAATTTGCAGGTGGTGGAATCCCAAGGGCGAGATCTGGCCCCTAGCAAGGTAGGAGCCTTGTAAATTGAGTTAAGGAGATTGAGAGGAAGGGAGGGAATTCACCACCACCTGAGGCAGAGTCCCCTCTATATAGAAACTGGTGACAGGAAAAAGCAGGGACCACACAAACTCCACTTGGTGAGGGTGGTGATAAGGGCAGCCGCCACTCAGTGGTTCTGCCGGAGCACTGATGGCATTCGCGGGTCAGTCAGAACTGTCAGTGCAGTGAGGCTTCCTCCAGGCCAGGTCTACGGCATGATTTAGGATAATGTCCTTGACCATGTGGCCTTCAAGCCTGACTCTGCCCTTCCCGGGGGCTCAGTGAGCTTTGCAATGTTTTGGGTTTTTTGGGTTTTTCTAAGTCCTCTTGTTGCTCAATTTAGCCAGACTTTGTTTCTGTTCCTTAGAAATTAAAAATCCAAATTGGGCCAGGCACAGTGGCTCACGCCTGTAATCCTAGCACTCCAGGAGGCCGAGGCGGGTGAATCGCTCGAGGTCAGGAGTTTGAGACCAGCCTGAGCAAGAGGGAGACCCCATCTCTACTAAAAAATAGAAAGAAATTATCTGGCCAACTAAAAATACATATAGAAAAAATTATCCGGGCATGGTGGCGAATGCCTGTAGTCCCAGCTACTCGGGAGGCTGAGGCAGAAGGATCGCTTAAGCCCAGGAGTTTGAGGTTGCTGTGAGCTAGGCTGACGCCACGTCACTCACTCTGGCCCGGGCAACAGAACGAGACTCTGTCTCAAAAAACAGAAAAAGTCCAAATGGATAAACAGCATCAACCCCAATAGGTTTCCATGGCAACAGATGCAGAAGGCCTCGGTAGTGAAACATGGGGTGGGACAGTGCCTGGGTGATGTGGCCAGGCATCATTAGCTGGGCACTGACTGTACCACCCTGAATCCTGTGCCACACCTTGGCACACCCACCCTCACCAAATAGCTACTTTAAGAAAGAAAGTGAGAGGCGAGGAGGTCTCCCCCCGCCCCCATCCTTTCCAGCTACAACCATGACTCAGGCCGAGGACAGATGTTAATGAGTAAACACAAACACCTACATGATTATATGAAAGGAGGCCTCTACCTGTCCACATAAAAAATATTAATAGTAATAGCTAGTATTTATTGAGCACTTGCTGTATGCCAGACATGATCTTTCCATCTACTGGCCCATTTAGTTCTGAAAATCATTTAGAGGCGTCAGGACCTCCATTTGCCAAAAGAAACTGACAAATGAGAGGTTAAGTATTTGGCCCAAAGTCACATGGTGAGTTGGTCAGGGTAAGCTAGGATATGCATTGGTAACAAACATTTTCAAAGCATCAGTGATTAAAACACCAAAAGTTGCTCGCTCATGCTACCTCCCCTCCCTCACAAGTTGGTAGGCGGCTCTGTTCCACCACATCCTCCCCTGGGGACCCAGGCTGATAGATCCTCTGCCATTGCAACCTCATCTGTGGGAGTGACAGAGAGAAGGAAGTGAGCAAATTGTGCAGTGGCTTAGAGACTTCTGCCTGAAAATGACATTGTCCCATCTGCTCACATCTCGTTGGCCAAAGCAAATCATGTGGCTGGATCGAACTTCAAGGTGGTGGGAAATACAGTCCCCGTGCCCCAGGAGAGGAGAAATGGGTCACTGGCCATCACTGGGCAAAGCCACAATTTGAACCCAAGCAGCCTGGCTTCACTGCCCAGGACTTTACTCTCTGCTCTTGCTCTCTCACTCTCTCCTTCTCTTTGTCAATTAACACTTTGGAGACAAAAGAAATAGAAAACAAGGAAGATTCTATTATTCAGGTCCTCCATTCCAGACAACATGCAAATTCACCTAACTAAATGACTTGCAGATTTATTTGACTGATGTAAGGATCATTAATATATTGCCCCAAATACCTGACTATCACTCAGACTCTGGTTCTAATGCATCCTAATTTCTAAAATCAACCCGTCAGGGATATGTTGCATAAGCCTTTATAAAATGACCCCAAAATCCACCAAAGCATATAAAGTCAGTTTAGGTCATTTTTGTTTTGAAGCTATTTATTAGTTTGGATTTTCTCTAGAATTTAAAAAAGAAACAATGGCTGCTCAGAATACATTTATTTGTCATGATTGCATTTTGCTTGGAAAAATGCAATCATCTATTTAAATCTTTAGAAGATAGTTCTATTTTGGGAGGAAAGAAAAAGAACGCCTTAATTTTAACAACAAAAATAACCAAATGTAGTTAAAGATGTAGGAGAGAGAAACAACGCCAGGGATAGACCCAGCTCACATATATCTCTCTGTGTCTCTGTAAGGAATTGAGAATTCTTCAATAACTCTCTTCTCCAAACAAAGATATTTGCAGACAAACAGTTTGCTTTAGTGACTAAGGTTCCTATTATACATATACCCACTGTACAACTTCTTGTGGACCAGTCCCAAATTGTCTTTCTCAGCCCTCTTCAGACTGGGACTTTGTGACAGATGCAATTTTACAGCTACTTCCCTTGGAATAACCACTTTCACTGAGAGGGAAATAGAATCCCACTTTGATGATGGCTCTGAAGTCCCACCTTGAAGCCCTGGCTCCACGACACACCACAGGACTTCCTGGGCCCTGGCAGGAACCGCCTGGCTTTGGTGATCATACAGATCTGTCTGAGCATATACCAGCCATGTCACTGGCCCACTTTGACATCACTTTTCTCCTTTGTGGGATGAGGGTGCCACCTTCATAGAATTGTTGCAAGAATTAAACTCCACAATCTAAGTACAGTCCCTATTTCAAGGATGACAAGTATGTTTCCGTTATTGCCAGTTCCAATGTCTGGAGCACTGTGTCAAGGATGCTGATGACAACACATCTGGGTTCAAAAGAACGTGTGCTGAATTAGGGTGGTGCTAGGGATACGACACTGGCAGCCTGGGAGGGTCTCTGTTCTCTCTCTTCCATTTCCCTTCCACACCTCTAAGGTATTCACCAGGACCCCCTCAGGTACCAGAGACAGAGATTCAATTCGAAAGCCAAGATGGGGCTTCATTGGAAGGATCCTGGAGTATCACAGAACTGAAGAAGAGCTGCAGAACCAGCAGGGCAGGTCCAGCGACCTCAGGGACAGCAACCAGAAACAAAAATTATGTCAGGATATGAGATATCTCTCTCTCTCTCTCTCTCTCTCTCTCTCTCTCTCTCTCTCTCTCTCTCTCCCCCCCCCCCTGCCCTCTCCTCTCCACTCTGCTCAGCTTGGCTGCACACTGTCTGGGCCTGACACCCCACCCCTGTAAGTTTTGAGGAATGGTCTCAAGTCAACAGTCCCAGGACACCCAACATGCCCTTTGTGTCACCCATAGTTCTCTCCCCAGTACCCTAGCCACCTGTCATATGCAGCCTTCATGGCTGTCCCAATGAACATGGCTGTCCTTTAGAGCAGGTTGCTGTCAGTTATTGATGAGACTGTCCTCATCAACTGCTGCTGACAACCTGGCCTTTTCTAAGTGGTGGCTGGCACAGACCTCCCTCCTCTGGTGCCAGCCATCCCTCTCGGCCCCATGCCTGTCTGTGATGCAGTTGTTTCAATGCCAGCACCTAATCCCAGGCATTTGCTGCTCCCTCAACCACACAATAGCTGCCATGACTGCCCTTTCCTTGACTGTCAGCATTTGGCAAAGGAATTGTGTATCATGTGCTGCTCCAGTGAATAGATGACCAGGGTCATTTTTTGTGACCACCATCCAGTTCTGCAGAAGCCATAAGACCAACTTAAATAAAGAAGGACTCAAGGAGTCAGGACCCACGGCACGGGCACTCCCGCCACCTCCAGCTGGACTAGAAGAGCTACTTCTGCACAATAGTCACAGGGTGAGCCGGGACCTCACGTCTGCAGAAAAGCCCTCCCTGTTTCGCTCCACAGCTCCCCACAATCTCCTGGCGTAGTTGATCTCACTCTTGTAAACCTCTTCCAGCAATAAAGTCCGTATGGCCTCTGCCCAGTGGTCCTGAGCCTCAGTTTCCCCATCAGATATCATATGATCTTACAGGTCCCATAGGAAGGTGTTGTGTGTGTTTTAAAGCACTATACAAATTGACATCGCAGTGGACACACATTTTTTGCCCACCCTTTGGTGATTCCACTAGTCCTGGTGAGGCTGTCAATCATAAGGCCACGTGACCCAGGATAGCCCATCAGAGGGCCCCATTCCTCGAGCCGTGGCGATCTGTGCAGTGGCCCAAACTGAGCCAAGTACTTTCCTCCTCATGATTTTTCTGCACAAGCTTATGGGGAAAAACAGATTTTGCCTTTGGGAGGAGAGAACAACACAGACACAGAGAATGAAGCGAGACAGGAGGAGCTGGATTTCTATCACTTGCAGCTGAAAGTTGCGAGTTCCCCAGCACTGGGGAGGGTTTGCGGGATCAGCTGACCCCTCTTTAGGGACCAAGAGCCAACTTGCAGTCATAGCCCAGATACCCGCCTCATGAGGCGGGATCCCAGTCAAGTGCGCTCTGTGCAAGGGCCAACAGGCACGGGAAAATCACAGCACAGAGTCCAGCAATACGCCCCGTGCCCCGATCCCTACGGTATTCCCTCGCCCGCCCCAGAGCACTGCAGCTTCAGTTTCCACGTAGGCTGATGCCTTCCCGCCCCCTGCACCTGTGACTCTGCCTAACTGTCTCTGGCCTGGGGCGTACGCTCAGCCCGCTGGCTGGAGGAGCCAGAAGTGACAGGGAGGGGACACCGCAGGAGCAACCCTCAACCAAGGAGGGACGCGCTAGAGAAGCAAGCCCCCTGCTTCCTCAGCCCTGGGGGACAGTGCCCAGGTGGGGGCCACACAGCCCCCCAGAGGCTGCCCTTTGGGATTGAGCCCCGATCGCTCACAGCATAACCCTCTCCCCACTGCACCCTTCAACGGCCCTTCTCTCTTCCCTCCCCTAACCGGACTGTGCTTCTGGGAGTCACCTCCCAAATAAAGCAATTTGTACCAAATCCTTGGCATCTGGGTCTCCTTCTGACATAGCATCCCACCCCCTCCCTCCAAAAAAGCACTCCTTTAAGTTGTACCTACAAAACAAGACAGCAAACAAAGACGTCATTACCACTTCACCCTACACAAATATACAATTTAAGTACAAAACGAAGGGGCAGCTCTCAACACTTGATGCTAAGCCCAGGCTATTGTACGCATGGTTGGGACAGTCTACGGGCTTGCTGAGTGAGCCCCTGGTGACAAATGAACATTATTTTCATACACTGTTCATGACTTAATAAAATCCATAAATTCTTCTAAGGCTCTCTTCTGGAGGAAAACAAAGTACTTTAAAACAAGCATGGTTCACCCCATGCACTGATTTCTGGGCAAGCACACGCTCTCACAGGGTTCTCTGGTCAAGTTGAGTTGGAGGATCTTGCTGAGTCTGGAGGACCTTCAGGGACCCTCTGCTTCTTCCTCCATGAAACTAAACTGACCTCATCTGTGTACACAGAAGAGGCGCTGAAGTGGTAGAAGAGAGGGGCTCACCCGGGGTGGCCACAGGAGGCTGGCACTGCCCACCTGCAGAGAACAGGTGATCACATACACACACCTCCGTCTTCCTATCTATTTCTCAAAAACGCAGAGCTCCTTTCTGCCCTTGAACTTACTGTTCCATGCACTTGGAAATCTTTTTCTCCAGGTCTTTGTGTTGTTGGTTTGACTCTTTGGCTCTCGGCTCAATGTCCTCTTCAGAGAGGCCTTCACCACCAGTCATTCCACACTTCCTGTTCATTTTCTCCATGAGCACATATCACTCTCTGAAAGTGTCTCCTTTATTCATGTCTTAGTTTATTGTATGTCCCCAACCCGACTTCCCCCTGAATAATGTAAACTCCATAAGAGCAGAGAGCTCAGCCCTCTTGTGGTGGCAGAATTATAACACACCCTCTGTCTTAGCCCATTTGGCTGCTGTAACAAAATAGCATAGACTGGGTGGCTTGCAAACAACAGAAATTTATTTCTCACAGTTCTGGAGGTTGGGAAGCCCTAGATGAAAGCTCTGGCAGATTCGATGTCTGGTGAGGGCCTGTTCCTGGTTCAGAGGTGGCCATCTTCTCACTGTAACCTCGCATGGCAGAAGGGGGCAAGGAAGCTCTCTAGTCCCTTTAATGAGGGAACTAATCCCATTCATGAGGGCTCCACCCTCATGACCTAAATTACCTCCCAAAGGCCTTGCCTCCTAATACCACAACAGTGGGCAATAGCTTTCAAGATATGAATTTGGGGGGACACAAACATGTGGCCTACAGAAGTCCCCAAGATTCCCAGCCCCTGGCGTCCATGCATACTCTCTCAGATATTCAGTCAAGCACTTAGGTGTTGCTGTGCAGGGATTTTGCAGATGTAAGTGAGGTCCCAAATCAGTTGACCTTGAGACAGGGACATTATGTGGGTGAGCCTAGAGGTCAGACACAGAGAAGTCAGACAAGGATTCCACATGGGGAGATTATCCACTGCTTTGGAGATAGAGGGGAGACGTGTGTCACAGAATGAAGATGGCCTCTGGAAGTTGAGAGCAGCCCCCAGAAGATACACAATAGGGAAACAAGGACCTCAGTCCTACAACCACAAGGAACTGGATTCTGCCATCCCATGTGAGCTATAGGAAGAGGCCCCCAAGCTCCAGAGGACAATGGAGCCCTCCTGACACCTTGCTGTGGGTCCCTGAGCAGAGAACCCAGCCACCCAGACTTCAGACCCACAGAACTGTGAATAAATATTAAATAAACAGGTGTTGTTTTAAGCCACCAAGTCTGTGGTAATTTATTATATGGCAGTAGAAATCTAACATATTTGAGACATTTTTATTAAGTGAATAAAGGAATGATTGAATAAGTGTTAACCCTTAAGGCTCAGTAATATATCTCTACCACCACCACATGGACTATTAGATTATAGTCTCTAGCCCCAAACCCACCCTTCTGTGCTCATTTGGTGATGTCGGGGCTGGGTCAGATGCTCTGGCATGTGGCCGGGGAGAGGAGTAATTCCTAGAACAAATCAGGTAGGAAAAAGGGGCCATGGATGCCGGGTATCCAACAAAATGGCCCGCCTCAGTCACTGCCAACCAAATACATTCAAGGAGCTTCCTGAGAATGTTCCTGTGTTATCCTACTACAGACATTCCCAGGATGAGACACTTTCCCCTGGAAGTGTATTCATAATCAACCCGTAGTATCAAGTCCTGATGTTCTCCAAGTAGTTTCCAAGTGAACTCAACCAACACGTTAACAAGACTGGGGAGAAACAGCAGGAAATGTCAACGAATTCTGCTCACTCTTTTGATAAGAAAATCTGTGCTATTCACATGCAAGTGGAGAAGCAGTAATGGAAGTGAGGATTAAAAAGGGAAATACTGCCACCCATCGGAAGAGAAAATCCTGCAGCGGAAACGAAAGCGAGGAGGGCTCCCAGAGCTGCTCAGACTCAACTCCAACCAGGCTTTAAACAGAAACATCAGCGCTTTGCCAGGGTCTCAACACCAACAGGCCAGGGAGTTGGAAAACGACTTTTTAAAAAACTAGGCTCTAAAAACATTGAGAGATAAAGTTAAAAGAAAAGTATAATTGGGTAACTATGCCCTTTTGGTATTTCGGATTTAAAACAAGGTTGCTCACAGGACAGAGAGCAGGAATTATATAAAGATAAATTTCCATTTGACAATTCTGCCAAGAATTAAGTAGATGCCTGCTTGAACATTGAAAACTATTCATTGTTTTTTCTTATAGGCAAAACATACAAAAACAACAAAACTGTTTTTTTTCCTTTTTGAGACAGGGTCTTGCTCTGTTGCCAGGGCCAGAGTACAGTTGGCATTATCATAGCTCACTGCAGCCTCAAGCTCCTGGGCTCACACGATCCTCCTGCCTCAGCCTCCTGAGTAGCCAGGACTACCGACCATGCCACCATGCCTGGCTAATTTTTAAATTTTTTGCAGAGACAGGGTCTTACTATATTGCCCAGGCTGGTCTCGAACTCCTGGCCTCAAGCGATCCTCTTGCTTCGGCCTCCCAAGTGCTGGGATTACAGACATGAGCCACTGTGCCTAGCCACAGCAAAACATTTCAAAGGAAGTTTTGAATTTTACAGAGCTCTATTCTTTTTCCCATACACTAGGAGAAAAATCACACACTTGATTTGGGCCAAGAACTGACACAATTATTGTTTCTCACCATTGACCAGATGAGTCACCTGGCCCCAGCCAACTACACCAGACTGGACCGTGCAATCCGACCACGGCTCAGGAAGGCCAAGAACTGCAAATAGTTGGCAACTAGCCCCAGCGAGCATCACAGGTGTGTTTCAAATGAATTTTCATAATGATATATATAGAGAGAGTTAATTATTTAAAAAGTAACCAAATAGAATAGAAGGAGATATGATAAATACTAAAGCCACATTCTTTGCCCACCCAACCGAATCAAGCACCCTCCCCAGAGATCACAACTCTTAGTGTCTGTGGAAAGTTTCACTACATAGGTTATACTTACCGACATGTATAGCCCCTTTTGTTTTACTCTCACGACTTTGAGTGGCAGCTTCTTTCTTCAGACACAGAACTTCAGAACTTCTTTCTTAACAATATATTATAGACATCTTTTCTTGCCAGTATTTCTTTAAAATGGGTATAGTGTATCTTTATTTGGCCGTTTTTGGGGGCACCAACAGTCTCGCTTTCTCACCCAGGACTAGAGTGCTGTGGCATCAGCCTAGCTCACAGCAACCTCAAACTCCTGAGCTCAAGCGATCCTCGTGCCTCAGCCTTATAAGTATTAACAGCTGGGACTACAGGTGCAGACCACAACGCCCAGCTAATTTTTTTCTATTTTTAGTAGAGCTGGGGTCTTGCTCTTGCTCAGCCTGGTCTCAAACTCCTGAGCTCAAGAGATCCTCCCACCTCAGCCTCCCAGAGTGCCAAGTACAGGTGTGAGCCACAATGCCCAGCCTATTTAGCCAATATTTGAAGAAAAAAATGAGCGGCCTTTTTTTTTACTTTTGGTTAATTTTTTTTCTATTACAAACAAAACTGCAATGAACATCATCCTACATATTATGTACACATATGTCTAAAAGTCATATTCCCAAGGGTCATATTGTATCAAAGAATGTAGTGCATTTTTAATTCTAATATATATTGCCAAATTTTCCCCCCAAAAAGCTGTAATGATTTACCCTCCAATCAGTGTGTATAAATTCATGCTTTCATACACCTTCACTGGCCCTAGATATTATAATCTTTTTCACTTTTGTCAATCTATTAGGTGGAATATGCTACCTCACAGTAATTTTATATTTCTTTAGTTATGAATTTATTTTTTGTTAGCAATATTTTTTCTATGAACTACTGATTCACATATTCCACCTATTTTTCTACACTCTAGTTTGTCTTTTCTTCTTACAAGATGTTATTGTATAGCAAGTGTGGCAGTCACCATGGCTATGTGGCAGCCTCCAGCTGTTAGTTCCTTCAGGGTCCGTCTCAGCTTTCCAGCCTGGGCCACCATCTTCCCAGGGTAGTTCCCAGCCGGTGACTGAGCAAGAGGAAAGACTGTCTTCAAGAGGGACTAGGAACGAGATGGCCACTGTAGCCAAGCGGAAGGCAGAGACAGACCGGGAGGTACCCACAGGCATGCCAGCCCTCTGAGTCACGATGCTCCCTCCAGCACACCCGCCAGCCCAGTGGCTTCCTCTGAGAGGAGAGGAGGAGAGCGAGACTATGCTTTCCTTCAGGTGGCCCTGAGTGGCCAGGGCTAACCATTCGGCCCAGAGTGGGACCCCTCCCTGCTCTGGCAGCTTTCCCTGCCCATCCTGCTGCTTCCACTTTTCCCTCCCAGGTGTTATTCCCCCATCAACCTCGTGCACTCTCAGCTCCATCTCAGCGTCTGCTTCCTGGAGAAGCCAAGCCGTGATAGTAAGAAAACTCATCCTTGTCATATCTAGGGCATGTTTTATCCCCGTTTGTAGATTTTCTTCAGATGTCATTTATAGAGGTCTGGCAGGCATAATGTTTTATTTTTTATTTACTAATAATTGCCAGTTTTCTTTGATATCTTCTGGGGTTTGTGTCACCCTTTAAAAAGTCTTCTCTATGCCAAAGGTATGAAAAAATTACCTGTTTCCACTTTTCTGGTACCATTTTAAAAACATTTAATTAAATCTTGATCCCTCTAATATTTTTGGTGTAAGAGTTTAGGCAGGATTCCAGCTATGTTTTTTCCAAATGTCTAGCCAATTATCCCCAAATCAGTTACTGAACGATCCACTGACGTTCATGCATACTAATCTGAAATGCACCTTTGTTGTACATTAGCTTTCTTGTATACTTAGTTCTATTTTTGAGTTTTCTGTCCCATTCTCCTGAATAATCTGTCTGCATCCAAATTAGTACCATATTGTTTAACTACTCTGGGCTTATAATGTTTGAATACACCTGCTGGGTATAGGTTTTTCTAGATTTTTTTCTCTTACAGTCTCCCACTATTTCTTCTTCCAGGCTGAGCTTTAGACTCTTTTGTCAAGTTCCAAAGTTTAAAGAGGAAAAAAAAAAAAAAGCCTGCTGGTATTCTGAAGAAAACTACACTTAATTCATAATATATTTAGAGAGAAATGACAACTTGACAATACTGAGGCTGCCTATCTAAGAACGGTACATAATTTTCCTTATATTCAAGTTTCCCTTTCTGCCCTTCAAGACTGCTTTTAAGTTTTCCTCAAGTATATCTTGCAAATTTCTCATTAAGCTTCCTGCCAGGTACTATGATCTGAATGTTTGTGTCCCCCCAAAATTCATATGTTGTAATCCTAATCCCCAACATGGCAGTATTAAAAGATGGGGCTTTTGGGGAGTGATTAGGTCATGAGGGCAGAGCCCTAATGAATGGGATTAGTGCCCTTATAAAAGAGCCCTGAGGGACCTTGTTCAACCCTTCTACCGTGTGAGGACACATGGAGAAGACGGCCATCTATCAACCAGGAAACGGGCCCTCACCAGACACTGAATCTGCCAGTGCCTTGATCTTGGACTTCCCAGACTCCAGAACTGTAAGAAATAAATGTTTGTCGTTTATAAGCCACCTAGTCTATGGCATTTTGTTATAGCGAATGGAACAGACTAAGACACCAGGTACTTCACTTTATTTACTTCATATTTATGTGTGGAAGAATAATTGTATATGCAATTTCTTGAGGTTTTTGTTCTTGCTATTAAGATCTTTTCTTTCATATTTGTATATAATTTTTGCTATTAACAAAGCTCTTTTCTTGTATCATATCTGCAATATAACTGGTTGTTGATTATAGATAACAAAGCCACCTACTGAAGTCTTTTTGTTTCTAATGTTTCAGTTAATAATTATAATTTTTCCCCATCCTCCTAAATGTGACTACTTATTTTGTTCTTTTGCCTAATTTCATCAGCTGCTAAATCCAACGTTCCATGTGAGTAATAATGGTGTAGTGGAGATACCACGCTGCTGCTTCCAGAAATTCAGTTAAGAATGATTCTAAATTATTTATGCAATAAATTATGTGGCATCCGAGGTTTGCCTTCAAATAATCCAGTGGTGGGGGAAGTAGGCTGTGTTTGTGTGCGTGCATCATATATAATCAGTCTGTTTTGTGTATACAAAACAAAGGGCTAAGCATTGATCACTGTGGAAGCTGGGTGGTGGGTACATGAAGCTTCATTATACTGTTCTCCCTACTTTTGTATATGTTCCATAGTAAAAAGAACTAAAATGAAGCTGAGAGGATTTCCGATTTGAAAATGTTAAAGAAACTTTGCACTCTCCTCTTGGCAACCACCCACTAAAACCGCAAGGAGAATGTGAAACAGAAACAACCACTGATAAAACTAAGAGGTTTGTAATCCAAACCACAGTGCATGAAGGTGGAAAGCAGATACCTGGAACTGGAAGATGGCTTTGCAGAGCAGAGGAAGAGAAATTTAGCAGGAAAGAGTTCGTTATAAAGAGCATCAAATTCCCCAAATCCCACAGCCTAGGATACTAAGGGAAAGCTGAAACAGAGAGGCTGAAGAGGAGGGAGGCACGGAACTGGAAAGAGAATGGTGACAGGCAAGCTTGAGTACTGACTGTGGAGACTCCACCTCCCTCCCCAGCTCCCAGAACGTGGTAGTTGCAATTATGCCTGGAAATGAAATTGAAGGCTCCTTCTGTGGAGCCTCTCCTTAAGCCAGGAACACTACAAGTGTCCCCACTGTACCACTATTACTGACATGTAATGGACCCATAGAAAAAACCTGCAGATCTGACAGTTGAGAACACTAGAAACTAGAAAATACTGTATCCATCTGCAAGATGGATGTTATAATTTAAAAGGAACACTAGTAAGTTATAGCTTAACTATTTCACTTCTGAAGAATATGTGAATTATCAATATGTAAATGTAACACATTCATTTGTTCATTTTTATTTATTTACTTATAGAAATGGGGTCTTGCTATGTTGCCCAGGCTGGCCTTGAACTCTTAGGCTCAAGTGATCCTCCCACCTCAGCCTACCCAATAGCTGCTGCTATAGGCATGCACCACCGCTCCCAACTTCATTCTTCTATTGACTTTTGGGTTGTTTCTAATTCTTTGCTATTACAAACAACACAAACTATGCTGCTACTTGCCTTCTAAGACTTTCTTAGGATTTGAATTGCTGGGTTTCAGGATATGCAAATGTCCAACTTTACAAGACCATGCTAAGTTATTTTCTAAAGAGCTTGAACTAATTTATACCCTACCAGCAGTATACAAGAGCTCCCATCAAGAAAGTCTTACACGTGTACATTTGGAGTTCTATCTTATAGGTATCTGAGAGTATATGCTTTGAATCAGTGACCAACATATGGTGCTGTCTCTCTGTATTCTTCATAGCCAGGATGCACAGGCCCAGGGATAGAAATGGGGGTGGCTCCCTTTGCCATTACACCTAGTACACCACTTGCAGCACTTTGCTTTCCATTTGGAGATTTTAGGCTCCTAGGGCAAAAATTCTTCCCCCAGAGAATGCTGAATTAGTACTGGAGGCTGCCACCCTGCTATCTTGGGCTCCTCATCTCATTAAAAGAACAGGTAAAGAAGGTCACTGAATAGCCTAGTAACTCTGGTTGCCTGAAAAGACTGGGCTGCTGCTGCCGCCTGGGAAGCAGTTAGTCCTTTAGCCAGGCCTCTCTCCCTAGGCCAGGCAGGGGCATCTCCACGGGGAATCCGAGTTCCAGTTCCACAGGACACCTCCTCTAAGCTTCCGAGGTATTAGCATCAGCTCAGTGGTGCCATCTCCTTAGAGCTTAGCTTCCCAACTCTAGAGGGCTCCTCCTTCACACTTCTGGGTTCCGGTAATCCTAAATTTCTTCTTTCATTTACTGACTTCCTGCAGTTATTCACTGTGTTATCTCAGTTTTCCTTTTTCGGCCCTCCAACCACTGTTTAACCAATACCTTCTATTTAATTACCTCTGTTAAAATAACTAGTGTGGCTTCTGTTACTCTAAAAGGACCCTAAAAGATAAATAAAGTTCTCCACAGAAGTGTTGCATAAATTCTTATAAACTCATTGCTAAGAACTTGTTTTGGCCATATAATGTTTTAAAATATTGAATGCTTTGTTCTTGGTGAATAGAGATGTAACTGATTTTTATCTATTGATCTTATAGCTATGTTACTTTTATTATTTTTCATAATGTATTAGTAGCCTAATTTGTTTTCTATATAAAGTTATATTACCCATAGATAATAACCATTTCTTTCATTCCCTCCAAACCTTTCTTTTTTCTTATTTCACTGGCTAGAACTTCACACATACATAAGATTTAGTAAAAGCAGGAATTGTAGGTATCCTTATCTAGTTGCTGAATTGAAAGGGAATGTTCCTAACATTTCACCATTAAGAATGTTTGCTGTATGTTTTTGGTAGATAACTCATTAGGATAGTTTTTAAAAGTTCCTTCGTATTCCTACTTTGTGTTTTTATTCTTTTTCTTTTCTTTAACTGAATATTGTAATTTATCAAATGCATTTTCTGCATTCATATAGATGGTATTTTCTTACTCTTTGTTAGTGAGATGAATTGCATTAATAGATCTGTTAAATCAGCCTTGTATTCCTGGGAAAAACTCAACTTGTTATGTATATGTCACAGGGTGCAGTTTGCTAATACTTTGCTTAGGATTTTTCTAACTATATTCTCAAGTGTGATGGCCCATTATTGGCCTTTCTTGTACTATCTTGCTCTGATTTTGGCTTCAAGATTAAAATAGCTTCATAGAAGTGTTGAGAGTATTCCCTCTTTTTCTATTTTCTGGGAGAATTTGCATAAATTATCTATTCTTTATAAGTTTGATGAAGTATGCCTAAAAATCTAGAACTAGTGTTTTCTTTGTGAGATTTTAAATTACTGATTTAACTTCAAGTTATAGAACTATTCAGGCTTTCTCTTTCCTTCTGAATTAGAATTTAGTAAGTTATATTTTCTATAAGTGTCAATTTTGTCTTTTCTTTTAAATATATTGGCATATTTTCTCATTATCTCTAAATTAAACTTCTGGATCTATAGTTATGTCTTTTTAATTCCTAATGCTATTTTGGATACTTCTTTTTTATTGATTAATCTCATCTGTCTTTTGATGTTGTTGAGTTTCCTTTCTGTATCTTTGTTCTGTAACTCATTCCCATCTGCAGCCAATTGCTTTGTAAATTAACTCTCCTTTTGAATTTTCCTAATATGAATGTGCCACCTACTTCCATTTGGAACCCTGGTTCATATTACTGTATAGCCCCAATAATGCTTTTTTGTCTTTTATAAATTGCTGGATTTGATTTGGTAATATGGAGGATTTTGATGTCAGTTTTTCTGAGAGACATTGTAAGGTCTTTGGTTTTGGTATTAACGCAATTCTGGCTTTATAAAATGAGTTAACAAGTGTTTCTTTTCTGTTTTCTGGAAGAGATTATGAAGTATAGGTATTATTTCTTTCTTAAATATTGTTAGAATTGGCTGGTGAAACCATCTGGTTTTTTCTTTTTTGGAAGGTTTCGCACTACAAATTCAATTTCTTTAATAGATTTATTCAGGTTAGCTATTTCTTCTTAAGTCTTGGTAGTTTGTGTCTTTTGGGGAACTGGGTTCCTTTCATCTAAACTATTGAATTTATGGGCATTTATTATGCATAGAATTTTCAACATTTGAAAATTAATCACTGTAACTCACCATATTAATAATCTAAATTTAAAAAATGATCATCTCATTGGATACAGTGAATGCATTTGACAAAATCCACATCCATTCCTGATGAAAAGTTAGCAAAACTGAAATAGAAGAGGACTCCCATAACCTAAAGGTTATCTATTAAAAGATCTATAGCTAACATCATACTTAATGGCGGAAGTCTGTTCCCACAACTCCTATTCACTATTGTACTGGAAATCATAGCCAGTGAAATAGGGCAAGAAAAGGAAGTAAAAGGCATACAGATTGGGAAGGAGAAATGTCTTTATTCACAAATGACATGATTATCTCTGTAGAAAATCTCTAAGAATCTACAAAAAAAGTTCACTAATAAATGAGTTTAGCAAGACTGAAATACATAAAAGGTAATCATATTCCTATATACCAGCAACGAACTATTTCAATTTGAAATTTAAAAAAATTTCCATACCACAAAAAAATGAAGTATTTAAGTAGAAATATAACAAAATATATGTAGGATGTGCACACTAAAACTTACAAAACAGTGACAAGAGAAATCAGAAAAATAAATGGAAATCTTTGTTAAGATGTCAATCTCCCCCCATTTGATCTATTAATTCTATACAATTTGATTTAAAACCCTGCAAGTTTTTGTGTGGTTAATTTATAAGGAGAGGCAAAGGAAATAAAAGAGCCAAAAATCAATTCTGAAAAAGATCAAAGCTAAGGGACTCAGACTACCTAATTTCAGTGTGGTGCTGAGGAAAGGACATATTGATAAATGGAACAGAACAGAGACTGCAGAAACAGACCCACAAAAAGTGTCATCTGATTTTTAAAAATAGCTTTAAGTCTAATTTACCTACAATAAAATTCACATAAGTGTACAAGGCAGTGGTTTTTTGTATATTCAGAATTGTAAAACTATCACCACAATCCAATTTTAGAACATTTCAATAACTCCAAAAAGGTGCTTTCTCCTCATTCCCACCCCAGGCAACCATAAGCTACTTAGTCTCAATAAATTTTTCAACTTATCTTTGATAAATGTGTAAAAGCAATTCAATGAAGAAAATAGAGTCTTTTCAAGAAATGGTGCTGTATCAACTGGATGAGCAAAAATAAATCTTCACACATACCTCACACCATATACAAAAATTAATTCAATATGGACCAAAGATCTAAATGTAAAATATAAAACTGTTAAGACTTTTAGTAGAAGAGACAGAAAAAAATCTGCATAACCTTGGGTTTGGTGATAAGTTTTTAGATAACAACATCAAAAGCCCAAGCTATTAAGAGAATAAAATGGACTTTATCAAAACTAAAAAAATTTGCTTTTAAAAAAGACACTATTAAAAGAATGAAAAGACAATCCAGACTGGGAGAAAATATTTGTAAAACACTTATTTAATAAAGGACTTGTATTCAGAATATATACTGAATCTTAAACCTCAAAAATAAAAGCCAATTTTTTAAATATAGGCTAATAATCTGAATAGACAACTCACCAAAGAAGATATATAGATGGCAAATAAGTATAAGAAAAGATTATCAACATCATTTTTCATTATGGAAATGAACATTTTAACCACACAATGGTTAAATGGTTACAATGAGATACCACTGCAACAGGAACTTTCATTTATTGCCGGTGGGAATGCAAAATGAGTCACTTTGGAAGACAGTTTGGCAGTTTCTTATAAAGTTAAATATACACTTACTAAATAAGTAATCCCACTCCTAGGTATTTATCAAAGCAAAATAAATTATGTTTACACTAAAAACCTGTACATTAACATTAAATGATTAACAAACCTTGACAAATCCATACAATGGAGTATTCAGCAATAGAAAGAATTATGATTCACATAACATGGATGAATTTAAAATACATTTTACTAGGCAAGAGAGGCCAGACCCAAAAGGCTACAAATGGTATGATTCCATTACGTCTATGACATTCTGGAAAAGGCAGTATTATAGGAATAGAAAACAGGTAAGTGGCTGCCAGGGGTTTGGGAGTGGGAGCAGTAGTTGAGTACAAAGGGGAATTTTTAGGTGTGATGAAATTATTCTGTATCATAGTGGGGTGACAGACATATGACTCTATGTATACATCAAAGCCCACATAGAGTGAGTTTTACTATATGAATAAATAAAATCAACTAGGATGTCAGAGAATCCTAGATGGAATGCAGAGTGTGACAAAGGAATCTGTTTTATAAATGTATGACATAACCTCAATGAAGGAATAAAAGGAGCCAAACTAAGTTACTTTGAAAAACAGAGTTTTGACTGGATACTGTAAGGCTTAAGAAAAAAAATACTTAAACACTATACTCTAGTTGGTCGATTTGTTTCTCACACAGGTAGAAATTAACTATTCTGAAACTTCTTTATAAGTATACTAGGGTTAAACAAATAAGTTGTGGCTAAAAGGAGCCAAGTTTTCCATTGTCAGAGAATGAAGTTAAAAATAAGAAGTTAAGGCTAGGATGAACGCTGTGGTACTGGATTACAGTGAGTCCTGCTTACCAACGTCCACAGGTCCTCACACAGCAGGTCTTCAAATAACATTGTTTCCTTCAATGTCATTCCATCATAATGTTGATGAGGAAAAGAACTGGTTTCACACTACATGTCATTTCACTAAAAGTCAGAGTTTCCAAGAAGGTACTGAAAACATTAAATGAGGATGTACTGTATTGTTAGTATATTCTGTTTAAGTTAATATACACACAGACAGGTAGATCTAGAAATAGAGAGATGTGTACCTATGCATTGGCTAGTATCCATATTTACATCCCCTAGCTCAGTTAACTGAGAAGGCCCAGAAGCAATGACACTCCAATAGCAGTAAGCACACCCAACATCCAGATCTTGGTTTCTAAATACCACTGTTCAATAAAAAGAACCAAGGCTCCTTGGAGAAATGGTTGACTCTAGCACTGCAGTCCAGATAATACTTGCAGTGTCAGAAAGTAAGAATATGGTCTTAAAAAAAAAAAAAAAAAAGACACGTCAAAAGGATTTAGAAGCCAACCTCAAAGAGTTCCCAATGGTCAAAGCTAAAACAATTTGCACAATAAAATAAGTAATAGCATTGGCTTTTAATCCAAAGGATAAAATAAGTAGCCATGAGCCCATATTAATATAAACCATCAAATAAATGGGAGAAAGAATTTTGTTTAAAAAAGAATTCTAAATAATGTAATAGATACTACTCCCTCCAGGAAATGAAGCTAAATTTCCCTCCCCTAACTGACCAGTAGTCAGGGCTTGACTTAGTGACTCCCTGCTAAAGAATAGAATATAAAAAGGAGAAAATAGTATCTTACAGTGGGAAAACCGAGCAGACACCATCTTGGCCAATGAAGGAGCATCACCAGTGATACATACTGACATCATGTACCCTACGATATGATACACTAATGAGAAGGGCACATCGCCTCTGTCACATCCTTTCTCATAAGCATAGCTTCAATCAAATCATGGGAAAACATCAGATAAACCCACGTCAAAAGACATCCTACAAAATAACTGACTAGCAGTGCTCTTTACAGTGTTAAGGTCATGAAAGGCTGGGAAACTGTCACATACTGGAGGAGACTCGGAGGCACTGTTGACGAAATAAATGCAGTATGATCCTGGACTGGATCCTGAAACAAAAGGACATTAGTGGGAAAACTAGTGAAAGCCAAATCAAGTCTGTAGATTAGAAAATAGTATTGTATCAATATTATAACAATTCCTGAGTTTTAACAGATGCACCTATAGTTTACACAAAGTGTTAACATTAGGGGAAGCTCAGTGAAGGGTACAAGAAATATCTCTGGACTATCTTTGCTACTTTTCTGTAAATTTGAAATTACTACAAAATAATATAGTTTTTTTGTTTTTTTAAAGTATGGGAAAGCCACAGCACTGAAAGCATTATTGTATTTAAAATTAAGAAAGGAACTTTCAGGAGATTAAACACATTTTCATAGCAATTTGATCAACACCACAGTTTATTTGTAAACATGTTATATGTGTCAATAATCAAATTGACAACACTTTATACATTTCATTGTATAATATTAACATCCTAACAGAAAACAACCCACTGTATTCAGTTACAGTTTTGGTACTTTAAAATTCTTAAATACAAATTGTATTTGAAACACTGAACACAAAAAAGAAACAGGAATTACAAAGAAAACCAAAAACAACAAGAAACCAATACTCCCCCAAAAGACAAATACAAAATCATCCAGTTACGTATTAAACAAAGAAAGGAAATCAGAAGACTATTTTTTTAAAATGATGTGAAGTTGCATTTCTTTAGATGCATTTGAGAGGTCAAATCATACCATACTAAATTCTGTGTCCTTTTAGCCAAATGAAATTTCTTGAAACATTTGCAAAATAATTGGATAAAAATTTTTCATGAATCTTCTTTGGCAAATAATGAAGTCTACATTTTAAATTTACCTTCTTGTTGAATTGGATCAATACTTATAAGATTTAAGGGATTACATGTTTTAATGTATGAATAAAAGGCAAATTCTTATATAAAGTAAAGCACAAACATCAGCATTTCACATTTTGCTAAGAGCTCTACAAATGCAGATTCCTCCTCTTTAAGAGTATGAGAGGTCTTGAACTGGGACTAAGATGATTACTCTTTCCTCACTCAATACATGAAACTATAGCTGACCCCACATTTTTTCAGTACTTTCCCTAAAATTCATGATCATTATTAGGTTCTACTACTTCTTCCATTATTTCTTAAAGGAAGTATAGCAGCAAATCACTCCCATATTTTAACCTTTAAACTCACCAATCGGTTCACGGTCAACAACTACAAATGTTCAATTCTTTATTAGTGTACATGTTATTACAGCTGGTTCCTTTATATTGTTAATATAGGAATAAATAAAATAACTACAGTTAATTCAGGCAAAGAAAATTAAAACGAGATTAAAGAGCCCTGATCAAATAAAATACTTACAACTTTCAGTTGAAAAATTCTAAAAGTTACATACATACATACCTAATAGTGCCAGGAATGTACAATATCAATTATTGGAAAAATAAATGATTCACAGTCATAAGAAATTATTTTAATATTAGTATGTATTTTCCTTTTATGGACAAACATAACATACACATGGTTTCTACCTTCTATAGGACAAAGTAGAAAACTAGATGCTACTGCATTTACCCCCAACACAGCACTGCCTGTGCCACAGATAACCTGGTCCAAAATATTCAATTCTATAGATAGGCTATGGGATTGAATACATGGTTATGATAACAGTATTAAGAAAGGCATATATTTCCAGAAGTACGTTAAATACACAAATATCAGTTCTATAAATAACAAAAATTATCAGCAAAAATGTTTAGGTTATATAATAACATTCCCAAATTTTCTAATTCTTTAAGTGTTTCAGATATATCTTGTCTAACCAGTTAGTTTGGTTACAGTTTTAAACTAGCAAACCATTACCCTATAAGAGGAGCTAAACTATAACACTGCACAAACTTCCCAAGCAAGGTAACCTGAAAAGTCTAAAAAGTGATTCCAATTATTGTAATTAACATTTGTGATACTAAAAGAATCAATGACTCAAGAAACACTTTGAAATTAGTCAATTTTTCTTTATCATTTCTTAAAAAACTATTCACATAAATTTAAGATCCAGACTGCTTAAGACTATGTCCTCAAATTAGATTTATCACTAAGGAGTTTTGATCTGAAGACACCGCCTTAATGCTTGTAATATGTAATTCTAATCTAAAATCACAATCCTTGGTTTGAAAACATCAAAGCTAAGAAACAAAAAATACATCAGGGTGAAGATGTGCAGCAGCTGCAGCTACCAGAGTGGAAAATAAATTCTATTTTTTTCCATAAAGACTCTATGAAAATATAAAGCCCAAAGTGAGTGACAACAGAAGTCCACATATAAACAGTGTTTAAAAATAGAATGTTTTCCAAAGCTTCTTATGAGATATCACTGAATAGTCATAGTCTAAGACCTTATAAATCAAGGTTAAATTATACATAACTATGTTGATTTTCATACCTTCAACAATGCTCAACTGATATACATAATTTACAGACATCCACAGGAATTCTTAATGCCCCATCATATCCTCTCTCAATACTGGATGTTTATTGTTTTATAGTTTTACTACTTTAAGTACCAGAAGCCTTTTCAGAGGAAGAGTTCTATCTCTTCCTTTGATCCCCTAAAGTATAGGTAACAAAATATAAAACTAAACAAGATTTATGTTTGATAAACTAACATATAAAAAATTACCACTGCAATATTCATAGTGACTGCTTATAAACATAACAGTCATCGTAAAGCCTATAAAGTATATCCTTAGTTTTATAAAAGAAATGCAGATTGTCTCAAGGTAAAAAATACAGTGTTGGCTGCTAAAAAGCACTTTGTTGCAATAATGAGCAAAACTTCAGAAAACATGAACATGTTCCCCAAACTTTTACTATTAGTTAAGCAAGAATTGCACGGCAGCAGCAGGGTGCTTTTTAGTGGCTGACACTATAAAGCTAACGTTCAGAAAGAAAAAAGGCAGAAAGTGTGAGCAACAAATGGCGTAACCAAATTATTGCAAATGGAGATTAGCAATAAGAAGTGACGAAGGTGATTGTCCACTCCATTCTGATAAGATGCCATCTTTAAATATTAAGTTTTTTGCAGGCAGTGGAACTCCAATATCAGCATAAGATGACTGTGAAAGCAAACTCGAAAAACTGGGCTCTGCATGAATATCCAATGTTGAAGCACCTTCCTAAAAGATCAAGAAATAAGAGAAATAATCTATATTCAATACTTTACCAAACCACTTAATGTAACTAATGAGAAATATGAACCTTGATTACCTAAGAAATGTTTATGGAATGCAAAGCACTACAGGAGATGTAAAGAACTACTCATGGAGCCCCCCCGAAAATCAATGACCTGATAAGCCCCCAATAATCAATTAACACATGCAAAAATGACTAATACAAGTCAGACTGTAATAAGTGCTCTGAAGTAAACAGAAATAATGGGCTATGAAACTACAGGATAAGAAAGATTTAATTCTTAAGTGCCAGAACAATCTATCTACTCCAGGCTTCTCAGATTCATATATTCAGCACAGACCACTCCCTAGAACTCCAGGCTTAAACATCCATCTATCTGACATCTCTTCTCAGATGTTTCCCTTTGCATTCTAAACTTGGCACGTCCACCACTGAACTCCCAGAATTTCCCCCACCCCTTCTGCCCCAGACTTCTCTACTCCAGACGTTGGGTTAATCAAGAAATATGAGAATCACTCTTGAGACCTCCCTCCTTCCACACCCCTAATCTTTTCCTCATTTAATTCATCATCAAGTTTTATCAGTCTATCTCCAAAACATCCCAAATTAGTTTACTTTATTCAGTCACCATAGTTTATTCCTTCACCAAGGCCAGTGATCTCCAAAATGGGGCACTCATTCCAAAGTAAAGTACAGTACTGAAAGAATTTTGGAATTTCTCTATTTATTGCATCCTTATAAAATTTCTATTTTTGATATATACATAATTTATTGATATAAGAGTATATATATGTGTAATAAACAAAACTTTATTGGGGACACATGCAAAATTTGGTGTTTTCATGAAAAAGGGTACTCAACCACCAGAATTTCATGCTTAGGCCATTATAATAGCCACCAAACTGAACTTAATTTCTACCCTTGTCCCTTTCTAAACTATTCTCCAAAGACTAATTAATATTTTAAAACAATCAGAAATGTCTCTCCTCTGTTTAAAAGCCTTTAATCATTTCTCTTTGCACTCAGCGTATTACACAAAATTCTGAACGTAACGGCAGAAGACCCTCCACACCATGGCCCTGACCTCCTCTTCAACCTCACCTCTTGCCACTACCCCTCTTTCACGAGTGGTCTGCCACACTGGCCTTGTTTTGTTTCCTTGTACACTGAGCACTTCCTGACACAGGACCTATGTACCTACTAAGTTCTGCCTGGAATACTCTTTTCCATCACTTAGGTTTTGGCTTACACAGTATCTCCTACCATTTCAATTAGGTCTACCTGCAGATTCCATCATAATGGAATGCAGGTTTGGCTCCTTCAAAGTAAAATCTGTAATTACTTATGTATTTTGATGTTTATTTGACTATTGTCTCATATAACACTACAAGCTCCCTCAGTGTCTTACATATCACTATTTCCCTAGCACCCAGCAAAGCGTCTGGCATAGAGTAGACTCAAGTTTTATTAAATGAATGAATGAAACAAAACTCCAAAATATTGATTTCATAACGTCAGACCAGATATTCTGAACATAAATATTCCATTCTAAAAGTTTATATATAAATCAAGTGTAGAATATCCTTTCTTTCCTTGTGGGGAAGACAAAAGGTCCACAGCAGGCCTTCACTGCCTTCACTGCCACAGCAGGCAACCCCTCCTGGCGGTGGACAATACTGCAGCCATTACTGGAGTACACCATAACCAAGAACCAGCACCTCGCATGGTGCACAGCCCATAACAGATGCTTAACACATTTCTATTGAATAAAGCACTGACACAAAACAAAGAAATCAAGCTTTGGTCTCTGAAAACCTGGACAATGAAATGTGCAAGTAAATTAACTTCTTGAACCTCAGAGTCTTCACTTATAAAATGAAATTAATGCTTATTTCATACCTTGCTGCTGTGGAGACTGAAAAACAAACATCAAAGTGTCTTGCATACATAAAGGTCTATACAAGTATCATTTAAACTTTTTGTTTTCTGTTACCTGGAATGAGTGAACAAAGTTAAGGACTTGTAGAGAAAGTTTTCTGCTGGAATGTAAGAGGTTTTGAAGGCTAAAAACAAAAAGAGAGAGAAAAAGTTTAAAATAAACATAATGGTAAGAGTATCTCACAAGAGTTTAATTTTAGCAATTTAAATGTTATTTACATATGTATTTACATCCCTGATTAATCACATGAAAAATTTAAAAACCAATTTCAATGCTTTTCATCAATAAAATGTCTGCTTATTTTAATTAAGAGGGAGTAATAATGCATAAAAAGGTCATTATGAAATAAAATATATTAATATAACCAAAATTGAAGTTATTGTTTAAAAACAAACATTTCAACTATTAGTAAACGTAAATGTTAAATGAAATTAAACTTTTAAAATGAAGATTTAAGCACTTTGAGGAATGACAAGTATGACACAAACCACTTCAAACAGCCAAAATAATTTTAAAAGACAACCTGACAGAACATCTGACAGGTTTAACACACATCAGCCCACCTAAAGGAAATATTTTCTCAAATACGTAAATCAGTAAAAATTTTGGTGGCAATTTTTAAAGTTTCATAGTATTTCTACTTTTTATTCATGTATATTAGTTATTTTATTTTCAGAGGATAGATGTTAAAATTGAGAATTGAGTACTTTTAATTTTCTGACAAGCTACCTTAAGCCAATCAAATGAATTGTTATCCAACTTTGTTCTCCTAAATCAAGAAGTCAAGGAGTTGCTTAGAACTTGGGATATGGTAGGGGGATGGGAGGAGTGGGGGGCGGATCTAGGAGATCTGTGGATGTTAGCCTTCCAAGTCATCCATTGTGACAACTAGATTCAATGATATTCTTTCCTATTTATCCAGCTTTCGTCTCAGAATTTTACAACATTGCCTCTTAGCAGCCATTCCCAATGGATCAGAGCTGCCATAAGATAAAACCTATATGTCATCTCTGAACCTATGCATCATTTCTCATTTTAGAAAATGTAGAAAGTGAAGAAAATGTTGGAAAGTTGCTATAATTCCACCACAAGAGATAACCTCTATTAACATAATACAATTTGAGGGTATGTTAAGAGCAAGAGAAGTACACAAGAGAAATTTTCTACAGATACATATACATATGTTGATATTTATTTTAAAAACTAGGTTCATACTGGATATAAGCAGGCCCATTTCACCACAACCTCACCAAACCTGGGTAACTAAGTGAATATAATTAACCAAAATATGTACCCAAAATGTTTGTGACTGATTTCTGATCTAGTGAAATTTAATTTTGAAAAATATAGCAAAACCCTTAAACTAGCAATCTGAACAAATATATACAGGGCAATTACTACATTCATGTACAGAATAAAAGAAAGCAAGATATGGTAACTATTCACTGACAGACGAAAAGTCAAGTAGATGAAAAGATTATAATGAATATAAACCTCACCTCTCTTTTCTGCAAAGGCCATGTGTAGCAATTTTCCTACAAACTTTCTGGTTTAACTCGGAACTAAACAGTGGAATTCCAAAACACAGCTCAAGAGGAACCCAATCTGCTTCTGTTGTGGCACCTAAAAAAGGATACGTACACTTATTTTTAAAATCATATATATTTATATATATCATATGACTGACAAGGGTTTCTTGACCTGAGGTTCATAGATTCCTCCTGCCCCAGTGATATCCAGCAATGGGCTTGGCAGATGAGGGGTACTCAAAAGGGGCCAGTTAATCTCTGTAACAGGATAGTATTTTTTTGAGTATGCGCTTGTGTCTGGGGAGAAGGTACACAGTTTTCATCAAATGTTCAAAGTAATCATGTGCCCCAAAAAGAATACTGCAAGACATGTGCAAGATGAAAGAATGAATCAAAATATTTAACGCTGGAATAATGAAATTTATTATTTTCAATTAATAATGTTACACAACTTGAACTGTTATTTTAAGTATATAAAAATGTTTCCTAGAAAACTCTTATTAAATTAATAAAGTCCATTATGGATAATAGAAAAATGACATGCAAATGACTTGACTTAGAAAAGTTAAACCCCAGAAATGAGTCTAATAAAATTGCAAAAAAGTTTTAACACCTTACCAGAAATTTGCTTTGTTGCTGAATCTATAGTTGCTTCCTCAATGACCATTTCAAATGATTCTGTACTCCCATTTACATCTGAGCCAGAAGCTAAATCAGGTTCTCCTTATATTTAAAGGGAATATTCAATATTAGGATTCTAGGAATTAGCAGAAGTTGTCAATAAATCAGTCTTACCATAAAGAGGACTTTAGGCAATAGCAATGATTATGGGGGGAGGGAAAAAGAATAATCTTTGGCCTAAAGTGGTTCTAAACCAGGAATGCAATTCTGACCTCCTAAGGGACATGACTGGAGACAGGATGCTATTCATATCTACACATACCAAACATCCAGGATAATCTTTCATGACAAAGAATTATCCAGCTCAAAATGCAAACAGTGCTGAGGCTGAGCAACTCTAGCCTCAGGAAGTCAAGCTTCAGAAAGCAGGACACAAATTTAGACTTTCACTTAGATCATTATTAAAGCTGTTTATATCCCTGTGGAAATATTCAGTCTGATTACATTAATCCTCTTCAGAATTCTTTTTTGACTCCTCATGTCTTCAACATATAAAATCCTCTAAGATCTCTTAGACCTTACCTAACTCTCTACTCTTATCTCCTACTGCTATCCAACAAATTCTTTCTTTTGGCCATGATGAGTTACTGTTTCCTAATTCCCTCTGCCTGAAAGGCTGGTACTCTCCAAAACAAACAAACAAACAAAAAAACAAACAATATTCATCTTTTGTCTAGCTAACTTTTCATTTTTTAAAACTCAGTTCAAACTTCACCTTCCCTAAGAGGCCTTCTCTGGTAGCTCAACAGAGCTGAGATATTATTTCTCTGTGCTACGTTCGCAGTTTAAGCACATCACTATGACTGTCACTAATGCTACAATGCAGGCTGATTCAATTGTTTGTCTCCCTTCTAGGATTTTAGTCTTTGGAATAAAATCTCGTCTAATTCATTTAAATATCTCCAGCACCTAAGCAGGTATTCCATAAATGTTTGTGGAATGAATGACATAAAAAATGTCAGCTGTAGTAGACATGCTTTGAAATGACTAAGTCATAGCCCTCTTCTCTAGAAAATGCCCCTGCAATATTTAGCAGTCAACTATTGAAAGCTACCCTCCTCCTCTAGCGAAAGACAAATGATCCAGGAGTAGGTATCTGTCACAAAGGGAGCCAATCTAATCCACCGGATGGCTAGAAATCAACCACATTTTCTCAGGACTCCAAACTAAGAGGGAGGCTCATGGAATATTATTAATCACTGGCAGGCATTTGAATTGAAAGGTCTCCCAAGGTCAATGAACAAGAGCCAGCATCACGGTCACCAAAGCCACATATAAGCTGATATTTATGCCAGAACAGAAACAACCAGCATGAGAAAGTGATTTGAAAATGGACTTTCAAATGGCAAAGAAAGTGGTATCTAATGAAAATTAGCTGTTGTCAATATGCAGGACAGATTGGAGAGACAAGGAGAGGCCAGGAAGGCTAAGCAGGGAATGAGTGCAATAATACATGAGTAAGGTATCCACACCCAGACTAGAATAGCAATTATAGAAAATTACAAAAGAGAGAGGGGAAGAAATAAATGAGAGGCATTTCTAAAGTTTAATTCACAGAATTTGGAAACCAAATGGACATAGCAGAAAAAAGAAAAGGATGAGACAAAAATTTTAGGCCTGGGTAACTAAGACAATGGTGCCTTTGACAAAAAGAAAAGTTGAAAGGGAAAAACTATTAAGTCTATTTTAGAAACATTTTTACAAAGAGACCTGAGTTCTGAAATCATCACCCTATAAAGCTATCTTAACTCAAAGCTTATAAACACAGATGTGATGGTAAAGGGCTAAAAGCCCAAAATCCATTCTATATTCCACCCCTATTTTCTCCATTTGAACAACTGACATTTGTCCAAATGATGTTACAAAATATTTTCTCATCCTTCAGTGAAAGAACATTAAATATTAAATAATTCAACATACTCACAAAGGTCTGCTGCTTTTTATATATTAAGATTGTGTTAAACTTGAAAACAATTATCTGAATTCAAAGAACTATTGGCTAACCTCTCTCATCAGAAGCATCACTGAGTTTTCTATTTATAAGTTGGCTAGAAACATTCAACATGGTGACATATCCACAGAAATGCTGCAAGTCCACTTTGTTCCTTAATATTTGCAATGCTTTATGAACACCCATATTGACACGAGTAAATTCTAAGAACAAAGAGTTGACATAACATTAGTGAATAGTTTTGTAACACAACACCAACTTAAATATACTTTTCTTTATTAAACAATTCTTAGAACTACTTTAATACTTTAATATATCAAGACTAATTCCCATGAAGAAATATATGTGAATACAAAAGAATATTGTTCACATATGACATATTTACAGTCTTTAAGAAGCATTTACAAATTACCTGCTAAATAAGCAAATAAAGCCAATCAGTGGCAAATTCTCTAGACTTCTCTTTGTGGTTCTATTCTGCCTAGAAAACTTACTTGGTGGGCTTCTATCAGGAAATGTATTAAATACAATAATATTTTTTAAAAATTTAAGAAAAGCAAAATTACTGTTATTGAAACTAAAGCTAACAATGTATTTGAAATCATATGCCTAAATTATTTACATATTAGCTCAAGTTCTCATAAATATGCAAACTTATAAAAGAGAAAGATGCTCTATATCAAAATATGAAGATACCTCTTTTTTATACTTCACACGATAATCTCCCAAGGCAAGGGATCTATTAATCAGTTGAGATTTTATATATTTTAAGACACTGTTGTCACTATCTACAACTTCAGGTAAATAAATATTTTTTCATTAGAACTTATAAAGTGTTGGAAGATTAAGTGGCAAAGTTTAGGAATAGGGGCTATTTTGGGAGAGAAAACTCTTCTCTTCAGGTTTTAAACATATTTATTCACCATACGCAGAAGAAAGAAAAATCTTAAACATGAGGCTTCTGCAGTCTAGCCATATGAAATGGAAAAAGGTATTTATAAAATCCTCCCTTTTCCCTTCTTTAGAGGAGTGGGGGAAAGTGGTGACTAATATTTTAGAAGAACAATAAGTTCTACAAAATAACGTAAGTTAAATTACTTGAACCATTCACTATTCTCTAAAATCCATATAATTAATATGGCTCTAAGAAAAATAGATTACAATATACCAGTTTTTCATGGAGCAGGAAATAGTAGTTGTATATAAATATGTGTAAGTTTTAATCAGATAGTATTTTTCTTTTGAATATGGCAATATTCAACAGAAAAAAGGTATCTTCTATATTATAAAAGAATGAACATGCTTTTACAGAAATTCTGAGCATCTTGCATCAAACGTACTGTAGCTCACATCCATTTCTAGAAAGAGATAATGTTAAACAGGGCTTTTTTGCATTCATTCTAACAAGCTTGATTTAGCAAAAACCCTGTATCCACTCAAATCCCCTCTAATAGCAAAAATAAAATATAACAGCAAAAATAAATGCTGAAATCAGAAATACATGCAGGTGTTCTATAAACTACAAACTGACACTGAAAACTCTGCATTGAACACTTTGAAACCGCCCCCCACAAAAAGAATGTATGGAACATTGAGGGAAAAAAATCAACTTTCTAACCATAAAATCTTCCCTATGACTTATGGCTTATCTTCTCCCCCAACCTTCAAGTAAACAAACAATAAAAGGAAATGAAAAGGCTCAGCATAGAGAAAATCGAGGCTTCCATCTAGGCAGATAATTCACTTATTGTCTTCAACTCCAAGACAGACCAGTATATTTTCACAGGTTCTAAATGGGTCTTATTCTATCAGTTTCTTTGTGGATAAAACACGTGACAAAAAAACTACCTTTTGCTAATGCTCTTTAATAGCAGAATAGTAAGAACCTAGAACTTAAAAATTTTAAGAATTTATTTCCTGCCATGTTTCCCACCAAATTGTTGACATGATTAATGATAAGAAAAAAAAGTCAATGGATACAATTCAAAAAGTACCTCCTTGTAGTTCTGTTTCATCAAATGGAAACGGTATATGGACAGTTTCTCCTATCCCATGCAAACCATGTCCCTAAACATAAAGAAACAAAAGTTGAAAGGTGTAAGAGGAACCTACATTTCCAAAAATTGACAATAAAACAATAAGATTGTGTCACATGATGGTATATTCCACACTAATACGTCACCAAAATGCTTTCAACAATTTTCTATTTTTCTATACCAAACAATGACAATATTATGTGTATATTAACCTATAAGGCAATGTTTCTCAAATTGAATGTATAGGCCCATTAAAAAAAAAACAAAACAGAGGCTGATTTAACAGGTAAATCAGGTATTAGCCAAGTGAAGACTGAATGAGAGGACCAGGCCCCATGGCTCACACCTGTAATCCTATCACTCTGGGAGGCAGAGGCAGGCAGATCATTTAAGCTCAGGAGTTCAAGACCAGCCTGAGCAAGAGCGAGACCCTGTCTCTACTAAAAAAAAAAAAAAAAAAAGAAAGAAATTAGCTGGACAACTAAAAATATGTATAGAAAAACTTAGCCAGCCATGGTGGCACATGCCTGTAGTCGGAAGGCTGAGGCAGTAGGATTGCTCAAGCCCAGGAGTCTGAGGTTGCTGTGAGTTAGGCTGACGCCACGGCACTCTAGCCCTAGCCCAGGCAACAGAGTGAGACTCTGTCTCAAAAAAAAAAAAAAAAGACCGAATGAGGCCAAGTATACTTGCACAAGGGTTAGCTTCTGAGAGAGACAGTGGTGGAAGAATCCCCACAATCACATGGCATACCGTGGACTAACTGAACTCAAACTCACAAACCTGCACTGAAACAACATACACTTAAAGTTATCTACTACATCATTATAATTACATATAATTGGAAACAACCAAAATGTCCACCAATAGAGGACTAGTTAAATAAGTTATAGTACATATTTTCAATGCATTTGCAAAAAAGAAAGAGGAAGCTCTCTATGAACTGAAATGGAAAGATCTCCAACTGCTACGTGGAAAAGGCACAGGGCACATGAGTGTGTAATTGCTTGCATATGCACAAAGACACTCTAGAAGGAAACAGCAGAAACTAATAGATGTGGTTATCTGATTTAAAGGAGAGTTGGGGAGTGGGAACTTGGTAGGCAGAGGGACTGATATTTCTTTCTGTACACCTTTTAATAGTGTTTTAATTTTGAATCATGTGAATGTATTAATTCAAAATTACATTAAAAATTGAGTCTGCCCACCATACTCCCATGTAACAAATAATTTAATTCAATCATATGCAGTTAATGTTATTTATTTAAATTTCATTTGTTTTAAAGCTTTGGTTACACTTAATACCTAAGTTTGAATTTAGAGTTGTGTAATAGCAAAAAGCATGAAGAATTTAATTTTATGTTTATATATATTTAGTACTATCATAATGGAAAATTTAACAGAGGATCTATAAATATTCCCCTTTAAAAGAGACCTATATACTACACAAATTCAAGAAACCCTGATATATCCAAGAGAAATCACACTGTTAGTTGTTTTATAAAACAATTTGAATACATTTCTGACAGCTCTCTTCTACTCCATTGATAGGTTTATGATTTAACCCTAAAACACATGGTTCCAATAAAATCATAGTTTTAAGCAAAATCTTTTTGTAATGTTTAAAATTCCAGCAAGGTGAATTTTTTCCATGAAATTTAATAAAGGAGGTATTCTTTTTTAGCAAAAGCAAAACTCTTTAACAAATGCTTTAAAAACAGGCACTGTCTACTGATTTGGTTATGTTTTCCTATCACTATTTTGCAGTACCAAAGAAACAAAACCAAAAACCTAACTTGGCTTGATCCACTGAATACTGCCTATTATAGAACAGACTTTGCAATCACCGCACCCACCCCTGCCCCCCAACACACACACGTTTTACAGGTAAGGAAAACTGAAGCTCAAAGATATGAACACCTGACCCACAACAGGACGGGAAAGAGGGATGGGCCACCCAGTGCTCCCTCACTCGATTTCTACTGCCACTACCACCACAGCTTACACTGTCTGAGATCTTCCTATGTGCTCAACACACTGCGAAGCATCTATGTAATTATCCATCTCACTCATTCTCTTCAACCACCTTATAAAGACAGGAACTTTTATCATCTCCAGTTTACAGGTAAAGACACTAAAGTTCAAGGAGGTTATTTAATTTGCCCAAGATTACTAATGAGTGTAGAACCAAGATTTGAATTTAGGCAGTCTGACTAATCCATGTCTACCCATTCTATTATGTTATCTCCCACCACTTCCCCTACTGCATTTTTTCCCTGGCTAATCTCATCCTCTCATGGTTTTAACCTCAATCTACCTGCTGAAGCCGACACTTAAGTCAATCTCTCTTGTTCAATCTCTCATTTGAATTTCAGAATATTTCTTTACCACCCAAATGTCCCACAGGTACACCTTATACTCAACATGCTCAGAACACAACACATCATGTGCCCCATAAGCCGGCTCTTCCTCCTGTATTCTCTCAAGTAGTGAAACCACCCTCTTCCACCTTCACAAGTCAAATACCTCAAGATCATTCTTCCCTCTTCCCTTATCCTTCTCATATATCTGATCAATTCTATTAATTGTATATTTGTAATAGTTCTTAAATCCATCTTTTCCTTTCAATTCTTATTACTCCTTCCCTGATTTGAGCCATCTTTATTATCTCTTCTCTAGATCACTACGCACAATCCTACCTGGTCTCCTCTTGCAGCTTCCCCCCAACACATCCATTCTCAATACAGTCCCCAGGCTGATTTCTATAACACATCACCATGTTAATCCCCTGCAGGGACCCTGTAATTGCTGCCATCAATCTACAGGTTAAAGTCTGAGCTCTACAGCAGGACATTCAGGGCCTGCCCACTTCTCCACACTCATCTCTGACCACGATCCCACCATATTCCAACTCACCCCTAAAAAATACAGATCAACTTATAGGCCCTGGCATATGTCATGTCACTTCATATTCTTGTTCACTTATTCAACAAACACTAGTTGGACAACTACTATGAGCCAAGCACTGTGCTATGCACCAGGGAAATAGCAGTGAAGGAAAAGAAAAAAATCCCTACCCACAGATTTATTCGTGCTGACCTCTCTACCTGGCCTGGCTCTCTTTTAAATCCTTTTTATTCAGCCCAGGTCTCACTTTCTCTAAGGAGCTTCCCCAAAGCTCTTCTCCTTGCCCCCAGGCTGGATTGGGCACTTCTCTTTAGTTCTTCCACTGGATATAATTCTACTCAGCACAAAGCAAAAACTGAAACTGACTGCTTATGCAACTTTCCCACCATCCTTAAGCTCCTTGAAGATGGCGGGGGGAAGAGTGTCTTATTTGTATATCTAATATATGTAATTAGCACAGAATATGGCACATACAATTGTTAGATGAAGGAATTAATGAAATCTTTATTAAGAAGGTAATATGTACCAGAAAGTGAACTATATGCTTCACATATACATTCTCATTTCATTCTCTCAACAACCCTAAGTTGCCTACCTTACATTAGCTATTATTATTTTTGTTATTATACAATAGATATTGCCATCTCCATTTTACAGGTGAGAAACAAAGTATAACAAGTAGTATCAAAATATCACACAGCCCAATAAGCACATGAAAAGAGGCTACACATTATGCACATCAATATTATAATGAGATAACCATTTCATACCCACTAGAGTGATTATATTCAAAAAGTCAGATAGTACCAACTGGTGGTGGGAAAGTAAAAGGAGGCAGCCACTTTGCAGACAGTCTGGCAGTTCCTCTAACACTTAAACACAGAGTTACCATATGACTCAGCAATTCCATCCCTATATAGCCAAGACATATGAAAACATATATATGCACAAAAACTTGTACACAAATGTTTATAACAGCACTGTTTATAACAGCCAAAAGCTGGAAACAACCCAAATGTCCATCAACTGATGAATGGATAAATGAAACATAGTATATCCACACAACAGAATATTTGGCCATAAAAGGGAACGAGGTACTGATATACACAATATACACGATGAATCTTGAAAACATTATGCTAAATGAAGGAAGCCAGTCACAAAAGACCATATGTTATACGATTCCATACATATAAATGCCCAGAATAGGAAAATGTGTAGAGATAGGAAGCAGTGTTAAGACTGGTTGAGTAGGGGGCACAAAATGAGGCAAAATAAGGTAGTGATAACTAAAGGGTATAGGATTTTTTTTTTTTTTTTTTTAAATTTCTTGTAGGGATGGGCTCTCACTATGTTGCCCAGGCTGGTCTTAAACTCCTGGGCTCAAGTGATCCTCCCACCTTGGCCTCCTAAATAGCTGGGATTACAGATCTGAGCCACAGTGCCTGGCCCAGGGTTTCTTTTTGAGATGATAAAAATTTTCTAAAATTGAGTTCAGTGTCAGCTGTACTTATCTGTGAATATACTAAAAACCACTGAATTGTACAATTTAAATTGATGAATTATACAGTATGTGAATTATATCTCAATACAGTAGTCTCCCCTTTTCTGTGGTTCACTTTCCAGTTTCAGTTATCCACAGTATGAAAATAGGTGAGTACAGTACAATAACATATCTTGAGACCACAATCATTGACATAACTTTTATTATAGCATACGATTACAATTAGTCTATTTTTATTACTAGTTATTATTGTTAATCTCTTACTGTGCCTTAATTTATAAATTAAACTTTATCATAGTATGTATGTATGTATGTATGCATAGGAAAAAACAGTATATATAGGGTTTGGTACTATCCATGATTTCAGGCATCCACTGGGGGTCTTAGAACAAATCCCCTTGCAGATAAGGGGGAACAACTGTAAAGCTATTATTATTATAAATAATAAAACTGTAAAGCTATTATTATTATTATTATTATTAAAAACAAAAAATACTGGTCACACAGCTAGCGGAGGGTGAAGCTGGAATTCAAACCTGGGTCTAACTGCAAAGTCCATGTTGTTTCTATCACTCCCACACTGCCAAAGGGCAAAGACTGAAACCTACATCTCTGATTCCTTATGCTTCTACTGTATAAATTTCAAATTATTGACATCCGATTGCAACTCAGTAGAAAGTGAGCCAAGTTATGATCTTTACAATAAAAATCCAAAATTGGTTATTTCAAATGAAGTAACCGTACCTGAATTAAAACCGCAGAATGTGTTAAAGCATCATTCAACATCGTGAGCACATTTGATGTAGGAACTACCCCAGGATCATGACCCCAAGATGTTATTAGTAATCGATCATAACCCTATTGAAAAGAAATGAATAATCTATAAAATGATGTTTAGAAATAAAGAAAAATTAAGAAAGTTATCTATAATATGCTCACAAATTTCTACCCTCCAAAAAAACAACCCAAAACCTCACACACATACCTGGAATATATCTGGCAATTTTCGAAGTCTTGTACCTTTGGACAGTAAAAGAGATGGTGGTCCTTGTCCAGTAATATGATAAATGTACAGTTTAAACCAGACAGAACTGACTTCTGGGATAGCTGGTCCAATATGCTACAATCATAAAACAAGTAAAATAAAGTGGTACTATTCATCTAACGAAGCCAAATTTCACAAGTGACCAAGTATAGTCTTATAAACAGCAAATGCCTCACATAAATGTTAATTGTAATTATCCATATGAAAATAAATTTTAAATGTTTCATTATGATAGTTTCAATTTAATACTGCAGTTAAGAAAGTATGTCTTATCATCGCCATTAAGAGAACGGACTCTGAAATAAACTGACTGCCTAGTTTTAAATCTTGATTAAAATTTCAGCCCTTCAGCCGTATCACCTTCAGAAGGTCACTTAAGCTCTCTGTGCCTTATTTTGCTCAATCTATAAAATAGCAGTAACATATATACCTCCAGAGGATGCTGTAAGATTGTTCAAAAGGCTTAAAACAGTACCTGGAATATAATAAACTCCATATTAAAGTGTTAGCTATTATTATCATTAGTCACATACAAATTTTCACAAAAGGTACTACCTACCCTTCATCCAGACAGTTCATGCATTCCTACTATGCCCAAACATTGTGTTAAAGAACTGAGGGGGCCCATAAAGAATTATAAAAAGAGGTTGGTTAAATGCACATCTCTTGCTGAATGCAGAGGACAAAATTTGGCATGAGGATAGGGTCCTCACTGAAGCAGCAGGAAAAACACAGGCAACAAAATCAACTTTGTACAAGAATCCCTTCCTTTCTTCCACACCATTAAACCCTGCATATTTAGGAAACTAGGTATGATGCAGCACTAAAGAAGAACATAACCCCTACTCTTTGAAAATGGTACAGACAACTTCCTTCTTAACTATACAAAGGCAACTGATTTATTTTTAAGAAGTAAAAAAAACAAAAGTAATTTTCACGTATAAATTCCATAGTTAACTAGAGTTTCAGCTTTCAAGCACCATCTTTTCTTTTTAGTTTAGTTAGCATCACAGCCCCATTTCTGAAACATTTCATTTTTCCTAATTAAATTTATCTTATCCCTCAAAACGATACAGGCTTCCTTCTTAAAGTATCCCAAACATTCTCTTTAAGTTATTCTGTACATGAGTAAAATTTTAATCTAATGTGTCATAAGTCACTAAATGATACATAAATCATAAATAAAATATACCAATTATACTTCACAAATTAAACATAACATCATCTTACAATGGCATAAAATACAAAACTGCTTTTTCTGAGTCAGTGCTTTTAATATTTGGTATCTGCAAGTTAAGAATTAAGAAGGTAAAATTGACGGTAGTCATGATGGCACAACCAAGTGCATCTTCCCAGTGGGTCTTTACCTGAGGGGTACAGCTGCTGACCGGCCGGATCTCATTGGTGAGGGGAGCCATGGAAACAAGCAGCGTGTAATTTTTGTTCAGAACTCTGCTGCAAGTTGCTGGATCCAAACCAAGAAGGCTTTCACAGCGTAAGAGATCCAGAGGAAAACCTGAGTTATGATCAAGCACATACAGAGACTCAAAGACTGACACTGTGAAACAAAAATGTTGATGATGATGTATGTTAAATGCCTTGAGATTTTAAATTTTTCTGAAAAGGTAGAGTAACTCTATCAAGGAGTACCAAATTTCCTAGAAGACCACCAAGACATTTTAAGATTTTAAGATGAAATTTTTTATTCTTTGGTCTAGAAGATAGTTGTCTATGAGTATTTCTTCAGGCTACCTTTTACTTTAACTAAATATGCTTATTTTACCTTACTTACTCCCTCCATGCCAAGGTACTCCATGACAGCTGCATATAGTTGACCCTTGATTAGGGTTAGGGTGCTGATCCCATGAGCAGTCAAAAATCTGCATGTAACTTTCAACTCCCCCAAAACGTTAACTATTAATAGCCTACTGTTGACTGGAAGCCTTACTGATAACACAAATAGTTGATTAACATATATTTTGTATGTTATATGTTGTATTATATACTGTATTCTTAAAATAAAGTAAGCTAAAGAAGATGTTATTAAGAAAATCATAAGGCAAATATTTACTATTCATTAAGTGGAAGTGGATCATCATAAAGGTATTCATTGTCATCATCTTCATGTTGCGTAGGCTGAGGAAGAAGAAGGGTTGGTCTTGCTGTCTCAGGGTGACAGAGGAGGAAGGGGTGGAAGTGGAAGAGGAGGCAGGAGAGGCAGAAACACTTGGTGTAACTTTATGGAAATACAACGTAACTTCTGTCTTTTTTTTTTTCACTTCTCTAAAAATGTTTCTGTATGATACCAATCCTTCCAACATTTCCTTTAGTTTCAGTGCTCTCATAATAAAAGAGTTTATAGAAGTCAAAAGCAGTCTTGAATAATCAGAACCCTTCCACCGGACTGTCTAATGTCAATTTGTTTCCTGGCACTGCTTCTTCTATAATAAATCTTAATACATCTTCTTCCTCATTGTCTGGCACTGGTTCAGAAACACTCATCTCCCATCAAGTTGTCTTCTATTAATTACTCTTATGTGGTGTCTATTAGCTCTTGAATTTCTCCAAGATCTATATATCAAAACCCTTGACAACCCCCAACCCCCAATACTGATTTTGTCATATCCACAATCTCTTTCATGATTTCTTTGATTGGCTGTTATAAACACCATGAAGTCACATACAACATCCAGACACGTTTCTCTCCAGTAGAAATTTATTGTTTCAGGCTTGATGGCTTTCACGCCTTTTTCCAAAACAACAATAGCATTTTCAACGGTGGAATCTTCCCAGACTTTCATGATGTTCTATCAGGGTTCTCTTCCACAGTGTTGACAATCCTTTCCATAGAGTACCACGTGTAATGAGCCTTAAGGATCCTTATAACCCCCTGATCTAGAGGATAATTTAGACATGCTCTGTTTGGGGGCAAGTAGACCACTTTGGTGCCCTCAGTATGGAACTCACAGGGTTCTAGGTGGCCAGGGGCATTATCCAACATCAAAAGAACTTTAAAAGGCAGTCACTTACTGACAAGATACTTCCTGAGTTAAGGAACAAAGCAACAATGGAACTAATCTATAAAAAGGCTTCTCGTTGTCCAGGCCTCCTTGTTGTACAACCAAGACTGACAGTTGGTATTTATCTTTTCCCTTCAAGGATCAGGGATTAGCAGCTTTATAGATAAGGTCAGTGCTGACCATAAACCAGACTGCATTAGCACAAAACAGTAGCCATTAGTCTATCCCTTCCTGCCTTAAATATTGGTGCTTACTTCTCTTCCTTACTAATAAATGTCCCTTGTGGCATTTTTTTTCCCCACAATAGAGTACTTTCATCTGCATTAAAAATCTGTATAGGCAGATATCCATTCCCCTCAATGATTTTCTTAATGGTGTCTGGGAACTTGCTTGCTGCCTTTTGGTCAGTAAAAGCTGCTTCTCTTGTTACCTTTACATTTTGTAAGCCAAACCTCCTTCTAAAATTATCAAACCATCCTTTGCCAGCATTAAATTCTCCAGCTTTAGATCCTTCACCTTCTATTTGCTTTAAGTTGTCATATGACTTTGCTTTGTCTCAAATCACATTTGAGTCTTACAGGTATGCCTTTCTTATAGTAATCTTGCACCCACATTAAAAGGTACATTACCAACATGAGATTAAAAAAGTATTTCACGTTAAGTGCAAGGTTTTCATGCCTTCTGGCATAGATGTAGCAATGGCTTCCCAAATTTCCTTTTCTTTATTCACCATGGTCCTTATGCTGGACTTACTGTATTGCACTCAACATTCTGAAAAATACGAGAACTGCAAGAGATCACTTCTTATTGCAATATGCAATTTACCAGACACTGCTCACATTGGATATGATTAGCATAAAGCAGCAGTTTAAGCAAACACTTCCAAATTTGAGTTCACTGCAATAGCAACAGAGATGGCTACCAAAATATTGCAGTCGTACAATATGCACTACAGTTAATTTTATGCAGTTATGATTTAATACTGCATCTTTATCTCTCAACTTTGAATGGCACCATGTATGGTTTGTAACTGTGCCCAAAGTTTTGATACATGTTAACTTTTTATAATAGATTTATATACATTTTATGGTAATAAATGATAAAATAGACTAGTATCTACATATGTTTTATGCATTCATGACATACCTAACTTTTCCTTAATTTTTCAATATTTCTAAATTACACAGTTCATCTGAGTTTTCTCAAATTGTTGCAGGTCTCCAAAAATTTTTTCAGTATATTTCATGAAAAAAGTCCACATAAGTGCAGTTCAAACCCATGTTGTTCACGGGGCAACTATATTATAAAAGCTTAAGTACCAGGAGAAGCTATGTTCTTCCCCCTGTCCCCTAACCTCCACCCACTCCCACCACTTACAGTCTCTACAAAGAGAATAACAGCTCTGTTCTCATTTTAGCATAAGGGCAATAGTTCCTCATTTAGAAATATGTGCCCTAGACTTCTGGTCCATAAGGCATGAACTCACTCAGCATGCAACAGATTTTAGGCATTCCTATTCTTAATCCTTTTGGAAAACACCAAATCCTATTGCTCTCTAAAAAGAGATATTTAAGTTTGAAAGAAACTTCAGATCAGGTTAGCCATTTCCCTCTTCAAGTAAGAATGCATGTAAAAACAATATGGACTGTTGAAAATGCCTAGAAACATTGAGCACAACTAGTGCCAGGCTCTTGGTCTCTAATACCATTCCCGAGTAAAAGGAACCAGGCTCCTAGGAGATAGGAGCCAGCTGAAAGGGAATCCTGCTGGCAAAATCTGAGACAAATGGAGCACAAAAATAATTGAGATAGTAATGATTAATTATAGACTGTTGAAAAAACAGGAATTGATAAATCTATACTGAGAAAATAAGAGCATGCCTAGTCCCAACTGTGAAATATGGAGGAAGTGCTGGAGCTGAAATAAAACTACCAATTTGCAACCATCATAGTAAAAAACGGTTCAGACAAGAACCATCAATGGATGCTAAATGTAGCAGGAAACACTGATGAAGAGCAGGAAAAGTAACTTCCGACAGATTGCTTATTAGTTGTGGGAGGGAAATGGTTGACCATACAGTGAAAAAACTGCAAAAATTGACATCATCAATGAAGAGCAGATAGAAATCATGAATCTCCAGATGTCATACCCTTACGAGGACACAACACTTATGTAATTTTCTAGACAGGAATGCAGAACTGAATCTAATCATAAAGAGACAGCACATCCATCCAAGATGAGAAACTTTCTAATAAAATCTACAAAAGAGGGACTGGATTCTTAAAAAATAAGAACATCATAAAAGACAAAAAACACTATTTTTTCCAGAATAAAGGAAATAAAAGAGACATGACAACTAAATATAATACTTGAACCTAAACTAGATTCTGCACTTGAGAAGAAAAAATGCCCTTAAAAACATTATTGGGTAAATTCACAAAACAGAATATTAACTGTAGATTACTGTATCAATATTAAATCTTGCGGTTGCTGTAAGAGAACAGTTCTATTCTTAAGAAATACACACTGAATAATTTAGGGGGGAAAGGCCATGATATCCAACTTACACCTAAATTCTGGGTTAAAAGTAACTACTATTCTTATTCTTGAAATTTTTCTGGAAATTTAAAATGTTTACAAATAAAATGTTGAAAAATCAGGAGTCTATAATTTAATAAAGAGTCCTATAGATGTCCCAGCTAGAAAACAAGGTGGAGGCAGGAGAGCGAAGCCTCCAAAGAAGTGGTTTCTACCAAGTGACATGTTTGGCTGTCTATGTTCTAGCCTGTAACATGTCTGGCTGGAACAGAGGATATATCTTGAAGTAAAATGAGGGAAGGCAGCAGGTGGCTTAGGAAAGGGAAAGAAGGGGCAAAAGTTCCAAAGACACTATAGAAACTTATGTTTGATTAAGTACACTGAGAAATTATACAACAGCCATGGGTGGGAAAATGCTGTCCAATAAAACATCTGAATTTACTAAGGAGAGACTTCATTCAAAAAGATTGAGGAGTAGGGGCCCCCTCTAATATGGGGAGAGAGACTACTGCAAACATGATCATAAAGTTCCTAAGAGTATTAAGAGTTAGACAACAAGGGTTTTTCTTTTATCAGAAAGGAGTAGACAAAACAGAAAGGATAGGGTATGAGGAAGTGGGATGAAAGGGGACAGTACAAGACAGCAGATCAGAGAATATTTTACCATAAGGTCAGCATATTTTCTCAGAGGGGCCCTAAAGTAGGGGCTTAGGTTGAAGATGGATCAAAGATCAAAGTTCAGGGGCCTGGAGGAAGGAGAGAAACTTAACCAAAGTTTGGCTAACAAGCATTTTGTTCTGATTGATCAGTTGGGACAGGCAGTTTCGGTCCACTGTTTATGAGACAAAGGGAATATGGAGGATCCATTTCTGGCCTGGTCATAGGCGAACAAGGTGGGGGGCACCTGTGAATCTTATCTGAGTTACATGGGCTAAGAGTGGGTCATTGAAATAAGCCCTTCTCCAAAACACAAAAGGGTGAAGGGATTTCTTAACCTGTGGGCAAAATTCAACATTGTTAATGTCAAGTACAGAAAATATTTAATGTATACTAGAACAGGGAAGGTAGAAAGTCTAAAGAGTTCATGGCAGTTAGAATACATTTTCTAATATTTTTACAATGGTGATTGCTTTTCTACAAATGTGGCTTAATTTCTAAACATTTCCACAGTACTAGGCTGCCAAATTACAGTGGTTTTCATGTCTGACTGGTATTGATCATAGTGGAAAGATATCTTTTTAAAGGCTAAGATACTAGAAAAAAAATCATGCTTATAAAATGAGAAAAAATTAGACCACATTGCTTTTATTTTTTAAGCAGTGCTTCATGCAATTTAAAACCAAGAGATTACTAAGAAATGAGTCCTTTTCACATATAACAGAGTCTGCTTCTATGATAATATCACAAAGCTTTTGCTTTACAGTAAATACCAAGTACTGCATGATATACTCAAACTACAAATTATTAGTGACATAAAAAGAAAATTCTTTTTACTCAAACAAGATGCTTAAAACACCAATACTACCGAACCTCTTTTCTAAAAAAGAGTATGGTTTAGTTATCAAGCCCAGCACCTACAGAAAGCAACATTTCTCAACAGGGTGAACACGAAAATTCAATGCCCTAGGAATCTGCTATATGGAATGAACGACCTTTTCTATGCATCTGGAATGGTACTAGTGATGCACCATCATCAGAAAAATTGAGACAGTAACTCCAGTCATTTTCTGTGTTCTGTGATTCAGAGGAGGAGCTCAACTAAGAAAGGCTGGTTGTAAGAATGAAACTTCATAAACAGTTGCAGGTTTGGTCTTATAGGGAAGAGTTAATTACAATTTAACTTTGGAGCCCCAGCAATTGTTCTAAGCAATTAAAGCTCCAACTGATGCCAGGAATAATCAACTATTAAACCTACCTTAAAGGTTAGAATTAACTTAACTATTTTCATACAGAAAGGTTTAGGTTACCATTTAACTTACTTCATAGTACACAGACTATACATGGTAAATAATAAAGTTTAGCCGAGACTATGAAGCAACAAATTGTTGGTATGTCAATAAAAAGCTTAGTGTTCAAAAGTAAATAACATTAATAAAAGGGACAAGGCAATGGGAAAAAATCCAAGACAAATAAATAGAATAGTTTTCTATTCCCAGCTCTTCCACTTACTCATCACATGAGCTCTGATGACTAAAAAGGCAGGACATTTAAACAGATAAGCTCCAATTTCTTTATCTTTAAAAGGAGTTACACTTGGCTGGTCACCAGTACTCCCTAACATTCTCAGATTCTATGAAAGGCAGGAAAGGACAGTGTATTTCAAGACAGCTATAGCAGAATATTTCAGTCTAACCCATTATCTCCATGAATCACTAAAATGTCCCAGAAATTCCAGGAGTTTTACATCCCACACATCTTCAAGACTGTGCCACTCTCACTGCTTGACACATGATCTAATATTTGGTAGCAAAACATGGTTACCCATCAACAAATGCTTATCAATAGGTGCTTCAGGCTCTTGGTATTTGGTGATTTAAAATTCTTAGTTTTAACTATTTATGAATAATCTCAAAAAGTGCCACAACATGTAACAATCTGTAATTCTGCTAAGGCACGCTAAATCTGCAGAAGTGAGTCACTAGGTACTGAACGAGTCTCATCTCACTCAGCTAAACTACCCAGGATCTTTGTTCTCACCTATGCCACAATTCCTGTGAAGTGATAGCTGATTCCTTCCTTAATTTTTAAAATTGAGCTGAAAAGAAAGCCAGATGCTGGTGAGAGAAATAAAATAAAAATTAACATGACTAAGAAACTGATGGTTCTTGGCCAGAAAAATAGGGTTCTCAAGTAAATGAAAGAATGAAATTAAACGTTATAGTGGTAATAAGGACTCACGAAGTCTCAAGATGACGCTCTTGTGAATGTCTAAGGACTTGAGTCAAATGCTCTTCTAGAGATGCCCAAGCCTACCTGAACATTAGAATCACCTTTTTTTAAAAGACACATTCCCAGGTGCCATTCCACATCTCAAAATCCATTGAATCAGACTCTCTGGGTAGAAATTCTGATACCGTCAGTTCAATTGAAGTGTGGGAACCCCCAGTTATCACAAAACTGAGAGTGCCTATTAGGGCAACAGCCACATTAGAGTCCATCAATACATTAAGATTGTCACTACTTCTTTCTTTTTAAAAAGAGATTATCTGTTCCCTTTTTTTAAAGTACAATGCTTTGGTAAACATTACAGTAGATTTGAACAGGAAGTTCCTGTTTATTATTTTGTACAATGGAATCTTTCATTCTTGAAATTTTATGCTTCCTAAATTAACTCAATTTTGGCATTTGTTCACCCCTCAGAGCTAATGCTTGTTCTAAATTCCATCCAGTTACTTAAATAAATTAACACTCCAACACCTTCTCTGGGTACTAAACAGATTTAAATACTATGAATGTTAATGGCACATGAGAAGAGAAAAAGTAAAATAAGTTGACAAGCAAAGAAATTCCCAAAACAAGCCTCTAGTGATGATTATATAAGTGAGCATGATCTGTTTAATTTCTTAGGAAAAAAGTTTCACACAATCATGTCTTCAAAATTAAATATATTTATCATACCATAATTGGGTTGGTCTGGCTGTGCAGTTTGCACAACTAGATCTTTATTGTGACGCAGGAACAGTATTGTGTTTCTCAGAGTAAGTGCATGATCAAAATATCTCTGTGCTTCTCCTTCACCAGTGCTCTGAACCTAAACCAAGAGAAAACAGATTTTGCAACAAGCACCACTTTCATGACATTCACTCTAATAAATAAGTACATAATAGAGATATTAAGACATCATTCAAAAGCAGTAAATTGAAGATTTGGCCAGGCAATACTGAAACAAATATTAACCTCAATTTTGGTTGAGTTTCCAATTTTACAACATTTATGAAGATGACAGAAATTACTCCAAGTAAAACTAACAATTTTACCAACTGAATACTACTAAATTATACCATTATATAAGTTACATGTCCCATATATAATTCAAATAGAGTGCTTAAAAATACTCTAAAACCCATGTATTTTTTTCATCTAGAAAAGTACTCCCATCCACAGTCACCAATTATGCCTGTAATTCTCAACACTTTGTGCACAATTTTGTATCACCAGTTACAAGGTACAATGGAGTATGTGATTCAACATGGCTGTTCACCACTGGTGAACATACAGCTTAAATTCACTCAGCAAGGATTTGCTGAGTGGCTCATATGTACTATGACCTCTCTAGGAGACAAAGGTAAGAGTAATAGACAAAACAGATAAAACTCCTGCCTTCACTGGCCTTATTTATGGTCCTGTTTAATATGTAAAGACATATACATCACAGAAATAGCACAGAAAATGGAATGATAGGTCTACCTAAATTAGGTTTGCATTAAATTAACAAGACCAACCAATTAAGATAATCAAGATCAGACTACTTAAAAAGTAGCTAAGAAACCATTTTTTAAACTAAACCTCAGACAAAAACGCCTTTCCAGGAATGACTATGTGGTAAAAAAAAAATGTATATATATTAATAGATTTATGAATGAGAAGAGCAGACGTGATATTGCAATTTTCTACATTTGATAAAAGACTACTTGAGGCAAGAAAGATAAAAATTGGGAGACCAGAATTTAAAATGTGCAGGAACATAGTAAAAAATTTATTGGCCAAAGATGATACACAGTAAGGAATGGGGTTAACAGAGTGATTTAAAAAGCACTGAAGAAATAATGGAAGTATGAAGACAAAAGTAAAAGAGGCCAATTAATAGCAAAGGATTATCTTATATATTTCTGCACTAATAAAAGTACAAATTCTATGGAGAAAGAGCAGCAAAAAAATGTTATGGTCTTTTTTTAAAAGATATAAAAGAATTACAGAATCATAACAAGTTCTCTGAACAGCATTTATATATATATAGACAGAGTTCATCACTAAAGCACAAAAGGCACCAAAATTATTAGTCAAGGAACAGACTAGGCACACAAACTATTTGCATATAAAGAAAAGCAGAGGATGGAATAAAATATCCAAAGAATGAAAAACACCAATAAAGGGAAATCAAGATTTAGAGCTAAGGAAAACTAGGGCTGTACTCACAGGGGAAAAGGTGGTTTAGAGCAAATATGGCTGAAGTCTTCAAGATGCTAAAAGGGACAGTGAGAGCGGACATAAATATGATACCCAGGGACACTGTTCCAGGTTTAAGATAACTGGAACAAAAATTTCAAATAAAACTGCTTAAGAGATGATCTTAGAGAGTCATACCAGAAAAAAATGAAAGGCTATTTTAGAAAAATTTCAATTCACAAAACTACAGAGTGAGATTTCTATATCCCATTTCTTCATTTTACCAAATTATTAGAGGAGGCAGACATACCACTTTCAACCCACAAAATACATTCCCCCACTCAATATGTTTCGGTCTAAATGACTGCCACAGTATTAAGCTGGGGAATGAGGTAGGAATGAGTAAGAATACACCAAAAACCCATCACAACTAATAGACTGTAAGCAAGAAAAGGTTCCAAATACCCTGTCATCCCTAACATGCACTCTACATTTACCTTTTCTAGTTCTATAAGAAAGCTGTCCAGAGACTCATCTGAGAGTTTGCCTACTTCAAACATTGTGACTGCATGACTCTTCAAGTTCTGCAAAAAAGGAACAAAATATTAAAGTTCTAGTTCCCCTTTTTTATGCTAAGCATAATATCTTATATTTATATTATGCTTTCCAATATATTTAAACTTTTTTTTTTTATTTCAGCGCATCATGGGGGTACATAAGTTCAGGTTATATACAATGTCCATGTCCTGCCCATCCCCCCCAAGTCAGAGCCTCAAGAGTGTCCATTCATCAGACAGTGCGCCTGGCACTCACCATGTAGTCATACCTCTATCCCCTCCCCCCACCCTCCAATATATTTAAACTTAAGGGTGGGTGAGGGAAGGGGCTGGTTCTTCCAATTACAAAAGTAACCTTCACTGAAAGTTACTACACTCCTCTAAGGAATATAAAACAAAGTCAGTTGTGATTTTAGGAATAAATCTAGTACTTAAAAAGATATAAAAGCACTGAATTATTTCATATCTAATCTTTACTTTAAACACCTTCATATTTAAACAAGAATCTGACTTACTGGTGAAAGATTTCCCATCATTAAGAAGGCAGTAAGAGTTGAGTCAAATAGAAATGCGATACGTTTTGTGTATCCTGTAGATAGACTCAGACTGCTTATACTGGCAGTGTCAGCTAAAAAGAAACCATAATTGGAAGTCAAGTAAATGAAAATTATTCTTTGCTTACTATTGTGAATGAGAAAGTATTTCATTCAGCTTTATTTGATAACCAGAAAGTATGTAAGAGGCTCCAGTTATACCTATCTCTAAGCAGAGAAAATTTTTTAAAAATGTTACAAAGCACTTACTTTCATAATATACTTCTTTAAAAGCAGTAATAAAGATTTTGATAACTGTCACACTAACAAGACTAATTAACCTAACCTCTTCAGACAAGTCACCTGACTCAGGTAACAGCCCATGTCGTGGTCTTTCCTGCTCCCAACATTAAACCATGGGCAATCCCCTCATCCACTATGATTTGCCTCCCTTTGGGCTTAGCCCACACCACTCTCTTGGGCTGCAAAGGCCTTCCTCCACTGACCACTGGCAGGCTCTTATTCTTAGCCCAAATAACATCTTGTCTGTGAACCTCTCTAGCCAATAAAGGGTCTCTTCCTCTTTGCACAACTGGTGCTCACATTGTTAGAATTTTATTGGTTATATTCCCTTTGCTTTCCCTAGATTTAATTCTTAGAAAACCATGTTCTAGCGAATTTTATACCCCTAAGACTTAGCACAGTGCCCAAAGATTGCAAGCAGATTAAATAAAATCTGAAACTATAAAATAACTGTAGGAGTGTATGTTTGGACATATGCTGTACCTATAGACAGACTCTAAATTAAACTGAGTTACTACTGCTAACCTGGATCTTCTTGACTATTTGTATCAGTGTCAGTAGCTGATGAAGCTTCTTGTACAGGACTCCTACTTTCCCCGCCATCCCATGATAAGAGCATCTTCTGTGGATCCAAAGTACTCCTGTTAATGAAGAATACATTCACTTTTTAAAAATCATATAAATGATCTTATATATAAATACCTACTCAAGTCACTACTTAAATTATGAATGATCCATCTAAATCCAGTCTTATATTCAAGCCCAAAATTGAGACGTAGCCCCAAAATGCTCTGCCTGCATAAAGCAAGGGTTCTTAACTAAGACCCATGGATAGGCTTAAGGGAATTCAAGAATCCTTCAAAAGTATACATAAAATTGTGCTTTTTTCTGGGGAAAAGGTTCTTAGTTTTCATCAGATTCTAAAAAAGATCCATCACACATAAAAGATTAAAAATCACTAACATATAGGATTCACCTCAAATAATAGATTGAAAAAATAAAATTTCTTTATGTAAAATTAAATGTTTCTTCAAAAGGAAACTCTAATATTTCATACTGAATAAACGAGTTACTTTAATCTGTTTACGGATGGAACATTTTTCCATGATGAATGAAGTTGATCCAAATTTATTACTTGTCCCTTCTTATGGGCAAAACCCAATCGGCAATACATTGAAACAGCATTCTGAAAGGAATACAAAGGAAATTAGCATTTAAAATAAGACACTGAAATATTTGTAGAGAAAAAATAGACTAACCATGACTCTCAAACATTTTCATCCCATAACTAGAAAAAACAATTTTCAGTAGGGCTGTTCCTCCCTTAAGGTCTTCACATATGTACGGGAAGGAATGCTCCCAACTCTCTGGCCTTGCCCTCCCTACCTCATTTCAAGATACCGATCAGGCCGCTTCCTGCCATACACAGAAGTGTGAGGGCTCTTGCAGTCCATGCAGTAGAATCCTGATTCAAGACCCCTTATCTTGCTCTTTCCTACCTTTGTAAGCACCCCTTTATTGTGCACTCCCTCAGACAGCTAACAAGAATCTCAATGCCTATTTCTCAGTAGTTTATCAAGATAAAAATCTGCTAGTAAAATCCATTCAGTATTCACACAAGCAAAAAAAGTATAAAATAACATACCTTAACCAGGGATAAGTCTATCTCAAGGACATTTGCAAGCTGGAAAATAAAATTAAAATTTATTTTTACATTCTCAGAATTATCAGCACATTACACAGTTGTAACAGACAAATGTAATCATAGTAAGCAAAATTCTAAATTATGAATAATTGGAAGACTGAATAAATTTTGAATTCAGAACCTTTTTCTTTCCCTATCTCTAAGACATTTGTAGTAGTACAAATCCAGATAGTGACTATAACAATTCAAGATTCCTTACTCTTTAATTTTTCTCATTTAAAAGAAAAAAATTCCTAAATAGATCAATATAGTCTAAAATACTTTACTAAAGAGTCATGTAAAAAGTTACTTAACCAAATGATAAATTAACTGAAAAAAATTTTATTACACATATGCAGGAATTTATTTAAGAATAGTGACATTTAAGTATATTAATGGTCTATGATCTCCCCAGATACAGATTTTAAAAACATTTTAACCACATCATTAAATAATTCTACGCACTTTACACAAACTTATTTTAAATCTTGAGATTATATTCTTTCATAACACGTTGTCCACTTACCTCTGCAACATTAGTGTACTCATCTATTGAAACAAATATTTTATAGAGCAGAGTTTCAAAATAATCACCTTGCACTCGATTCATTACAAAACCTTCAAGAGGAGGAACTAAAATAAACAAAATAGACTTTTCTCAGTGACATGATTTTATGAAACAAGAAACTATAAATATCCAAACAAAAAAAGAAACCTCTACCTTAGGGACTCAGTGCAGCTTTTGATTTATTTTATCCACTCCATAGCAAGTTTTCTAAAACTCCCCAAGTTAAGGCCATATACGACATTACCGACACAGAGAGGACTATGAAGGTAGAACACGAAATCCACAAAGAGTAACTGAATCCACGAAGGAACTCTCATTACTGAGGCAGAGGAAATGCTGGATGACATGGACTTGGCAGAGAAGGACAAGGGAACCGGGGCTGCTTCAGAATGGGAAAGGCTACAGAGGGTTTCTGATGTGTGGGGTTTTAATGGCAGCAGGAGTGACTGGGCCAAAGCAGAAAAGCAAAGGACTGCAAGATTGCTATGCCAGACAAAAACCAGGTGGATGGAAAGTACTGGCTTTCTCTCTGCCTTTCTCCCCCTCCCCATCACCCCCACTCCATCCAGAGAAGAGGGGAAATTCATCTGCATGATTGTCATGTTTACCAATTGTCACTGGTATAATCTGCTCTTTGGGGCTTTCTGTTCTGTATCCTCCTTGGCGGGCTCAGTGGCAAGACCTTCTTCAGCACAGCAGGCAGCCCAATCATCACTCCCCACCTGAATACTCATTCATACTCATCTCTATCTCTTTAGTCCAAATGCTCTAATCTGATTCACCAGAGTGCTCCGCCCAGCCAATAATAAAGAGGCACTATGCCTTCCTCTGCCATTCTCCCCAGTGTGTACACTTCCCTTGAAAATATCCTGGGAAGGAGAAATGCCTAGGCCACAGTAGCATTTGGGTATCTCTGTGTCCCCTGGCCTAATACCAGCTAACTGTACCCAAAAACCTAAATTATTTTTAAAGGTGAAAATTAAGCAAAATTCAAACAGTCAGCATCAAGACACTGAAAAAAACATGATGCGTATTTCAGGATAGGTTATTCACTTTACAGATCTGGCTCATGTTATTTTCTAATTTAGTGTTACCTATATTTCCAGTCATTCAGGTACTTTTAAGGATCAAGGTTTCTTTACAGAAATATTTTAGAAATCCCATATTTGACACCATTAATTCTTTTCCTATACTATCAGCTATATAAAATAGCAATAGCAAACATTTGTTGAACACTTACTAAGTGCTAAATTATTGCCAGGTGCTTTATATATCCAATTTCATTTAATCCTCTTAACCCCACAAGTTATACAGTAGCATTAATTACCCGTATTTTAGAGATAAAGAAACAAAGGCACTAAGAGGCTAGAAATTTTCCTAAGTCACAATTTATATCTGAGCAAAAAAAAACTGAGGCAACTCCACATGAAAAGATATGGAATAGTCTCTGAAGAATATTTAGTTTTAAGAAAAAGCATGAACTATAGTATACCATCTGTGTAAAAATTAAACTTAACAGTGGCTGTTGAGAGAAATCAGGCAGGTATGCACAGAAATGGGAGGTAGACATTTTTATGCCATTTTATAAATTCAGAATTTTGTATCATAATTATTGCCTACTCAAAAATATGTTAATAAAAATTTTTAAATTATGGAAAATGGTATAAAGTCTTCTAAAACAACTAAAAGTAGAACTACCATATGACCCAGTAATCCCATTTCTGGGTATATAATCAAAGGAACTGAATCGATGCACTGAAGAGATGTCCGCACTCCCATGTTCAATGCAGCATTATTTGCAATAGCCAACATAAGGAAACAACCTAAGTGTCCATCAATAAATGAATGGATAAAGAAAATGTGGTATGTGTACACAATGGAATACTATTCACCCATAAAAAAGGGAAAATCCTGTCATTTGCAACAACATGGAAGAACTCAGAGGAAGTTACGCTAAGTGAATAAGCCAGGCATAAAAAGACAAACACTATTTGGAATCTAATAAAGTTGAATTCATAGAAGTAGAGAGTAGAATGATGGTTACCAGAGTCTGGGGGATGGGGAAGGGGAAGGAATGGGGAATTGTTAATCAAAAGGTACAAAGTTTCAGATAGACAAGAGGAATAGGTTTTGAGATTTACTGCACACCAGGTGGCTATAATGAATAATAATGTATTATGTATTTTAAAATAACTAAGAGAGTAAATTCCCATTGTTTCACCATAAAAAATGATAGGTAAGTAAGGTGATGGCTATGTTAATTAGCTTGATTTAATCATGTCATATTGTATCCATATATCAAAATATCACACTGTATTTCATAAATGTATAGTTATGATTTGTTAATTAAAAAATACATATATATGTACATGTGCATGTGTATACATATATAAACAAACATCTTAGAATAACCAAGAAAGTTATTTTAAAAAACTCACGAGGAAAGCCTGGCCATAACTAGTATCTAATATTAAAAGTTATTCTAAGTCACTATAATCAAAACAATATAGTATCAGAAGAAAAGGGTATCCAATATAGAGGGGAATTTAATGTACGACAAAAGTTATGCTGCCATTCAGCAGTAATGAGTTATTAAAAAAACAATGCTAGCATTCATCCAAATGCTATTGGTTATCCAAAAAGAAAAAAATTAAGTTGAACCCTTATTTCACATCAAATATGAGAATAAGTTCCAAATGAACTACAAATGCAAATATATTTAACAAAAGTTTTCAAGAATTTTTAGACCATATATCCTAAAGGTATTCTATTCAAGCATAGCAGAAATCTAGAAGCTGTAAAGGGTGGACATAAAATATGCAATTAGAAAGTCTGATGAGTAATGAAATAAATATATTTAACAACAGAGCCTTTCATGATTATTTCCTTCAAAGTATTTCTCTCCTCCATATATATTTGTTCCACCACCCATAGGGCTTGTGTTTTTGTTGTTGCTGTTGTTGTTGAAATATATCTGAAATGCCTCCTTTGAAATCAACTTCAGGTATCATCTGTACTGAATTTGATGGCTTGCATGTTGTCACACTGCTTTTCTTTCATGAGTTTACTCCAATTTGGGGAATAGCCAGAGAGGTCACGCGGTGACAAGTAGGGTGAATTCAGTAATTATCATCCCATGGGTTTGTCTGTACCACCAAAAACTGCCAGTTACTAAGTGAAGCGCTGAAGAACAACACACCACTGTAATGAAGCAGCCATCCATTCAGACCTTCTCTGATGGCTTCTTTCAAATACCTCAGTGCTAATGTGAGTCAGTGTTCAAACTGTCAGTCAAAAGGGACTGAAATGAGCTAGTCAAAGATGAATCTTTTTAGGTGGATCTCAAATAAGTCAACATCATCAGATGTTGGATGAGAGTAGGGACTAGAGTAATGCTTTCATATTTTCCACCTATGACAGGAAACCACTACCACTTCTGTCTTCCAGATATCATTTCCTTGTCAAAACCTCTCTAATTTTAAAACTAGTATTTTATTTGTCATAGCAACAACTAAACAAACTGAATTAATATTTCATTTACTTTTCAGGTTATTTCCATTCCAAGCTTAAAATACAGTGCATATATTTACACAGTTCAAAATCCATTACTAAAGAATCACAAACAAATGCTAACTCAAATACAAGTCAGGACACAATAGAGCATGATAAACTGTCAAGATTCAACACTAATATGAGGTAGTAATTCTGTAATAAGCCCTATGACCACTCATTTGGTAATAGAAACAGCATTCCCAGGAATTTTTGACACTTTATATTTGATTACACAAACATTAAGTATCTAAATATGGTAAAAAGATATCATAAATAAAAATAGCAGCTAAAAGATATGCTACAAAACATACTTGTAACACATAACCTGAATATAATAAGTGCTTCTACAAACTGGTAGGAAATCTAACCTAAAGAAAAAAAGCATCTGTGTGGTATAAAGTTGACCACACACCACTACAGCGCAAAAAAAAATTGGAAATAATCTAAATAGCCAGCAATAGGAAATGGTATAATAAATTGATACATCCATAAGGTATAGAAGGAAATACACAGGCCACTTAATATTGGTTTAACTTGGAGAAGTGGGTAAAGGAGGAAGGGAAAATAAAGTAAGGACAAAAAAAGACTGTAGGTAACATGAAAAAATAAGACACAGGTATGTTAAGTGAAAATGGAGAATATACAATTCTATATTACTGAATATATGTATAAAACTGCTTTTCCCTGAACAAAGACTAAAAAGGGACATGAATTTATAAAAATATTGATTTGATTTGGGATTGTGAGAAATTTATCTTGGATTTCTATTATTTTTATATAGTGTATATATCAAAATAACATAAAAATGAAAATAAGGAATTTAAGTAAAACCATCACAATGTGTTACTATATAATGAAGAAGAAATGCTTTTCTTTGAAAAATCCTCTAAGATCCTAGGACAGATGACATGCAGCACTCAGCACCTAGCAGCCATTCAAAAAACATTAAAAAATATTAGCACAGACTTACCTGCTATACAACTGTCATCAGATATTGGTACATCCAGATAAATAAATCCTTTGTTATATAAACCTATAGAAGCAAAAGAACTTTGCTTTAGATGGAACACCGCACACAGCAATTTAAAAAAAAAAAATTTGATTCCTGGCTTTCTGTAAAGATTCTTACAACTGAACGCTATGTGAAGAAGGAAAAAGTAAAATACAAGAGAAAAAGAATTATATTAAAGTTTTTAAATCTTGGTTTCCTACATATAATCAGAACTACAAAATTTTTCTTACCATTGATTTGTATAAATTTCTAGCGTATGTGACTAATTATAGCCACAGTGGAAAGTAAAAGACTAAGGTCACATTTCAAACAATACCATGCCTTAGGGAATAATACTATTTGTACCTACTTGATAAGTAATGAAAGGTTTAAAACAAGTTTTTATGTTGACAAAAGACCATTTCTACTAACCACTTACTATGTACTACATTGTAATCTAGTGATCCAGAGAGTTGAGGGCCTGAATCGATGATCTTATCAATAGCGCATTTCTCAGGCAAAGTGCATATCTAAGAAAAGCAAAATATTTTCAATTAAGTTCTGTCCAAATTCACTAATTCATAAGTCTCCTGAAATTTATTCATGTTGAAACCAAGGATTACATGTCATTAGTTCAATGAACTACATATCTTTCTCATTTATCACTCTAGAATCCAAACAAAAATCTATGCACACAGCCATCAATTAAGGTGCCAAAATATGTTACCAACAGAACTTAGAGAAGAAAATTATTATAAGTACCAATATGTGCTGGTTAGCAATGAGTGTTCACTAATAAATACCAGTATTTATTCCTTGTCTTTGAATTGGGTTTGCTGATTCTGAATCTCTCAAATCAGAAATTTACTCAAACTCCACAAGAATGTTATCAGTGGCAGGAAGGGTCACTAGCTTATGATACAGTTTGAGAGCTCCGTTAGGAAGTTATTATACTGAAGTGAAATTTCTAAGCCTTCTACTCACTGGATTTACTATGCCCTCTGGAGAAAAATTAAATGCAGACTAAAAAAAGTCCATATACTCACTTACAATCCTTCAACCACACATAAATATGACCTGGTCTCTAGGCCCCCTCATCACCCCACCCCTTTCCTCTAAATCAATATCCCTTCCAAGATGTGGTCTGACCACTGGGAATATCAATTCCCTTGATCTTGACGCTATCACCCCCATCAAAAAACCTATCACTTCAGCACAGCAGTTTAGGGCAGTGATTAATAGCACAGCTTCCTTGGCAAACTGACTGGGTGAAAATCCTGGACCTTTACTACCACTATGACTTGAGCTGTTACTTAAATGTTCTGTGCTCACTTTCCTCATCTGTAAAATGGGGGTACAAATAATACATCTCTGGGGTTATTATGAAAATTAAATGAGACAATAGAGAAAGCATTTGCAGTAGTGCCTGGCCCACGTAGCACACAGCACGTGTTCAAAAGTGTTAGCCAAAATTATTGTTGTTGGTAGCTGTGGCATCATCCCACTTTACATGAAACTTCTATCTAATTAACACTCCCAGATAATTACATCTGAACCAATCAAGTCTCCCTCACCTTTAAAGAGTATCTTGGAAATTCACCAATATTCTAGACTACTAAGATCATTTTAAATTTTGCATTTAAGTTTAATTTTCTTTAGGAAAACTAAATAGTGTTATTTTTAAAAATAATTATAGAACTATAATTGAAAATTGTAAAATAGGTTAAAAAGAGTTCTATGTTTAACTTTTAAAGATCTCTACCTTGATGTCATCTTCTGTGATATATCCAGCCTGCACCACCCACCACGCCTCTATGGCAATTTCCACTGGCTTTACTGGTAGAAGATCACGGGCCGTTTTCCTTCTGAAAAATTTCTGCAATGGTACAAACATCTGAGAATTTGCAATCAACCTAAAATTACCACTTTCTTCTTATATCAATCATACAATAAGAGTGAAAATCTTAACTATTCTAGGTATATTGAATGAAAAAAGTCATACTTAAATTGTTTCAAAATAAATTATTTCAAAACACTAATCATTAAATCTAGATCTAAATCCAGAAACTCAAATGAAACCCAATAGGTAAAAAACACACTTGAAAATGTATACATATTTCACCCATTAAGTGAACCCTAGGATAAAAAAGGGCAAGTAAAAAAAACCAAAAGAGTAAAAATAGTTTTTAAAAATAAATGTTTTATGCCTTAAATATTTTCTAATTCAATAATCACTTGAGCGATAATATAGAGAATACAGAGGAGTTCTTTTCATATTGTCTCTATGTTAAGGACATTTCATTTGGTCAAACAAATATAATTTATTATTTCTACCACTTAAAAAAACTAATCAAACTGTGTGATAAGGAGACCAAAACAATGGGGGGAAAAAAGGGAAATGACTGACTTACTTTTGATGATCTACACTGATTCATAAGATCAATATACTGGTTTCTTCCTATGCCAAGAAGCCTTAGACCTGAAAGAAAGAGTCTTTCCTTTAAAACCTTTTAATATATCTTGAAATGTAAGTACACCCACAAGTGATTTTAGGAAAAACTCAATTCTCAGCTTGTGTTCATCTTTTGACAACTGATCAACATGATCTGCCCATATAAAATTAAAAGGAATTCTTCAAACAAAATATAAAAGCAAGCTAAACTTTGGGAGAGATGAATTCAAGCTGACACTTTCGATAAATCAGAATATTTTTAAAAAGCAGAAGTCCTCTCAGTTTTAGGAAATCAAAATGTACTTCTCAGCGAAAGCTTCTTACACAACAAAACTATGGTCATATTTCAAAATACACAATTAAAATAAGAATAAAACATCAGCAAATTGTGTTAGTAAAAACCATGTATCACACTGCAAAAATACTGTGCCCAAGTTTTCTTCCCTCATTTGGTATATTCACATCCAAGTGTCAAAAAGAACTTCATTCTCTAGAAATATATAGATTAGTCCTATTTATCTGATTCTACCACTCTAAAATATTCCTCTTTTAGATATTCAGGCTAAATCTTACATTTGACTTGTACCATCTGATAAAAATTCCTATTAATAATGTTGCTTGCTATTCCCATTTCAGGTTATTTCAGATTAAAAACACATATTACAATACTGACAGACAACAGTATTCATGTACAATTATACAATCTAAATATTACCTCCATCAGCAAAATTAAATACTTACAGTCAGCAGCAGTAAAATTGGGCAATGAATCGTAACTTTTCTCACTGTTCATAATGTCCTTTTAAAAAGAAAAAATTTAAAATTTAAAATGCAAAACATCCTTAGATTAAAAACATGTGTATAAATATATATTACTACAGCCAAACAGAACAACAATAATTATTACAGGAAGCAGTGAGATCATAGTTTGGCAACCTAAAGCATGCATGCCACATTGTAGCACTTACCACACGGTTCCAACCTAGTAATTGAAGAGCAGACTTTCAGTTTTGGGTTTCTTACAACACTCTCTATGAATCCCAGACAGTTGCCCTGTAACATCTGCCCTGTGGAAGCTTATGAGGAAGGCCTCTATTAGAGCTCGGGGTTCTAGCCTCTCCACACTTCATATCACACTTGGTCACAGACTTCTACCTTGAGAGAAGGCTAAATAATGAGCCACAGCTCCAGTAGTCTTTGCTCCTATGAATCCCAATTAGCAGCAGAGTCAAACTCTGTGGCAAGCTTTTTCCACCCAATCTGTTTCTCCAATAATCAACCAACTGTTTACTGGGGGGATAAGACCCATTTTCAACCCAGGAGCTATACCCAACGATATAAGAACAGAAACCAAAGGGAAGAAGCAAGCACATAGGTGCCCCTGAAAAGAAAGCTGATAAATGGGACAAAAACTCCATCTATTTATCCCCTAAAGGCCCAAACCTAGTGGACCACACGAGAAAAATAATCCAAGAGATGGCAGTAACTATTCTACTTACTGATAGCCGCCACCTTCATTGTGCTACCCAAGCTATCAGGCCTCAAGCTGTCTCTAGCATTTCCTCCAAAAGAGGGACTCGGGCAACATGGGGCTGTATAAGTGCCAATGGAGAAGGGGCATAAGGAGATAAGCAAAGGGAGCTCATGGTAAAGGACACTACATCATACAGGGAACTAACCTCACTGTTACTGTGGTTCCCAACTCCTTTAGTTCTAGGCTTCTCTCTGCTCTTCACATGGCTAGTAAGCCAAAAATAGGAACACTCAAACATAATTAAGGAGCAAATGAATACTAGATAAATGTTGCCAATCTTTTCATAAAGCTTGCTTACAAATAGTATATAACTAGAATTAAAGTTATTCAACACAAGCCTAAAAACCTTTGGAAAAAGGCTAACAACCTAAAGTTAATAATTACAGAAAGAGATTAACAACCAGGACTACTAATACATTTCTTTTTTCTGACATTTGTATTACATAATGTCAGGTCTATGTCATCATCTTTATACAGTTAGTGAATAGTTAAGTTTCTCTGAGCTTAATGTTCAATTCCATCACCTTCTTTTTAACGTTAATCATGTATTAAAAGCAATAAATTTTATACGGAGTCTGCCAACATAAATGACTGATCAATGCTACAACAGCACAAAGGATCAATATCATCTTCAGGAACACGGAATAGAAAGATACCTTTCCAATGTGAAAACATCAATAATGACAATTGCTTGTACAAATGTGGTTCAAACAGTTAACTTGTAACCAAAAGTCCATTTTATTCTATAAGCTCAGAATCATCTGCTAAGAGTATCTGACATGTAGTCCCATCCCATTCCCTATGGTTCACCCACACTGTAAACGCACCTCCATAATTGCAGTATAGTATGAAAATGGTGTTATCCTCAGGCCCTTCACCATGATATCTGATAAATGGTAAGGGTACAGCATGAGGTGATCTCGACTGTACTTTAGTAGTTCCTCATAATATTTGCGTTCATCTTTCTTGACATGTTTAACTGTGGGAAAGAGGGAAATTGTCCAGTTTTTTGTTTGTTTGTTTGTTTGTTTTCTTATGGCTACATGTTAACTATAAGTAGAAATACTTTACAAACAAATAGTACTTCAAAAGAAAATTTAGAAGACAACAAATAAAATATTCTAAGTTGAAACAAAGAAACAATTATACCACAAGAAACAGACTTCAGAGTATATAAGTAAAATGTATAGATAGCACAGATAAGTAGAGAATAATTCTTATCAAATGAGAAACAAACATGACCCCCACCCAAAAGGTATAAAACATAGGCTAGAATTCATCAAATTCCATACTATATCACTTTACAAGATAGCCAAGCTAAATGCTAGTTTTCAGTGAAGTCTATTTTTAAAAATTATTTGCTGGGTTTTTTGTTTTGTTTTTTAAATTAAAAAGCCCTCTGACTTTCATGAAAAATGTTTATGCAGAAAAGTTATCTCTGAAATATTATGCTTCAAATAAGAATAATACAGAGGGAAAGTCTTGCAGGGAAATAGAACAGACTAACCAAAATAATCTGACAAATAAAAAGCAAATATTTTTTAAAAAGGAAAAAAAAAACCATGAAACCAATAGTTTAAAAATTGTTCCAATTATTACAGAAAGAGTTTTTCATTAAAGTTATATTATTTGGAAAATTTACGGAGATAAAACAAAACTCAAAGCCAAAATTATTAAGAATGAATGTACTTTTTCTTTTCTGGCATATTTTCTCACTTTAGGCGAAAATAGAACATTTGAATTAAGATTAATATTTCATAAGTAAAATAATTCTATAAACAGAACTCTAAAAAATAATTGTTATCAAAATTAAAAAGAAAAATCTACTTACTAATACAAATTGTTGTTAGGTGGAATGGGTTAGTATAGAGTTTCTTAAAGTTTGTACATAGAATAATTTCAGTGCTATGAAGTATGTATTGAAAAAATAGGATTGATTTATGAAAATGATGAAGTGTCAGTCATTTCCACCCCAATGTAAAAATGTCTCTACTTACCTAAGTTATTTCTATATCGTAACTGATTGCGGATACTGTACAAGACAACCTGCTTTTCATATTCTCTCTGTGAATTTCCAAGACTCTAGAAGAAATTTCAAATAGATTTTAAATAGCTTCTAAACTGAACAATAGTACTTTTTTTCCCCTAAGATTTTAAAATCATGCCCTCTAATTTTATCCTGGCATCTCTAATTTCCGGAACTAAAGAATATTTTCTTATATTTTATTATACTAATTTTCCTGCTAGAGTATTAGAGCAAAAACTCAATGTGTTTCTTTTTCAGTCTGCCTTTCTAAAAGGACTTACTAAAATTATCCTAAGCATTTAATAACAAATAAAAGAGCACTATGAGAGCATAACTTCACTTAACAAAAACCAAGTTCTACTTTAAGGACAGATTTCTGTCTGATAATTATTTGCAGCTGAAGACTATGTTTATTAAAGATTAAGAATTCTGGAGTATGTACATTTTAATTGTACATAAGATTGCATCTTAAAAAGTCATCTCCTTATAGCTTCATTAGAAAACATTTGGACAATTTTACAATTCTGATACATTTTTTAATAAACAAAAAACTTTTTAGCTGTGCACTTAGTGTTTCAAGTTCAAAGTTGGGAGTTGCTCATGAAAGCAAAGAGTAAGTTTGCCTAATTATAGTCAACATATTCAATGTGAAACCATAAACTTAATTTAATATAAACTGCTATCCCCTCCTTGATTAGACTACTAGGTATGGTCTTTCTGGACACATTATAATAAGTGAAATTAGACATTTTAAGAGAGTCATGACAGAAAGATCAGAGGATTCAGTTCATCCTATTTCTTACTCATAGGTGTTTGAAAGCCAAAGTAAATGTCCATATTTCACTTAAGGCAATCCTCACAGGAGGATGAAACTCACATCTAAATAAACTGGCCCGATAACTGGACACACTGATGGGTAATACCCTAAGAAAAATGGGACACGATGCAAGAAAATTAAGCACAATTGACCCTTTAACAACACAGGTTTGAACTGCACAGGTCCACTTACACACAGACCTTTCTTTCACCTCTGCCACCCCTAAGACAAGTTCAACCACTCCTCTTCCTCAGCCCACTCAATGTGTAGATGACAAGAATGGAGAGCTTTATGATGATCCACTTCCACTTCATGAATAGTAAATATATTTCTTCTTCCTTATCATTTTCTTAATAATATTTTCCTTTCTCTAGCTTAATTTAAGCATATAGTATATAACATATATAACATACAAAATATGTGTTAATCAACTGTTTGTGTTGGTTTCCAGTCAATAGTAGGCTATTAGTTATGCTTTGGGGAAGTCAAAAGCTGAACGCAGATTCTCAACTACATGGGGCTCAGTGCCCCTAACTCCCATGTTGTTTAAGGGTCGACTGTTTCTTCCTCCATCTAGATTAGTCTATCACAGGTTAAACCAGAACTCACAATACTGCCAAAATGTATGTGCTTATATTATTTTCATCTGTTTTAACATTGCAAGTAGTTAAGAGTAAAGTTAATTGCAGAGAAACTACCCTACCACCCTCTTTGCAGCAAAGCCAGGGTCAGCATTGAAGATATAATATTTAGGGGATTCAAAATAGCAGGCTTTCTGTAAAACTTTTAAAAGTTTTCTCTAGCTCACTGCCAAATAAAAGTCTCTTTCTTAGGGAACACAAAATACACACACATGTACACACACACACAATTTTGCTAAAATCTAGGCAATTTCCAAACTTGAGGTTTTGCTCTTCTGTTTCAAAGTAAGCCTTTTAATTTACCCTAACTTACAACCATTTTCTCCCTTTCAAACTCCATTACTGTTATCTCCAGAATAGAAATAAGGGTCACATAAAATATAAGGATCCATTATGTGTAAGCTTTATTAGAGAATACACCACCTACCAAACATGTAAGCTATGCACTAGGCATTAAGTAATGACTGGCTGGTCCTGATCAATCAATACACGGGTGTGCACATAAGTATCTAAAAACCGCATTAAAAGTTGGCTTTACTCTTCACTAGCCAAGTATGTAAAATAAAATAGCTTTGTTCAGAGATTCTTGGGCTCTCCTCCCACTCCTACCTCAAATCTCCCACCATTCACATTTTAAAACACTGTTGCCACTACAGGAGGTGACTATAATTAAAAAAACGTTATTTTATTCTGAGACAATACTGCAGAAATACTAACCAGGTCTGACAAATGAAGTTGGGCTGCATATAAAAGGAACTATAACAGATGAAGGAGTGGCATGGAAGAAGGTACTAGCTATAAAGCACCCATTGTGCTGAAGATTATGCTAAAAGCACAAAGTTTCTAAAGCCTTTGCTCCTGCAAACCGCAATCCTAACATGTACACCCCAAAATGTATCCCTTTTGCCCCCCCCACAAAAAAAAATGACTTTTCTTGGATTATATAGAACCTCATCACAAGATTTCCCTTAAAATAAAAGGACTATGAATTGTTTTAAACAACGAATATAAGATACCGGTAAACTGTAGAAAATAATGAAATGATGGCCCTATCTACAACTTTTTAATGTATTTTTAAAAGTCTAACACATGATCCATATCACATAAAAATATTTCATCTATTCATATTAAATGAAATTGGCTTAAAATATATATTTTTAAAAATCTGAGTCACCTGCTCCCAGCTTTCAGAACTGGGCAATATGAGACAAATGAAACCCATCAAAACTTACTGGAAACTACATCAAAGTACTTAAAGTCTACGATGCCAAAAGACAAACTCTTTCCATACAAGGAATGTTTCCCACTTTTCTATTTTTAGTTGTCTGGCTAATTTTTTTCTATTTTCAGTAGTGACAGGGTCTTGCTTTTGCTCAGGCTGGTCTCAAACTCCTGACCTCAAGCAATACTCCTCCCTCAGCCTCCTAGAGTGCTAGGATTACAGGCGTGAGCCACCCTGCCTGGCCTATTTCCCGCTTTTGACTGAGCTTTAGCTGCCCAGGAAAAATCTCAGACTGATGCCATTGTTCATTCACTCCACAAATAATTACTAAAAGCCAACTATGTGACAGGTGCTCAGGGTACAAAAGTGAAACAAGTTATATAACCACAAAATGCACTATCGTGGGGTAAGCACCATAATGGGTGAGAAATCCAGTGCTATGGCAATACATCCAAGGGGCAACCACTGCAGATTTAGAAGGTCAGGGAAACCTCCTGAAGGAGTGAATATGAAACTGATTCAAAAAGCAGCTATAAGCAATATAAAAGAGACAGGTAGAGATAGGATTGAGTTTGCATTTTAGAAAACTCACCCCAGAGTAATGTGAAAAAGGGATGGGAAGGTCCTATTCTAAAAGCAAGAGACCAGGTAGAAAGCTGATGTAGTAATCTAAGATAAAGCTAGACCTAGGGAAACAGTGGTAAAACTAGAGAAAGTTTATGAAAGTAAACTTGCACAGATGGATTCTGCAACATCTACTAATGGCCAAGCTTATACTAAGCTAAAACAGCCATTATTTTGAATGAGCTTTAAAAAAAAATGATTATTTTTAAACAGTTGTGACTAAGTTTTAGAAATCCTTTTGCCAATACTAATTAAAATCAAATATTCATGTTGGATATAATCTAATCACTCATCTTTCTTCATTTATGCTACATTTATTTTGATAAAAGGAAGAGTAAAAATAGAAACAAAACATTGTTGGTTCTTCCAGTGGTCTTCAGACTTGCCACAAAACCCTGCAGTATAAGAGTGTCCATCAAAGCCCTTATTCAAACTTACAAGAGAAACTTATTCCTTTAAGTTTAGAGCTTTGTTCTCCCAGTTCAAGATAAATGCCACATGGGCAGCCACTGCCACCCAAGAATTCTAAGTTCCTTAAATTTATACTTCCACTCCCTTGCTTTCTGGTAACTTAAAATGAAAGCATTTTTGTTGTCACACGATGTGTCACCAGAACATTAAATTATTCATTTTCTAGAGCTGAGTCCCCAAGGGGTGGGGTTAAGTAAAACTACCATCATCCTTATACCATCACCACTACCCTCCCAAACTTTCCAAATATACCACTGCCCAGCACCAACAGAAAACAGAATTGCACTCTCAATCAGGTATAATGGAAGGCACCGAAGGTCAATCTAAGACCACAGAAACAGTGCCTTATATGTATCCCATATCACTACCTTGGTAAGATTTAATACCACCTGCTATGTTCTGTATTTTTTCATCTATTTGTTTACTGCCTATCTTTCCATAATGTAAATGTAAGCTCTATGAAGGCAGGGTCTTTGTCTTGTAGACTGCTGCAAATTACCTGCACCGAGAACAACACATAGCACCTAGCAGGTACTCAACAAACATCCACTAAATACCGAGTCAAACTGACACTCTAAAATTTGAGCATTAACTCTGAAAAACCTCATGTCACTCTCTTGTTGAAGCCTAACAATAAACCTATCTTGTCTACAGGATAAAGTCCAGCAAAACAAAGCACGCATTCCCCTTCAAAATCTGACCCTATTTTTCCAGCCTCATCTTTACTACCCACTCCCAAAACCCCATCTCCAAATACAACAAAATATATGCACCTCCGAACTCTGTTGATATTCAGTCCCTCGCTACTCTCGAGACATGTTCTTTCACTCATTCAAGCTTTTTTAAATGACTTTCCTTTCCCTAGAAAAATCTTTATTCCCCCTTATCTCTTACTCGTTCTCCAAGGCCCGATTTAAATGCCTCCTCTACACATCCTCCCAACTCTCCCTGGACAATTCCTTCCTCCCTGTGCTCCTACATATACTATAATGAAGGTACGTAGGAGCTGCTATCACCCTGTATCGTATTCATTTGTTTCGCGTTCCTTTCCCACCCTCCTGAAGTTCTGGGGGTTAAGAACTGTGTTTTAAATCTCTACTGCAGACGCCTGCTGGATGGAGACTGCGGGCAAAGGCGCCAGGCGAGTCCTGTGGACACCATTCCATCCCACTTAGCAATGGCCCCATCCTGGCCCTGTGGCCCCACAGCCACTCCCTCTTCACCCCTGGGCTGCAGGTCGGTTTTCCCGAAACCCAGGCAGGGGAAAGGGCAGGAGTCAGCCAAGAGCAGCCGGCCCTGGAACCGCGAGCAACGCGAGCAGGTGACTACGGGGCGGGGCGGGGCCGACCCAGTCGGGGGCCCTGTCCCAGGTTCTGGCCGTACCTGTCTCACGTTGGCCGGCAGCTTGCTCCAGGGGTAATTGTGCCTAATGTGGAACTCCACGTCTATGTTCATGATGCCGGGGCCAGGGCCGGCGGCGGTGGCCGCGACCGGGGCTGAAACGACGCCTCCCGCCCGCCCGCCCTCGGCCTGTCACCGGAGCCCGCGGGAGGCCCTGCGCCTCACACTGCGGAAGGCCCGGGCTGCCCCATGGCCAGGGCTCCCGACAGCTCAGCGCGGCCCGGGCCACGGGGCACAGCAGCAGCGGAGACCGTGGCCGGAGCGTCCGAGCAGCTCCAAGTTTCTTCCTAGTTTCGGCCCGCCGGAAATGGCTCTGGGCTTCCGTCACTTCCGCCTGCTGGCGCGCGGCCGAGGGGGCGGGGCGCCGAGCGGCCCTATGCCCCGCCCCGTATGCGCTGGGGGCGGGGCGGCGAGGTGGAGCCTGGGAATTCCCCGCAAGATCCCCAGCCCGTGGGCTCGGTCTTCGGCTTTCAGTCTCTGCGATTGAGATAATCGCTTGGGCTGCACTGCCGGGTTGGTGATGACCTGGTTTCCCCAAAATGCTAACCCGGGAGGCCCGAGAGCAGCGGGTACGGGCGCTACGGTGGGTGTCTGAGAAGAGCGACCTGGCAGGGGCCCTGGCTGGGTTCAGTGCGTGGAAGAGCAGCGAGCCCACCCGGGTCCTCCGCGCGCCCTCGGCACCGGGCCAGGCTCGTGAGGGAGCGAGGTCTGTAAGTCAGAGCTTCCCCCGGTTGGGTGGGACGCGCGGACGGCGGTGGAGCAGAGGTCCGATAAGCCTTCATCCCTTCCGAGCATCCCTGCCACGCTGCAGCTCGTGGAAGGGAGTCGGCGGGCTCCGCTTCGAAGATACAAATTCTGAAAAGGCAAGGACTGAGGGAGCTGAAATTTTAAACAGCTGGTGCTGACGGGTCGGAGCGGCCCAAAGGCGACCTGGGAGGCAGAGAAGGCCGCTCGCCAGCCTGTGGCCCGCAGCCTCCGGGTTTCTGCTTTCTCCTGCTCCGCGCGGATCCTCCAGAGTCACTTTGTAAAGCAGAGATCCACCGTATCTTAATTTCAGCTCTAGTGAGATCTTTAGGAACAATTTCTTCCAGAATTTGTTACATTGCCTAGGCAAACCCATGACCATTATTACTGGCAGCTACTAAAGAAAAGTTCAGTATTTTCGTAACTATTTTTCACTTTTAAATAATGTTTTATTATATACCGAGAGATACATACTTAGAACTTTTTGTAAGCTGCCTATCCCACACCTCAACAGTTGGCAGGCTGATGCATAGCATAAACACCATTATGTCTGATAAACTGAAACAAATGTGGTGGGTACACACTGCCCTTGCACAGGTGTTTTGGTTTTATGTTATCCAAAATAGCCCATAACTAAGTGCTTTGAATCCTGTGTTTACAGACCTTCATCAGCATAGCTAAAGTTAACTGAACTCTAACAAAGAGACATTTATTCAACAAATATTGATTACCTGCCCCCATGTGTTAAGCCCTTGACTTGCAATAGATTTTTATTCCTCACAACACTGTAAAAGGGTACCACTGTTACTATCCCAGTTTAATAGAGGAGGAAACAGGCTTGGAAGGGCCACGTGACTTGCTCACAACATCACACATGCAGTAGTGACAGAGCCAAACTGGAGCCTCAAGGCTGTACTCACTTTAGAGCCATCCTTTTGAGTCCCCAACTCAGGCTCTCACTGTTGTCTCCTGTTCCAATTTGGAAAAATGTTCATTCAAAGTCAACAACATAAATCTCCTCTAAAATAATATTTACAATTCTAGGTGTGGGAGAATTCATATTCTTCCAAAGTCTAACTTAGATTTAAGGCGATATAAGTAACAATAAAAATTAAAGTCAGCTTAGTTTAAAAATCCTCATAAACCGTTATTTTACCTAATTATAGGAGTTAAACAGGTGAACGCCTGATAAACTCACCTTTTTTGTTTATCAATAAATATTGAGTATAGCATGGACACATCAAAAACTATGAAAGGAGTGGAGGTGAACCTATGCCTGCTAAATGAATAAGGCACAAATCTTTGAAAATTTGACCCTGGTGAATAGAAATGATTCTAACTCAGCCAGTACCTGAGTAAAGCGGACATGTGAAGGAAGAAAGGGTAATGGGTCAAAGCAATGTGAATGGGAAGAGTCGAAATAACAAACCCTTCAGGGTAGGAACTGGGGACAGAGTTTGGCTTATGAAATACAGTGTTCATTAAGGTATTGATCTGCCTCAAGGTAACCAGTCTTTGAGAGGTTGGAAGCCAAGCAGTTCAGAGACCCTAAATTAAACCACAGGATTCAATGGTTGGGAAGTTCAGGAACAGGACTGTTTCCCCAAGCACCAGAAAACTGAAACCAGCAGCTCCTTGGGCACCGTGTGTAGCAGTCATTATAGTACCTCAACCTTTTGGGTAAACAATAATGTCCATCCTTTTAGGTCCCTGACTCAGACTCCCGCTAATTTCTGCTTCACTAGACCTTTGCTTTTCAAACTCCAGTGAGGTCAGAAACTGCAGGTAAGATTAAGGAGAATTATGCAACTAGCTTAGGCAATCTGCCCATCAGAAAGACTACAGAACTATTTCATTGCCAAAATTCCAATAGAAATAATGAGCAGAAGTAACCTGAAAGTATGGAGCTGTCTGGTGACCCCAGTCATAGACCCAGAATGACACATCCTGTGGTAGGAAGAATAATGGCCCCCAAAGATGTCCATGTCCTAATCCCTATAACCTGAGAATTTGTTACCCTACATGGCAAAAGAGACTTTGCAGATGTGATTAAGTTAAGGATGTTGAGATGGGGAGATTATCCTGGATTATCCAAGTGGGATCAAAGTAATCACAAGGTCCTTACAAGAGGGAGGCAGAAGGCCGGGTGCAGTAGCTCACGCCTATAATCCTAGCACTTTGGGAGGCCGAGGCAGGAGGATCACTCAAGGCCAGGAGTTCAAGACCCAGCCTGGGAAACATAGTAAGACCCTGTCTCTAAGAAAAAAAAAAATTAGCCAGGTGTGGTGATGCGCACCTGTAGTGCCAGCTACTCAGCAGGCTGAGGCAGGAGGATCACTTGAGCCCAGGAGTTCGAGGCTGCAGTGAGCTGTGATGGCACCACTGCACTCCAGCCTGGGTGACAGGGCAAGACTCTGTCTCAAAAATTAAAAGAGGGAGGCAGGAGAGTCAGAGTTAGAGAAGGGGATATGACAACAGAAGGAGAGGTCGGAGTGATGCAGGGCCACAAGCCAAGGAATGTGGGCAGCTTCTAGGGGCTGGAAGAGGAAACTGATTCTCTCCTACTACCTCCAAAAGGAGCACAGCCTGCGGAGACATTTTGGACTTCTGATCTTAAATGTAAAAGAATAAATTTGTGTTGTTTTAAGTCACTAGGTTTGTGGTGATTTGTTACAGCAGCAATAGAAAATTAATATATTCTCCCAACAATAAGATATTCCAACACCCAAATTGCTGATGCATCAAATTTCATAATTAAAGTCAAAATTCAAATGTAAATACCTTTAGGAGGAACAATCCCTTTTTCACACCATTGTTTTTTAGTATACATGAGCTATCATATCCTTTTTTGAAAGTAAGTGTGAAAGAGAAAGATCTCAAGGATGAAATGAGGCTGGGAAAGCACCTGTAGGAGAGGAAATGGTATCGAGAAGAAAGTGAGGAGAGGCAGTTGCTGTAAACATTTTCTGTTGGTGGGACTGAAAACTAGTGCAACCTCTATGGAAAATGGTATGGAGATTCCTCAAAGAACTAAAAGTAGACCTACCGTTCGATCCAGCAATCCTGCTACTGGGTATTTACCCAAAGGAAAATGAGTCATTTTATCAAAAAGACACCTGTACTAGAATGTTTGTTGCAGCACAATTCACAATCAAAGATGTGGAATCAACCCAAGTGCCCATCAATTCATGAGTGGGATAATAAAATGTCATATATGTATACCATGGAGTACCACTCACCCATAAAAAATGAATTAATACCTTTTACAACAATCGGGATGGAACTGGAGACCATTCTCCTATGTGAAATATCTAAAGAATGGAAAAACAAAGACCATATTAGTCACCGATAAATTGGAACTACCCAGTCGGCACTCGTGCACAGATGGAAGTAAAACTCAACAGAAATCTTGCGGGTAGGGGTAGGGGGAGGAGGAGATGGCTGAAATCATACCTAATGGGTACAATGTCCACTATCTAGGCGATGGGCACTTTTATAACTTTGACGCAAGCAGTATAAAAGCAACCCATGTAACCAAAACATTTGTACCCCCATAATATTCTGGAAAAAAAAAAAAAAAAGAACAACACTGTGGTCTGATGTGGAAATGAACGTTCCAATGTCAAGCCACACCACCTCAACTCAATCGCTGAACAATTGCAATAGGGAAGATGACCACCAGGGGCCGATCTCACACAACATTTCTATATTTAAAACCTGCAAATCCTTCTCTTCCTCCTTTCTGACTATTGACTTTTATCCAAAACCTTAAGATCCTCAAACTCGTTCTCTAATTTGTGTCCAGTATCTAATAGCACTTGTTGGACTTAGGCGCGCCCACTGGGCAGTGGTGCAGTTGAGGTTTGTACAATCTCAAGGTCACCATTTGTGCCTCTTGGCAACACAGGTACACAGGATAAGTTGGTCAGCTACAAAGCTTGATTTATCCTTAATTGAAAATATTTGTACAGTACTTATGATAAGGAGTAAAATCACATTTTGAGTGAATGGAGAAGTATTCCACATTGGTACTCAATTTTATTTTTTAAAAGAGGTTGGACTAGCAGCTGGAAAAATAGGTAAAAGGAATGAGGCAATGAAAGCAAATGGAAGTTAAAAGACATCTGGAGAGTTTTAATATTTTTCATTCTTGCATCAAATTAGTTAATTTTAGTATGCAAGTAATCTTAAGGAGATAAGATATAGAATAACAAATTTTAATGCCAGTTTTTTTTTTAATGGGGGGTGATCCTAGGAGTATAAGAATCACCTGAAAAGTTGTTTAAACTACCAATGTCCAGGCCTCACACCAGATCACTATTTCAGAGCCCCTGGGTTTGGAGCCCAGGTGTTGCATATTTTTAAAGTATCCCCAGGTAATTCTAATGTGCAGCAAAGATTGACAACCACTTGTGAGAACTATTTGGGCCTCAGGTACTCAATAAGCATTTGCTAAAATGAATTTGTAAAATGAGGAGATTGAACACAGATAACTTCTAATGTCCAAATCTAATTCTATAACTCAATAATTCCATGACCAAATATAATAATTTTTGCATATGCAAAACAATTTCCCAATCTAGGCCTTTCAGTGTGAGAAATAAGCAGCCATCTATTCAACAATCATGTAAACCAGGGACATAATTTCTCAAATCCTTGATAACAATCAGGAGAGCCATGAGACAAAGAATTACACACTATTGGACTAATATGGAAATTATGAGTTTGTGTTACACATATGGCACTGATCCACCTTGGATCTTTTTTAGCTTATTTGGGGTTATTGTCACCGTGGCTTAGAGCTTGGCTGAAATGAAATATATTTTGTTCTTTCTACATTATGTCATCCACACTTTACACCTTTAGCAACACGTAATCTCCTAACTGTCTAACAAGAAATACAAGTTTGTCTACTAGCGTAAACTGTGATCAGGGATTAAGTTCAAGTATAGTAGGACTGTTTCATGACCTCTATAAATGAGATATGAGTGAGAGATAGGATACTTTCTTGGCTACAGCTACAACTGATCCTGGGAAAATGTAGATCATTTATTTCTTGGCCAGATCCATGTAAACATTTGTGCTCTCTCTTTACAGAAATGAGGAATTCTCTTTCTTTTAGATTTAGTTAAACGTCATTAATGGTCACAGCTTTTTAAAAATTATATAGCCTAATGCATAGTATTTTTTCTTCTTTTTTTCCTTTTTTTTTTTTTTAAGGATCTAGAAAGCCAACTGAATTGTGTACCTGGTAAACATAGGCCCAGGGAAGCAACAGTTAGGAAAAAATTAATCAAGAAGCCAGAGACATGTATTCACCTTGAGAAAATAAGAATTATTACAAAGGAAGGCAAAGAGAAAATCAGGGTTCAGCTTTTGAAATACAAAATAGAATTTCTGAGTCTGAACAAGACAGTGTTCTTCAAAGCCAGGATTTATTGAAAACGGTTTTCTAAATTCTTTTAGCTACCATTGGCAAATCTCAGGAAGAAACAGGAAGAAGATGAAATTTTCAAAAGGGAGCATTTTCTGATATTAATAGAAACCATTGCCACAGTGAGATGACTGTATTTAAACAGAAAGAGGATGAATTAAGAGTATTTCAACTGGTATTAATAGATTTAAGCTCTATATACTCCCCACCCTCGACACTGCCCAGTGGGGTGAGAGTGTGAGAATGATGAGGTCCACCGTAGGGAAAAAGCAGCTGCATTTTCTTTGTGTATGTGAATAGTGATGTATGAACATTCTCAACCCAAAACAACTGCCAGCTTTAATCTGAACTAAGACCTATTTTCTGCACACGGGAGATAAGGAGCAAGACTGAACGGGAGTGATAATCTCTCGCTATCTGCCTACTAAGAGCATCAGTACCCACACGTTGGGATCCCTGAGTAGCAAACAGAAGGACCTGTCAAGGGTGGGGGGTAGGGGGTGGGGAGAAGGCAGGTTGTCACAGACTGCTCAGAATGAGGAATAACTAAGAGGACCAAAACTGATTCACCAAAGAGCCTGTATCTGACAGGAACTATGAATCTTTTAAAGCATAAAAATGGCCACCGGATTCTAGGGAAATGAGCTGGTTCAGTTTATAAGTAAGCCACAGAGTTAAACATTCATCTTATATTGCATTGAAAACCAGTAGCTGGTACAAGCTGGTACCATGTATTTATTTCTGATAGGAGAAGCTAGACACACCTGCTATTAAATAATGACATGATACTGTGAGAAAATAAGAAAACATACCAGAGCTGCTTAGTCACATCGTTCCATCATGCTGGTAATTATTAATGAGCTCTTCACTAAGATACTTTAGAATCTTCTAAACCAGCAGTTCTCAACGGGGGGGGGGCAGTTTTGTCCCCAGGGGACATTTGACTATGTCTGGAGACATTTTTGGTTTTTCCAACTGGAGCCGGTGATACTGGCATCCAGTGGGTAGAGGCTAGGGATGCTGTGCCACAATGCATAGGACAGTTCCACACAGTAAAGAATTATCTGGCTCAAAATGTCTATAGTGCTAAGGATGAGAACTCTGCTGTAGACTCCAAACCACTTGGCATGAAAATGAGTACTCTAAAAGTATTCACCCCATACTTCTAACCCCTAATCCCAGATCAGTTCTGAAGATATTAGGTGCAATCATTGTACGGGAATCTATGTCTAACCTGACCATGTGGTTGTAAGACAGAGGATTGTGGCTTGAATTCACATCCTCATTTGACTATTTACTGAGTGATCTCAGGTTGTTTTATCACTTTGTGCCTCAATTCCCTCATCTGTAAAACGGGGATAGTCATAGTAACTATTTCATAAGGTTGATGTGATGTTGAAATAAACAAACTCATGTAAAGTGCTTAGAACAGAATCTGGCCCATGGCAATAAAAAGTACAAATGTTTGTTATCATTATTGTCATTATCATTATTACTATTACTTGGCACAAAAAGAAATTTAAAGATTTGCATTTATCTAGACTAGTTTCCAAAACCTCAGTCATTTGAATAATAATAAAATTTGAGTATCATCTAAACTATCATTTACTCAAGACTCTTTTTTAAATTGTGGCACTTCATATATATCTTCTGTGTCATTCATGGGTTTGATATCTTAATTGTATTTTCCTGATACACACAAAATAATGCAATGCTATCAAAGTAAAGTTTTTTGTGGCTTCCATCAGAAATCATCTCATGTGTTCCATTGGTAAACATGCAGCAATTATTGGAAACCACTGGTGTATAGAGCCTCAGATTTGAAAAGGAACTTATTATAGATATCCAACCCTTTTCTAATGGACTTTTGCCATTCATTTTTTTTAAGAGGGGGTATGTGAGGAGGGTTCAGCTTCCTTGTTCTTTTGTTTGTTTGTTTCTTTTGTTGAGACACAGTCTCACTCTGTTGCCCTGAGTAGAGTGCAGTGGCATCATTGTAGTTCACTGCAACCTCCAAACCCTGGGTTCAAGAGATCCTCCTGCCTCAACTTCCCAAGTAGCTGGGACCACAGGTGCACACCACAATGCCTGGCTGATTTTTTTCTTTTTGGTATAGACAGGGGTCTCACGTTTGCTCAGGCTGGTTTCGAACTCCTGAGCTCAAGCAATCCTCCTGCCTTGGCTTCCCAGAGTGCTATGATTACAGGTGTGAGCCACGGTGCCCAGCCCCTGTACATTTGCTTGTGTTGTTTCGTCTTCTCTTACCAACTCCACTTTGCCTGACTGTATCTGATTTTTCTTTATAAACCCTATTCCAGGGTCACCTCCTTCTGGAAGCCTTTCCTGATTTCATCTCCCCCACCCCTCAACTCCTTCACCTTAGGTTAGGTATCCCATAGTACCCGGGGATAATATTACAGACATTTAAAAAACAATATTGTCTTAGCCCCAGTTCTCTAGAAAACAGATAACTAAAGCTTACATACTAATACATTAACATGTACAATCCCAGGGCAGGAAAATTTCAGGGAAACAATATGAGACAGGAAAGAACAAAAAGCAAATACAGGTCAAGCAAATATTATGTTACTAAGGGGGCCATAGCTTCTCAAGAAAAGTTGGCAGCTTAGTCCTACGTGACACCTCTCAAGAGGCAGTATGAAACTACTGCACCTCAAAACAGTGGGGGAAGGAGGGGTGAGGCATCTATCTGTTGGCACCTTCCTGTCTTCAGCCTCCCAGGGGTCAAGATTTGAGCCACGGTATAGTAACTCCTCCATACCAGAATGACTATCCTGGTGTGCACAGGCCTAACAGTAAGTTTGCCGACATTATAGCTCCTTCCACATTGTATGAAATGATGCTCACACATCTTTTTCAACAATGACACCATAAATGATATAAATAATGTCTGTATCACTTAAATCTTTAGCATCTGCATAGTGCCTACATAGTAGGGAAGGTGGCAGGTGAATTTGGTTTAGTTCAATAGACATTTACAGGACACCTAGAAGTTATCAAGTGAAAATGAAATGCAGAAGTGAGTAACAATAACCTTGAAATACCAAACCTGTCTTTCAACTCAGCAGTGCAACTGTAAGGAACCTTGCCAACCCCGGGCACACTGACTCTGGGCCCTCACCTCCATTCCAGCCACCTTCTGGCTGCTCAGGCACCTGGATTAGGTACCACAGGACAACCGCACCTTAGGAGGTTGTTCTAGACAAGATTTCACCAAGTTAAAATTCAGCCGTATGTTTGATATTGATAACCAGGTACCCGGGGTTTTAATATTGTTGATATTGAGCAGGATTCACATGTCTATACAATGCGGTTGTTTTTTGTACAAGAAAGTTTTTGCATATCTTTTCAGCCAAATAAAAATCCAAATAAAACCAAATAAAAATAAAAGATCCTTTTTATGGTCTTTTTTGTACTAATTAATTTTAAACAAACCTTGCCCCAGTGGGACTCTCCTGAACCCCAGAATTCCCCTGATGACCTGAATCAACAATAAATGAATATCTTTTTATAGAAAAGGAGTCCCTGAGTTTCATCCATGTTGTCTCAAATAGTAAGATCTCCTTTTTTAAGGCTTAATAATACTCCTCTGTGTGTGTGTGTGTGTGTGTGTGTGTGTGTGTGTGTGTACACCAAAATTTCTCAATGCATTCAAACATCGACGAGCACTTAGATTGTTTCCCTATCTTGGCTGTTGTGAATAATGCTGCAATGAACGTGGTAGCACAGATGTCCCTAAGTGAAATAAGCCATACACAGAAATAAAAACACTAAATGATCTCACTTATATGCGGAATCTAAAAAAACAAAAGTCAAATACATAGAAACAGAGAGTAGGTTACCAGAAGTGAGGAGAATGGGGAGATATAAGTCAAAGGGTACCAAGTTTCAGTTATGCAGGATGAATAAGTCTAGAGAGCTAATGTACATGAGCACCACAGTTAATAACGTTTTAGTGTATACTGGAAATTTGCTAAGAGAGTAGATTTTAGGTGCTCTTACCACACACACACACACACACACAAGTAACTCTGAGGTCACCATATGTTAATTTGCTTGACTGTAGTAATCATTTCACTGTGTATATCAAAACATCATGTTGTGTACCTTAACTATTCACAATTATAAAAAAAACTTTTTAAAAAAGAAAGAAGAAGAGTCCCCATTCATATGGGGATTTTTATATTTGCTAGGGAGAAAAATTGCCTTTTCAATTTTTTATCAATGTTCATTTTGTACATCAACTTAGCACATACTTACTTTTTGTCTCTGTCTGTGTTTGTTTTCTCACCTATCTACTAAACACCTACACAGTACACAGCGCCCAGCCAGACATCTTTGCTCACTGATGATTTAAGAGGCTTCATGTTTTTTAGCCACTTAACATGAGCCCCAAACGTAAGATGGAAAATCTTTAACTTGCTCCTCTCAGGGGACTGACAAGCATAAGAGTGTGACTGAAAAAGGGGATTTAAAAACAATCAATTCTGGGAAATAAAATAAGTCACTGGATCTAAATGAATTAAAATTCCAGTAATGCTTGATGCCATTTGTTATTTTAAGAATTGTCCCTAAAAGTAGTCTTGACTGCCAGGAAAGGTTGGGAAGCCTTAGTTATTTGCTAAAAAGTGATGCGTGAACTTCATCACTTCACCCTTAGGCAACTTCCCTTCCTAAGGGCATATTAGTCAGCAGGTAATTCATTAATTAGCTTCCTATTCTATTAATTGTCTATCTGTTATCACTATGTGTGACTTACACTCCAATTTTCTACAGGCTTTATTTAAAGATAGTTGGGGAATATCTAGGAGATCTGAAGCAGGCTGAAAAAAGATTTTTATGGGACTGTATTACTTGGTCTTTCCCTTTTGCCACGTGTAGGTAATCAAACCTTAGCCAGACAGACTCCTAAGTGCAGCCCACACATGCAGTCGTCCTTGGCAGAGCAAATGGCCTCACCACAAATAACTCAACATCGATGTTCATTATAGAAAGTTGAGATCTTGGAGTCAGCCAGAAACATAGAGCCAAAATGTGGGGAAGTTCAAAAGTAGAGGAAGTCTTATCTTAGTATCTTAGGCCTCTTGATTGTAGCATACCCTCGGAAAGGAAAATGTAATTTATAACATAGAACAGGCTTTAAGATGCCGTAAAAATAATAGGAATCTGAAATAGGGATCGTGTGTCCTGCTACTGACATTGCTTTGCCTGTAATCATGGAAAGTCAGAAATAAAAATATTCTTTTGCACATTCATGCAAGCAATGCCAACCTTAGGCAAAATTTTACAATGAAAAGAAATTTTTGCATTGATGTTAATACATTTTAATAAGAAAGAGCTGGATAAATGCGCCTAGTTGGGATCACAGAATCAGAACAGTCTTAAGGAGCTATCTGGTCTACTCCCTCACTTTAGAGTTGTGAAAATGGAAGCCCACAAAGAGGAAGGGACTTGCTCACAGACACCCAGCTAACTATACAGAAGCACAGTCACATGGTGAGGTGGCCAGGGAGGCCTGGAGGTCCCTGGGGTGACCTCAGAGCAGCCACATCCCAATCAGGCCGACTCTGATTCTAATCAAATCACTTTGCACAAATTAAATTAAATCCATCAATTCTTTAAATTAATTAAACAAGAATTTATTTATATTAATTAATTAAGAATAAAATTATCTGAGAAAAGATTGCTTCTGTTCATGTGATACATATGTTCCTGAAAACCTATGAGGCTAATTTTTAAAAATAAAATATGTTTTGGACACTTTACTGGCTTCAAATTACTCTCTGGAGTATTCAACGTAGTTGACTACTTGCTTTCTTGAACCACTCTTATCTTGCCTTTCTAGATACCACATTCTTCTAATTTTCCCCTGCTCTTAACTCACTACTCCTTCTCTGCCTGCACTTCCCTCATCCAACAGGCAAGTGTTGACACACACCTGAGGCTGCTCCAAACTGCCCTTCCCCTGTTCTCCTCCCCTCCCCTCCCCTCTTCTCTCCTCTCCTCTCTTCTCTTCTCTCCTCTCCTCTCCTCTGTTCTTCTCTTCTCTCTGCTCACATTTCCCAGCAGTAATCTCAACCTGGCTCATGACTCATATATGTGCTGATGCCTCCCAAATGCCTCTCTGACCCAGGCATCATCCATACCCAACTGCCAGTTTGACATCTCCACCTGAGTGTGTCTAATCAAAGTCTCAAACTTATCGTGATCAAAGCCAAAATCTTTATCCCACTGCTCCACAATCTCTTCCTTCCACCAAGTCTTCCTCACTTCAATTAATGGCACCACCTCTGCCACCCAAATGCTTGGGTTCAAAATCTGGAGAGATGTCCTTGATTTTCTTTTGCTCTGTGTCTCCACATCCAACCCATCAGCAAGTCCTCTTGGTTCCACTTCCGACTCCGCCCCATCTCTAAGCCCCGCCTCTTCAGTCCACACCACTGTCATCTCTCCCCTGGTCTACTGCGAACACCTTTTCACCTGTCTCTTCCACTCTGCCCCACTGAAACCCATCACCTATATCCAGCTGGGGCAGTCTTTCCAACACTAACTCAGATCAGATCGTGCCACTCTCCCATCTAAAATGCTTTGATAATTTCATCATTCTCTACAAATAAACTCCAACCCCTCACCATAGCCTACCTATGAGTCCTACCTTGATCTTTTCTATACCACTCTCCCCGCATCTCCAGCCACACTGACATCTTTTCTGCTCATCATTCTGCCTCGGGACCTCTTTTCCTCTGCCTGAAATTGTTCTCCTAATTCTTCAAATGACTGCGCCATTCTCATTCTCCAGGTCTTGGCTCCCCTCACGCACAAACAGGCCTCTCCTCCCTGCCTCGACTACAGTTGGCCTCCCCAACTGCTTGCCCTCATATCACCCTATTTATATCTGCCACAGCATTGCACTTCTTGCAATCTATAATTATGCTGTTTGCATCTTTGTGTACCTCTCTCTGTTTCCTCCTGCAGAATAGAACCCCACAAGGGCCTGGACTGGCTTTTGTCACCACCAAATCCCCAGTGCCTAGCAGAGCTCCTGCTACTAGACTCTGAATATACTATCTATTTAATCCACCCAACAGTGATTAGAATGTGCTAGTGAATCTCTTAAAAGAATGCAAATGGAAAAGAATTTTAGAATCACAGCATCACTCTCTCACAAACACACACTCATTCATATTTGAGTGTGTAGGTGACAATTTCAGTCTTCCTGCCCTGCACTAGTGAGAAAAATCTGCTCATGGTCACACACCTGCATGCACACACACGCATGTGTGTGTTTTCCAGCCATGCTATTCATTTATTTATGGAATATTTGCATGAATCAAATTCCTGCTCAAGAAATTTGTGTATCCCTTGGAGTTTGTCATAACAAAATCTGGCCTATGACAGATGGCTTTTTAAAGAATTCAGTTACTCATTCAACAAAGACATCTTGTACGTCTGCTGCCATTATTCCATGTGACAAGTGCCATAAAAGCCTCTGGACAGAGAAAAGGGAGGAGGATGCAGTCACTGTCCTTGGAGAGTCCTAGCCTCAGTGAACTTGTGTAAACGGGGAACAATAAAGACAACACAGTGTCAGGACTGACACGGAGGGTGGCAGCCTTCACTCCTCAATGCTAGATATTCAGAGGTGATTTTATTTTGTCCTGGTTGTGTTTTATCACTTTTTCTGATGAATTTTCTGATTTCTTTAAAGGCCTCTTTCTTCTCACAACCTCCAAATATGCTTTCCAAGACCCCATCCTCAGCCTCCTATTCTCTGTCTACATGCTCCACCTCGGCACATCTGCCCCTCCAAGACTCTAACATCCCCTGTGTGATGCCCCCAATCTGGTTCTTATCGCTAACTTCTCAGCCAACTCCTGCCCTTCTCCCCCACCTGCCCTCAGAACTCTTCCCTCTGGGTCCTTCCGGCGCCTCAGCTTCATGCTTCCCTCCTGGAGCAGCTCCTTCCCTGATTTCCCCGTTGCTGAAGATGCCAGCACAAAACCCCAGTTGCTCCAGGTTGAAACCGTGGGTTCCCTTAGACAGCTCTCTCTCAGCCGGCAGCCAAGTCCAGTGTTCTCACTGAGATCAACCTTCAAGCTCCTCCACTCTGCTTCTCCCCTGAACACACACACCCCTGGTCACCCCCAGTCCTCCCCCAGTGGCATTTGCCACTTCCAGTGGTCTCTTCGTCATGCCCTCCACCAGACCACTTTCAAGTTCTTGCCACTCCGCATATCCCAGAGTAAAGCCTGAGACCCCCTAAAGCCTTCCCCATCCCTTTTGACCACCACATCTTCTTTCCCAATGTCTATAATAGCCATATAATAGCCATTTGGTACTTTAGTTATATCATGGCTTCCAATTGCACTTTTTAATGTCTTATTCTTTACAAATAAATTTTAAGTTCTTGAAGGGAAAGCATTTTGTTTCTTATCTCCCCTTCTTCAGCCTCATGGCACAGAAGCTATAACACCCCACACTTAGCAATCAATACAGGTGTGTTAAGGAATGAGTGCTGGGTTCTGAAATTCTGCAGTGTAGTCCAAAAGTGGTGGTTCCTCTCCCCAGAAGCATCGACAAAGAGCTCTGCCCAGTAACCAGCCAGCACTGAAGCCAAGCTCACCATGACAAAGTCCTCAGGGCAGAGCAAGTCAGAAGCGGACACTGCGGGGGTGCACGAGCAGCTGTTGACTGTGCTGGTTGCCGTGGCCAACCACAGGCAGGTCAGCGCAGAAGCATGCACAGAAAGCTGCACTGCAAGTGAAAGCTCCACAGGGAAGGGCACTTTCTTCCTCTTTTGGTGGCTCCAGTGTCCATTCTCAGCCTCTGGGATACTATTTCTACCTTCTCCCATCCTGGTTATCTCTCCTTTCCTTTTCTCTTTTCTTTCTCTTCTTGCCTTTCTGTAGTGGACATCTCTTCTTTGGCCAACCTCCTTTCACATTCACCCTTCTTTTATTGAGAGAACCCCAATTTCCTCTGGGCAGCCACCCTTCCCCCACTCTCAGTACGAATGGTTTGGGTGGGGTTGACTCTTAGATCTAGATGTGGGCATGTAATCTGGTCCTCAGAACCTCCCCCCCCAGCTATGGTGACCACTTCAGAGATGAGTTTGAGTCCCGTTTGGGGCCAGAGAATCAGACCAGGATGTGTATTCTTACTTACGGGAAAGGAAAGCTCTCATTTCCTTTTCATTCATTTTGGAACTGTGGGGATGAAAACATGAATGTACCAGCGGGCAGCTTGCCTTTGAGATAGGAAATTCCTCTGAGAGGGAAGAAAGCAGCACTGAGAAATGGAGGGAGACAATGGGTCCTGGGATATACTTGGAGTAGCTGGATCCAGCTATGCCTGATGCTGGCAACCTTTCCCTATTAGGTGAGCAAAAAGTTCATTGTGGTCAGGTTTTTGATCACTTGAAACCCAAAGAGTCCTACCTGATATCCCTTCCTAAATGCAAATTAGTCATAATATTTTAGGTCTGGAAGTAAATGTAGAGATGAAGTCCAAATCTTATATTTACATAGCAGAAACCTGAGACTGGAGAGAGTGAGTGACTCTGATGTAATCACACCCGTAGGCTGTAGCAAAGACCAGCCTAAAACTCAGGGCTTTGCTCTCTCAGGGCTTTGCTCTCTCAGGGCTGTGGTTTTTCTGCCACAAAATGAGACATTAAATTAACATATGGTTTTTCTTATATGGATGTTTTATTTCCCAACTAGAGCACAAGCAGCCGAGAGGGTGGAGTGGGAGCTGTGCCCCGTATTTTCCACACACCCTGCAGCCCACTGCCTTGCATGTGGCAAATATGCAAGAAGTACTTGTTAACACGTCCATGAGTTGAAGGTGACATTTAGTTCTGTGGGGTTTTTGTTTTTATGCCTGCAAGATGAAATGTGTGACTTTCAGGGGTTTTGCTACTGGAAAAGTATGGGAGTATAGAAATAGAATTGCTTTCAGCAGCTATAATCGTTTCCTGCACATTTAAGTCTTTTTGTCTTAGTCCGGCAACAACTTCTATGAAGTAGCCATTATGTAGAGACACCGTGGGGATTTGTCAAGCAGTCCTGTCTCTGCTTTTGAGAATTTATTAACTAATATGGGGAGGGGGACTATAAGGAAACGTGACAGAAATACTAATATTTTTGCTTTTGTTTGTGTGGAGGAAAATACCAGTCTAAAAATCAACTACAATTTTAGGGTTCTATCTAAATTACACTACATAAATGAAATACTATTAATTCTCTCTGGAGAAGGAAAGGTAGGGCAAGTGTTCAGCTTGACTGTTATATTTAGAAAATTAGTATCTATATGCTTTTGTTATTTTAATTAATACAGTACAGCTATAAGAGAGTATGAAACACTTGTGGTCTTAATATCACATAATATGCTATTTTCCCCAGAGTATTTCTAAATGGAAATTTTATTAAATACAAATTACATAGCATAACGTATTTGCTGTGATTCTCACAGCAACTAATGAGGTTTTCGTTTTTGTTTTAGATGTATTGGTTTCCCAGGGCTGCCATAACACAGTAACACAAACTGAGTGACTTAAAACAACATAAGTTTACTATCTCACAAGTCTGGAAGACAGAAGTCCAAAATCAACATGCCAGGAAGGCCGTTCTCTCTCAGAAACTTGTAGGGGAAAAGACTTCCTTGCTTCCTCCTGGCTTCTTGTGGTTGCTGGCAATCCTTGGTGTTCCTTGGTTTGCAGCTGCCATGCTCCAATCTCTGCCTCTGTTGTCACATGGCCTTTTCCCTGTGTGTCTGTATCTTCACATGGTGGTTTCCCTTCTTCTAAGGACACCCGTACCACCATTCTGCTTTTCACTTTCAGTATAGTATTCAATAAATTGTATGAGGTATTCACTTTGTTATAAAATAGGCTTTGTGTTAGATGATTTTGCCCAACTGCACACTACTAAGTGTTCTGAGCACATTTAGGGTAGGTGAGGCTAAGTTATGATGTTCCGTAGGGTAGGTGTGTTCAATGCATTTTTGACTCAATGTTTTAAACTTACGATGAGCTTATCAAGACATAGCCCCATGAAAATCAAGAAGCATCCATCCTATATATTCTCATTCCACCAGCTTTTCTATCACCTGGCTGGCTGATGTTGCATGAGTCATTTAGCTTCCCAGGACCTGAGGTCTCCAGTCTATAGACTGAAGGCGTTGGTCCAAGTGATTTGTCTCTTCTAGTCCTGCTTGTCCATTTACATGTCCCTCACCTTCCATATTTTTCTGGTGTCACAATTAAGCTTATAGCATTGCAACTGTCAGATTTTACAGATTTTAAATGCCCAGGAGTGCCACAGAAGTTCCCTGTTGCTCTTGGTTTGCAGCTAGAGCCCTACATGGAAGGAAGAAGGTAGGGAGAGAGTCTCCCAACAGGTGTTTCTCCATGGGAGCGGCCACTGTTGGCTTGGGGGCTGGACAGTTCTCTGTTGTGTGGGAGTGTCCCGTGCAGAGCAGGATGTTTTTATTCCTGAGTTGGGCTCCACTCCCACCCTGCCAGTCATTCTGGCAACCCAAATACTCCTGTGCACGTTGCCAACTGCCCTCTCCATGCACAGCATTGCCACTTTGAGAACCAAAATCCAAGAGACGCAAATAAATATGCCCAGTCTGGTAGAGGAATCCATTACACAGCACTTGTAATTTATAATCACTAAATATTTATAATGATACCAAAAAAAAAAAAAAACATTACTCTTCTTTGCCCAGTTGGGGTCTCCTCACTCTTCTTTCCCAGACAGTTCCTCTCCTTCTCCCCTCTGGGCCTCCAACCATCACACCCTCCAGAAATGACCTGAAGGTGCAGGAATGCCCCTTCCTTCCCCAGGCCGCTGTTGCTGGGAATCATCCCTGTCGCCTTCCTAAGCAGCTATCCACCTGGGAAGGAAAACAGGAGAAGACACTAGGGATAGCTCTGTTTCAGTCAGATCGAAACTTGACTATGGGTAAATCTAAATAACCAAGAGGTGTCTAGGAGGGTGGTGATATAGAAAAGTAATGGGTGTATACATGGATACTGAGTGCGATGCGCACTGTCTCTGACTTGGGGGGGAGGAGGCAAGGGCAATATACATAACCTAAACTTTTGTACCCCCACAATATGCTGAAATAAGCACAAAAAAAAAAGAAATGGAGAAAAAAAAAAAAGAAAATTAAAAGGCATGTCTGCCTCTCAGCTTCCTCTCTTTCACCACCCCAGAGCCATAAAACTCTATCTCTTCTTTAACTAGGCATTTCCTGTGCTCAGCAACTCACACCCTTGAACAAGACTTATCTCCACAATGAGCAGTTCACATCAAATTGCCCTGACCTCCTGACCTCTGGGACATCACTGATCAGGGTTCCTAGGAGGGTCAGTGACATAGAAGTGGGGTAGGGAGGACATGGCCCTGAGAAAAAGTCTGGGGCTGGCAAAAGGAGGTAGGGGACCATAAAGCAGAAATTAGACTCTAAGGAAAAAAATAATAATGAGTGGTCAAAGCACTGGTTCTTAACCTATGTCTTTTTATCTTCTTGCTCATTCCACTGTCAATTCTTGGAAGAAAGAGATTTTATCTTGTTCACCACTGTATCGGTAGCACCCAGCACCCTGCCTGGCACCCAATAGTCTCCAGTCTCTTTGGCATCTTTCATTTCCTCCAATTTGTAAAGTTATTTCCTATTTTGAGCCTTAGCACAAGCTAAGAACATCGAATCTGGAACACTTTCTCTTTTCAAATGATGGACTCCTTCTTATCCTTTAATTCACAGCTTAAATGTTAGCTCCTTGAAGAGCTTTATCTCCATTTAAAGTACACACACATGCACACACACACACACACACACACACACACAGGTTAATCTCTGTGATAGCATCCTGCTTATCATCTTCATAGCCCATATGACAATTTATAATTATATATTTGTTTCTTGCATAGAAATTTGACTATAAGTTTTAGGAAGAAAAAATTCATATCCATCTTGTTCATTGTTGTAGTTTCAGAAATTAGCATATCCAAGGACCTCACTAGATAAAAGTTAAAAGAACAAAAGAATAAATATATAAAATCAGGATTTAATAAACCTATATAAAATTTTAATTCTCTGTTATATGGAAACTTAGCATCAAATAAAAGTAGCATCTTAGACCAATAAAGGAAAGGTGAAGTATTCAACAACTCTCTACAATTGACTGAGTAACCAAAACTAAGCTGAATCCCTTCCTTCCTTAATCCATATCAAAATCAATTCCAAATGGACCAAAGATATAAGCCTTAGAAAATGAAGCTTTAAAAGAACTTGAAGGAAATATACAAAAAGACGTAAGCATCTTAATGCAGAAAAGGTTTTTCTAAGCAAGTCAAAGAAGAAAAGATTGATATATTTGAATATGTAAAAACTAATACTTTATTCACATATACATACACACTCAAAACACAGAGACCAAAGACAAACAATGAACTGAGGAAAAATAGTTGTTACACTTGACAAAGGCCTAGATTTTATTATAAAATGTTTTCCAAATAAACAATGAAAAGGCTAATAAATCAAAAGAACAATAAAGGACATGAACAAGCAAGCTACAGAAAAATTCATATACATGGCTTTTAAGGAATGGGATATATACAATTTTAAGGACAGAAAATGAAAGAAACATAAATTAAACAACGAGATACCATCTTTATCTTTGAAATTGGCAGAAACAAAAAAGTTTGATAATATTTAATGTTGGCCAGTATGTTGAGAAATGATCACTGGCATATTGTCATAGGTGGATGTAATTTCGTCTTTCAAAAGAAAGCCTCATGGGTCAGCTGGTCTTTGAGAGTGGTCCAGCGTTTTACACCTGTGTGAAGGACAACTTGGCAACATCTATCAGAATTTTAAATGCATATATTCTTTGGTCAGTGATTCCATGCTAAGATTTTATTCTACAGACAAGCAAACATATGCAAAGATGTGCATAAGATATTCATGCAAAAAACCAAAAACAACCTTCAACGGTGGACTGATGAAATAAGGTTTGGTTCATACTCATAATGGATTACCATGAAGCCACTGAAAAAGAAATGTGCCAATGTTATGAAATATACAAAGCATGAAACAGAATTCATTGTACAAACCCATTTGTTGAGAAAAAAAACAGGTCAGAGAGAGGAGACAGACAGGTAAATTGACAGACAGACAGACAGACATGGCTGTATATGCATAGACCATTTCTGGAAGGACTCACAAGAAACCTCTGGGGAAGTGACAGGAGATCAGTAGGCTTACTTTTCATGGCATCTTTTTGTATTATTAGAAAAAATTTACCCTCTGCACATATTACTTTTTAAATTTAAAAACTAGTTAAGTTGTAAAAATGATCTAGTATAATTCAATGTAGCCTTCAAAAAAATTCTTTGTAATAATAATAGTGATGTTAGTAAAATAGTAAGATTTTTTTAGTCCATTGGGTTAATGTTTTTATTACTAAAAGGTATAAAATTTTAAATGAAGGCCCAAAATATAAAAGCATAATATTTTCAACAATATAACACCCAAAATATAAGAGCATAACACTTTCAGTAATCAAAAGTAAAGTAGATTTAGTCTTTTAGTTGTGAATAAGTTATTCAACTTAAAAAGCCTAAGCTTTAATCATTAGTAAATATTATATTTTTAAAAGATGGCCAACCAAGGAAACTTGGGCAGTTTAAGCTCATTTGTTACTAGGGCCACTCCCTACCCCTCTCCAACAATGTATTCAAATTCAATGCCAGAAGTTACTTATTAAACGCAAGAGATATTATGCCCTGGGGAAACCATCATAAACTGTGCCTGTAGGAGGACTGGTCTCTTAATGACATACAGAACAGTCATCTTAGAAGAACGAAAATGGGCAATCGTCATGTAAGTATTCATTGCCTTTGGGAATCAGTTTTGATTTTGGTTACCATGTGGAAGAATTTAACCTCTGAAATCATGACTGACACTTTTATACTTTATCAATATGATTATTTTTTTTATTAGTTTTAGCAACAGCATACCATGCTTTTAAAATGAATTTGGACTATATTTTACCCCCATTGGCCAAAAATCTCTTAGAAGGGGCTAAAGAGAAAGAAGTGTTTAATATGAAGCAATAAACCGTGCTTTGCAGAGAGCAAATGGTTAACATGTATCTGTGGAATGTATGACTAAAGCTGTTAGTTTTTAGCAAAGCTGTGTAAAACTTTCATAGACTGTGCTCATTCAGAGTTTGGTGGGAAAGAAAGGTTCATGTAGCAAGTTTCAGGTAGACCAAGGTAAAAATACTCCTATAAAGCCATATAACTTGGATTAAAAGGTAAAATATTCCAATATTATTTCTAAACTGCATCAAACATTCAGATATTTGCAAATACTCATGGAATAGACTTAACACTTTTCTTTTGAAATATTTAGGCTGCTGAATAGTGTGTCTATAAATTGTTAATGATTAAAAACCAACTAAAACCGTACCATTTGGAACCAACTACACACAAGACAGATCAGAGTTGAATCTTGATTTTTTTTATGTTGAAAAAATGTATATCAAAGCTATATCAAGAAGAATATTTATAAAGTTTTGTGCACCTACTGCAGCTGCCCACAGCAAAAATGGTATAATGCATGTACACTAGCAGCAAAGAGAATAAAACTGGAATCTTCTGTAAACTGTTACTTTATCTGTAAGGTTTTTCCTTTGCTAAATATGAAACCTGTGCTCAGTTTACAAAGCTACACATATTTTGAGGAGAAGCATTATTTTGAAACTCATCTAAAAATAATACTTTCATACTAGTCACGATTATGAGCCATCCATTCAGTTTATCTTTCAGAGAAATTGAAATCTGCTTTGGAAATAACTACTAATAGACGCAGAGGACCTCAAGCATAATAATTGGCCGCTGCATTAGCCACTTAGGAAGACAGTTTTGTCCTTTGAAAGTCACCCCCTTGAGGAAGCTGGCCTTTGAGAATGGGCCAGCATTTTTATGTATTTCTTTTTTGAATTCTCAGAGCCAGTCTTACTCCCTCTCAGAAGGCAGTCGCCAGTTGCCCAAAAGGGACACCCTACCCTCGGCAGTCGTGCAGCCTCTCAGCCACCCTTCAGGGAATGGAGAGCCAGAGGCCTCACAGCCCGTAAGCACTTTTATTTCCCTCCAAATCATAGGTATGACCCTGTTCTCTCGAGGGCCCAGCATTAGTCACCAATGACCTGTCATGTTGGACCCGCCACCAGCCACCAGCTGAAAATTTGATCATCGGGCATGACTTCCAAGCAGGGACATTTTTCCCTGGAAAATATACGTCACAATGTCTGCAGCTAACGTAAAAACGTAATCTTCTAGGGCTCAGTTTATGTTCTCAGCAGTGTCCTATTAATAGCCCCCTGGGATCCAGCGTATGAGGCTACACTATAACCACCAGGACATTTCAGAAAACAGTAAGGAAAGTTACATGCACACAAGGAATGAATACATGCTTAAAAAGTAAATGCAAAACCTTTTTAAAGGACAAAAAATAGTCCCAGTAATGTTTAAATCATTTGCATCGGAAAGTTACTTAAATATGTCCAAACTTAAAAGTAGAATGCTGGTGGATTTGAAATAACTACACAACCACAACAAATTTACAAACTAAATACTAATGAGATACAAATCGATGATGTTTAAATGTACATTATTAACTTAGTGTAATAGACAATGTTATTTTATTGAAATTAAATGGCTATGCTCAATATAAAATGGTCTTGATTGCTCTAATGCTGGGTTTTTTTGGTTTCATTTCATGTTGATTTGATTTGACTTTTTGAGTCTCAGCAAGTCTAAAATATGATGTGGTGAGTGAGTTATCAGTTCTATCGCATTTCTCCATTCAACCTACTGAGAAACGTTTGTTTGTAAGACTCCTTGTAATGCCAGTGGGCCTCCTCTTTTCTCAAACACATGATGTTTCTGTCAAACCTCCTCTGTTCTCTATTCTTATATCATTAGCCTGCAACAATTAAAGTATGGCTATCTGCATATAAACAATCATGAATAGAAACACAAATGCAGGCATTGAAATCATATGCCAGCACTTGGTCATCCTGCTAATCTGTATGCTTTATATTAATTTTTAATTTATTATCAACATTAAAGACACTTTTGAAAGTCTCCTAGAAAGGATTCCCCAGGAATATGCCCACAGAACAGGGTCTGTAGATAACTGACAAATATTGCTGAAAATCCATTTGAATATTGGCCAGGAAATTACATTTTCTAAGGTATTGTGATCTGGAATTCTACCCAATCCTAAAATTAAAAATTACTTTTACTTTGTGTTTTCCCCAATTCTTCCATCATCATCAATGATTCTTTTTTAACTGAAGACTGAGTGTTCATGACTAACCTATTTGGAGTAGTAATAACCAAGAAACTGGGTTACTGTCATCTGCTAGCTCACAATGTTCAGAGTTTGCTTAGCCTAGAGGACATGTCCTTGTGCTCAGTGAGCTTTGCATGAGCTTTGCAGATAGTGTGTATAGGCAGAAAAATAAGATTCACAGAAAAATCCTCTTAGGTTTAGCTACATGACTCTTCCGTTGTGTGGGTTGTTTTCAAGAGAATCACTATTGGAAGAAAATGGAGACGAGATCAATATTGAGATTACTTTTCCATAGGAGTGTGGCTGTAGGATTACAGGCAGAGCAACAGGGAGGGAGCAAGACCGAGAGGAGCTGTTGATAAATGTGAACATCATCACAAACTCAAAAGGACTAAGGATTTTCTAGGAAATGAATTGCAAGGCTAATGAACAGGCACTAGAAGGGACTGCAGCCTTGCTACTCAAAGTGTGGCCCTTGCATTGCCTGGGCACTTGTTAGAAATGCAGAACCTCAGGTCCTTGCAGCCCTATGGACTCATAATCTGCATTTAACAACATCCTCAAGAGATTCTCTTACACATTAAAGTCTTAGAAGCACTGGACTGGGGAACAAGTGCTCAAACTTGCCTGCACATTGAAGTCACCCAAAGAGTTCTAAAAGCCACTGATGCCTGGGTCCCATCGCCAGAGAGTCTGAATTAGTTGGTCTGGTAGTTGTCTAGGCATCAGGAGTTGTAAATGCTCCCCAGGTGTTTCTAATGTGCAGCATAGTTTGAGAAACGCTGAACTGGAGCATACGACTAGCCGTATAAGGACAGCTCTGCGCACCGCTGACTAAAGCAAGTGTCATCACGCATGCCCATAAATGAAAACCAGTGTGTAAATGTTAGGACATCTGTTCAGTGGTCTGCCATGGTGTTTGTGAACATGCCAAGCTTGTTAACTGTCTGTGCCAATATTTACCCAACATAAATATTGTTCCAAATGGAGAATAGTTTGGGATTTATGGCAGGTGAACACCAGGAGAGCTCAGATGAAGGTGGACCAAGGATACCTAGGAGCTGCACGGCAGGTGGGAAATAGGTCCAGATTCCTGAGAACAGAAGGGAGGCTCTGGAGACAGGTAAAAATGTGGCTGGGATTTTGGAATCAAAGTAAGCTTGGTCTTAACCAAGAGTGTGCATTAGACTGTGATCCCAAACACAAGGAAACACAGGGAACCCTGAGCAGAAACCAGCATAGACCATGCAGTCATACCTCCATTACCTGGAAATTTTTCTCCTGGAAAATTAGTCCTTCAGAACACCACCCTGAGTACAGGAGGAGACAAACAGGGCCTCTGATGTCAACACATGACATAAGCAACACAAGTCATAGCTTCTTCATTTAAAGACAAGTCCCTCATTCAAAGTCTAGCTATATTTTACACACAATTATACAATCTTGGCTTTTTGGATTTCCTGTCTATGGTAGATAAAAAGCAGCCATTTTAAAGAAGTGGTAAGAAGTCTGCCACTTCTTACACTGATACACTGATAGGACAGATACACTGACAGAAGGAAGAACATGCAAACTGAAACATCTACACAAGAATTCTAAAGGCGTAGTTGGCTGGGGCCACTTAGTGTAGAGATGGAACGCTGTGCATCCCAGGGATGCACGCCTGCATTTCTGTGCTATGGCACAGCAACGAGAACCAGAACTAAAACTGCCAGTGATGATGGCTTAACTGGAGGTTTAAATAGGAACTTCTGAAATGTTAATGGTAATACCTGACATTTACCAAGTGTTTAGTAGACTGTGAGATGTTTTGAGCACATGATCCAAGGTCCTGGAAGTTTGACCTCTTCACCCTACCAAGCACTTCACATACACTACATTATTTAGTCCTCACAACAATCCTAAGAGGGAGACACTCTTATTATTCCCCTTTTAAATATGGGGAAAGTGAGGCAAAGGGAAGTTACGTACTTTCTTCAAGGTTGGACATCTAGTAGGAGGTAAAGCATGGAATTGGATTTAAGCACAAATTTTGAACTATGCTTTGGGTTCAATAAAACTTCATATTATAGCAAATAGAAGCTAGCCTACTGGGAGTTCTAAAACTGTTGAACTGGTTCATCACCTTATCATTTCCTCTTTACTCTCTTTCCTGAGCCTCCTTCTCTTCCCCCTCCAAGCTGGATTGGATGCTCTTCCTTGGGACTTCCATAATGCTCTGTGTATAACTCCATTGCTCCAAACCCATGTGGTTTTAGGACCATTTGTTTAGCCCCACACTGGACAAATAGTGTCCTGTGGGTGGGACTGGGTCTTGTTTGTCTTTATCCGCCCATCCCCAACACAATGCCTCCTGCACAGCAAATGCTGAGTAAAAGTTTGTTGAATTCCTCAATTCGTTACATTTTCTCAATAAGCCTTAACCAACGAGTGGAGTTCAAATCCCTATATCCAGTCACAGTTCTAGACCAATTCATGGGTGCGGCCTCAGCATCTGTTTTTTTAAAACACTCCCAAGTGATTCTAATGTGTATGCAAAGTTGAGAGCCATGGGTGTAATGGCAGGTATTCTTCTAGTGCAGTGGTTTCCAAATGTGGTCCCTCAAACAGCATCATTGGTGTTACCTAGGATCTTGTTAGGAATGCAAATTCTGAGGCTTCACCCTAGATCTACTGAATTAGACACTCTGGGGATGGGGTCCAGCAACCTGCGTCTGAACAAGCCCTCCCAGTGATTCTGATGTATGCTCAAGTTTGAGAACCACAGTTGAAGCATAAACTTCTCACAGGCCCATGTTATAGCTATAGACCAGCCTTGGCTACGGACCGTTCACACCACTCAACCTGCAGGGATGCCCAGATGATGGCATCAAAAGCCTACCTATCCCCACATCTTCCTCTCCCCCTGAATGCAACCCAGGGAACTGCCATGTTCTGCTCCCTCCCTGCCCACCTGGCTGCCCTCTCTCCCAGCTCTCGTCCTGGGGCTGCACCAGGAGAAGGCAGCTGAGAACAGAGTATTTCTGCCGACACAAAGGAAGGAAGACAATCTCCATTCTTGCAATGTACTTTACAATTCCAGTTCAGTTCAACATATTCTTTTAGAGAATTCACCACAAGCCGGGTACTGTTTGAGGCTCTGCAGATTAAAAGAGGAATAAGATAAAAGACCATGGTCCATCCCCTCAAAATAGATCACAGTCTCATGAGGGAGGCAGATACAGATGTAATTATAATGATGTGTGATGGATGCACTAATAGAAATGTGGCCATCATAGCAAATTTAAAAAATAGGACAGTAGAGGGAGTGATTCTGCACAAGAGAAATGAGTAGAGGCAGATCCTTAAAGTGGAGCAGGGCATTCCTCATAGAGCAGGAACACGTGCAAAGAGAGTAGAGAGAAGCAGGTATGTTCACAGAGCCACAAGATGATGAGTGTCATGGACGTGGGTAGCTTTAGCCCTGACAAGCACTTAGTACATCGCACAGCAATTGCCTGTGGAGCTGCCATCCCCTGCCCCTAGGCTGTGTGCATCTGCAGGGGTCGTAGTCATTGCTGTGCTGCATGCTTTGGGTTTGACACATAACAGGTACTCCATAAATATTTTTGGTAGAAATATTGATGAACAAGGAGTTGAGAGTAGTAGACAGGTGCACATGGGTGAGGCCATTGTATGCTATGCCAAGTATACTGGTTTCCTAGGGCTGCCATAAAAAATACCATAAACTGTGTAGCTTCAAACAACAGAAATTTTTTCTCTCAAAGTTCTGAGGTCAGGAGTTTGAAATCAAGGCACCAGCAGGGCTGTGCTCCCTCTGGAGGCTCTGGGAATGTACCCTTTCTTGCTGCTTCCAGCTTCTGGTGGCTCCTTGGCTTGTGGCAACGTAACCCCAGTCTCTGCCTTTGTGGCCTTCTCCTCTGCATGTGTCTCTGAGTCTCTAAGTTCTCTCCTTTCTTATAAGGGCACCAGTCATTGGATTTAGGACCCACTCTAAATCCAGCATGATCTAATCTTGAGATACCTAATTACATCTACAAAGACTGTTTCAAAAAAAAATGCACATGAATTTGGGGGGAACACTATTTAACCCACTACACCAAGGAAATTGGGTTTTATTGCCCTTAGGCTAGTAGTGGTTTTAAACTTTAGCACATCAGATTTTCTTGGAGGGCTTATTTAAACAGGAAGCTGGGTCCTGCTCCCAGAGTGTTGACTCAGTAAACACTCTAAGGTGGGGCCTGAGAATATGCATGTCTCACAGATTCCCTAGTGATGGTAATGTTAGTTCCGGGGACTACACTTTGAGAACCACTGGCATAGGGAAGCCCTAACCAACCTCAGACAAGGGAGTGACAACATCAGAGCTGCTTTGGCAAAATGTTTGGAGAGAAACATGACCAGAGGCAAGTTAAGCACATGGGAGGCAGTGGCGCTGGGGAGAAAGGAAGACCCTCTGCCCCCTCATCCCCCAACTAAAACAGTGACAATGGAATTGGAGAGAAGAGGACAGATTAGAGGGTCAAATCAACATGACTTGCTGACTGATTGGATATGGAAGGTGAGGGAAAAGGGAGACTACAGAGGACTCCCAGGTGTCTGGCTGTGTGCTCAGGTGGGTGGAGGTACATCCCAGGGCTACAAGGCAAAGTGAGAGATTAAGTTTGGTTTGGGGATTTGCTGAGTTTCAGACATCTGTGTAGACCTGGGTGTAACGGCTAGCAGGTACCTGGACCTGAAACTCAAGAGAGAAGTCTGGGCTTGAGGTAATTTGGGAAGTATAAATTCACAGTTGTTTTTGTTTGGTTTTTGAACAATTCATGCATGTTTGATTACAAGTAGCACACCACAGGACTCACAGAGGCTTAAATAATGGAGACATTTCATTGTCAACCCCAACAGGAATTCTGAAAGGAGATGATTCCAGTGTTGGTTCAGCAGTTCAGTCACATCGTTAAGGACCCAAACTATTTCTGCCCTTCCAACCTGCCACCCTCCATGTACTGGCAATGTCTCCCCTCCCCTCATGGCTGCACGATAACAGTCATGTGTTTGAGTTAATGATCGCACATGATAAAGCCACAGCAAGAAGGAAGGGGAGAGACAAAAAGTGCCTGGCTCCTCTTGTACCACTCCCCTATCAGTGAGGAAAATATTCCTGAAAAGCTTCAAGTAGACATCCCTTTCTATCTCACCAGCCAGAACTGGTCAAAAGCCCAACCCTAAACTAGCAAAGAGGAAGAGAAGAGCCATAAATCATGATTCATCCCTGGGGCTGGGTAAATCACCTTATTAGCTCTCTCTCTCTCTCTCCTTTCTTTGTGTTGGCTCGTTCTCTCCTATTGAAAATGAGCTTTTTCTTTTCAATGGTGTGGGAAACAACAGGGGTTAATGAGAGGGAAGCATGGCCACAGATGGCTCAGACATCACAGAGAGATCCAAGTCCCCACAGAGCTCCGGGTTGGCTTGGGTCATGTACCTACCCTGTGGATGATCACCATGGCCAGGGTTGGCCTTATCTATCCTCCTTGGGCATGGGGTATAGTGCTCTATCATCACTGATTTCCTATAACTGTCATTTTTATTAATATTACTGTTACTACTACCACTACTAATACTGTTGGATAGACTGAAATAGAAACAGAATGAAGACTTGAAGATTAGGTAGAAAGGCAGAAAAATAACTCACTTTTCCAAATAATGGGGGCTTTGATGGTTGTCATGGGAATAAAAAGGAAGATAAAAATGTTAAAGAGAATTTTAAGGAAAGAATTAATAGGTTTGGAGCCAATGCATATTCAAACTCTCTTACCAGGGTAAAGAATAACATTCATTGTTTTGATGCTGATTGAGACAGAAATTTGCTCAAAGCAAATTTAGCCATTTCACCTTGTTTCCTTTTCAGCAAATCAGAACTTGTCCACATACTGTTGGTTATATCCTGCTACACAGCACATTTGATGCCGCGATGGCCCAGCTCAGCCCCCGATATTTTCTCTTTTCTATGCCATCTGCCCACTTAGCATTGACTCTTGAGGATTCCGGAGTACACTAGCCTCCTTTTTCCCTGCAAGTAATGAATCCCAAGTTTATACTCTCACTGAATTGGCAAAAGACAGCCTTTGGCAATATAAGAAGGAAATGGATAATCCTTTTCTAATGAGAAACGTGCTTCATTTTTCATAACTCCTAGAGGCATGGTTCCTTTCACGGTTGAGAAATAGCCATCATCTCTCCAAAACCTCCTTATCCTCCAAGTTCACGTCTGTTGATGCAACACAGCAGTAATTGGATATCTGGAAGTTTAGTACTCTTCAGAGGTTTCTAACTCCCAGAACAATCTGGGGACAACCTCAAAGCAGATACTCATGTTCCCCAGGACACAAAATCTTGTTTCCAGATAATGAATGTTATTCCGCCTCTAGTAGAAACTCCAAGTTCTCCAATCCAACACAGCACTAAAGGGCCCCTAAGAATGAGTCAATGGAGATGTCACATAGCCATGTCATCCTGCCAGTGTAGGCTGTGTTGCCCACGACAATCACGACGCAGACAGGAAGCAGGAGGTGATGACAGGCTTCTCAGTTTGGACTGACCTCAACTCAAACCCTTCCTCCTAGTTGCCTTAATCTAGCATCCATTTTTCAGATTTGTCACCTGGGTTACTTTGCCAAAAAAATTTAAAAAAGAAAGACACCATGGTCCACTTCTAATCTTCCCTTTTATGTAATCACAGCAATTTGCTCTTGGTGACCGGAGGCCTTGCTTTAGTCAGTACCTGTGGCCATTTACCACCAGAGGCTCAGCCTTCTCAACACTTTTGAAGAGACGTGTTGACAGAGATTTTACGACCATCAGGCTAAAGCTGTAGACCCTGGGCACATTAGACCTTGGCACTATTGACATCTGGGCCCAGGTAATTCTTTGCTTGGGGCAGGGGGAGTTGCCCATTCTGTGCATTATAGGATGTTTAGCAGAATCTTGGCCTCTATCACGGGATATCCCATTAGCACTCCCCTATTTGTGACAACCGAAAATGTCTCCAGACATTGCCAATTGTCTCCTGAGAGACAAAATTGCTCCTGGTTGATTGAGAATCACTGTTCAGATGGGAAAGTGAGGCCATGGTGCAGAAGACATTCCCATAATGTTTATCCCTCTGGAGCTCTACCAGCAACTGCCATTCTTGCCCGCGGGCCAGACACTCCGCCACACTGACTCCCTCTCTTATCTCAGGGGAAATGTCAGCTCCTCTTGAAGACTGACCCTTGCCTCCTGCTGACGACAGCAACAGCTGAGAGGCAGCAGTTTTTCTCAGAACTGTGAGCCCACAGGTAATTTCTGAAGGCCAGGGTGAGAAAGGTTTCACTGCCAAAACACTTAGTGTGAAGGCTGCAGAGCTGTGAGCTGCTGGTTTCCCTGCCTTGATGAGCAGTGCTCTGCAGAAAGACGCTGGCTGGAAGAGTCAGGAGTTGGTGTGTTTGCCTCTCCTCTGGTGGGTGTAGCCCCCCAAAAAGGGCTGCCCCACTCAGACTCCCCACACCAGAGCTCAGCGCGTGGCAGGCCAGTCACACTGCTTACACCTCTGAGTACGTCACCGGTACCTTCGGGAGCAACGATGCTCACAGCATTAAGGCACTAAATGTTGAAGAGCCTTAAAGTCAGTTGTGTTTGCTCCTACTCTATCCTGCTGTCACCTTTGATAGGTAAATATCACGTCAACATGTATAACCCAGTCTTTCTGGAAAATGACCTAACTATACCAATCTTCATTAAAAGGTGCTAAAATGCCAACGTAGAAGTAATCTCAAATGTAGAAGAAAGGCCATTTTTTAATCTAAAAAGTTCCACTCATTTTTCAGAGTGCACAGTAAATCATGTTGAGCTCTGATCCAAATGGATGTTTTTGTACTTTCAGCTTTGTTTGTGAAATGATACAAATATTCCCACCCATGTAGAGTGATGGCCAATCACTTAATGGTCACGTGCGTCACTGCTAAGCTGCATCTCTGCAAGGGGATCTGACAGCAACGAACAGCTCTGTAACATTCCCAGCACCCTAAAGTGCACAGAGCTCAGGCTTCCCTCCCCGCTCTCTGATCTACCCTGACAATTAATAAACTCCTAATGGTGGTGGGGTCCTAGTGCAAAGAGAATCTAACTTGGCTGTTAGTCAGTGTGATCATGGAGACTCCTGATGAAAATAGAATAATAACTACATAATAAAATACCAAATATTCTTGCAAGATTCAAACTGTGCTTAAATATACCCAACAAAGTATACTGGAAAATATATTTTTTCTATTTAGTAGTTTTACTTTTTTGTGCTGACAAGCATTTAAGTGGATTTTTATTTAAAAAAAAAAAAGCAAGACTTTTTATCAAATTTATTGTCCCAAGGAAACCATGCCCAAGAAACAATCAACTTAATGAAATCAATATGTCACTAATCACCCAAGATCTATGTTTAAGAAGTGAATGGCCCCTCTATTCTGTCTCAGTGTGCTCATCAATTTCTACTAACCATGTCTGTGGAAATGTCAGCAGGATATTTCATGGCTCTAAATTCATGAACTTTCATAGTACGATAAATACTTTGCCTTCATACTAACTGGCTTCAAAGTACAAATGTGTAACCAGTTAGAGGTAAGAGAACATTTCCCTGACAGAGATGGGATTTTGGGTTTTTCTATAAGCAAGTAGGTGACCCTGGGCAGGTGACTTAACAGCCAGGCCTCAGTTTCTTTATTTGTAAAGTGAGAGGACTGGATACATTCCATGTTTTCTAGACTTTGAACTTAAGTAGGGCCTTCATGATTGTTGCCAAATGTATGTGTCATCTGTTCTAATAGTTCTATTAATTATTTTCCTTAAATCCTCTCACTTTTAAAAATATAAATCACTTTATCTTAAAAGGAAACTTAATATATGTACCATAAATGGGACATTAGTATCAGTTGACATAAATATAGATAACTAAATGAAAGCAAAAAACAGTGTATTAAATTCTAACTAAATTTGATGTTTCCAACTGAAGGCTCAGATCCTATCACCTGTTCTCTGACTAGAAAAAGACTTATTTGTGTGGGATAGAGCAGGAGTTCACACAATAAATATTTGAGGCTTTGTGGGCCACATAGCCTCTAGAACAAGTATGTAACTCTGCCATTGTAGCATGAAAGCAGCCATCAACCAAATGTAAATATACGGGTTGGCTATGTTCCAATAAAACTTTATTGACAAACACAAGTGATGGGCTTTATATGGCCCACGGTCTATACTTTGCCAAGCCCTGGGTTAGATGAGTATGAAAGACACACTATCATCAAGTAAAGACTTAATCAGAAGAGCTGAGAAAGAATTTAGAAAAGAATTCCATTCCCAGTTGGAGATCCAGTGGGCTTTAATGCCTTCAGTGTTCCATGTCACCAAGTTGGAAAAACCTAGGTTTAATTTCCACTCTAAGATTTTATGATAAACCTCCTGCCTTTATCTTTAGCATCTTCAGTAAGGTCTAGGATTTCTTACCTATGTAAATCCTTGGCACATTTTTAAGTTGTCTTCCTCCTTCATTGGTATGTTAATAGGGAAAGTTTTTAATTTTTCTCAAACTAATGGTTCTTGACCCTAGCTGTACATTAGAATTGTCTGGGGAGCTGTTGCCAATGGAACCAGTGGCAACCAAGTGTTTAAAAAATGGAGGGACACCAGGATCTATGTTGTCAATCCAAATTTCTTTGGTCCTCTGAGCACTTGGGAAGTCACAATGAGGAATACACTTGCAGTGTCCCCCCTCCCCCTCCCCTACCACACACTGATGGGCCCCTTGGGAATAAGACAAATCAGAAGTCAATTTGCATAGATTCTGTCAGGCAGGAAGAAGTGACATTTTTCCTATGAAAATATTTGGCAATTTATCAGGCGGTCACCCAACAGACGTAAGCATATTGGGAACCTTGGCCATCCACTGGCTTCATGCCTTTTCAGCCTTCAAAATGCTTCTGCTAAAATCCACCCCTGTGGCACCCTGTAGTCTTTTAGCTATGATTCCTCCTCTCCTCTGAGTGAACGATACTTTAGGAAACAGGGAAGTGGAAGTTTTCATGTGAGATGAGGAGAGGAGGAGGAGGAGAAGGAGGAAGCATTCTGAGAGCCTTTGAAGGGCAGAAAGGCTAATTCCTGACCCTGGAGCATCATAATGAAGCCTCCCTGCCCAGCACTCTGAGATCGTCTTGTTTAACCTTCCTGAGATTCTGCCAGGCAGGGCAGGTATTAGTCCCAGATTACAAATGAGAAGCAAAAAACATGGTTCCATTTGAATTGAAAGGAACACTGGGAGAATTTGACAATAGTGCCTCTCCTGCACACACACTTTGCCCACGGGGAGATGGCAGTCCGTATTGTCCTGTAACTAGTGATAACCGGACTTCATTTTTCATTTCATTTTCTATTTTCTTATCATCAAGAACATTTATTGATCCCACCGCTATGCAAGGGGTTCTTGGCTTCCCTGTTCAGTGGACAAGTCTCACTCAGATCTCAACTGGTGTTTTTGTAAAAGACCAGCATCCCAAGAGTTGAACTGAGCTTTTATATTATTACATTTTTAAAAAAATAATTTTGACAAGGGTCAAAGAATAAATTGAGAAGTCAATAGTAGAGTTGCTGAATCCAGACTGTGTGAGTTTGAATTCTCATTCCATCACTTACTAGCTGTGTGACTTTGGGCAAGTTATTAACTTCTTTCTGTGTCTCGATTTCCCTCATCTGCAAAATAGGAGGCAATAATACCTACCTCGTAGGCTTGTTGTGAGGATTAAATGAGTTATTATATGTAAGTATCTGGGCTAGTGCCTGGCACACAGTGAGTGCTCTATATTTTGCTGTCATTCTCAATTTTAAGTTTTTCTACCATAAATTTCTCTTAGACTTTTATCTCCTGCTATTACTTATCTGTAAATACAAAGTGGTTTCTAATCTAGGATAAACTTATATAATCATTTTGAGTTTACTATAGTAGACTCCCAATTTTAAAAGCACCACACAGAGCACCATGCAAAGGGTTTGTCCAACACTCAACAGGAACCAAGTCAAGATGGAAGGAAGCAATAAAAACAACAGTAACAAATAACACCAGGTTATTTATTATCCTGCCAAGGGTGTTTGATAAATAGCCTCAAACCCATGAGGTAGGTGCCATTATTACCATGTTTCAGATGGGAAAACAGACTGAGAAGAGATAAGGAGGGAAATTAGCATCATGCCTGGTTCAAAGGTAGATACCTGTGAGCAAGGAGGCGGAACCCATGTGACCTCAAAGAAGTCCTTTCCCCAAACTAGACTTAGTTTCCTCAACTCTGTAATGTTCTTAAAATCTATATAAGGTAAATTTACAATGGAATATGATTCAGTCTCAAAAAAGAAGGAAATTCTGCCATTTGTGACAACCTGAATGAACCCAGAGGACATTATATCACATGAAATAAGCCAGTTATAGAAGGCTAAATACTTCATGACTTCACTTACGTGAAGTACCTAAGATAGTCAAACTCACAGAAGCAGAGGACAGAACTGTGGTTTCCAGGGGCCAGAGGGAAGGGAAATGAGGAGTTGTTGAATTGGTACAAAGTTTTGGCTATGCAAGATGTATTGGTTCTAGAGATCTGCTGTACAGCATAGGACATAAAGTCAACAACACTCTTATGCACTTAAAATTTTGTTAAGAGGGTATATCTCACCCTTGCACGGTGGCAGAATCGTAGCCAGTGAGGTTTATCCAAGGCATGATTATTGCTAATTGAAAACTTTTCCCAATACCCCACGATGACAACTTGAAGTACAGTCAGCATTGGCAATTTTTGACAGCCTCTACAGAGACTGAATTTTAAAAAAAAGAAAAGAAAAGAAAGGTATAAAAATTTGTATTTTTGCAAAAAAATTAAAAAAAAAAGAGGGTAGATCTCAATTTAAGTGTTCTTACCACACACACACACAGAGGACTCAAGGAAGCTTTCAGAGGTGATGGATATGTTTATTATCTTGATTGTGGCAATGCACATGTCCAAATTCATCACATTGTATACGTTAAATATGTGCAATTTATTGTATATTAATTATATCCCAGTAAAGCTGTTTTAAAATTTTTTCCAGGAGTTTTATAAAAAACAAAAATCTGTACAAGGCAAGTTAGCCAGAATCCCCGACATTGGCTCAAGGTACCATTTCCTAGCAGTCAGTGGCAATGGTAACTGCTTCCACCGAGGACAATCCAGGCATGGCCGAGGCTCTGCTCCGCACTGCCTTCACCTGCGGTGTGGAGCTCCTACCTAATTTTTGCCCCTGCCTGATAAGCCCAGGCCACTACCTGGTTCTGATCCTGGCCCTTGATTTTAATCTCCTCAGCCTCCTTATTTCGTGCCGGCTCAAACAGCAGCTCTTTGGATGAGTGTGCAGCGAGCCCTCTGCCCTCTGCTCCCCGGCACTTGCTGAGGGCTCTCTTGGCTCACAGCCTGCACTCCCAGCAACCACTTTCAAATATTTACTGAGCAGAGTGCAGCAAGCCAGGGCTTCTGAGGAACTGTGCTGGAAACATTAAACAAGCAGAATGCCACTCCCATGGCATTTTGATAATACTTTCAGCGTTTGCAAATGACCCTTACATCCTTGTGTCACCAAGCATCCCACCTCCTACGTGCCACCACCCGCATGCTTGCTGTAATCCAGCCTTGCACTACCGCATCCCAAACACGACTGCATCTAAACCTCGCACGACCCCACAAGCAGGTGTGTCCCCACTTTAAAGATGAGACAACTAAGGCTCAGAGAGATGAATCAGCTTGCCCAAGGTGGTACAACCAGCAAAGGGCAAAGCAGTAATTGAACACAGTGGGTCTGACTCCCAAGTCCACACTATGTGGACTGCTATGTCATGTTTAGATGTGATCATTGACAGGTCATAGTAACACACAAGCACACAGACCCTGAAAGCATCATGCTGTCACCTCTGCCTGGCTTGTCCTCCCCCCACCGCCACTCCTCCCTTTTATTGTATTGCTTGCCTAACTCCTACTTGTCTTTCCAGAACCAGCACAAACGTCAACTACTCCATGAAAATTCCTCTTTCTCCTCTCAACAATTTGCACCCAAAGTACTTTCCACATCAACGCAATTGTCTGTGTGTCTATTTACATGTTTATTTCTCTGGTGCCAAGGACTGGGCTTCATAGATCATTGTGTCCCCCTCACCTGGGTAGTGCTTAGCACACAATAAGCGAAGGGAGAAAAGAAGGGAGGAGGGAGGAGGAAGGAGGAAAAGAAAGAGGAAAAAGAGGAGGGAGGAGAAGAAAGAGGGAGAGAAGGAGGAACTACTCAGAGGAGAGTTTAATTTTTCTGACAGATATTTCTTAATTAACTCACACGTGTCTCATGAGACAGTCTTTTCTTATTGCCCAGTCTTGAAGCTATTCAAATAGAAAATGGGGACACAAGGACTGATGAGTATGAGTGTACTGAAGTGTGAGTGTATTTATGTCTGTGTTCTGGAAAATCTTGGTTACTGTATAATACATAGAGCAACCTATTTGCAAACCATCCACCTCAGCAAACTCCTTCACAAACTCCATCCCCAGAGTTTACTGCAACCAACCTGGAAGAAGATTTTCCTAGAATGTTCCATTTCTATCATAAGAGTTGAGATTTCCTTAAATTGGACTGGGACAGAAGGTGCTTGATCAGGAGTCTGTTTTTCCATTGTGGCCCTTCTGGCTGGGAGTATCAGGAACTTGATACAAGAGATGACCTTCCTCGTGGGCAGTCATCATGCTGGAACAGGAAGGCGTCTGAGTCATTTCACAGAGTGGGTGTTTTCAGCATTCTTTCTGCCCAGGTGACACTGCTTCCTGGGATCATAGCATCTCAGTTTATTTTCTAGGCCTCCTCCCTGGAGAGAAATGGATCGTTCACTTCCTTGTGTTAGATTAAGGAACATAGAGACACAGAGAATGACATGTAGAGCTACTAGAAGGAAGAAAAACCAAGATGGCGAGTTCCCCAGCAGCAGGGATGCCTCGTTCATGCACCAAGCTGTGCCTTTTGTAGAATTGACAGCATTTGCTTCCACTTTGAAGCTGAGGTACAGGTATGACAGCAAGCACCTGAGAAGGGTTGTGTCCCAAGGAGATCCTCACAGCCCATGAGGTGTGAATTATCATACGTGTCAAACAAGACAGCTAACAAGGTGTGGTGTTGGGCCATCATGCCAGGCCACCTGGACTCCACAGCCTAAATTTGAAACCATGTGACTGCCGTGTGTTAAATATGCATCTGGAACTCCAGATCCAAGCAGCAGGTGACAGATGAAAAATTGATCCTTAGAGAGCCATTTACAAGGTGAAAACTCCTCAAGCAGAAAGGGGTTTTGAAATATTCTGGAAAGTTCATTGCCGATCTGCCTTCAGCAAATATTAATTGTTTATATTTACTGAACCCATGCTCTCTGCTAGGCTTCACTGAATTCTTCCAAGAGCCTCACAAGGTAGGTACCATTATTATCCTCATTTACCATAAAGAAACCACAGCACAGAGAGGTTCCGTAACTTGCCCAAGGTAACACAGCTAATAAGCAGTGGTGCTGGAATTCAAATCCAGTCTAATGAGAAAGCTATGTTCTTATGAATATTATAACTTCAGTGGCCAAACATTATAAACATGATGTTGTTTGGGACATTGTAAGATACATATTCAACAAGTTTGGAAGATATCTGTCAATATGTTCTAAACTTATTGAATCAAAATATGCAGAATTAAAAACCTACATATTATATATGATACATATGTGTGTACATATGTCTTCATATATATCTTCCAAATTCATTAAATTTAAATATGCAGAATTGAAATCTGCATAAATGTTACTTTATAATATTTTATATAAGACAAAAAGCCAAGAGACAGCCCAAAGTGGGGGGGGAAGGACAGACATTTATGTAGCTCCCTATATCACTGACACCTGAAAAGTTATTTCATGTAAGCCTCAAACCTTGCAAGGTACAGACTGCCTCCACTTTACAGATGAGGAAATGGTGGCTTAGAGGGTAATGGTCCAAGTTCATTCGGCTGCTAAGAGACAGAGCCACATTCAAACCAATGGGCTCAAAGCCTAGACTTCTAAAGTCATTTTTATTGACATTTACTACCGTATGTTGTCTTTATCTGTTTCCTGAGTGTCAGTGCAAGTGCCGATAAAAAACAAATCAAAAGAAAACAAAACCAGGAACACTGCAGAGAGAGCAAGTGGAATATCCATGCTTTCGCCTAAAGCCTCACAAAGTGTCTGAGCCCATCCTGGAGTCCCCTGTATGCCATTCAGTGTCTGACTCACATTCCCACTTTATGTGGCTGTTCTGCCCAGTGGCTTCAGGTTTCACAAACTAAATCTCCTGATGGGCAAACAGGCCTGAGGCCCCAAAGTCAGCTGCCTGTCCCGGGAACAATGAACAATGGATGTGGAATGTGGGTTCTGCATACATTCCGGAGAGGTTCGGTACCCAGCTCACAGGAACAAGCCATAGGACACCCCTTCCGTCAACACTGGGCATCACTGATGAATACGTCCATTGTGGAGGCCGCCCCAGCCACACAGAGGGGAAAGTGCCAAGCAGACTGTTTTCTTTTGCTCTTTTTTAAAAAATCCCATCACATGATTCCTGCACTCCAACATCAGATATCCTGCTGTTACAAGGAACAAGACTGGATTCTTTTCTCGAGCAGGCTAGGAAAGATAACCAACATGGCTAACCGTGGTTCCTGCAAGGAGACAGGGCTGGGACTTCACCCTGCCCTGGGGATGACCGTGGCCTCCGACATAGACTCCGACCCCACGCTATTTGTTAAGCAAAAAAGAAAAAAAACTAAGTCCCAATGTCACCTCCATTCCTGATACGTGGTTCAACACTCTCCCACTGCACCCCCAGGTCTCAGTTATTTTGGATAAAATGACAGTGATTTACTAATTTTTTTGGGCCTGGATAACAAGCTGGACATGTTCAGAGGATTCTTTTGTCCCATCCCTCAGCTTGTGTAATTCTATGATTTTTGTATTATGGAATGACCTTCCTAAAACAGGAAGAAGATGAGGAACAGGAATGTCACTTTATATCTGCCAGAGTGAGAAAGTCCTGGGTCTAGCCCTGACACCCACTCAGACGTTACCTGGCCAGGTGATTACAGACAAGTCTCCACATGGCCTCTGCCAGCGTTCACAGCTTCTTTACTCAAATGAGGAAAGGTGCCCCTCTGGGGGAAGTGGCCCTGCCAGCACCGAGCTTGGCAAGTGTCTCCCAGCGGGATTCCAGCCGGGCCCCTTGGCCAGGGCAAGACCTGCACAGCCATTCCCACAGCCCTGTGTCTCCGCTTCAATGTGTCAGTTGTGAAGTGGGACAGAAAATAAGTGTCCCACCAAATTCTCTGCACTGTGAGGCTAAAATGCATATAGGACAGCTTATGAATTAGCCTGTTAGGAAGAGATTTCTGTGCCCTCGTTCCATTCCACCTCACTCCCCAAGCCGTCCATTACACTTCTGATGGAAAGCAAAGACGCCATTTACTCCTTTGAGGTTGCTACTTCCACACTCAGAGAACCATCTCCTGAGCAATGTGATTAAAAAGCAGGGTGGGCTTCGTAAGTGTGCAGCCGCACAGGGCCCCACGCTCAGAAGGGCGCTGTGCTTGGTTTAATGCTCTGACGTCACCATATTGAGATTCTTAGTAATGTTTGAGCAAGGAGCTCTACACTTTCACTTTGCTCTGAGCCCCACAAATGACATAGCTGGTTGTGCCATGAAGCCTTCAAAAGCACCAAATAGCTTTCTTATGCCCCACAAAAGATTTGGTAAGGAAATGGGATGTGTCACCCCTCTACTGGAATGTACAGGCCCTAGACATAGAATGTGAGGCAGGATGGTGCAGTGGGCAGCACACGGCTTTAGGACGCAAACCTCAGACAAGCTCCCTAACCCGTCTGAACCTGGCCAGGTTCCTCATCTGTAAGACAGACTACTAATGCCAGCTCTTCCCTACCGATAATGAAGAAAAGCCTGTCAATTGCCTGGGCTGTGGCAGGTGTTCAGCAAATGCCAGTCCCCTCCCTGCTTGTTTCAGGAGCAGATCCCTCAAGATGGGCCCACCCTCCCCCCACATCCCACAAGGCAGCAGGGTGACAGGGAGTCCTGAAGATCCCTTCTGCTCTAGAAGCGTATGGTTCTCCACTAACCGCAACCTAGAACTCAGCCCTGCTCCAGCCCACGGATATTAGTCAGGACACTTTGGGTTGCAAGAGCAGAAACCCAACTCATATGAACTTATTAGACAAAAGAGAAGTTGTTAGTTAATGAACTGGGAAGTCCAAGGATACAGGCACTGGTGCATCTGAGGATTTATACAATGTTATTCAATCTCTCTCTCTCTCTCCTGCTCCCATTATATAGTGCAGTGGTCCTCAACCTTTTTGGGGACCAGGGACCATTTTCATGGAAGACAATTTTTCCACAAATAGTAGGCGGGTGGTTTCGGGATGATTCAAGTGCATTACATTTATTATACACTTTATTTCTATTATTATTATTTTGCAATATATAATGAGATAATCCTACAACTCCCCATAGGTTGGGGACCCCTGAAATAGTGGACAAACTCAAAATGGCCACTAACAGCCCTCGATTCACACTCTCTCAGCTTAGCAAGCCCAGTAGAGAGAGACATGTCTCTCTTTCAATATCTATGTATCCACCAAGGGAAAGACTCTCATTGATCCTGTTTAAATTTCATCCCCAGTTCTGAGCCCATCCTGACTGGCAGAGTGACGGGGCATGTGCCCACGTTGGTGACTGCAGGCAGAATGATGGGGCTGAAGCCTCATGACTGACAGCACCAGCGAGACCACACGGGTGGGGGAGGGGAATCCCCCACAGGAACTAGGCATGCCCTGCAGACAAATGCAACACCCCACCACGCTGTGTGTGGGTTACTGTTCTCTCCCACTAGCGCCCAAGGAAATGAAGGGCAGGAGGGTGGAATGGGGTGGTACTCACAGCAGCACCTAAACCAGCCTTCATCCAAGGATGGGGAACGTATGGATACATGTCACCAAGGAGAAGCTCCAAGATGAAAGGCAAATAGCTGAGAAAGCTCATGGTGTGTTAAAGGCTACTACCTGCATGACTGCAATTAACCTCACATCTTTGAATTTTTATCATAGTAGTCATATATTTATTTTTATGGTTACCTTCTGTTTATGCAAACAATACTGGCTTTCTAGTTTAGTGTTCACTGAAAGTTTCCTTTTTAAAATAACTTTTAAAGTAAAAACAAAGATCAGTTGAAAGAAAAATAATAAGCAAATAATACCATAGACATAGGTAACTGTGGACAAATTAGTGCACGTATTATGCCAATGAAGGAAGTATAGGAAACAGCTCTGCACTGTACATAATCAGGACTTTCCTCCCCAAGGAGCACTAAAAAACCAAAAACTGCGCTCTTGCTGTTTCATATAGTATCTCTGACAAACCAATATATGTCTCTCGTTGTACGGATGGCAAAGATCCAGGCCGCCAAATGAACCTGTAGTAAGATCCTAGAACCCTCAGCGTCTGGCCAGCAAAGCCTATTCCTTAGACATAGCTGTGTCTTGTGGCAAAAGGGGAGGAGCAGCACTCCAGGACATTGGCACACAGTGTTATTCTCTGTTTCAGAGACAGACACACAAAGGTGGGGTTGATGGGAAAATCACTCGTCACAGAGTTGGCCAGAATGATTGTCTTGAGAACAGAGGGGACCATTCTGTGGCCATCCAAGGCCAGCTGGCCCCAAGGAGTACCAGCCACCTCTCTAAGGCCAGCGTTTCCCCAGCTGATTTCCGCATGTTCCCACGTGTCAAGTGTCAGCTGCTCCCTTGTTTGGATGACCACGTGGTCTTCCAGTTAGCTACCAGTTGTAGCCAGAAATAATTTAAGAACGCCTTTTTCACTTATTTTCATCTCACCTTTTCACTTATTTTCTCCAGGCCAAAGCAAGAAGTCACCAGGGTTTTGATGTGAATCGAGATGCCAAAAAGCTGAACAAAGCCTGCAAAGGAATGGGTACGACAGATATTTTGTTTGCTAATTTACTTTTGAAGTTGATCAGGCTTGATCTCATGTCCAACTTCCCCATGATGTTAGGAAGACAACCTCCCACTTATCTGGTGTATTCCAAGCTAACACAAGTTGATAACTTCTAGTGATCTCTTTATTAAAGTTCCAGAAATTATAATCAGACCCTATTACTTTTCAGGATCCTGTGTAACAGAAGTTGGGTATTGTGACATTTAACTTGACCTCAAGGCGAGGGAAACTTCATGAGAGCTGCAGTTCCTGCAATCCTAGTGCCATCCAAACCCCCTGCCCCTTTCATGGGAAGGTCGTGGGGAGCCAGGCCTGATGTGAGCTGCATTAGGGACCCGGGAGCTGCATCTAGAAGTAGATTAGGTGCGTGCAAAACTGCAGCCAGGATGAAGACTTGAGGGTCAAAACCAGAGAGGCTGTTTACACCCAGGCCTAAGGGCCAGTACATGGCCAAGAGTTAAGGACTCAGTGAGAGGTCAGGAGTAAGGTGAACCCAGGACCAAGGTGGGGCGAGAGATAGTGTCTAGGTTACAGCCATGAAGAGAGGCTCTGGGACCCAAGGAGTCTGCTCAGGCAACGAGGTTCTAGTCCCCGAAGCCTGGCAGAGGGAGGGATGCAAAGCACAGATGGAAGGGTTTACCTTGAACCAGAGCAGGAGGGAGGGGCTGCAAAGTCAATACCTTCACAGGTGTTGTTGGGCAGAGCTGAAGGTGCTGGTGACCTGACATTGCTCAGTGGGTCACCAGCGAGGTTATTTGCAAGGTTATCTGCTGAAGACAAGGGCTCGACCATGCAGTAAGGGCCTGAGTGGTGGTGTGGACTCACCCTGGGGTAGCAGAGAAGGGGACATGACCAGCAAAAGACTGCTGATCCATGCCAGAGCCCCGCTGAGTAGGGAGACCACAGCTTCCCATGGCTCCAGCCCACGTGGCTATGTTATTTTCTCCTGCAGCCTGAAGGAAGGAGAGGAAAAATGGAGGTTAGATTGACCCTGGCTTTGCGGATCAGGGGTTCTAGAAGAACAAGCAAGTGAGGTCATTGAAGAAGATAGAGGGGTCGAGGCAAGGTTGATTAAATTCCTGAATTTTCTTTTTTATATTTATTGAGAAACAAAGATTTCAGGTGTTGGGCTAAGCACTTTAAATACAAAATCTCATGAAGTTATTCTCCATTAAGTTAAATACAATTTTCCGATGAGGAAACTGAGGCCCTGAAAAGTTAAGTAACATACTCCAAATCACAAATCCAGTAAGTGGGGAACACTGGGATTGAACCTATTCCTGTCACTCACTCCAAATGCCACCAATGTAGAGCATCCCGGTGAGGCCACCTCAGCCACGCAGCTGCAGTTCTGGAGAGGGTGGGGATGGGGCTGAGAAGACATTGCCCAGCACCATTGACAGCTGGGAGCAACCATTCGAGTCCACAGATGTTTTATTGAATTATTCTTTTGCTTATTGTGATACAATTCACACACCGTAAAATTCATCCCTTTGCAATGTGCAAGTCAGAGTTTTAGTACATTCACAGGGCTGTGGAGCCATCATCACTAATTCCAGAATATTTTCATCTCCCCCAAACAAACCTGCCCCCATTAGCCACCCATCAGCCCCAAGCTATCACTAAGCCATTTACTTCCGGTCTCTAAGGATTTGCCTATTCTGGACTTTTCATATAAACAGAATCATACAGTATTTGGCTTTTTGCATCTTTTGTGGCTTATTTCACTTAGTATAATGTTTTGTGAAAACAAGTGATAGTTTTTTGACTTAGAAGTAAATTAGTGGAGATTTACTCTCTTAGGAATGGATGTCATGGTAAAATATGACCATAAATTCACACACATAAATTTGTGTGACTCCAGAGGAAAAAAGCTAGGATCCATGATGGAAGTTCCAAGGAGACATGGTTTGCTTTAATATAAGAAACTTATCTAACCATAGAATAGCTGCCTTGCCCAAGAAATGTTGAGAAATCCCAGGGATGGCGGAAGATCTGGTGAAGAGTGGTAGGTAGATGGGATTTCTACATAGTAAGTATTCTTGGATAAATCACAGAGAGAGAAAGAGAAGGAGGGAGAGAAAGAGGAGAGAGAAGGGAGGGAGAGAGAGGAGGGAAAGGGAAGGAGGTGGAAATGAAAGATGACAAACAGGTACTTGTTTGAGGGCATCAGAGGGCCCGTCCACACTCTGACTTGGCTAATGTCGTATTCAGACCATGCCACCAGGAGGCAGGCTTTGTGTGGACCTGGCAGGATGTTATGGCTGAACCAGCCTCCCAGGTGCCTTCCAGGTGAGGCTTCCCTGCTGCCTTTACATGAGGTCCTAACACCTGGACGTGGGATGAAGACAGGAGCCCAGGTGTGTGTGGGAATGATTCAGCTGTGATCAGTGATGAATCCCCGTGTTTGCAGCCACCATACAAATTCAGTTCAATAAGCACAGATTGAGCACCTACTGAATGCCAAAGTCATACCACATTCTTGCTGCCTTAGGGATGTAGCCATAATGTGGGACCAACGTTGTACTGGTTACTGTGCAGACCACCTTCTCTAGGCCAAGCACTATGCTGGATGCTGCACATACATCATTTTGTTAAATTTTCCCAACAACCCTGCAAAGCTGGTGTTATCATAATGACTTAACAGATGAGAATGCCAAGACTCAGAGGTTAAATACCTTGCCCAAGTTCATAGCATTATGAAATGAGGATGGGGCAATTGGAAACTAGGACCCTCTTGGAGAACTCTGATTTGGTTGAAGATCTAGAATCCCACCCTCTATTGATAAGTACAAGCTGAACTGATGCTGAGAGTGTGTGCACCCCAATGTCCATTTTTGCTCTCTGAAATGTGAAAGAACGTTTGCCATTCTCCCTCACAGTGTTGCTGAAACACGCTCTAGAGGTAAAAAATTAGCCTGTAGTCCACAGCTTTGAGTCCTCAGGGGATCTTATTAATATGCAAATTCTGCCTTATCCTGTGGGGGGAGTGCTGAGATTTTGCATTTTCAATAGACTCCCAGGTGATGCTGATGCTGCAGGTCCTGGGACCACCCTGTGGGGGGCAAGGCCAGGCCCATCTGAGATGCACAGAGGTTAAGCAATGCCGCTCAAGCTGCAGAGGAGCCGAACCAGGCCTAGAACTCAGATGGTGACAGTCGACCCAGCACTCTTTCCACATGCCAGGTGTGGGCATGAACTTCATTCAGCCCCTGTTCTGCCACTTACTGGTGCTATGATCTTAGCATTCCCATCTGCAAAATAGGGCTAACAATGTCTCTTTGCAGGGAGGCCACACTGAGCCCAGCACCTGGTGGCCCTCATTATATGCTGGGATCCAAAATCCACACAAAGCCAGTTAGATCAGCATGAGCATCCAGGGGGCCCACCCATGCTCTCTATCACTGAGGGTGAATTGGGCTGGATGGGTCCCCCCAGAAGATACATCCACCCAGGACCTGTGAACTTGACCTTATTAGGAAAGGTCTTTGCAGATGTCATTTAAGTTAAGGATCCTGAGGAGAGATCATCCTGGATTACCTGGGTGGGCCCGAAACCCAATGACAAGTGTCCTTAGGAGAAACAGAATAGAAGGCCATGCCCAGAGAAGGCCGTGTGAAGACGGAGGCAGAGACTAGAGAGACGCAGCACAAACCAAAGAACACTAAGGACTGATTGCAGGCAGCCACCGAGGCTGGGGGAGGCAAGGGACAGATTCTGCCCCAGAGCCTCTGGGGAGGAGTGTGGCCCTGCGGACATCATGACTTCAGAACTGTAAGGGAATAGATTGCTGTTGTTTTAAGCCACCAGGTGCATGGTAATTGACGCAGCCGCCTCAGGAAGGTAAGACAGAGGACAAGGGAGAAGTGAGGACCCACTCACGCAGGCAAGATTCTCCCCTCTTCATTACTTCATCTATGGGAGACTGGGCAACCCAGTGGTGTTGGCAGAAGAGAGTGGCCCTGGGCACCGGAGCTGGCGCTGCAGCCTCAGGGCTCAGCGAGGCGGGCTGGCGCTGGCACCTGTTGCTGAGGGAAAACCGAGTCTCTGCCATGTACCAGGATCACTTATCTGGCACACACGCCCAGGGGCCTTCAAACCTGTGGCTTCCATCCTACTGAAACTCAGCTCGGTATCTTCCCAGAAAACTGCTGGGACAGCAAACCAAGGAGGTTGGCTTGTCACCTGGTTGTCACCTGGTCCTGACCTCTGCTGTGTAATTATAGTGTCTGATCCATAGCCAGGATTGAAGTCCCTTCTTTTTTCATTTTTAAATCTTTCCCAGAACCACTGGGGACTGGCCCTGGTGAATCAAACCACTGTAAATGTTTACAGGAAACTGTTCAGCAGCACCGACTGCTTATATGACACACATATTGTGAAATGCAGAGTGAGGTCACCGTTCAGTAAATCGCTTTGTGGTTGGGTTCCCAGGATAAATGCGAGACCCTGACTCAGACGGCCTGAGAGAAATCTGGTATCATTTTCATGCCCTGCTCCCACCCCCAGGCTGTGCTGGGCCATCCCGGATAGCTTCGCTCCCTGGTCTCTTTTTTTTAAAAGCATTCCAGGAAGGAAAATCTGGAAAACATTATTTTTTAAATATTAACTCAATTTTATCAGTTGCAGATGGCATCAGAGTAGGGAGGATGTTTTTTATCAGTCCTTGCTACATACAGCCCGTCTGAGTATCACATGCAACTCACACCAATGTAGAGACCAAGTTCTCTCACCGTGGTGGGCAAAGTTCTCCATCCGTCCATCCATCCATTCATTCGTATTTGCATGTGGTTAAGCACTCATATATTCATCAAGTCATCTGATAAATATTGAGAGCCTTCTTTATGTATAGAGCAGTGAACAAAACACTCTGTACCTTTGGAACTAGTGGAGTGTCGTGGCAGAGAGGGGAGAAACAGGCAGTGTAAGGGACACCAGGGAGAGGTGACTTGTTTGTCCAGAAGAGTCCAGTGAGTTGGGTCCTGAACAAGGAGTGGGAGTGAAGGTGAGGATTGGAGACAAAGGGGCTTCAGGCAGAGCGAACAGCCCATGCAAAGACCCACAGGTGAGAAAGAACGTGCTGTTTGCTCTAGAAGCCGCAAATCATTTACAGAGTAGGTGGAAAGGGGGCCTGGGAGAGGATAGGTAGGGAGGACAAGAATTCGAGAGGCAAGTAGGAGGTCCTCCTGCCACCTGCCAGGATCCAGGCCTGCGATGCTAAGGTCCTTGATAGGGACAGGTGCAGCCCGAATGGAAAGAAAGGGGCAGGTGCAAGCGATATTTACAAGAAAAAGAAATCCTCTTGGAGGTGAGATTTCTGGCACTCAGAAGTTTAAAAAAAATCATAATAATGTCACAGAGTAAGTAACTAGAGACACATGACGGAGGTGAAGCTTCAGGTGTAAAGGAAGGGGGACAGCATAAGTGACAGTGCTGGAACTAAACCAGAATGAGGCAGGCAATTAACTGCTGCTATGTGTGTAAGTGAGCTCTTCCTAGAATTTTCTACTTCGCCAGTTGGAACCAAACAGCTAATTCTTCCCAGAACTGTAGGGGTGGAAATAGCCCTTGAGAATAAGTGATCAGTTCGAGAACACAAAGCTGGTGGCCATGCCAGGACCAAAGTGCAGCTCTCAACCCCCTAGTCAGGCCTCTTTCTAAGTTCCCGCTCTGCCTTTCCAAAGATGGCTCTGGGAGCTGGTGCCCGAGTCGAGACCAGGGCGAAACACTTCAGGTTTTTGCCAGGATTCCTCTTTCTTCCCTTCCCCATGTCCAGCCAGTTCCCCTCGGTCCCTTCCCCACTGCTATGGCCTGGATTTTTCCTCCTCCCAATCCTTCCATCAAAACGAATCCAAAGGCATCAGCCTCGCCCCCTGTTCCTTCAGGATCCTGACCGCTCAGCTGGGTGGCAGCCACGTCCTAGGCTCACCCGCTAACCAGGGCCTGGCAGCAGGGAGCGGCACTGTAACAGCGCACACCACCCGTTAGTGACCACTCCCTAGGGCCCAGGCACCGGGCTCAGAACATCAGTCCTTGCAATCTGACATGATCAGTGCAGGGATCCTAGACATCTACAAATACACAGATGCTGCGGAAGATCAGAGGGAGCAGAAACTTAGCCCTTCAAAGGTTTGTAAAAGTACTTGGTCTACTGACAAATGTGACTGAGATGAGGCGAGTGAGCCTTGGGTCGGCGCATGCAGAGAGTAGCTTGAGCCCAAACTCAGGAAGTCTCGACGCCACCATAAGGAGTTCTGATCTGATTCCAGGAGTCCTGAGGATTCACTAAAGGTATTTAAGTTATGGCGTGAAATGAGCGCGTGCATGCTTCCCAGGCTGGACTGTGGCGCTCAGAGCCAAGCATCAGGGAGACTAAACACACTTAGGGCCTGCTGGGCAGCAGCAATAGGAATGAGGAAGAGGGACAGATGAAAGAGTTGTCTCATAGTGAGATACATGGGGCTTGGTGGCATTGGAAAGTAAAGCAGACACAAGGCGAGCCCTCGAATGTGACTTCAGATTTCCCAATTCAGGTGATGCCATTCCCTGAGATGGAGGAACAGGGGCGGGGTGGGGGGGGAGTGGATTTAAGGATAGACCAAGAGAGTTCAGTTTTAGCTATGCTGGAAGTCGAAATGCCTGGGGAGATCCCAGCTACAGAGAGCTGGGAGTAAGATCTGACCTTGAAGGAAAGATTAGGGGCGATGTGTGGCCTAGGATTCATCAGCAAAAGGGCGAAGGTCACCTGGAGGAAGAGCGACGGCTACTGGAAAGGAGAGCTGGAAATGGAGTTGACAGGACAGGTGAGGGAAGAAGGGCCATCAAGGATGCCGAGAGGACGGTGGTGGAGAGGCGAAGGAGCAGAAGGAGAGGTGTAGAGCAGGGAAGGAAGGTGTTTCACACAGAGAACGCCCAAACAAATCCAAATGCTGCGCAACAGTCAGGTACACGCAGCAACTGAGAGGAGGCGCTGAGTTGTGCCTCAGTTTCCCCATCTGAAAATAAGAATTTGGACTAGATGGCCTCTGATGTGCCTTGCAGTTCCTATGGTTGCATGCTCGGATCCCGGCGCGCCCAGTCACAGGGTGAGCAGTCTGTGGAAGGGTGGCCCCGGCGCGAGCCCCGCGTGGACGTGAGCAGCGCGGGCACACCGACGTTCACATCCCCTGGGGTCCACGGGCCCCACCTGGACCCTCTCATTTCATTCCCCCAGTAGCCTGGTGTACTGTTACTCTCATCCTAGCGGTGAGAACACGGAGGCTCGGCAAGGCACATAACTCGCCCGATGTCACACGGTCAGCACAGGGCGCGGCCACGATTTGAATCCAGTCTGAAGAAATCGAATTTAGGATTCAATGGTGAAATAGTCTTTTTCATTCCCACGCTGGCAATACCTGGGTCAGCTTTCTAATCCTGTTTCCATGTTCAAACCAGGATATTCCTCCCTTCTTTCTTATTCATTATAGTTTTCAGTACCGATCAAATTGCAAGGAGCATGTATTACTTTGAGCATTAGGAAAAAAACACTCTTTAGAAAGAGCATGACTCAAGGGTGTAATAGGATTTTAAAGGGGCAACCATTCTTCATGGTCCCAATTAGGACTTTTCTCCTGAGATTTACAAATTTAGGTGGGATTGATTTTGTAGCAATTTGGGCCTATATCGTAATCTTATCCACTGAATTATAAGTACCCAGATGCCAAGGAACAGGCTATACTTTTTATTTTATTTTTTTAAAACAGCTTTATTGAGATATAGTCCACCTACCATATAATTCGTTCATTTAAAGTGTGAGATTCGATCATTTTTTAGTATATTCACAGATAGGTGCAGACATCACCATAGTCAATTTTAGAACATTTTCATCACCTCAAAAAGAAAGCCTGTCCTTTAGCTGTCATTCCATTTGGCACCCACATACCCCCAGCCACTAGTCTACTTTCTGCATATGCAGGTTTCCCTATTCTGGACTTTTACTTGAATGGCATCACATAATAGGTCTGCCATGATTGGCTTTTCACTTAGCATAATTTTTCCATGATTCATCTCTATTATAGCATTTATCAGTATTTTATTTTATTTTATTTTTTTTATTTTATTTATTTTATTTTATTACTTTTTTCTGGCCAAATATAATAACATTCCATTACATGGATACCCCACATTTTCCTTACCTATTCATCTGTTGATGGACATTGGGGTTGTTTCCAGCTTTGGACTATTATGAATAATGCTGCTATGCACATTCATGTACGAGGTTTATATGGACATATGTTTTCACTCCTCTAGGAATAAAATTAAAGAACATGCCATACTCATCCCTCTTTCTACCACCATGCCTAGCAGTGTGCTCCATGCAGCATGAGGCTTCGTGGATATTTATCTGAGTGAGTGAAAATACAGTTTTCAGCACAAGAAATTAAAGCTCACGGGTCCATTTGGTTCCACGGAACCCTCTGTCCACCTTTGAGCTGGGAGTCTTGGCTTCCTCAGACCTGACTAGAATAAAACTCCATCTTGTTCCTTCTTCACTGTGGCTTTGTTTCTTTCCCCTGCCCTTTAGGAACTGATGAAGCAACTATCATTGAAATCTTATCCAGCAGGACATCCGATGAAAGGCAACAAATAAAGCAAAAGTACAAGGCAACGTATGGCAAGGTGATTCCAAGGGTGCCCGGCAAGTGTGCGCACAGCCTTGACTTTGACCTTCTCTGCTTCCTCTGTGCTCCCAGGGCAGCAAGAATACCTGTATTGAGTCAGCCAGGAGGAAAACTGAAATAACCATTTAAAAATTTTAATTGACTTCAGAAAAACTGAAATTGTTTTGTTAACTTAATAGCCCGTAAAATCAATATTCTTAACTCATTATTTTTTGAATTGACTTCATTTTTCTATTAAGCCCTTAATCGTTTTTTCCACTCAATTTGGACTAATTCCACATATTATAGATAGGCCAGTTATTTGAAAATCAGTTTCCACAGGTGGGTCTTTATACAGGAAATTTTCATTTATTTAGCCATCTTCAGGAAAGATATATTCTTCATAAGTGATTGTCACAGAAAACTAAAAAATAAACCCTCTATTTCATCAAGCATCCACACTTTTTTTTCTTTGTTTACATTTTTTTCTTTCTTTCATTATTTTTGTTGATGATGCTGTTATGTATAGAGTGCTTCAAATATGCTTTAGGCCTCCTCCTCCTCCTCCTCCTCCTCCTCTTCCTCCTCCATCTTTTCTTCCTCTTCTCCTTCTCCTTCTTCTTCAAGATAGGGTCTCACTCTGTTGCCCAGAATGGAGTGCAGTGGCTCAATCATAGCTCACTCTAACCTGGAACTCTTGGGCTCAAGGGATCCTCCTGCCTCGGCCTCCCTAGTAGCCGGGACTATGCACCACCACACCCAGCTAATTTATTTTTTTATTATTTTTGTTTTTGTTTTTTGTAGAGACAGACAGGGTCTCAATATTTTGCCCAGACTGGTCTTGAATTTCTAGCCTCAAGCTGTCCTCCCACCTTGGCCTCCCAAAGTGCTGGGATTACAGGCATGAGCCACTGAGCCCAGCCCTGTTTCTTTACTGATATATAATGAACATGACTTAACCTTTTCTTAATGTCATTAAGACTATCACTGTGCAAAATGAATATCAACTATTTTGCTGTATTCATCCATATGTATAAAACCTTTACTGTTTCAATCACTATATGTACAAATAGAGAGAGAGAGAGAGAGACAGATGGGTTTTTCTACTTACTTGACATTGGGCAGGTAACAATCTCCTTAGGCCTTGGTCTCCTCACGTATAGAATGAAGATGACAACTGACCTCCCTCCTCATGTTGCTGGAAGAATCAAACAGGATAGTGCCAGCACATGCCAATAAAGGAAACTGTGATAGGTATGATTGTTTCCATTTTACAGATAGGAAAAGTAAAGCTCATATGTCTAAATGACTGATGTAAAATCATACACTTAATTAAAAAAAAAAAAAGAACCAGGACTCACATCCAAGTCTTCTGGTCTTCAAGGCCAGTGTCCACCCTGGAGGACCCAGTGCCGTGAGTGGAGCTAGTCACTTATGCACTAAATGGTGCAGATGGCTGTGCTTTAATAGTTTCTCTGCTTCTCTCCTCATCATCAGGCTTGTCAATGTCATTTTTGATAAAAATAACTGAATCTTCAGTTCAACTGCATTTAATTGAATGAAATGAAGTTGAATTTTCATCCCTGTCAACATGCCTCATTCTAGCAGCCTCCCAAGTCATGTGTCTATATCCACCCTACCAATATGGAAAGTCGGATATAAGGCTGCTTCATTTTCAGTCTAAAATAAGAGTAAATGGGTTCAAAGTGAGGGCCTAAGGGATCTGCTAAAAATAAGGTGGGCACGTTCTAGCATGAAACTTTGTGACACCTTCATCTGGCAGTCATTTGCTTACTTCTGGTTCTCAGCTGTGTTGCAGAGAGCTGAGACTGCCAAAGAGATGATCTAGAATCCCAACATCACAAAGCTAGAAGACGTTAAGGATTATCACATCTAAGTCCCCATGTCAGCTGAGTTCCAAAGAGAATAACCATCCCATGATAACAAAGCACGTTAGCAGGAAAACCAGGAATAGCACAGAGATATGCTGAGCCTGTTTCTCTTCTCTGTCCAAACAGAACGTAAACACACGAGGATTAGTTTTCATGCTTGTGGCTTGTAATTGCAGGCAGCTGGGATTTCTCCTCTCCGCAGTTCTGTATAATGCCCACCTGGCTGGACCCTCCGTGCAGTACTGACCGCAGGCCTTCCCTCACAGGTGCAGCGCTAGACGGAACAGCTGCCAGGGGTGGGGACGTAAGATTACAGCTCCCTTTTGGGGTTGCAGATTCCAGGGCCTCAGACAAAAATCTTCTGGGTTTTCTCCCAGGCCAGAGCTCAGAGGTTCATTTGAAAAGTAGTTGATTTGCCTCCTCTTGGAAAATTCCTTTCAGAACAGGATTATCATAATACGCATTTACTGAACATTTAAAAGGTGCCAGGCCCTATGCTCAGCATTCGCATGGATTGTCACATTTAAGTCTCCCAACAACCCTATGAGATAAGTCTTATTATTCTTCCTAGTTTTAGAGAAGGAAACTCACAGATGGTGAAATGAAGTACATTTCCACGGTCACAAAGTCACTGTGGCTATGTTCTCAGCCACCACGCCACATTGCTGAGGAGCCAGGCTCATGCTATGCTGTAGTTTGAATCCTTGAGATGCCAGCTGGTCAATGGCCACCAGTCTGCCCCCTACATGAAGGTCTTCGTTTAGGTTGAGGCATTGACAACCATAGTCAGACTGATGCCGTTGCCCTTTTCCCTGTTGAACCATCTCATTGGAGGGAGAAAGGTGGGGGAGGGCAGCCAGCTCACTTGTGATAACAGGGTGCCAGAGAGAATTTCATGTACTTCCCCTTCTGCTGCCTGAGCTCTTTCTCACATGTGTCCCTTCCAGGATTTAACAAGATGACTGAAACGACTGCACAGGCCGTCAGTTTTCCCAGCTTTATTCCTGTCGTCCTCCTGTACTTATTAACAGTGCCCCCTTTCATGCTCAAAAGCATCCCAGTTTGGATGACAAATTATCTGGTCCCCTTAGAGATAAGCATTTCAGTCCCTTCTAGCCAAATGTTTGGAGGCAAATCCTTCCTCTTCGGAGGTTCAATAAATAGAAATAATGCCCAGACCTCTCCTGCCAGCTTTGCAGGGCTGTCCTGAAGATTGGCTGAGAAAGCTCTCTGAGCCCTAAAATGTTCTGCAAATGCTGTTGTTATTGTGATTCATCTTTGAGGTCTCCAGGCCTAAGCAGGGGAGCTCCTCTCTGCCAGGCTTCGGGGAGAGGGGTGGGCAGCCAAGAGCAGATGCCTGGCTCACTCCCCGTGCGTCCACGGCAGCTATCCTGCTGCCCCTGAGCCCTTGCAATAGTGCAAGCAGACACCTGTCCCTCTCCTGTCCTGGGCCATTCCCAGTCACATCTCTCACTGTCTTCCTACAGGACCTGGAGGAAGTGCTCAAGAGTGAGCTGAGTGGAAACTTCGAGAAGACAGCCTTGGCCCTTCTGGACCGCCCCAGCGAGTACGCTGCCCGGCAGCTGCAGAAAGCTATGAAGGGTCTGGGCACGGATGAGTCCATGCTCATCGAGGTCCTGTGCACAAGAACCAATAAGGTCAGTCCCAGCCGAGTCCCCAAGGGAGCATCCACACACCCACCAGAGATGGTTGCAGCCCCCAGAACAGAAACTGCTTCCCACCATTCTATCCATGGGGTGAGCAAGTGTCTGGGCAGAAACGTGTCTGCTTGGCCCTTGTGGGAGGGACGTCTCTTCCAGTCTCCTGGAGGTCAGTATTGGTGTTGCTGCCCCTGGCTAGACAGAATGGATCCTTCCAGAAGAGCTGTGTCAATCCAGCTTCTGTTCTTATAAACCAATGCACAGTTTTATGACCGTAAGGAGGCAGGGAAGTGGGTGGTGCTGGGGGATCTCAGCGAACACCCCCAGTGGCTGCCATCACTGCCCTGGAGGATTCTGTGTCCTTCTATCAGCAGGCATCTCCTCTTGTCCCTTGGGCATATGCCACCATTGCAGGGGCTGAAAGAGCATTTTTTAAGGCCCTGGTGGAAGCCCATTTGTTTTTGGTTCCAGGAGTGAGGAGGGCCAAGGAATTCATCAAGAGTAAAGAGGATCCACAAATCATTTAGAGGAGACCCCCTCCCTCTTCCACGACCACCCATCATGGCAGAATGGGGAAGCCCAGCAAGGAAATGCCAGAAAAGCCTGACATTCTTGAGCCCTCACAGTAGGAAATAGGAGCAGTGGTTGGAGCAGACAGCAAGGCAAAACTGAAACAGCTCTGACGCCAAAATGGCACAGGAAGCCCCGCCTGCCGGCTACCTCGCGCACTCTCCTTGGCCATTTTTCCCGAAGTGCTGCCAGGATCCAAGCCACAGCTGCAAACCTTTTCATGAGCATCCCTGGTCTTCCTTTCTTCCTACAAGATAATAAAAGCCCTCCCTTTCAAGGAGTCTCAGGCTAGGATTGTGCCTCAGAGGAGGGTTAGGCCAAGAGTCACACACCTTCCCCACTCGGCATGAACCCTCCCACCCACCGGGCAGGGAGGGAGCCAGTGCCAGGCAGGGGCAGTGAGCACCAGCTTTTGTGAAAAGGTTATTTTTAATATTCTTTTTGTAATCTTACTTGACCATAGCTTTTCCATCTTAGCCTAGTTTCTTTAAGATCCTAGCACCAACCAACAAGCAGCGCCTTTCTTTCTACCAAATAGATTTGATGGTAAAGACAGGGAAAAGCAGCAGAGAACAGGTGCCAGGTTCAGGCAGATCCTGGTGGTGGGTGGGAGGAGGAAGAGGAGGGCGCTGCACAAACACAGGTGTCTGCATCCCCACTGACACCCGGCCTTCCCCTCCCCCTGCCGCCAGAGCACAGCTGCAAGGCTCCTCACCTCTGTTCCCCGCTACCTTGGCCCATGGCCACCCACTGACTTCCATTTTAACCAGCTTGTGGGCGATGCTGTGGGCAAAAGCCTGCTTTTAGAGACAGGGTCTCACTCTGTCACCCAGGCTGGAGTGCAGATCACAGCTCACTATAACCCTGAATTCCGGGGCTCAAGCGAGCATCCTGCCTCTCAGCCTCCTGAGCAGCTGGGACTACAAAGTGTGTGCCACCATGCCCGGCTAATTGTTTTTTAATTTTTGTAGAATCAGAGTCTCACTCTGTTGCCCAAGCTGATCTCAAACAACAGGGCTCAAGTGATCCCCGCACCCTCAGCCTCCCAAAGTGCTGGGATCACAGGCATGAGCCATCGCACCCAAGGAAAAGCCAGCTCTTCTATGCTGCTGGTTCAAGTGTAAACTGAGGCAGCTCCTGAGGTGGTCCACTTGGCACGAGACGTTGAGATATAAAGCAATTCCTCTCAGTACACACCCCGGAGAGAAATTTGAGCTCCTGCATGCAGCAAGTTATTTTACAGAATGAGGCCTTGTTTGAAGGAGAGAAACTGAAAACAACCTAAGCATCCATCGATAGGAGGCTGGCTAAATAAACTGTGGCTTATGATAGGATGGAACATTTTGTATCCCTTTAAAAAACAGTAGGTGATTATCAATGTACAACTATAGCTGGATCTCCAAGACATCATTATTGAATGAAGAAATAAGTCAAAGCATGATAGGTACAGTGTTCCACTTCCTAAACACATGACACATACACAAACCAATTCTATAATATGTATTTTCCTTAGAACGTATATATGTACACAAATGCAAAGAAAAATACTTAGGAAGATACACCCTGAACTTCTCACACTGGCTACCTGAGCAAGGAGGTGGCGAGAGAAAGTGTTAGCTCAACTGTAATAATTCCGCTTTTAACTAAGGAGAATGTGTGCATTCATTACTTGTGTGTTTGAAATGATTGCACAGAGAGGGCCCCTCCACACCCCCAGGCCTGTGCCCTGACCCACAGGGATGACCATCTTAAGTGGAAGTCACCAAAGTGTCCTGTGCCCTTTCTCTCTGCATGTCTCTGTGTTGTTCATTGATTAACTCCACCTTGGAGCATTGATTTTTTTTTTATTATCTTCCATAGGAAATCATCGCCATCAAAGAGGCCTACCAAAGACGTAAGTGACCTTTTGTCCTGGCTTTGCATAAAGTATGTATCTTTCAAAACACCTCTGGGAAACTAAAGAATCTGCTTTCTTCCCTCCTTTTTCCTTCCTCAAAAGTATTTGACAGGAGCCTTGAATCAGATGTTAAAGATGATACAAGTGGAAACCTTAGAAAAATTCTGGTGTCCCTGCTACAGGTAAGAGTAAAGAGATCTCACCTGCTTTATGATCTTAGGAAATAATCCTCAGCAATGTGGGACCATAAGGAAAAGGCAATGTAAATAAACATTTCCTTCTTTTATTCAAAATGTCCCGTCAGCCCAGCTCTGTCCGGCCCAGCTATTGTGAAATTATTCCATTGGGATTTCTCCCATAATAACAATCTACCTAGTCATTTGCAGTTTACAATCGCTTTTTCTTAATGAATTAGCTCATTGGGCATCACCTCCTTATTTTGCCAATGAGAAAACTTAGGCCTCAAGAGGGTGGGTGACCTGCCCACAGTCACACAATCAGTGAGACACAGCCCAAGAGCAAGAAACCAGACCGTCTGACCCCAAGCAGAGAGAGCCCTTCCCACAACACGACTTGCACTTACTTCCAGGATTCACCCCAGGTCTAGGCCTGCAAGAACCACTACAAGAAACTTGGCCAGGAAATCAGGGCTTTCAGAACTGGCCCTGCTAGGACACAGTCTCCCAGGGCCCCAGACAGACAGCATCTGTATTCTCATTGACACACCCACCTTTATGAGCTTCGTGCATTTCTTCTGTTTTGTTTCTCCCAATGTGGACAGACTGATAGCAGAGAACGGGAGAGAACAGGTTTTCTCTTGCTGCATAACCAATTGCCACAAACTTAGCAGCTCAAAACTGTGAGATTCATTATCTCACAGTTTCCGTGGATCAGGAGTCCAGGTTTGGGTTAGCCAGGTCCTTTGGTCGGGGCCTCAACAGGCTGAAATCAAGGTGTTGGCCCGAGTCCTGCCATCTCATCTGAGGCTCAGGGTCTTTTTCCAAACTCGCTGGTTGTTGGTGGATTCATTTGCTTGTGGCTATATGCCTGATGCCCCTGTCTTCTTGCTGTCAACCACAGACCACTCTCAGTGTCTAAACACCATCTGCAGCTCCCTGCCACATGGCCCCCATGGGCAGCTCACAACATGGCTGTTTGGTTTCTTCCAGGCCAGCAGGAGCTCAGCTCTTTGACTTCTTCCATCTCTGAACTTTTAAGAGCTCACCCAATTAGGTTGGGCCCACCCAAAGTTGTCTCCCTTTCTCTGAACTCAACTAATTAGGGACCTGAATTGCACGTGAAAAAAATCCCCTCTCCCGTGAACATGATGTAATCACAGGTGTTATATCTCATCACAGTCATAGGTCTCACCTGCACTCAGGGGAGGGGGATTATACAAGGACGTGGGCCATTGGGCGTCTTAGAATTCTGCTCACCACACAGCTGGAGACCCACGACCAACCCTCGGGTTCTTTAGCACTAGGACCCCAAATGGTGAAATTTGATATTTGGAAACAAAGACTACTTTCTTTCCAATGATCTCACTCTAGGGGACATCACAGGTTGCTGTCAGCCTGCTCCGAAGTCAGTGGGGTTTGCGAGTGACTGGTTTCTACAAGAAAAGAAAAAAGTGTTGCCACAGAAGCTACTCTGTTTTTCAGTTGTGCCCAAAAGATGGCAGCAAAGAGCAGACCTTGCTGCGTGGCCACCCGGCTGCAGTCACCCCGTTCTCCAGGACTTTCTCTTTTTGCTTTCTGTGGTCAAGCAGGAACTCAAGTTAATAACAGTGTGTCAATTTTTCTAGGCTAATCGTGATGAAGGAGATGACGTGGACAAAGATCTAGCTGGTCGGGATGCCAAAGAGCTGTATGATGTAAGTGTGCAGATGTGCCAGTCTCCGCACATTCTTTTTTTAAAAAATTATTAGAATTATTTCCAGCAACTGTATATTTCATGCAAATGAGAATTTCTTAGGAAACAAGTATAACCTTCAAGAAATAAAGCTATGCTTAGATCTTTATAGATCAGTGGTCTCCAACCTTTTTGACACCAGGATCTGGTTTCATGGAAGACAGTATTTCCACGGATGGGGGGCAGGGATGGTTTGGGGATGATTCAAGCACATTACATTTATTGTGAAGTCAAACCTCTCTGCTGATGATAATCTGTGTTTGCAGCTGCTCCCCAGTGCTAGCATCACCACCTCAGCTCCACCTCGGATCATCAGGCATTAGATGCTCATAAGGAGGGCACAACCTAGAGCCCCACATGTGCAGTTTACAGTGGGGTTCGTGCTCCTATGAGAATCTAATGCTGCTGCTACTGATCTGACAGGAGGCGGAGCTTATGTGGTGATGCGAGTAATGGGGAGTGGCCGTAAATACAGATGAAACTTCGCTTGCTCACGCCACTCACCTCCTGCTGTGCAGCCCGGTTCCTAACAGGCCAAGGACGAGCACCGGTCCACAGCCCAGGGGTTGGGGACTACAGCTATAGATCATACGAACAGTCTTCATAAGCCCAAATGAATGGTTCCTATTCTTACACTCTGGGGTTAACCACATCAGCTCCATTGTGGAACAAAAAAAGGTATAAATAATATAAATAAATATGTGAAGTATATTTGTGAGTTAGAAGCTTAAAGAGCTTAGGCAACCCATCTGACTTCTATTCAGTGCATATTTTATAATTTCCTGCAGTGAAGCCTGGTCACAGCACTATATATTCCGTCTTTTTGCAAAAGTCTTTTTCAAAATGTTTGCGCTTGACCCTCAAGGCAGGGGAAGGCCGCTGGGGCACTGATGAGCTTGCCTTCAATGAAGTCCTGGCCAAGAGGAGCCACAAGCAGTTGCGAGCCACCTTTCAAGCCTATCAGAGTGTGAGTAGTGACGTGCTGGGGCGAGAGAGTTCACTTTGAGACGTCTTGAGCTATTTCCAAAAGAAGCCAAGTCTGGGATCTGGACCTGGAGGATCCTTTACAAGCGTAGTCCTCAGCTGGGGATGATTTTGTACCTCCACCCCCGCCACAAGAGATATTTGATAATGTCTGGAAACGTTTGGGGTTGTCACGATGGGCAGGAGGCGGGAGCAGCGCTACTGGCATCTGGCGGGCAGAGGCCGGGATGCTGCGAGACGGTGCACAGGGCGGCCCCACAACAGAGTCGCCCAGACCGAAATGCAGCGCCGAGACTGGGAGAGCCGCCTTACGGCAGAGGCAGGGGAAGCAACCAAGTGTCATGCTCAGGGGCAAAGTTCTAGCCTCAGAGGGTCCAGGTGCAAATCCTGGTTCTACCACTGGCAAGTGACCGAACCTCGCCAACTTCTTTTGTAAAACCAGGGACCATGAATATCATCCTCACACCCTCACAGAGTTACTTTAAGAGTTAAATAAGATAAAGGCTCAGAACGGTAGCCAGCATGCGGTGAGCATACAAACGTTTGTAGTATTATTATTATTCCAGTTTACAGTTGGGCTGACAGTGCCTACCACTCCCAAGACAGATGTGATACACCTCCAAGACATGCTCCTGAAAAGATGTGCATAATTTATTCTCTAATCTATGATATGTTTAAGCCAACAATGTGTGTTAGCTATTTCAAGGCCCTTAGCAGTAAGTCCTTCCCTGAAAAGCAGTCTTTAATTGCAAAAGGCCTTTGGTGGAGTATCAGATTTTAGGGGGCCTCCTAGTTTATACGTGTAGAGTGACACCCATTCAAAGCATTTCTATGCCTTGTATCTCATTTCAATTTCACAATAGCCATTCACAACGTCCATAACGTAGGCTGAGCGGCTATTGTGCTGCACAACTGCTGGACAAGGAAAGGCTGTTGAGTAAGCGACCATCTGTAACTCATCAGGACCACACAGCAAGTCGGTAGCAGACAGTGGACGAGAACTCCAAGATTCCCCAGCCTGAGCTCCTACCTCGGCTGGAGCTGGCCGATCCTCACTCGAAATAGCATTTCCTATGTGTTGCCAGCAGATAAAAAGACAATAAGGCTTCGGAATTTTATCATTACTGTATATAAGCCTTTAGGGCCCACTGCTTTCATATGATGCCCACAGGCAGCATCAAAGGCAGCCAACTCTGCACTCCCCTGGTCTCTGTGCCTGCTGAGCAGCCTCTGAGGTGGGACTTCTCCGTGACCAAGATCCTCTCCCATGTGACAGGGGCCTCAGATGGAGTTTCTGGGTACACTCGAGAGAGTGTGTGTCTGTGTGTGTGTGTGTGTGTGTGTGTGTGTGTGTGTGTCAACTACTGACTACCTGCAAGGACACTCTCTCAACCAATATCTCAAAGTTGATCCCAAAACAGCAGCATCAGTATCATTAGAACCTGTTAAAAATGAGGGCTCTCAGTCCCTACCCTGGCCTACTGAATCAGATTCCCTGGGCTTGGGGTCTTGCCATCTGTGTTTTAAGAGGCCTTCCAGGTGATTCTGATGCATGTTATCATTGGAGAAGTCGGCTCTAGGGCTACTAGCTGTATGATCTTGGCAAGTTATTAGAGGTTCTGTGCCTCAGTTTCCCCAACTGCAAAATGGGCATAATAGTACCTACTTCACAGGGTTAGTAAAGATTAAATGAATTAACGGAAGTAAGCACTTAGTAGCTGGCATGCAGTAGGCACTCAATAAACATTAGCAATTGTCAGGAGTCTCCTCATGTGAACCAACGCTGCCAAAAATCAGAGTTAAAGTTCAAGTGCACAATAAGATAATCTATGGATTTGATGATTCTTTACATGAAACCAGCTGTGAAATGCTATAATGCTATCTACTCATCTATTCCAAAAGCCTTGCTCAAGCATCGTTCATCTTGATCCTTATTGATGATATTTTTTTAGTTCACCCTGCTCATAGGACCCAGTTTTCTGATGTCTCGGACCAAAAGCACAGAGATGCTATCGCAAGATCACTGGAGATGCAGCACAGGCTGTCCTGGCTTAGAGTCAAATTTTAATTTTTGGTCCAAAACCTCAGGGTTTTGCCATTTATTTGCCCTCTAACCCTTCGGACACTCTCAGCAACCCCAGGCCAAGCGACAGGGCTTCCCAAACAGCTGCATCACGCGGGGCTGTTACAGTCCCCAAGTTCACCAAATGTGAAAGACTTATGTAGTTGTAAAGCCAAAATAAGTTCCCCAAACAGGGCTCAGCACCAGCAGCAGGTACACATGCCCACAGCTGGCCTTGCTGCCTTCCTGTCACATCCTTGTCACTTGTCCCCACACCTGTGCACACTCCTCAGCCCCCACCAGAGGCTTCAGCCCTTTAACTGCTGCCGTCAAAGCAAGAGCACAAGGGCCCTGCTGGGGCACGCTGTCCATTTGGGGGAATGGATTTTGAAAGACTGGAATGTCTCCCCTATTTTTCTAATAACCTCCCTACAGACACTGCTGTTTACCTCGAGTCTTAGATTCTTGTTTGGAATCTACCCTGCTAATGTGCTTTTGTACTGAGATCAGAAAGTCTGGTTCTGTCCAAAGAGCCCTTAAGAATTAAGTGTTCCTGTAACTAAAGTGAAAAGCTTGCAAAGGACAGACCCGCTAGCTTGGGCCAGTCGATTGCTTTCAGATTGGGTGTTCCATGAGCCATAGAGCCACCTCAGTAGCTACCAGCAGTGGGGGGGTGGGAAGAGAAGAGGGGCCAATACTACTTCATTGTATCATGTGAATAGCGCCCCCTGCAGTTGTTCAAGGAGGAGACATGAGAGGGCAGGAGCCCGCCACTCACCCCTGGCATGGCTCTGCTTTTCTGCTTTTACCTATTTTCTAGGCTGAAATGCTACAGAAAATTGAAAAACCCTGTCCTAGCATGGTGTCAACAGCAGGAACAGAAAATGGTTTAATGTGAGGATATTTGTTTTAGTAAACAAGACCTGTGTGAACAAAATGTCCTCTTGAAGTATAATCTCAGTCTACAGGATAGAACTCTGTTTCTCGGAAAGTGATACCAGTTGCTTCCAAAATACCAACTCCCACATCAAACCCAAGAAAGGCTGGGGGCCACTAAGGATGGGACAGGATCGAACCCTGCTCCACTTCCTCCTAATCTAGTTCTCACTGCCACACACCAAGGCCTCTAGGGACGCAAACAGGGCCAAGGGACCAAGCACAAGAGCTTCGTTAAGTCTGGACCCTCCTCCCCCGATACTGTGCTTACGTTGCACAGCATATTTTTTTTACCTGTGTTTTCAAAATAAACTATAATACATAAACTCCACTGGTATGTATTCAAAGTCCCCAATTCTTTATAGAATCAATTGTGTCATATCCTCAAAAGACAATTTCTAAGAGAGAAGTTTCAATATTTCTAATGCTTAACTGCATTTCCTCAGAGTCTGCAAAGCACTCTGCTTTCTCTTCACTTGCCTGCCCTGAGCTTGGCCCAGGCAGTATTTGTGTTAAGGATAGTCACAATTTACTCGGAACTTCGGCTTCTGTAAATATTTGGAAGGGAACCTAATGTGTAATGCTGTGCAGAGCGACACGTGAGCCGGTGGTGAATGTAGGATCATTTGGAATCACCCCAGAGTGAAGAAAGTGGCATTCGGATGTGGTCAGCCCCCAGCTTCCCGCCCTTGCAGATCCACCCTTTCGGGAACTTTAGATCAAGTCCTCATCGTGAAGTTCACGGCCTCTACTTATTTCACCCACACTGTAAGTGACTGAGGGTTCCCAATCCCAAGGCAAGGGAGGTGAGCGAGGTGCAGATCAGATTATTACAGCTGCAGCCTGCTGTGACCTCAACACTGGGAAAAAGGAAGAACACACTGGAAACTAAAGTACTACATAAATATAAAAAATTGTTGTGACTGTATATATTAATTGTTCCTCCACTCCCTAATTTTACAGTTGAGGAAACTGAGGCCGAGGGAATGGCATTGCTGGGGGTCAAATCCATTAGCGGTCAAATCTGGACTAACTCAGCAAGGAGGCCCCCTCTCGGACAGGTGGCAACCACCCCAGTCCTGCAAGGCAAGAGTCAGGATAGGAGTTCCTTAAAGCCACAGGGCTAAATTTGGAAACATTTAGTGCTTTCTGTAAGTGAACAACCAAGAGTGCCAAGGCCAAAAGCAAACCTGGAATAATGGCTGGACTTTGATTTTCTCTCCAGCTCATCGGCAAAGACATGGAAGAAGCCATTGAAGAAGAAACATCAGGAGATTTGCAGAAGGCCTATTTAACTCTCGGTAAAGTAAAGTTAGGAGAGTCTCTGTCTTAGGTTGGGCTCCCTGGAACCAGACTCAGACAGAGGTTTGCATGAAGGAAGCTTTTGAGGAATGGTTTGGGAACAACACTGCTAAGCAACATTGGGCAAGGGAGAGAGTGAATGTGATGTGATTGCAGTGGCAGTTCGCCAGTCCCAGAGGGTAGCTCTGAAGCTGGGATGTCCAAAGTGGAGTGAGGGGGCCAGGCCGTTGCACCCCACATCAATCAGTCATTGCAACTTTGGGTAAGCCAACTCTCTCCCTTGGTGGGAGATTCCTAGGGAGGGAATCAGCTGTGAGCAGCAGCAGGCAACCCTTGAATGAGTGCCTCTACCCTGAAGAGGGCATCTGGTGGCATATCACAGTGTCCATTACAGTTCCACTAAGATCATGGGTCCCTGAGAGTAGCTGTCAACAGCCTGGGACCATTATCTCGTTTTAGGTAGCCTGATGGCTCATTGGCTTCCTTTTCCATTTGGTTCCCTTCAAGGTTTGCAAAAAATGAGGTCTATTTAGAAAGAGCAGAGGGAGACGAGATCTTGGCAGTGCCAGGGAAACCCCAGGACGTCCTCTCCAGGTGCTGCCTGCAGGCAGGAAATAGCAGAGAGATGGGCACGGGGTTGTGTCTGGCAGACTCCTTTTTCCTCTCTGCAAGCCCTGGAATGAAGGCTTTGTCCATTGTCCACACTCCTGGGTAAGGAGTCCAGGGCACCATCCCAGATGGCACAAGAAACGGAGAGACATACCCTCAGAAGAAGAGGAACCAAACAAGCAGTGTTGGAAGTTAAAAATGTGATCCAGTTGCCAAACTCCTTTGTTTGGTTTTTTGGAATATTTTTTTTTAACAATGTCAGGAATTGATTTTTTTAATCCATCCTCATTTTGCATTCAAATTAGCTGGACCTCTACTGTGATGTACAGAGGCCTAAATGTCCCTGGTGTCACTCATGGGACACCCTGGATACATACATGAGCCCTAGTGTGGGATGACTGTCCTTACCTCTTCAAGGAAGACTCTCTTAAGTGGATGGAGGGGTCTGCACACGGCTTGGTTCTGAGGCCCCAGACCCTTGCTGTACTGCACTTGCAGTGCAGAGAAGCAGGAAAACACCAGAATGTGGTCAGAAGGTGGTAATACAGCCATTCAATGATTTAACATTTTTTCAGCACCTGCCTGGGCCCAGGGGTTGTGCTAGGTGTGAGGATCAGAGGTAAATAAGGCCCAGTTCTTGCTCTTAAGGAGCTTAAAGTCCAAGGTAGATACACACAAATCAACAGATCAGGCTAAAGATAAAGATAAAAAAACAAACAGATAGAAAGCAAGGAGGATGCAGAAAAAGGAAAAGACAAGTCCCTGGGGTTGGGACCATGAACTGCAGGAGTTGATTGTGCTCCAAAAGTAAAAGTGATTACAAAGGACCTTGATGGCTGGGTACGGTTGCTCACGCCTATAATCCCAGCACTTTGAGAGGCCAAGGCAGGAGGATCACTTTGAGGCCAGGAGTTTGAGACCAGCGTGGACAACATAGTGAGACCCCATCTCTACAAAAAATTTAAAAATTATCTGGACATGATGGTACATGCCTCTCGTCTCAGCTATTTGGGAGGTGGAGGCAGGAGGCTTCCTTGAGCCCAGGAGTTCAAGGCTATGGTGACCTATGATTGTGCCACTGCATTCCAGCCTTGGAGACAGAGCAAGACACTGCCTCAAAAAAAAAAAAAAAAAAAAAAAAGACCTTGAGAATAAACCACACAAAGAAAACATGACTTTATAACTATATTTTCTAGGCATTTCCTACCACACTCCCACCTAACTCATAGCAGCATCTAGGAGGAGGGGCTGGGGCCACGTGACTCCCACCGCTTGCAGCCTCTGGAGCAGCGGTTCTCAGAGTGAGGTCCATGGACCTCCTGCATCAGAATCACCTATTGCAATACAGTCTCCTGGGCCCCCCTCCAGGTTACCCATTGAGAGCCTCCAGGAATGGAGCCCAGGAAGCCACACTTTTACAAGCTGCCCAGGTGATTGTCTTGTGCTCAATGAAGTTCAAGGAGCCCTGCTCTGAAGGCAAAGCAGGGCAAGATACAGAGCACACGGCTGGCTGCCCTTCCCTCCCCTGGCTAAGCATAGTTTATCTCACATCTTCCCTGGCCACCCCCACCCAAGCTTTTGAGGGATTCCTGTAGCTGCTAACAACAGAGCTTGTTCCCCAGGCATAGAATACATACCGTAGAAATATGGAGAGTTTTCTTTCCAAAATATCAGAAAGAAGGAACATCAAGAGAGGAGACTCCTACACAGGTATGAAACACTCTGGCTTTAGGCAGGCAGTGATTTCAGCATCAGGCAGTGCTGCACGGGAGAGCACCTTCAGAAAGCCTTTGTGGAGGTTACTAGCTCACATTGTCTGGAGACCACAGTAAGTCTTTTTTTTTTTTTTTTTTTTTTTTTGAGACAGAGTCTCACTCTGTTGCCTGGGCTAGAGTGAGTGCTGTGGAGTCAGCCTAGCTCACAGCAACCTCAAACTCCTGGGCTTAAGCAATCCTCTTGCCTCAGCCTCCCGAGTAGCTGGGACTACAGGCATGTGCCACCATGCCCGGCTAATTTTTTCTATATATATTTTTAGTTGGCCAGATAATTTCTTTCTATTTTTAGTAGAGACAGGGTCTTGCTCTTGCTCAGGCTGGTCTCGAACTCCTGACCTCTAGCGATCCTCCCTCCTTGGCCTCCCAGAGTGCTAGGATTACAGGCATGAGCCACTGCGCCTGGCCCACAGTGAGTCTTAAATATGCTACTTCCCAGGTAGCACACAGGTTCCTGCCCCCACCACCAGTCCAGCAGCCCTTGGACTGTTCTTAGGTGAAAGGGACCAGACATTTCCGTATTGGCTTTTCTTTTCCACTGAAACTCTGGTGGCTGCCGTGTGGCCTATAAAAGGAGATTGACCACCCCCACTCTGTTCCCCTAATCCTGCTCCTCCCCTTGCTCATAAACATCAATCACACAGGCAATCACCTAGGAAACGAGAGCCCCATTACAGGACATGTTATGGTTGCACATTCCACATTTATGCTGAATTTATTATTTATTATTAATCACTAACATCAAACAATTCTAAGTGTTCTAGAGAAACGTCAACAACCTAAAGAGTAATGTGTTAGTCTAGGTGGATGCATGTGAGCCTGGGAGGAGGGAGAGGAATAATAATCTATTCCCGGGAGTGGAGCTGCACCCTGTCTCCTGGTGGATGAGTAGAAACCAGGCTTCATTAAACTGTGCATAGATCAAAGCTGGTGGGCAAGGGAGGGCCAGAAGAGAGAGCATAGCAGCATCACAGGAAGGCGATCTTCAGAAAGGATCAAACCTTTCAAGCCCGCATCCCAGATCGCAAACTAAGATGATCGTGGGGAACCTGGAAAAGATTTAGAGATGAGGCTCACAAAACAAACCCAGTGAGGACAAACAAAGGGTAGGAAGGTTGTTTAGCACAGGAAAGCAGGCCACAGTCCAACCGAATAAATTTCCAAGATTATGAAGTTTTATTACTGGAGGTTGCTGGCCAATCTGTTTCCCTCAGAACCCAGCTCCAGCACCAAAGATTTCACTTAGATACGAAAAGTTATTTCTGCTGGTGAAAATCATGCACTTTGCAGGGAGAGTCTGAGGATGCCGCAGCTCCCTCCTCCAGAGGCTCTTCAGGGAACAGGAGGGGTCTTCTTCATCTGCAGTGCCTGTGACCCGGCTCTGCTTGAAGACCCCAGGTGCCCTGACCAAGGAATCTTCCAAATCTCATTCCACAACAGTGTGAAGTCAGCTCGTTTCAGCCCTCTTCCTCACCACGCAGTGGGTTCCCAGGGCAGCCGGGTGACACTCAGAGAGTCTCCGTGTCACTCAAAACAACGTAAAAGCCTCACATTCCCTTTTCCCCTGCCCCACCCAGTGAGATGTGCCCAGGACCGCGAGGGCTATTTTGCTGAGCGTCTGTACAAATCCATGAAGGGTGCGGGGACGGATGAGGAGACCTTGATTCGCATCATTGTGACCAGGGCTGAGGTAAGACGCACTCGACTCCAAAGAGTCCGCTTCAGCTTCTCTTTTTCCCACCACTGATGTTATCGACAAATAGTTTCTATTAAGGGCCTATTTACAGAAAAAGTAAAACAGAGACGGCCCTGCCTTCCCAGAATTCGTAGAAGACATTGTGCTCTGGTTCAATCTGGTTCTTTTTATAAAAATACAATCAATAATGATCCTTGCTTCTATTTCTGTTCTCTGTGGCTCCGGAGAGCTCTGGCGGGTGCAGAGGGGACCCTGCGGAGCCATTGTGAGGGAGCGCAGCTATGCACCGCTGGCTTCAAGGAAAGCAAAACACACACCTCAAGGAGGTCACTCAGCTGCAGAGACAATAAGCAAATGATTTTCTAACTCCAGAGCCAGGCCTTTATGCAGTTGAACACCCCACAGAAGCACGATTTTGCACAAGAAACACATCAGTATGAAATAATGTTTCTTAACCTTTTTTAAAAAATTACTGTCCCCTAAGGAGCCTTTTCAGACACTTTATTTTCCCTAATTGCCACCCCCCCTCCCCCGAGAAATTTTAACACCACAGATAATACTATATCTCTTTTTATGGACCATATGAATATCAGTTATTTATACATAAAAAGGTTAAGGTTTGTTTTTACCCCCTAAGAACCAATTTTCAGCCCCTCCTGAGATCATGCGTGTCAGGAAGGGAAGGGGTGAGTGGCCAAAAGCTGAGGCGCCGCACTCAGGATTCCCAGCCAGTGCTTTGGGACATAGGGACACAGACAGAAGGGCACACAAAGTAAAGGGGACATGGCATGTCGTCTGCAGTAGGAGAAGCCTTGGAGAATGAAGTGAAACTAAGCGCTTGAAAACCACAGACATCTCCCCTTAAGCAAATGTTCAATGAAAGGGGGAGAGATACCAACCCAAGTTCTGATCCATGGCTTCGGGACAAATAACACTTAACATCTGACACTGTTTTTAAATATAACTTCGCAACAAGACAGTTCTTTCATTTTTATTTCTATTCCTGGAATTTCTCCTCCTCCTCCTCCACTACTCATCTTTTTCTTTTTCTATTAAAGTGCATTTCTCCCTCTCCTCCCTCTTCCCCTTTGCCAGTCTCTCTGCTGCTCTCCCACAGTTTCTCTCCTCTCTCCTTCCCTTATCTCTCCAGGTGTCTGCTTTCTCTGCGTCTCTGTCTCTGAGCAATTCCTCAGCCCCCAGCCAAAGTCAGAGAGGTCCTGAGGGTCTCCAAGGGGACAGGTTGGCAACAGGGCAAACCCCCAGGGAGACTGGATCCACCCAGGGAGAGGGCTTGTCGGGGTTCCGGGCTCACTCTCATGTGGACCATGGAGGATTTTATTCCAAGATGCTCTGTCCCACCTTGGAACTGATCACACACCCTGGGTTATCTTATCATGTGAACAGTTTCCCCAGAAACCTCCAGGCCCAACTACATATAGTATTAATAGTTTGGCTGGATCTCCTAATCCCCAAAGCCGCATGGTACTAGGACAGAGCCCTGGGGTACCCCGTCTGCCAGCACTGGGCAGGCAGCCAAGCAGGGGGCACCCAGGCCCAGGGAGAGAGGGACAGACTCCATCCCCACCTGTAATCTCTTTCCCCTGCTCAGCATCCACTTCAGACCATCCCCCCACCCCCTTCTGTTCTCACCATCTCTCTCTCTCCCTCAGTCCAGCCTCTAACTGGGGCAGGAGAAGAAAGAGCCAGATACCTGAGCCACACTTCGTAGGTCTGAGGTGCAAGGTACAGTCTAAACTAAATAAGAAAAGAAAGCCTCCTGGTTAAAGACAGCTCTTTGCTTCTTTTGTGAGACTCATAGTGTTCTATCTGGAATTATATCTTTTCTGGTGCAAGTTCTCCCTTACTAGGTTGTAAGAATCTTTTGGCAGAGCAATCTTTCCATTTGTTTTTCTCCTGAGCCCTATCCCCACTTTCAGGACTTTTTGTGGGTTTTTTTTTTTTCAAACTTTCAACAAATTATATTCAAAATAAATCCTGCAAATTGATATTGATTTGAATTTTGTTGACTGGCACTAATATCCTCAGTGATCAGGATATGAGGTGGGAAATGCTTAATTTCAAATTTCTGTGTTGACAATTTTCTTAACCTTATAACCAGGGATCGGCAAACTATGGCCTGCAGGGAAAATGAGACCCACTGCCTGTTTTTGTGCAGTCCTGCTACATAAGGATGATTCAGTTTCAAATATTAACTGTAACACACTCAAAAGAAAAAATATTTTGTCATGCATAAAAACCATAGGAAATTCAAGTTTTAGTTTCCATTAATCAAGTTTTGATGGAACATATCCACATGCAGACACCTCTGCAACCTCTGGGGAGCTGAATTCAGCTCTTCGTTTCTCATCCACAAAATAGAAATAATATTAACAGCTCTACCTCAATGTTTTGGCATAAACAAACAAAGGACTGCAGTGTAATGTGCTTAGAACTCGGCCTGCTCTTTATGGTGAACACACTATAATGTTCTTGTCCCCATTGTTGTTATCTTTCCTACAGGTGGACCTTCCGGGGATCAAAGCAAAGTTCCAAGAGAAGTATCAGAAGTCTCTCTCTGACATGGTTCGCTCAGACACCTCTGGGGACTTCCAGAAACTGCTCGTGGCCCTCTTGCACTGAGCCAAGCCAGAGCAATAGGAACACAGGGAGGAACCCCCTTTGTGAAGAGCACATTCCAAATCAAGCTTGCAAATGAGACTCCAGCATGAAAAACCCTCAAATGTCCTGGTTTATTTTCTTGGCAGCTTAAGCACTGATGCAAGGCCAAGCTGTTTAAGTTAAGGGCGGCCATGTCAACATGCTTGGGCAGGTCATCTTGAACGCTGGCTTAGCTTAGCAAGTATCTGGGCTGCCTCTTAACTTTCCTTTAGCATAGTAACTGAATGCTTTCTAAGCACAAATGAAATCAGCAGTTGATGAAAAAACTATGCATTTGTAATAGCATATTTAGAAGAGTATGCATCACATAGAGGTGTGTATGTTCTGGGTAAAGATTGGACGGTTAAGGTACAGGAAAGACAAAATTAAACAATTTGTTAATTTTCCTTCTGTATGTTTAATTTATAAGCCTCAATATTAATTAAAGTTGTGGATTATGTCTCCATTAGCTACTTTTCCAAAGACTGGCTTAATTAATTTGGGCTCTTGTCCTAGAAACATATGACTTGTAAAATTCAAACATATTTGGAAAATTTAAACAGTTACATTTATTACTAATCACCAAGGACAAGGAAACAATTCACTTGCTTATATGAAATGTAACTAAGGGTAAAATCCCTAATCTGCTACCTGATTCAATTGGGTTTTCTCACTTCTCTAGACATTTGATGTACTCAAGTCTTCCTTCTGATCTTCAAATGCAATTAGGCTGAGCAAAGTGCCAATAGGATCAAGGTCAAAAGTCTACCTCTCAGCAGATTGGTTCTGCACAGTAGAATCTCTGTTCCAAGGTGCTGGTCTCGTAGCCATGTGTTGCTAGACGTAGAGGAATCTGTAAAGAGAACTTGGACCCTTGGTCCAATAACCATAGTTATCATGCATTGGATGACTATTTGTGCCTGCATTACTATGTGGCATAATTTCATACTTAATCCTTCTTACAGCTCTAAGAAGTTAATATTACTCCCATTTAGCAATTGAGGAAACCGAGACATTAAGTAACCTGGCTAAATTCATCCACAAACAATAGTATTAGGATTTGAATCCAGGGCTGGCTGACTCCAGAAATCACACTACTCATCACCTTTCATAGAAAAAGAACTTGAAGTGGGAATGTGTCTGTATTCGTTCACCTGCTTAATTTCCTACTATTTGCCAATCGCTGTGCTGGGCTCTGGGGATACGAAAATAAGTAGAACACTGAGTACCCTTTGGGCAGTTCATTCCCAGGTCAATAATGTAGGCAAATGTCTCCTTTGTTCAACAGAATGCTGTAAGTGCATTAATAAGGGAAGGTAAAGGGCTCTACCCATGAGCAAGAAGAGGGAACACACAGCTCTGCATGGGGGAGCTGGGAAACGCTTCACAGAGATGCATCTGTGCTGGGTTTGGGGGAATGCGTAGAAGCTCTCCAGAGGAATAGAGGAAGAAGGGCACAGGCAGGGGCTCAGAATGGTGAGTGGGCAGGATGTGCTCAGGTGGTGAAATCCCTTCTCCTGGGGCAGAGATGTGGTGAAAGGAAGGAGTGGGCTGGGGCGGTAGGCAATGAGGTTGCTGAAAATAGGTTCGGATCACATCAGCGATGGTTTTGCCTGCCAAGCGTGGGTTTGGTCCTTTGGGCCATGGCAGTCACTGGAGATGTTTGAGTGGAGAACGTGACCAGATTTGGACTTGAGAAATCACTTTGGTGTCTGATCTACATATAGCAAATAGCCCCAACGCTCAATCTATAGATGGTGTCTGGGATAGATGTCATGTGTGTCTTTTGAGTGGCTATAAAATGGTGATTGACAAATTAAGATGTTAACATTGGTGTCTTCAATATCCTGGTTTACCTACCTAACAGTCATTGTCATCATTCTGAGATTTAACACATAAAAAGTTATTTTCTAGAGCCAAGCTCAGTGACAAAATATACTCATGTTTACTTATTTGTTGCCAAAGCTGGTCTTGGCTTTTATAACCAGAAACAAAACAACCTGTTCTTGGGATCTGAGCTCATGATAACGGCAGAAAAACAAACCAATGGCCTGAAAAGAGATCTATTAAAAACAGACATAATTTGAGATCACTGATGGCCATAATTCACATGAGGAAGAGTGAGAAGGTGTTTCATGGGTGGAGAAATTGAGGCTGAATACAGAGATGCAAAGTCATTTGCTCAAGGTCGCACACGGGAAGCTCCAGGGTCAGAATTCAGCCCTAGGTCCTTCTCACTCGAACGTCTGTGCTCTTTGCCAGTCTTGCTCACGAGCCATGAATATTTTTGTCTGAAATTTTGCTGAGCAAGGCATGGAGGTACCTCTCTCCGAGGCTGCTGAACTCACTGCTCGTCACCTGGCAGCAGGAGCCAGTGTCTCTGTGCGTGGCTGAGGTCTGGCCTTCCTAGGAGTGCCCCACCCTGCCAGCTCCCAGGCAGGCGGCTCAGGAATGCCTTCCTTTTCCCTTGCACACACCCCTGCCCCGCCCTGACCAGGCCCAGCCTCAAGAGGGTTGGGCTTGACTCGGTGGGGCAGGAAGAAGGAGAGGACAAAGATCCAAAGAGGAGAGAGGAAGAGCAACACCACTCTTCTCTGGACAAAATGCCTTGTTACCAGTTTCTTACTCTAAAAATTTTAAGTTCTGACTCTCTAGGCAGCCCTTGTAACCATATAATTAATCCCTGTAAACCTATTCTTAGAGGAGTGTTGAAAAGTGAAGATGAGGAGGAAAAAGGAGATGAGGATAGTCCAGTGGAGACAGAGCTTTACCACATGGAGCAGGTAGATGGGGAAGAAGCACAAGAAAGTGGACCATGGTGAGGGACACGGTTGCCTTTCAGAGGGACCACAGTCCAGGCACAGTCAGATGTGACAGTCCTAGAAGCCTCCACCAACCTCACCCAGAGGGCAACGTGCCCCTGGCCCAAGTGTGTGCAGTCTGGCTCCTGCAGCAAGAGACTAATGCACAGAACTCCTCCAGACTGCAAACAAACTATGTCTCAAGCACATTACAGCCAATAAAAATGCCTCCGAAACCAGATAAGCTGAGAAATAAGGGTGCCAGAAAACCAGAAATGGTATTCAGCTCCCCATGCCAACAAGTAAGAGCCCCACATTTAATACAGAGAGATGTCAAGTCAGCCTGTCTGTGTCCCAGCAATTTCTCCCACGTCTAGGCATAGGGTGTAGACCAGTGTGTTGGGAGACTGACAGTCAGGAGAAAGAAAAGAAATGCCAAGGTGTGTGGCGGTGGGGGGTGGGGGAATATTATTTAAAATAAACTGTTTATTTTATTTCTGTCAATTTCAGATTTAAAGAAAAGTTTAATAGTATTAGAGAGAGTTCCCTTATACTCCACTCCCAATTTCCCATATTACTAACATGAATATGGCACATTTTGCATAACTCACGAATTAGTACTGATACATTATTACTGAGTGAATCCCACATACTTTATTCACTTTTCCTCAGTTTTTATCTACTGCCATTTTTCTGTTCCAGGTTTCATCCGGGACACCACGTTGCATTTGGTCATAGCGTCTCTCCAGGCTTCTCTTGACTGTGACAGTTCTGCAGACTTTGCTTATTGTCTGTGACCCTGACCCTGACCGTTTTGAGGAGTGCTGGGCAGGGATCTTGCAGAACGTCCTTCAAGTTGGGTTTTTCTGATGTTTCTTCCCATGGTTATTCCAGGGTTATGGGCTTGGGAGAGGACTAGCTCAGAGGCGAGGTGCTGTTCTTACATGATATCAAGGGTATGTGCTATTAACATGCTGTCAACACAACTCATCACTGTTGAGGTTGACTTTGATCACCTGGCTCAGGTAGTGGTGTCAGGGCTCTCCACTGTAGAGTTACTCCTTTTGTGCCCCCTTTCTATACTGTACTCATTAAGAGGAAGTCCCATGTGCAGCCCTCCTTAAGGAACAGGGAATTATGTCCCATCTCCTTGAGGGGAAGTATCCACCTAAATTATTTGGGATTCTTCTAAACAGGAGGTTTGTCTGCTCTCCCCCATTTAATTTGTGTATTCAGGAATTCATTTAAATCAGGATAATGAATATTTATTTTATACTTTGGGTTATAATCCAATACTACATTATTTATTTTGTTGTTCACATCATTCCAGCTTTGTCTGTTACGAGCTCTTACAGTTGGCACCTGTGTCCCTTTGACATGCCCCTCTTATTGCTTTTTGAGTACTTCTTTCCTCTCTGGCACTATAAGATGCTCTGGGCACATCTCGCATATTCTGTTCCCCAGCCCTAGAATCAGCCATTTCTCCAAGAAGCCCTAGTTCTTCTTATTGAGGATGGGATTAGATACCAAAATCTGGGCCCTTAGTATGCTCGCGGCTACTGAGGTTTCATTGCTTCTGGGCCAACTCAGTGATCACAGCAGGAAATACAATTGTGTATACTAACCCCTGTATATGCATATATCTATAAATACTTATCCATATGTGCAGGCAGATGATATAGACACAGACATAGATGTAGACATAGACACAGATATATATCCATCTGTATCTATATAAAGCTAAACATGAGTTCATACAATGTCTTCTACTTTCATCTGATACCACATGGTTCATGCTAGGAGGGGGATTTGACATCTTGAAAATAGTACAAGGAGACAAGATAGTGGGGTGGAATTTCCTCTAATCAGGGGCCATGAGAAGAATCAAAGTGAAGCACATAGTGCCCTGTTTGTGCTGCTGATTATACTTCCTTTCTGGGTGGCAGAATTTGTGCCCAGGGACTGGGGAGAAAGGGCAGGCTAGCGCTGAGTGGTCCTTGGACCTGCACTACCTGGTACCCAAGGAATTGTCCTGAGGCTATTAAGAGAATGCTCCATGGCTTCTTTGTAACTAAACCAGAAACACTGAAATCTTCTGTTCCTAAGTTAAGCAACTTTCAGTGAGTTCAAAATGTGCACAGCCAACATTGATACCACCCAAGGGAAGGGAAAAGACAACAAATCTGAGAATAGGAGTGCAAATGAGGAAACTAAGGAAACTAGAGAGTGTGGACAGCTTTCATGACAGGACTGGGCCTCTGCTAGCAAACAGGCCCGCAGCTGGGAGGGACGATCTGTTCTGCTGGCATTTCAGCAGGAAGAGTTAATGATTTACATGGGCTGCCTGCCCAGTAGTGTGATGACCATCTTTGGCATCAGAATCAAGAAACAGTGGGGTTTCATGTCAGTCTCTTTACCTTAATGATTTTTGGTCCCCAGTAAGCATCACTTCAGGGTTTGCTTAGAGCACTAATGGTTCAGGACAAAAGAGACCCAAGGCATTTTCAGACTCTGAGCTAGAAGTAAAAGCCCTGGTCTTGAATCGTTCCTCACTGTGAGTAACGTGGACCAGGATAACATGACTCACAAACCAAAATAGACTACATGAATTGTCTGAACTCTGAACCCAACTCAAGTATTAATGTTTTTCACTGCACCAAAAACAAAATCAAAGTTGTTTTTTAAAATCCTACTGAACCAGTTCAAATTAGAAGCAGGCTTTGGAAAAGGTTGAGCCAGAAGAAAAGACAAATCAGAAAAGCAAAATCATTTCCACACAAGCATTTCATTCACGGCAAGTGTCTGGCACACACAAATATGCGCTGTGTGTGTGTGTTTCTATCAGTAGGGGCTCTTGTCAATGAATTCAACTTAACCTATTGGCTGGATTAACCGACACGCCCGGTTCCCTCTGCAAAGCCTGTGGGTGGCTGCTCTGGGTGCTCTGAAGACACGGCTGGCAGGGGCTGGGGAGGAGCCACTCTCCTCTGGTTCTGGTGGGCCACGCACTTTGCAGGAGTAGGTTATATTGTTCCCAAACCTGTTTATATCGGTTGTGCTTATTATTGCAATTACATAATGTAATTAAATAGTAAATACACTGATCAACTATAAATGCAAAAAGAAAGACTTCTTGTGTCTGTGAAAGCTAAATTGAATGCTGTGGAAAGAAAAAATAAAGCTGAGTTGCATTAATAAAAGAAGAAGGAAGAAGAAGAAGAAAAGAAGGAGGAGGAGGAAGAGAAAGAGGAAGAAAAAGAAGGAAGAAGAAAGAAGAAGGAGGAGAAGAAGAAAGGAGAAGAAACAATGCTTATCCGTGGTTCATTCTTAAAGAAGAGTTCTCAGTAAACCAATGCAAATTTGAATGTTTCATATGAAAAATAAAATTATATGTTTTACTGTAATGGTTTTCTGCTTTGGGCTTAAATATCAATGGCCAATTGTCTCTCTCCAGTGTGTCAGATCTGAGTGTTTCTACTGTGTACACATCTTTTCTTCCTTCTGAAACACTAATCTGTGTAAGGACACCAGCTTTTCTTCCGGCCAAAGACCTGCATGCCGCTGCCGTGGTCTCCCTACATCCAGCCCTCCATGCAGGGAGCAAGGCCAGCAGCTGCACTCACAGGCCGTGTCACTTTGGGAAGCCACCTTGTCCTTCCAAGACTCAGCTTCCTCATCTGTAAAATGAGGGTGGTGACAGTGGTTCAGAAGCTCTCATACTCAAGGATGAAAAGTAAAACAGCCGTTTATAGATGAGAACAAAAACTACTTCCAGGACAGACAGGGCAACTCTGCCTGCTAACAAGAAATGTCTTTAGAGGCCACTTATTTAGTGTCATTTTGAGCTTGCCAAAAACAATAGCAAGAGCAATTGCATTTATGCATCAGTGGAAGAGCTGTGCTTACCTTGTAGGATCTTTGTGTGGATGAAATGAGATAAAGTATCAGAAGCCCGTAGCACAGAGATCAACCCATGCCAAGAGCTTCCTATATGTTGGCTGTATTGCTATCTGACCAAGTCACCCCGACCTCTGTGCTGAGTGGCTACCCCTGAAATGGAATCGTGAAGCACTCTACTGCACAAGAGGCAAATCCAAGGTGCAGATGCCAGATGGCTTCTGGACTAACGCCACGAACCAAGGTGGTCTCCCCACATCCAGGCACCTCCCTCCCCCAGGCTATTTGCCATCCCCCTGCCAGCATTGCCTTTCCTAGCTGCAGCTCTCTCCTGCACTGTCCCCAGGCACTTGCCACCTTGTATGTCAACCTTTCACAAGAGCTGCTTCCTTCTCCACTGGGAAGCCCAGTTAGCATCTCATACTAAACACAGCCAAAGCAAAACTCTTGATTTTTCCCACAAAACCAGTCCCTTTCCCAGTCTTCCCTATCACAGTTATCACCCCCATCCACCCAGCTGCTTCAGGCAAATGCTTAGGAGTCATCTATGATTCCTCCCATCCCTCAGTCATCAGGGACCATGTATTCAAAGTCCCATCAGTTCCACTCCTCCAAATATCTTGGAGTTTCTTCGTCTCACCACCTCTATAGCTACCACCCCAGGCTGAGCCTCCATCCCTTCTAGCCTGGACCCCACAATGGCCTCAGCCCTGGGCTCCCTCCTTCCCTGATGCATTGTCTCTGACTCGCTCTGGAAGGCCCACTCTCCAGCCAGCAGCCACCCCGGGCTTTCTTCTGTTCCTCAAAGTTTTCATGCTCATTTCTGCCTCCGGACGACTGCACTTGTAGTTCCTTCTGCCTAGAACTCCCCTTCTCCCCAACAGCCCAACAAGCCAATCCCAACACACATGTCACCTCTCCAGGCTTACCCAGGCCACCCTATCAAGTCCTGTCCCCATCACTGCCCTCAGAACACACCCCCACTCTTCCCTTCACATTCTACAGTATTGTTTTCACAACAATTGTCACCTGCCCAAACTATCTTACATGTTTACTTATTTATTGTCCACCCCACACTGCTCTACCGCTAGAATGTAGGTTCACCACTGACGCCGCAGCGCCTAGAACAATGGCTGGCACATAACAGATGCTCGATAAAATGAGATTGAACAGATGAACACCTAACACAGTGCCCTTCCTCCCTTTCTCCAGCCAACTCTACCCCTGACTTCCCCTTTCTTCTCAGTGGCAGCTCAAGCATCACAACTTTTTAGAAGGCAAGACTCGCCTGCCCCTACTCCCATGCAGGAAGTCACTCCCTCTGTGTGCACCTTTTTACACGATTCCATCGCAATGCTTACGAGACGGAGAGCCCTATGAGGCCAAGGACCACGTGCTACTCACCCCTCCAGCCCCAAAGCACACAGAAATTCTCCATGTCTCTGACCTCCTTGCCTTCCATGAACACTAGATCTGAGCTGGTCACCCCCTCCCACCCCTTCTCCATCACAAGCTGCCTTTATATTAATAGCACTTACCTCGAATCACATCTGTCTCCATTGATTGATTGATTTGTTCTGCTTATCTATTGTCTGCCTCCCCCTCTGAATCCCCAGTGCCTGGAACAGTGGCTGAGACATAGTAGGTACCCAGAAAAGCTTTGTTTCCCAATGACTCATTCAACTTGTTTGTTAAACAAGGGACTAATTAAGTGATTAGCCACCATGAGCACTTTAAGTCTCGGGGTACCCAAAGAGCAGGAGATTCAGTGCTATGTTTATAGTAGTTACTCATGCTTTCCAAAACAAGACGCAGGGACATGATTCATGAAAATCACATTCTCAAACAAATGTTGGAGGAGGAGGAGGGCAAGAAGAGATTTGGCTAATGAGCAAACTGTACCCCAAGTGGCTCCAGGGCACCCACCACCTGAGTTACTGACTGCTTGCTCTTTTGGTTTGGCATCGAGAGCCCAGCCAAGAGCAGTAGGTCTCTCTGTAACTCCACTAATTCTACTCCAATTAGTTCAATTGGAAACAGGTTTGAATAATTGCACAGATGTTGGATTTCATCAGAGCTCACATTATATGTGCAGCCCTAGAAGATGAACATCAATATTGATACGTAGCAAAACAGTTCCCAAAGCCAGTTCCAGGAAGAGTAAAGGAGGTTCAACAGCCCCTTTCCAAGGCAGGGTCACCTGTCTTCCTTATGGCCCTCAGCCTGGGCGTGGGAACTCGAGATCTGCTGGCGAAGTCAGGTTGGCGTCTTCCGTGTGACATGTAAATACTATCGACCACATTAAATCAGCCTAGGCCCGCTGCATTGCTGCAGACGTGACGAATAGAAACTGGGCGCTGTGGCAGCCACAAGGGCAGCAAAAGGGGAGACCAGGGCTGAGCCTGCCCACGGGGCCAGCAGAGAAGCCAGCGTGGGCTGCCGGCAGCCAGCCCCCAAAGTAGTGTTTGGTCAGGATGGCACGCGAGCCTGGCCAGAACAGGTCCACCGCGGTGGACAGAAATGCACAGCTGATTCCCAATAGGTTCTCAAGTCTAGAAACGTAACCAAGATCTTAGCTGATGGCGCTTCACCTTTAGGCAGGGTCTGTGTGAAGGAGACAAGAAGAAAAGTAACTCTGTGTTGCTTTCTTGTTCACTGTGAGTGAGAGAGGCCCATGGATCGTGCCACTGGCCCCTAAGAGACGTGCTGGTGCCTGGTTCAGCAGTGCCCAGCTGTGGCTGCACGGTGCAACCTCCTGGGAAGCTCAGAGAACACTGATTCCTGCCCTCCCCCTAGAGATTCGCCTGTTATTGGACTTAGATCGGCGTGCGGCCTGGGAATCGGCAATCCTTAACTCTCCCCGGGGAAGTTCATGTGATGCCAGGGTGAGAACCGCTGCCCTAACACAGCCTCAGGTTGAGGAGGCCCCAAACCCAGGTTCCATCCTCACCCATGGATACCCCCACCCGCTCCCATGACCCACCAGACTCATTCTAAAGCAAAGAGGAAAGAAAGGGACCACACACCAACTCCTGTCACCAGAAGGTCCTTCTGAAACGTGCAATATCCTTCCATATAGGCTTTATTGAGGCCCTCATGATTCCCTATAACATCCTGATTCCTTGGATAGCCTTCTGAGGCCTCCATCTGCCTGTTCATCTATTCATCCAACAAATGTCCATTGAGCGCTTACTATGGGCTCAATGCTCTTGTTCTTACAGAGCTTTTGTTCTATTAAGGGAGATGGAGAATAAACAATGAAACATCACACATAGAATCATTTCAAAACCTGAAAAGTGGATGAAACAAACAAAACAGGGTGATGCCACATAGAGAGACAGGTGGGGGGGACACATGCTTCGTTAGGTGTTCAGGGAAGGTCTGTTTGATGAAATAAAGTCTGAGCTGAGTCCTGAACATTGAGGAGCCAGCCACGTGAACATTGGAGGGAAAAGCACTCTGGCAGAGGGAACAGCAATGGTCTCAGTATCAGCCTCCCTGTAACCCCGCTTCCACCCCTCTGCTGCTATGCTGGGTGTTACCGGCTTCCATGCCTTGGCACTTTGGATTTGTCCCATCAAAGGTACCCTCTTCTAATCTACATCTATTACTTCTTCAAGAACCCCCTCCTCCAAGAATCTCTTCACGACCCACCCTGCCTTGTTCTCAGCACTCTCTACTTCACCTCCAATGTCTGCAACTGACCTTGGTACATTGCAATGGGCATAAAAGCATAAGACATGATTGCTACTATTCATGCCTCCTTAGTATCCTGCCTGAATTCACACTAAATCATCACACCCTTGATTTTATTGTCTTGTTGTTTCACCTGAATAAAACTAGTCTCCTCCTAGAGGGTTGTTGATCCTTCAGGGCATAGATCAGGTTACCTCTTCCTTTTTGGTATCCCCAGTTCCTCCTAGAACAGAGCTAGGCATTCATTCACAGCCCCCGAACACAATTGTTTACAGGAGGAGTTGACTAGGTTGTCAATAAGTGTTTTTTTTGACTGAGAGAATTAATTAGTAAGACTTGCCTCAAAACCACACAACCATCATTCTATTTTGCACCATCATTATCTCAGTTTTATAGGTGAGGAAACCAAGGCACAGGGAGATTAGGTATCTTGCCCCAGGTCACACATCTAGTAGGAGGTAGAGCTAGGATTTAAACCCAGGTCTGTCTGAGTCTAAATCAGACACTGCAAACACACAGCATGACACGAAGAATGAAGCTCAGTATGCCCATCCTCGATTTTTCAATAAAGAAACTAAAATTCATAAAAGGATTAGTAGAGGGCCTGGTTCATGGACTGAGTTGGTGCCAAAGCCAGAGCCAGCACTGGTGGCTGCGAGTGCCAAGGCCTCTGGCTCTCACTTTGCCATATCCCTTTCAGAAAGGTCAAAATTCCAGGCAGGATTCAATCAAAGGAGCCAATCATCACTGTGCCCTGGGCTGATGTTAAGTGCTGCCAGGGAATTCCTGACAATAGTGAAAATATCTAATGAAAGAGTAGATGGGCAGAAGGCCAGAGCATATGCATTCACTTTAAATAATGTTTTTTCCTTCCCTCTTTCTCTCCTTTGGCCATTTGAACGGTGGAGATCGGGAAGGATGGGGCAAGAAGCTAACATTTATCAGGCACCCCGAGAAAGTCACTTACCCTCATTTGTAGCACGGGCTTAATGGAGGGCTGCCAGATTTAGCACATAAAATACAGGACACACGCTTCAACTTGAATTTCAGATGATAAGAAAATTTTTAGCATAAATATGTACTGGGCAATATTTGGGACATACTTATACTAAAAACCCTAGTTTAACAAAACCTACCCCACAGGACAGTCATAAGATTAAACACAGAGGTTAAACATACCTGACAAGTGAGTGGCAGTGCTTGGCTGATCCTAGATTTGTTCAAACACTGTTTGTTTGTTTGTTTGTTTGTTTGTTTTCATTTATAAAACAGTTGGAAATGGATAATTCTGGACTCTCATACAGACTAGAAAATTGCCCATCCTGGAATATTGACTCATGGTTTAATAAGCAAATTTACCTCAAGAAAACATGGCTCCCTCAGTATGTGGAGTCCATTAGTTCTCCTTTGAGACAGTTTGCATTGGCCAGAGGCACCTTCCACATAAGAGCTGTAACTAGAGAAATGGCCCCTCGCACACAGCCACCCACCACCCACCCCCATTCTGGAGCAGGAAGTAGGAAAGAAGGGGGAAGGGGTGGGGCCAGGTGGCCAAGCCAGTTAGGTCCAGAAAAGTTAGTTCCTCATGAGAAGTGATAATGGAAGAGGTAACAGGACAGGGGTTTTGCAAACAAAAATAACTTGTCTGAGCAAGAGGAGAAAATGAGGTGGGGAAACAGAGGCGGGTGGAAAGTAAGAGGGGAACAGGGAGTAGGGACAGAACACGAGGAGAGAGTTAGTGGGAAATATCAAGGGGGAAAGGTCTGTTCTGCTTGAATCAGAATGTCTGGGCACCTACGTGATGCCCTGGGAAGAGAGAAATGTTTTCCAAAGGTCCTCAGACACCCCCGGACATAGCTGCGAAGCAGACAAGCTTGTCTGCCATGCCCTGTCCTCTACCTGTTCGGTGGTAACACCAAGTCTGACCACCCTCCCTGCGCAGCACTCCCCATAGCCTCGGAGACATTATTCTAAGAGAAGCACCACCTCAACAACGCTAGCCCCTAACCAGCTTCCTACTGCTCCATTTACCTGTCCAAGGCACCCCTTCTCCACCCCAACCAGCTCCTCTGACAAACCAATCACAGGACTGGAGCACCCTTTCTTGGGATAATTCACATTTTAATATCACCATCTGGAGCAATCTCTTCCCCTTCTCTCCTGCACTTTCCTCCACTATTGTCTAACTCATTATCTGCTCTAATCAGGCTGAAGAGAGGGCGAGTATATGGCCTAGTAGAAATGGGATCTTTCAGTGTCTTTCCAAATACCCTCCGTGGGCAGCAAAGATAGTAGGTGTGTAGGAGATGTTTAAAATTTTGTGTTGGGATGAAACAATCAATTAATATGACCTAGTGGGTCTTCCAATTTCAGAAAAGATCATCCTTGTTATTGTTCTTATATAATCACTTCTGGAGGAACATCAACTGACAACTGGGAAACTCTGTCACATCATCAGTTTCCCCCTACCCCCTCCAGTTGTATAATATTCTAGTTTAGGAGCCACAAACACAGAAAGTTCCCCTTCAGGCACTTGTGCTGAAGAAAATTCTGGAGATGACAATAGGAATAATGTACACATCTCCCAGGAGGAATGGCAGATTCCTGGTTGCTATTATTACTGCCAGTATTGTGAAATGCCTTTGGGCAACCGACAATGTACGAGGTGTGATGAAGAGTTTAAATAGCAGACTTCCCGACCTCCAGCTCATGTCTGAAACTCCATGGCCTGTACTGGCCTGCCCATTGGAATGGAAAACACAAGAAGATACTCCCTACTTCCTTACCCAAAGCCCTGGGGGCTTTGGCAAGCTTTCCTAGGAATGGAGGTTACCAAATCAACCATGTTTACCTGTCCCCACTCTTTTTCTACCTTTTGATTATTCAGGTGTCAGAGAAAGTAAAGAGATGGCAAGGGAAGCCTTTATCCATCCAAGGGGCTCCTGAATCCTGGTAGGTTCTGAGGACTGAAGTTCAAGAACAATGTGCAAAGTTGGTGTTCTAATACAAAATAGCGTCTCTCTAGTAGTGTCTATTTCCCATCAAAAATTATTTGCAAAGAATGGTGAACACTCACTACAGCCCAGAAAACCAGGAAAGATAAAAACCCTATTAGAATCTGAGAGTCACTAGAATAATGACAAGGCAGATGCAGTTGGCCAGAGAGAAATAGTGAATGACATATTCATGCTTTGCCTCATGGAAGAGAGAAGATCCAATTCTCTGAAAGTCAGTGAGGAGAGAGTTCATGTCTTCCACACTTCTGTTTCTTGACTCAGAAACCCAGAGAATAGACCAATCTTAAAAGTGGCCAGCTATCCTTTACTATACGGGTGACATCTTTTGAGGCAGCCAGAGTACAGTGTTAAACACACACACATACACACACACACACACACATACACACACACACACACACATGCACAAAAATCTTTCTTCATTCTTTCAGAGACTGCAAGGAGCAGGGCAAGATGTGGAAGACAATGAATAATGCCCATGCCCCGGATCCTTTGCATCTTGGAAGGTGGAGTAGAGTCAGCATACAAATAAACAAAAAAAATATAAATCACTCAGTTCACAAACTACTCTGCAATACTTCAACTTTTCCAGAATAAAATGGATGGTTCACAGAAAGATTTGAGGAAAAAATTTTGACCCCAAACTATTATACCTAGCCAAGTTCTTGTTCGTAGGTGTAGGAAACAGAAAGAGAATCTTCTGAAGGATTGAGAAAATGTACCTCTCCCATATTCTTCCTAAAAAAATATTGCAAGTCAATGAACTCCAGTTAACAAAAGATGAGTCAGAATGAAGTATGTAAGAATGAGAAAGTTGTGGCATAAAATAACTGGCAGCTAGAATGTAAATCAGCCAAATACAGAGCTAAGGGTAAATAATTGTTGTAAATATGATTCAAAAGCAAATAGCAAAGTAATACTTAAAGGATATAGTACATAAAATAATTGATGACTAATCTGAGCCTTAAACCCCAGATTATGTTTACAAAAATCAGAAAATAGGAAGAAGTGAAAGTGTCCTAGATTCCTTCTCTTACCTAGCAGAGAGTCAAAAAATATTCTTTTTATCTTATTTTTGATCATTAGAAAAACATAGGTTGAGAAATATTTTTGGAAAAATGTAATAAAGAGCCAGTTGTGAAAATATAAATAGTCTGAAAAAGGCAAATGTAAGTGAACAGTCTCCCATGGCAGGCTCTGCCCCAAATCGCATTATATCTCTTGTCTCCCCTTACTAATAAGGGGCAGAAGGATAAGATTTATTCCTGCCCTCAAGGAGCTACAACCTAATATAGGAGAGATATGGAAACATATGATTAAAATTCAGCCTGATGTGAGAGTTTTTCAAAGATATATGCATAAAGTTCTTCCTTTTATGGGGACCCAGAATTCACGGTGGGAACGGGGTGAGGTGGTCAGGAGGGAGATTGAAGAAGGCATTTCTTCAGAACACTTTGGACAATTAAATTATTTATTTGTCTGTCTTTCCTACCATACTATATGCTCCATGTGGACAGAGACTTTGCTTACCTAGTATCTTATTGAATGGATGGATGAAGCATGATGGATGGATAGATGATGGATAGAGGAATAATGGATGGATAATGAATAGATGAATGATGGATGATGGATGGATGAAGGATGGATGGATGGATGGATGGATGATGGATAGATGGATGGATGATGGATGGATGGATAAATGCCCCTTAGTTATTCAGATTCTTGTTTGCCTGATTCCCATTTCCCCCCTAGATTCTAACTATCCCCACTTTGAAAGTAGTAAAGTTCACCCTCCCACTCAGTTCTCCCTCTGTAAACCTTCTGCCTTCTATTCCACAGCAGCCAATTGCCCAACCATTCCTGAGTGGCTCAGAGGAGGTGGCATCTCTGCCTAAATGCCTGTCTTACCATCAGGGAGTGCCTGGCTATGGGAAACAGAGAGGCCAAGGCAGCATTAAATTATTGTTTGTGACTCACAGTGCTAAAAGAGGAGTGTAAGAAAGCATCGTTGGTCCTATTCTTTCTTCTCAGTTTGATTGAGAGCCCAGAAAACTGATCTGTGGCGTAAATGATGGATGAGATCAGACTTGAGTTTGCAGAAGAAGCGGGGCAGGGGGGGCAGACAGCGGGTTATATCAACAACCCACTAGCATTCCTGACGTCGTCTCTGCTGGCCTTTTTTTCCCTTACCCTCCCCAGGGGAAAAAAATATGAAGATATTTTCTGGTGGAGGGGCAGGGTGGAGGAAGAGTTGGGAACGCAGGCATCTGTACTACTGGCCTAGTAAAAGTAGCATGAGGATTTTAGCTCCTGGAGGACGGTCGTCATGGCAACCCCTGGACTGAAGGAGCAGGCCCCAGTTCCGCCTTTGTCTGGAGTACAAAGTCCTTGTTCAGCTTTCCACAGGCCGGTTAAAAAACACACCCAGCTGGAAGATACAGACACAGATAGTTGGGCTCTCACGTGTACGGAAAAAAATTTAAATCACATACCAAGAGGCAAGTTCCTTCCTACAGCCTCCCCTGATCTGGCTGAGCTGTCTGCTCCTCGCATCTCTCCTCCACCTGCCGACTGCGGGAACAGCCTTCCAGTGAGAGAGCAGCCGCCACAAGGGCCTCTGTGTGCAGTTTGTCCACCCCTGAAGCACAGCTCTTGGGAGCCGCCACGGCTACTGACAGTGCGAGGGAAGTGCTTGCGGAAGGGGCTGGAAGGCAGCACAGCCCAAGGGGGTTGGGAGGACTGGGATGGGGTGGGGTGGAGCATGTTTTGTGGCTTCCTGGCTGTCATTGTCAAACCCATGGCTGACCTGAACCAGGGACCCAGGCCGGGCGCACCCAGGCAGGAAAGAAACTGAGGCCTCCTGGGTCAAAGAGCGCTGTAATGTCGATCGGAGGCTGTGAGGAAAATGAAGGCTTTCTGAACTGGCAAAATAAGAAAGGGCAAAATAAAAAAGAACACCAGCTGGCCGCTCAACCAGAGCTGCTTCTCTGCACCCGGCCGCAGGCCAGAGACGTGCAGGAGCTCTGAGGCGGCCCTACCCTGAGGCTCAGTTTCTCACGGTCCCCTCCCAGATCACAGCTTGCAGAGGACGTCTCAGGGCAGGAACCACAGAAGGGCGAGCTGGAAGGGCCCGGTGAGAAAACAAGTGCAGAGAGATTGGAGTGACTTGTCTAAAGACACACAGCCAGTCCATAGCAGAGCCTGGACTGAAATCCAGGCCTCCTGGAGTCTGAGTAGATCATGGGGAACACAGCAATTGCTCAAGGAAACAGCTAGAGTGCACCGGAGACCAAGTGAGACAGTGAAAACCAGGCACTGAGACCTACTGGAATGTACTGATATTATTTTCAGAGTCATACTATAATACTAACCATAATTTACCATGAATCTACCTGTCCCAGGCACTTTATCAGATGTTTCACATGTGTTATTTCTCTGTGACAAAGATGGTTATCCCCATTGAACAGATGGAGAAACTGAGGCTGAAAGAATGTAAGTAACTTGCCCAAGGCCACACAGATACCGAGGGGAAATGCCAAGATTATCCCCAGCCCTTCTGCCCCCAAAGTCTGGGCCTTGATTTGTTATGACACTAACTTTCATCAAAAGAAGGGACAAGGAGCTGAATGTCCTCATTTATTTTAGGTGGCCATATGTTCAGGCCCTAGCCTAAGACATCTTCTAGATGAAAGTTAAGATAAAATATATAAAACTCTCTGAGAGAACTAGTTTCATGAATAGGCTACTTGGGGTTACATGTGGATGGCAGAGACCCTTTTTGGACTGGGCTTGGTGTTACATGTGTGTGTCTGCTGGGTGGTAAATACCAAGACTCTCTTTGTGTTTTTTCCTGACATTTAATGTAAGGCCAGAATTCTCCTAGTAGGCCAAGCCAACAGAATGGGGCCTATTTGAAACATTAAAAACCAAAAGATTTAGTAAAATTGCCCAGACATTGACATTGCACACCAAGGCTCATCTGAACGCTGGACAGGGCTATATTCCTGAAGGTCTAATTAGTTAGGAGATGTAGAAAATGCAAAATCCCTGCCAGTGAATGGTGCTGTGTTAATTCACTCCCAGGAATCCTGTCTACTACCCTCGCACAAACCCACGGCTTCCTCGTTAGCTGGAAGAGAAATAATACAGGCATTTCAGAGGTTTAAGGAAGTTATTTTTTCATCAAGGACGAAAGCACTGACTTTGGAGGTGGGAGGACCTCACTTTAATTCCCAACCTGAACTTAACTCTCACGCTGCAGTATGAAGCAACTGTACTTTTCACTTCCGCGTGCTGTTGGACTTGATTGGAAGGAAGGAGATCAGGGCTGCACCAGAGCACCATTTGCATTGCAGTCTACACACCAAGCTGTCCGTGGCAGCCCTGCAAAACCCACACAGCAGATGGGGCGTGAAGTCCACCCAACAAGGCTCCCTCTCTCTCTCCATTCTCCATTCTGTTACAGCTCGATTCAGGAACTATATACAATCCACCCACTGTGTGCCAGGCATGGTGCTGGGTGCTGGGGCTAGAGAGACAATGAAGTCAAGGTTCCCGCAGTCCAGAGACTTCCACTCCAACAAGAGAGACACAAACAGTAGACATAATTGCAATGAGGTGCAAGGCATGTCATATTAGAATGTGCACATGTGGAAGAAACATTCATAGGGCATCAGGCAAGTGGGAGTGGGGAAGAGGGGATGGGTACAGTCACACCTCATGGGTACGAGGGATGGGGGCACAATGTCTGGGGGTTGGGCACACTTGTAGCTCTCAGCTGGGTGGTGCAAAGGCAATGGATGTAACCAAAGCTTTTGAACCCTCGTAATATCCTGAAATTAAAAAATTAAAAATTAAAAAAAATAAGAAGTGGTGCATGGAGCAATGGAAACAGTACAGAGGAGTGAGAAATTAACTGTCTGAGAAAGTGAAGGAGGACTGTCAGAGAAGTGATCAACAAACTAAGTTTTTAGAGGATGAACAGGAGCAGTGAAAATGATGCATGTGGTGCAGGGAAGAGCACATGTGACAGCACAGAATACAAAATAGAGGGCCCCCACACTCCTTGAGGAAGTTGGCCACTCACCTGTTATGTCACCAGCATGGCTCAGAGGCCCAGGAATGGTCGCTGGCTCCTACACCTGTAGGAACAGCTCCTCTGTCTTCCTCCTTGTTTGTGCCTCCATGAGTCCCTGACCCCTTGGCTCAGGCCTTCTGCTCCTAATTCAGGCCTCAGGCCCCTGGCCCCAGTAACATGTTTTGGATACACTTTCCTGATCTTGACCTTCTGGACTCTTTTGGACGAGATCCACGTTATGATCTGCAACTCCTTCCACCCTGCCCTGTGGTACCTACAAGGCCAGCCCAGCCTCCCCAACAGGGACCAGACGCATACAAGGACCTGTAAGTTGTCTGATGGGGCAAGACTATGAAAGAGAAAATGGGAGAAAACGTGGTTCTGGAAACAGGAAGGAGACCAGTCCAATTCCAGCTGAAGAGTCCTAGAGGCAGGGGAGCTATTGAAGAGCATGATGCAGGGAAGTGGCAGATCCTAACTTGCCTTCCCAGGCACCTCCCCAGTGAGGACAGGGTGGCTGAGTTGGAGGGAGAAGCACTAGCCACAAAGAACAAAAGCAGCATGGGAGGCTGTTGCAACAGCTTGAGCAAGACTTGAGAAGGAGAGAAAGTCAGGCTTCCCCACCTCGTGGCTAGTAAATCACTGACCTCCCTGAAGGCAGGGGCAGGACAGATCTGAGGCCCCTTTCAGTCTCCCCAGTGGTTCTAAAGCCTCCATGTGGCTCTGATTCTTGTCACTGGAGGCTGCCTCCTCCCCCCCTCTCCTCCTCCTCCTCCTCCTCCTCCTCCTCAGTCCCTGGAGCAACATGCCTCGCCTCCTGCCTCTAGCTCAAGCCTGCCAGACAAGAGAAAATGGAAAAGTGAAACAGAAAAGGAAGCCTGAGCTATAAAAAAGAACTAACTGAGGAGCAATCGGCACGTGTCTGGGAGAGGCAGACGCAACGGGGCGAGCACAGCCTTGCCACTTTCAAACGGAAGCTCCCAGGGTCAGGAGGCCCAACAAAGGTTTGGTCTTTCACGAGTCTGGAAACTGCAGGGTGCTCAAAAAAAAACAACTTATGTCATGATTCCGTCACCTTGAAGCCTGGAGGAGGAAGTCACAGCCCTCTCCACTGATTCTGCCAGGCAGATGGTGGGAAATAGAGATCCATCGAACAGCACCCACAAGCCCATGTTCTGCTGCTGTCCCCTGTGACCACCTGCCACCTTCAACATAGCCCAGAGCCATCTTCAGTGACTCTCCACAGGTCACAGTAACCTGTTTACAGACATCTAGAATTCCCAGGTACTTTTAGGACAAGGGACTCAGATGATTCCAAGTGGGCAGCAAAGTCTTCTCTAAGAGAAGCTGTTCCTCCCGATCTATTTTTGCCGATGTAAACACTTGCCAAGGAAACAAGGCATGTGAGCATGCGCGGGCCCTGCAGGCCCTCGGGTTGCTGCAAAAGGCAACTGGAAAGTCACATGTCATAACAGTGGAAAGTACATATGCAACTATTCTTAGCCCTGGAATGTATACACTGTCTCCCTGCCCAGCAGTCCTTGCACAAAGCTCTAGAAAACTGTGAAAGTGCCTTCAGCATAAACAAATCCAGAACTCTCCTAGGACAAATCATTTGCCAACTAAAGGAAAGGCCTGGGGGTTTATGGTTTTGCTCGGAGCTAGAGGTGGAAACTCTCTGGAGGGACGAGCTGGACTAGGCATCGGTGGATGTCCCTGCAGCAAAACAAGGTAAATACCTCTAATGCTGAACTCTTCTGCAGGTAGACTGACTGCCAGCTGTCATCCAATAAACCAGGGTATTGTTTGGTCTCTGCTTTCTATTTACTCCACCTTTAAAATAAAACCAAAAAGAGTCTATGAAGTCATATTTTTAAAAATATATGTATATTGCAAAGGCCCATTTTCATCCCTCATTTCTGTCTGGTTACCAGAGGGCCACACCCCGAGGATGTCATCCTCAGGGAATGACTAACACCCAGAAAGAGATGTTTAGATGAGTTTACTAAATAACAGATATGCCAAGAATCTGGACAAAGGCTTATGCACGTCTGCTGGTCAAATGCATGGACGGTTGTCTTGCTACAAGCTAACATTTCAGCCCCTGGGAGTCAAGTAAATTCCAACAACTCTGGTTTTGTGGTTGCTTTTTCTCAGATTAGCTGAAGATGCTATTTGCCTGTGACCTTTAAGAATAATCACAACCAGAAAGAGACATGTCCACTCTGAGGTCTGGGGTCTGCTCTTGCCTATGAGATATTCCTGGTGACACCCACAGACGTCTTGGTGAAGGGATATAGACGAGCCAAGTCTTGGAGCCCCCACAGCTTGAACCCTCCAGCACATGCCACTAAGAAAGGCTTGACTCGTGCTCCCTCTCAGGGCTTCCTCTCCTCTCTGTAGGATGGACGAGGACTCGCCAGATGGGCTGCTCTTCAAGGACCATGACTTCTCCTCCGACTTGCTGCGGCAGCTCAATGGCTTAAGACAAAGCAGGATCCTGACTGATGTGAGCATCTGCACCGGGGCCCAGGAGGTCCCCTGCCACCGCAATGTGCTGGCCTCCAGCAGCCCCTACTTCCGGGCCATGTTCTGCAGCAACTTCCGGGAGAACAGAGAGGCCAAAGTCCAGCTGAAAGGCATCGCTTCCCCAACCCTGGACCAGATTGTGTCCTATGTGTACACAGGGGAGGTGCACATTGCCGCCGACAACGTCCTTCCCCTGATGGAGGCAGCTTCCATGCTGCAGTACCCCAAGCTGTTTGAGGCCTGCTCCTCATACCTGCAGAGCCAGCTGGCTCCCAGCAACTGCCTGGGCATGCTCAGGCTCGCAGAAATCCTAAGCTGCGAGACCCTCAAAAAGAAAGCCAGGGAGGTGGCCCTGACGTACTTCCCAGAGGTGGCCGCATCTGCTGACCTGAAGGAGCTCTGCGCCTTGGAGTTGAGAGACTACCTCGGAGATGACGGGCTGTGTGGGGAGGAGGAAAAGGTGTTTGAGGCCCTCATGGCTTGGATCAAGCACGACCTCCGGGCCCGGAAACGACATGTGCAGGAACTGTTCGAGCAGGTCAGGCTCCAGTACATCCACCCAGCCTTCTTCCACCACTTCATCGCCAATGACGCCCTCCTGCAATCCTCGCCTGCGTGTCAGACCATCCTGGAGACGGCCAAGAGGCAGCTGTTCTCTTTGTATGGCACCAGCATCCCAGACTGCAAACCCCTGTCGCATGTCCCTCCAAGGAACTCTTACCAAGATTTCCTCATCCTCTTGGGGGGACGGAAGGACAGCCAGCAGACCACCAGGGACGTCCTGCTGTACAGCAGACAGACTGGCCAGTGGCAGAGCCTCGCCAAACTCCCCACCCGCCTGTACAAGGCCTCAGCCGTCACCTTGCACCGCAGCGTCTACGTGCTCGGGGGCATGGCTGTCAGCTCAGGGAGGAGTCTGGTCAGCCACAACGTCTACATCTTCTCCCTGAAACTCAATCAGTGGAGGCTGGGGGAGCCCATGCTGGCAGCCCGCTACTCTCACAGAAGCACTGCCCATAAGAACTTCATCTTCTCCATCGGGGGCATTGGGGAAGGGCAGGAGCTCATGGGCTCCATGGAGAGGTATGACAGCATCTTCAACGTCTGGGAGAGTATGGCCAGCATGCCAGTGGGGGTTCTCCATCCTGCCGTTGCTGTGAAAGACCAAAGACTCTACCTCTTCGGGGGAGAGGACATCATGCAGAACCCTGTGCGCCTTATCCAGGTAAATGGCTGGTTCTTCTCATCATGTAAGTACATGAGTGTATGTGTACACACACATACATACACATGCATGCATAGACTTGCACACACACGCACATACACCCCAACACACATGTATTTACACATATACATACATGCACACATATCTATACACCTATACATACATGCACACATACGTGCATGCACACAAACATTTGCATACATGCATGAATGCACACACATGCACACTTGTCATTTGCAAGGAAAGGAGGAAGGGAGGCAAAGAGGAAGAGAAGGAAAGAAGAATCATTTTCAGCAAGATTTTTTTCAATTTATGAATTCTTTTTGTGCAAGACTAATACATACAAAGGTATATTAAATATGATCTTTATCTTAATTTCAGGAGAAAAAATATATGTAAAAATTCAAGCTAGAACACACTGAATGTCAGATAGTGAAGTCCTATAGGAATTTGGTAAATGCTTCTAACCTAAATCAGTAAAAGAAGATTCCCAAACCTTGGACCACACCTCTGTTACCAAATTCCCTGGAATCTGACCTCAGATCTGCTGAATCAAAATCTTTGTGTGGATTCCTAAAATTCATGGTTTACAAAAGTCTCCAGGAGATTCTAAGGTGCAGCCAGGTTGGGGAGCCCCTCCCTTAAATGATAGGTAGATATTAATTTCACTAACAAGCTCTCTGAGAAGGATGATTAATAAAGATCACATTTCAGAATATTAAGTGTTTTCCAACTCTGTGCAAGTTTCTAGTAATCTCTGCAGTTCATCTAATGATATGAAAAACTTGAGTAATGAGCTTAGCATTACAGATAATCAAGAAGACCCCATGATATGTGCTTTGTTCATTTGCAAGACTTATGTTGAGCACCAACCCCTGTGAAGGCCCTGGGGACACAAGAGGGAACAGCCGTTACACATAATGCTCAAGGAGCTGACATGACCAGTGCAATTCAGATGCCGCACAGAGGGGTGCTCTAAGAGCATAGGGGGTGCTCTAAGCCAGTCTAGAAGGAATCAGAGAGAGCATTAGGTTCAGGGAACATTGCAGAGAGTCCTGTGAGGTTGGCTGAAGCTGACTTGAGCAGAGAGGCAGGAGAGGAGAGGTGGCAGGTGAGGATGAACATAAAAGAGGAGGAAGAAGGTGGGGTGGATACTAAGAGAGCATGGAACTGAAGCTCTGATGTGGGCAGAGATGAGGGAGCTTCTCTGCCACCTGAAGCAGGAGTCTGAGTTGTCTACTGAATGAGGGGGAGTGTTCCTGGGTAAGAGAACAGCTTGTCCAAAAGCCCTGAAGCACAGAGGGACCCAGCCTCCTGCCTTGAGGAACTGAAAGCATGAAAATTAGTTGCAGCCCAAAGCAAGGAGAAAGGCAGTGTGCCAAGGGGTAACTAGGTGGGGTATTTGGTTCTCATGGGATCTCCGTCAGCCCCTTCCCAAGCTACCCGAGCAACCTCCTCGACCCAGACTGTTGCCCCTGAGCCCCTCCTATAAAAATTCTGGAACATTCTTGAGGGATGGGTATTTATGGAGATGGGGCTGATCTGGCAAGGCTCTGGGCCTTGTTAAGGAATTGGGATTAGCCTGAGAGTACCTGGACATGATTAAAGGGTTTCAGATAGGGTGGGTCAGGTGATCAAATTTGCATTTTTAGACGTCCCCTCTGGACACCTTGTAGAAAAGGGATTGGAGGGGCCAGAAAGGACAAAAGGAGGAGAACTGAAAACTCTTCTACAGTTCCAGGCAAGGGATACTGATGGCTTGCACTTGGTTGGTGCCAGTGGGGACCTTTTTCCTGCCTTCACTTCTCCAGCCCATATTTTCGGCTCTTCCTTGATCATCTAGGCAGACTCTTAGTCTTTCCAGAATTACTGTCCCTAACCGTGCTCCTTGACTTGAGCTGGGAGAGACATTCTGCTCCGGTCCAAGCTCTGACCACACAACACAGATATAGCAAAGTGCTTCTATGTAAAGCTAGAGCTCCTCCCTCTCTTTTGGCTATTTTTCAAAATAGAGTCAACAACTATGCTGGATTTCACTTTGCAAAATTGCCAGCGACTTCCTAAGAGCAAAATGCAAAGCTCATAAAAGCTTTAAGCTAGCATATCAAGAAACACATAGTACGTCAAACAAGATCATCACAAAGCCAAAAAATATCAAGCCTTTGAGTGAGCCTTTTACACTGCAGCAGTGGGAAGAGACAAAAGGGTCAAAGTATTAATTTGGGTGCTTTTCTGATCTACTTAGCACTAGCTTAGAAATGGAAATTTTGCTCATTCAGATAGAGTTTAAAAGGAATGCTTGGAGTCACTTGACAGAGCAGGTTGGATTTTCAGGCATAGGTTGGGAGTTTTTTTCACAAGATGGTTCATCTGCATGCATGCATTCTTTTTAAGAACCTAGAACCTACAATAGGTTCACTATGCAAATTGTATGTGTGCATGTACCTTTCCACCTGACCTCCTTTCTATCTGTTTCTGGATGGCATTAAGCAAGTCCTTTACCATAACAAAGCATCACTTCCTCCACTGGTCAAAGATCATCCTTTGTTATCCTTGCCCCAGCCTCTCTGGGAAATTATGAGAATTATAAGCAAATGTTTAATCTATTTTTGAAACCATACCCAAAGCTGATAGAGAACAGAAGGTCAGGAGGCAATTACTCACTCAACTAAAATGCAACCAGTGTTTGCTTTTCTTTCAAGGATCCCACTTTCCAGAGGGTTTGTCACCTACGTATTTTCAAATGAAATTAGGAGGTTTCACAGCCATTGTGCCTACCCCGTCTCTAGGACTTGGCCCCCTCCAGGCTTCACTGACTTGAAGCACTGACAGAGACCTCAAGAGGTCGCCAGTCTCAAAAGCCCCCATCAGGAAAGGCCACATTTCCCTGGCCCCTGGCAGAGCCACAGATGTGGTGGTTAAGAGCATGAACTCTGAGCCCAAACCAGACCAGCTCTCCCACTCGCTGTAGCTGTGTGACCTTGGGCATGTCACTTAACCTCTCTGGTCAACGGTCTAAACTGGAAAACAGGAGGACGTAATAGTACCTACCCCATATGATGGTTATGAAGATAAAATCTGATAAAATAATAAAGTCTTTAATAATGTTGACAAGTATATTTCATATGGAAAGAATTTCCAGCAAAGAATACTGACTGTACCATTTTCCTCTGCAAATAAATGTTTGTGTTCCTTCTTTTCTTATATTAGTATAAAGTCCATCCTATGTCTCTTATACTAAATTTTGCTCCTAATGAACTAATTTACATTTGATATTTGGATTTTAAACTGAGGACATTAACAGGAGAACAGGTTTGGGGAATGGTGATTTGACGCAGTTTCAGAACATGCCGAAGGAGCCTCGTCTCTGGTCCTTCTTCCCTTCCTCGTGCTTCAATTTTCCTAAGTCTCTAATGACTTTCAGGCATGAACTGTTCAAAAGCCTTCTTCACTTAGCCTCAAATTTATTCTTGGCTCTATGACCCTCTTGGATACACCAGAACATACAGGAATTTAAACATAAGGTAGAAATAAAAATGATTGGAAAATTGTTGGTTTTCTGAATACTTAAATTGCTCCATTTCACATTAAAGGGGGAAAAAATGTTCCAAGCAAGTTAAGTGAAACGTGTACTACAATGCACAACTCTTGGTCCACCGTATAGACATCCAGCCACTGATCGCATGGAGGCACATAAAGACCAATTTCTGATAATATTCTTTTATCTGTTGTTTAATAATATTTTGTTTGTTAACAGTACGGTAGGTATATTTTTTAAACTGGAGAAAAGTAGAAAGAAAAAACTCACTCCTAGTTCACCTTCTTAATTACTACTTCTGTTTTTAAAAAAATATATATTTAAGATGCAGTGACATGATTCTGTTTGTCCCTCAGGTTTATCACGTTTCTAGAAACACGTGGTTCAAAATGGAGACTAGAATGATCAAGAATGTGTGTGCCCCTGCAGTGGTGCTTGGGGAGCGGATCGTCATTGTGGGAGGTGAGTTAGAAGAGAGGCTCGCTGGGCTGGACACAAACTTGACACCTCCCGTGGGAAGGACAGGCACTAACAGATAGACGTTATTCTATAACATAGTCCTTTTAACAGCACATCCATCCAACCAGGGGAGCGTGGACAATCTGACAAAACTCTTTCCTCATCCAGAATTTCTCCCTGTCTTTATCTGTAAATAACAGATGAAATAATACATATTTCACAGAGTTGTGTTAATAAACATACTCATGTATCTGAAGTACTTAGCACTATCCCAGACACATGGTAAATAAAAAATGCTTCCTATTGTTAAAAATTTTAGCTACCAATAGTTATTTCTCTGTAACCTCAGTATAGTGTCATGGTTAAGAGGACTAGTTCTGGGTTAGATGGACCTGGGTTCAAATCCTGTCTCTACCACTAACTGGCTATATGCTCTTTAGCAAGTTAGACATCTTTCTGTGCCTCAGTGTGCCTATCAGTAAAATGGGGATCCTAAAAGTACCTACCAGATAGGGCCTGTTGTGGGGACCCACTTCTGAGTTTCCAAAGGCTCCTTCTTGGGACTGTTATAGCTCTTGGATGGGCATATGAGAGATGAGAATGCCAATGAGGTTGAGAAAGTTACTGGAACTGGGAGGCTGCTCCCAGTCTGAGAACAGCTTATATGTTGCCTTGACTCAGGGTGAGGGATGCCAGCCCAGAGTCAGACAGACCTGGGTGCCAACCACAGCTCTGCCACATGCCGGGCCTCGGTGGGTTGCCACAACATCCCGCGCTCTAACTCAGAGCCGTGACCTCTGTCAGGCAGCGGCGGGGATCAGACGCAGCCCAGGACTGCTGACCTCCCGTCCCAGACGAGCAGTGCTGAGCTTGCCCACCTGTCATTTGGTTCTCAGGTTACACAAGGAGGATTCTTGCCTATGACCCTCAGTCCAACAAATTTGTCAAATGTGCGGACATGAAGGACCGGACGATGCACCACGGGGCCACGGTGATGGGGAACAAGCTGTATGTGACAGGCGGGCGGCGGCTGACCACAGACTGCAACATTGAAGACTCAGCCTCCTTCGATTGCTACGACCCTGAGACGGACACCTGGACATCCCAGGGACAGCTGCCTCACAAACTCTTCGACCACGCCTGCCTCACTCTCCAGTGCATACCCCACATGTCCCCCCTTCCATGAGGTTGGCGAGAAACCTGTCTCAGTCAAGATGCCTTCTGCTGTAAGGCAAACCAACTCCAAAGAGCTCAACCCTAAAAGGATTAGGAACAGGGAGGGCTCACAGGACTGAAGTACCAGAGCCTGGAGGCCTGGAACCAGGCATAGTATTGCCAGAACTAACTCTCTCAACTCTCTCTCTCTCTCTCCCTCCCATCTCTGTCTTTATCCTGTCTCTCTCCTACCCCCATCTCCCTTCTCTCTCTCTCTTTCTCTCTCTCTCTCTCAACCCCCTTTCCTCCCTTTCTACCTCGTTTCTATTAAGCTTCATTCTACAAACAAGCTTCTTTATCCACACAGGGTGAGGACAATGATGACTGATAGACTCACATCCCCTAGCTTTGCATCTTCAGGAGAGCACTTTACCTTTATCTATATATTAAACCTAAAAACGATGCTGACGGCCCTTTTGGAACTCCATGTCTACCTCTGGAGCTGCTCCCTGTTGCCAGGGACTGTGCTGCTATGACTGGCTAGTCCTGGATCACGTCCCCAGGGGCAGAGGTGGGGTTAACTATTGTGACTGACAGCCTATCTATTGTAACCAGATAGAAGCAGGTCCCCAAAGGAAAAAATTCTGCCCTGAAAAAAAAACCATATGTGCCCAGGGCAACACTGAAATCTGGAACAGGAGGACGAAGAGATCCAAGAGGGTCCCTGGAAGCACTTGGTCCAGGTGGCAGCGTGAGAAATTGGCCACGACTGTGTTTCTTTGCGTTCTATGGACGTAGTATATTGAAATTCCAGAGAAGTATGTGCAAGTCCGTATCTAGTGTTTGTAAAATTATCCTGCACCGTCAGAATAAAGTTTGTTTCTGGTGCCAAATGATGTTTTTCTCCATCCTCTGAGGAGCTATAAAACTGCAGAATTAATCAGGATTTTCATTTTGGTAAATGTTATGAGCATTGCTCTTCTGGGGAAAGCCAACAAATTCCTTCAGAGCTTACGGCAATCGCTGCCCTCGGATGCCAGGGCTGGCGACCCCTGTCGCGCCCTTGGTCTCCAAGTGCCCCCACGCTGGCTCGGCCCCCAGCTCAGGAATGAGCTGGAGCGCAGAGCAGCGGTTCTCGGTGCCGCCTGCACATTGCAATCACCCAGGAAGATGTTTGAAAACGGGGCTGAGCCCCACTCGAGATGGATGAACAGGGATTGATTCTCAGAGGTGAGGCCCAGGACTCTGTATTTTTGGAAAGCTTCCCAGATGGTTGACATGTGCAGTCAGGGTCAAGAACCACTGCCCTGCTCAGCTGTGGGCACCAAAGAGCTTCATGGCTGGTTTCATTTCCATCCTGTCCTGCCAGCCCGGTCCCAGCCCAGCCCTGTGGGAAAAGTTCTCTCCCCACCAATGTAAGCATCTGGAATGAGTCTTGCTGCTACAAGCCTGCCACCAGAGTGCCCCCTACCAAGTGGTAGCCTTCCTTCCCACCAGCTCTCTGGGTCCAGGTTCTGGACTTTTCCTTTCCTCCTAGTTTGAATGCCTTGCACTTTGGCTTCTGCTGCTGGGGTCTGAAGCTCTGCCCTGCTGCCCAGACCACGTGGCAGTGGTCCAGAGGTCCCGCCTGGATTGTCAGTCCTGCCTCAACCTGCACACTGTCCCCTGAGCTACATGCTGGCTTTGTACTCCAACCTCCTCTCTTTGAACCCCTCTGCTCAGGCTCTCAATCCTGCTCTCCCGGAAGCTGCACTTGGGAAGACAACCAATGACCCCTGAAGTGTCCAAACTGGCAGCCCATTTTTCTCCCCTGTCCTACTTGCATGGTCAGCAGCAGAGGACACTGCTGGCCTGTCCTTCTTGAAACCTCTTCCCCACCCAGCTCTGGGCCACCTGCTCCTACTTCCCCTCTGACTCCCCAGGCTTCATTCTTTTGTGGGGTTTTTTTGTTTTTTTTTTTTTTTGAGACAGAGTCTCGCTTTGTTGCCCAGGCTAGAGTGAGTGCCGTGGTGTCAGCCTAGCTCACACCCAGGCTTCATTCTTGTCTCTCCATTTTCCTGATGAATAAATGTGGGTACACTCCAGGGCTCATTTTTCTCTAATTCCAGACCCCACTGCTTACTCTACCCCTCCACTGTGACGTTAAATAGATGCCTCCAACTCAGCGTGTTCGAGACCACTCTCGCCTCACCAAACCTGCTCCTCCCAAGGCCTCCCCACCCCGGGAGAGGACACCACCTTTCCTTCAGGGTCTCAGCCCAAAGCCACGGGCTACCCTGCCTCCTCTCTTCCTCCCATACTCTGTCTAAGCCAGATACATCCAGAGCCCAACCACGTCCCACCATCCCCAGCACTGACTCGGGTCCGGCCACCAGCTTTTCTCATCTGAGCTGTCACAATGGTGCCATCACTGGTCTCTCTGCTTGCACCTTGGCCTCCCGAATCTCCTCTCAACACAGCAGCGTGTGTGATCTTTTAAAGACATAACTCAAAATAGGTCATTCCCCTGTTTAAAACCCTCTGAAGCTTTCCCAGCTCTCTCAGCTGTGCTTCGGGACCTGCAAGATTCCCCCGCCTCCCTGTGGCCTCTCTGCTGTCATGTAGTGTCCTTTCCCACCACGTCCCCCTCACTCAGCATTAGCTGTGCTGCCCTCCAGCCTCCCACGTTCCAACAGGCCCCACTTTCTGCTTTCACACCTGCACCCTCCACCTGAAAACACTTGGCCCACACGTCATGCCCACGTGTTTCACTCCCTACTCCCCCTGGGGTCTCCACTCAGAGATGCCTTCCCTGACCACCCTTCACCCACTCCACCCACGGATCCTGTCTGCCACACCCTGAAACCAATCACAGACACCTCCAGCCCCTTGGTCTCCACTGCCACTTCTGCAAGCGTGAGCTATCCTCACGCTCTGGCCAGCCTCCCTGGGGGCTCCCAGCTTCCACTCCTGCCCCGTGATCTGCACTTGAACAACAATCACAGCAATCTGTTAAACACAGACCTCATCGTGCTACTCTCCTGCTTGAATGATCCGTGGCTTCCCAGAGACCTTTGCACAAAGCCCCTCATCCTTCCGGTATCTTCTAGGGCCTCTGAGGATCCTGCACCTGCCTATCTCTCTGGCCCCATGGTTCTCAGCCATCCTTTGTTATTTCACACTCTCCTCTCTCTTGCCTCAGGACCTTTTCATGTGCAGTTGCCACGATCTGATATACACCTCTCCTACCACTTCACCTGATGAAATTTCTTCTGAGCCCCAGCCTGGGTCAGCTCTCCTATTGAACACCCCATTAACCCCTCCTCTTCCCCTTTGAGACCCTCATTCTATTTATAATTATCTGATCACTGTCTTCCCCTCTAGATGCTTATTTCTGTCCTGTTCTCCTCTGCATTCCCAGGGCTGGCCTCGGTGTCTGCCACATAGATTACAGATGCTCAATGAACACACGTTGAATGAATTAAGGAAGAGTAAATGAATGAGGACGCTGAATGTGCATCATCTCTGGGTGCTCAGAGGTAAATGAGCATAGGCACTAGCTCAAGCGCCCCAACTCTTCTGCTAAGGGGTCATTCATTCTTCCCTCTTTCCTCCTCCTTCCCCATCCTGAACGGAGTCTGGCCTGGGTGGGGTTCATACACCCGGGTAAGCCTGAGAGGGTGGAGGGCTTTCTCCAGCCGGCCCCATCTGCCTGGAATTAGAAGTGAAGTCTTCCCGTCTGTAAACACCTTCTGTGGCCTCCAAAAATCCTTGTCGGAGACTTGCTAACGCCTTGCCTTTCTCTTCCTTTCCTCTCAGTCCAATATTTAATAAGCTGCCAGAGTTTGTGGCTGCTCAACGCTGGTCCAAGTCTCCCCGGGGAACAGAGGAACTATGTACATTGCCTCCCAGGATTTATAAAGAAAGATGGCAACAGGGCCAAACACATCGCAGGCCAGCTCCGTGTGTCAGAGAAGGTGCCTGGGTGGCAGACGAATCCGCACACCTGCGCCAAACCCAGTGTCTGAATGGGGTTTTGCAAAACAACCCTCAGAATATGAGGGACCCTTGCCAATCTGCTGAGGACAATCTCAACCCCAAAAGAAAGAGAGATGGTTTTGGCACAAAGCTTCCTTGGCCTCCCTGGCGGAGTAGAGAAGCACAGTCCATAGTGCCGAGGTCAAAATATATTTAGCTGGCAGCAGTTAAACTGAAACATTTTAAGTAAAAAATGTCAAATGGCCTGACTAATCATCTCAGCAGGCGACAAGGGAAGGTGGAAAAAACTGAAGTGGAGCAAGAGCTAAGCAAGAAAACACTAACAAAAAGACCAAAAACCCTGTCCCACAGTCAAACAGAAGGAGCCAGCAGGGACAGTGGGCAGGAGGTCTCAGCTCTGCACACCCCACCCCAGTGCCCACTTCTGGGGGCATCTTGAAAGAAGGCCTGGCTGTCCTGAGGCCACCGTTAGACCATTCACTGGCCGGGACATGGCTAGCCAGTACTGCATTGGACAGTGCCCTGGCACAGTGACATGGCCCAGCAGGACAGAGTCACGGGAAGCCCGGGCCCTCCCTGTTCAGACCCTTCCTGAATGTCTGCCCATAAGCAGTGGGGGCTCCAGTGGTGAACCCTCCAGGCTGGGAACATCCACTCTCCATCTGGGTGGTCCCCTCCTGCCTCATCCTCTTCGGCGTCTACTGTCTCTGGTGAACACCACAAAGTCCCAATATAGGCTGAATTTAACTTCACCACCTATAACAAGAATCTGTGATGTCCCAGAGGACAAGAACTGTGACTGGTTTTACTCAAACACCATATCCTTCCCTCAGCCCCAGCCTACCATGTACAACATACCTCTGTGCCTTTGCACATGCTAGTCCCTCTGCTATCATGCCTTTCCCTGCCCTGCCTAGTGAACTCTTATTCAATGCTCATCTCCTCTGTGGAGTCTTCTCCAACCTTCCTACCCAGCCTCCCTCCCTGACCCTGGCACCCTTCCCATTGTAGTTTAGAAATCCAAAATCAAGGTGTTGGCAGGGCCATGCTGCCTCTGAAGTCTCCAGGGAAGAATCCTTCCTGGCCTCTTCCTAGCTTCTGGTGGTTCCTAGCAACCCTGGGCATTCCTTGGCTTGCACCTGCATCACATCAGTCTCTGCCCCAGTCCACTCACAGCCTTCTTCTCTTCATGTGTCATTTTCCTTATGAGGACATCCTTATTGGATTTGGGGCACACCCTAATCCAGTATGGTCTCATCTTGATCCTTACCTTTAAGCACATCTACAAAGACTCTATTTCCAAGTAAGGTCCCATTCTGAGGTTCCAAGTGGACATGAATTTGGGAGAATTCAACCCACTACAGACGTTTTGCCCCAGCCTGGGCCACCATGACACAGACTCACCCCCATCTCCCCATTTCATCAGGGGCATCTTGTGGGTGGGGACCATGTCTTTCATCTCTGCATCCCCCACTCCTAGCATGAGCCCTGGCACTGAGACAGTACTAACTAAAGTCATATTGAGTTAAACTAAACCATTTCGCAGGGACTAGCAATTTTTTAATGGACTCCAAAGACTGGGCCCAGTGTATACAAGAGACATAGATTCTGAGCAGCTTCCCAAAAGTCCAAGGTGAGCAACATTCACCAAATCCCAATCAAGAAGGAATTAGGGCCCATGAAGAGAAGCCCACGGCTGGGCATAAGCAATTATCTAAGAAAACTAATCGGTTAGAACAGTGTCACTTGCAATGTCCTGTTCTCCGTCTTGCCCACACAAGCCTTTGGGTGACATTGTGAGAGGCTGCATGTTAAAACAGCATCCATCACAGAGGGTGCCGGGGGGCGGGGAGGTGGTTTCTGAAATGTCAGCTCTCACGCAATCTTATAGGAATTCTAGGCTCCTGTTCAAATACCACGTCATTCTCTTCATGTGGGGAATTTGGGTTTTGTTTTCCCTAAAGATATCCATGAGTCTCTTTTCCTATTCATTTCACTTGTTTGATTTAATTAGAATGCCAGGGCCCGCCATGCAGAATTCCCCAGTAACGCTCCCGTGACAAGTCAGTGGGCCAGACATGGTGCTTTGAGGACACAGACAGGGACTGAAGGACTGAGGTGTTGTCAGTTATGAAGACGCAGGCACAGAGGTCTGTCCTGTTCAAAGTCCGAGGCTATCTGTGCGGTTCCCCCAAAGCCCCGTCAGCCCTGCCCACGTTCAGAGACCAGAGGGCCACCTCGGGACAACTGCAGATCAAAACCTTCTGAAAGGGGCTGTAAGAGAAGCAACACGGTGACATCTTCGCCAAAGATAAGACTGAGGAGAGAAGCAGTGGAATTCATTAGCAGGGCTACTGGGACATTTATCTTCCGTGGAGTGTTGGAGAAGAAAACAGAATTAATTCCCACTTCGGGTATCAATTTATTTCGCTTATCCGAAGGGCAGAACTAAGAACGCTAATGGGTTTCAGGGAGCCCAGATCATTCTCCAGCTGGGACTGAGATCACTGATGTTTGCACACATGAGTGTGACAGTTAGCCCTCAAAAAATATTTGCTGAATGAATGAATGAGTGAGTGAGTGGTGGTGGCTGACGTGCATTGCGCATTCACGCTGCCTCCAGCATCACGCTAAGGGCTTTCCTACCTTACCTCGCTCAGTCACCACGAGAACCTTCCAGCACCTTCTCAGCACCCTTCCTTGCCCACCCCATCTAAAGCAGTCCCTACCCCAACCCTGCATTATGCTCTCGCAACCTTTGCTCTTCCCTTTATAACTTTTACCATACTTATTCCTGGTTTATTTACTTTCCTGAGTTTATTTAGCTGACATCCCCACCAGAATGGAAGATCCACGCAGACCAAGAACATGCCCGCCTTGCTCATTGTTCACATCAGATTCCCTGGTCCTGACACAGGGCAGCGATCAGCAAATACATGCTGAGTGCACGAGTGCATGAGTGCACGGCACTGGAGGTCATGATGAAGCCACACAATACCTGACAGTCACTCTCAAGATTCTAGGCAAGTCATTCAACCCCACAAGGACATGATTGCCCAAATTACATTTTAGGAATTGTAATATTCTCCCCCTTCTCCAGGCTTGAAGAGAAAGAAGTACTTATGACAATCATATAAATGTTTAAAGCAACAATAATAAGTACAAATGGCAGGAGTAATAACACATATAGAAGTAACATATATGACAATGACAGCAGAAAGGAGGGGAGGGAGAGGTGGCAATGCTTCATGGACGCGTTGGATGGAGTTGCAATGACTTCTCACAACGACTGTACAAAGCCCCCCCACTACCTTCCATGGCTCCATCCTCTCCTCTTCTAATCATACTCCCCCTACTACCAGGGGTATGGACTGAAGGGGCAATCCTAGCAGGGGTCAGGAAGGAATAAACCCACTTATTTTTCTAAAAGATAAATCTGGCCAGAACTCAACCTTTTTTAAATCCCTTCAGTGTTTCCCACCTTAAAGAATTCCGATTTCAGTTCCAGATCTGTGAGTTCTTTTATGTGCAGAAGAAGAAAAAGCCTCCACTTCATTAGATAACAATTAAAATGAGGGCAGAGGGCCCACCCAGTAGGCACTCAGTGGGAATGAGATTTTTCTTGTTGTCCTCACGCTCCCTATTCTCTTTACCAGGCCCAAAAGAGAACTCTGGTATTTGCCTGTTAGCAAACAATGCCTAGCTATTCGCTATAGCTGTAGATATATAGAAACAAGACTAAATAGATCTTGGGTGTTTGGCCACCAGCTCCTCATCCTACGGGGACACAGTGACCTGCTCTTCCAAGGCTAAGGCACAGGACACTTATCCCAAAAGGGCTCAGTCCCTGTGAATGTGGCCAAGGCCTTAGTTCCTCAATAAGTTTTTAAGGAAATACTTTTGCCCTCAAAATTGCCCCCTTCTTTTTGTCTGCATGATGATTTATTTCATTATTCAGTGGCTGAAAATTCATGAAATTTTGTGGTTAGAGCAAAAAATGTGTCACACAATTCCATATGCCCATGCAGCGGAGCTGAGAAAATCTGACAATAAAAACCACCATTTCTTTCCCAGAGTTTAATGGGCCTCCAAACCTGTGCACTTTTTTTTTTTTACTTATAGATATTTTTATCTCCTCAATCAAAAACATTGCTTAAAAAAAAAGTAATTTGAGATAAAGTCGTATAAACGAAGACAATGGACAACACACTGGAGTTTCTTGGATTAAAGACTCAAATTCTCAAATGCAAATACGGCCTTTCTGAGTTATGGAGCTAGATGGATGCCTGAATATCAGTTGGTCTGGCCCAGAGAGGCAGGGTGAAGACTGGGAAACACCAGCAGGCCTTGTGAAGATAACCCAAGGGCCTGGGCTTGCGGTCCAGCTCTCCCTGGACAAAGCATGGGACCTCGGGCAGGTCACTAAGCTATGATGTCCTTGCCTGTAAAATGGATGGATCTCACCTGCCCAAAACTCTTGAGAAAATTGTGATTATGCATGTGAAAGCAGTCAGCTGTCTACAATGGCCAGCAATAAATATTCCTCCACATGCTTCACTCTGTCTTTCCAGGCTCCAGGCCCATTTGGCCTGGGGAAGCAGGAATAGAGGGTTGAGTAGGGAAAGCCCCTGAACGCACTCACATCACCAGAATCCAGATCAAGACACAGGACATCAAAGAATCCCAGATGGCCCCTTTGCCGCCTCCCAGCCACTAGACTCTGCAAAGGTAACCACTAGCTTGACTTCCAACACCTTAGTTTAGTTGTGCCTGTTTTTGAACGTCATATAAATGGAAATGAATGGTTTGAATTCTTTGGACTGGATTCTTTTGCTCAACATCAAATTTGTATTAAATAAAATTCACCCATGTTGTTATGTCTACTTATCATTTGTTCATTCTTGTTACATATAGTATTGAACTATATGACTATGTCAAAATCCATGTGTCTGTTTGACTCTTAATGAGCATTTGTGTAGTTTCCCATTTGGGGTTATAATGAATATTCTTGTGCATATCTTTTGGTGAACATATATACATGTATCTGTTGAGTATTTAACCAGGAATGAAATTGCTGAGTCATAGGGCATACATATATTCAGCTTTACAAATACAGCCAGTTTTCCAAAATTGTCACATCGACCTCTACTCCCACCAGCAGTGTGTGAGCGTTCCAGTTGCGCCACATTCTCAACAACACTTGGCATTGTCTGCCTTTTTCATTTTAGCCATTCTGGTGGATAGGAAGTGGTATCACATCGCAGAATGATATTTTTAAAGTGTAAATCAGATTATGTTATGCTGCTGTTGGTTTCTGTTCACACTCAAAATAAAACCCAACTCTTTAACCTGATCTACAAGGCCCTGGTCATCTCTGACTTTCTCTCCAAGCACTCTGTCTGCTCCCTGTCCATCAGCCCCACTGGTGTGCAAATCTGCTAAGGTCATTCCCACCTCAGGATCTTTCCATTTGCTGTTTCCTTTGCCTAGAATGTGCTTCTTCCAGACATTCCCATGACTGATTCCTTCTTGTTCATCCATACATCCAACAAATATATAGTCTTCTCAAATGTCACCTCTCTCCAAGTATCCTTCCCTGACTGCCATCCAGTGTAGTCATGACAGCACCTTGTAGCACCTACCACCACCTCCCATTTCCTCTTAAGATTTGTTTTCTGTCATATCACACTGGAATATAAGTTAAGAGCAGAGTCTGTGTGTCTTCAATGCCTAAATACATTTTTTAATACATGGTTAAGTATTCAATAAGTATTTGTTGGATGAATGGAGAGTAAAAGGAAAGGATAGCATTCTCAAAAGTAATTGTGGAATATTAAAGCTAGTGGAGCCTCCCTCTCTACCCTCCCCCCACTCAGTTGCTAAAAATGAAGCTCAGAAAGGTAAAGTGACTTGACCAAGTTCATGGTCAGCAGCAGAAATGGGGTTTGAACCCAAGTTCATGATTTCAGTCTTGGTATCCTACACTGCCTACAAGAAACAGGGGACAAAGTCTTATTCCACATAAATGAGTCTCTAATTATTGAATGTTGGACATTAGGAATTGGTTCATTTTGGAGAATTCCCCCCTCATGCCATGAAGCCTGACAACATATCAAGAGAATATGAGATCGGAATCATTTCTGGGTCCCCAAATCATCCTGACCTTGGTTCAGAGGAAGAGGAAAATGGTGAGAGGGTAAATATGGACAGAGGTGGCTCTCAGTCCATCTCCCATCCTCTGAAGAGAAGAAAGAGAACCATCTTGGCAAGAACAGTTTCCCTGGGCTCCAAAGGCCTGAGATCTACCAGAAGATCATGCTGTACCAGGTGAGGGCCCTGTCTCACATGCTTAGTTTGGGTGAGAATCAGGTCGTACCACAACACAGGCCTCGGGGCCAGTTGCATAATTGGATGTGTAATCAGTACCTTAGAGAACTTCAGCCAAAAGCACTCCTGACACCACTTCCAACTTGCTGAATCATCTCCAAACCCCATGACTGGATGATTCACTGGTCTCCTCTGGGGTCATGACTATCAGGTGCTGACCCAGAAATGAGAACTAAATTCTGAGGGGAGAGATCCTCTAATTGGAACTCTGGCTTTTCCAGTGCTTCAACCGACCACTCTCTGGGTTTCTGAAGAGTGAAGGAAGCCATGCTGGTCTCTTCCTCACCAATCCAAATCCATGGAAAGCAATACTCAGAGACCAGCGAGCAAAGATAGGGAGACAATGTTTAGGAAGAGAATCAACCTGGGGTGATGAAAACCATATATATCTACAATCCTTTATCACAATTCCAAAATCTAAATGGCTCTATAAACCAAGTTTTGGGCTTATTTGTTTCTTTTTGTATATTTGCTGCAAATTCATTTGGCAGCAAAACCTGACAGCAAACATTCACATAAGATTAGTTTTAGTTTTTATTTATCCCACTTTGGGTATACACTCATACATTGGATGCAGGAATATTATTGTTTGATTATGTGGTGCTAAATCAGATCCCAATGGGTGTTTCATAATATACACTATACTGTACACCTCATTACCTTTATAAAAGCTGAAAAATTCTTGATACCAAACACGTCTGCCTCTAAGGTTTCAGATAAGGATGATAGGCCTTTAATTCTTCATTTTGCAAAAACCCAAGGCAGTCGGTATTGTCCCCATTTAACAAAAGAATAAACTGAGGCTTAGAGAAGTTAAACTACTTAAGTCCACACAGGTAATTAGTGTCAAAACTGGAACTAGAACCCAGGCAGAGTGGACATCCATTGTTTTATAGACCAGCCCCTCAGTTTTACTCTAAAATAACTACCCACCACTCCCCTACTGCCTGCAGACTTGGTGTGTCCCACTTCCCCCTAAGCAAGGGAAGGGCACATACTCCAAGCTAAGTCAACCAGACTCTCACTGTGCCTCCAAACTGGATCCACAGAGGAGTCACTCAAGGACCACCAAGAGTTAGAGCTGAATGGTCCCAGCCATGGTCCCTGAAGAAGCTGGTGTTGGTGCCACCCTGAGCTTTCCAAAGCCTGACTCCCCAGATTTCCCTTAGAGTCTAAGATAAGCCCATGTCCTTCTAACAAAGTCCTTTTTTGTGTGCACTGACCAGAGGTGGTTTCTTTTGCTTTCAGGCAAAGATTCCTGACTGAGATACCATGCCTCTGGGTCCTAGGCTTCTACTCTTTCTTCCACCCAATGGGGGAAAGAATTATTGCGTGCACACACACACACACACACACATACACACACACACATGTGCATTAGATAGATTAGATAAATAGATATTAAATATATGCATACATATAAAGTGCTTAAAATGGGATATGGTACCTAAAAAAACCTTACATTTCAGAGTTGCTATAAACATTAAAGACAATTTATGCAAAATGCCTAGCACTCAATAGTTCATATTCCTAACTGATAGTCTCTCTTTCTCTCAAAATTCCCCCACCATACCACCATACAGCAAATTATTTTCTTTTTTCAAATTGCTTTTTCACATCCAAGTTTATGTTCCACTCAGATATGAAGATTAGCTTATCCTCATATCTGCACACATTGATGCATGGGCATTTCTTAGCCCTAGAAACAACACTGAGACCTAAAGAAGTGTCTGGGCCATGGATTTTAACACCAAAGCCGACCAAAGTCTACATCAGATTTTGGGTCTGTGTTCTTGGGACATCCAGAATTCTTGCACCTCCCTCCCACCTGAAAGTTACTTTGCAGACTCTCGGCCCACGGTTTACAAAACCAGTAGAAATACAAACAATGCTTGGAGTGGCTATGATATTTTTGAAAATATTTTGAGAGCATATATAATTATAAATAAATATAAAGTGAAACAGTTATTGTTGAGAATTTGGAAACTATAAAACTATGCAGGAAAGAAAATTACCACAATCCCATCTCAGAGATAACTATGCTTAACATGTCAGTTTATTTCTTTACACTTTATTGTCTCCATCATATGAATGTATGAAATAACGTTAATAATAACAACTAATATATAAAGCACCTATTAATTAAGAGACAATTTTCAAAGCATTTTGTAAATATTACATCATATAATCCTTATAACAAACCTATCAGTTGATGTATTAGTTATCTATTGCTGCATAACAAATTATCCCAAAATCTAGTAGCTTAAAACAACAATAAACACTGTTTCTTATGCACAGTTTCTATAGGTCAGGGATTTGAGAGTGGCTTAACTGAATGGTTCTGGCTCAGGTTTTCCCATGTGGTTGCAGCCATGAGTTATTCAGAGTGTTTTATCTGAAGGCTTGGCTGAGGCTGGAGGATCCACTTCCAAGAAGGCTCACTCACGTGCAGGGAGCCTCCAATCCTTGCAACATGGACCTTTGCATAGGGCTACTTGAGCACCTTCCCAACATCACAGCAGGATTCCTCCAGAACAAGTAATCCAAAAGAGAACAAAATGGAAGCCATGATGTCTTTTATGACATAGACTCAGAAGTTAGATTCCATCATTTTCACAACATCCTACTGGCTACACAGGTCAACCTCTCCGGTGTGGGAGGGAACTACACAAGGACTTGAATATCAGGAAGTAGGTATCCGTGGGGGCTGACTACCACAATTGGATAATATCAGTTTGTTTGCATTTTACAGATGAAAGTCTGAATAACTGGCCCAAAGCTGCACAGCTGATTGGCTACAGAAGAAGACTTGCAGCCAGGCTGACCAACTCCAGAGCCCATACTCTTAACTATGACATAACACCACCTCCTTAATTACTTGATCATCCTAGGAAGGTTGAATATTTAATTGAATTCCAATTTCTTGTTACTATAAATAACACAGTAGTGAATGCTTTCTATGTAAATCTGTATCTCCATCTCCTGTTATTTCCTCAGGGCAAATGCCTTGAGACAGAATTACAAGGTCAAGAAGAATGAACATTTTTAATGCTCTTGACACATACTGCAAAAAATAATTTCCAAAAAGGAAATACCAACTAACAACCTCAGTGAAAGTTCATGTGGATGCCTGTCTCACTGCATCTTTAACACAACTATCATCATTGTTTAAACCTCTGCTAATTTTATGGGCTAAAAATACATGTTTTGATTTGTATTTGTTGAAACATTTCTTCACTTGCTTATTATTATTTATTTGCATCATTTAGGGTCTTTGGTCATAAACAGTAGAATTTAAGTTGGCTAATTTTAATTGGAAAAGGAAATATTGAAAGAATACCAGGTAGCTCATGGAATTAAAGGGAAGGTTGGAAAATCTGGTGTGAAAAAGGGCCAAGGCATTAGGCAACAGGAGGGGATGGATGTCGGTCTTGCAGGTCACCATCACCGGGATGAACTCATTTAACATTCTAACCATCTTTGGGTCAAACAGCCCTAGCTTGGGTCACATGTCTAACCTTGGATAGGGCAGGGCAAGGCAGGGTGACTGATGCAACCAAGACGGCACTAAGTTGGAGAGAAGTATATATTAATAAATTACTATTACTAAAAGAAAGGAGGACTAGATCCTAGGCAGCCAAAGAACAATAAATGTCTACTACAGGGTTTAATTTTGAGGGCTCCAAAATCCAATCTCTTTTCACTGAGTTAAAAGTTCTCTGCTCATTATGCTGGTTCATCGTCTATTCCTAATAGTCAAATAAAAGACCTAGTTTTTACCTAGAAAGTTCAATATTATTGAAGTCACCACCATGAATAACCTGAGGAAGAATCTTCTTTGGTTGGGAGAAAAGCCTAGAAATGTAGAAATATGCAGATAAGATCCCTTCAAATTTGCCAAGTAAAATAACAAAGAACAAAGGGATCAAAGAGAGCCCTTGACCAGGGTTTGGCAAACTTTTTCTGTAAAGGGCCAGACAGTAAATATTTTAAGCTTTTTAGGGTCATACAGTCTGTGCCTCAACTACTGAACTCTGCTGTTATAACACCAAAGTAGCCATAGACAATAAGAAACAAATGGGCATGACTATGTTCCAACAGGACTTTACTTACAAAATAAGGGGATAGGCATGATTTGACCTGGGGCCATAGTTTACCAACCCTACTTTAAACCACACAAAACAACAACATAACACATAATGCTTCTATTTATGGTTATTTCAATCCTGGCTCCAAATAGTGAAACTTCTCTTGTGATTTTAAAGAATTTACCCTCAGTTGCCAATATTTAGGACAGTATTCACTTGATTTATCACCTTCATTTTAACCATAAACAACATCAGCTGATTTTGGCTTGGAGAAAATATGATAATGATAACAAACTATTTGACAGGGAATCAATATCCACATCAAAGTCACCTTCCCTGTCCATGTAGATGGGGAAAAGTAAATGTGCTTATTTATCTAAGAACACTCATCACACATTTGCTTAGCAACTATTGTGTGCCAGTGACTGAGGCTCCACACACAAAATACACAGGGCCATGCCTTAAAGACTTTAAACCTGGTGGCAAAACTTAGAATCTAGAAAAACAATCCATGGTTGAGTGTTAATCTAGTGGGTGATAGCTGGACGTTACAGAGAACCAGACTCAGGTTTGAATGGCCATAACTATCTCAAAATGGAACAGGCTGCCTCATGGAAAGGTCAGAAGAGCTCCAGCAAAGGATGGATAATCAATGCCCAATGGCAGGTCCTAATTTTAGCAAGATCTCTGTCTAGATGATTTATAAGATTCTTTACTCATCAGACATCTCTTGGGGTATCTTCAAGTTTTATAATAATTCCCCTTCCATGAGTGCCTTTCTCAATATGCCAGGTTAACCCCTCAGTGGCTACATCTATACTCTATTTCTATTCACATGTCCATGACTGATTGGTCCAAGGGTCAACAACTCACCCAAGTAGGATACAGTAGGAAGTCTTCAAATATAACCACCATCAATTCCTTTGCTCCTTCTGTGCATATGCTACCTCTCATATCAAGAGTTCTATTTTGCCTATGCTTAAATCTCAGCTGGTCTTTTCTTCTGCCCAGTGGAATACGGCAGAAATGATGATGTCTGACTTCTGAGACTAGGTCAGAAGAAGCTTTGCAGCTTCCATCTTAATCTCTCAGAACGTTTGTTCTTGGAACCCAGCTACTGTGTTATGAGGAAGCCCAAGCTGCTCCATAGATAGGCTGATATGGTGAGGAAATGAAGTCTCCCCACTGGTGATCCAGTTGAGCCCCCAGTTGACCACTGGTACCAACCTGCTAGTCTCGTGAATGCACCATCTTGGAAGTGGATCTTTCAGCCCCAGTTCAGCAGCCCCAGCTGATGCTGCATGGAGCAGGGATGAGCTTCCCAGCCAAGCCCTGCCCAAACTTCTGACCCATAAATCATAAAATAAACTTGAACTGTTGTTTTAAAACACTGAGTTTTGGGGTAATTTGTTATTCAGCAGGAGATAACAGGAACATGAAGCCAATCAGTCTTTCTCTCTCAAGAATTTGAAATTTAGGTTGGAGATAAACAAATACTAGAAATTTTAGGATCTGGGTCTCATTAAATGCCTTGTTGTGCATTAGAATCACATAGAAAAACACTGTAAAATGTAAAGCTCCAGGCCATCCCCACCTAAATCTCTGATCCAGTAGGATTGGGGTAGACCTCAGGGATATTTTAAGCAAGCATTTTAAACAAGCATCCTGTATGATTCTGATATGATGTGCTAAAACTGTGATTTGGATACTCAACTTGGAGAACCAACACACATACACACTCAGACTTGCCCTCACTCTGTGTCCCAAACTGGCCTTGATTTGAGCCCTGACAATCTAGTCTTGGCTATTTGTAGCCTCAAATCTGGTTGGGCCACAAGGTTAAGAAAAGTCCGTGTCAATTAAAAAAAAAAAAAAAATCCAAAAAAAAAAAAAAAAAAAACCACTCAGCAAAGCAGATAGTGGTGCCTGAATCCTCATTAACCCATAGTTCAATCTAAATTGAACTTGAAGACTTAATCATCTTCTTACTTTTAGAATCCTAAAATATCTAGGATTATAAAATTAAAGTTCTCTGACTAAAATACAATGTGAAATGTGTTATAATCCTTGTTATATTTTTTCCTCCGAAAGGCAAATCTCATCAGACACCTTAGAGAGTCTTCTGGATTATATCACAAACAGGATTCTCTCAGGAAGGCAGGCCGGCTGTGACTGCCCTTACCCCTAGACAGAATTTCAAAGGGCTGGTCAGTGTGTGTGAACTCTGATCAACTTAGGGGAAGATTGTCTTTGAGGAGTTCAGACAGGAAACCTGATTTACAGGCACTGGACTCCCACAATCCTGCTTTGGTTAGATGTGAATCAGGTCAAGGTCTGCGTGTTCTTTCCTGCTTAAAGGTTTATTTGGGAACAAGGAAAAGAAAAAAAAACGTTTCTTAGAGTTTATTGGTGGACTAGTCACCTTTTCCCACAGCCAGTTCAAAGTGGCAAATGCTATTTAAGTGGGCATTTGATAGGTCTCTAGTGACAAGCCTGAAGTTTTCAAGTACAGAGTCAAGGCTAGCAAACTTGCAAAGGAGGCGGAATGGACTTCAGTGACCTTCTCCCAGCTCTATTTTTAGCAACGCTTCTCCCCTTACTTTACTGTCTGGCATCATACTGCCCTTCTGTTCCCCAGCTGTTCCCCAAACTAAGGTTCCCCACCCAGAGGTGGCTTATTCAGGAAGAAACTTAGGCTCTAGAGTGTCTTCTCCCCTTCCCTCAATCTTCTTTAATCAACCCACACCTTGCATCAAAACATACCCCTCCCGTTCCCTCTGGACCCTCCCACGCCTCACTCATCTGATGACTCATTCTTTCCGTAGAGCTAACAAGTGATAATTTTATTATTATCTTTCAGGTTCCATTTTTGTAATTTAATAGGGGCCTCATAGAAGTAATCCCTCAGGGTAATTAGTAGTGGAGGTTTCATTCACGCCGGCAGTGAAATGAAGGGGTGAACGCCATGCACGTTCCCCCCTTTCTCCCAGGCAGCCAGACAGGCCCAGAGGAGTTTTAGGTACTATCTTGGGTAACTGGAAGGAACTCAGGTACTGAGGAAAGGAGAGTAAATTCACAATGTGGGTGTAAATGAATATATCTGGATTTGGGAATTAAAATGGCCTTTCCTGTAACTTAGTATGGATTTATTCTTCCCTGTGCAAATTAACAAAACTTATTTTTTTAATCTAGAAAATAGAACCATCCCAAAAATTTAATGAAAAAATGGAAACCTGAGGCTGGCCACACCAGTAATCCTAGCACTCTGGGAGGCTAAGGCAGGAGGATTGCTTGAAGCCAGGAGTTCAAGATCAGCCTGAGCAAAAGCGAGACCCCCTCTCCACAAAAAATAGAAAAATAAGCCAGGCATGGTGGTGCACACATGTAGTTTCAGCTACTTAGGAGGCTAAGGCAGGAGGATCATTTGAGCTCAGAAGTTTGAGCTTGCAGTGAGCTATGATGTCACCAAAGCACTCTAGCCTGGGCAATAGAGCGAAAAATTGTCCCCAAAAGAAAAAAAAAGGAAACCTGAAACTTATCCTCCCAAGCTGTTACTAGCACATTTGAGAGGATGGCAGATCCTAGCCCTTGGCTCTAGCTCAGGGTAGAGGAGGAGGAAGCAGTAAATCAGTCCATCTGACCAAAGCTGTTTTCCTGGCTTGCCTACCTTGGCATCTGAGACTGGAGGAAATCTGAACTGGAAATCAGAAAACCCAACTTTTAATCCAGGTTCTGCTGCTAACTGTGGGGTCTTGACCATAACAGGAAAATGAGGAGTGCAAACCTTGGAAATTCTCTTCACCCTGAAATATCTAGGATTCCAAGATTGAAGGTCTCTGTTTAAAATACAGATATATTCCCTGAAAGGAGTGACACATTAATTGACTATTATGCATGACCCCTTGGCTCAAATGATGGGCTTAGCCTGCCCATCTTCCCACAGGTCCTTCCCACAGGATGCCAAGAAAGACCAGTCATTTAAATAGGGTGCTGAGAGGGGAAAGAGCTAGAAGATGGGGTCTCTCAAGGGAGGAAAGAGATCTGGTGGGGGACCATGGGAAGAATGAGGCTCTGGACCTCCGGTTTGGAAGCATCAAAAGAAAAGACAGGAATGAATGAGACACAAAAACCTTATTCTTCCCATTTTACACTTTTTCCTTGGCTGAGCCTAAAGAGAAATTGCAAGAAGCCTGTGCTAGGGAGAGCTTTTTAGGCCTTTATGGACACTCATTAAATGGTAAATGACTATAGTATTAATGATCCTAAGGAATTCTAATCCCATCACTGCCCTGACACATGTCAAAATAGCTGCTCTCTTTCCTGTTCTAAACAAGAGACTCACTGATGTGGGGCCAAGAGGGGCTGGTTGGGAAAGAAAAGAAGAAAATCACTAACAGGTGCCTTTATTTGGCATTCACTCTCCTCTACGTACTGTGCTGGGTATATTCTATGGGTTCTGTGGTTGGATTCTCATGAGAAATTTGCAAGACATTACCATTCCCATTCTACAGATGAGGGACAATGCCCAGAAGAGGTTTACTTGCCCAACATCACCCAGCCAGTGATGGGCACAGCCAGGATTTAAATCCACATCTGAGTGACACCAAACCCACACTTTTTCCACAATGGCCGCCAAAAACGAGTTTTAGCTTTTTGCTTCAGTGATAAGCAAAGTAATAATAATGGTTAACATTCAATGAGTACTTATTATTTGCCAACCACTGTGCTAAATGCCATCATTGATCATGACATCTAATCCTTGCTCCAACCCTACAAAACAGCTAACATTGTCCTTATTTCACTGCTAAGGGACCTGAGATTAAGCAATTTGCCCAGGGACACATGGTGAGATAGCAGACTTCATCCAGGCTATCTGATACCAAACACCATAATCTTAACCACTGCACGTGGCAAACTTATTTTGGTTCAATCTTTCATAAATAAAAACCTGTTATTGCTCAGTGTATTAAGAGGGATCAGAATAGAAGAGATTTTAACTATGATCCAGGCTGTTGACAGACTCAGAAATTGCTCTTTGACAGCAGCTTGGAGTTACTAAGAGGTGAATGTTTTCAGAGTGACAGGCCTGCCCCCAAAGCCATTCAGGCTCGAAACAAAACTTTCCCTGAGTCCTGATGTTCTTAAAGTACACAGGCCAACTTCAATCATCCCAGGACACATGACTGCTAGCGTACCCCTTCCCAAAAGGGTAGCACCCTGACCCTCTGGAAAATGTTTCTGGCATCTCTGCAGAGATGGGAAACCAGAGCAGGGAGGAGAGGAAAGGAAGGAAAAAACCCAGTGTCTACGTATGTGAAATACAGAGGGAGGCTGAGCTAATGAAAGAATGTATTTCCAAAATTGGAACCAAAACATATTTCACAAACTCTCTTGGCCTTGTGAAGGATTAGCTGCTAAGGGACTTGACCATGGGTGCCACGCTCTGTTTACAAGCTTCCCCTGTGCCCTGCATGTAGACGTGACTTTCTGTGTCCTCGATGAAGAGCTGACTATCCAGTTACCTGGGCTGCGTAAACCCAAACAATTCCCAGAGTCTCCAGGACAAGATTTAAGGAGCAAGGCCTGGAGGGGTGCTGATCTGTCCCAGATGAAAGGACGTTAAAGAGACATGACTATCAAATGCAATGCATGATGGTTGATCACATTTTGGGCTGGGGGTGGGGCAGAAATTGCCATAAAGGATATGACTGGGGCAATTGCAAATTTTGAGTATGGAGTATATATTAGATAACAGTGTTATACCCACATTAAATCTAAACTTGGTCATTGTACTGAGAGACCGAATATACAAATGGACAATGGCCAGATCATATATAGAACAGAACTTTGCCCCACGAACTGTAACAGCCTGCCCAGAAAACCAACCCCTCATCTACAATAACCAGCCCAGGATGCCAGCCTACTATATAGCAGACTTGCAGGCAGCCAGATGCATAGCTCTTGTGACAATCCAAGAATTCAAACAATAACTTCTGTAACAATCAGCCCAAAATGGCCAGGACTTGATTAGTAACTGACAGCTGCCCTAATTTTGTCCCCAACTCCAATTTACGACCATCCAGAAAAAGCCAACTATGCACCCCTAACCAATCACATAGGACGCCCCACTTCTAGCTATCCACCTCCCACTCCCCCAGGCCAGCAGCCTCCACTCAGGGTTTTCCACTTTATAAGCTTTCCCTCTCCTCTGTCTGCTTTAGGGTCGCTGCCAACATGCAGGTGATGGTGGCTGACTCCCTTGCGGTAGCAAGCTCTGAATAGCCTTTGCTTTTCCCATTTGGTTTGTCTTAATTCATTTCCACAGCACCATGGTTATAGGGGAGAATGCCTTTGTTCATAGGAAACCCACACTGAAGTGTCTAGGGTGAAGGGTCTGACCTTAATCCTTAAATGGTTCCAATATATATATAGAAAGGGAGGGAGTTATAAAGCAAATGTGGTAACTAGTTAACTATCAGTGACTCTGGGTGAATGGCAGGAGAGTTCTTTAGAGTATTCTTGCAACTCTTTTGTAAGTTTGAAGTTACTTCAACATAAAAAGTTTTCTTTTTATTTAAAGTGTCCCCAGCAGATTGCTTATATCCTGACCACAGCCCACACCTGCCCACCTAAGGCATTGGATGATGGACTCAAGTCTTGCCTACTTCATTATATCTGTTCCCCTTTGCAGAACCACAAATGCAGAAGGGCAAGCTCTCTCAGACCATCCCCTGAAGAATAATCACGCCCTCCGCACCCTCAAAGCTTTCCTAACTCTCCTTGGCAGTTATCCAGTTGTATCGTTGACCACACAGAGAGTCAGGGTGATCTTCAAGTCCCCTCTTCCTTTCTCCTTGGGCAAAGGAGCACAGAAGAATGGGGGTGCTGCTCTCACTATCAGCTCTCACATGTACCCGGGGCCGCATGATGCAAAAGGCTCACGAACTGAGGATTGCAAGGATGTTTGGAGATTGGCCATCAGTTTCTTAAGGCTAAGCTGAGTTCTTGGAACTGGCTGGACTTAACTATTACATTCCAAAGCTGTTGTATATGACTATTCCCTAACCTTGCCTTCTGACTCTTCTTTCTTCCTTACAACATATTGGGACACCCTCTTATTTTTTAAGCCTCTCTTATCCCTTAACGTGGTGGTTCTGAACCTTGGCTGCACATTGGAATCATCTGAGAGGCTTTAAAAAAATACTGATTCTGGGTCCCATGCCCCAGACACGCTTATTCAATTGTTCCAAGGTGCAGCCTGGGCTTTGGTTTGTTTTAAAAGTTTTTGTTCTTAAGCTCCTCAGAAGATGCTTATGGGGAATTAGATTCTAATGTGTGCAACCAAGATTGAGAATGACTGCCTTTGCACATTGTTTGTAGAAAATACTTTCTAAAGTGTTTAGGGGGAAAGGGGCAGGACGTCTGCCTGTAAACCTCAAATGGTTCAGAAAAAAATATAAACATATATGGAGAGACGGAGGGAGGGAGGGGTAAAGCTCACATCTATGAAGTTCTTCCTTTCCAGATTTCCATGATTCTGATCACTTTAGAGAGATTCCTGATCACTTCCTTCAGGTTTGACCTGACTGCAGTGGTTAAGATTCACCTGGACTTAACAAAGTGATTTATTCGAAAGTCTTTCCCAACAACAAATTAAAGAAAGATGAGCCACGTGAAAGCCTTCTCTGGTCTGTAGCAATCAAACGTAATCCTTGCAACAAACAAACTCACCCAGTCTATATTTACAGGACAAAACACCAGCGGCATCACTGCACACATCCCCCTGTGACTGCACAAGTTGCCACAAAGCAAAAAACAACAGCTCATCCATCCAGATGTAGTTATAAGATACTGAAAGTACATGCGGCAAAGAGATGATGAAATTGTACCAGATTTACAGCAACAGGTGGTGGCCTCTCCTCTCAGGCATATACGTGGTCATCTGGCCTCTCGGTCACACGAAAGAGAGAACAAGGAGACCCAGCACCAAGAAGTCTGTTGAAAGATCTGTGGCTAGAATTCAAAACAGCAGAGCTATGGAGACACTGAAAAAGCACTCATTTGCCACGTTCCCAGTCTGAGCATTCATTAGGATCACACAGGGGGCTTCTAAAAACTACTCTTCTAGCTCCAATCCCCACCCTGGTCCAATTAAATCAGTGTCTTTAGGTAGGGCTCAGGCATTGGTATTTTTCAAAGCCCCCCAGACAGTCTAATGTGCTGCCTGCTTGACTTTGAATATCACCTCCACATGGAATTCTCTTATCTCACCAGCCAGGCAGGACACTCAGTTCCTGTGCCTTGTGAGCCAGGTTCTGTAGCCACATCACTCCCCTACCCCCATCCCCTTGGCCCTGCCTCCTTCTTTTCTCACACCCTTTCCCCATTATACACACACACACACACACACACACACACACAGACCCACAGACCCACAGACCCACAGAGCAAAAATCCCAGCAAGCCCATTTTGCCATTACAGTTTCTTGCATATGAGTCATTTTCTTAACCACACTATCCCTTCTGGGGAGAGGTATCTCCTCTTCCCCATGGGGGGCCCCAGCAGCATCTAGCAGAGTCTTTGGCTCAATGAAATACAGGTGCCAATTTGCTAAAGTGTTAGTTGATCTATTCAGGCAAAACTATCACAAGATAGACTCACCGAGCCCAAGACTTTGTAACCTGGGGTAGAGTCGACAGCTACTGAATATGGAGCACCACGGGCTGCATTTGAATCCTGGCTTCAATGCTTACGAGCCATGAGACTTTTAGTAAATAATTCAAAACCTTTTTTCTAAGCCTCAGTTTCTGTATCAACCAAATGGGAATAATATTAATATTCAACTCCTAAGGCTGTTAACAATACATGCAAAGAACTCTGCAACTTCAAAGTGACTGACAGATAATAAACGTTCAAAAATTGGCAGCTATTTTCAAGAGCCACATCTGTGGACCAAAGCTTGCTCTGAAATGACCCCCAAAGTTCAACCTGAGCACGTGTAACATCTTTTCTGAACAGTGACGATGGCTAACAAAAATAGTCTCCAGATGGTACAAAGCCCACCACTCTGTGGTTTGCTGCTGGTGTTCCAGGGTGCTGTCTGGGTGGCCCTGCATTCGATTCTAACTATTCCCACTTTGAAAGAGTTACTCATGAAGTGTCAAGTCATGACTCAGTTGTTGCATTCTTCCCTATAACAGGATACAGAGCAGGTGGCCAAGAAAGCTGAAATCGATTCTAGAAATCAGACCATGTCTCCAGTCTCTGGAGACTTTGTACTCTCCAGAGTCTCAGAGATGTCCATTGGTCATGCAAGAGGGTCTGAAGCATGAACAACATCAGAATCACCTGCAGAGCTGGCCATAAAGGCAAAGGGTGGGTTCACCTGCCAGAGACTCTGATTCCACAAATCTGGACTCAGTCCTTGGCTCTTCCTAACAAGCAGTCCAGGTGATTCTGGGGCAGGCAGTTTTGGTGCCATTTGTGGAGAAACATTCATCTTGTAGGATGATAAACACAGAGAACTCTAAGAAGCAGCATGGGATTGTGAAAAGGATGTGGCTGCTGACATCAGATATGAGCATTTAAGTTTCAGTCAGTTACTTCATTTCAGCATTAGCTCCATCATCTGTAAAACAAGAGTAACAATACTCATCTCACAGCGTTATTTTGAGGATTAAATACAAAAATGTCTGTAAAGCATCTGATACAGTGCAGAGCCCATTGGCCCTCAGTGCAAGTTTATTCACCATGGACTGAGGGACATGTCACAAAAGTGACTTGGCTTTCTAGCCTGGGATACCAGGGGATGGTGATGCCCTTGGCCAAGATGGCAGGAAAAACTGGAATGAATAGGCTGGGAGCGGATACAGGGGCTCCAACCCTAACTGACTTGCTGCAGACCAACATAGCCCTTCTCCTGCCCAGAAAGAGAAGCCCGAAGGTAAGTGCTTTGTCTGAACCAGCGGTTCCCTCCCAGGCCCAGGGACTGCCTTTCTTTCCTGCTGCTGCCCCATGGCTAACCTTACAGGTTCTCCTTCTCCTGGGAATAGCTTTGTGTCCCAACCCTTTGCCACCACCAAAGTACAAGCCCACAGGCCTCACTAAGCAACAGACAATGACATAGACAGTCTTCCAAAATATGCAGAATGCCACAAAGTCCTTGGGTTTCTGATGCTGGCCCCTCTCTGGGGGAGACCCTGGAAGCCCCCTTTAAGCTCTTTGTCTCTGCTTTCATTCCTGAAAGTGGTGCTCACCAAACCTCATCACCTCCTGAGCTCCTTTTGTGGATAGGACATAACGTCCCTTCCTGCATGAAAGCCCCTCTTCTCAGCCAGAGAGCCTTGGGGTCACACTGCTGGTTTCTGCCAATGGCCCCCCAGGAGCCCGGTTGTCTCAAGTGTGTGACTTGCATCTTTGGGAGCCCAGGCCAAAGTAACACTCATCTCTTTGGGCCCTGACCTCCGGGGACTTTCCCACACTTGGGAGGGTGGCAGGCAGTGAGTCAACTCTGTTTACCAAGGGTTCAGAGCCCAACACACAAGTATCACTCACATTTGTCCAGCCATCTTTGCCATAGGGTACAACAGAGTCCCAGTGACAGCAATGACACAGAATTTAGGGAGAATTTGTGACCCTGTTGGAGTTGAAAACATAACCCCCTAAGTATGGCACTTTGGCCTACTGAGAACTTTGAACAATGAAGAAGGGCATTGGAAGGGCCTTAGAACGAATGTCTCTCTAACTCTCCTGCCCTTCTGTCTCTGTTTCCTTTTTCTCCCCCTAAGGGATAAAGAAACAAGAATTCCTCTTCCCCAAGGCGGTCACAGAAACTAGAACACTTTTCCCCAAAACAAGCCATAAAACCTAGGAACGTCACTCTCTCCCTTCTTTCTGGAAGACCCTTGTTCCAGAAGGGTCCAGCCCCACGCCCAGGAGGAAGGAATGCTGCACAGAGAGGCCAAGAAGAATCTGAACAGACAGGTCTTGCTGGGTTTCCCCCAGTCCATTACCATTAATCATACCCCTTTGCCAATCGCATTTCTACACAGCTGTCCGTTCTTCACTGAACCTAAGCATAAAAGCAGACAATATTTCCTGGGTGTTTGGGCCTTCATTTCTGAAGGCTCCTATGTCACATAAAACTTTGATCAAATAAGTATGCTATGCTTTCCTCTTGTTCACCTGTATTTTGTTACAGGAGTGCCAGCCATGACCCTTATGATGGGTGAGGAAAGGTATCACACCTTTCCACCCTACACGTCCTAGCACTTCCAGCTCTTTTTCAGGTGGGCCCCAAAAAGATGCTGACGTGTGCTGGAGAATGTTGTCTTCTGGGCTCGTGTAGAGGCTGTCTCTTGCCACAGCAATAGCCCTGGGGCTCCTGTTCCAGCCAGAAACAGGTTGGTCTAGCCCCTGGCTCAGGCCACAGTGTCCTTGGCCTATTGCATCTCAGAGGCAGAATGTCCCCACACCTCAGCCCGTGCTCCACTGAGTGCCACATCACAGAGCATGAAAGCCTTTGTGCTCAATGTCCTTCAAAGGGTTTGATTCTGGCTCTGTCATGTAACCACCCTCTTTCTCCCGGGTCAAAGAACAGAGAAAGAGAGGGAGAGAGGGAGAACCCACACGCACACTCCTGAGTCACACACTTGCTGGACTCAAAAGCCTCCTTCCTTCCAGCACCAGCCTATGCCCGTTGCACCACCTGTTTGGGTGCTTCCATCTCCACCCTCTCTCACTGTCCTAAGGGGCCCCCTGTCCCTCCTGCTCCCAGTCCCTAGAAGGCTGGCCTTACTGGCCTCTGGGCAAGCCCAGACATGTCTACAACCAACAGAAAACACAGATTTTAAGCCTTCAAGCTAGGATCACCACCACCCATAGTTCTCTGAGGAACACCAGGGAAGTACCGTGTTAGGAGGATGTGGTTCTCAAGGGGGTTACTGCCTAACACCTGAAGGAGTACCATAAAACGTGAGATAATGACATTAGGGGAAACTGAAACTAGGTGAGGGATACACGGGATTCTCTGTACTATCTTTGCAACTTTGCTGGAAACCTAAAATTATTTCAAAATATGAAGCTTATTTAAGAAAGAAAGAGAAAAAAGGAAGGAAGGACAGGAGAGAGGGAAGGAGTGAAAGAAGGAAACACATTATCTTTCTGTGGGGTTCAGATAAGGAAAGACAATGTCTAGTCAGATGTATTGGTTAGCTATTGCCACAAAAAATATTACATAATAAAGAACTATGACATCTGTAAAAATAAAATCGGAGGCAGGCCCCTCTTCCCCACATGTACACTGCACGCTGCCTCCCTACATGCACACAACCCTACCACCACTACCACCCACCATCAGGAGTGAATTGCAGCCCATGGTCCTGGCCTGTCCTCTCAAGTGGGCTCAATCTTGCCATCTGGGGTAACCAGACATTTCTGGCTCTCCAGCTACATGGTAGGAATGTACTTTTTGGCCCCTTTGTGGGTGGTAGGGTCATGGGACCAGTTCCAGCCAACCAGTTGTAACCAGAAGTGCCGTGTTCCAGCAGAGCATCCAATCCCAAGATGAGACTGTCCAGAGTTCACTTTCCCTCCACCTCTGTGATTCCCTACATTAAAATTACTCTGTCATCTGAGTTTTAAAGGGAGGAGACATGGAGCCCAGCCTCCAGGTGACCCACAAAAAATGTGTGATATAGATGAGAAATAAACCTTCGTTATCATAAGCCTCTAAGATATTGAGGTTGTTTGTTACTGCGGCAGAATTTAGCTGACCTTGATGGATATATCCTCTTTTCTTGACAGATATTCTGGTCTTTCTCCCAACTGGTATACCAGTGAGCCAGTTACAGCATTCTGCCTTTCATTCTTCCTAGATAGTCTGTAAATGCTCTGAACAATAATATCTTCACGCCTTTGTCCATTTCCTCAGCCTGAAACATCCTTCCTTTCCACACGCTGAAGTTAGTTTCATTTTTTTAAAGCTCTGCTCGAAATAACCCTGAAGCCTTCCATAAGTCCCCTATTGAAATGAATGGCTCCTCTGTGTTCCATAATGTTGCGTTTGCCATTTGACTTGTTATTATAGATCTTATCATACCTCAGTTGGGAGAGTCTGTGTCTTTCTGCTCCACGGACCGTCAGGTCCTTAAGGACAAGAACTAGAGCCGCTTCATCTTTGTATTCTCCATACACATACCCTGGACATAGCTGGTATGTTCCAACATTATCATCCCCTGCCTTAAAATGCATTGACTTTGAATCTGCAAAAATCAGACTACTCACTTGCTAATTCATCTTAGGCCTACAAACTGAAGGGGCAGGAACTATTCTGGGTGCTGAGGATTCAGAGATGTGAAAGGACGCCTGCCTTCCAAACCCTTTGATCTAGTGGAGGGAAAAGAGACATAAGCAGATAATTATAAATATGTACACTTATATTCCATATAACTTGCTTCATCAACATAGGGTCAAACACACTCACCTACTTTTACTTTTCTAATTAATGACTCATAGCAACACTGGCAGAAAGTCTGGTACCTCCTTCTTCAGGGCATCCCTGCCTCCCTCAGGGCACATCCCCCGGTGACTCGGTCCAGAGAGGTGAGGGTGGGGCAGGGCCTTGCTGCCAGGGTCCGTCCTCTGCCCTACACAAGCGGAGATGAGCGCAGTGTCCCTCCTCCCTCCCATCCCTGCCGGCGTGGCTGTGGACCAGGAGGCTGGCACAGCCAAACTGATGGTACTTATCTGCTGCTGCAGCCTGCGCTCACGGGTCCAGTCCTGCCCTCTGAGCGGGTGTCTGTGGTTTCCGTCCTCTGCTAGGATGTGGTTCTCCAAAGCCTAAGCCCCAGGTCCAGGTTGCTTGATCTGGAGAAACTTTCAGCACCAAGCACCTTGAGTGCTGGCCCATCCCTCCCCCACCAACTCTCGGATCCTTGGATCCTTGTGTGAGGCCCAAGGCCCGGCCTGCACTCTAGATTCCCATTTCCTTGAGACAACTTTGCCTCATGGGCCTGCTGCCTCTTTCCTGCCACGCACCTTGGTAGGAGCCGTGCTGGTCTACCCTGAAAGCACTTCCTAACTTCCAATCCTACGACTGCAGACGTTGGGGTATCAGCCCCTTCCCTCCCTGAAGGCCCTGGCTCGTTACTCAGGTAGGTTCTCCCACCACTTCTCCTAGAGCATGGTGTGCTGAGGGGAAAGACCGTCTCGGCTAAAGTGACCTGCTGCTCCACTGGTGTCCACTAGCCTGACATTCACATAAGTAAGAGGACACCTCAGGTGACCCATGAGGGGACAAAAAGGCTGGCATTCTCTCGCTCTCTTGCTCTCTCTCTCTCTCTCTCTCTATATATATATATATATGAAAAGTATATATATTATAATGGTAAAAGACTATAATAGGACAAGCCCCCATGCTATGGAGCCCAGAAGAATGCCTGATCCCAACATGGGGAATGGGTGGGAGTGAGGGAAGGCTTCTCGTGTCATTTATCTACATTATGATTCCGGCTCACATTCATCCTACATCCTGAGTGCCTTAGGCCAGGGAGCTGGTCTGTATGACTCAAGTCCTCAGGCTAACGTCAGTTCCAACACAGGGAGTCCCCACGGATCTACAGCAGACCGCAGAGCTGAGGAAAGGGTGAGGACTCAGGTCAGGCCAAGGTACAGCAAGACAGGAATTCAGGGAATCAGCACTTGAGTCCCAGCACCAGCAGTGAGTGGTAGTGGCCAGCTGTCTTCAAACGCTAAGCAGACGTTCATTGCCCAGACCGCATGTTAGGAGCTGGGTGTGTCAGGATGAGAAGGCAGCCCCAAGGGTACAGACCGGGCATACAGATCCCCGAGGCCTCCAACTGAGGAGGGAGCAAACGCACAGAAGCGCAGAAGTGAAGGACACATCCCTCCCCGAGAAGGTCCAGGAAGGCGCAGGGGAGCAGACAACGTGGCAGGTGGATCTACAGGGCCTTGGTCACCAGCCGACTTTGACCAGGTTTCTCAGCCTCTTTTAACCTCAGTGTTCTCATCTGTACAGTGGGGATAACAACAGAATCCACCTCCTAGCATTGCCATTAAGGACTCAATGAGAAAATTCACATAAAATGCTTACCAGGGTGCCAGGTACATAATAAACATTCAATACAAAATAATTATGGTCAGTTAGAGTAAGTACTCAATAAATGTTAGTGTTTTTGGTTGTTGATGGTAGTTCCGTTGCTGTTGAGTTATTTAACCCCTAATAAGGAGTTAAATGCTTGAATACTTCAATGATAAGGAAGTCCCCATCTCATTGGTATTCTATTCTACAGGTGAACAATCTTAATTTGATTTGGGACAAGAAGCATTTATGTTTTCAGCGCTGCTCTAAGTACTTTACATGTGTTATTTTACTTAATCTTCACAACAGGACTCAAAGCCAAACCTTTCTTCGGCCAGAATCTATACTTTTACCCAGTGAAACACACTTCTTCCCGATAGATTCAATCATCTGTTCCTGTCCTGCTCTCAGGAAGGACCCAGAGGAAGTCACCTCCTCTCCTACGTGACAGTTTCCTCCAAATCAAGGGGAAAACTCTCTGGAATTGTTGATCACTCTGAGAGATTGTCCCCTCACCTGGCTGGAACTGTTGGGAAAGTCAGCAGCCGACAAACACAGAATGGCCCCAGGGTCCAATGGGCTCCTCTCAGAGCCTCTACTTCTGCCAGAAGCTCCTTCCCAAGGGAGATCGTTTATCTAAAGTTACTTCCATAAAGTCCGGGAGGCAACTTCTCTACCCAGTAAGACAAGGATCTGCAGATCCCATATTCCCAGGATAGGATTCTGATGCATAACCCTCTGCCCTAAAAGGATGTGCCATCGTTTCATCCTTCAACCAGCAAGCTTTCAGTCTTTGCCAAGCTACATAGGCACCCAGGGGAATGCAAAGGAAGTACGAGGTCTGGCCCTTAAGGATATAAGGACACCCCACAAAAACACCCCAATAGCCTATGTGACCTCAGACAAATCACTTCACCATCCTAACCCTCAGCTTTCTTGGTGTGAAATGGGGATAGTAATAACTGCCAATGCAAGGACTATTGTGAGGATTGAATGATTGATTGATGCTAGCTATTATTACAGAAGATACCCACACAGACATGCTTCTCTGTTGTTATCAGAACTCCAGTTGTGTTCAGGAAAGCACTATACCTGCCCCCAGCCTATGAATTAAAATTAATCTGATATGGTCATGACAATCATGTTTCTCTCCACCAAGATACTCACTTGCCAGCCTCTCATGCCTAGGAATGTCCATTTGACCTTGTTCTGGCCAATGAGAGGTGGGAGGCTTCAGGGAAATTTTTTCCTTCCCTATAGAAGGGACAGGCATGAGCTAATACAGATAAGTACTCCTACCTCCTCCCCATCCTCACATACACACAGTTTTCTCTCCTCTTTCTTCTTTGAAATCAGATGCAATGCCTGGAGCTGTGGTAGCCATCTTGTGACCATGAAGCAGCAACTAAGAATGCAATAGTCAAAAGCTAAGGAGAGAGAAGCAGAAATGAAGAATGACCCTGGATACTTAATGAGACACTAGAGCTGATAAACCAACCTCAAAATGCCTAAGAGTTCTTAAGTGAGATAATAAATGCTTAAGCATTGAAGCCACTATTAATCAGATTTTCTGACTGATTGGATGGTGTCATCTATTGTTATCAGTCACTCCAAGCTCCCATCACTGTTCTTTCCAAGACTTGGAGCAGTGAACCACAACTCTGAGTACCAAAAGGACCTTCTGAGGGACATCACTTTAACCAGGCCATACACAGCAAAGTCAAGCCCCTCTATTATTTTCCATAAAGTCCTCCTGTACAAAGAACCCCAGCAGAATCAGCAGATGAGGGACCCTCAGCCCCACGTGACTCACAAAATGCTTCTCAGAGATTCTCCCAGTATGACACCATATTTGCAGCCTTTTTAGCCAACCCCACGCCCGTCATGTCTCCTACGTTGTGTTAACGCCAGCCTGGGTGTGTCCCGGGTATTCTGCTCTGCTTCAGTGGAAAAACTTATTCTGGCTGAGAACCAGGTGTCACCACTGTCCATGAAGACAGAGGAGGGATCTGAACATGTGAGCAAATGCATAGAGAATGCTTAGCACAGTGGCTGGCATCTTGCGGGTTCTCAGTAAAAGGCGGCTATTATTCTCATTATGATCGTGATCGTTAATTAACACAATTGCTGACACTTCTTCAGCTACTCCACAAAGGGGTAGCCAGGCCCTGTACCTCCAAGTCTGCCCATGCTCTGTGACATAGAGATTAGGATCCTTTCTGACTTGGTATGTTCCCAGAGCAGGAGGGGATTAGCAGGCTCCAACAGGTGAGCAGGTGCCTGAATACGTCACATAAAGAAGAGGCAGGACTTTGACCATTCAGAAGATGAGTCAAAGCCATGGCAAAGAAATCACACCTTGTCCCTCCAACCTAAGTTGAAAATCAAGATGAAGTTTATATTATTCATCACCTAACAAGTATTTATTGAGGTACTTGGCAGGTGTTCAAAATTGTACTGAAAAATTCCCCTTGGAGACAACGAAGAGAGTGGGATATATACTACAAAGGGGATCTGTGGCTTGATTATAAGCCTTCATTCCAGGAAAACATCCTCGGATTTCAACCGCTTGCTTTCCTGGAATCCTAACTGAGGTCCCAAGCTAGAGGATCCCGAAAGACACACACCAAGCTTCCCAACAGTCCATTCCTCCAAATTATACCCTGCAGCTCTATAAACAAGCCAGTCCAACACAGCTGAATGACAATGTGGTGGGATTCTTTTTTTCTTAATTTTTTATTGATACATAATAATTGTACATATTCATGGAGTACATGTTATATATTTTGATACATGCATATAACATATAATGATCAAATCAGGGCAATCGGGACATGATTCACCCGAAACATTTATCATTGCTTTATGTTGGGAACATTTGAAAACTTCTAGATATTCTGAAACGTAATAAATTATTGTTAACTATAGTTGCCCTATTGTACTATTGAGCACTCCAACTTTTTCTTCTATTTAACAGAATTTATTTGGTGTTGAAGCAATGAGCAGTCTCCCCGTGTGCTGGGTTCCTGCCCACAGGTAGCCACCCAAGTGATACTGTGCAAAAGAGCACAGGACTACAGCCAGGGAACCTTTCTCCACTCCCTCCCTCCACGGGATTGCTCCATGGCTCCATGTGGATCACCAAGCTCTTCCAGACCCTTATGTCCCCACCTGTTAAGTGACGGGGCTGACTCTATAGCCCCTGTTACGGTCAACTGTATGTATCCTCTTGGCTGGGCCACAGTGCCCAGATATGTGGTCAGACAGGATTCTGCATGTTTCTGTGCAGGTGTTTGTGGGTGAGATTTACATCTAAATCAGTGAACTCTGAGTACAGCAGATGCCCTCTGTAATGTGGGCAGGCCTCACCCAGTCAGCTGAAGACCTGACTAGCACCTGAATAACAAACACGTCTGCCAGCAGACAGCCTTTGGCTGGACTTGAACTGCAACTCTTCCCTGGGTCTCCAGCCTGCTGGCCCACCCTGCAGATTTTAGACTCCCCAAGCCACCACAATCACATGAGCCAATTCCTTAAAATACGTATGTGTGTATATATATACAGCCCCCCATTCCAGGAGCTAACATGGTTGCTAAAAAATGTATATACCACACACACACAACAGCATTGGTTCTGTTTCTCTGGAGAACACTGACTAGTACAACTCCCAAACTCCTTTCCAGTTCTAAGATGGGGGAGTCTGAAGGGTGGTGGAGGGAAAGGTTAGGCCTACTTCTCAGCCTGCAGCTCCCCGGGGCAGAGATGTTGAAGTGATCAGGACAACGTCCTCTTTCAGGAGGACTTGTGCAATGGGCCTCCTCAGCACAGCAATAAATACCAGCAGTTCCAGAACTGGTACACAAAGTACTGTGGGGGTATGGAGAGAGATAAATTGATATGAATGTAGCCAAGAGGAAATCCAAAATAGGAGGTTATGAAGACCGCTTCACATTCCATGGGTTTTGCCCTCTTCTATCGGGACTTCCCCGGCTACTTGTCCCATTACATTGCCGTCTTCCCAGAGGCAGGAAGCAAGTTTTTTGACTGTGACTGACGAGGTGTTGCTACAGAGCAGAGCATCTGTTGCAGGGGAGACAAACACAGAATTTGGGGAAGACTGAGGAAAGCGGTAGGGCAGAAAACATCCCAATATTCAAATTCATTCGAGGACCACAGCAACTTGGAAGAGGCTGCTCCACACCAGCTGTCCCCTGGATGGCCCTGGGACCTTCACATGCCTTTCCTTTAACACATTCCCAGCAGATCACAGACACAGCTTCCAGAAGCAGAGAGGCCACAGATGGGAAGTGGTGGCTCAATCTCAGCCTCCTCCATAAATCCTGTGTGTCCCAGGTTCCATCGAAGGCCCCCTTTGCTTCTCTTCCCTTCTACACTCTTCCAGGCTGTCCCAACCATCCCCATGTGGATGGACCCCAAATCTAGATGTCCAGCTCTGACTGCTCTCCTGTGCTCCTGCCCTGAGCTCCCCTCGAGTGTAAGCTCCATGAGGGCAAGGACGGTCTTCTCTCTGCTGCACCCCAGCACCTGGAAGGAACAGTTCCTGCAGCATTATTGGCTATGAATAAGTATCTGTTGAATCAATGAATGAACCCGCATCTGGCCGCCTTTGGACGTCTCCACTTGGGCTCTCTTGGACTCGGCTTATATAAAACCAAACTCTTGCTCTTCCCTTCCACACCTGGGCCTCGTCCTGCATCCTTCGTTTTGTTGGCTCCCTGCATTATCCGTTTCCTAGCTCGATTCCTTGCTATCTCCTCTGCTCTTTGTAGCCTCCCACTTTCAATGAATCTCCAAATTCTATCCTCTTAATGCCGCTTAACCTATTCAGTTTTCTCTTTCCCCACCTGGAAGGAGGAATTAGGCACCCATCAGTCTTGTTGCATCTTGTTGTAAGCAACAGATAGTCATCTGTTATCTCTTCTGCTTCCCCAACTAAACAGTGAGTCATGTGATAGCAAAGACATGAGGTGTTGCCATTTACCTGTGTGCATGGGCATGGCAGAAGTCCCAGAATCTGAACACCCACTTCTTATTTTGGGAAAATCCTCCATGGAGTGAGAGTTGGTGAGGGGCAGGGTCTCACCTCCCCCTACAGAAACCAAGGGAGCCAGGCACACTCTCTCCTGTGGTCATAATCCCACGACCTGGCCTCACCCAGTCAAAGGCTTCCACCCAGAACTTAAAAACTGGAGAGAGGAAAGCCAAGAAGCAGATTGATCCAGAGCTTATTTGTGCTCTAGCCATCAAGGAGACGGTACCAGTAGGGTGGTGCCAGCCGTGAGTCCTAACCAGCAGGCTGCTCCTGCGGCCGGCCCTCGGCTGTGTTCTCTGCAGCCTGGCTCTCTTGGTCCCTGCCTGTTGCCCAAGCTCGGTTCTCCAGCTTCCTACCAACTCTGAGAAGTGACCACTATCCTTAAGACATGGCTCTTTTACAAATGAGTTTAGCTAGAGTCAGCTTCTGGGGCTTGTAACAAAGAACCCTGACGCCACACCTGTTCTTACCTGTCTATTAATACCAGTGTCTAGCAGGATGCCTGATATCTAATAGGTAATCAGTATGTGAATGAATGAATAAATGAAGGAAAAAAGAGAAAGAGGGAGGGAGGAAGGGAGAGGAGACAATCATTCTTAATTTTTTTTCCCTTTTGACTATTTCCCAGGTAAGCTTGGAAGTAGGGAGAGAGGGCTGGGAAGTTGTGGCTCACCGTGTGTGTGAGCCTCAGGCCTTCTTTAGCATTCGGACCCTTCGCCTTCTTCACTCTGCTGCATCTTAGAGTCCTTGCGGAATGGGAGAAAATGTGTCATCGTCAGCCCTGAGATATCTCTAGCATCCAACACCCACCAGGCTGAATGTCAATAACCATGCTTTCCTTTCTAGAATGACCTGAGGCCAACATGATGCCTGGCCAGACCTGGGCGAGCAAAGGGAGAAAGGAGGAGGGTCTGAGTGGTTATGGAGGGAGAGATAAAATAGGGAGCTGAGAATTTGGGAAGGCACATAAATGGAACCTGTAAAATTCCCACAGTTTATAAAAACCAGCTGAGAATAGAAATTGATATAAGTTTTCTGAAAATCACTCTGGCATTCCTTTTGACCCCAAAACGCCACTTCAAAGCATCTGTCTTAAGGAAGCAATGATATGGACAGTGACTTATCTTTAAAAATAGTCATGTTAATGTTACTTATAACCAGAAAAAAATTGGAAGCAACTTAAATGTCTAACAGTAAGGAAATGGCTGAGTAAAACATGTCTCATCGATACAATGGAATATGAGACAGCTGTTAAACATGGTGTTCACAAAAAAGCTATGGGGAAATTCAGTGACATAATGTAATGCAGAAATGACAAGAGTCATGCAAAACCATGCACATAGTGCTTCATCTCAAACAAATAAAGAAAAGTGTCTACATTAGGAAAAAGCCTAGAAAGAAGCTATCAAAGCATTCACAGGGGTTGTCTCTTCATAGGATCACAGAATTTTATTTTTCTTTTCAATAACTTTTCCATAGTTTTTTACAATGAGTCAATATTACTTTGTTGACCAAAAAAAAAGGAAATATAAGATTAAGATACATGAGTAAAAATTAAAACCAAATATAGAGTTGCTCTTTACTCAGTAAATAATGCAACTTTATTAATCTCAATTTCTTCTTGCAACAACATAATAAATGTTAGAACAAATCCCATATAAGTAATTTAAATACTCTGTCACTAAACAGTTATCCAGCCAAGTTCAACTAATCCTCAGTTCTGTGCCAAGGAGTACTGAATTGTACATAAAAGAGACTGTTGGTGTTAACTGCCTCCATAATATTAATAAAATGAAGAAGATTTATAATAATAATGGCTCATTGTGTGCTGAGCCCTATACTAAATTCATTATTTCCTTTAGAAACTGAGATATGGAGAGGCTGAATAACCTGCCCGAAATCACACAGCTAGCAATGGCGGAGCTGAGCTTGAGCCTGGGCAGCCCTCCTGGGAGCCTTTGCACAGGTACTGCTCCATCTCACAGCTCCAGCTGCATCTCCACAGGAGAGACAGTTCTTAACGTCCCGAAACAAACGCCACCCTTGAATTCCTGCTCTCACCATCTTGAGATTCTATTTGGTGACTCACAAAATTAATTGCTCTAAAACTTATACCCTCATGTCTCTGGCCACAGTGTTTTTTATTTCTTCAACTTAAGTATCTGTTTCATTGTCTAATGTGATCCTTGAGCATCATTTTTAGCTCTTTCAGAAACTTTTTAAAGTGCCAAACCCCCCTTCTCTTAAAATGTTTTTTAATTTAAAAAAGGCTACCAAGAGGAAGCAGAATGGAATTGCTACTAGGAGCCGGGTAGATGGACAAGTAAATTATATTATTTTAATAAAGGAATTATTTTTATTAAGCCAAGACCATACATGCCTAATAGTAGAATTTTGTTTGTGGGCAATAGCCTGATGAGGAAGATATTTGGGGTTAGATTGTGTTCTGGGGAAAAGGAAAACAAATCAAAATAAGAGATAGTCCTCTTGTCACTTTTCCAGGGTTAGAAAATGGGAACCCACTGAAATTTCTATCTCATGACTTGGCCTACCAGGAACTTGCCCGGTCTGCTTTCAAAGTATTGTCCTCCTGAGTCTGGTCATGGTGAAGGTGGTGACCATCAAGAAGTACCTCTGAGAACCTCTAGTCGAAGATCTTTCTACTGCAGGTGGAGAGAAACACTTCTTTGCTAACAGTTACTGAACAGCTACAAGTACCAGAAGACACAGTGCTAAGCCTTAAGGTGCAGGGATGAATGACTCCAAGGACTTCTGATTAAGATGGGGGACAAAAATGTAAATGACTATACTACAACACAAATGCAATAAGTGACAACATTGAAGTAAAGGACAATTACTCAAGGCTATGCAGAATGAAGCACAAACCACAGGTAGGATCTCTTCTTCCAGGGGCTCTGGGGGTGGGGTCTGAAGTCTGGAAGGCCAGAATTTGGAGTTACTTCCATTTGTCTAAAGGTTTGGGACCCAAAAGACTCCCCTCAGTTCTTCCCATCCATCCATCATCCTGCTCCAGCCAGGTGAAGTCCAGAGCAGAGCTCAGGGGTCCAAACACAAGGAGAAATCCTTTGCCTGCCTCTGCTTCACTGGGTTATTTTAGGGGCCAGAGGACTGGAGAACATTTTTAGACTCCTAGAGCCTAGATCCCCAGAAGTCTGGGCTGACAAGTGAATCCTATTCCTTCTCATGAAATGAGGGATTTGAAAACAAGAAGAGTCCTATGCATATAGAAAGTTGTGGAAACCTCCCTAGTAACCAGTAAAACATCAACCTGGTACTTCCAATTTTTACTCATCAGATTGGCAAAATTTCTAGACTGAGAAAATCCAGTGTTGTTGAGGATATGAGAATGACACTCATTCACTGCTGGTTGGAGTATAAATTGGCTTAACCCCTTGGTAGAGCAATTGCAAGCAACTATGAAAAGTTCAAATGCAAATATTTTTTAACCCACAACTTCACCTTCCAGACACATTTACACATGTGCTCAAGAATATATGGACAAACACGCTCACATAGATGTTCAGAATAACAGAAAACTGTACAACCTAAATGCCCATCGATAAAGAGATGGTTAAATCAACTACAACATAACCAGACTAGGGAACACCATGTGTTGCAGTTGAAAAGACTTAGGCAGATCTCTTTGTCTTGTTGTGGATATCTGATAAGCAAAGAAGCAAGTATAATAATACAGAGTATGGTCTTATGTGTGTTTCTTTTTTAAAAAAAAATCTATATGTGTTTGCGTAGATGCAAATATATGAGAATGGTTGCCCATCACTTTTTATCTAAAATTTTATATTGTGTATTCACATTTTACTTAATGACTTTCTTTTAAAGTGAAAGAAAAATAAAAACATTTTAAAATATGACAATAGAAAGTTGAAAGAATTTTCAGGCCGGGCACCGTGGCTCACGCCTGTAATCCTAGCACTCTGGGAGGCCAAGGCGGGAGGATCGCTCAGGGTCAGGAGTTCAAGACAAGCCTGAGCAAGAGCAAGACCCCATCTCTACTAAAAACATTTATTTTAACAAAAAGCAAATACATTTCCCAAATCCTAAGCAGTACACTTTGGAAAGGCACACACGTTTATCCCGTGGCTTCATGCACTCCCAAGCACATTCCCAGATGTAAGGAACAGACAACTTCCTGCTCTTCCTTCATGTCACCTGAAGAGCCTATTCCCACAAGATTGAAAACAGTTTGAAGTCACTTGGGAGATCATCTGTCTCCACGACGCCTCCTGCATGTATCTGGTCTCATTAAGTCCCCCATACACACTCCCCGGACTAGGGAAAACCGTTTCCCAGTCCGCTGTACCGAGCATCTCAAAGCCTTTGCCCCGGCTAGCTCCTGCAGCAACAACAAGGGAATGACGCACTGGGCCTTAGCTGTCTCCTCGGCAGGATTCCAGCGAAGACAACTGAGCCGCTTGTTTTGGTTTCAAGCAATATAGCCTCCTGAGATTATTTTTTAAAGAGATTTCTCTTAGCAGGAAAGACATAAGGAAAGAAAAAAAGCGTGGGAGCCTCTATTTCTGAAGCAGACTTCCTTGGGATTTTATCTCTTATTTAAGGGATTTCATGTTTCAATGTGGGAGAAATTTTTAAATATAGAAATATATTTCAATAATGACTCATTGAAAGCATTTACCAAGACTGACTTTTGCAGAGGACAGCGGACTTAGGGATGTATAAGATAAGGAAAAAAAACATGGGGTGGGAGGTGTTCGAGGCGTTCTGAGCTTTCCTGGCCAGTCTTTTGAAGTTGCAGCGTAAGACACTGCGGTGCTGGATTAGCCTCGTGTTTTCTGAGACACACACACTGTGAGGTTGCAGTCACGATTTCACACGTCTCTTCTCAGGATCTTTTGGAAGTCTAGATTTTTTTCTTATTCCCCTCTCCCTTCTTTCAATCCCTTCTTTATTTATATGCCAAAGCTATAAAATCTGAGAAAGGGCAGAACTAGACACATCCCTTTTCCTCTGATTCTTCCCAGAGGTGGGATAGAATTTCACGTTTTGCTATTGCTTTCTTTACCCGATTCTATATGTGACTCTGTTGTTCTTTCATCCTTAGAGAGTTTTTTTGGTAGAACAAGACTTTTTATTTTTATGCTTCCCTTAAAAAATGACTGAGAAAAACAGCTCTGGGTTTTCACTTCTTCTTCCCTCCAGAGTTTTTTTTTCAAGGAATCAAATCTCAATGCTCTCATTCATCCTCGGTGCCATGATACCTAAGACCCAAAGTGATGATAAATTTGAGGCTCTCTTGAAAGTCAGGCTCATGGAGAGAGAAACACCGTGCTGGTTCCTGCCATTTCCAGGCCAATGAGAAAAAAAAAAAAAAAAATGTGCTCAGCCTCACCAAGGACTATTTACACAGAGGCGAGGCGGGGAGAAATAAAAGACACAGTTCCAGGAAATCATGTTCCATGTCAAGAAAAGCAAGGCCTGGCACCAGTTAGGTGGCATTGCCAAAGCCGAAAAATAATCCAGCCCACATCTGCCTAGTGAGAGAAATCAGGTGAGAAAAGGCCGCACGACCACAGGGCCAGCATAGTATCAGGGTTAAGGGTGTCTGTTTTGGTGACAGACAACTTGGGTTTGAACCCCAGCTCTGCCATTGTATCAACAGCAGGTTATTAGCCTCTCTCTGCTTCAATGTTCTCGTATCTGACATGGTGACGATAGCATCGGTTCATTCAAAACATGTTTATGAGCACCTAGTGTATGCCAGGCACTCTTCCAGATGCTGGGGAGGGCTGGGGCAGTGGTGAGCAAAACAGACAAGGTTCCTGCTCTTGGGAGCTTACATTCTAGGGAGGCGTGGCAAGCAATTAAGAATAGGTAGGATAATTTCCGTAATAAATGCTAGAAAGGAAATAAAGCAGGATGGTGTGATGCAAAGTAGGGGGGGCAGGGTGGTGACACGTTAGAAGAAACAATTGAGCTGAGGCATGAATGACGGGAACAAACCAGCCATGTGAAGAGGAGGAGAAGCACGTTCCAGGCAGAACTTGCTTCAGAGGGTATTTCATAAGGACTCTATGAGATAAAGTGCGGAAAATCTTATTATAGGACCAGACACAACAAATGTAAGTCACTCCACAGATGTAGGCAGCCGTTCAGAGGGGGTGGGAAAGGTCCCTGAGTCAGGTCATGGGGCCGTCAAGGGCATCAGGGAAGGAACTGGGACTGGAGGGTGATTGCACAGCCTTGGCCATGGAGGCCGGATGGAACACAGGAGCCATGGGGGGGGGGACCGTAAGAGGACAGTGCCCCATATGGGAGCAGTCAGGATGCACTCCAATTCCTGTTAGCCGGGTTCCCATGACTTGAATCTGCCACCCTGGCCTGCCCAGAGCACTCTCCTCAGTTCCTTCCACCCACATGCTCCCTCCTGTGCCCAGCCTGTCCTGGACTCTGAGGCAGCACATGGGCAAACAAACAAAGAGCATCTGCCTCATCTTCCTGTGTTACAGATAAAGAAACCAGGGCCCAGGCAGTCATGACATTCTTGCAGGGGACACAGCTACTTGGGCAGCCTTGACTAAAGACTGTGCCTCCTCTAGCAGAGAAGGTTGTCTCCTTCCCCGTTGGCTCCCTCTACACCTGTCCCACAGCTTAAGAGGTGGCATGCACAGAGCAGCGTGAGAGAGAGGAGACACCTGCCCAGCAACCCACCCTGGAAATCCATGGGGCCACAGATGTCGCCGTGGGAATATCCCCACACCCAGAGAAAGTATACACTGGAGGACCTAGGCTTTCTTTGCAGGTTGTGGGGATGGTACTGTCACCGCCAGGGCACAGGAGGTGGAACAGGCCATGCATACAACAGGGCAAGACACTGGAGTATAGCCCTAGAAAGCAACTCTGGTCAAATCAACAATTCAATAATCCAAAGAGTGTTGCAGGCACAGGACCCAGCAGAACTACAGCAGGACCCAAGAGAAGCAGTGATATACCCGCTTCCATCTGCAAATTGCTTTCCCATTCCTTGTTCCAGATGGTTTACAGAGGAGACGACAGCCCAAGAGATGTTGTGACTCCTTCGTGTCCTTCTCTTATAGACATCAAAGCCCATGATCTTTGGGGATGCCTTCCATGTGTCGGGAACACAGGTTCCCATCCACGAAACAGTGAGAGAATAGCACAACATGCACAGTATTACCACTAGGACTTGATAGCCAATGTTCCAGACTTTTGAACAACTTGTCATTTCTGAACAACCCCATGCTCTTTTCATCTGTAGGCTTTTGTGAACACCATTCGCTCTGCCTGAAACCCTATTCCCCATGCTTCTCACCATGGCCCTCATCCACCTGGATAAATCCTATGCATTTTGTCCCAGCTTAAATCCTGCCTCCTCCAGGAAGCCCCTTCTGACATCTATGGGTCAGTAGCCCATCCATGTGCCTCCTTGAAACTAGATGCCTCTCCTAGAGCATTCACCAACCACGTTGTCCTTTAACTGCCTGATTCTCCCATTAGACTATGTCCCATGATGACAAAGGAGACTGTCTTATTCACTCTTACATCCTCTGGCCTCAATAGGCACATAATAAGTTGTTATTTACAGAACAGGACCAGGTCTCTGCCCTCTCGGAGTGCACACCATGGTGGGGAACTCACTGCCCGGCATATTTATTCCACAGCAAACAGTTCTAAGAGCTCCAGGCCTCATATGGTTCTCTTTCCCCCTCTCTCATTCTCTCGCTCAGATTTCTACCCTCCCCCACTGTCAACAGTTTCATATTAGTTGGACAAGGTCTGGACAATGCCAACCCCTTCCAGAGCCAGCCAGCTCCTCTCTTGCAGACTGGGCACCGGTCCATCTGATTTTTCTCCCCTCCACTGGCATGAGAGGCTTACAGGCAGCCAGGAAATCAGTCTTGGGAATATTTGGCCTTTCCAGGCCCTTGGGATTAGAGCCTAAGAATCTGGTCCAGGGAGACAAGCTAACAACCCATGCCCCCCTTGACTGGTGGGGCTTCCTTGCTTTCATGCAGCTCCCTGGGCCCACCTCTCTCTTCCCTCTCATTCTCCTGGCTCCTCATCACCACTCAGAGGTTCATTTCTCTTCTTGAAAGTGGCTCTATAGAGGCTATGGTGAGCACCTTTGGGGGTATCTGCCCAGTTTACTGTGACTCCCTAGGTGGACCACATACTCACAAGGCTCCTGGCATCTATATTTTTGCCTCATACCCTGTCCTCTTGGGAGTAATGATTGCACCAGGGTTGGACACCTGGATGAATTTGAGCCAATGTTATGCTCTCACCTGGGAATTGGGACTGAGAGAGTCTGCAGCGGTGTGAGCTGGTCCCTTAAATGCAGGTGGTATAAACTAAGGAGCGGCATGGTGGCTTCTCTTACCTACTGAGAAGACTGGGAAACACAGAAGGCTAGTCTGCAGAGAGAGGGAAAGGAGCCAGAGACATCTACGTAAGATGTCTGGGTCTGTTTTTCCTCTCCTGGTTGCAGCCTCTTTCTGAAGCCCAGTCTCATTCCTTCCCATAGATGCCCCATCCGCATTCAGCAACCATCCATCCAGCACCTATTATGTGCCAAGCATGAGTTTTTGAAGCACTTGGTCTAAGTGGTGAAAAAAGAAATGATGATCCCTGTCCTCAAGTCAATCTTATTTGATCTTAAGAGGCAAGATGACACCTGGGTCTCATCTGATTTAATTGGTTGGGGTGCAGCTTGAGCACTGGAAGTTTTGAAACTCAGGGGATTTGACTGCACAGCCACAGTGCAGAACCACTGACCGCTGACTGCAGTGAGAGCCCCGCTGGTGGCAGAAACCCTAACTGTAGCAAGACCAATCCTTGTAGTCATGCAACTTCTCCAGCATTATCACCTGACATATCCCTGTGATCAAATCTTGCAGAGTCTGTGTCATAACTGATGAGGCCCCTGCCATGTGCCATGCTGGGACCTTAGATGAAAAAAAAAAAATGGAGAGTGACCCTGAACCAGGCTGAGGTGTGTTCTAGGTTCATCAACTAGGAAAGAAGAACTCAGATTCCAGGAAAACAAACAGCAGTAAGGCCGAGAAAGAGGAACAAAGAAGATTGCTGGACTGGCTTAGAGCTTAAAGAACTGAAAACAATTCTTCTAGCCACCTAGACTTCATGCCTGTCACAGAATACCAAGAATTGGGGGAGAGGGTGCAGAAAGCCATGAAGTACACCTCTGAGATCTTGCATGGCAGCCAGAGAAAGATGTAATGCCAACAGCTACAGCAATGGTGTGCAGGTAAATGTTTAACAACTCACTCTCTGAGGTAAGTAAACCCATGGTCTGTAGCTCTTGCCAATTACAGTGGTGTAAATGCTCCCATCATGGCAGATTTCAAGTTACCAACATGGCAGTACTAAAAGCAGACCTGGGAAGAGATGCACACAGCTGGTTCTCGTGAGCTGGTATGAATCAATCAGCTCCAGCATGCCACTAGCCATAGCAGGTAAACTGAATAAGTTTTCTAGTCTGGGGTCACCCAGGAATTCTGGGTATCTAGCATTCCTACTTAACTTTTGACAAATGGAATAAATAGCACTTTCTTTTAATAACATTCTGAAAGTGAGAGGGGGAAAGATTATTTGTACTCTATTATCCCTACCTTCCAAGGAGGGTAAATCCCAAAGAGGATATGTCTGGATTGCTGGAGAAGCCACCAGACAGGCTGGGAGAATATTTGGGGAGGGAGGAGTGACGACGTTGCTAATGTTGAGAGAGGAACTTTAGGGAAAGAACAGAGATAATTTAAAAGGGAATTTTTTTTTTATGTTTTCCTGTGGGGTATGCAATATTATTCTCCAGATTTCTTTAAGAAATCTTCAGTAAATTCTGAATTTCTCACCAAGACTTTTGGAGTTCAATTTTATTTAAGAAGGGACACAGTAAAGTGCTGACTGCGATCTCATGGTGAGTACAGAGCAAGAGAAGAGGCTGCCCAAAGGGGCACAGTCATATTCAGATCAGATGGATAAGAGCAATAACAACAACAACAACAACCACACATGCTGGGCACTAAGCACACGCCCAGCACCGCTCCACGCACTTTATGAATATTAACCCATTTAACAGGCAACAAATCAGTTCAAATAAGAACCCAGACAGGCTGGTTCCAGAGCCCAAGCTGGATTGACAACTACACCACATGGCCTCTCAGTGTAGTGTCTGGAATATGGAATACAGTGTGTCTTTTTAGGCAAAAGGCATTCATTTCAATATAGAACACCTTAGATCTTTGTGGTTAGGATGCCTGATCTAGAATTCTGATATTCCCAGGAGAGCTAGAAACCTCAGAGCCATCTGGCAAGCATTATCTATGAGATGAAATGAAAACCTTATACAGACTCTAAGGGAGGTTTCAGGCATCAGTTAGGGAGGAGGATGTTTCCTTTCTGGGGCTCCTGCAATTACTACAGAAATGCACCATGCACCTGCTGCATACAATCCAATTCAACAGCCATTATTAAGCTCCTGTTGGAAGATGCAAGGATGAGGAAGACAAGTCTCTCTTGCACCTCACCCAGCCAGGGGGAGGGGGCAGGGAGTGGAGTGAAAGAGCAAGGACACACTTAATTCTGTGCCAAGGGAAAGGGAATGGGGTGCATGAGAGACAAATAGGTAAGTGCTGCTCAGAACATGGCACAGAAATCCCAAGAAACTTCCTGGGCTGGTAAAGTGTGGGCTCAGCTCTGAAGGATTCCAATAGGTATAGTTGGAGAGTGAAAGCACCCAGGGAAGAAGAAAAGCCCAAGCAACGGTGCAGCAGGAGCACAGAACAGGGCAGGGGCAGGACGTCGGGCACAGGGAGGGAGCATGAGGCAGAGAGATCAGGTCCTGTTATCCAGGAGTTCACAGGCTTGGTCACATTGTCTTCTCATAAGGAAACTAGGATCAAATTATAATGACATTATTACAAAACTCTGACCAATCAACAGGACTATCTCAACTTGAAAAAATAAAGAACACCTTCAAATTTAAATAAAAGTCATTATACTTCCACTAATGCCAATTAATAATAATTAATTATAATTAAGCAGTTCATTGAAGCTTAAAATTGGAAAGGCAGAGTAACTGTGCAGATCTGCAACGCAATTGGTTTATTTTTTAAGCACCTCCACTCCTTTCTCACACTCCCCTACCCCAATTTTCCATCCTCCCCTTGGCTCAGTTCTTGAGGTTCCCCATGCCCTCGGTGACCCTGGATTCCCTCCATGATGTCCTTTCAAGGTGCTACTTTCCTGATCATGTCTTTTCTATCAAAGTTATCGCTTCTGTGTGCCAGGCCATGGAGCCAGAGAGAAACTGAAGTGGAGCTCAGGTGATAATGGTTAATTAGGACCTTCAGTAGGAGCACACTGGCTTCAAAACCAAAACTTCAGGTAGTGCGAGAATTTCAGGCCAATAACAGAGATTGGGGCAGGGCAATCCAATTCCCCTGAAATCAAACCCAACAGGAGACTCCTCACTCCACCTACAGGGCTGGCATTGGTTGGGGGACATTCTTTAGGAAATCATAGGCCAAATTGTATAAAGGAAAAAGTAGAATGTGGCTAGAGTGTCCTCTGTGCCCTCTTGTGCCCTGGTCCTTGTTTTCCTTCCTCCCCTGAGGAAACGCAGAGATGTTTTTGGAAAGTAATTCTAGATAACTCCTGCTATTGAGTTGCACCTCATCTGGCAACTCGGACAGGCGGGATGAGCCAGCACAAAGGGCAACTGCAGTGGGGGAGGGGCAAAGGCAGGTGATGACAACAGGAGCTTATGGAGGCAAAGACCTGCAAATCGGGACCCAGCAGGCTCGGCTTCTGAGTCCAATGTCCATCTGAAGGCCAAGGACACTGCCAACCACCCTATGGGAATCCCCAGCCTGTCCTAATTTGCTGGCCAGAGGCCACCACGACTCCCATCTCTAGGCATTTCACTGTTTACAGAGCACTTCCCAGACAGGATGCCTCACCACGGCCCTGGGACAAGGACTGCTGCTGTCACTACTATCCCAATCATCCAGATGAGTACACTGAGGCCAAGAAGTGCAGGGATACACCCAAAGCTGCTCCGTGTGTGAGAAGAGGAGCTGGGATTGCCCTCCAGGTCTGCTCATTTCAAAACCAATCCTCTCCCACTTGTTTTTCCTTCTTCTCCATTACCATGGTCATTATCTATCCAGAATTCTCTTTGATTCCATTTAGTTGATGTCCTCTCAGCATCTACTGTGAGCAAACATCTGGTCCTAGGCAATGTCAAAGAAAATAAAGAGACGGGAGATGGGGAAATGTCCTCTGCCCTCAGGTTACAAGCTTGAGACATTCTGAAATCGTGGTACAGAGCCTTCTGGTCTGTGTGCTTTCAAAGCAACTGTGAACTCCACTCTCCTTCAGAACTTCACCCTACAGTCATTCATTCAACAAATGCTTGTTAAGGACCTGCTCTGTGCCAGGCCCTGTCCTAGGTGCCACAGTGGCAATGGGGACAGGACAGTTAAGACCCTTGCTTTCATGAAGCTGACATTCTCGTGGAGGGGGACAAGTTAGAAACTAGTAAAATAAACAAACAATGTATGTTGAAATTCAAACAGATGCAAACAGCTTCTCTTGGGAAAAAATAAGCTTAGATCATATGAATGTCAGGCTGAGCTTCACAAATCAGCTTACAACCTTTTATATTAATACCAAGAGTCAATTCTCTATTTACTAGATCATATAAAAACATGTGCTTTTATTACAAAACCACACAAAAAAAAATACCACATGAGAGCCCAGCCAAAAGTCAAACTGGAAGGGACTTTTGCAAAACCTAAAGAAAGATGTTATTGCTAATAAACCACAGTTCCATCTTCAAGGCAATGATGGATACAGAGCCTGAGAAAAGGGCAAATTTTTATCTATATTGGAATGATCTGGGAAGATGACATTATCATTATGACTTCAGGGTTGAATTGGAGACTCTTGTAAGTCAAAATTAAATTACACTCTCAGTATCACAAGCAAGGATTTGCTTCTAGGACATCAATATGTGTTTGTTCACATGTGGCTTTTATATTTCAAAAGATAATACAGTCTGAATCCAACCCAGTCCTCTTTGAACCTGGTGCATTTGACATCTACTGTGCTTGTCTGGCAATGAACCACACACCGCCCATGAACTTGAATTGTCTTACGTTGTTCCTTATCTCTTCCAGTATTGAACTTCTCATGCAATGATGATTCATCCAACTGGTTTACAGGGATGACATCTTACCCTTGTGCTGTTTTAACCTTGAACTATAATATAGCCTTCATTTACTCTACAATTTTTGAATTCCTGCTATGTACTGGCTACTTCATTAGACACTGGATAGGTACCTTCCTTGGAGATTACAGGCTAGAGGAAGGGGGAGACATTAGCCATCACGAAAATGCGTCTATTAGGACAGACTGAGACAAGTGCAATGAAGGAAAATAATTCAATGCTCTAAGAATGGATCACACTCAGGACATCTGACCAGGACCGTAGCTGCTATGGAAAGCAGAGAAGGAAGAATGTGCAAAGGCCCTGGGCAGGAGGAAACATGGGTCAATACATGCACTGTGCAAAAGTTTGCACTGCAAACTGGCCCTGGGAACAAAGCAGAGAAAGCAAGGTGGGAAAGTGAGGCAAGAAACAGGGGAATCCTTGCAGAATTTTCTTAAAAGCCATGGGAAGCCACTCAGGGGTATGCAACACAGAGCAACATGGTCAGATTTACACGTGGGAATGGTCTCCTTACTGCAGCAAGGAGCAGCCTTCTCTAACCATTTGACTACACACGCTTATGAGTGAACAAGTTGTGTGTACATATTTTCAATTTATGTAAATGTATGTGTTGCATGTTTATATATTTATGTATACTGTATAGTTCATGTACATTATAAAACACAAATATAGAAAATTTTTAAAAGGTAGCTAACGATGAAAGAGTTTTTAAAGTCTTGTCTTGACAAAATGTTGATAATTGTTGAAGCTAAGGGATAGGCACGTGGAGTTTCATGCCTATATTTTCTATTTTGCGTACATTTGAAAATGTCCCCAGCGAAAAGGTTTTCTTTAAGTCTTGAAAATTATGCTGACCACGTGCTATCATTAGTTAATATCTCAGAGCACAATATATGCTTAGGGTGAGGGTTATTATCAATAAACAATAGTAGATATGTGTCTGTATTTCATCCAGCATTTTTGATAATTTTGAATGTGGGGGCCAAACGAGCATCAGACTCGATTAGATCATCATTGCCTTTACTTATCTTTTCTCAAGTAAAGATAAGAACTCAGCTGATAAAGAGCTCCTACTGAGAGGTGTAACAACTCAGCCATTAGCTTATCCTTGCCCTTTGCTTGCCGTTAGTATTACACTCATGCATCACTTAACATTCCGAGAAATGCATCATCATGTGAACAACACAGAGTGTACTTACAGAAACCCAGATGGTATAGCCTACTGCACACCCAGGCTGTATGGTATAACCTATTGCTCCTAGGCTACAAACCCATATAGCATGTTACTGTACTGAACACTGTAGGCAACTGGAACACCATGGTATTTGTTTATCTAAAAATATCTAAACATAGAAAAGGCAATGTTTTGTGCTACTGCATTATGACAGCTATGATGTCACTAGACAATAGGAATTTTTTTTTTTTTTGAGACAGAGTTTCCTTCTGTCACCTGGGCTAAAGTGCAGCAGCATCATAATAGCTCACAGCAACCTCAAGCTCCTGGACTCAAGCGATCCTCCTGCCTCAGCCTTCCAAGTAGCTGGGACTACAGGTATGTGCCACCAAGCCTGACTAATTTTTCTATTTTTTGTAGAGATAGGGTCTCGCTCTTGCCCAGGCTGGTCTCAAATTCTTGGCCTCAAGTGACCTTCTGTCTGCCCCAGCCTCCCAAAGTGCTAGGATTACAGGTGTGAGCCACCACACCTGGTTGGCAATAGGAATTTTTGAGCTCTATAATAATCTTATGGAGCCACCATCGTATATGCAGTCCATCGTTGACTAAAACGTTGTTATGCAGCTCATGACTGTACCCTTAATCTACAAATGTGACACAGGAATCCTTTTAAGTTGCTTGTCCATTTTTTGAAAGTTCATTTGATTAGAACTACTTAATGTAGTCCGTGAACAGTCCTTTCCTGGAGAAGATATAAATTGCAGTCCACTGCAACACACTGAGAGCCAAAAAACCATGAGGGCACCCAGAGAATCCCACAGTGTTCCAAAGCCCTCAGGTATCATGAACCAAACATGACATTACACTGACTGGCACAAGAATTGGGCAAGGGGCTAGAGTCAAGCTATTTATTGAAGGTCAGGAAAGCTTTATTTCTTTCTTAATTTTATTAAAAATAAATCATCAAAATTCTAATGTCTTCTGCCTGTACCCTGATAGATCACATTGTGTGCAAAGTCTTGGAGACACTGCACTAAGTACTAGGCAGGAAGGACCCAGAGAGGACATAGAGGAGGCCACTGCAGTACCCAGGGGAGCGATGATGGAGGTGGTGATAGTGAGGCAGAGGGAAGCGGGTAGATTCAAGAGATATCTAGAAGTACAGCACAACTCAATGCTGGATTCAATATGGGGGAGGGCGGTCAAAAAGGATGAAGACTCCAGGGTCCTCCTGGGTTTTTGTCTTGCACAAATAGTGTGTCTTATACAAAGGAAGAATACTTATTCAAGTTGAATTAAAGTAGCACATTGACATGAAACCGAAACCTATTTGTGCTATTTAAATGGATTGTTCATACTAACGGTGCTTTTGCTGGTATTTTCTCTGCTTTGGTTTTTTAATTGTTCTACTTTAGAGAAAGTAGACTGGGTTTTCACCTAGTTAATCTCACGTGTGGAAAGCTATTAACATTTAGAACCCTGGGCCCAGGCAGTGTCTAGAAGACAATAAAGTTTCAGAGTATTCAACCTGCCCATCCAAGCAGTCCACTATGTGGTTGTTATAGTGCAGCCCACATCCCAGGTACTTTGACTCCTTTCCCTTGCCCCCTTCCCACCATCAAGAACCCACCTGGAATCCTTCAGGCCTGTCCCCTGGTAGGAAGTCCTCCATGTGAGAGCACATCATATACCGGGATGGTGGAGAAAGGAGGGCAAGCGGAGCCTTGGCTATAGGCTAAGCAGGGAATCACCTTCTGTAGTTTGACTGTAGGGGCTCCAGGAAGACCCAGCCCCAGGTCCAAATTCTCTCTCCTATCCACATGGCATTGTTATCTGAGATCTCCCCCCCTTGAAAATTAATTAGTTTGCATTAAATATCATCTCATGGCCATTCTAGGAGGAGTAAAACATTATCATTATCACCTTACCATGAGTGGGGTTAGCAGATTACTTTTTTCAGAGTCAGGAAAAGCCCAGTGTCTTAGCCCATTCTCTGCTGCTATAACAAAATACCACAGACTGGGTATTTATAAAGAATAGAAGTTTATTTGGCTCATGGCTCTGGAGGCTGGGAAGTCTAAGAGCATGGCGCTGGCATCTGGTGAGGGTCATCTCATGGCAGAAGGCATCACATGGTGAGCAAGTGCAAGAGACAGAGGGAGGAAAATGGGGCTGAACTCATCTTTTTTACTGAGGAGACTACTTCCAAGATAATTAACCCACTCTCATCATAACAACATTAATCCATTCATGAGGGCAGAGCCCCCATAGCCTAATCACCTCCTAATACTGTTAAAATGGCAATTAAGTTTCGAACCCATAAACTTTTGGGGGACACATTCAAATCATAGCACCCAGGGTCCCACAGAACACTGTATGTCCAGCAAACAGGGAAACTAGCATACAGGGAAGCTTCCAATAAAAACATCACTAATGGCTCTTCCTATATCTCCAAGGCACAAGAGGCAGAAAAACAGAGGTGCCCCTTTCTTCCCATAAGCTCATTCCTTCAACTAGGGAGATTATGGTGTTTCAGAATGTAAAAGGATGATGACAATATTGTTAAGAATTTTAAAACTCTAATTTACTAGGCAATTATGTGTGCCAGCACTTACCAAAGCACTTTACATGCAAAATCTCATTTATTCCTTACCGTGTTCCATGAGGTAGGTAACTATTATTGCCTGCATTTTACAGATAAGTAAAGAACAGAGAGGCTAAATACTTGCTTCAAGTCACACAGTATGAATGATGAAGCCAAGATTGCATTCAAGATAGGAGGGTGTTACAGATTAAAGAAAACTGCATCAAGAATCAAGAGACCTGAGTTTGAAGCCCAGCTTTACCAGTCAATAGGTACATGACCTTGGGTTTCCTCCTCTGTAAAGGAGGGACCAGATGATCTCAGGGCTCCTCCAAGCTCCAACGTCCTACAAATCTATTGAGACATAACCTTCCCATCCAACCAGACACTCTCTTTGGAACGAAGCATAATTAGCACTTTGTGCTACCTCAAAGGAATAGACACTGTTTTCAGGGGCAACTGGTTGTTATAATGGCTGTTTTCTTTTTAAATTCTTAAATTAAAATGAAACAATTTCCTCTAGCTCTAATAAGATCAATGCCTGGGCATTCAAAGGGTTGAATGGAAAAAGAAATATCAACCTGCTGAGTGGATGGGGCAATTTGAAGTCCTGCTGTTGTGTTATGTCACTGTGTTGCTGTAACCAAGGCTTGGGGAGGCTTAGTGCCTCAGCTGTCCTATCAGCTGGGAACTATTCGTGTTGCTCAATTCTCAGACTTACTGTGCCTTAAGTAGAATTATTTTCCACAAAGACACATGACAGGTGGCCTAGAGTCCCAATTCAGTGCCCAGGACAGTCATAATAACCAGGCCTTGCTGCAAACAACTTTTCAGAGGAGGAAGTGCCTTTCTTTATAACCTGGAGGAGACTTCACCTGGGACTTTCAAGTCTTCTTTTATCATTCCAGATGAGCTTCATTAATAAGCTACACCTGGCCCTGGCCGTGGGGGTCATAAATCTCAGCTTTGCCACTTATTAGGAACACCTGGGCTAAAATCTCAGCTTTGCCACTTATTAAAAACACCACCTCAGTTAAGTCACCTAACATCTCCAACCCTCAGTCTCCTCACCTGGGAAATCGACACTATAGTTTTACACTTTACAGGGTCATTGACAATACTAATAAGAGATTATCCATATGAAAATATGTCCAGCATAGGGTTCACATACCCTAAGAATTCAATAAGCATTTGTTAAATCTGAATGGCAAGTTGCAAGTCTCAGAGACTGAAAGAGGAAAGTTAAAGACTTCATGTCACTCAGAGGAAAATAATTTTGGAATTCCATAGCCCCCAAAAGTAATAGGGCATCTCATTCCATTTATTCAGCAAGTCTTTATTGAGTGCCTACTATGTCCCAGTCACTGTTCTAGGCACTGAAGATACAGAGATGAACACAACACACAAGAACTTGCTCGCATGGAACTCTTCTGGTGTAAGCCACTTGAAATTTTCAAAAGTGGAAATGCGCTGGGGGACAACAGTGTCAGATAAAGCTATTAGGCCATTAAGGAAAACCCCGTCTCCATCCTCCAGGCTTGGCCTCAGCAAAGGGCAGCCACATGCTATTACAACACTTCTCTTGGTGGCCCTATCACAGAACAAATTCCTGGGCTAGAAGGACTGTGGCTGTCACCCAGTGTGACATTTCTCATGTCCTCAGGTATCCTTTCTGTCTCAAGTAGGCAGGCAGGGTGGCATAACACAGCTTCTCTCTCCCCATGTATGTTACTCAGTACGTGACTAGATGATCAATGGGAACTTTCCACATAAGTTTAAGAAACATTGGGTTGAACCAAGTTAAACAGGTTTCTTTGCTGCAGGTCTTCTCTGAGCCAAGGCGCTTGTGAATCTCAGAGAGGGTGACAGCGTGCAGCCTTCCCCTGCTGCCTTGACCATGAAACACTTCCTTATTCCAGAGCATGTGGCCAGTCTGTCCTTCCACAGCACACATCTTCAGACATGCTGGGCTCTTGGAAAGGACTCAGGAACCCTGAGTCCTGGTCCTAGTATGCTACCAACTCGCTGTGTGATCTCAAGTAGGTCAAGTTACCTCCCTAGAGCTTGGTTTCCTCAGCCGGAAAATGTTTATTTTAATGAGGGGCAGGAAAGTGATAAAGAGGAGGGAGGAGGCTGGTCTATATCTCCTCAAAGGTCTCTTTCAGGAGGAATATTTGACCATCAGGGAGGCCACCAGGCCCCCTGGGGTACAATCAGGCTCTTGACTCTGGGTGCTGGCCCATGGGACCCAATGACCCCCTGCACACCAGGACCCCCTGTCTGACTGGGATATGTTCTCTGTCCCAAGGATTGCCCCCTCTTCTCCCTGCAATCCTGTTAACAGCCTCTCTGTCCTATGACTACTAGTTCCCCAAAGAGTCCCTCAGTAGCCTGTGTCAGCAGCCAAGTGGAGCTTTTAAGATGTTCCAGGACAAGCAAGTGTCAGTGCAATCCATCTGAACCATTTCTAGAAGGCCACGTGAAAATCGCACAAATAGTCTTTATAATATTTTTAACACAATCAATCATATAAAAATAATGTATTGCTCGCTCTCCCTCAGAAAGAGAAAGATTCTATCTGGATGACCGATTGATAGGTTTAAAGATCTCCAGATAGACGGTTGGATAGATAATAGATACATAGATTCAGGATCAATTTATAGATACAAGGAGAGACAGAAATAGAGATAGAAGAGTGATCAATAGATACAGAGAGGGAGATATCTATATGCCCTATAGATCTATACAAAGAGATCTATAGGACTATCTCTAGATATCTAGGTATATATAGAAAGTCTACAGAAAATACAACAAAATATTAGCAGTGGTTTTCTCTGGGCCATGGGACAATGAGTATTTTCTTATTCAAACATTTCTATATTTTCTAAATGTCCTTCATATATTATTTTTATGATACAAAAAACTAACCCCTCCTCCTTTTTTAAAGAGTCCTCTAGTGCAGGTCTGAGGATGAGAGAAACCGCCCAGCGGGCTGTCAGGCTGCCCCAGCAAGAGTTCTCTGCGCTCCTGTCTCCCATTACCTTGGCTTATTGCCGTGATTCCTAATCTTCAACACCAACACCCCAGCAGTTTTTAATAGCTCCCCAACCGAGCCCCTGGCATTTCCATGTGACCTTCTACTATTGGCTTGTGCAGGCCCTGAGGCCTCAGAGCAGCCACATGGAGTTGGGCAGATTGTCCACTGCACAACTCCGGGGGATGCAATTAACACAGACAACAATGTGAATGGCACCTCCTGAGTTGAGCAGTGCACAGTCCACCCAATCACACACGACAGCCCTGCCTAGTGCCATGAGCCATTACCATGACTGTCTAAACATTTTGATGTGTGAAGTGCTACTCAGAAGATGAAAGTAGCTGGGCTTGGGAGTTAGTGCACTAATGTGTCACAGCATGGGCTCCAGAATCAGACTGCCTGGTATATACAACACTCTACCATTCAGCAGCTGAGTAATCTTAGATAAATTAAATTTCTCTGCTAATACAACTTCAGCTTCCTTACCTGTGAAGGGAGATAACACTAGTGCCTACCTCCTAGTGTTGCTCTGAGGATTAAATGAAGTTTAAAACACTAGAGCACTTATTTGCTGTCCTTTGGTAAGTGCTCAATAAATGTTAGTTATCAGGTTATTAAGTACAAAATGTCCAATTCCCTTAAATAGTAAGGTTGACAGTTGATATCTCTGACATTTCACTTTGATGCTTCTTTTATTTTTATTGTGAAAGTACATCCTCAGTCTTTCAAGTGCATGGTTTGGGTTGTGATTATCTTTCAAAAAAATTTTTAGAGCAATTTTTGTAAAACCATGGATAAGTCAAAAATTCATGTTAATTTTTGAATATGAGTTCCATCATGGAATTTATGAAGAAGACCCCAAAGGCAATCACACTAACAACAAAAATAAATAAATGGACCTGATCAAATTAAAAAGCTTCTGCACAGCCAAAGAAACTATCATGAGAGCAAACAGACAACCTACAGTATGAGAGAAAATATTCTCATGTTATACATCCAATAAAAGGCTGATAACTAGAATCTATATAGAACTCAGGAAAATCAGCAAGAAAAAATCAAACAACCCTATCAAAAAGTGGGCAAAGGACATGAACAGAAACTTTTCAAAAGAAGACAGACTAATGGCCAATAAACATATGCAACAATGCTCAACATCTCTAATCATTGGTGAAATGCAAATCAAAACCACAATGAGATATCACTTGTCTCTGATGAGAACGGCCTTTATCAAAAAGTCCCAAAACAACAAATGTTGGCGTGGATGTAGACAGATAGGAATACTCGTACATGGCTGGTGGGACTCCAAACTAGTACAACCTCTGTGGAAAGTAATATGTAGATACCTCAAAGAGCTACAAGTAGAACTACCATTTGTTCCAGCAATCCCATCACTGGGCATCTATCCAAAGGAAAAAAAGACATTCTATAAAAAAGACATCTGCACTAGAATGTTTATAGCAGCACAATTCATAGTTGCAAAGATGTGGAAACAACCCAAGTGCCCATCAATACATGAGTGGATTAATAAAATGTGATATATATATATATCCATATACCATGGAGTTCTACTCAGCCACAAAAAACAATGGTGGTATAGCACCTCTTGTATTATCCTGGATAGAGCTGCAGCCCATCGGAGAATGGAAAAACAAGCACCACATGTACTCACCATCAAATTGGTATTAACTGATCAACACTTAAGGGCACATATAGTAATAACATTAATCGGGTGTCAGACAGATGGGAAGGGGGAGGAGGAGATGGGTATGTACACACCTAATGGGTGCATTGTGCACCATGTGGGGGATGAACATGTTTAAAACTCTCACTCAGGTTGGGGAAGGGCAATATACGTAACATAAACATTTGTACCCCTGTAATATGCTGAATTAAAAAAAAAAGAACCAGCAGCAAGTTTCTACATTACTATTCCAAAAATATTAGACCATTTGAAATAAATCAGCAAGGTAAAGAAGCTGGATAGATGGGTACCACTAAATGAGCATCAGAAGAGAAACAGTCTCGACACTTGCCTTTCTTTGTGGTCACAACACAAAGGGGAATTATTTCTACACTGTATTGTTACATGTGGTGAAAATGGATTCTTTCTGACAATCACAAGCATTTGTTACAATGGTTGGATAAAGATGAAGTGCCAAAACACAGTCCAAAACTGAATATTCATCCAAAAAAAGCTAATGATGTCTGTTTGGTGGTCCGGCACTGTATTCTCCACTATAGCTTCATGAAACCTGGTCAATGGATTACAGCAGATGTCTACTGCAACCAATTGGATGAAATGATGAGGATGCTTGCCATTAAGCAGCTGAGACAGGCCAATCCTCTTACAAGACCACATGTCACACAAACAACGCTGCTCAAACTACAGAAGCTGGACTTAGAAACTCTCTCTCTGTCATCCATCGTATTCACTAGACCTTGCACCAATTGACTACCACTTCTTGCAGGCTTTGGACCACTTCTTGCAAGCAAAATATTCCATTCCCAACAAGCTGTAGAAAACGCCTTTCACAATTTCATCGGCAGTCACTCTGCGGGCTTCTTCACTGCTGGCATAAACAAGCTACTGTTGAGATGACAAAACTGTGTCAAGAGTTTAGGCGCAAACTTTGATTAATTGTACTGCTTCTTATTTGAGATATAATAAATTACATTTTTTAATCAAAATCAGACATTTCATATTGAATGACCTAACTATGTTTTGCTCTGAAGTCATGCACAGAGACCTAAGGCAATTAATTAAATCTTGTACTTTTATTAACTTTCTCTGGGTGGGATGCAAGGGGAGACCAGTCAGGTTGGGAGTGAGTTCTCTTGGGGCCAGAACTGGATCTGGGGTGCTCACCAAGGCCACACGAGTCCAGAAAGCCAGAGGGCCAAGCTGATTCAGGGATGATTAGTGTTGCCTAAAACCAGACACCAACAGCAAAGGCAAGAGGCAGGATGGAGATGAAGGCTAGGAGGCCAAGACTGCAGCACCTGTTGGAAGAGACACTGAGGGGAAAGCCTAGAATCAGGGAAGTTCCTGAGCCACTGCTGGCACACAAAGGATGCCCACAGCTGGGGTGTGTAGACTCTGAAACTGTTCTCCTTAAATGTCAGTGTTAATGTCTTTTCTTTCTATTATACAATCAGGATTGGCTGCAGCCAATGAGGAAGCACCAGTGGCCATCTTTGTCACTGCTGAGAAAAGGCTCTTGGTGTTGAAGCCAGTGCAGAGAGGTGAGAAAGGATGTAAAGTGGAAAGAGGCAGAGACGTGGGACCTCCAGCCTTGCCCACAGCTTGAGATCCAGCCTGGGCTTTTTGAGCACGGAGGCCAATGAATCTCCTCCATGCTTGTGTTTTCCCCTCAACTATCTTGAGTTTCTTTCACTTGCAGCCAAGTGCCTTCACTCATATACTCAAGAAATACCTGTTGGGTCAAGTCACAACTTCCCAGCACCCTAGAGTTTCTCCTAAATCCCAGATCTAAAATGCTCTGATTCTAAATCAATGATTAAGACCATGAATCCCTTCCAGCTTTTATATTCCCTAATAAATATTCAAACGTCCTTGGCCTCACTTGGCCTAGCTCCACCCAAAGGCATATACAATTTCTCCAAGTTCCTTATTCTGCTTGGGAAACGCCTTCATGTAAGCAGAGGCCCCTCCTGGCAACTCGCCTTCTCCTTCCCTCATGTATCTGCTAGGAACACTAACAAGTACTCCCTCCAGGGGCTAGCTGAGACCTCCACAGCTCTCCTAGGACAGCCATATGGAAACTTGTGACAGCAAGAGGAAGAGGATCCGAGAGACGAAGAAAAAACAGCTTGCTTTCTTGGAGCGGCAGCTGCAAGAGAATGAAGATATTTCCTCTCTCCCCCAGCCCCTTCCCTAGCACAGCTTCCTTGGCCGGAATCGTTCCCTGAAGTCCAGCTCTTGGCTCTGTTTCAAGTGAAAGACACACTTTGAAATCTAGCCTGAAGTAGGAATACGACCTTCAAGGGATTCAGCCACTGAGGAAGAAATATAGGAGCAATAAGCATTACCTGGCCATCCACTGCCCATGGTAATGTCAGAATCAGAGCCCCTGTGGAGTTGCCAGAAGGGACCAAGGAACTGAAGAATTTTCCAAAGTTCCGAGAAGCTGCCGCACTGATATAAGTGTCCCATGTCAGAATTCCCAGCTGGTAGTGTGCCTGGCTCAGGAGAGCAGATGTGCACGTCTTTCCACGCACTTAAACGTGTCCCGGGACCCTTCACACTCTTCCCAGTAGATAGGCCTTCTCTCCCGTGCAGGGCTGGAGAGCCTCAAAGACTCATCTGGGTTCTGATGTCTTTAAAGAAAGCAACACCTTCTTAGGTCATTTTTTAAATGAGAAATTAATCCTTGTGGTCATCGTATTTTGACTAAAATCAAGTGTGAAATCATAGCAGTGACCACCACTCACATGGTGCCTCCCATGTACCAGATACTTGCCACCATTACCTTCTCTAAGCCCAGCTACAACCTGCCAAGGAGGATTTATTATCCCCATTTTAACTTAGTTGCCCAGGGTCTTGTTTACAACAAGAGGGTTTGTGCTCAAAAATAACTCAATCCCACTGAATTAATTAATTGATAAAACTTACCTAGCAGGTAATTCAAAATGAATGACTCACTGTAAACATATAAGGTGGAACTCTTCCCCCTTCGTTTATGTTCTATATGATTTTGTAGTGAGAAAAGTTCCTTGGAGACACAGAGTTTGAAGACCACTGGGGTTGTAAAAAGAGCCCAGATCTTGAAGAGAAGGTCTGAGATTAAATTCTGGCTCCACTGCTAACTAGCTGTACAACTTTGAACAAGTCAAATGCTATGGTTTGAATATTTGTGTCTCTAAGAGGTGGAGCCTGTAGGAGGTGATTAGGCCATGAGGGTCCATGCTTACAGATGGGATTAGTGCCTTTATAAAAGGGCTTGAGGGAAAGAGTTTATTCCTTCCGTCTCTTCCACCATGTCAGGACACAGGAACATGGCATCCTCTTGGAAGCAAAGAGCTAGCCCTTACCAAACACCAAATCTGCTAGAACCTTGGTCTTGGACTTCCCAGACTCCAGAACTGGGAAAAATAAATTTCTATACTTTATAAATTACCCAATATGTGGTATTTCGTTACAGCAGCATGATTGGATTAAGATATCAAATAAGCGAGCTGAGCATTAATCTTCTCATATAAAAAGTGGAGCTACAAATACCCATCCCTCTGAGTTTTTGTAAGGATTTATATAATATTTGTAAAGTACCTAGCAACAAGCACATAGTAAGTGTTCAATGCATGGTATTGTGAGTATCGAGATAACTATAATTGGTTGACCTTGAGCAAAGTAATGGGCTTGATGAATGGGCAGGTGATGAAGAGAGAGAACCCACTGAAGGAAGGCCTGGGAGAGGGTACAGTTAGGGGACTGGGTGGCCAGCAAGGTCATCAGACAGTAAGATTCTAGAGTGGGGAGGTGCAGAGGCTATGGAAGGAGAACTGAGAGCCGTGGATGATAAATGGTTCCATTACCAATGTACCAAGGACTCCATGGCCTGGAACCCCAGAACCAGATTGAGGTAGAACCCCCTCTAAAACCTCTCTTCCAGAAGGACTACTTGCCCAGAGGATAACACCAAGACCCTTGAGTTAACGTCCTATGCAAAGGGGCCGAGATGCTTGAGCAAGTTCATGTGCTCACGTGCTCTTCCATCCACAGCTAAACAGCCTCTCTGCCTTCTCCCACCCCCTTTCCCCCATCACTCTGCAGGAGGCCAAGTTGAAACATTCTCTGGAGCTGCCTTTCCTTTGCAAAGCCAAGGAAAGGAGGCTCTTAAAAAGCAAATATTCAGCCTCATAAATATGTCATAAATCCATAACCAAGTTCTCCACGTTCTTTGTGTTTTTATGTGATGCATCTAAATATCATTCTACCCATGACTTTGAACCCACATCTTCTGGGTTTGGGTTATTAAGAAGTGAGTGTTCACAGAAGATTTTATTACTACTTATTACTTTTGTGTGGATGGAGAGATTGCTTCTTTTTTATTTATTTCCAAGAAAAATATATTCCCTGATGATCTCAGATAAAACATGATATTAGATGTATTTTTCTTTTTCTGAAGAAGTTGCTTCTACTTCTGGTAGGATCTTATCTGGATCTTCTAGAGACTGGCTTGCCTGACTGGTTTGAGAGTGGTGACCACTGTGTGGCAAACTACATCCATCCCCTTCCCTTGGAATGAATGTGCTCAAGACAAATGCCATCTGATGCCCAGCAGGCCCCTTACAAATTCTGTCCATAAACATACATGAACTACAAATGGGAGGGAAGCCAACTCTTGACTAACTAGCACTCAACTCACAGAACTCTCAATTATCCAAAACTTTGAACTTAACTTCAGAGGAAAAGATTAAGAACATGGCAGAAAGAAACTAATATCAGGGGGTTCGCTCTAGAAACAAAAACCTTCCAGTGGCTGTTTTTATGATAGCCAGTACTTACTAGGAGCTTACAGGGTGCCAGACACAGTGCTAAACAGCGTACAGGCATTAGCTAATGAAATTCTAACAACCACCCTTGAAGGAAGAACTGTTATTGTCCTAATTTTGTAGATATGAAAACTGAGGCTTAGAATAGTTAAATACCTTGACCAGCATCCTACCAGCCTGCCCTCGAACCCAGGGCTCTGAGTCCTTCAGAGTCCGCAAGCTTCACATACACTCTCCTGTTCTAGGAAATCAATAAATTCAGGTCCAATGCCCACAACTCCTACAGAGACGTCTAGAACTGACCAAAAGGGGCCTATTCACCCCCTCCCTTTTTTATAGTTTAGGAAATAGATGACCAAAGACAAAAGGCATCAGCCTGTGAGCACCCAGCCAGTACCCACCAGAACAAGGATTTGAAACAAGTCCACACCCACAAGGCAATACCTAGAGGCTGCATGTTTAGAAAGATAACACATTCCCCAATTCTCCCGTGACAGACTTCCTTACTGTTCCCAGGGCTCATTAAAAATATGACAGTGATACCTCCTCTTTTGGACAGATTTCTAATTTAAAAAATTGGAGGGAGTAAATTAATCATGTAATTAAATTTTTTAATTTATCAGTTTAAGTAGCAGGGCCTAACTGAAGGTTCCTTTGAGTGTTAGATTCTATTAACCAACATAATAGCCAACAGTCGTGAGGTACACACAATGTGCCAAGTTTTCTACTAAGAAATTTACATATTTTAACTTAGTTAATCCTCCCATGACCTGATGAGGGGGGACTATTATTATCCTCACTTCACAGGTGATGAAATTGAGGCACAGAAAGATTAAGCACTTCTTCACGTTCCACTAAATTGACCAAATATCTGTATAGTAGTGCTTTTACACTCATCTTCTTATTTGATGTCATAAGTTTAACACTCACAGGGTAATATTTTATTATTGTTATCACCTCTATTTTACAATTGGAAAACCAAAGTTTTGCCTTGGCCCTGCACTCACTGCTGAGCTACGGAACCCCAAGCAAATGCTTTACCTCTCCAGCCTCCAACTTCCTCTTCTGTAAAGTGGGGGGTGTAGGGGGGACATTAAAACTGGATTCTCTCTAAGGTCTCTCCAGCATGAACATCCAAGATAATAAAGAAAGATGGGCTTGTTCTCTGGAATGTCCTTCCCTTATGGTCTGGCAAACGTGAGGTCTCTTGGCATACATACACCTAGGTTGGCAGCTCCTCAGTAGTTGTGAATAATTGTGTGGCTTAATTATCCATGCACCCAAGGGCAGAGGAGAGTGGGTGCATTTTTACACTGATAGATTCAAAGACTGCTTAATTCAGGATGAGGTCTCACATCTGGTGCAACATCTCTGTTTCCATGAGTACCAGAGAGATGGTCTGTGGTAGGCTCCCCTTGAGGTGATGATGAAGAAATGATAGAGGGAGTTGACTCATGAAAAATCCTGGGGACAACAGCCAAGGAAAAAGCCACATGTTTCTTAATCTTTTCCTTTTTAGGGCAGAGGGTGGGAAATGGCCACAACCATCAGGGCACAACTCTCAAGGTCTAAGGCAGCAAGGAAAGCTCCACAATCCCATATGCATGGCAAGATCAGAGGCTGAAGTCCTAGTGTTTTTTCTGGGTATTTTGTTTTGTTTTTGTGCTTGTATTTTAAGGCAATCAATTCTGATTACATTTAAAAGGGCACTGTGTTCTGGCAGGATTTGCTTTTAAAATAAAAGGTGAGGGATAGAAAAGAAATTAATAGGCACCTTGAGTACATGATGACCCATCATAGCTTTGACACCTGACATTTGGAGAGTGGGGAGTAGACAGAATATAACACAGTGAGGCTTTCACTTAGTCAAAAGGTTCATAAAACTGGGCATTTTGTCAGAAACTATCAAACAACTGTAATTTATTCAATTTGGAAAGACCTGGCTTTCTACCTATTACTAGAGTGAAACTTAATTTTTTTCTACCCAACACTAAACCTTCTAGAGAACTCCCCACAATGAGTCCTTGGTTAAGGCAAAGCCACCTCTATTATAGAAGCCAAAAAGGTCAGATACTCACTTTCTCAGCTTCCTTGCAGCTAAGTCACAGCCAAACAGACGGACCATGGACTTTCAATCAGAAGCTGATGATTTAAAGAAGTGGGGCCGATGGAAAAGGCATTGCAGTGAGGCCAGCAGCAATAGCACCAACTCCTGATACCTGGGGACTGTAATGGCAGCAGTGGTACATTCTATAAAGTCCTCTGTTTGGTAGGGAGGCCAGCAGTGTCCTCAGCAGGCTCTTCTCAGCTGTGATTTTGGCCTTGGTCTGGGCTGCCATCTCGATTTCCTTGTTCCAGCTCATGCTCTAAGCCTGGGTCTTCCTGGTGATTCTGTGAGCTCCCCAGTAGCTTTTCAATAAATTCCTTTTCTTAAATCAGCCATAGTTGGTTTCTTATAATTAGTTGCTTATAATTAGTTATTCTGATGGATGCACTCGTTATATGACTGGATAAGTTACTTCATCTCACTGATTCTCAGTTTCCCTGTCGGTAAAAGGGGAATCATACTCCTCTGTCTTTCATTTATTCAATCAGCAAATATGTAATCATTAAACATTCTCTAGGTGCTAGGCACTCAGCTCCCCTGCACTCATAGATTTATAGTCTGGTGGGAAAGATAGACATTAACAAATCATCCCAGAAATAATTTATTATAAATATATAAAGTTCTGTGAAAAATTATTTATAATACCCCAAAATAAGCCAAATATGCACCAACTGATGAATGATAAAACAAAATGTAGTATATCCTTACAATGGAATATTATTTAGCCATAAAAAGGAATGAAGTACTGATACACGATACAATATGGACGAACCTTGAAAACATCCTGCTAAGTGAAGAAGGCAGGCACAAAAGCCACATATTGTATGATTCTCTTACTGTGAAACGTCCAGAATAAGCAAATCCACAGAGATGAAAAAGAGATTAGCGGCTTCCAGTAGCCCAGGGAGTAGAGGGAACGGAGACTGCTAAAGGTTAGAGTTTCCTTTCGGTGTGATGAAAATGTTCTGGCATTAGATAGTAGTGATGGTTGCACAAACCTGTGAATATACTAAAATCCACTTTAAAAAAGTGAATTTTATGGTATGTGGGTTATATCTCAAAAGAGAGATCTTACTGTCACTTAATTCTTCATCACTGCTTCCCTTTAAGCCCTGGCTTCTTTATCTCCTAATGCTGATAGTTTTCTTCAATGCTGCTAAGAAAGATAGTCTCTGGTAACCCTAGATGCATACCCTCTGGCTTAGCAACCCCATCAGAAAGAGACCATCCCTCTCTCCCAGTCTGGCTAGATCAAAGTCCAGAGAAGACTCTGGCCCTCCTTAGGTCACATGCCCCTCTATGGGCCAATCACTGTGCCAGGGGGTAAGAACTATGATTGGTTCAGCCTGGCTACCTGGAAACCCCTGTGGAGTTTGTACTATGGGAGGAAGGTACTGTGATGAATTGCACCACCAAAACCACAAGCAAAGGGGGAAATTTTCCCCCAATGAAAGGAGGTGCTGTTCCCAAAAAAGGGAGGATGAGATGGAGTGCTTGACAACCAAAATCTATCCTGATTCACCATGATCACTACAGAAACCAAGCCTGTTCTAGGGGTGCCAAGAAGACCTCCCTAGGGACATTGAAATGAGACTAGAGAATAAGTAGAAATAGTGAAGTACCCGGGGGGAGATTGCTACAGGTGGAGGGAATACCTCACAGGAGATAATACATGTTAAAATGCATCATCAACTCTAATCATTATTATTATTCTAGGATCCAGGAATCCTGATGCCCAGACTAGGTCTCTTCCTCCTCCGGAGAACTGGGACTTAGAAAACACCCTGCCTGAGGTTGCTCTGCAGAAGCTCAACCCTGAGAGTCCTCAGTGTCAGTGAAGCAACTGCCTGATTCTTGAATATTTTCCAGCTGTTTAGTATCACAAGCACAATAAATACTATTTCAAGCCTAGTGTTCCAGCCCTCTTCTCACATAAACGTTACGAGCAGATACTTTAATAGTCCTCACTTTCATCTAGGTAAAACCATGCTGGGGATGATAACATCAGCTCAAGCACATCGCTTGCATCTTGGAACACTCTGCACAGTGGGTTGTTGTTGTTTTTTGGTTTTTTTTTTGTCTTAATGGCAAAAAGGAAGAGGAAGAGGTTGAGAGACTGGGCTAATATAGATGCATAGACATTATGGGGCTGGAAGAGAACATAAAAATCATCTTAAAGATCAGAAAATCAAGAAGAATTGGCTGGAAGGCTTTAATCGACTGGGTCAAATCCACACAGATGCTTCTGTGCCCTAAAATGCCCAGTTCTGGTTCAGGACCTGGTTGGTTGCAAACAGAAACCAGTGAAAACTCCACAGGCAGGGCTGAATCTGGGAACTCAAAGGATGTCATTGGGACACTCTCAATCTCTAGTTGGGGTTACCAACTGTCTGGTCTGAGGGACAATGTGGGACTTTTAGTTTTAAAATCAGGACAGTCCCAGGCAAACTGGGACAAGGTAGTCACCCTAGTCTGTATCTTCAGCTATGCCGTCCTCTGTATTAGCTCCATTCCCTGGCAGGGTCTCCCCTTGTGGAGGCAATGTGGCTGCCAACAGCTGCACGGTTTTGTGCCACCTCTCAGCAACTCCTGTGGAAAAGGGTCTTCCCAGTCTGACCAGCAAGAGTCCTGCGATTGGCTCTGATTTGCCTTATTTGGGTCCCCTGCTCTGAATGCCTCACTATATCCAAGAGGATGATTCACTAGGCTTGTGCTCAGCTCTTCCTTCCTAGACCTTTTGGAGAAAGACACACAAGCCAACGCACTGGTCACCATTTCATGATTATAATTTGATGCCCATGTATGATGCCTAAAACTAGTTATACGTAACTGTATAACATGATAAAGGGTGAGTATCCCTAATCCAAAAACCCCAAATCTGAAATGCTCCAAAATGTAAAATTTTTTGAACACTGACATGATGCTCAAAGGAAATGTTCATTGGGGCATTTCAGATTTCAGATTTTCAGATTAGGGATGCTCAACCAGTGTGTGTTTGTGTGTGTGTGTGTGTTTGTGTGTGCGCATGTGTGTGTGTGTGTGTTTAACCCTATAACAAGATTATAACCCAAGAACCATCTAACAAGATGGCACTAGTGACCCAGTGAGGAATTGTCTCTAGAACCTAGATGTCAAATCCAGATGACACATCGTGACAAAAACACCTTTTGAACCCACGTCAAATAACACTGCAGTGGTTTCAAGAGGACTGCCCCACCCTGGAGGGGCAGAATCCCATTACTACAAACACAACTATGTCACCTATGAGGAAATGGGATGACCTGAGGAGGCAGTTTTCCCAGAACTTCCTCCAGCCGGAAATCCTCTGGAGCACTTGGCTGAGAATTGGACCCTCTGTGCTGACCACAGGAAATTGTCATATCTGGAGAGCTGTTTCACCGGGGCCACAAGCCACCCTGTCACCTGCAGGCAAGACAGCTCCACCTAGGGCACCTGTGTGAAGTATCTGGGAGGGGTGGTTCACCAAAGAAAATAGGGGTGCTGCTGCCAAAGAAAGGGGGCAATGGATGTCAGAGTAGGACAAAGCAACACATGTCCACTCCACCACACTGTGCTGTTCAGTCCTGCCAGCTTTTCATACCATCCTTCAGGTCACTGTGAAGGTGATACATGTAGGTGTTAAAGAGCTGCTGCTTTGATAAGGCAGAGGAGAGAAGGCAAGGGGATCTGAACCAGGAAAAACCAGGGACTTGAATCTCCTCTTTCTCCCTTCCCACCTGTGCTGGGCATTTTCCGTTTGCCTTCTCAGACTCCACCCTTTGCCCTCCTCTGCCTTGGTCCATGTCCCAGGAGGCTGCTCCATCTGGGCTGCATCAGTGAGCTCACTTGACCTCTAGTTTCTCCTTGGGTTTTGTCAATGGAGGCGCCAACAAGAGATTGAAGGACAGAGGGATATGTATTCCCCTTGGCTCCTTTTCCCCGAGTCACTGGGACTTGGCTGCACCCTTCTACCATCCACCCCTGTCTGGAGCCCTTCCCTACAATCATAGCCCCTCTCTCTAGGCTCTGTAACTGCTCCCTCCAGTTGCCCCTTTAGGCCTAGGATGGTCAGATCCGTCCTCACTGCTGTGCCCAGAAAGCCCTACCCTCCTTTGTTCATTTCCCTTACCCTGCCCGAACAACTGTAAACTGTTCTTTCACTAAACTGTTCCCAATTACCTCCATCTGACGGTGCCATCTGTTCCCTGCAGGGACCCTGATTTGATATCCCAGCTAGGTGACTTCCAGCAAATAATTCCACTTCAGGGGAAGCTTAGTTCTCACAACAGAGAATGAGGATAACCATATTTACATCTCAAGGTCATTATGGGACAACATCTTTGGAGCCCAGCACTACCTGTAGACACAGCTCTCTCCTTCACTAGACTGTGGGCTCCTCTGGGTCCACAGACCTCACTTTATTCATCTGTCAGTCAGCAGCACGTAGCACTGAGAGTGGTACCCTCTGTGTGCTCAGCAAATGTGATTTTATGTATTGTCAATCTCTTCTTGGCCCTTCTTCCTTCCCTTTGGTCCTGAAAAATAGATGAGGAAAATCAAGTGGTATTGACATTGATCCCTGATGTCTACCAATCCCAAAAGCTGGTCCTTCATGTCATAAGTTATATTTTTGACATGTTGTAAAAGGAAACCGATTTTGTCACATACAATCCATGTGCTTTCTTTAGGAAGAAACCTGCCAAGGAGGGATGCCATTTAAACATGGTGGTCCTGTACCAATATTATACTGTTTCTGTACTTCAAAACAGTACTCTGGATTCATTGGTTTCACCTTGCTTAGGGACTCCAGCCATTAAAACTTTTTAAAGCAGAAGAAGATGGTGTGCCCCTCCCACAAGGATGGGCATACACTGGTTTCAACATGCCTCCAGTGTTCTAGGGTCCAACACTATGGAAGATGCTCTCCTCACCCCCACAGGGCTCTCTGCCTCTGCCCCAGGCAAAGACTTCCTATGGCTGAGGAGTAGGAATAGGTCCTAACTTGCCTTCCAGCTCATTCCCTATGCCTCTTTCCACACAATCTCTGTCCCAGCCAAACTGAGTTCAAAACCTTTTCTCAAACACCACGGGCACTTTCACTCTTGAATGGCTTTGCCCTCTCCGTGGAATGTCATCCTCCTCATCCTTTGTCCAGTTAAAGAAATCTGGCCCCTCTTTCAAATGTCAGCTCTTCTACAAGACTCTCTGTGATTTTCCCATAACAGAATAAATTCCTTCCTTCTGTACACTCTCCTAATTGCACACATAAATCATGCATTACATTTTGTTGCAAGGGGGCTACCTCCCTCAACAGATGATCATAATGTCGTATCTACTATGGGCCTACTGCTGCAGAAATGTCTTGTTTAATTCTCATAACTCTTCAAAGTAGATCCCTAGACCACAAATGCCATGACTGCAGAGGCCATCCAGTAAGCAGGGTTTATGTTCGTTTGTTTGGGGTAGGTTTGTTTGATTTTGTTTTGGTGCTGTGGCTTTTCTCTTTTATTTTTGTTTTGGGTAGTTGTTTGTTTTGTTTTGCTTTCTTTTTTGGTGGTGGGGGGGTGTTTCCCTTCAGTCTTATACCTCCAATGCCTGCACTGCACTTAGCAAGCATTCAATGAGTACTCGTTGAGTGAATGAAAATTAGTATTATTTTTACATAGGAGAACACTCAAAAGCACAGACATGAATGAACTTGCCCATGGTCATGCAGCTAATCAGTGACAGCTGAAGCACATCTAGGCTCTCACACTGTGCCCAGCTTATACCTGGTGGGCAAGGGCCACATCTCATTCATCTTTGTTTCACCAATGGCAGAGACTTGGTATGGCACTCAGTAAGTACAAATAAAAGCATGGAGAAAGAATAAATGAATATTTGTTTATTACAAATCCCAAAGGATTATCATTTGATGACAGCCAATAGAAAAGGTAGAGTAACAGATAAATTCTATCACATGTCTGTAGACATCAATGTTCTTATTTGTCGTAGGCATTTTGCATAGTAGGAGAAAAGTGTATTTGCCTAAGTGTCTTAGATAGAATAATAGACTTTTAAAATAGCCCCCTCCCCTTATTTTATATTACTCTTGGCATGACTTCCTCCTGGAAGTCTGCATGTAAATCAGATGTTTGCAGAGCCAATTGACTTAAATATCATGGTGACTCTTGCTTTTTCAAAAAACACTACTGCATATCTTCTGGGGAAATGAAGACTGCTTCAATAAAATGAAATCACTGAAATTGTATCACGCAGGGGCCCAGCAGGTGTTACAAAACTTTGTTCAAATATTTTAACTTAAGAGGTTTTAATGAAGGGACCGAGATGTGGCTAGGGTTAATGGAAACTACAGGAGACTAGCAGCTGCAGGAAGCTGCTGCTACCTATGGGTCTTAACGGACAGGAAGAAGAAAGTGGCTCACAGAATCCAAGAGAGCTGAAGTTGGGGCAGAGGGCCAACCTGATAGGAAGTGAGGTCATGGAAGACCTAAGCCTAAGGTGCTGAAGCAAGGAGGGCGAGAGGAAGAAATACCCTGACATCTCTCTTCTTCTGCCGGTAACCTTCACTGACAAATGCTACTGGAAACCAGAAGGCAAGAGAGCCCAGGTGGCTCACTCGAGTGAAGAAACTCTCATCCCCAGCATTGCTGAGACACAGAGTCCCATAAACTGTCATGTCATGTCATGATGTCAACACAGTCACACTCTCACCTGGAGCCTAAAGTGTAATGTACCCTTCACATGAGGTAGCAGAATAAAGGTGAGAGGAAAAGGAAAATATAATCAATTAGATAAGACAAGCGTAGGCTGGGCGTAGTGGCTCACGCCTGTAATCCTAACACTTTGGGAGGCTGAGGCCAGAGTTCAAGCCCAGTGAGTTCAAGGCCACAGTGAGCTATGATCACACCACTGCACTCCAGCCTGGGTGACAGGGCGAGACCCTGTCTCTAAAACAAAACAACAACAAAAAAAGACAAGCATAACAGCTACAGTCTGCACTGCAGTAGCTGCCCATGGAACAGAAATCAACAGTCAGAGCTTCCTTCTTCCACTGCCCACTCGCCCTTCTCCTGACCCTCAGCATCTCAGGGGGGTGGAGTCTTTACCTGACAGACTGAGTCAAGCCTTCGTTTCCACAGGATCTGAGCTTTTGTGATCCTGTATTTACTGAGCTGTCACAGTTTTCCACAAACCGTTATTACTGTGTATTAGAGTGCTAAGAAGTGACCCACTGAGTCCTCTAGGCCAGTGGTCCCCAACCTTTTTGGCACTGGGGACCATTTTCATGGAAGACAATTTTTCCACGGACTGAGGAGAGGGAGGTTCGGAATGGTTCAAGCACATTACATTTATTGTGCACTTTATTTCCATTATTATTACATTGTAATATACAATGAAATAATTATCCAACTCACCATCGGTTGGGGATCCCTGCTGTAAGCTCTAGACATGGTTTTTCTTGGCATTGGTGGATAACAGTAACCTAATTTCTCTTGGTGATTAAGGTCAATCACTCCAGTCAATACAGTTACCATCTTGTCTGTCTGTTGGTTCAGTAGCCATGAGGAGCTTAAAATGACTAGTTTTCAGCTTCAAATTTAATGGAACAAATCTGTGTTCCCAGGTGGAAACCAGGACCTCCAAATGCACCAAACTAAGCTTTCAGGAACGGGAACCCAAAATGCTGTAAGTGGGTTATTAGGTGTAATAGTCTAAAAGTAAGATGGGGTTATGCCCGTCCTCCCCCTGCGTTCCAAGACCATGTGTTCTGAATACAGGGGACACAACACCACATTTACCACACTCTGCAAGACAGTACTCCCAAATTTTTAGGGAGTTATTTCCTAGCTGGTCTTTAGAAGGTCATTCTACAGTTCTGTAACATAAAGCTTCTGAGTGATGGGTAACACAGCAAAATCAGCTAATTTTGTCAGCAAGAGCCCAACCCTGTACTTCGTTTGCCACAAAGTGAGTTTCTTGGTTATTTAGAGGTGACATTGAGTGGGATACTAAGACAACCAAGGCCCCTTCAGACTACACAGCGTCAGCTATGTTAAAAACCAGTCAGCTATGTCTCCAGTCCCAATTCTCATTTACATGGAAGAAGAATGTTCTTCTAAAATCCTAAAGTCTCTCGGTTCTTTTTCTCCCCTGTGGCCCTCATGCAACCTTCAGGAGGCAAAATGGTATTACAGAAAGAGCACAATCCCAGCTCTGTGACTTGTGAACTGTGTAACTCTGAGCAAGTTACCTAATGTACAGTTTCCTTATGAATAAAATAGGAATATTTTAAATACCTACCTTGTAGGTTTTTGAGGTAAATAAACCAATGTAGATAAAAGTCAATCATGCAATAGACAAGAAATGTTACTGCCAAACCAAATGTTACAAACCAAATGCCACATCTGAAGCATCAATTAAGGAAATGGTTTGTCACAAAACACATGCCTTGGGTGAATTTACAAAATCTCACCAAATGAACTTTCTCTGGGCTCAGGCTTGCTGCCCTGATGATGTTCATACCATGGTTTTATAAGCAAAATCTACAGCTCTAAGCTTTCCAATGCTTCATCTTTGACTGTCACACAGGGATGATTCAATGTTCTTCTCTGTCTCAATATTTCTAAATCTGCAAGTTTTGTGCAAGGCAAAATCCCTTCTCTGGGCTTGAGTCCAGTTTTCTCAGAAGATCTTTTTTTTTTTTTTTTTTGTAAATCCCAAAACTTACAAATCATCCTCTGTGGTCTAATTCAACCCTTGGCTCCAGTACACACATGAGCACATAAGACCAGAGGGGCATAGGGGAGTGACGGGTGAAGGGGAGGGCGAGCCTCTGTGTGTGACCTAGTCTCTGGATACTTCTCCTACATGGAAGGTTTACACTATCAGGATTATTGTTTGCAAGCAACAGAAATCGACCCTGGCTTATGCAAAGATTTTATTGGAAGACTATCAGGGCACATAGTATCAGCAAGAGGCTAAAGAAACAGGCTTGGAAAACAGGCAGGAATTGAAAAAGCCCCATAGGACCAGGCAGCATGGACCACAGCAAAGCCCCCACAACGGGACTCACCCGTGGTGGGCACCTGCCCCCTCACCGATGCTGGCAGGAATGCCCTCTGACGCAGAACCAACAGCCTCCTTCTGTCGCTTCCCCAGAAGACTGCGTGATCAGTCAAACCGAAGTCACATGCCTGCCTCTGGCAGGGAGTGAGAAAATCTGGTTCCTTTAGGTCCTATATTTGGAAGTGATCAAAATCCCCACCAAGACTACACACAGTGAGGCATCCCCTTAAATCAGGGGGCTAGCAGAAAAGGGATCCTAACCAGATGGTATAAAAGCAATATAAATTTTCACCACGCGTTGACTTATTTGTTGATTTTAGGTAATTTCATTCTTGGCTTATTTTTGTAAAAGAAAATTTGTTATAACTTACTGGTAGTGCGAAATAGCACAGTATATATATTTATAATATTTTTAAGGCGTTTGGAAATGGAATACTTATAGGACTATGTTTCGGAGTGCTGTAACCACTGGCAGGAAAAAAAACAATTTATTCAAGATGGATCAGACAGGTGAGAGCAAGGAGAAAAGATCTCTTCTGAATGTTGTTCCAGACAGAGTTCCTGCCTCTTCCTCTGGGCAGGCCTGGGCAGTTAGGAGGAAGTCCTTCCAGCAACACAGGCAATCTTCCCGGGGGCAGAGGAAGCACAGAACTTGTTCTGTTCTTGGCCCTAAAACCAGTGAAAGTGAGGTCTCACTCAGAACAATGAGACTCCTTGACGCTTCCCTTTCCTCATCCCTCCCATCTGAGCAGTCACCGAGTCAGTCCTGCAGCGTTTGCCCCCTAAACATCTCTCAAGCCTATTTTCCAGCTATTCATTGCTCTTCTGTCTCTGCGGCTCACCAACTGCTGCCTGGGAACAGTGACATCCTTCCCACTGGTCTTTCGCCTCCTGTCATGTACTTCTATCCCTCTCTCCATCCCCCGGGAGATACCTACCTACAGCACTATCTGCTGGCCAGTATTCCCTGGTGTACAGCTCATCCGTGGCTCCCACTCCTTCAGATAGAGCCAAAGCTTTCTGCTGACGTACACGGAGCCCTCTGTGATGCCGCCTTTGCCCACCTCCCCATGGCCAGCTGTCCTCACACTCTGCCTCTCATTCTATCCTTCACCACACCCCTTGCTGCTGCTCTCCTCTCTGCCTTTGTCCCTGCTGTCTCCTCCACCCGGAAGGCCCACCTACATCCACCCTTACCTGCATTTGCTTGATCAGTTCCTACCCAGCCTTTGAGACCTAGCTTACAACCAACTCCATGGAGCCTCTTCTGACTATTCCAGACTGGTGAGGTGCTTTATCCTCACGGGTGTCCTAATAATACCCTGTACTTCTCTCTCTCACTGCACATGTCACATGGTTTTTATATGTCTCTCTCTCCTGATGGCCTACAAACTCGCTGAGAGTAAGTATTCATCTCTGTGTTCCCAAAGCTGCCTTAGAAGAGCACCAGGAACATAACAAAGGCATGATGTGTCCCTGTTGAGACAATGAATGGGTGATGCTCTACAATAAATGTTACCACCTGTAAAGTGCCCAGAAACAGAACTTAAAGATAAGTACTCCTTTTGCTTAGTTGACAAAGGAGGGAAAATTTCTAAGATATGCACCATCTCTTCAATAAATACACAGCTTAAAGACATTTAGCAAAGGTTTTATGGCATGCCATTTTTAGCAAAGCAGATGTTTAAAAGACTAAATTATTTCTTAAATTATTATCAACAGTAAGCCCTGGTTGAAAATATTACGTCCCTTAGGGGACTGAATATCTTGGGCTGTAGTTGGAATGAAAGAGAAGATGAACATTCTGTACTGATTTTTAAATGACTTTCTTCCTCCTGAAATGAATGTACTGTTTAAAAGAAATCATGGGTTTGTTTTATTTTTATTTTTATTGAATCATCTGAGAGAAGCAGTAAAATGGTTTGCTGTAGCCACAATTGTTAGCAGCAAAATGGTTTGCAGTTCATGTAGCCACAATTGTTAGGCTACAGCTTAGAAATTCAATGCCACATATGCTGAGGTCTCATGTGTGCCAGGCATCAAGTATACAGCAGGGAAGAGAGTACACCTACAGACTTTTGCTTCCTGTGGAAAAATGTTACAGGTAAGACAGGGAGAAATAGACAAACCACCCAAGACAGAGGACACGAAAGAATTGTGTTTTCCTCTTTCCCAGTGGAAAATTGCAATGGTTGTTAACAATCATCCTCCAATCAATGATGTCAAAGAATCACACAACCGTCTCTATAACACGTGTGTATGTAAACGTGAAAACAGAATGCCAAACAGCTTAAATGATCTCTCCAGGATTCAACAAATCAGGAGGTGACTCATACAAGGAAACAGACTTAGCATGACTCACTAAACACTTCTCCAATCACTAGAGTCGACCAGTTAAAACATGCAATGATGACAAAAATTTGTCAAAAAATAATAAGCAGCAGGTCTGCATGTAATCTAATGGAAAGGTAAGGACTTACAGGGTACCTGATGTTTCAAATCTGTTGTTTCTCAGGATCCTGTTCGAATTTGAAGAATAACCTTTTTAGGGGCTCAAGTACCTGTTATTATTTTTCTTGTATTCTTTGGACCAAACTCGTTTGATGAGAAGTCCTGATAAATTTCAGTCACTGAAATGTGTAAATCAGAAGATTTGAATTTTACTTCAAAATCTACATTACTCAGCCTGGTGCAGGGACTCACACCTGTAATCCTAGCACTCTGGGAGGCCGAAGCAGGAGCACTCTGGGAGGCTGAAGCAGGAGGATCACTTGAGGTCAGTAGTTTGAGACTAGCTTGAGCAAGAGCGAGACCCCATCTCTACTAAAAATAGAAAAAATTTACCAAGCAACTAAAAATAGGGAAAAAAAAAATGAGTTGGGCGTGGTGGCACTCACCTATAGTCCCAGCTACTTGGGAGGCTGAGGCAGGAGGATCACTTGAGCCCAGGAGTTTGAGGTTGCTGTGAGCTAGGCTGATGCCACGGTACTCTAGCCTGGGTAACACAGTGAGACTCTGTTTGAGACTCTGGCTCGAAAATAAAATAAAATAAAACAAAATTTACATTTCTGAGGAACATTGGTTGGTACAATAAGAGTAATGGAATATTCTAACCCTGTTGGTTTGGTCTTATGGTGCCCAATTTCCAGGACTGCTACTAACTAGCTCTGTGTTCCTCAGTGTCTCTCTTCTTTGGCCCTTTTCATGGGTAAAGGAGGGATTAGACTAGATCACCTCTAAGGTCTATTCTGATTTTTAAGCAGTGTTTTGAGTAAGTTATTAACATATCTGAGCCTCAGTCTCCTCATCCATACACTGGGTATAAAAATACCTCTTGTGCAAAGTTACGTGAACATTAATGACAATAAGTAAACCACTAGACACAATATCTAGATGAATTTCTGTCCAAGCTATTTTTGCATATGAGAAATCTCAGAACTAAAATTTGCTACTCAGCCGTTCAAGATACCATTGCAAGGATTCTCGATAAGCTGGTTTTAACCAATTTTAGGCACTAATATTGTACTGAGAGCTTTGCATCCATAACAAATTTAACATACAAATTAACTATAATAAATTTAACATCCTTACTTTAAAATCATTTTTTTTAAAGAGACACTAGAAGTTTGGCCTGTTGGTGTGAATGTTGTGGTTTCATTCATTTCCTTAAATTATACAAAAGTTAGCAGCCTTGTCTTCAAATCCTTTTAGCTACTTATTAAAAGAAAAAAAAAGAATTTTCATTAAAACTGAGCAATTGGACTATGAAAGGAGGAGGATTATAGCAAAATGTCTTTGACCCTCTCTCAAAAACAGAACCAGGCCCACATTTGAGGAATGCCAAATGATTCTCATTAAAGTAATGAGCATATTTTCAGTGACATGTGTCTGACCAACTTTAATTTAGTTGGCAGGACTTGCAGCAGCCAGAGACCCAAAAATAACACACAGCTGGCACTTCCTGCTCACACACCTAACAGACGTAGTTCACGCTGTTTCAGGGATGCCGCACCCTAGACAGACACAGGGTGGAAGGTCATATGCAAATTGTTGTGACATTAAACATACATTCCTTATGACAACACTAACAGGATGAATTTTATACACTGAGTTCCTCTAGCTCCTCCTTTATAAAATTCACTCTAACTTGAACAAATCTGGTTGATTCCCGCCTCTGCCTCAACCGACAAGCTAAAGTTATTTTTAACTTACAACTACTGCTGATAAGTATTTTTCACCAAAAACAGAATAATAATAATACTCTTTCAGAAAGAGAAACTATGAAAAAACAAAATACCATCGCATTTCAGTGAGACGTCGTCAGACCCTCAGCCAAAGCTATAAACAAATGTCATTTTGGTTTAGAAGCAACAATGTGCTTCCTATTTACCAAGATTTTCACAGTCCTTTCTGCAAACAGTTTCTCTGAAAAGTCTCAAGGAAGGGGTCAGCCTAAATCTGTGCTGTGTGTACCTCTGTAGTCGTCTACATTTTTTGAGAATAAGGTCCATTTCCATAGTTAAAGTGCAATAAGTATTAATAGTAACTAATAAAATGCAAGTTATCATTTCATTATACTGTTACTCCAATGGACACGTTTTCCCACATCTGGAAATTAGCTGAATGAGCTATGTTCCATGCCCTCAAAACATACAGTTCAATGAGGAAGATGGACATGGACTTAACCAAGTAAAAGATGGAGGTGCAAACATTACATAAAGATAACAATAAAATTACCATTGACATTGGCACTGTTATAAGCACTTCATACATGTTATCTCAAGAAATCCTCAAAATACCCCTTAAGGTAAGTGCTATCATTATTACCATTTTACAAATGAAGAAAGTGTGGCACAGAGAGGTTAAGAGACTTGCCCAAGATCACACAGCTTTTTAAGTAGGGAACCATGATTTGAACCCAGTCAATTTGGTTCCAGTCAGAGTTATAGATAGACCTGGGTACCAGTTTGAGTTTCACCACATACTTGCTGAGTGATCTTAGGCAGACTAACTTTTCTGAGCCTGAGTTTCCTCATCTATAAAATAGGAATAACAATTTATAGCTCACAGATTTGTGAGGAGTATTAAACAAGATTGTTTGCAAAGTGTCTGGTACCATGTCTTCAGCACAGAACTATCAGTAGAATAGTACATTAAAACTTTTTTTTTCTAAGATGCCACCTTTTGATCACCATCTCTATTTGCCTCACCCGCTGGTAAGGCACCACTATCAGAGAATGCAACAGAGGCTGCCAGCCCTCCCTCCTCCACACCTGCTATGTCAATGAAGTAGTAAGATGTCAGTAGGTGAAGATGTGGGAATAACAGCCTTCTAGCTCAGTTCAACATCTGTTGATTTATTGATTGCCTGCCATGTACCAAGCGCTGTACTAGACACTGTGGTACTAAACCACTAAGACACAGCCCTACCATCCAGGCCCACAGCCCCACAGAGAAGAAGCACACAAGAAAAATCAAATACCCAGCATGCAATCTGGGCAATCTGTTGTACAAAGCTGTACAGGAGGGACAGCAGCTAAGTGCCCATGCAATGGAACACACAAGCCACGGTACTCACATTGTATGCACTGCCGAAACCATTGGGCCATACCGGGTCCTAGCCAGTCTGTGCCTTGTGAGGTGCCCTTGAGTATCCACTTGCCTCTATATCTTCAGCCTGAAGCTGTAACACTGATACATTGCCTTTGGTTATTCTCAAATGCTCTGCTTTGAAAAGGGTCCAAATCACAGAGTCTTTGCAAAGTGAAGCCAGCATCTGAAGTAAAGGTAACTGTTCTGGACACACCCTAGCGCATTCTTTATCTTGAGGGGCCCAGCATTACAAGGCCTCCTAGTAGAAACTATGCACTTAAAGAAATGTCAAGTTAGATCTTTTTTTTTATGGTGGGGGAAATCTAAAGTAGTCAATCATACTTCAGAAGAAGACTGAGTTAAGATATGACAGCCATAATTTTTTTTTGAGGAAGAGAGAGCTGAAGGACTAGAAACAAATACTGAGACTTCCTGAAATTACTTCTTAGCCAAAAGTACAAGGACCAAAAAAAAAATGTGATTTCCTACTTGAGCTTGAATTTTAGAAGTTAAAAACTTTTACCAACTTTCAGCCACTCAACCCTTTGTAGTGGTCAACCATCAACACAATAATGCTGTGTAACAAAAAGACCACAAAAATCTCAGTGGCATTCAGCAAGAAACATTTATTACTTGCTGATACATCTATGGAGCAACTGGGCAATCTGCTCCATGTGTCACATCCTGGGACATATAATGTCACTCAAGCCACTCTAAGAGTAGTGGCTACACAAGGTTTGCTCTTTTCATGGAACTGGTAGACACACCAGAGGTCAAGCCCAACCAAGCAAGTACATACATCATATACTCTGCTCACATCACATCACATCCACCAGCAGCCCATTGGCCAAAGCAAACCACATAGCCAAGCCCAATGTCAAAAATCAGAAAAGTACACATCACCCACCTAGAGACCATGGCAAAGACATGGGTGCATAACACTACTAAAGAGGAAGGAAGAATTCTTACTAATACTACAAAGCTATCACAGTTTCTAAATAATCCTAAAAGGTAGGCAATAATAGCCCCATTTTTTCTTGACAGTTGAGTAAATGAAGCTCCAGGAGTTTAAGTCATTCATCCAAAGTAGGGCAGGCAGCATACTGCTCTAGCAGAATTAGAATTCAAATCTTCTACCTTCTAGCCCTCTGTGGTTTCTACAGGGATGTAGCTTACTGATACATACATAACTAGTCTGCATCTTTAGTAATCACTTCCCTTATTTATGTTTCCTTGCAGATATCATTTCTCTCCAACAAAGACCAGACTCAACATTTTCTGATTCGTTAGCATGATCACAGGCTTTAACATTTGTTTGGGACCTTTTGCAGTGTTTTTACAAGCTATTTTTTACTACTACTACACTAATAAATTATTTATGGTGGGAAACCTAAATCCAAAAACCCTGGCTACTTGAAAACAAGCTTTATTTAAAAACATCCCTTCCTTGTCCCGCATGTGGCCTCAGAGGGCACACACAATTTCTTTGCCTACTCTGAGGGTTAGAGATGACAGAATCAGTGACAGAGAAGCGATTGATGGCTGCAGAGAAAGCGATATGGAAGAATCAAGTTTGAAGCTAATTCTTGAGCTCGGCAATTTTACTCTGCTGCTGCCGCTGCCCTGTGCAAACTAATTGCCAACGGATCAGGCCGTAAAGCATCATAACTAGAGGTGCTGAAGGGCAAGAAGTCACCCGGATGCCAGCAGCCTCCCATATCCATTCACACAACAAATAGCTGTGGAAGGACTCTGGGCCTGGCAGCGGACTAGGGCCGAAAAGCCGCTGGAACCAGACGGACCAGCCCTCCTGGAGTTTACGTGCTGCAGAAAGGGGTGGATTGTTATCAACAACAACAAAGTGAAAGCAAATAGGGTATTTTCAGATCGTACTAGCGTTGTACTAAGAAACTAGCCTTGTGACCCCGGGTACGTCACTGGCTTAAGCCCTCTCCGGGGCCCTCGCCCCCTCCTCTGGAAATGGGGTGACTCCCACACTGGCTTAGGGAAGTGAGGGCACCGCCTGCGCACCGTATGCATTCAGCGGTCCTTTAGTCCCCATCCATCGGCAGCTACCAGGCCTCTCTCTCTTCACTCTCAGCAAAATGAAAACAAAACTCCGGGCTAGATATTCCCGGAGAGGACTCAGTAGACGAGAGAATGCCTAACTGAGGGAAGGCGAGGAGGGTACAGTGGTGTCTCAAAACAAGAGCCCAGCCCCGACAAAGTCCTAGAGCGAGGTTTGGACACGAGCGGGCCTGGGAGCCCCCTACCCTGCTAGCTGGTGGCGCTGTGCGGGGCCAGGTGACGCGGACGCTGGCGCTGCCCACCCTGCGGGGACCAGATGCCACCCCTGAGGCAGGCTAACTGCAGATGCTTACTGACAGCTCCAGGGCGGGGTGGGGTGGGAGGCTGTCCCTTCTCCCCGCCCCCCTCCCACCCCCGCACCCTAGAACCAGGTTTGGGCAGAGACGGAGGCCAGGAGGCTGCGCCCCCTACCATGCCCCTGGCCGCGCGGAGCACGGCGCCCTCGGAGGCTGATCTGGCTGCGGAGGTGGATCCCGACAGCTCCGGGGCAGGAGGCGGCCTGGCCCTCCCCCGCACGCCCGCCCCGCAGTGACCCCGACGCCGCTCGGGCCTCCTCCCTGCCCCTCGCCAGCCCGGGAGCCGCAGGCGAAGCCCGGGGCCTTGCTCTCGGGCCGCGGCAGCTGCGCCCTGGGGTCGGGGAGGGCGCGCGGAGGTGCCAGGGGCGGACGGGCGAGGGGAGACCCGGCCTGGCAGCGCCGCTTCAAGTTTCCACCCGCGCAGGGTTGTGCAACCAGGACAGGAGCGGGAGCCGCGGGCGCCTCGGAAAACAAGCCGAGCCCATAAACAAAGCCACGTGGCCTGAGGGCCGGGTGGGGGGGCCGGGCTAAGAGCAGGCGGCTCTTCCGGCAACAAAGAGCCGCGGCCAGCGGCGGGGGATAAATACTGCAGCTGGGACAGCCAGCAGCGCAGCACTCCAGGGAGCCAGGCGCGCCTGCGACCCTCCCCAGCGCCAGCGACCCTGCGAGCGCAGGGTGCCCCGCTCTGTTCCCCCAGACCCGCAACCCTCCGCGCCAGTCCCTGCATCCGTCCGCGTCGCGGGCCCCAGCTCCCCGATCGTCCCCCCCGGGCGGCGCGTCCCCGAGGCCGCCGGGCCGGTCGGGTCCTTCAGTCCGTCCTGACCGTCGGTCGCGTCCGCTCGCGGCGCCATGCCATTCCTCGGGCAGGACTGGCGGTCCCCCGGGCAGAGCTGGGTGAAGACGGCCGACGGCTGGAAGCGCTTCCTGGATGAGAAGAGCGGCAGCTTTGTGAGCGACCTCAGCAGGTGAGGGGCCCGCCACCAACTTCCAGCCCCGCAAAACCGACCCGGGCTGGTCTGGGGGGCGCGGGGCAGGTGAATGAAGGGCAGGCAAGGCCCGGACAGGGTAAAGAAGGGCCAGACCAGGGGGATGGGAGTGATTGCTTGTATTTCTGCAGAGGTCGCTAGAGCACGGAGACAGGGAATTTGGTTTCTCTTATCGGTCAAGGTCAGCGTCTCCAAGTGGACACGACTCCTTACAGAACACCTGGTCCTTCTGAGAATCTCATGACAATTGCAGATCTTGTCCCCAAATGCTCACATTTAAGCACAGAACTTTAGGGGTCCCCACCTTAAAGACTCCGGAGTGGCGCAGTTTGCGCGGGTGGCGGAGTGAGCCGAGCGCCCTTGGCCGCCGCGGTGACGAGGCTCAGAGCGCTCAAGCGCGGGGGGCGCCAGGCGGTGGCGGAGCTGGACGCGAGTCCTGCCCGTGGAGCCCCCAGGCCCTTCCCACGCGCCGGCGACCACCGAGTGGCCAGGGCCGGTGAGTCACCGGGAAGGGGCCGCAGCGCTCGCGGGGCTGACCCGCCGAGCCGAGGAGAGTGGGGGCGGCAGAGATGCCGGGCATGGAAGGGAGGCGGGGGATGAAACCAGTCCCTCTGCTTCTGGGAGGACCAAGCACTTGCACCTGTCTCCCCGGGGCCCGTGCCGTCGGTCTTTGCGCAGTGAGCGCGTGCCCGTTTCCAGCGGCGCCTGTCGGCTGTGGGAAGCCCCCCTGGCTCAGGTGAACCTGTGGGTTTGAGGTTTCACCCGAGCGCTGTCAGCCTGGTGGAAAGTCTGAGGTCGCCTGAGCTCTCTGCTCGACTTGACTAACGACACAAGCGCCAGCTAATGGTTAGGTGGTCTGGAATCTGTCAGTCCCTGCCCTGACAGTTGACTGCCGGAGACTCAGTGAGGAGGGCGATGAAAGTGGGTCCAGAGGGGACTAGTGCAGCCGGGGTCACCCCGGGGTGCCTTTTCCTGCCGCCTTTGGTTAAAACCACTGGCCCCTGCACCCTTAAATTGACTTCAGTGGAGAGTTTCTGTAACTGGGCCAGGTTCCCACTTACTGAGATTTACCAGTGGTTGTTTGGATGAAGCCTTGGCAATAAATTTTAAGAAAACTATCAAGAAAATATGGTTATTTTGGCAGCTTGACCTCCAGAACCTCCATTTGTTTCTAGTTTGTAATGCAGCAAGTTCCCTTTGTCCCCGATGAAAAGAAAGAAATTATTTAATCCTGGGGTCTGTCAGAAGGAACACGAGCATAATTAACCTTTATGTTAGACATACTTGGAGGCAGTCCCCGGGGAGTTTTGGGAGCACTATAAAGAATTCTTATTTGCAGAAAATCAAATAATTTATTTACAGAAAGATAAAAAGACCAACTGCTCTTGACAGACTATATCTCTTAGTGACTCTAGTTACCAATTATGCCTAAATTATTCTCCCTCAACAAAACGAGAAGCTTCCTTCCTTCCTCCTTGTTCCTAAGGAATGATGATCTAATATTTTGGTACTTTGTTTCTGTATAAAAGTCCAGATTCTTTCTAGGTAGGTACAGCAATGGTCTGAAGAGTGGTGTCACAGTGGCTCGCCCAAATATAATCGTAGGGTGCTCCTCAGTGGGGAGCAGAGGACTGGGTTCAACAGGAGAGAATTTGAAATGAAGAGTAGTGTTAATACTCACTCTACAGCAGCTCCAGGAGATAAACTGGTGTAACTCTCCTTTAGAAATTAATAGTGGTATCTCTCTCACCACAGTATGGAAGGCCTGCAAATGGTTTTAACTTACCACAGAGGTTTAGACTAGGCTGGGATCAGGTAGCTTCCTCCCTCCTTGTGCCCCTCATAAGCCTCTTTTCTTTCCTTCCATTTCACACCTGAGCTGGAGTTGTCACACTCATCATCACTACCACAAATGGTGATCAGCAAGCACCTGTGGTCCTTTGAGTCAGAGTTTAGGAATCCTTTGGTAGCCACCTAACAAAGCAGCTGGCTGCTTGTTTGCAGGGTATTTTTTTTCCAGTAATTGTAAACAGTCTCTTCCCTACTTAGCATAAGAAGTCTGCCAACTTCTTAAAAGTAGTTGGCCTTCTGAGGTCTAGGTTTGTAACCTCAAATATCCTCACTGTTTTTGGTCCTGGTGACATTTCTCTGTGATGTCAGGTTTGGGCTGAGTGCCTGCCCACACAGGTAAAGTTAAATGCCTCTCCTGTTACAAGAAAACAAAAGGCAGGCCCTTAAAGAAGGGGGGCAGCAGCGGGGGTTGGAAAGTTAAACAGAGGGCTACAGAAGCATGGTAGACTTAACTTTCTCATTCCCCGGTACCATTCTGTGAGCTGCTCAAACAAAAGAGAAGGATGGAGGGTGCATTTGGTGGCTTTCAGCCTGGAGTTATTGTTTGGTATTGACCAAGCCTTGTCTGCACACACACCTACTCTGGACTCTGCTGGCTATTCCGTCTGTGGTCCAAGACCCTGTCCTCTTCCAAAAGCAGAATCTTACAAATCCCATCGCAGCCAAGTGCCCAGGACTGAGATTGTAGGAGGATTTAAGATAAGCTTAAAGCAGGACCCCCTCTCAAAACGTTGTCATTATATAAAATAGAAGGGGAATGGCAAGTGTTAAATATGGTGGGACAGATCAAGAATTCAAGGAAAGAGTTCAGCTTGATCTGGGATGATACAAGAATACTTCAAGGAAGTGGTAGTTGAGGCACTGGGCATAACAACCCCCTCCCGGCCCCACCTCCTGGATGAGTAACCTAAACTACCTGAAACTTGGCCAGTCTTCTCTAAGCCTACACTTCTGTAGTCAAAAACTCCCTTGAATGTTGCTTTACTGTATGGACCAGGAAGCAGGAAGTTTACCTTGGTGCCCTAGATAAAAATAATAGTTAAGATTTTATGAGTGCTTACTGTGTGCAAGATACTATTCTATGAGTTTTATACACTAGGTTGTTTGTTTCACCAGAGCATTCTGGGTACTGGCCTTGTGAGTTTGGTGATCTGGATCGGTATTAGAGGAAATTAGCATAGAAATCTCATTGGCTTTAATCGAGTCTATATAACTACAACTAAGCCTTTTGGCAGGTCACTGCTTTCTTAAATGGTTTTTATCGCAAATGAAATGAGAAATAGGGCTTTTTTTTTTTCATTCCCTCCTTTATCTGCTGCCAAAATAGTCTCATTTATGGCCTTATTTTGAAATCTTTCCACCTTTTCTAAAGTTATCTTAAACTATCTTGGTATGTGGTAGTGTGAGGCTTGGGGGAGAGGGGAAGGGATCTTTTCTTAGTCTAGGCCTGTACTTATAAAAATCAAGATTAGTAAGAAGTGACTATAAAATAGCAACTTGCTGGCTATTATTCAATTTAGCGAAGAATGCAGCCTTGATGAGATGGTTTTGCTTATTTAAAAAAAAAATGCTGCAATTCCTAAATGGTGGTGGTTTTTCTTATTTAAAGTTTCAGTTGTAATTTTCCATTGGCTTTGCATTTCCTTGAAATGGACGCAATTGAACTCTCAAAATAGCCTCTAACTGAATATATTATTGCTCAAAAGAACACATATAAGTAGGCAACACAAATAAACCCCATAGACCTTTCCAGGCCCTACCTCCAGAATCCAAAACCTGATGCCAAACGAAAAGTATAGAGTTTCTCTTTGGTTAAAACTTTTCTAATTCTACAGTGAGAGAGCATCATCAATTATGTAAAATGTTTCTTAAACTAGCTTTTGAAATGAGTCACTTGGGCTTAAAGCAGGTTATTGTAGCTTCTGTGAGGAAAGCGAGTGCTCAGATTCCTTTGAAGAATGTTTTCAGTTAGAAAAGGATAAGATGAAATACAAATATTTAAAATTTCTAAGTTATGGCCACTATCTATGGCCCAGGCTCTGAAATTTTTCTGCTGAATTTTAAATGTGTAATTGAGAATAAGACAGCTTCATTTTATGGTTCTCTATATGTAGAATTTGTACTGTAGGTTTTTATCATTTTAGTGGTGTGTGTTTAAAAATAAGCCTTCATATGTTTTTTGCACACAAAATGTTCTAGCTTTGCTTTCTAAAGCAGTTCTCAGATTTGTTACATCATGGACCACGCAAGTGACCTTCCATCTTTTTTTCTTTTTCTCAACTTTGATTGAAATTTCTTAAGTTAGCCTCAGGGACTCGGAGTTCTGTTCTTTGTTCCACCCGTCTCTTTGTGCTGACCTTGGAGCAGATCGCCTGATCGGTGATTTTGTACGTCTATAGTCATGCAAGGAGACAAATATACACTCATGTGTTCCACAAGGCCGGGCCCAGAACATTCACCATTGGCTTACTTAAGAAAGTGCCTCTGAGAGAGGATATTTCTGTAGTATTCTCTCTGAAACCTGAAAATATCCTGTTTCCCAGAATGGAAAGGAGAAGCCTAAGTTTATAAAACTTAATAAATGGTATTAAGCATAGCCTTATAAAAGAAGGTTAACAAATGATTGATTATTCATCAAGTTTATCCCAATGGGTCATGAAAAGCAACACTGAGTATATTGTTGGTGATGTCATGTGTAAGCATTTTAGCAAGATACTTATTATACTGTTAAAGTACCACTTAAGAGACTATTGTAACAAAAAGATACTGGAAATCAGTTCAAACCCTCTTTTCTATCATTCACACAATGCCAGGGGAATATAGAAGTGCAGGTGTATATCATTTTACTCAACAGATGTATGTCAAAAAAAGATATCAATTAAATCACATCTTAAATTCAGCAGAGGAACTCAGAAAGTTAAAGGAGCATAATATATTGGTGATATAGCAAAAACCCTGTAATTTATGTTTTACCGGTTGGCATTATAAATCCTGCCTTACGTACCTCATGGGGATTGAGGGAGTTGGGGAACCTATCTTCTCATTATACTTCCATATTCCTCCTGCATTCCTTCTGCAGAAACTATTCAGATTTACTCTGAAGTTGTTACACAGTATAGTAGAATATCTCATCAGCCCCTCAAATAGCTTAGCCTTGGGAAATATACACCCAAGTTAAACCTGCCCATCCTTCAAAGACCTGTGAATTAAATAGGTACATTCTATGTCTGTTCAGCCCTTATATAATAAATTTATGAATTAAGAATTCAACTTGTTTCAGTTAGGCCCCAAGGTCACAACATAATGCCTAGTGTTAGGAACTACATGAAATCTAAGCAGCTAGCACTATATACTAAACATCTCCTAGAAATGGAGTTTCTAAGCCAGATTTTTGTAAATGTAATCATGTTTTAAAGACATGATAGTAGCATGCGAGTTAAAAGCAGCTTGAGTATACTTTAAGTGGGTGAATTGTATGGTATGTGAAGTATATCTCAATAAAACTGGGTTAAAAAAAAAAGCTGCAGCAGCAGCTTGGGGTAGATGCTATTGCAAAATGAAGACATTGTGTTACAGTGATACAAGTAACCACCCCTCCCCCCATTCATCATTTTTGCTTAAAGTAATATTGTAGTACCCTGCATGGCTCTTAGTTAAAGAAGACAGTGCTGTGTGTCAAATTACAATGGCAGGCACTGTTAGGGGATTCAAAAGAAGTAGAAGCCCCCATCCCTGCCTTCCACACAGATGTGACAATATTTCATCCTCAAAGAAAGAAGTCTGTGCCTGTATAGACTTTTTTTTTTGAGTGATTATTTTATTGTTTTATTTTGTCTGAGAAGCATGGATGTTTGTTTGTTTTATGACCCAATAAGTTATTTATAGAAACAGCTCACATTAAAGTATAGCTGTTACATCTCATCCTCTCTTCTGTTATTCATAGTTACTGCAACAAGGAAGTGTACAATAAGGAGAATCTTTTCAACAGCCTGAACTATGATGTTGCAGCCAAGAAGAGAAAGAAGGACATACTGAATAGCAAAACCAAAACTCAGTGTAAGCTGTTTGTTTTGAACCTAATAAAAAAGCTATTCGAAGATGGTTATGATTGGTTCTTGGCAGGGGGAGCTGGGAGGGGAGGGATCACACCTCCCATGTTAGACATCTGCCTTAATATTTCACTGGGTCACTGACAGAGGTCACTGGGATCTTTGTACTCAGAAACCTGGCTGTGCATTTTACAAGTGAGATTAGTGTGTTCTTTATAGTCTTGTTTATAAATTATTTGCTAGTTGAGGTCTTTATTTCCTGCTTGTCACTTGTATTTGACGTAGGTAATATAGTTATTATACAGTGATGTGTTCAGCTGAATCAATTCCAGGGTATGCTTATATTTTGTACTGTGTTTGAGGCTTTAGAAATAGATTTTTCCCCTCCCTCTTTCCTTGTATAAATACTATTAACATTTATAGATACTATATGTAAGTATTAGCAGAGAGTATAAAGTTCTATTAATAAACATCAATCATAGATTATTTTAATGTAATCTGTACTCTATGGTTTCCTCATGTTATCTGTTCTACTTTTTATGGCCTTGTATAAGTTTTAGGTTTGGCATTTGAAACAAACTTATACTTGGGTATTAGATTTTTTTAATTTTTGAGCTTTAATATATGAAATCTTACTATTGAAGATTTGGAGTGCTTGAGACAAAGCAAATTATAGCTCCAGTATTCATACACCACAAAAAGAAAGCATTTGTTTCCTCTTAAATTGTCAGTAGAGTCTTTGTATTTTTTGTCAAAAGTTTTTCAACTTTGGGATAAATGAAGTGAAATGTTTAAAATCTTAGACATTTCATAAACCTTAAAATGGTGTATTTTTTGGTCTCTGTAGATTTCCACCAAGAAAAATGGATCTATGTTCACAAAGGAAGCACTAAAGAGGTGAGCACTCATCCATTTATTAAACAGTTGCTTTGCCATATGCATCCCTGGTGGGGTAGGGGGCAATTGGGCAACAGCATCACTTCAATATGAAGGAAATTGAGGAGGGGAAAAAAAAAGGTATCACTTCAAATCATGATTGTTTTGTTGGGTGTGGGTGGTGGTGGTGGCTGGTGACCTACTACCTAGCCACCATCGGAGTTTGGGGCTACAAAGAGAGACAGAGGCAAGTTACTAGGTGGACTCCCAGTCGTTCAGTGAGCTTATGTATATAAAAGTGCTTTCTGAAGATTAACATGCCCATCTCAACCGTATTATTACAAAGTCCTGGATTTTGCCTCAGGACAGTTACCTCCCTTTTGTTCTAAGATCTCTTCAGACTTCAACTTATTTAAGTTTTAGCCCTGGGTGGGCTAATCACTAACCCTAGCAGAAGTTTTCAGTGCCTGCTCAACATGACGAAGGAAGAGACAGGACATTATGATGACCACATTTGTACGGTCCTTCTACGTACATTTCTCCCTGCATAAGCATTTGCTCAGATAACCAGGATACAGGCAGTACGATAGAGTGATAGGATTTCTGTCACTGTCAGGGACCTCAGAGAACATCTAGTTCCCTCTGTGATGCGAGACCCGGTAATATACCCAAGACTCCCCATATACTCACTGCAGAGCAGGAACTAGGAGCCAGGAGCTCTTCACTCCCAACTCCAAGTACAGTCAGAGATAAAAGATAAAAGCTTCTGTCGCTTCCTTAGGAAGCCTTAAAAACACTTTTAATCATCACAATGAGAAAAGCATGATTGGTGCAAGGCCAGCTGGTGACACTGTTGATGCAGGTGGGTCTAATTCTCCTCTCAGGTGTATGTTACAGTCACCAACCATCATGACCATTGACATCATAAACCCAACTAGCTCCCCATCTTTCCTTGATAAGGAACTAATGATTTTCCCAGAGCCGTGTGTGCAGAGAGCAAGGATCCAAATGGTACAAGTCACAAAAAAAGGGTATTTAACATGTGAGTCACTGACTCGGGCAGCTCCTGGCTGCTCTACCCATCTTGGTGGCTCACAGGGATTCATGAGTACAGGAAAGAAGCCAGTGGCCCCAGGTTACCTGAGATGGACATCAAGCTTGTTCAGCAGAGTCTGGTTGGATTGGTCCAGCTGGATTCCTCTAACTGGATTCTAACTTGGATGACCTCTGCGTGGCAGGAGTAACTTCTCTGCCTCTGTTTTCACATTCAGCGCCATGGATATTGCACTTTGGGGGAAGCTTTCAACAGACTGGACTTTTCAACTGCCATTCTGGATTCCAGAAGATTTAACTACGTAGTGCGGGTAAGTCTCAAGTGCTCAAAGGCTGGCCCAGACTCTCTCAAGTCGAATCATCTCTTTGGGTTGTCTTGAAGTAGTTTCCCGAAATACTAACTCTTTAGGAACCTGAGAATTTGGAATCAAGCAAAAAACAGACTCCTCAACCTCTCTCTTCCCTGACGTACTTCAAGTTCTTAGGTGGGTCCTGTTAGGATGTGCCTGAGGTTGGCGGGGACAGACAAAGGCTGCCGTGACACCTCAGGGAGTTAGTGAGTCAGTCCCCTCCAGTGAAATTCACTCCAAGCCCCTTCAGAGCCCACCCCGCGGGTAGATTGGAACAGGTTACAGGCAGCACAGGCCTGGGCAGCAACACCGGCAAGACAGAATTCAGCAGGAAGCCAGCCCAAAAGCACTTTGGCTTGTTTTAAAAACCTTCTGCACCTCTGATCATTCTCACTGTCCTCCCTCCTGTCCTGCTTCAGCTGACTCTGGGTGACTCCAGGGCATTCTTGGTTTAGGCCACAAAACTGGAGGAGTTCAAAGCACCTCTGTTTCTTTCCTGGGATTCCCTGCCACCCCCACGTGATGGTGAAATTCAGTCTCACATCTACCTAAAGTTAAAAACTGCCGATTTGGGTCTGCTGCTTTCTTTTTAAACCTTATTTGGAAAAAAAAAATTTAATGAGCTCTAGCAAAATATTAATGATGAACGTAGTAAAACAAATAAGTTTAACAATAACTTTCAAGTTAACGATTCTTTTTAATTGGGTTATTGTTCCTCCCCATCCACCGAACTCCCATGAGCATTTTTGTCAGTAGTTCAGCCTGGGAGGTAGCAGCTGTTTGGGTTTTAGGCTCTGAACTGGGAGGGAATTTTCCCGCTGTGGGTGTTGGTTGGTTGGGTTTTTATTTTCTTTTTCCTGGGTGGTTGTGTTTCTCAGTGCCGTGTCACTGAGTCAGATGATTGCAAAAGCTCAGCCAGAGTGATGACATTTAAGCCCCCTTGAGGCTTGGATCATTCACCTGTCATCTGGGCAGATGCAGGCTTGGCCGTCCAGACTGATCTGATGAAAACCTAGGCCTCCAAGAGACAGGTTAGAAGTTATGAGCTGAGCCTGTGAGGATGTGAGCAGTTCTGGGCAGCCTTCGGCTAAGCCCTTATTCCAGTCCAAAAGGGTTGAAAATAAGAGATCTTCTTAGGTGAAATGTCATGTCATTCAGGGTGACTCTGCCTGTTCGGGGAGGCCACCTGGTCCTGCCAGTGCCTGCAAACTAGCCCGGCCCAGCTGGAAATGGGCCCGGGAAGCTCTGGAAACTTCTGTTGCTAAGAATATAAATAGTTTCCATCCTCTAGGTGTTAGAGGAAGACACCTAGATCTGATATCTTGTTCAAACTGATCATCAAAATGGTCAGTTTTTAGGTGGTTTTCCTTCCTACCTACTTTTCCTTTCACAAGAAATAAAGCAAAGGAACGAGGATCACAAATGAAAATCTATTTCATGCAATTATGTACATTTTCACCTTTTATCCTTTTAATAATCATATGAAGTGTGGATACTTTTATCTCTAAACAGATGGCAAGGTAAAATGACTTGTACAAGGTCACAAAGTAACAGAATGAGGATTGGAAACCTGGGCAATCTTAGAGTCTACACTTTTAACTGCTGCAATAAGTTCTGTGTGAAGGGAGGATTTGATGTAAAATGGCCTGAGGACAGGTCCCAGATCCGATTTCAAGGTGTTTCAGCCTTTCAAAGACTTGGTTTCCCCCTCTGTAAAGGGACTTACCTCAACTTTGCAGAGTAGCTATGGAAACTCAGTGGTATATTATAAGTGGAAGTGCTCTGCAGACTAGAATCCACTATGCAAAGTCAGACACTGGTATTTACTATTACTCCCTCACCAAAACTATTGTTGATTCCCCCTAAAATGCTTTTTCAATTTAGTTGATAAAAATGTTTTTCTAATTAAACACAGTAATTAACTGGTGAATCTGGCACTTGATTAAGACTCACCACAGAGAACTTGTGTCTAATGGTATCTAATTGTGAAATATGTCATGAGCACTTTCCCTTCAATAATCTTAAAATGAGAGAAAGTGCTGAATCCTTCCAAAGTCATTCAGTTCAGAAATAGTGGAAAAATCTATTTTGGAAAGGACAATCTTTTTTTCCCTCTTCACTGTTAGAGTCCTCTGTAATTTGAGAAATAATATGTTATTTTTATAAAGAACTTAAAACATTTTAATGATAGACAGTGTGTTTTGAGGTTTTCCTTCTTAGGAATTCAATATACTTATATATTCTTCTTATCCTTAAACTAACTCTGCAAAGTAGCTTGCCAGGATATTATCTGCATCTTATTACTCTGACCTAATGGTGTTTTAATACTGCAATGATTGCTGGTTTCACTAAGGAGCTAAACTAATTTTAAGGGTCATTTGGGGGGAAAAAAAGTTTAAAGCCTTTAGACCCAAAGTACGTTTTCAGAAAATTTGTTCTGTTCATGATGGCTGTCATCTTCCAAAAAAGAGACATGCAGAGGTAGTAAAAGACATGGCCAACACCATCTCAGCATTATCATGTTTATCACTTAGCATGAAAATGTCGTGGAATTTTTGGAATCTGAAAATTTTTGACTATAAATTGGATAGGTTTTTATATAATAACATTCATACGTCATTTAAACTGGCTTCAAGCTACACACATTGTTCCTGCTCCCTCCCCTGCACACCCCCGAGGATTTAACTACCATCCTAGCTGTGGGTTTTAAAGATGATTTAAACTCTTTAGGAGCAGTAACTTACCTATTTGTGGGAGGCGATTTTAAAAATAGTTTACCCTACACCTCAAGACCAACACAGTTTTGAAATTCCCTTGGGGAGCTGGAGAAGATTCCTGGGGCTGGGCCAGTCATGGGGTAGGAAGTTGGTAACCATGAGGAGGCGCGTGCTGACTAACCAGGGCACAGAGAGGCCAGAGGATAAAGTCGGTCTCTAGCATCAGGTCAACCAGGAGAAAGTTTCAGAGACCACCACCCACTCACTGCTCTAAAGGGAGCCTGTGAACCTACTACAGCCCAGTGGTTCTCAGCCTTAGCTGCCCATTACAATCACCTGGGAAGTTTGTTAAGCTACAGAAGCCCACCTCTAGAGTTTCTGATTTAATTAGTTGAAGATGGTGCCCAGGCATTGCTACTTTTTAAATATCTGCCTGGTGATCCTAATGAGTTTTCAAGTTTGCAAACCAGAAACTACTTTGGAGCCCAAATAGTATATTTAGCATAATGAACTTTTAAACAAGGCATAGGAATTAAATCATAGATATGACTTCTGAGACATGTACTGTGGTCCATCAGGAATTTAGTGATGGAAAGAAGATAGCCCTCTCACATGCCAGCTCAGAGTTCAAAGCTTATTTCATGTCATACCGTCTGCAAATCAATCACTTTACCTCTCTAAACTATAAGACAAGGACAATCATACCTGTACTGAAGAATTTTTATGAGAATAAATAAATGTAATAGGAAAATAAAGGCAATGAGTATGAAAATATATAAATTTCAAAATGCAGTGTAACTTATTTTGGGGGAAGGAAGTAGGATTCAAGCATGTGCAACCATCTTTCCTGGGTGATTAAGACCTGAAGTCTCAATTTGTAGGTCACATACAGTTGGGGCAAAGACTTACCTATTTGCAGTGGGACTTCTAAATCCTATATTCTCCCCAGTGAGGCTCAATGGTAGAAAACACCAATATTTACCCAAACAACTACCCCTGTTCCCTAGTGAGTCACTTGAGAAAACTGAATTATTGAGATAAGATGGAATTAAGATAAAAACTAAGGGGTGCCAATAAAAAATATGGCTTAAAAGGGGCATGGAACCAATGGTTATTACATATCTGTTATTGCTGAGTACAGTGTAATACAGAGCTGGAACTTGAGTTCAGACTTGTGCTACTCCAAAACCTGTATTATTTTCATTGGCCCCACTACTAGCCAGTGAGGGCAATGAATGAAATAGATACGACCAATCTATAGCAGGGGTCAGCAAACCACTAGCCCTCAGGTCAGTACAGCCTACTGCCTATTTGTGTATGGCCCATGAGCTAAAATGATTGGTACATATTTCCAATGTTTTAAAAAATTGAGAGAACTATATTTCCTGACCATGAATATTATGTGCAACTCAAATTTCAGTGTCCATAAATAAAGTTTTATTGGAACATATCTTCGCTCATTTATTGGATATTGTCTATGGCTATTTTCGTGCTAAATGGCAGAATTCGGTTCAGAGTTGAACAACAGAGACGTTATGGCCTGCAAGCCTAAAATATTTACTATCTGGCTCTGTACAGAAAAATATTGTTGACTCCTGCCATACAGTCCAATTGGTGATTTGAGAAATACACATTAAAATAAGTTACCTGCCCTGACACTATGAGGCAGAATTTGAAAAGTACCAAGACGTTGTAGAGCCTGGTGGGCTATGAAGTTTCAGAAGGTGGGATCACTGTGCGCAGAATATTCGAGGAAGACTTCAGGGAGAAGGTGGGGTTTGACCTGGCCTTGAGTAAGGGTAGAACTCAGGAGGACTGGATGGAGGCAGGCAGCTGTAAGTCTGTTCAGAGATCAGTGAGCAGAACACTCAGTCCGGACGAAAATAACATAGTGTGCTTTAGAATATAGGATCAGCTAAGGGTGTTGCCGCGAGCTAGTTATTATGATCTTGGACAAGTCTCACTTGCCCATTTATAAAGAGGAAATGATTATAGCACTGCACTCAGGGCTATGACGAGCACTGAGATAAGCAGTTTACAGTACATTAATCATGTGTGGTCAGAAGTCCATAAACATTGGTGATTGTTCACTTAAATATGGCTAGAAAAGGAGATTGGACAGACTTGAGAAGAGGCTTTGAGCATGAAGCTACTTAATGCGACATTATCTAGCAAGCAGGAGGGAGCCACTGGGAAAAACCAAGGAACAAATCACCTTGGCAAAGCAGTATTTTAGAAAGTTGTGATTTCTAACAGCTTTTGGCACTCCCAAATGCCATCAACTATCAAATTATAATCTATCCCTTTGCAGTTGACTGATACCATCCCTGTGCCTCTATGTCTTTGAGCACAGTCAGGCTGTAGAGTAGGCAGATGTTGTTAACCCATTCTAGAGATGAGGAAGCAGAGGCCAGGGAACTGAATGATTTGCACAAGGTCACCTAGCCAGGCGGGGACGTGGAGAAAGGGTAGGACCTCAGCCTGGTTCTCCGACTCCTGGTCTGGTGCTCTCTCCCCTCCACTGCATTGTTTGGAGGGCAAAATGCAGAATGGGCCCACCCTCTTTCATTATCACTGAAATGTCTGCACGCATACACGTGCACACTCTCTCACAAGAGAGGGCCTTAATGCCAGGATGACCTTTGGCCCCTCCCAGCTCTCTCTGTGGGATAAGAATGAGACCAACTCTATGGTAACTCTAGCTGCCATTATCAGCCCAGGAAGGTCATGGAGAACTTGAGCACCAGTTTCCTGACTGGAATAAACTGATCCGTACGTGCTGCTGGATCAGAAAGGACAAATAAAAGCTTGCAACCCCCGTCTCTTTGTCCCTCTGCAGCAAAGAGGAACGCCACAATCTAAACCAATGCACATTCTTATTTTTTTCTCCATTACCACTCTAAGTCCATTTGAATATTTCCAGCAAGTCCCTGCGTTCCTACCTTCCCCGAAAGCGTTTTCCAAAAGCATGTTTCAGTTTAAGTTGACTGGCAGTTTGGCAAATGAAAGGCTGAAAAATGGCACAATGACTCAAGTTCAAACCCAATGCCTTCAATTAAGGGCATGCTGTTGCCAACCCCCTGGTGGGTGGTGACGTGCGTGAGCAGCCTGGTCGCTTCACACAGGCTCCTCTGCCACAGTGACCTTGGATTAATTTGGGACCATACACTCGGTGGCCTTCCGCTGACGGAGGGTGGCCCTGGCCACCTGGGTCTTAAAACTGGTGGTATCTGGGATGCTGGGAGGAGGCCAGCCACCGCAACAGCACCAGAGTCAGCAGAACAGCCAGGAGCCCACTTAAAAATGTCCCACAGAAATGATTGAGCTGTCAGAGTAGAGTGGGGGCGTTGACCTTGAGTGCACAGCATGAGTCCTTCAGTGCGTGCTGATTAGGCTGCTAGTGATTTACGGGGGACAGTCTGCGTCTCAGAATTCCTGGCCTTGTCAGCCACGGTAAGCATTCAGGCAGGCAGATCCTGCTGTGTCCGGGTGCCCACAGAAGTGAGAGACACAGACAGGGGGACAGGGCCACAGAGATGGGGGTAGGGCATATGCAAAATGGGGCTACCTGAAGAAGTGGGAGGTGCCCACACAACCACAGAAGTAATGAAGCGATTGCAGGAGTGAGGTGAGGGTACCCATAGACATGGGGGAAGGCTAAGAGACTATGGCATGGACTCCTGACAGTAAAAAATAATTTAAGTGTGCACTCTTGAGTTATGTACATTCATAATTTATTTATAAATCATATACCTATAAGAAGTACTAATGATGGTATCTACCCCAGAGTGTTGCTGTGAGAATTACACTGAATTTAAACATGTAAAATGCTGTATAACAGTGCCTGGTACATAGTGAGCACTCAGTGAGTGTAGTAGTTGTTGCTGTTACTATATTAGTATCATCTTTAGGGACCTCATTATGGGCATTAGAAAACATACAAAAATAGGCCAGGCATGGTGGCTCATGCCTATATTCCCAGCACTTTGGGAGGCCAAGGCACAAGCATCACTTGAGGCCAGGAGTTCAAAACCAGCCAGGGCAACATAGTGAGACCCCATCTCTACAAAAAATTTAAAATTAGCTAGGAGTGGTGGTGCATGCCTGTAGTCCCAGCTACTCAGGAGGCTGAGGCAGGAGGATCACTTGAGCCCAGGAGTTGGAGGTTGCAGTGAGTTGTGGTCATGCCACTGCACTGCAGCCTGGGTGACAGAGCAAGACCCCATCTCTAAAAAAATTTTTAAAATAGAAATTAAAGATGTAATAAATTATCAAGATTGATGTCTTATTATTTTCCACCTGATTTTCTTCCTCATCCCACTTTGGAGAACACCAGATCAAAAGCATCCTCATTTTGTATAATTTTTTTCTTGATGATGCAGAATCTAAACATATACCACCACAGGCCCAGAAATATACTTTCTATTAAAATTCTACCTAGGCTTCTGGCTACGTCAGGTATTTATCCTATAGGGGATGTGCTAAATTGAACCAGTGACCTGAGTTTTAAGTGCCAGTCCAGCAGCTTTTTCCCATCCAAGGAGGGATGCTCCTGAGAGTATTTGACACTATGCGTATCTGTGACCTAGAATCCCAAGGCCTCTCCATTCCACTAATTCCTCTAATGACAAGGAGCAGAGGGTGGACAGCATTTTCCTGCTGGGTCCCCGTATGCAGCAAATTGATTCAAATGGATGCTTTTGAATCCCTGAACAGGTATTTGTGTATTCGGCCGGTATACCCAGTGTTGCCACAGCCACTTGGGAGTCATGTAAGACCTGGCCCTGGCCCCTGCCTGTCAGGTGCTTTGGGTTTCTCTGGGGAACAAGGCACAACTAGTTAAGCAGCAAGTTGAATTTGGCACTGTCTAGGAGCATTGCAGATGGCTTGTTGAAAGAGGTAGGACCTGAAATTCTCCTTCCTTGAAGGATGGCTAGATTTGACCAGATGAAGAGGCAAGTGGGAAGGCTTTGCAGGGACAAATGGCATAAGCAGAACCTGGAGATGGGAAGGAACTGAAGTGGAAGGGAGTGATGGTAGGCCGGGGGCCAGGGCAACAAGACGTTCAGCCTCATGGGACTGTGGGCAGAGGTGGAGTGTGCTGGGGTAGGTGGGAGCTCAGGTTAAGCAGGACCCCTGAGCCAAACCTCACTGTTAAGATCGATGCAACAGGGGCTGGGGTGCCACTGTAAATTCAAAAGTAACTGGGACAGATGGAAGAGGGAAATGCAAGCTTCTCTCAACTGTGAATACGGTTAATTCCTGTAAACTTGGCCCTCCTTGTTATTTTGCCTGCCTCAGTTAGAGAGAGGTTTTACTTGCAAATAATATTTACCCCTTCTTGACAAGCCTTAAGATTATTAATGCTACTGAAATTTTTCCTCTTTCAACCTGTCTGTGTTCAAGCTCAAAGTCAAGACAAATCTTTGCAGGTTTTTAATCTGTGTTATCCATTGAGTAAATAAGGGCCTTGGAAGTACGCAGCTCTCAGTACAGGGAGAGGCACTGCCTAGTGTAACCAAGGGTTTATTGCAAAAGGCACAACCTTCCTATTCCTATGGGCACCCAATGTGGTATCGCACATTTGGTGTATTTTTAAAAATATGAATGCTATGCTGGGGCAAACCCAAGGAAAGAGAAGATAAGAAGCCTGCTCTTTATTCGAGTACAGTGAGCTAGGAGTAAAATCTCTCTTCTGCCTATTCCTCTTCCAAACACCACTTCAAACTGTGGTTGATGTCTGCTCTGAGATTTGCTATAGGGTACTGCTTGCAACTAGATTTTCTCTTACTCATCGCCTCCCAAACTAGAGTGAGCCAAAGCTGAAGGGCAGGATGTGGTTGTGGCCTGCGGTGACCACCATCCCTTCCTCCAGTAGCTCAGAACCATTTCTGTTCCTGCACGAGTCACTGCAGATCATGCCGGATACCCTGAGTGCCCACACGGTAATGACAGCGTGAAATTCCAGAAGAGCCGAGAAGCCGCCTCCTCCTTCCCCCTCACCCTCCTGCCTCTCCACACACACAGCCACAAACTGCTGGCACCTGGGCTAAAATTTGCCCAGCAGAAAACAGCCACTTCCAAACAAGACATTTTCCTCTGCTTTCTTTTTCTCTTGTGGCTAGAGGCAAAGAATCCCATTGGCTAAGTCATCTTGGTAAACAGATTGCTAGATACAAACCATCTTCCTTAGGCACACAGCTCTCTTAACATAGAAATAAAATTAATAAGTTCTGCCCTCTTCACTGCTAGTCCACTTCACTACCTACCTCTTTCTGGGCCTGTAGAGTAATGCTGATGTGCGAGGTAGACTGAATGGTTTATCCAAAGCAATTGCCGCCTCCTACATGGGCTATCAACACTTTCTAGGTATTATTTGTCCCATAATGTTAAAAGCTGATCACCAGTGCAAACATAATATTGAATAAAATTTATAGGCTATGTTTCCCCAGAACAAAACAATACATGGTATCGTTACTATTTTTAGAGTAAAATTTGGCCCTAGATGCAAAATTGATTGGCCTTGACGAACTAAAGACCTTAAGGTAACAAAATACATGTTCTCTGTTAGACATATTAGGGCTCAAGTCCTAGTCCACCGTTTGCTACTGCTGGTCTGTCTTTAGGCAAGTTACTTAACTTCCCTGAGCCTCAATAGCAGCATTTGTCAAATGGGGAACCCGCCTCATTGGTTTGTCACTGAAGACTAAACAAGATCATGCATGAAAGTGCTTAGCACAGTCATTCCCACATAGTAAACCCCCATTATTGTTAGCAAAATAAGACTTCATGGTATATAAAACTATGCAAGTCATAAAATGTGTCAGCATTAACTTTTATCAACAGATAAAGAGCTATTACATGTATCACATAATAATAATGACAGGAATATTAAAATTTGAACACATATAAGTAGACGACACATACTGTTGAAATAAAGTGATTCTGAAGGCCTTTAAACTAGCTGTACTTACCCTACTGACTCACCGTTTCCTGCCTGCCAATAATTTTACCTAATAATGTTCTCTGTATTATGATAAAAGCTACTGATAATTTGTTGAGTATATTCTTTGTACCAGGCACTGTTATAAATGCTGTACGAACACATTTACTCTTCACAACTCTGAAGTAGGTACTATCACTGTGCATGTTTTACAGATGGGAAATCTGAGGCAGGCAGTTTGACTCTGAAGCCCTCACTCTTCAACTCTATGATATATACCAGAGGATGGCAAGCTATGGCCAAATCTGGCCCTCCACCTGCTTTTGTAAATAAAGTTTTATTGGAACACTCCCATGCCCATTCATGTACATAGTGTTTCTGACTGCCTTTGCCCTACAATTGCAGAGTTGAGTAGTTGCTACAGAGACCATATGGACCACAAACCTTAAAACATTTACTATCTGGCCCTTTACAGAAAAAAGTTTGCCAACCCCTGATACCAACTTTAAACTTCACTAAAAGACTTAGGTTTGGAAGGAAAGAAATAATACCTTATAATAATAATAATGCCTTATATTTGGTATTGACAGTAGACTTTTACAGATTTATCTCACATAACTCTAATAACAATCCTATGGAGTAAATAGTCTTTTTATTTCCATTTTAGAAATGAAGAAACTGGGGCTCAGAGAAATTAAATGACTACAGCATAGACTAGACATGAACTACTTAAGTCTAGGGATCATGTGTTTCTATCATCATATCCCGGTCACCTACCACAACTCTAGGACAGCGTGGACACTCAGAAAACACTTGCCAAATGAAGAACAGTTGTAAAAGTCACCTAACTAGATAATCCAGGCCTTCTCCTATTCCGGGGTTCTTTCTCCTGAATCCACACCTGCCCAGAAGTGAAAAAAGCAACTTTCCCTTGACATAGAAGGAAACACACAATAGTTGCCATGTCATTATGCTGTCAGTTGGCAAATTTTCGCTCCTCTATTCCTCCTCCTAAAGAGGACCAAAAGGCTTTTGTTTCCTCTCAAATGCACAGTCATAGCCTTGAGAGTTTTCTTGTCCTTGTGATTGGTGCCTTTTTAGACAAGATTGAAACTGACACCCTCATGAGATGGTAGTCACATGGAACATGGTTTTGGACGGAGTTCAGGCAGCGCTCTGCCCGCCCTCCTCCCTCCCGCTCCCCACCTCCCAGCCAGTGATGAGTCACAGTGCACAGTCCACTGCCCTTCAAGAGCCAACGCAAGGCTTTTGTTTTCTTTCATCTCGCTTCGTGCTGGTCATGTGAGGCTCAGGGTATTAATGGCCTTCGACTACGCCTTCTGAGTCTTGCTGTTGGTCACGGTGATAAATGAAAGGTTTGGCCAGTCCCTTTGTACCATTTTCGTTCCTCTTGACTGTCACGTGCTGGTTGGTGGCAGAGCTAAACTAGACAGACAGACAGCATCCGGTGTGGTTGCTGCCCACAGACGGGGCCTCCACTGGTGTTTTGGTTTCTTGCCTGTTGTTGTGGATACTCAGTGAGCACCTGACTCCCAACCTTAGATCACCCATGCTAATCATCCTAATCGGAACAAACCACCTCCCCCTCCCAGTCAAGTGGCTGTATCTCTCCCTGCATGTGTAAAAGATATGTGAGCCAGGCAGGAAAAGAGTTTTTGGTTTGGGGTTTTGTTTTGTTGTTGTTGTTGTTGTTTTCAATTTAAAGCAAAATTATATTCAGGAAATTAAAAGTCTGTGTGTGGTTTGACAGGCTCCTAAAAAACTCCATGGGGACAAAAATTTTAAACAAATGCCTTGGAAGCAGAGGTGCTCTGAATTGCCGGAGGCGTTGACCCAAAAGTTTCCGTTCTCCTCTGCAACCCAATTTTTAAAATTTTGCTTTGCTTCTTCCCTCAGCCTTGATTCCACAGCCCAACATGGTATCATGCTCAGTGTTTATCGACCTGATGTAAAGCTGGGCTGAAACCTGGGCAGGAGATGAAACTCTCTTAGAAAGTTTCCTGGGAGCAGAGATTCCAGCCTCAGCATAAAGGGGTCTTGGTTCTCTCTGTCTAGTTAGTTTTCCTTGGGGGCCTGCTGGGTTCTGATGAAATTAATTATTTTTACTTTATATCAACTTCTTTTGTTTTGTAACTTTTTGAAAGCATGAAGTATGTCCTTTTATTTTCCCGTGTTGAGAAGGACTCTCCCGAGTCCTCTCACTGGTTGTGGAGTGGTTTGTAAGCTTAGTCTTTAGAACCTTTGCTCATCAGTTAAGTGGATTGAACAGATGATCTCTAAGACCTCTTCCAGTCTAAAGTTTCATTTTTTCAACAATAGAATCTTTCACTTTAAAAAAAAAATCTTGCCTCATATGTAAATAATCTTGCTATAGAAAGAAAGAAAGATTGGAATAAGGGTGCACTGACTTCAGTTATTATCTTTATTGTTTTTTGTCTGGCAACAATGGGCGTGGTAGGAATGGGACATACTCTTTCAACAAACTCACCAACCTTTATTTAGCACCTACTTTGTGCCAGGCACTGTGCTAAGGGCTTTGTGTGCATTCTCTCATTTAAAGCTCACAGCAACCCTGGGGCCTCTAAATGTTACTAGTACAGATGAACAAACAGGGACACCAAGAAATATAGTGACTTGCCCTTAATCACAGAGCAATTAAGTGGTCAAATCAAGACTTGAATTTGAGGCTTAGAGCTACAAGAGTCTTAGTTGTTAGCCACAGTGACATCACTGCCTCTAAGTGGAAATAGGTATATATACTGTACATCCCTGAATTTCTCTCTCTTCCTGCGATTGGCCTCTTTCTCCACAAAGCTAAGTGCAGTGAGAGATTTTCCTTAACAGACATGTTTATTGAACGCTGCAGAAGCAGGAGATATCTGGATAAGAATCTCCACTGCCTTGGAACATGCACAAGGTTGCTAAACATGAGCTTTTAGGTGCCTTGAGAGCAGCCAGTGCCGGTGGGGGGGAAGAAGTTCAAGTGGGGGCAGAAGAATTCCCGCTAGGGGGTGATTTTGCAGAACTCAAAACTTTCACAGGTCACGGGAGGTTTTGTTCCCTTCATAGTATGTCAGTTTCACTTGCCGAAGTAGGACAAATAGGATGGATTAGCCCTGGCTGAAGCCAAAACTCTTTATATTTAAAAGAAAAAAGCAATTATTCAGCCTGATTCCTGGGTTTTGAATTACCCCATTTATCTTTCACTCTGAGCATCTGCTTTTTATTGCATTGTGGCCCTGCCTGCCATTTATCTCTCCCCGTCAGTCTCTGGCCACGTGTCATGGGACTCAAAAGTGAAGATTAGAAGAGAAAAATATCTCTGTATTCTAAGCCTGGCGACTTCTATTTTTATCCACAGCTGTTGGAACTGATAGCAAAGTCACAGCTCACATCCCTGAGTGGCATCGCCCAAAAGAACTTCATGAACATTTTGGAAAAAGTGGTATTGAAAGGTGAGCTCTCTCTCACTCTCTCACCCCTTTTTATAGACATGGGGATGGGCAGATGGAATTTCCAATAGAGTGGACATGTCATTAGATTTAAAGGAAGGTGTGTATAGAAATTAATAACTTCAGCTACATTTCAGGGGTGCCAGATTCCAATTCAGAAAGGAGTGCAACTCATCCTCATGGCAAAGGGTGAGACCGTCACCCTCCTGTCCTTTCTTTAGTGTCATCCAGATGTCCTGCTATAAGCCTTCTCAGGCTTCTTAGTGTAGGCACATGTCCCAACCTTGGCTACGGAGTCTCCAAATTCCAAATTCCTAGAATATTGAGCTATGTATAAAGGCAGAATAGATTCATACACTGTTTGAGCTAGAAGGAATCTTAGGTCTCTGGTTCAGCAGACTCATTGTATACATGGGGAAGCTGAGGCCCTGAGAAGAAGTGATTTATCTGTAATCACACAGAGAGTCAGCCAGACAGGATTCTTACCCAAGCTCTAAACTCTGGAACCATGTTCCTTGCACTGACCATTTAAAAGGGACATCACTCCTGGGCAAAAAGGATGGCTTTCTGATCAGGTGAGCCATGGGTGCTGGTGGAACAATGAAAGGAGAAAGGGGCTTTACAGAAAGCCAGGGAGAAGAGAACAAAGAGCGACCTAGATAAAGGAAACTCTACCCCTTAACCTCCAGTGCAGAAGCTTGGCCAAGTGTAGAATAAACACCAGTGAAAAAGAAAACCATATCCCCAGAGGCAATGCCTGGGTAACATGAGCAGAATGGAAAAGATGAAAAGCCCACTTATAAAATACAGGATGTTGCAGTATCATAACTGCAATTATTTTTTTTTTCTTCCCCTCTCAAGTCCTTGAAGACCAGCAAAACATTAGACTAATAAGAGAACTACTGCAGACCCTCTACACGTCCTTATGTACACTGGTGCAAAGAGTCGGCAAGTCTGTGCTGGTTGGGAACATTAACATGTGGGTGTATCGGATGGAGACGATTCTGCACTGGCAGCAGCAGCTGAACAACATCCAGATCACCAGGGTAAGCGGGTGCACCCCAGCCTCACCCTCGCAGTCGGTCCCTGCACTGAGATGCTGGACAGCCTCGCCAGGACTTTAAATCCACTCTGGTGATGGAAGAATCTGGTCTATTCTGATCTGATGCTTGGTCCTGGTGCTGAAGGTGGGCTGGGGGAACCTCCTGATACAGGGAGGGTGGGAAGAAGAACTTGGCAGAACAGGACCAAAGTGCATGAAAGATGACAGATGGCAGTTGAACCATCGTGGGAAAACTGGAAACTTGGCTTTTGGGGAGATGCTGGCTGTCGTGCTGAAATCTTTAGTGGGGTTCAGAGATCTCTCTTTGCCCATTTCCTTATAAAGAATGAGTTGTGTGCAGCTTTGGGCTGCTGCCTTGGATACAATAGAGCTGTGAAGGCCGTGGCTTGCAGCACTGGTACCAGCCTTCTAAAATTCTAGTTTCAACTATTGGTAGTTATGACAAAGGAAGCCTTTGATTAAAGACTGTAAACGTACATGTGGGAAAAGATGAGCAATTCTCACTGAAAGCAAAAAGAAAAAGCCCTATGTTACCAGCGAAGCATGGCTGTCTGTATCAGTAGTTTCTTTTGGCTTTCAAAACACGACTTGGCCCTCAGCTCTTGTCCTCTTACTAGTGAGCAGGAGGACTAAGGCACACAAAAAATGTGAGAAAGATGCTGGTGTAATCTCTTAGGGCTCACTAATGGACAGACGCACTTAGGCAGCTCACGTAGCACTTTGCTTGTTTATCTAATCGCCAGCAGTGGCTGTGTTAAGTGGTTTCCGGGACCCACAGTGATAATTTTGGGGCTGCCCCATGTTGGGAGAAGGTAGCATGAAGAAATCTCTTTGACCTCTTTTAAATAACCATTTTACTGTATGAAGTTTTCAAAATACATATCCTTGACTTTACTGTTAATGACCTCTCTGTGCCTTAGATTTTTAAGCTCTGAAACACAGGGAATAATTAGAAGCCTCAGAGTTCTGTGACTTCCTTAGAGTCACTTAGGCTACGACACCCACACTCACACACACCCACATGCACACACACACACACACACACACACACACAGGCATGCACGCACAGAGAGGAGCACAAATGCAAGTCATCATTCAGAAACAATCTCAAATTCTTTGATTATTTAAAGAGAATGTGTTTATTATGAACATTTACCTGATTTGATTTATTCAATAATGTCCTCATTCCCATCCCTCAAGTGTAGGCGTAGTTTGACCATGTGAATTGAGACCCAAGTTCCCAGCTTACCTGTCACAGAAAACCCACTTACACCTTCTACCTGATTGCTGGCATTCTCTGTGGCCTGGACTTAATACTTACTGTTTTTTCTAAGCCCAGGAGAGAAATTTCCCAGCCAGTGATATAAATGAGCAAGTTCCATTTGTCCTAAGGGCATCTTCCCTCCAGCAATTTTGGAATGGTCACACTTGCCCAGAGTTGCCTCTATTCCTTCTGCCCACCTTCTAGGAGACCCCTTGGCCACCTCTGTCCCCATACCTTGCACTGCCATGGGCTTACTTCCTCAGAGCCCTTCATAGCTGATGCACAGACACCCTGGGAAGTAGCCATTGTGATTGCTATTACTCTTCTCAGGGAAGGGGAGGAGTGGGGACCAGAGAAGTTCAGTGACTTTTCCAGAGTCACGCAGCAATTAGGGCCAGAGCTGAGGCCCGAACCCTGATCTCCTTATTCCTAAAATGGCGAAGCTTGCTTAACATCGGTGGTTTCCAAACTTTTTTCAATTTAGCTTTCTTCCAACTATTTATCCAATGATCCGGCTTTATTTAAATCTCTTTAATCCAATGAAATCCCATGCAGAAGAGATCAAACACTGAAGCTCACTCCCTCTTTTGCACGAGGAGCTCCAGCCAAGCCGTGCTGTTCTCTGCACACTCTGAGCTTGGTCCTGCCTCCAGGCTTTTAAGCTTGATGCCTTCTGTGACCTTCCAATCCATCAACACCACGAGCACATCACCTTCCTCAGTGCAGTTGTTACAATCTGAAATTGCCTCACGTGGATGCACTTTTCTGTCTCCGTCCACCGACTTATGAACTCCATAAAAAAAGGGCGTTACCCACCTTACTCCCTGTACCTGGCACAGAGCAGGAGATAGTCGATAACTTTTAGTTGAATAAATGAATGGTTGAAGAGGAGTCTCCAACCACGGCTCGCCTGAAGTGCTTGTTCAATGTTCAAAGGAACACAGTTGGAAAGTACTGCCCCGTGTTAGGGATGACGATGACAATTTGCCAAGTTCAGGATTTAGGGCAAGTTACTCAATCTCTCCATGCCTCGCTTTCCTCAATTGGAAAATAGAGAAAATAATGCCTCCCTCATAGCCCTGGTGTGAGATTTCTTATGTTAATATATAAAAAGCAGTTGGCATAGTGCCTGATGCAGAGTAAGTATTGTAAATGTGGTAGCTGTTATTATTACTAAGGGTTTGCTCTGTGTAGACACTCTTCTGAGTCCTTTATGTGTATTAACTCCTTTAGAGAATAATTGTAAGTAGGAGTCATCATAGTGGCTAATGTTTACTGGGCACTGTGCTAAGTACTTCTACGCGTTGTCTCATCTGCTCTGCCTAGCAACCCTATGAGATATATTTATCCACATTTTGTAAAAGAGAAAAATGTACTGAGTAGTTAAGAATAATGTGGCCGGGGCAGTGGCATGAGAACTAAAGCCAGGCCTCTCTGCAGAGGCTGTGCCTTGTCCCTTCCTCTCTCCTGTCCTCTGCCCCTACTCTCCTTGGCTCTGAGCCACATCGTTTTGAGAGCTGGGCTGGAACCCACGGAGCCCTGAAGGGCTTTGCACACAGATGCCCGCCTCTCCAGAGGAAAGTAGGATTGAGAGAGAAAACGAGAGGAAAAAAGAGAAAGGACTTAATTACTTCAGTCTGGACTGTATTTTAAAACTCACTTTTTTTTTTTTTTATCAGTTTGGCCCAAAGAGAAGTATATTGTTACATGAAAATATTAAGGTGACTTTCATAGTAAATGCTTTTATTTGCCAAAGTTCTATCAGTATTTGCCCAGCACATAATCTTGTTTTCCTTTGAAATTTTCACATCTAATTCAATGGAGCCAGCTTTTACTAGAAAAAATAATTAATATAATAAAAGATGAAGGAAGAAAATTAAGAGAAGTGGTTTGTAGGGGGAAAAATCAAAATAATGACAGTATGCTGTGGGCAAAGCAGGGTCTAGAAGCGTGTGAGGGGCAAGGGGAGACAGGTACAAGTGGATCTTAGCCAAATGCTGGATTAGAGGAGCAAGAGTGACTTATTTTTCTTTTATATGTTTATATTCAAAAAGAAGAAGGCTCACAAGTAGTTAACCATTTCTCAGGAGTAAGGACTCAGCATGGGGTCTGGGCAAGGATTTTTGGAAAAGTGCAGGTTTGAAAATTTGACAGAGTGAACTCTGCCAAGTGGACTTGCCTTTAATGGGAGTTAATGTAATAATTGGCCTGGGAGTTTTAACCAAAAAAGTAGAGGCTTTGAAGTGCTGGAAACAAAAAGAAAATCTCATGGCAGTTTTATTAGCTCATATGATCAGCAGCAGATGATAAACGACAAATAGGTCTAGGGCCTTCTGCCGTTGGCAAAGACCTGAATTTTGCAAACAATTGAAAGTTCTGCGGAGCAGCCTGAGGTAGAACCCAGCGATACAAATTGTCAAGTCATAGATAATTCTGATGAATGGGAGGCCGAAGCCCTTCCAAGTCTGAGATTGTTAGAACTGAGGGATCTTCAGTCTTCTAAACCATTCATTTTGAACGTGGGGAAACTGAGACCCAGACTTCCCCAGGGAGCCTGGGATCCAGATCCACTGTTTGTGCATCCAGTTTTCATCCCATGCCACCCCCCCTTCTCAGGGGTTCAGCCCTCCCAGGGCCCCTCACCTCGGCCCCCTCCCGTGTCATGACTTTCCTGCCTTGCAGGGGATGCAGGAGGGAATTGCTGAGACTGAGTGTCCCCTGGAATCCTCTGTGTGTTTGGGCATCGATGTGCTTCATACAGTTTGAGGAGGGAAATTGATACCCATTCTCAAGGTATCGATTCTCAGGGTATTAACCCTTTCTGAGCTAAGAAAGGGTTTCTTCATCCTGTATTTTTTTTTCCTGTGACCTCTCAGAGGTAACAGAATACTGACCTAAAAATGTCAGTAGTCCAAAATTGAGAGTTCACCCAGAACTGGTGTGGAAAGACAAGGAACACAGTCCCACATGATCTGCTGACTTCTGCAACATGCTGTTGATGCTCAAGACATATCAGCAAATATATTTGAGGACCTCCTGGGTACAGATTGTTCCCATGGCACTTTGTGCTACCCTCTGTGATGGCATATTATTCTGTCACTATTTGCTTGTGTTCCTGGGTCTCTCGCCAGCCTAAAGAGCTCGTTGCAGCAACCTCAGCACCAAACCACAGTAGGCACTCAAGAGAGCTTGTCTGTGCTGGGCTAGTCTGCAAGGGATACAGAATTAGACCTTGCCCTCAGGGATGTAGGTCTGGATGGGGTATCATGAGCTCATCAAAATTTTAAACAATAAAGGCTTAAATATAAATTCAAGGGTATAGAAGAAGCACCTAGAAAAGCTCATAATTAATTGCCTATGTATTATCCAGAAACCAAGAGTTTGTGAAATATCCCATGGAGCCCTAGGTTTCAATAGAAATGCAGCGATGGATGATGGAGCTTAGGCCAAAGGGTTCTGGACCAGCCATTCCCCATGTGCCCAGACACACACACACACACACACACACACACACACACACACACACCAGTGCAGGATTTTGTATTATTGTTGCTTTCTACCTATTTAATTATTTGGATTTCATTTATTCCACCGATATTTATTGAGTGTCTTCTATGTGCTGGGCACTGTTCTAGACACCAGGAACACAGTGGTGGTAAAAGATAAAAATTCCTGCCTTCATGGAGCTTAAGTTCTCACAGGAATGTTTTCTTCAAGGTTCCTTTTATAAAAGGATTACATTATATGACAAAAAGGAGGATATTGCAAAAAGTGTCTGAAAAAGATCAGGAATTCTAGGAAGGTGCAACGAGTAAGGCCTAAGGAAGTCACAAAAGCAAAAAAGGGCTTTCAGAGGAAGCGGGTTTGAATGGAATGTAGCGGGGTGAGATTTGTCCAGGCAGAGGACTGGGCAGGCAAAGGCATCGAGGACGTGTGAGCAAGGTGTGTTTGGGTGCCCATGAGTAACCTGCTTGGAGGGACCAGAGATCACAAGGGGGCCGTGAGATCGAAGCCCAGGTTGGCAGCCTGGGTTGCTCCATCCAGGGCAATGAGGCCTTCCAGAAGGTATGAATCTTGTCATCCAGTGAACTGAGTGAAGCAGGAGAATATAACATGTGCTATCTGGAGAATCTGTTGTTGTTGTTGTTGTTGTTGTTGTTGTTGTTTTTGAGAATCTTTGAGAATAAAAGTACAAACCTTTGTGAAACTGAGGAAAATCCCTCTGGCACATTCAGCTCAAGCCACTCCAGGCCATTCTTGTGGGTCTTGGCTGTGGGTCCCGGTTCTGCATTTAGGATGGGGAGAATTACTGCCTTTGACCTCTGATCCTTAAACCGACTTAAGGGTAGAGGGCGAGGGGACAGCTGCCTCCTTGGAGGGTGTCAGCGGGTGAATTTGCTGCTCTCTGACCCCCAGCTTGTCATCCTTCTCTCTGCAGCCTGCCTTCAAAGGCCTCACCTTCACTGACCTGCCCCTGTGCTTGCAACTGAACATCATGCAGCGGCTGAGCGACGGGCGGGACCTGGTCAGCCTGGGCCAGGCAGCCCCTGACCTGCACGTGCTCAGCGAGGACCGGCTGCTGTGGAAGAAGCTCTGCCAGTACCACTTCTCCGAGCGCCAGGTCGGTGGGGCCCGGCTGGCCGCCCCCCCGGCCCTCCCTTCTCTGCCCTGCCCTGCCCTGAGCCCCCCTGGCGTCCTTCTCAAGCATGAGGTGTGGGTGACTCCTACCCCAGGGCCTTCTGGTGTGACTAGAAAATGACAGTCTAAGGAGTTTGTAAATAATGAGTGTGTGAGGGATTGTTTGTTTGTTTGTTTGTTTTCAGGTAGTTTTAATGGGGGAAAAAACTTACATTCTTACCCTATTTGCATTTTACAACTTGCTCAAAAAAAATTCATAAATTGGCACCCATCTTTTCTTTCTATAACCAGATAACTTACCTTTTTTTGGTGCTTTGCAGTGAAAGTGCTTTTACAGACATTATTTCATTTTATTTGAATGACTCACGAAAGGATAATTATTATTCTGCCCACTTTAAACAGATGAAGAGACAACAGCCACAAATGGCTAAGTGACATATCCAAATTAGTGAAGCGGCTCTCTGGGTGAGGAAACTGGCCTTGAACTTGAATTTAGGCCTCCAGATACCAACTCCAAGCCTGTTTCCCCTCGTCATGCTGCCTCTAGTTTGTCGGTCTTTTTCCAGTTTCTTTATATAGATGTGTGAGTTTAACAAGTCCTGTTCGTGAAACCACTAATATTTAGATATAAAATAGAGCCACAGTGCCAAGCAGTTATTGCATCTCCCTGGAAATAATCACTCAAGTCTATACAGCAAAGAAAAAATTGAAGTTGTTTACTAAGATCACCTAAACTTTAAAGGACCATCCAAATGTGATTTAGTAAAGGTCACTAAGAACAAATCAGCAGTCACCTGTTTTCTTTTAAAGACTGGTTAAAAGCTACTGTTTCACTGGAGAGAGCTAAGAAAGTACTTCTTTATATCTTGATAGTTTTTTCCTCTGGCTATTGTAGGGTAGAGATTTTAAAAAAGAGGAAAAGAGGGTGGGAGAATTTTTCTAAACAAGAAAAGCACAAACCGTCTTCCTGACAAACCATCTTCTTGACAAACTCTCCTGAAACTTCCTTCATTCATTTGATTTTTTAGATCCGCAAGCGATTAATTTTGTCAGACAAAGGGCAGCTGGATTGGAAGAAGATGTATTTTAAACTTATTCGATGTTACCCAAGGAAAGAGCAATATGGAGACACCCTTCAGCTTTGCAAACACTGTCACATTCTTTCCTGGAAGGTATGTGTCTCAGAGGTGGCCCCCACAGACCCCTAGCCCAGCTCCTAAAAGCCAATAGTGCCAGCCACCCTTGCGAGGCCAAATCCTTTCCTATTCTTTCCCTGTATCAGCCCCCAGCTTAAAGTTAGGGTGAAACTGCTTCAGTGCCTGGGAGGAGTAGAAAGGGCAGAGGACTTTCAAAGACCTTCATTTTCTTCACCCCCTTATGTTTTTCTTTTTTTGTAAACCACCCACCCCTAAGTCCTCCTATCTCTGTGTGCACGGGTGCACATGCATGTGGATGCAAACACACAGCTCTTTAGTTTTTCCAAACCTGTAGCATTCTCAACAGAGAATCGTTGTTTTGAATTTGAGCAATGCCTTATGGTGCCAAAAGCCGATGAGATGCCTCTGAGAACTCAAACCTAACCACGATGTTCCCTTCCAGGGCACTGACCATCCGTGCACCGCCAATAACCCAGAGAGCTGCTCCGTTTCACTTTCACCCCAGGACTTTATCAACTTGTTCAAGTTCTGAATCTCAGCACGTGACAACACTGCAGAAGGGTCCCCCTGCTGATTGGATCGCTGGGAATATGGTGTTTGGACGCTTCATTTGTAAATAGTGTACATTTTAAACATTGGCTCAAAACTTCTGAGATAAGTCATTGAGAAGACATTGGAGGGGAAGGATGCAGTTGCTGACTGGGAATTTAAGAATGTGAACTTCTCATTAGAATTGGTATGGAAAACAGAAATACTGTAAATAAACTTTTTTTTTTTCCTAACAATTTGCCAGCAAGACTATAAGGGGCAAGAATTCTATTTCAGCAGTGAAAATGGAATTCTCTTGATGTTTGTGGAAACTCCTTTATAGTTCCCTAGGAAGAAAAAGGCAAAACTCAGATACAAAATAGAACACTCTTTGTTTACAATGTGAAAATTTGTTTAGGAAGAAAAAAGAGAGGGAGAAAGAAGAAAAACTACATATAAGAAATCCTTGGGTTTTGGGTTTTGATTTGGAGTTTGTTTTGAAAAGCAAGGAAAGCACAGCACCACCCATCCTAACCCGCGCAGGCGTAGGGCCTTATCCCGCAGAGACACCACACAAGGGTCTACCTCTAACGTAGAGTGCTCTGACAACGCGCATGATACAATAGGCAGTGTCTGTTCTTCTCGTAAATGTTTTCATCACTATAAAAAGTGATTTTAAATAGAAAGGGATGTTGGGAGCAACCCTCACCTTGTTTCACACTCCCTTTTCAGGCAAACAGGGCCCTCTTTGGAGGTGCCTCTTTCCTAGAACCACCCCAGAGTACTTTTTTTCCTTTCATGTTGTGACTCCTCTGGGGAAACAGAAGGCCAATTTAAAACAGTTCCAGAGGAAGTCCTGCCGCAGAAGAGATAGAATTAGTCTCGCGATAGGTGTGAAGGTTTCCTGATTCCCCTTGAACTTCCTGGCTCTTCCAGGCCTCCTTGGGTATCCTCCTGGATGAGGATACGTCTGTGGACTGATTGGAGCCCAAGTGCTGAGGCTTGAAAGACTGGTTTTCCCTATCAGCCCATTCGATGTTTTACCCGTTGCTGTTCCCCTTGCCAGGGTGATGAGCTGGGGAGCTTTTCTTTAGGTCCGACATCAAAGTTTAATCAACCTGAGCCAGGGCTTTTGGCAAGGTTGATTAAAAGTAAAGGCTGGCGTTCCACCCAAATAGGAAGCAGAGGTACCATAAGTTCATCTTAAACTTGCTTGGGAGCTGGACAGTCAAAAACATGAAGACCCCAGGGGGTCCTACCAGGCAAATATTAGCAGTCACTGTGGAAGAAAGGAAATCTCAGGACTTTATGAGTTAATTGTAAAATATTCCTGGGAAGGGCTGGGGGATGTTTTTGTTTTTTACTTTTTATAGAGTGTTGCTTTTCTACAACAATGTACATATATTTGCAGTTGTATTTGCTTTTGTTTTTTTTTTTTTTTTCCAAATAAAATTGTCACCCTGCATGCCGTTGGCAAAAAAGTGAAGCAGAAATAGGAACTTGGTTCACATTCATGTTGAGGAACAGTGTATCCTTAAAGGTTGATCTTTGGGGTGATCCAGAAAAGGGGAAAGATGGCTAAGCATGTATAGAAACAAGGCAAGGGACAAGCTAGTGACGAAACACCTTGTCATAACCTTCCCTCAATAACACAATCTGCATGTCAGCATTCTGAAGAGAAGCAAACTACTATTCAGTGCTCCTCACTTTGCAATGTTTGTGCCTACAGCAGGACTTCTCAGTATTTTTTTCATTATCATCCCAAGACGAAAAAACCTAAAATGAATTTAAATTTTCCCTAATAAGAAAAAGTAAATATGAAAGAATAAGATTTCTGTTGCGTAAGGTTGAGCCTTGGAGGGCCAGAAACCATTGTAATAACTAAGGTTTATTTTTTGCAATCTTCTTCTCCCCCTGAATCAATTTCACATTGGGAATGCAGGGCCTAGCATGTTGAATAAAAAGCTACTTCTTCCATAATTGTCAGGTTCTCTCAAATTTCTCAGCTTCCTTAAAGATGTAGGGTGGAGCTGGGTCTGCCATTACTGGGAGAGCTCTGGAAACTTTGACTACAAATGACAGTTTTAGATTGAGGGTTTCATGGCCTTCTGCATCTTCCTGTCCACTTGTGACCTCTGCTCTTTCCTGCTGATCAAGAAGGTAGAAACTCCCCAGCCCCTTCAGGTTTGCAGTCCTAGAAACGTGGCCAGCTTTGTACTGCTAGCACAAAACTGGGGAACCAGGCAACAGCATGCATCTGCGCAAGATGACCCTGCCCCAAGTGACAGGGTTACCGTCTTCTGAAATGTTTGCCAAGATGGTGCCTGTGGGCTCTCCCCGTGTCCTTTGATGGTATTGGAGGTGGTGTATGACAGAGTCAAGGAAATTTAAGGGAAAAAGAGGAAATCAACATTTATGGTTCGCCTTCATTGGAAGACGAGAATGGGAAGGAAATGGCAGGTGGAGAGGGAGAGGGAAAGGCATAGAAATGGCATGTCTCTGATGCTGTGGCTTGTGTATGTGATGGGAAGTGCACAGCATGCACGGACAGTCTGTGCTGGACACCTGTGGTACCTGTTCAGCATGACCGGAGCCTCAGATATAAGTAAAGTGAGTTAAAAACTAAACTTTTGCTCCCTGGGCACTAATAGTCTATAGAATTCCTATGGGCAAATCCTCTCAGGACAACCTGACCTAGAAAATATAAACAAAGAATCCCTGTCTCAGAACTGCTGGTCTAAAAGCCAGAAGGGCATGACGATGGCAATTGCTGGAAGAGATAGAATGCTCTACTCCCTTTGCTGTGCCTACCTACCCCCACCCTAAACCCTGTAAAGCAGAATTCAAAATTGATGTCAACTATGAAGTAAGTAATTCAGACTTCCAAAGAAGGCAAGTGTTCTGTCCAGGGCAGTGGGAGCAAATCCACAGGGATGTTAAGATTTGGTCCAGCTCAAGGTTTGTGGGCAGCCAGCCTAGGAGTCTCTTGAGAGTAAGGCCCAGCATTTGGGGAAAGGAGAATATGTGAAGTTTAGGAGTGTTCACTTTAGAACAAGATCCAGAAAAAGAAAATCCAATGACATTTTAAACTAGATTGCGTTATTACTCAACGCTGTTACTTTGGGCAGACAAATCAGTTGAATGGAAGGGCAGGTGGCAGAAACGAACAAGTTACAGGGTAAAAACATCCCCATATGTCATTTGTAAGATGATATGTGTTTGATGATGATGAATTTCATACTGAAGTGGCCTGGAGGACGTTTTTCGGAGGCACTGGCTTTACACTGCAAAACTCTCCACACAAGAGCAGGTTCCACTTGCACCTGTGAAGTACGGTAGTGGGTGTGTATTGTTATTGCCACAGCTCTCACCTTTGTGGATTCACAAACCCTTTCCCATAACGAGCTTGCTATTAACAAAGGCTCCTTGTTTCTGTTGTTTTTATATGGGAGAAGAGAAAGAGCTTGGAATTTCATTTGTCTAAGCAAGTGGTATGATTTACAAGGAGGTAAATCATTCAAGAGAGGTTCAACAGTGTATCATTCTTAGCATTCAATACAATGTTTATCATAAAATATGCACCTGAGTTTATGTTTTTCTGCCAGGCTGTAGGGCAATAATGTCTTGCTAGGCAAACACTCTATTTTATGTGTGATTTTTTTTAACTATCATTTTATGTGTGAATTTTTTTAACTAAACTCTATCATCATTTTCTATGTTGACATCTGGTTTTTTTTTAATCTGTTTCCAAGTATCTTAGTCTGTGAACCATCTCATCTGACTGGATACTAGCCTAAAATCCTATTAGGGCTTAAACAGACCTCAGAAGCACCCCAAATCTCTAGGCAAATGCAGAGATGTTGCTCTTTAATATATCTTGGGCCCTTGATGGCTTCAACAAACAAGATAATTCCTTTAAACTCAACATTTTCCATAGATGCTTTCTTCTCTGTTCATAGAGGAGAATAAACCCTCTGTAGTTTTCCAAGGAAGGAAACTCCTACCCCAGACTTTAGACCTGGAAGGGACGTTACAGATGGTGGAGTCTGACACTCCTTCTGCCTTTCAAGATGGGAAGTGGGTCCAGAATGTTTAGGAACATGCCTCAGCCCACCTGGTACTCAGTGGCAGGGCTGAGTGTCAGCCTGGGGCCTCCTGAGGCCTGACCTCGTGTGCTCCTGCCCCCCACGCCAAGCACTTTTTGGTATGGCTGGAGACACATGACCCCAACGTCATTCTTCTCAAGACCTTCTCTGTGGAAGGCATGGGAGACTGGCCAGTGTTGGTCATCTGGCCTTTAACTTTTCCAAACATTTTAAGTCCCTGATTCTTATTGGAGAGGTTAAGGAGCAACTGGATGTTTTTAGGCCTCTGACTCTGTTGTGTGTATGGCATTCTAGTGAGTACAGCCTGCTTGCTATAAAGGAAGCAGCATGTTTTGGCAAATTCATTTTTTTCCTTGGGCACTTACATTTTAATTACAAAAAGAGGGCCTTTATAGAAATAGATAAGGGCTGAGCAGTGGCTTTCTAAAAACCGAGGTTCTGATGGTAACCAACCAGGAATTTCCTCTGCCTTAGACTCAGAGGTACATTTAATCCATCTGCTCCATCTCCTCCTCTTCTAGTACCAGCTGTTGAGATCCAATGAGTTTCTGTCCCAGGGGAAGTTCACTCTCTGCTAAACCTCATCTTTACTAAGCAAAGGGGGATTATTCCATGAGGCAGCAAGGAGCAAGGGCCTACAATATCCATTACTTTGCTGGTCATTTTTTCAAAGTGTCCTTGAACATACTCAGCAAACAAAGCTTCCTGAAAAATCTCTCAAAACTTAGCCACTTGGCCAAAAATGGATGACTGCTCCAAAACTCTGAACTTCTTGAAACTCCATCTGCTATGAAATTACTTCTGGAGTTTGAACATGACTTCTTCTGTCTTTCAGTATAGATGTGTGTGTTTAATTAACAATGCACAAGTCTGTTAAACAGAAGGCTCCAAGCTGTGCTCTCCACTTGGGAAGCCCTAGCGCCATCTTTATTCTACCAAGTGCCAAGCACCCTGGCTAAAGGGGGTGTATATTACAGCCCAAGTCCTAAGCTTAGAAGCTTTAATGTACTTTTTTTTAATGAAAAATATTAGAGGGGGTTGAACATTGTAACTAAAAGCATAAGGTTAGACCAATTATATGCAAAGATGTTTATTTAATATTGTGTGAGCTGAGTCCTTCTGTATAAATTATTTGCACACTTTTCTTGCATGATGAACTGATTTTTTTATAGTTGTTTGTACCAGACGGTGGCATATTTTTGTAAAAAACTTTTGACACTGAATTGCAATAAATGTTTTTCCAACAACACACATTGGTGCATTTTTGGTGTATGTCAATTCAAGTTGTTTTTCTTATCATATCAAATATGTTTATCTTTTGCCTATTGAAACTTATATTCCTTTCCCAGAAACTTGTTACTATTATTATAAGATTTCTAGGAATACATAGAAAAATAAGCCTATTGGTGAATGGCAACCTGCATCCATAATATACCATTATGCTTAATTGGGATATTTCCATATGCTGTTTGTATAGTAGAATGATTAGGGAATAATTAATTTTGCAGTCCATATCAATGTATTCATCAACAGACATTCATGGAACAGCTACTATATGCTAGACCTATGCAAGGCACTGGGAATCAGGTAGAAAACGAGACAGAAATGGTCCCTGCCTTAATGAAATTTAGATTCTAATAAGAAAGAAATTTTTAAAAAAGCAAGTACTGGCCGGGCGCGGTGGCTCACGCATGTAATCCTAGCACTCAAGGAGGCCGAGGCAGGAGGATCGCTGAAGGTCAGGAGTTCGAGACCAGCTTGAGCAAGAGTGAGACCCTGTCTCTACTAACAATAGAAAGAAATTATCTGGACAACTAAAATATATATATAGAAAATATTAGCCGGGCATGGTGGCACATGCCTGTAGTCCCAGCTACTCGGGAGGCTGAGGCAGGAGGATCACTTGAGCCGAGGAGTTTGAGGTTGCTGTGAGCTAGGCTGATGCCACAGCACTCTAGCCCGGGCAACAGAGTGAGACACTGTCTCAAAAAAAAAAAAAAAAAAAAAAAAAAGCAAGTATTAGAAAATGTAATTTGTAATAAGCATTACAAAGGGAATAAAAAAGGGGCTGAGATATAGGACAAGGGGGACCTGCTTTTAAACAGGGGGCCTCTCTGACAAAGCGGTGTTGAAGTTGAAACCTAAAAGATACGAAGGAGCCAGCCTCAGTGGAATGAGGGCAAGACCATTCCAGAAAGAGAAAACAGCTTGTACAAGGTTCAAATCATGGTCTTGCAACTTACCTGCAGTGTGACTTTTGTCACCTTACTTAACCCCTGTCTCAATTTGCTTAATTCTAAGAATATCCATCTGTTATGGTTGTGAGAGTTAAGGCAATCCATGTAGAGTGCTTGCAGCCAGACACATAATATAAGTTTAATAAATGTTAACAACTATTATTCCCTGAGGAACAAGAGTCTAAGGGTTGGGTTAGGAATAGCACTCACTGCATTTCCAGGTGGGTAGGATTTACTCAAGTGACTTACTTGTGAGTGACTGACTTGGTACTTTCACTCTAGAACACATACTGACCCAGCCACTAACTGTCCATCAGAAAATGACATATATGGTACATGAGAATAATTACAGATTTTTTTAAAACCTCCACCAGATCACAAAATCTCAGCACTTCCTAGATATTCCACACATTTTTTGCTCAAATAGTCTGTCTATCTAGAATGTTCTTCCCCCAACCCTCTGTCTCATGAGCACCTGTTGTGTCTTAGGGCCACTTCCTCACTAAAGCCTCCCCCAACAGAGTAAATATCATCTCCCACAACAATTCTTTGCTTGTGCAGTTTGTTACATTGTAGTCTTATCTGTGGCAATTGCATAGTACCTAGCACGGTGCCAAGGCTGAATAAATTAATAAAACCATACATACAGGCTGGGCGAGGTAGAGCATGGCTGTAATTACAGCACTCTGGGAGACCAAGGTGGGAGGATCACTTGAGGCCAGGAGGTCGAGACCAGCCTGGGCAGCACAGCAAGACCTCATCTCTAAAAGAACTTTTTTTTTAATTAGCTGGGTAGTTGGTGGCATGCACCTGTGGTCCCAGCTACTCAGGAGGCTGAGGGAAAAGGATCACTCAAGCCCAGGAATTTGAGGCTACAGACCTATGATCCCTCCACTGCACTCCAGTCTGGGTGACAGACCAAGGCACTGTCTCTAAAAAAGATTTTTTAAAAATCCATACATATGTTCATAAAATACTTTTGAAAGTCTCACCTAGGACCACATACTTATCCTTAACTAGAATAAAAATCAATGGGAGTTTATGTGCATAGATACAATTATATACAGCTTCTTGGTTTAAAATCAATGTTAGTTGAAAAGTAACAATTGTAGAGACCTAGTTTTTATTAATGTTTCCTTTAAATTCAACTAATGAACCTTGATATTCAATTTATAAGTCTAGTAAATTTTAATGCAAAATAAGAGGACCTTTTATTACCATTAATAAATTCAAATTTAACAGACCAAAGTCCCTCTAAAAAGTAAATTTCTTTTACAAACATAATAAAAATTCCTTTAAACATTTTAAAGCTGCAATTGTAAATCTGATACATTTGACTTTTTAGGTATTTCAATTATAAATCTAACCCATTTGCTTTTTTTTAAAGCACTTCAAATACCTGCTCAGATAAGCTTACAACCTTAATAAGCAAAACATTCCCAAGTAAATTAATAACTTACAAATGTAATAAATTAAACATAAATACATTTTATTTCAAACTCTCAACAAAATTAACATTGTTAAAGCTAGTGAAATTATTATGCTTTTCAATTTAAAGTCATATCTTACACTAATTACTTATTTTTTAACTTGATTGACATTACACAGAATAATTACTTATTTTTGATGGAAATATAAAGCTGCCACAGTAGGCAGAATAATGGCTTCTAAGGATGTCCACGTCCTAATACCAGAAACCTATGAATATGTTATGTTACATGGCAAAGGGGAAACTGCAGATGTGATTAAGTTAAGCACCCTGAGATGAAGAGATTATCTTGGACTATCTGGGTGGGTGCAATGTAATCGTAAGGGTCCTTAAAAGTGGAAGAATGCAAAAGAGGTCAGCGATGTAACATGAGAAGGACTCAACCTGCCATTGCTGGCTTTGAAGATGGAGGAAGAAGCCACCAGCCAAGGAATGAGAGCAGCGTCTATAACCTGGAAGAAGCAAAAAGAGATTCTCCCCTAGAGCCTCCAGAAAGGAACACAGTCCTGCCAACATCTTGATTAGCCCACTGAAACCTGTGTCAGCTGACCTTCTAAACTCAAAAATAATGAATTTGTATTGTTTTAAGCCACTAAATGTGTGGTGACTTGTTACAGCAGTAAAAGGAAACTAACACAGCTAATCTGGCCGATTCTGTAGTATGTCCAGCAGCCCAGCCCTACAAAGCTTTTCCCTATCAATTCTGCCCCCTCAGACAAACTCTCACTGTCCCTTCTGCTGCCTGGCCGCCTACTCCATGCTGGGAAAGGGTCTGTCTGTAAATAAAAGGCACAACCATCTTCACAGCCTAATTCAGCAGCAAGACTTATTTTGACCCCCAGATATGTGGAACTGCAAAAGCTAGACAATTTTAATGCAGCCTCTGTCCATGGTAGGTGTAAAGTTTTCTCCTTCCTGTTTTACATAGGCTTAAATTGAGGCTGACATCAATCACATTTCTGCTCAAGAAACATTGCACAGAATTGGTGTTTTGAAATCTCTCCAATGAGCAATGCTTATGACGCAGCAGTGCCCTGGGCATTGGAGCAGCCATTCAGAAGTGTGAGTTCAGTCCTCACCCTCAACACCCACCTGCTGGAGGAGTGGGAGAGGTTAGAAACTGTACATCAACTGCAACACAAGATCCAAAGTTTTAAGTGCCCAGAGTCAGGTACAAAGTACTAGAGGAGTTCAGATAGGCTCTTGTTTCTGTGAGGGAGAGCCATGTGGGATAAGACCTAAGCCCATGACACGCTCTTCCTGATCAGTATAAGCAAAGCTCCTTCCTTGGGGGCCAGAAGGCAGGGACTGGGGCTGGGAGCCAGAGACCAAGACTCACCACCCAAGCCCATTCAGGGCATTGATAGATTTCTTGGGAGGGGAGAAAAAGCACTCTGAAGTTTGAACAGATTTCCCTTTCAGAGAGAACCAAAGCCATGTCCCCTGATGTCCCAGTACCAGAGTCTCTCCAGTGTCCTAGAAAACTAACAGAAGCTCAAATGAACCCTAGTTCCCTTCAAGCAGTTCTATGATGGTTCATTTTATGTGTCAACTGACTAGGCCATGGGACCTAGTTGTTTGGTCAAACATCAGTCTAGGTGTTGCTGTGACAGTGCAGATGTGATTAACATTTAAATCAGTAGACCTTGAGAAAAGCAGATTACCTGCCATTGTGTGGGTGGGCCTCATCCAGTCAGTTGAAGGCTGTAAGAGAAAAACACTGATGTCTCTTAAAGAAGAAGGAATTCTGCCTCCAGACTGCCTTTGGACGTAAGTTTGCAACATCGACTCTTCCCTGGGTCTCCAAGCTGCCTGCCTACCCTGCAGATTTTGGACTTGCCGGGCCCCACAAATGCACAATCCAGTTCCTTAAAATAAATCTAGATAGATGATACACAGATAGATAGGTAGATAGATGGATGATAGAGATAGATAAAGATATAGGTATAGTGAGAGAGCAAAATATTTAAGGAATAAAATATTTCACTTTAAGGAATTTTATTTTAGGTAGTAAAATATTTAAAAGACTATAGTAAAATATATGTGTAAATATAGATAGATATAGAGATACCAGATAGATACATAGATACAGGGATAGGGATATAGATATAGATGGAGAGGTAGAAGTAGTTGAAGAGAGATTATATATATGTTATATATATTTACATATATACATACACACATTTACAGGAATAGAAAGAGATGCACATTCTATTAATTCTGTTTCTCTGCAGAAGCCGGACTAATACTAGCTTCTAGAAAAAGAACAAGAGCAAGGAGAGTCTGGAGGAAGGCTTCAGAGGGCAGGGGGAGAGGGAGAAAAGCCAGAGGGAGAACAGAATCTAGTGGCTGCAAGGGACAGTCAGCCAAGCACCACGTCCTGGGAAATCATATTTGGCAGATGCCAAAGAATGCAACCAAATAGTCATTCTTGACCCACATAAAAGTGTTTGTGTGGCTCTCCCTTCTTTGTACTTTTTAAACTCGTGTTTGATTGTTGTAATTATATTTTACTATTTAGTCCTTTCCTCATTGCAAAATTATTTTGAGAAACCCCTACTTCCTCCAGAGAGGCAGCACAGCACAGGGATCGAGAGCACGGAATCCGAAGCCAGCCCTCCACTTCCTAGCTGTATGGGACAGTGTGTTAAACCTTGACGTGCCTCAGTCCCCTCATCTGTAAAATGGGCATAATGACATGTCTGCATCATAGAACTGCTGTGAGGAGTAATTGAGTTGGTGCATTTTGCGTGATTAGATATATTTTATGTGGTTAGAGCAGTGCTTGACACATAATGAGCTTTATATAAACATTTGTTGTTATTATTCATTAAGTCCCTTTTCTACTTTGTTTTTGCCTTATGTGCTCCAGGCAGAAAGACCGTGTAGCCTTCACCATCTATACAGAGAAGCATAATAACTAAATCAATGACCCCTACAATCCTAGCCTTTGCTTATTATTTAAACCAGTGGTCTCCAACCATCATCAGTAAGCATTTTTAAGCATAAACCCAATATATGTATATTTGTTCATTTATTTATCAATGAAGTATGTGCAAGCACTACTATCATTAACTAATATTTCAAAGCATCATAAACACTTAGGAAGAGAGTGTTCATATGGATATAAATGCATATTTCAAATAGTTGTGATTGTTTTGAACTTTTTGGCCAATGTTGAGTCAGGTCTCATTAGCTCCTCATTCCTTTACCTCCTAATGCAGCCAACGAGGAAGCCCTCCCAGGAAGAGCATGTTAGTGCTGCCATTTTCTTCTTCCTTTGTGCCTTCCATAGTACTATCTTCACTCTGCTGTTTCTTTACAAGAACCTTTTTAAAGTTTTTGTCCATTTTGTGAGAATTCATTTAACTAAAACTAGCTAATATAATCCATAAATGAATGTAGCCAGGTCTACAGAAGTTGCTATCTGTCACAATACACTGAAAACAAATGACTAAAGGTGTCACTCTGCACTGGGGCCAAGGTCCCTCAGGTGTCTGATATGACACCTGATGTCTGATGGGTGGGCTAAGAGGGCCATTTCAATCCAGATAGTAAATACTGTAAAGTCTTTGTACTGGTTGTTCTGTCTTTGCTCCCCCAAATCCATTCTCCTCTCCTCTGCCCAGCCCTATGCCCTGGGGACTGCCCATAAAGAACTGCATCTACCAGATCCCTTTGCCAGTTGGCATTTGGTTGGGTTTGCCCAATGGGAGGTGCTGGTAGGAGCAAGAGAGCAGAGGGAGACAGAGTTCTGCTTCTTTCTTCCCTGCTCTCACTGGGCTCTGGCACCTTATGTCTGGCAGAGGCTGTGTCCCCACTCCACACAAGCCCTCCTCGTGGCTCCAGCTGTCACCACGCTCCAAGCCTAGAGAAAGTCATTCTCCTTGTTGCTCATCATCAGGGGACCTCAGCATCCCTCTGTGTGTAGGGTTCTTCTTGGGTAAAAATCCTTTAAAGTGTACAAACTCCTAGGTAATAAGGAATAAGAAAACCCAGATGCAACATCAATAATAAGTTGAATCCTACTCTTTGTCAAGTGTTTTTAAATGCATTATTCTTTTTCATTATCACAGCAACTCTGTAAAGTAGATACTACTATCTACTTTCCAAATGTGGGAACTGAAGAAGATGCAGAGAAATGAAATGATCTGTCCAAGATCACAGTGTGATATGCTAGAGCCGGCTCACGATGGCTGAGCCGGTTGTAACTATCTCTTTCAACTCCACATTCAGCAACATGTTGGTAACTTAAAATCAGCTATAGTAGGAGCATTTACACCACAGAAATAGGCAAGTGCTACCAATCAGAGCTGTTTCATTTTGGTTTTGTTTTAAGAGCTGATTTTTTAAACATTTACCATCATATCCTGGTCACACAGTTACCAAACCGCAGACCTGGGATTTAAGCTCAAATCTGTCTAGCCCTAGACCCAGTGTTCTTTTTATGACACGACAGTTGTCTTTCCCAAGCAGCACCTAGGACAATACCTTGGGAAGAGTCTTTGTAAAATACGTATTTCCTGCACCAAGTACCCAGGGGTCTCTAGGATAAACCTTTGTTAGACTTGCCATCCAAATGGCCTTTGTCTGTTAGATGAAGACTTGCTGACAAATAACTTTGAAAGAATTCTCAACTTGTCCTAATAGCCCTGTCACTAGTAGGTGGAAACAGATTAGACACAGAGCACTGTTTTGTTTCTGTTTCCCTCACATGTATGAACATAATACTCTCTTACCCTCCCCCAGGTAGGATTTGCCCCTGTTCCTAGGTTGGGCATTTCATGACTATGAAGTGGCTTTTGACATGAATGTTAATTTTTGAAGCAAAACAAAGGTGAGGGGAGAGAAACCTTTCTCTAAAACCATGAACTCCATAGACTCAAAGACATTAGACCTGACAGAGATCTGAAGAAGTTATCTGGTCCAGTTTCTACCACCTTCCTACAGGCCTACACCCCACCCCCATCTTACAGATGAGACAACTGAGACCTCAAAATGTTAATGACCTGCCCCAAAAAACTATCATAGAGCATCACGCTCTGTAATTCACTAATTACTGTAACAGGATAATGAGTGGGGTTTACCTTATTGTCTCAGAATTGTGGATAAAACCCAATGCAGAGGACAAACGATTGATTATCCCAACATTCTAAGTTCAATAGTTGGGGCCAGCCACCCCCCTTCAGGGAGGAGTGAGGAGAGAGGAGGTCAGCTGGGAGGGGAGGGTTGAATTCTTGGAAAGAGCCTATGCTGTCCTCTGAGTCACAGCCGGGACTCAGGAGAATCACCCATAAAGCCCAGGAGTACCAGCAATATGCATGACTGGCATTCCCTTCCTCTATGCATGGCAGCCTGGGCAGCAGGCTTATAAATGTTGCCTGGGGCTGGGAACGAAAGACTTGGAGAGCATGGTGGCCTGGGAGCTGGAGGGGTGGTGAAGCCACTTACACTGCCCCCAGCAGCATGCAAGGGTGTGAGAGCTTCCCACGGGTTGAGTGGAGAACAAGAAGATAGCTGGGGCCGGGTGCGGTGGCTCATGCCTGTAATCCTAGCACTCTGGGAGGCCGAGGTGGGGGGATCACTCGAGGTCAGGAGTTCGAGACCAGCCTGAGCAAGAGCGAGATCCCGTCTCTACTAAAAACAGAAAGAAATGATTTGGACAGCTAAAAATATATATAGAAAAAAAAAATCAGCCAGGCATGGTGGCGCATGCCTGTAGTCCCAGCTACTCGGGAGGCTGAGGCAGAAGGATTGCTTGAGCCCAGGAGTTTGAGGTTGCTGTGAGCTAGGCTGATGCCACAGCACTCTAGCCTGGGCAAGAGAGCTAGACTCTATCTCAAAAAAAAGAAGATAGCTGGGCTTGAGCCATCTTTGCTGCATCTCATTAAGGGGGTGTCCCCCCTGGGCAGTGGCCTCACCAGCCAGTAAATGGGATGGGAACTAAAAGGTTGGGGTAGGGTGGGATTACGCTGGAGCCAGCTCTCCAGTCAGAGAAAGGCTCCCAAAGGACCTGCTCACATGCCACACAGGAGAGCCAGCTTAGGACACCTGCCCCAGAGAGGACCAGCAGCAAATCGGTAAGCCAGAAAAGCAGCAACAGCCCACAGGGAGAGGATGGAAACCTCTTCTTGGACAGCTAAGTGAAGAGGCACCTCTGCCTACTCCCTACCCCCTACTCTACTATCCCCCACCTAAGCTCCAGGAAGAGGGACAGCCACGAGGGTCCCAGGGGCCACTGCAGCCACAGCCTCCCCTGCACTGAGATCTACATTATGAAATACACCAGGCTGAGGCTCAGCAACTGGAATGAGACCGGTAATGCCCAACAGGAGCTGAAAAGCTGCAAAATGTGGCCCAAAGGCCATCAGGGGAGCCGTCCCCACAGAGCCTCAGAGCCATTAATATAGTTGAGAACCAAAACTGGAAAAAAAAATCAACTTTTTAAATATTTATACCCCAAACTGAGACTTGTCATTAAGCTAGTTTCAATTTATTCAACATTATTTATCTACTGTGTGCCCGGAGATAGGTCTACCAAGTTGAAAAAGGTCTATCAAGCTGGAGTCATCATATCTGAGGAACATGCATACTCCTGGAGGAGGGCCAGGCATACAAACCGGTAACTGTAATATTCTACAAGCAGGTATACATGAGGCTCAGCAAAGACAGTCATATTTAACTTACATGGAATCAACTTTTCTGTGTTTCAATTTCCTCATCTATAAAATGGGGATCAAAATAGCATTTATTCATTGGATTGTTGGGAAGATTAAATGAGCTATTTTGTGTGGAAAAGCGCCTGGCACAGAGTAAATTGAACACTCAGTGTTCAATACTGCAGTTTTTTTTATATATTGAATCATCCAGCATTGCTGTAAGTATGTTAGCTGCTTGATTTTCTCAACAATGCTACTAAACAGATACTATTTATCATTCCCAATTTACAAAGGAGGGAACTGAGGCACAGGGCGGATAAGCTCGCTCAAGGATACACAATGGAACTGGAATTCAAATTTAGGCTGTCTGAATCCAGGGCCCACACTCACTATGCAGCGTAGGGGTTGAGAGTGGCCAATTTTGCCAGGCACTTCCGGAAATGCAAAGGCAAAAGTACTTTTTCCAAAACTGTAACCAGTAAAATGTGGTCCTAAAATAACTTGCAACACAGAAGTCTGGCTCTGAACTTTTTAAGAAAATTCACACGAATTTTTCAATCCAATTTCAAATTAGAAAAGGCAAAACTTCATCATGGGGTCCTGGGCACGCAGACATGGGCTTGCTGGCTGGTGTGACTGGGTCCTCCCTGGCATGTTGATCCCTCAGCCTGGCATTCAGCCCTCTGCAGAGAGCTAAGTCCTGCCCCTCAGCCAGTACCTGGTTGGATTTGGATGCCACACCCTCCAAAGGGGAATTTCTGGTCCTGAAATTGGGGCCTGAGAAACCTACACTTGCCCACAGTGTTTAAATAACCATCCCAGCCCCAAACAAGGGATGCTAGTACCCTGTAATTACAGGCTTGCAGGCCTGGCACTGGGGAGAAAAAATATGAATAATAGCTCCATCTGCCTGTGGGATCCAGGCTCTCTCTGGAAGCCACTGCCATTCAAAATGTCTATTTTTATTAACAAAACAGAATATGGCTGCCCCCAGCCTGAGCCTGCCCGTGGCCTCATAAATGACACCATCACATCTGGGAGGCACTTTGTTAAACTGAGAGGCTCCTGTGAAGTTCCCAACCATACAAATCCCCCGAAACGTGTTCTTTAATCAAGAACAGCAAGAGTTCATCTTGAGAAGCAAAAAAAGACATATTCATTAATCCATCCTGTGCAGAGGATTCCAGATATCAAAATCTTACTTCTTTTACACACTAGTAATTGTGAGCTCATGTCCTGTGTTCCCATGGAAGATTAGCAGTCCCAGCTTTTAATTCTATGGCATTTCCTCCATGCTAAGACAAACATTTTTTTCATTTTTAATGTCTTTGAATTCAGGCTGCATCTTACGATCCACAGCATCTTAGATTCAATGAAACACAGACTTGTGACTGAGACACACGTATCCCATCAATTCTACTCTCAACCTCTCCCTGATCAGCCCCCTCCTCTCCTTCTCCACTGCCTGCCCGGGATAAGAGCCCTCAGCATCACTTGCCTCGAAGTTTGCAAGAGGTGCTTAACCTGTCTCCCACCTTTAGGCTGAGCCCTTCCAATGCACCCACATCCCTGCCCTACAGGTCCTTCTAGAACACATATGTAATCATACCACTCCCCTGTTGATAATCATTCAATAGATCATTGTTGAATCTGGGTAATGGGTAAATGAAGATTCTTTTTACTATCTTCTCTATATTTGGTAGGCTTGAAAACGTATATCCTACAATTTGTAATATATCAGTGAAGATGCCCCCAGACCACCACCAACACCTACCTTGTTTTCAGGGGGCAGGAGGGGTTTGGAGGAACACAGAGAGGGCAGCGAAAGGGATTCTTTTGATGTAAAATAACTCTGTGTTATTTGAAAGTTTGGTAAGAGTTACTTTTTTATTTTTTATTTTTTTTTGAGACAGAGTCTCACTCTGTTGCCCCGGCTACAGTGCCGTGGCGTCAGCCTAGCTCACAGCAACCTCAAACTCTTGGGCTCAAGCAATCTTTCTGCCTCAGTCTCCTGAGTAGCCAGGACTACAGGTATGCGTCACCATGCCCAGCTAATTTCTTTCTGTTTTTAGTAGAGGCAGGGATCTCACTCCTGCTGAGGCTGGTCTCGAACTCCAGACCTTGAGTGATCCTCCCGCCTTGGCCTCCTAGAGTGCTAGGATTACAGGCGTAAGTCACTACACCTGGCCTGGTAAGAGTTACTTTTGTCTTTTTCTTTTTTTTTGGAGACAGAGTCTTGCTCTGTTGCCCAGGTTAGAGTTCCATGGCATCAGCCTAGCTCACAGCAACCTCAAACTCCTGGGCTCAAGCGATCCTCCTGCCTCAGCCTCTCAAGTAGCTGGGACTATAGGCATGCACCACCATGCCTGGCTAATACTTTTGTCATTTTTATAAGTTTTAAAATCATTTTGAGGCTTCCCATTAACTCTGTCTGGTTTAACACCCAAGCTCACTGCCATGGCAACAGGCTGGTGGTAATCGGGATGCTGCCTCTCCCAAAGCCTCATAAAGAGCCACGTGCATCCTCTGCTTCAGCCGCACCAAACCACGTGCAGCTCCCTGAACTGGTCGCCCGCTTCATGCCTCTGCTGCATGTGCTGTTCTGTCCTGACTCGTCTGCCTGGTAAACTCCCACTCTCCCTACAAGGCCCAGCTCAACGGTCCCATGTCTATAAAGGCTTCTCTGAGCATTGCCCCCCAATCACACCTTCCTCCACTTCTGATCCACCCTCCACCCTTCTCCGTTCTCTCTGTGGCCCGGAAGGCTGTCCCTCTGAACTGCATCTGCGGATCCCCTGCCTGCAGCTTGTGCTTAGGCCTGGCCTGTGGAAGGAAGACAGGAGGATCAGAGGGTGAGGCAGGATGAGTGCAGGTTATTTACTTCAGCTGACACCTCCTTGCCAGGCCACAGGGGAGCTGCCTCTCCCCTTCCCAAGGGCCTCAGCAGGTGTCCCTGGGTTCAGGTGTCACCTACCTCCCCTCACTGCTCTTTTAGGGTTAGGGGCTATAAATCCTCCTGTATCCATTTCCTGTCACTGCTATAGCAAATTATCACAATTTGTTACCTTAAAATAACACAAATTTATTATTTGACAGTCTATAAGTCAGAAGTCTTAAATGGGTTAGCAGGGCTCCATTCCTTCCAGGGGCCGAAGGGAGGCACCCATTTGCCTTTTCCAGTTTCTGGAGGCTACCTGCATTCCTTGGCTTGTGGCCCCACATCACTCTGGCCTCTGCTTCTATTGTCGCATCCCCTTTTCTGCCTCTGACCTTCCAGCCTCCCTCTTATAAGGACTCGAGGTGACACTGAGCCCACCTGGATAATCCAGGATAACCTCCCCATACCAAGATCCTTAACTTAATCACATCTGCAGTCCTTTTTGTCATGAAAATTAACATATTCACAGGAACAGGTGATTAGCACATGGAGATCTTTGGAGGACCATTGCACTGCCCACCACAGCTCCCCATTATACATGGCCTTGGCTACTGCATCATCTTTTGTTGCTTCTCCTAACCCTACCCGCATCCTTGTAACTACTCCATTCATTGAACCATTTTCAAATTATCCCATTGGAGTATAATGTCTGTTTCCTGCCAGGACTCTGATGGAGAGACCATCCAAGACCAGACTTTGTTCTGCATTCCAGCCTCAACTGTCCCTTGGTCCCACAGGAACCTTCTGATCCTGCCAATCTCCTCTGAACAACCACAGGCCTTTCTCAAGGGCTTCACATCCAGATCACTGGGGAGGAGGAAGAGGAGCAGAGATATGAGAAGGGAAGGCCCAGGATCACAGGAACCACAGGGCGGCTCAAGGCTCTCACACAGCTGGGGTTCAGGTAATGAGTAATGAGGTCTCTGTGGGGAGGGGATGCCCCTGGTCATATCTGGGTGGCAAGACTGGCTATGCGGTTATGACGCAGGGTAACTGTGCTAGAGGACAATGTGAGACCAGCTGGACAAAACTTCCATGATATGCACACCTGGGACCTGGCTACGGTGGAAATGCCTCCTTTCCCACTTGGGCAAGTTCTTTGGTCTCCACCATCTCTGATGGTCAGTCATCCAGGCTCTGCTTTGATCCCAGTGACATCAATTTCCAATGACAAGGAGCTCACCACTCACAACGGCTCTGGAAGGAAGCTCTTCCCTGGGCTGAGCACAAACCTCCCTCTCTGTGATACCTGCTCATCGGTCCAGTTCTGACCCCAGGAGCCACATGATGTAAGTCTAACTCATTTCCACACTTCAGCCATCAAACATGGAAGACAGCTGTCATGCCCTCTGCCCTAAGTCTTTTCTTGTCCAGACAAACTACACTCAGATAGGGTGGAACTCCGAGGGTTCCGTGATTATTTCTAAACCCTTGGCCATCCTGTTCCCTGGCCCTGAAAGCATTCCAGAACATCAAAACACAGGACCCAGAAGTGGCCCAAACAGTGCAGATACAGGGCAACTCACCCCTTCCCTCTTCTGGACATTGAAGGTATGTTAATATATAACATTTTCATGTACATATTAAGAGGGAATTAATTGTCGGGAGCAATGATGACCTACTATTGACCCAATCATGTTCTTTGTCAACTAAAAGGCCAGGAACTTCTGGCTCTGCATCATGTTGAACGTTGTTTTATTAACCGAGCTGTAAGACTTCATTTTCATCACTATTACATATTGTCCTAGTTTCTCTCTCTCCTTCAATTCTCTCAAGAATTTTGGAGATCTTGTCTGTTATGTCCCTTTTATCTTTAGATTTGAAAAAGCATACTTTCTGTGTCTTTATTCAAGTTGGCAACAGAACATATGGAAGAGGATGAGACCAAGGGACAAACTCCACCTGCAAGTTTCTCAGCCTGTAAATCGGCACCTTGGGGTGTGGTGGCACCAAAAGCCTTGAAAACACCTGGCTGTGTGTTTAGCTGTCACATTTCTCCATCATGTCCCATCTTATTATGAGGGCCCGTGCCAGCTGCTACACCAAAATCAAGACACACTTCACTCCAGGCATTCTCCTTTCTAAGTAGTCTTATATAGTAACACAATAAAAAAAAAGAAATGAGGTCTCTTTGGTATAAATTTATTCTTGAATTTATAGCGGCCTTTCATGATCATAGCTTCTCTTTCTAAGTTATTTCCATTAATCTGCCCTCTTGGAAACATATGACCGTAGGAACCACCCTTCCTCCTCAAGATGCCTTCTTCCATTGCCTTCTGTGGCCCCTCACGCCTTGTGTTGCACATGGGAGGGTAAATGGTTGATGGGCACAAGCTGTAGGAAGGAGACTTTTCACTGTATACCCATTTTTTTTTTTTTTTTTTTTTGAGACAGAGTCTTGCTCTGTTGCCCGGGCTAGAGTGAGTGCCGTGGCGTCAGCCTAGCTCACAGCAACCTCAAACTCCTGGGCTTAAGCAATCCTACTGCCTCAGCCTCCCGGGTGGCTGGGACTACAGGCATGCGCCACCATGCCTGGGTAATTTTTTCCATATATGTTTTAGTTGGCCAGATAATTTCTTTCTATTTTTAGTAGAGACGGGGTCTCGCTCTTGCTCAGGCTGGTCTCGAACTCCTGACCTTGAGCGATCCACCCGCCTCGGCCTCCCAGAGTGCTAGGATTACAGGCGTGAGCCACCGCGCCCGGCCTGTATACCCATTTGTAATTTTACATCTTAACATCTTATAAATGGATGACTTGTTAAAAATAATTTTTTGCTGGGCATGATACCTCACACCTATAATCCCAGCACTTTAGGAGGCTGAGGTGGGAAGATTTCTTGAGCCTAAGAGTTCAAAACCAGCCTGGGCAACATAGGGAGACCCTGTCTCTACAAAAATAAAAATAAAATTAAAATTAAAAATTAAAAAATAATTTAAAAAAATATTTCCCACAGTTTGAGAAAATCTATGAAATATTCACTCCCAGATTCTATATACCATCTTTCTATCTTTAGGTAAGGAACACAGAAATCCTTGATATACAGTGCTACTTCCTTAGTTGCTAACATAATAAGCCACACCCCGGTGATGAATCCCATAACATAATTTGAAATTGGGGGATATTGCAATACGGTTCGAAATGATTATGCCGTTGTGTAAGAGAATGGTATTTCCTCACCCCATTGACATCAGGCTTGGACGTGTAACTTACTTCTGCCACAGTAACGTCAGCAGAAGTGATGTGTGCCACGTCAAGCAGATGTTTTAAGAGGTGTTGCATAGTTCCACTGTAGCTCTTCTCCATCTGCCACAGACTGGCACATCCCAGACAGGGGCTGCTTCTTTAGCCTGGATCCCAATTGAAGAAGCCACAGTGCACCTACAATGAACTTATAACACAAATGGAAAATAAGGCTTTGCTGTATAAACCACAGAAAATCAGGGGTTATTTGGCACTAGAGCACAACCTAACAAAAACTGACTAAGATGGTAATAATTTTACATATTTGTCTACTTTAATACCCATAAGACTGTATTTCCTCCAATTGAAACTGAAGAGTCACCCTTAATTTCTCCTCTTTCCCTCACCCTCCACACCCAATCCTTGCAGATCAAGTCTTGCCAACTCCCAAATCTGCCCACTTCTTTCTCTGCATCACTGCTGCCTGGTCCAATCCACCACCATTTCTTGTACAAGGAGTCCCTACAGCCTTCCTATCCTAGCTAGTCCTTTCTCCACACAGGAACAAATCAGATCATGGCTCTCACCTATTTAGGACCCTTTGGAGAGTTTCTATTAAACTTAGAATAAAGCCCAATTTCTTATCAATAGCCACTAAGGCCCTGCGTGATCTTGTCCTACCGCATCCTGTCCTGAGGCTCCAGTCACACTCGGTTCTCTTTCAAGCTCCTTTAACTTGTCAAGCTCTTCCCCACCTCAGAGCCTTTTGTGTGTACTTTTCCCTCTTTCTAGGCTCTTTCTCATTATCTGTTCTCAAATGTCACCTACTCCAGGGAACCTTCCTTTACTACCCCATGCAAAGCAGGATCTGGACCTTCCCCCTCCCACCGCGCCCCACCCTCCGCCCCGTCCCGACTCCATTATTCTAGATCTTAGCCCTTCGATTATTTTCTTGGTGGCACTTACCACAATTTGTAACAATTCCATTTGTTTATTTTTTTAATTTACTTCCTACTAGACTGTAAGTTCCATACGCAAAACGATTATGTCTGAATCTAATGTTGTATCCCTACAGCCTTTAAGGGAGTCTGACAAGGCAGGCATTTAACGTAGCATTTGTTACATGCGCTACGTGGCCATTTCTTAGCCTTTAAGAAGCAACCAATGGTTAATAAAGCCAACATTGTAGCCTTGCCGGTTTCCTTTACTTGTTTACAGACTCTAACCTGACCGCTGTCACCATCATTGTATCTTCAGGCCAGCACAAATCCTCACCACCACTATTCAGTCTGTTTCAGTTCAGTGAGCACCCTGTGTCTCACATCAGGAGGATAAGTAGCACATCTACTTAATACGGAAGAACTGCATTTATTATTTTATTTATACATGTAAATTATAGCTGGAATTCATTGTGATGCTTATTACAGACCAGAGATTGTCATAAGTTTGTTACATACATCATCTCATTTAATCTTCCAACAGCCCTGCAACGATATGGCATACCCACTAAGAACACAGGTGACAGAATCATATTGATTTGGGTTCAAATGCCAGTCCTGCTACTCTTGAAAATTCCTTAACTTCTCTGTGCTTCCATTTCTTCATCTGTAAGATGGGAGTAATAATGGTAACCACACCTTAGGGTTGGTTGCCTTGACGATTAAATAAGATAATATATGTGATGCGCTTAGCTCGGGGCCTGGCACATAAGTGTTTCATAAATGTCAGCTACCTCTTCTTAACTTGCTCTCTGGGGACCATTTTATGTCCTGAAGCATCAAACTAAGTGTCCAGCACAGAGAGGATGAGTTACCCAGACTGAGTTCCTGCCCTTGAGGAGCACACAGTCAGAGACAGCTGGGAGCACAGACTTGGAATTCAGAAGAGGACAGCAAACGTGCTGCTCCAAATGGCTGCGTTCATTTTATGCTCCAAACACAGTAAACTCATGTTCTCATTTCCTTTTCCACCAAAATAGCTATCTCTGCTCCCTGAAGAGGCCCTGGATTATTATAGCTCCTTAAATGCCCTGAAATTCTCAGGAGAGAAGGAATGTTTTTTTTTAAAAGCAAGCACAGCTTGGAGCTAGAAAACAAAAGGTTAAATTCTCTTAAGCTAGGACAATGTAACTCATTTCCTGTTTTTCTCAACTGTCTAGACACAGATCTCATAAGCATTAGCCATGAATCCCACCATCAGGTTAAAAATAGAAGGTTTAAATATGAAATACTGTGGCGGAGGAAAGATTGTAGGTTTCTACCTTTATCCACAAAATGACTACTTTGAAATAGGATTTTTTTGTCTTTGTTGTGAGTTTTTCCATAAGTCCCGTGAAGCGGTATTTCAATGGCAGGAATAGGGAACAACTTTTTCCTAAAGAATATATTTGTCCTTCGATAAAGCTATTGCAATCCCCACCCCCGCCCCTGCCCCTCCCAGGTTTTAAAAGCTACTTGAAGACACAGCATATGGCAGCTTCTCTTAACAAAAAATGCAGTCACAATTACTGAAATATTTCAGGTTATTGCATAGACCAACATTTAGCCTCACAAATTTGTGCAACAGAAAATGCATATAGATTTGACATGTTTTCTTTTCTTCTTCTATCTTCTGCCTCCATAAAGTTGTCGGATAAATATTTTGTTTTGAACACATTTTTCCAGAAAACACATTTTTAAGAACTCTACTAATAATCCAATCATTTTTAAAAGGGAAAGGGGAGGAGGGGATGGGCAAAAGCCTACCTAACACTGTGGTACAATGAACATTATCTAGGTGATGGGCACACTTATAATCCTGCCTCAAGCATAACAAAAGCGATTCATGTAACCAAACACATTTGTACCCCCGTAATATTCTGAAATTTAAAAAAAATCCATAAGCAGTGGTACACAAGTGTGGGGGAATCTACGATGCTGAGTTTCCCAAACTTAATGGAACCACAGAACCCTTTTATCAGGATGATCCTATTAACGCCTCCCAGAATAGTATTCCATGGCATACCAGTTTGGGAAAGATGAATTGGATACCTCTAGAATTTTTTTTCTGGTTCCAGAATTATATGAAGTTAGGTCTCTTCTCTGACAACCTCAGCTATCTGAATCACAACATAAAACTTGAAAGTAAACAGCACTAATGACTCTACAATATTGTAATGGGCCTTTTCTCTTTATTATAGGTACACAAGTAGAAGTATACCTTACAGCTGTGGACCCCAAACCCCAGACTGCAGACCAGTACCAGCTGGTGGCCTATTAGGAACCAGGCTGCACAGCAGGAGGTGAGTGGAGGGGAACCAGCGACCTTTCATGTGTATTTACAGCCACTCCCCATCACTTGCATCCCTGCATAAGCTCCGCCTCCTGTCAGATCAGCAGCAGCACTGTAGATTCTCAGAGTAGGAGTTCGAACCTTACTGTGCATACAGGGGATCTAATGAGAATCTAATGAGATCTAATGAGAATCTAATGCCTGATACTCTGAGGCCTGAGGTGGTGATGCCCCATCCCCCACTGGTCTGTGGAAAAACTTCTGTGAAACCAGTCCCTGGTGCCAAAAATGTTGGGGACCGCTGCCTTACAAATACTCATGCATTTACCTTAGAATGAATGTATTCATCATTGTCTTTAATATTTATATAGATATATATTGAAATAACATAGATCTATAATATATTTATAATTTTTATAATACAAAGTTGTATAATTATATGTTATATAATTTTATAATTATAATATACATATATGTGCTAGCATATACACATATATTTCCTAACTCTGTCCACTGAGAGAACCTGGAAGCAATGACAACCCAGTAGCAATAAGCATACACAGTGCCATGACCTTAATTTCTAAATCTATTCTCCAATAAAAGCAATCAGTCTGGGCATGGTGGCTCACACCTGTAATCCTAACACTTTGGGAGGCCGAGGCAGGAGGGTCACTTGAGGCCAGGAGTTCAAGACCAGCCTGAGTGAGACTAAGACCCTGTTTCTACAAAAAATAAAAAAAATAGCCGGGCATGGTGGCGCATGCCTATAGTCCCAGCTACTCCAGAGGCTGAGGCAGGAGGATCCCTTGAGCCCAGGAGTTTGAGGTTGCAGTGAGCTATGATGATGCCACTGCACTCTAGCCTAGGTGACAGAGCAAGACCATGTCTCAAAAAAAAAAAAAAAAAAAAAGAAATTAGAGCTCTTTGAAGAAAAGATTGATTCCACATTTGGGGCAAGGAAAATACAAGATGAGCCTAGAATAAAAAGTAAATGTCAAAAAGCCAGAAAGTACTCAAAAATGTTGAAGCATGTCGAAAGGCTACAGGAGCCAATCTGTCTAAGGTCCTAATGGCCTGGAACAATTTGAGCAACAAAATAAATAATGACAGCATTAGATTATAACCCATAAAATAAAATAAATATTCATAAGCACATGTTGATATATTAATAACTACATATATGATAGAAAAGGAATAACTTTTCCTTACAGAGGAATTCCAATTAATAGGGGAGAAGGAATAAAGGAAATAGAAAATCACCAGTAGCCAAACACCACAGTAATAATTGTTGCAGGCAAAAATTATTCACAGATGCTAAAACTAGCCGGTGAAGGTACAAGAAACGGCATGTTTATATAGTCTCAAAGCATCTCTCCCTTTGTTGGTCACAAAGGGAAAAATAGTAATTCACAGTGGAGAAACCTGATAGACTCCACTTTAACCAAGAGATCAAGGTTAATATCACCAGTAACAAGATATACTGGTATTGTGTGCCTCCTGAGGGGGTGCATGGAGAAGGACATAACATTACTTCTGAGATATTCTTGCCAAAACAGCAATTATCTCAATTTAATCAAAGAAACACAAACAAAGCCAAATTGGAGGGCATTCAACAAAGTAATTGACCAGCTCTCTTCAGAAGTGTCAGACAATGAAAGACAAAGAAAAACTAAGTTAGAGAAGAACTAAGTTAGTCACCTTTTCATAACTAAATTCAATGTGAGATCCAGGATTGGGTCCTGAATCAGAAAAAGGCCATGAATGGAAAAACTAGCAAATTCAAGTAAGGTCTATTGTTTACTTAATGCTAATGTATCCGTGTTAATTTCCTCGTTTTGATCATGGTACTGTGGCTGTGTAAGATGTTAAACATAAGGAGAAGCTAGGTGAAATATACATGGGAAATCTCTAGACTATGTTTTTAACTTTCTGTAAGTCGAGAATTATTTTAAAATTTCTTAAAAGTTTTTTTAAGTAACAAATATATTCACAAGCCAAGTATTTATAACTCAGTGCCTGTACATATCAATATTAATAGTCACAATAATAACAATATAATTTCTTTATACTTTCACTTTCTGATTACTTACAATGTACCAAGAGCTATCCTGGGAGCTTGTGTGTGTTCTTTCCTTTAACCTTCACAATCTGAGGTCATAAAGCTAAGTAACATAAACAGGGTGATATTTCTAATAATTGGTAGATCTATGATGTCAACTTTTACTGTAACCTAGCAGAGAAGATGAAAGTAAATTACTTACTGCTTGAAAGAGACCAAATAGCAACCTAAAATTCAGGCAATGCTGAATATCTGTGCTACATTATTTCAGTTTCTTGCTCATTTGTCTAAGACTTCAAGGCATGTCAACAATACAGAAATTCGAGAAAATATAAATTAACTAATGCCTTAGGAGAGTAATGTATCCCCCTTTTACTTTCTGAAAACTTGTCTACAAAAATCCCTCAGGGTTGCATGCCTTGGAAGATTTTCCCAAGCACTTTCTCACACAGAGTTTTTATTTAATACGCACAACCACCAAATGAGATAGGTTTCATTTGCCCCAATTTTACAAAAAAAGAAAAGTAACTCTTAAGGAGATTGAAAAAATTCCCACTGCACACCTTCCCATCCTCCCAGTTAACAATAGACATTTTTGTCCATTGAAATAAGGTAAACTAATATCCAGGGCATCCATAAATGAGGAAATAATTAATGAAAAGAAAGGAGTGGTGGGGGACGTGGTGCAGGCAGATGAGAAGAAGGAAGACACTTTCATTAATGGTTAAGAAAATACAGGTGAACTCAGCTCAGCCACTTTCTAACTGTGATCTGGTGAAGTTACTCTCTGCCTATTTCTACTAGGAAAAAGGAGTTTTAATAAGCGTAATGGGTTGAATAGTGTCCACCCCCACTTCCAAAAAATGTATGTCTACCCAGAACCTCAGAATGCAACCTTATTTGGAAATTGAGTCTTTAGGAAGGTAATTGTTAATCCAGTAAAGTCGTACCAGATTAAAGCAGGCTCTAAATCCAATGACAGTTGTCCTTATAAAAAGAGGGGACACACAGAGACACAGAGAGAAGGCTAGGTAAAATGGAGACAGAGATTGTAGTGGGCCAGCTGCAAGCCAAGGAAGAGCAGAGTTGCTAGGAACCAGCAGCAGCCAGGAAGAGGCAAGGAAGGATTCTTCCCTGGAGACTCGAGAGGGAACACAGCCCTGCTGACACCTTGATTTTAGACTTTGAGCTACCAGAAAGATGAGACAATAAATTTCTGTTATTTTAAGCCATCATGTTTGTGGTAATTTGTTATGGAAACCCTAGGAAACAAACAGAGTAAGCAATATAGGAGGCAATGTATGTAAAGCAACTAGCAGAGAGTAATTAGCGATGTATGAGCCATTTCACCCACTCTGCTTCAGTAAGAAGGAAGGGCAAAGGAGGTCAGTGTTGATTACGTATTTCTCAGCTTTGGGTATTTTTTAGCACTGTTTGGCATACTCACTGCCTTTTTTCCCCACCCACAACTACCCTGAGTCACTGCCCAACTATGAGCAGCTCTAAAATTCTGGAAAATAGCCTCTGCTATCATTGAGGGGCAGGGTTGGGATAAGACCCCCTATAGAATAATAACGGTACAGAGCAGTAAATGTAGATTTGAATTGATCCTTCTATCTCATCATCTAAAAAATGTCTTCTAGGCATGATTGTTGCTTTTATGGGTTGAATTGTGTTTCCCAAAAAGATATTTTGAAGTGTGATGGTTAATTTTATGTGTCAGCTTGACTGGGTTATGGAGTGCCCAGATATTTGGTCAAACAGTATCCTGGGTGTTCTTGTGAAGGTGTTTTTGGATGAGACTAACATTTAAATTGGTAGAATGAGTAAAACAGATTGCCCTCCCTAATGTGGGCGACCTCATCCAATCAGTTGAAGGTCTAAAAAGAACAAAAGGTTGACTCTCCCATGAGTAAGAGGGAGTTTATCCTTCCTGACTGCCTTCAACTGGGACATTAGTTTTCTTCCTGCCTTTGGACTCAAACTGAAATATCAATCCTTTTTTGGTCCCAATCTCTGGCTGTCAGACTGAAACTACACCATTAGCTCTCCTAGATCTCAGGCCTTTGCATCCAAACTGGAACTAAACCATCGGCTCAGGCTAGGTGCGGTGGCTCACGCCTATAATCCTAGCACTCTGGGAGGCCAAGGCGGGAGGATTGCCTGAGCTCAGGAGTTCGAGACCAGCCTGAGCAAGAGCAAGACCCTGTCTCTACTAAAATTAGAAAAAAATTAGCCAGGCTTGGTGGCAGGTACTTGGGAGGCTGAGGCAGGAGGATTGCTTGAGCCCGGGAGTTTGAAGTTGCTGTGAGCTAGGCTGATGCCATGGCACTCTAGCCTGGGCAGCAGAGTTAGACTCTGTCTCAAACAAAATAATAAAAAATAAATTAAAAAAAAATAAACCACTGGCTTTCCTGAGTCTTCAGCTTGCTGACTCACTTGGCAGATCTTGGGACTTGCCAGCCTCCATACTCACATGAGCCAATTTCTAGCATAAATTTCTTTCTGTGTATATATATATATATATATATATATATATATATATATAGAGAGAGAGAGAGAGAGAGAGAGAGAGAGAGAGAGAAAACCATCCTATTGGTTCTGTTTCTCTGGAGAACCCTAATACAAAGGCCTAACACCCAGTATCTCAGAATGTGACCTTATTTGGAAACTGGGTCATTGCAGATATAATTAGTTAATTCAAGATGAGGTCTTAGAGGAGCAGGATGGGCCCTTAACCCAATATGACTGATGCCCTTCCTTATAAGAGGGGGAAACCAAAACTGGGTGATGAATATATGGGAACTCTGCAACTTTTCAGTAAATCCAAAATATTTCAAAGTAAAAACTTTATTTAAAAAAAAAAAACGGGACCTACATTTATGGAGTTAGAACTATATACAGGTTAATAGTTAAACATAAATAATTTGTTTACAACAATGAATGTTGTGAACTGGATTTCTTATATAAACCTGATACACCTCTCTCATTATATTGAAAAGCCTTCATCACGCAGAGCTAAGAGAAGCTGTGTTGAGAAAATAGTTAGGACAAAAGAGATTCCAACTCACACACGTATCCACACTCCATCAGGAAGTAATAAAACACCTAGCCAAATACCTGCAAAACAAAGCAGTACATTAACTCATACAAAATTGCCATTATCAACTCGAATGAAGGTGCTATTGTATATCTTCTCTGTTAGTGAGTGGCTTGCAAAAGCAATACCACACCTCTTTTTACCCTATTTTCTGTTTCTTGAATGGAGCACTTAGGTAATTAAAGAAGTGACAGAAACTCTGGTTTCACCCAGAGTGGGGAATGGTCTCTGGACAGACACTGAGAAATAGCTCTGCAGAGAGCCGCTTCAGGTGGCACACTGACCCCTTCAGACACCTGGCTATGACCCTCAGCCTTTAAGGCCTCCCCTTTTATTCTCCAGTTACAAAATGTGTCCATCTCTTCAGGTGTTAGCCCTTAGCAAAGAGAAGGGAACACACAGGGACCGAGGAGGCCACAGTAAGAACAAGTCACATGAGTCCTGGAGGGAATGGACAGCACCTCACACTCCTTTATGCCTTGTCTTAGTCTGTCCAGGCTGCCATAACAAAGTACCATCAACTGGGCAGCAGCTTAACCAACAGAAATTTATTATCAGAGTTCTGAAGACTGGAAAGTCCAAGATCAAGGTCCAGCAGGGTTCAGTTCCTCGTAAGGGCCCTCTTCCTGGCTAGTAGAAAGCTACCTTCCTCACATGGCAGAGGAAGAAATAACAAGCTTTCTGTGTCTTCTCTTATGAGGCTACTGATCCCATCATGAGGGCCACAGGTTGATGACCTCATCTATATTTAATTACCTCCCAAAGGTCCCACCTCCAAATACCATTGCGTCGGGGGTTAAGGCTTCAACATATGAATTTTGGGGGACTCAAACATTCAGTCCATAACATGCCTCTCCTAACTTCTAGTAGAGCTAGGGAAAGCAATACATTTTTGTTGATTCTGCTAATAGAAGATGAAATTTTACATAGAAACACATATAGCAAAGATCTGTCTCCTATGCACACCTGATTTGCCTTGGCTGGATAGGGCCCAGAACATGGTAGACACTTGATAATCACTTGTTGATGAATTATAATAATTATTTGTCAATGAACCACTGCCCTTTGGCATTGATGGCATCTTAAGAAAAGGTTTTACTATGTCCCTATTTAATAATCTCAAAGTTTTATGCACATTTTTATGTTTTTATTTTGACCTCTCCACTTTACTCACAAGGTCATCATATCCTCCCAAATCTATCTTATGAAAGAAGAATTGTGAGTTTGTTACTAATTTCCCTCAATTAAAAAAAATAATATTACATAGAAGAAAACAAACAAATGCTATTCTTCACAATTATTGGGGCCTCTGGTTCCATGGTATGTGAAATATATGGGAAATTTGTAGTGCTATTTTACGGAATGAATAGCCAGCCTAGTCCCTTGTCTTTAAGCTTGAGCAAGGATTACTTCTCCAAGAGGTTAAAGTCTATTAAAATCTTATTTATTGTAATGATTTATGGGATATGACACAGCACAGGCAACAAAAGTAAATGCAGACAAATAGGGTTACATCAAACTTAAAAACTTTTGTGTTCCCAAGGACACAATCAACAGAATGAAAAGGCAACCTATAGAATGGGAGAAAATATTAATATATTCATATCACATATCTGATAAGGAGTTAATATCTAGAATATGTAAAGAACTCCTACAACTCAACAAAAAAATTGAATAACCCAATTTAAAAATGGGCAAAGGACTTGAACAGACATTTCTACAAAGATGATATACAAATGGCCAACATGCACATGAAAAGATGCTCGACATTACTAATCATCAGAGAAATGCAAATTAAAACCACAATGAGATATCACCTCACACCCATTAGGGTGGCCACTATCAAAAGAAAGAAAGTAGGGAGGTAGAAAATAACAAGTGCTGGTGAAGATGTAGAGAAATCGGAACCCTTGTGCACTGCTGGTGGGAGTATAAAAAGGTACAGCCCATGGAAAACAGAATTGAGGTTCCTCAAAAAATTAAAAATAGAATTGCCATATGACCAACAATCCCATTCCTTGGTATATATCCAACAGAACTGAAAACAGGATCTCGAAAAGATATTTGCACATCCACATTCTTTGCAGCACTATTTACAGTAGCCAAGAAATGGAAGCAACCTAAATGTTCAGTGATGGAAAACTGGATAAAGAAAATGGGATACATACATACAATGGAATATTATTCAGCCTTTAAAAAGAAGGAAATCCTGTCATAAGCTATCATGTGATTGAACCCAGAGGACATTATGTTAAGTGAAATAATGAGTATAAAAAGCCAAATACTATGTGATTCCACTTATATGAGGTATCTAAAGTAGTCAGAATCATAAAAACAAAAAGCAGAATGGTAGTTACTAGAGATAGGGGGAGAGGAAAATGAGTTGTTGTTTGATGGGTACAGAGTTTCAGTATGGCAAGATGAAAAAGTTCTGGAGATCTGTGGCATAACAATGTAAATATACCTAACACTACTGAAGTATATACATAAAAATTGGTTAAGATGGTAAATCTTATGTTTTTTAACTACTATTAAATAAATAAAAATTTGAATTTATTGATGTGGGGGGGAAGCATATTTCCTAACCCACTGCCTTCTTTGGGGGCGGTGCCGGAATCCTTATCATCTGAGGCTCTGTCCCACCTTATCTCCTGACATCGTGGCCATGTCCTTGAACCTGGCCTTTTGCTTCATTTTTTTACCTCTCACTCATAGCCCTTGAACCTGTCTCTTATATTTACTGCTCCTTGGCCCTCCTCACCTTTCCCTTTCTTTCTTGCCCACAATTCTACAGGATTTGATCTGCTTCTCACTGGACCAGGGAACCCTCTGGAAGGTGGATATAAATGGCCAGTAATTAATTTATGAAATCAGACCCTCAGCAACACTCTGTACTTAAGATATTAATGCCAAGCTTAAAGGGATTGATGAAATATTTAATACATCATTTCTTGGCCTTTTGGCTACGATCAAGTGTAGAGATTAATAAAATACTTCACACAAAAATTATCATATTATGAAAACACTGTAAAAATTATTCTAAACATCAAAATAAACCCCATTACATTAACAATCTTGTGATATTATCATGTACCACTGAATATGTGATAAAACATTCATACACTATCTGGTGGGAATGTAAATTGGCACAAACCTTTAGAAAAACAATTTGGCAATATGTTTTGAAACTATAAAAATGTCTATGCCCTTTAACCTATTAATACCATTCCCAGGAGTTTGCTCTAAGGAAATTATACCATAAAAGAGAAAAAGAGGCTTATATATGGAAAATGTTTATTTCCAAGTTATTTATGCAAGATATGTTTTGATTATGTTGACATAATCAAAACACAACTTTGTTTTTCTCCCATTATCCCTTTAAAAGGTATTCAGTTTTTTGGAGGAAGGGCACCAGTAAGAGGAAAGGAGGTTGTCCTTGACTCTAGATGAAAGAAACTGCAGGCCTCTGCCTGCTGTGGTCACTTTCAGGTAATGAGAGTCTGATGGTCACACCAAGTCACAAACATAGTCTTAATAAAGTAATCCAATGAGTGAGCTCATTATATTAATCAACAATTCAGTTTTCTTTCAAAAGATTTCTCCCCTTGTCAGCAAAAGCTGGCAATTCCCAGGGAGGTGAGGGACAGTCAGGGATCACATGTAGTCAGTGTCTTCTGTCCTCCACCACTGCCTCATAAACCTCCTCCACTCACTAGCTGCTATTTTGGATCCCACAGCCAAATAGACAGAAGGCAAAGAGGTAAGTAGTTATGTCTGGAGCTACTTTAATTGGCTTCTGACTGGCACTATTGTAAGCTGACTTCCTGCTCACTGGGCTTGGCAGCTATATGAAGCTATCTCTCACTTGGGGCACTGTTCATAGGGTTTTTGAAGATTTCTCTCTCTGGGGACCTGTCCAGTATTAATTCTGAGGACAAGGGAGAAGCATTCTATCCCAGCTGCCATTGGCCCCTCGTTCTCTGGAAATCCTCTCCATTCAGACTTCACTGTTTGGCTTCCTCTCATCCTCCCACAAGGTCCTCTTGGGCAAGACCTAAAATGACTCTTGCCCAAAATGTATAAACCAACCATGTATGGGCATACAAAGGACTACTACTCTAAGATATAGGAAAAGAATGAACTATTGATACACGCAACAACATGGATGGAACACAAAGATGTTACACTGAGTGAATAAAGCCAATCTCAAAAGGTTACACACTGTATGATCCCATTTATAGAACACTCTTAAAATGACAAAATTCTAGTGATGGAGAACAGGCCAATGGTTGTCAGGGCTTAGGGTTGACAAGAAGGTCTGACTACCAAGCTATAGTATGAAGGAGTGTCTTTGTAGTGAGGGAAGCTGGTGATTATGTCCTGGTTGTGGTGGTAATTATACAAATCTCTATATGTGATAAGATTTCATAGTAGTATACACACACACACACACACAAGAGCATGTCAAAACTCATGAAAATCAAGTAAGGTTTATATATAGTTCACAGTATTGTACCAATGTCAGTGTCAATTTTCTAATGTTGAAAATGTACTGTGATTAAATCAGTAATGGAAAAAATCTCCAAACAAAAAAAAAAAACCCCAAGAACAGACGGATTCACAGCTGAATTCTGTCAGACATTCAAAGAAAAACTGATACCAATACTGCATATAGAGCTCAGAAATAAAACCATATACCTACAATCAACTGATCTTCTACAAAGTATACAAAAACATATACTGGAGAAAGCATACCCTATTCAATAAATTGTGTTGGGAAGATTGAATTGCCATATGCAGAAGAATGAAACTGGATCCCTGTCTCTCACCATATATAAAAATTAACCAATATGGATTAAAGACTTAAATGTAAGACCTGAAACCATAAAAATCCTAGAAGACAACCTAGCAAAAACTCTTCTAGACATTGGCCTAGGGAGAATTTATGACTAAGACTCCAAAAGCAAATACAACAAAATCAAATGTAGACAAATGGGACTTAGTTAAACTAAAAAGGTTCTGCCCAGCAAAAGAAATAATCAAAGAGTAAATAGACAACCTACAGAATGGGAGAAGATATTCACAAACTAAGCATCTGACAAAGAACTAATATCCAAAATCTACAGGGAACTCAAACAACTCAGCAAGAAAAAAACAACCCCATTAAAAAGTGGGCAAATGACATGAACAAGTATTTTTCAAAAGATATACAAATGGCCAAGAAACACATGAAGAGATGCTCAACATCACTAATTATCAGAGAAATGCAAATTAAAACCACAATGAGATGCCATCTTACTCCAATCAGAATGGCCATTATGAAAAAGTTCAAAAACAACAGATGTTGGTGTGAATGTGGTGAAAACAGAACACTTCTACACTGTTAGTGGGAATGCAAATTAGTACAACCTCTAAGGAAATCAATATGGAGATTTCCCAAAGAACTAAAAGTAGATGTACCATTCAAGCCAGCAATCTCACTACTGGATATCTACCCAAAGGAAAAGTAATCATATCAAAAAGATAACCTGCATTCGTATGTCTATCCCAGCATAATTCACAATTGCAAGTTATGGAATCAACCTAAGTGCTCATCAATCGAAGAGTGGATAAAGAAAATGTGGTAAGAAAGAAAAGGAAAAAAAAAGGAAAGAAAAGAAAAGGAAAGGAAATGTGGTATGTATGTGTATGCATGTATACATACACACACATATATACACCATGGAATACTACTCAGACATAAAAAAGAATGAAATAATGTCTTCTGCAGCAACTTAGATGGAAGTGGAAGCCATTATCCTAAGTGAAGTAACTTAGGGATGGAAAACCAAATACCGCATGTTCTCACTTATAAGTGAAAGCTAAGCTATGGCTACACATGGTCATACAAAGTGGTATAATGGACACTGGAGACTAGGAAGGGTAGGAGGAGAGTGAGGGAAGAAAAATTACCTATTGGGTACAGTGTACACTATGTGGGTGATGGGTACACTAAAAGCCCAGATTTCACCAGTATGCAATATATATATATCTCAAAACTCTACTTGTACCCCCTAAATCTATTGAAATAAAAAGTATGTATTTTTTTCAAATTATCAGCTAACCTGTCTAAGCTCCTTGAAGTCAGAGATAGACTGCATCTTTGTCAACCTAGCACTAACCACAGTGCCTGGTTAAATAACTGATTTGTTTTCACTGTCAAAGCATGGGCTTCTTTTTATACTCCACTTCTAATGCTAATCAATGATACCCATCACCTCTGATCTTCCCCAAACTCTTTGCTATTTTATTTCCTCTTTTGTTGTCATTATTGTTGTTTTCTTTTGACACAGTATAAAAAGCTACCTTCTCAAGGCTGTCAACAGACCATCAGAGATACTCCCTAGCATGGTTGTGGGGGGCGGGTACTCACCTGTCTTTTCTCTCCTTGGTTTATGTCTTGCTACAATAGAAACTGGATTTTTGCTTCTCCATGAGAGTTTTTCTTTCTTAATTCAAATTACATTGCGTTCTACATCTACTCTAGACTCTCTACAATATTGGAAATGCAATTTTTAAAAAGACTGATTTGCATTTCTTTGACTATGTATGAGTTTGGACTTTTTCCTTCCTTATCTTATTTTTATTTTTTATTTAACAGCCAGTTAAACCTCATTGTAAATATGCTTCTCTTAATTTTTTGTAGATTTTCCATTGGGTCCTTAATATTTTTCCTAATTGTTTACAATATTTATATATTAATAACATACACTCTGTGTCAAAGAAAAAAAGAAAGAAAGAAAATGTACTGTGCTTATATAAGATGTTATCATTAGGGAAAGCCAGATGAACTCCCTTTTATTTTTGCAACTCCTTCTGAGTCTTAAATTACTTCAAAATTAAACATTTTTAAAAATGGCTCTGGCCCAATACTATTTCTCCCATGGGGCCCACATTTGAGGCCCAGAAAATACCCTCTCATCCTCTGCCCCAAAAATCCCTGGGAGCGCAGGACCAAACCCAGCACCCTGTGTCTTGCTGCCACAGGCCACTCTAGCCAGTTCTCTTTGCACCCAACTGTAGGAAATATATTCCAAGCTCAATGGTGAAGGTGGTAGCACCCCTGGGCCCTTCACCCTGCAGAGGGAGGGAAGAGTCACAGCATGCCAGTGCTCTCTCCAGTGGCATCTCTGCACCTTTCCTCCTCCTCACCCCACTCTGAATTCTTGTAAAATATATTCAGTCTGACTGATTACTGTCCAAGATTAGGCAAAGGTTCATGAGCATTTCCCTGGTGTAGTGGATGCTGTCTGTGGTCCCTGCCCAGATCTCCTCTTCAGGACTGAGGCCCTCATTCCTACTCTAAAGTCTTTCTGAAAATTGCTCTAAGCGGAGGAGAACTACCAAGCTTGTGTCCCCTTCCCAGGGGCAACCTGCATCCACTGACTGGTCCCTGTAGGAGTATAAAGATCTGGCCTCCTTAGCTCAATAGGGGACCACTCGGCAAGACCATCCCAGCTCCAGAACGCCCTGGGAATGAGCTGAGGCCTTTGCAGTAACTGTATTGCAGTTCCACACCTCCTCTGTCTCATCCTGAGACCTTTATTCTCTCTCATGTGTTGATGATCCCAAAACCTGCCCAGAATAAACCTCCTGTACACAAATTTCCAGCAAGAGTCTCTTTCAAGGAACATGACCTGTGACACTTGGTGAATCCCACAGACGACAGTCAATCCTCACACTCACTTTGGATTCTGGTATCTGTTGAATTAGTGCCTGAGTCAACACTGAGAAAGGAAAAGTCCCACTTAACCTGTGCTATACCTGTAATAGGAACAAACAATAATGATCGAAATTTATTAATAAAGCATGGCAAATCAGCTTCATGGGACATTAAATAAGCAGCAAAACTTATAAACATTTGAGCTGGGTGCAGTGGTTTACACCTATAATCCTAGCACTCTGGGAGGCCGAGGCAGGAGGATCACTTGGGCTCAGGAGTTAGAGACCAGCCTGAGCAAGAGTGAGACCTGTCTTTACAAAAAATATAAAAATTAGCCAGGCGTGGTGGCACGTGCCTGCAGTCCCAGCTACTTGGGAGGTTGAGGCAGGAAGATCACTTAAGCCCAGGAGTTTGAGGTTGCAGTGAGCTATGATGACACCACTGAGCTCTAACCAGGTGACAGAGCCAGAATCTGTCTCCAAAAAAAAAAAAAATTATAAACATTTTGTAACAAAATATTCCAGAAGAAAGACTAAGGTCTAATATCGAGAGAATACAAATTATTTCTGAGTTAAAGCAAAAAAAAACAATAAAGGACTTCTTGGGGATATTTGGAGAAGTTTGTAGAATATATATTAGGCAATATTGTTGCATCAATGTTAAATTTCTTAGACAATAATATGATTAGGTAGAAGAATGCCTTTGCTCTTTGGAAATCCTGCTGAAGTATTCATAGGTGGAGTATCATGATGTCTGCAACTTGCTTTCAAATTGTTCAGCCAAAAAAGTATATGTTTACATGAGCAAGCAAGAGAGAGTGGCAGAGAGAGAGAGAGAGAGAGAGAGAGAGAGAGAGAGAGAGAAAGAGAGAGAGTGAGTTAGTTCCTTCCAGCAAAGAGCAAGAATACTCCTTCAGTGCTCTTACTCCCATTCCTGTACTAAATGCTCCCCCTGGTGTACCAAGATGGCAGAATGCATTCATCAAAATATATTTTGAAACTGCCCTTCATAGTGGGAATACAAGACCCCAGGACTTTTAGAGAAGGTGATCAAAGTGTCATACTTTTTAATGTATTCTCTCCCAAGTCCTAATCAAGAGAGTTGTTCCTGTTCCCCAGTTTGCTCGCTATAGTTGTCAAAATTTGAGTTTCAGTTCTGGTGAAGAGGGGCATGGTTGGGGAAGGAGTGGGAGGCAGGTACCTGTAGCCTTGCCTGTGAAGGGCACAAGCTTCAGAGTCAAATAGCACTGGGCTGAATCCCACTTTGGCCACTTACTAGCTGGGTGACACCTTTGTTTGTTTTTCCTTTTTTTTTAGTACCCAGGAGAGAGAGATGGGTGACCCCTTTGACCATCAGCTTCCTCGTCTGCAAAATGGGGATAATAATAAGATGTATATGAAAGGGTACCCAGGAGGATTAAATGAGATAATGCAGACCAAGACTTAGCATGGGGCTTGGCACACAACCTAATTAGAATTCAATAAATATTAATCTATTATTACTATCTATTAGCTTCTTCTTGAGGACGCTTCTAAGAGGGTTCCTTAGAAGTCCTAAGGCCTTGTATAATTTGAAAAATACTATCCCAGAGTATCTGATTTGTAGACTTTACTCTTTGGTGTAAAGAACATTCATCCAATGTTCTTTCTACAAATTTAATCTCATGTTAAAAACAATAAATAAATAAATAAATAACCTTCCCTTCAGGGATACACGCACTGAAAAGGATTTTTTTCCACTGGATTTCCCTTTCTCACACACGATTTCCAAGAAAATGGACTTTTCAAGTTCTCCTCTAATTTTTCTGCTCACCCGTGGGCCTCCGGAGTCTTTGGGTTCTGACATTCTAACCATGACCTCCTCCAAAGCAAGCCACTCCCATGTCAGGATGCCTGCTGCTTCTCTCTTCCACACTTCAATTCCATGCCCTCAACTGCAGCCTCTCTCTCTCCTCCCACACTCTTCCTTTTGTTCTCTCTCCCTTCCTTTCAACAAATCCTTATTGAGCATCTACTCTCTGAAAGACACAGCTTTTGTTGGTCTTGGGTATACAAAATGATCAAGGCCATAGTTCCTGCCTTTAAAGAGTTTATGGTCAACAGGCCAGACTCCAAGAGGAAAGCCAAGCATGTCAAAGAACCTATGGTGGCATTATAGCAGATACTAAGCATGGTGGAGGAGAAAATAACATCAGGTTGGGGCTAAGCAAACCTGGGTTCACATCCTAGATTTGCTACATACTGGATATGTGAGCTTGAACAAGTGAAATAACCTCTCTGGGCCTAGATATTATCACCTGTAAACTGCCTTCAGTTGGGTTCCCCAAAGCAGACCTTGAGACAGGAATTTGGGTACTATTCGTACAACTTCAAGAGACCATCCTGGGAATGGGAAAGTGAGTCAGGGAACAAGGAAGCCAGCCAGGTTATTGAGCAGGTGCCAAGTGGGTCTGCCATTATGGACAGCTGGGGATCAACTCTGCTGGGGACCCCTGGGAGGTGGTGTAGCATCTAGCTCAGAGTGGTAGCCTCCGAGGAGCAAGCAAGTGAACCCGTTTACCCACCCACTCCTGCCCCTCAGGGCTGAAGGTTGCTCCAGGGTATGTTAACTCCACCATGCTTTCCACCTGCCCAAGCCAGGATGAAGCATGTTAGGTCACTTAGGTAAGGAAGGGTAAGGAGGGGGCATAATGGGGAGAGAGGGGGTTGACAGCATCTGCTACACCACCTGGAAGAACTGATTTGGGACCAAATGAGAGAGAGACTCCAAGAGCCCTGAGCAGAGTATATGACAGAAGCATGAAATCCACCTGACATGAAAGTCAGATGATATGCCTCCTAGACCCACTCCCAGATAGTAGAGCATGTCATTCTCTCATTTCCTTTGTAACCTTCAACCAGTACAAACTCTACCAAATCCTCAAAACATTAATAAAACCTCCCAGATCCATGCTTCCCCCCATTTCCACTCCTGACACCCCACCTCTGTATGCAGAGGGTCCCCCAGATGGACTCCACTGTCCCCTCTGCCAACTCCAACCTGTCTACCATAGTCAAATGACATTCTGCAAAATGCGGCTCTTCTCACATCTCACATTTAAGAGCTTACTGTGACCCTTTGTTTCCTACAAGATTAAGCCCTAAATTTCATCTTGTGGTTCGAGTCCATCCAGTTGTAAACACATCCCATGTGCCAAAGACAGGCCACTCCATCGCTATCCTAGGTTTTCACTTCTACGATCCACCCCACTCCTCAAACCCAAGACCAGCATGAGAAGCAATGCCCTCATTTTTGCTTTTGGATTTATTCCAAGGTGACTGGATCTTCATTTTATAAAGGTAGTGATTCTGGAATCAGACACAGGCTCAAATCGTGTTCCTCTATATATTAACTATGCTACTTTGGGAAAGTTGCCCACACCCATTTCCTTATCTGAAAAGTATGGACAATAGTAACTCCTACTTCATAAGGTTATTGTAAGGACTAATAGTTTTATACCCAACAAGCAGCTTTGGGCAATGCCTGACACAAAATGAGTACCCAATAAATGTCAGCTATCATTAGGGGTTTTCTCAAGGTGCTAGTTTAAGATTTTTTTAAAGATATCAAGAGATATCTCCTGCGAAACAATAAGAATCATATATATTGGGGTCTCTACCCTAGAGCTCCCTAAAACCCTTATAATTTCCTGAGCAATAGGGGAGGTAAGAGACTCTTTTATTCTCATCATGTGTTTTCTGCCCAAGGTACCTGAGAGAGAGCTCCCAAAACCTTTGTAATTTCCTCAGTAATAGGAACGTGCAACACAGAGCTCCGAAATCCCTCAGAATTTCCTGGGTGATAGAAGAGTTTTTTGTTCTAATGAGGTGACTCTTGGTGGACTCCTGAATGGGACATGGTCACCAGAAAGACCAAGCCATGATTAGAGCTTGGAGTTTTCAGCCACATCCTCACATTCTCCAGAGATGGGGGAGAGGCTGGAAATGGAGTTAATAATCGATCATGCCTATGTGATGAAGCCCCAGTAAAAATCCTTGAACTACGGGCTGTGGAGAGCTTTTGAGTTGGTGAACACATCCATGAGCCAGGAAGGTGGCACACCCCAACTCCACGGGGACAGAAGCTCTTGTGCTTGGGACCCTTCCAGACCTCACCCTGTGTATCTATTCACCTATTGTTCATCTGTACCCTTCATCCAATCCTTTATTAATATAACAAACTGGTAAATGATACGTGTTTCCCTGAGTTCTGTGGGCCAACCTGGCAAATTAATCAAACTAGAGGAGGGAGTTGTGGCAACCCCAATTCATGGCAGGTCAGACAGAAGTCTAGGTGACAACCTACTACTTTCGAATAATGTCTCAAGTGAGAGGCAGTCTTATAGGACTGAGCTCTTAACCTTGGCATCTGACTGCAAGTAGATAGTAGGACTGAAGTCTAGGACACCCAGCTGGTATCACTGGAGAAGCAACTGCTGTGTAGGAAAAAAACCCACACATCTGGTGCCAGAAGTGAAGCATTGTTGACTACTGAGTGTGAGAGGGAGGAAACACAGTTGGTTTTTCCTATCTCACACGTCTGCTAAGGTTCTCTCTCTTTGCGTGAGCTGACAGGCTTCCTGAGCACTCCTGCCCCCAAATCGCAGCTCAGAATCACATATGACACAGCAGTTCACCGCTGCCCAGCACACACACAGCTACTTAGCTGGGTAAAGGTTCCACCTTGACACAATTTAAAGGTCTCACTTTTACTTACAGTAGCCAAATCAAATGGTTAGAATTGTTGAACAAACAGGCTAAGAGCAGAAAAACAATTTTCCTCCTGCCTCAGCCTCCCAGTGCTAGGATTATACGCGTGAGCCACCGTGGCCAGCCTGATTTATTTGTTTTTAAGTTTCCAAGATGCCTAGAAGGCATAAACAGCAAAGTCACTTAAGTGATAGAGCTAAGAAGACAGGAAAGGCCGGGCACGGTGGCTCACGCCTGTAATCCTAGCACTCTGGGAGGCCGAGGTGGGAGGATCACTGGAGGTCAGGAGTTCGAGACCAGCCTGAGCAAGAGCAAGACCCCATCTCTACTAAAAATAGAAAAAATTAGCTGGACAACTAAAAATATATACAGAAAAAAATCAGCCGGGCATGGCGGTGCATGCCTGTAATCCCAGCTACTCGGGAGGCTGAGGCAGAAGGATTGCTTGAACCCAGGAGTTTGAGGTTGCTGTGAGCTAGGCTGATGCCACAGCACTCTAGCCTGGGCAACAGAGAGAGACTCTGTCTCAAAAAAATAAAACAATAAAAAAATAAAGAAGACAGGAAAATAAAAGAATAATTTTTAAAGGAAACTTTTTTTAAAAAAAGCATTAACTATGTTTTTTTTCCTGAGGCAACCACGTAAAATAACTCCTGACTTTTCCTTCAATACTTGGTGAAGAGCCCAAATATCTACTTTTTCTAGTTTAATTCCTGTAAGGATTAATATTGCTCAGAACTGACAGAAATAATTACTTCACGCAATGAGGTAATTATGAAATCAAGTTTAGCAACACTTTCTGTGACTTTGTTTATTAAAAATGCCTATTGCCTTAGATATTTAAGATGTGCATCTTAGGTTCCAAGCTTTGAAACAAAAATCCCTGCAATATATAAGTTTTCTCCATATTCAAAGGCATCAGGAGAAACAAGCAAGATGATTAACAAAGCATTTATCTCGAAATAACAAGCACTGTCCGATTATAAGAACCTTTGAAATGGAACATCACAGCCACTGGGCTTTGGCACTGGAAATACACATAGCTAAATATCACGCCCCTTGAGGAAGGCCACTACCTTGAATCCTACTTGTCATAAGGGATCACAGTTAAAAAGATGTTCTTGGCCAGGCAGGGCGGTTCATACCTGTAATCCCAGCACTTTGGGAGGCTAAGGTGGGAGGATCGCTTGAGCCCAGGAGTTCAAGGCTGCAGTGAGCTGTGATTGTGCCACTGCACCACAGTCTGAGTGACAGAGCGAAACCCTGTCTCAAAAAAAAAAAAAAAGTTCTTAAAATCCAGAGGTACAACAAAATCAAAAACTCTATTATTATTCCCCAACCAAACCAGATATCTCAATTAAGGGTATTAGCACATTTTAGAACCAAACATGAATAGGCTAAGATACAGTTCTTGACCTCTCCTGCCACCTTCCATAATTAGCTACACTGGTATTCACCCACTTAATAAAAACAGCCTCATTACACTTAAAATTAGCAATATACCTAAATCCATATTTCATGATGTATGGTCCCAAGAATGCCCGAAGTGGACTTACGGGTGGGGAAGTGGGGGTGGGTCTGGCTATTAGAATGCTGATTTCTGGGCCCTGGAGTTTGAGGATATTGGTAACAAGTGGTTGCTCACTACAGGTCCTCACTGCGGAGGCAGCACTGAAGAACCAGGGAGGTGAGATGACACCTCTGTGCAAGTCATTCAATTCTTTCCCAGCACCCTGGGTGTTTACACCGTGGGCCCATGAACCAAGTGGCTACAGCAGCAGGGATGGAGGTATGCATGGACTCCATGACTGTCCTTCCCCTACCAAAGTTGATATAGCTGCTATCTCTGTTAAAGCCGTAAGTGGAGACCAAGGCTGAGCTATGGGACCTTCCTATGTAGAAGAGCAGTGACTTTCCCCCTCCTTTGAATATACTCTTATTCTGCATGTGGATTTCCTTTTCCTGATCACCATGCTCCTGCCAGCAACTCACCAGCTAACTGAATGCCTTATCCACTGTCATATCTGTCAGCAAAATTGCTTCTGATCATGAATCCATCTACAGCAAAAGAACTGAGTCAGTGTGCAGGTGCCCCCAGGATGCTCTGGTCTTACCACAGTCCCCTTAACCCAGAAGTAGCTGATCTTCTGGATGGTAGAATGGAGGGCCCACTGGAGGCTGAGGTCAGCATCCACTGGGAGATGCCACCTGGTGATGCTGGAGTTCTGCGCTATAGGATGCAGCAGGTGCTCTGAACCAGTGACAGTGCTGCCAGAGTTCACAGGTCTGGGCCACCAGGCGTAGAAGTGAGTGCCTCTCTGGCTACTATTCCTATGACCCTCTCTCCAAATGTTTGTTTCCCATCTCTGTGACTTTGAATCAAATCCCCTGTGGATTCACAGAGTGAGAGTAATTTCTGTTACCTGCAGCTGAAGCCTGACTGGTATGCTTACTGAATCAGAATCTCTAGGGAGGAGTCTGAACATCTGCCTTGTTAACAAACTCTCCCCTGAATCTTAGGCTCACCAAGTTTGAAAATCACCGATAAAGGTTCTTTGCAGTAACTACAAGGTAAGTCACTTCAAGTGGATAGCTGTGAAGGACCCTTCTCCCAGGCCATGGTGAGGCTCAGTGATCCACTCCTGCTCTGCAATAGAGAGCACTTTTCTAGTGAGCTGGGGAACTGGGTAAAATGGATGGCAGCCAGGCCCCAGAGCAGGAACGACTGGATTCAAATCCTGTTTCTGCTACTCATTAGCACTATGGCTTTGTTTGGGTAAGTCACTTTTCCTCATTGTGCCTTGGTTTCCTAACCTGTAACATGAGGAGAATAGTAGTATCTACCTTATGTTGCTCTTTTGAGGATTAAAGGAGCTCATACACATAAAGAGCTTAGAAAGGCTATCGAGTACATATTAGGCATGAAATAAGTATTAGCTACTTCAAACAGTTTACCTTTCACAGTATGAAACATTCTCTCTCTCTCACACACACAGATAATCTCATTTGAGGCTCAAAATAACTCTTTCTTAGGTGAGGCAACCAAGGCTCAGAGAGGTTAAGTGACTTTCCCAAGGTTACAGTGTGTGACGAGCAAATGTAAAACTATAATGAAAACCACGGACTTAGAGCTTATTTTTCTTGTATTCTGAGTGTAGAGATAAGATCTCCTCAGCATCTGGCCCCCATCTGGCCTCAAGAAGATCACACACTCGCTCTGCATCCTGTGGGCCTTGAATGGGAGTGACTCATCTATCACCTATAGCTGCAGGAACAGTGTGTGCCAGAACAGCGTGATTGTACTAACATTTTGCCCCTTAATTTCTGTCCAATGTTCTTCCCAGAAATTGCTCTAAAACTCCAGGTCCCCATGGAAACCTCAGGAAATACTGCCTTTTAACTGTAAATGAAATTTTGCTACGATTGCTCCCTTAATAACAAATTATTAAAAGCCTGTCCCCAAGAGATACCTGCTGTAGCTCATGGCCAAAGCCATATTCTCCCTGAACTGAGAGGGTAAAAGAGATAGTTCATTCTCTGGTGCTAGGCTGCATGGTCAGCTTAGAGGAAGGAGAAACATGTACTGTGAGCTCCTAGTCTCAATCTCAGACAAGACAAGGTGCTTTCCATCTATGTTTGTGAAGAGAGGCTGCAATGAGATGCCTGCCAAGAATGTGAGAGCAAAACTAATTAAATCAACTCACGGTGTTCTTTGCTCCCCGCAGAAGTCATCTGTAATGTCCTTTTCAGACCAAAAAGTGGAAGAGTAGGGCCTTGAGGAACTGCAAAAGAAACCTGCTTGAAAAAGGACAGGATAATCTAAGAAAGAAACAGAATCTGGTCAAAGGGAAGAAATCAAAGCAATACTTTTCCAGCATTACCTAGAGATCCAGTGGAGCGGGGAACTTGATGTTCCAGATCCCTTTGGTGACAGGAACTGTTCCTTCATTGAACATCAGAGGACTATCTGTTGAATACCTACTGCGATGTGTCAGACGCTGTACTAGGCACAACATTAGAGTGGAGAATAAGGCAGAGCAGACGCATGTGCTAGTGAAGGGAGATAGAAAACAGACTTTCAAACAAATAAACATGTAAGATAATTTCAGTTAGTGAGAAGTGCTATTAAGAAAAAAAGGGTAAGGTGATGTTGACGGGAGCAGTCAGCGTTAAGTAAGTCATCAGGGAAGGACTCGGAGCTGAGACCTAAATGAACCAGCAGAAGCTATGGGAAAGAAGGATCAAACCGGGGATGACAGAGTGTGGGTCCCTGAGGAAAGAAAGAGCTTGTCCTGCTCAGCAGCAAACCTAATGGGGGAAGCAGGACGGGTTCTGGGCCGGGAGTGGCGGAGCTGAAATCAGAGGCAGCCACAGGCCAGACCACGCAGGGCGTGAGGGCCACAGTAGACAGTAGACTGTAGCTTACAGGCATGCTGAAGCCATTGTAAAGCAGTAGGTGGTGGCTGTTGCTTTAAAACAGGGGGATGAGATGGTCTAATTTGTATTTGTAAAAGATCACTTTGGCTGCTTTGTGGAGAAAACATTGCAAAATGGGAAGGGGACAAGGAAAGAAGCAAGTTCTTAGGGATGGGGGCTGAGACTTCTCCATGACCTGAGCGCAATACCCTTCAAGGTTACCCCGCAGCTTTCTTTCCTCTCTGTCTATGCTGAAGAAGGACGACGTGAACCAAGGGATGGATCTAGTCAAAGGGGATGTCCCGCAGAGCAAAAAGTGAGCAGCATTTACCTAGCACAAGAGCCAGAGGACCTGGAGGAGGGGTCTTTGATGTCACTGGAGGTCTCCTTGGAGGACTAGACATGGTTAATTCGTTCCTCATAAAGGAAGAATTGGATGAGGACTAGCCAAACAGGAGTCTCCCTCAACCCACATGCCCTGTGGTACTGCCGCCTTCTCTGCTCCCTTTACCAAACCACACAACTTCCTTCCTCCTGTCCTCTCCTGAACCTGTTTCCATTAGGCTTCCATCCCCATCACTCTACTGCAATTGCCATCACTCCCCATGCTGCCAAAGCTGATGGCCACCTCTGTCCTCAGCTTACTCAACTGATCAGAGCATTTGACGTGGCTAATCCTTCTCTCCTTCTTGAATCACTGTCTCCTCCGGGCCTTCCTTGTTTTCTCCTCCTCCCTTGTTGGCCATTCCCTCTACCCCCTTTACTGGTGACTCCCTGTCTCCTGACCTCTAAATATAAAAGCTCCCAAGGCTGGGTCCATGGACCTCTTCTCTATCTATGCTCATGCTCAGTCATCTGACAGAGTCCTGTGCCTTTAAATACGATCTATTCTCGAATTTGATATTCCCATCCTACATCTCTCCCAGACCCCTTCATCCAACTCCTATTTGACGTCTCCTCTTAGACATCTCACTGGCACCTCTAATTTAACATGCCCAAAATAAAACTGCTGATCTTCCTCCCCAAAGCTGCCCCATCCACAATCTTGCCCAACTCAGTAAATAGCAACCATCCTTCCACACATCGAACTTCATTGTTCATTTCTCCACCAGAATGTGAGACCTATGAGCGCAGGATTCGCAGCTGAATCACCAAGGCAGGAACCGTGCTTAGCACACAGTAGGAGCTATTTGTTGAGTGAATAATACAATTCCATAAGGAACCCTCCTTTACCAGCTTGTTTCCCCATTACATGTTCTCATAGAACCATTGTCTCTCCTTAATAGCACTTCCCACAGTTGTAATCCTGTAGTCATTTGTGTGATTCTCTGATGGATGTCAGTCTCTGCCATTAGCCTGTAAGCTACACGAGGGCAGGAGCTATTCTTGTTTTGATTACTGGCATCAAACATGTAGGCCCTCAATAAGGAAAATAATAATAATAATAAATATTCTTAAATGAAAAAGAGATGACACAGCTATGGATCCTTTCTCCAGAAAAATGTACTCATATACACATGTGCATTAGGACTCCAGGTTAGAAACCCCTGCTATACCACAACAAGCGAAACTTACTCTGTGGTTTCAACCAGACAAAAATACAGGGACATTGTTCCTTCCCACTGTGTTCTTCAGTCATGGTGCACAGGGACATGGATATCCTCACAAAATGTTCTAATTAGTTGGGGATACCTCCAAATCCCTTCAGAAAAAGGCATCAGCGATAAAGTTTAAACAGGACTGGCAGGGAATATAGTGGGGCAAAGGGCAAAAGGATATAGAGAAGCCCAACCATATAATGTCCCTGTCTTCACAAAGAGAAAAACAGCTTTGGTGGTAACCATTATATGTCTCATGACCAAATCCAACCTAATCAACTGGTTACAGCAATTTTATGTGTGCAGTTATATACCATTTCATTACTTTTATAATTAACAGTGCTAACAGGGGACATCTAGAGAACCTCATGAACTATACTCATTCATTCAGCACGTTTCTTGAGCATCTACTGTGTGCCACACAAAAGAGAACATGGCATGGGGGGCTACTTACTTCCCTTTGCCCACTCTGAGGAGCAGAAGTTATTATACTCAGCCTGGATCGGCCTCTAGAGTTATAACTAGGGGGCTTCAGTAACTCAGTGTTTTATAAAGGTGACAAACGGACTTGTTTGGAGAGACTGTCACCAGCTTCTGGAACAAGTACTATATAGTCAACATGTATACCTACAACCAACCAGAGAGAAGAGACAGCACGTGCTGAGACAAGTCTTCAGCTCCTTCTCACTAAGGAGCTGATGCTAACCCTGAACCAGGGAAACTGATTCCTGAGTAAATGATTACAGTTGTACACTCCACAGCACAAGGCAAGGGATTCCTTTTAAGTGGCAGTTTCTTAACAAATAGAAAAGTCATCTAAGAACAAAAGCTTAGGCATCCTTGCTATAAGAAGTTGTTCGTTTTTACAGTAAAACCATGAAAATATGAATTAGAGCTAGTACTATATGCCAGTTGAAAGCCAAATACCTTTTATTTGGAATTATTTAATCAATTGGAATAATTAAAGCCAAATGACCAAGTCATCTTCAGAAGGCACATGTGATAAACATATTTTAAAGCCACAGTTCTCACCTATGATTGAGACAGTCTTAGATATTTCAGATCATCACGAGTGACACAAAATCTTCAAAACAAAATTAATTAATTTAAATCAATTTTATTTAAAACCATATATAAATAGGCCAAATAACACTCAAGTCTGAGAGGGCTGCAATCTTTTTAGCAATATCATAGTCCAAAAAGACTAATACTGATTGCTGATTCAGCTCACAATATCATCCCTTTTCAAGCAATAGCACATTCACCAGAAAACATCTTATGGGCACTTTTCACAGACGTTAGAGATTCAGAGAGCAATGAGCCACAGCCCTGCCCTCAAGGAGCTTACAATGTAGCTGGAGAGACACAAAACATCCAGAACAGACATGAGGGTCTGGCTCTAAGCGCACACCTATCTTAACAAGCGCACACCTATCTATCTTAACAAAAACGATCACTGGCACAAGTCGTCATATGTTTTAACAAATGAGCCACAGGAATATCTTAGCAATTATATACTACATCAAGTTTCAACTTGACATATCCAAAAAAAAGTTATTATATAGTTCACATAATATTTATATTCATGCTCCCATTCAATTAAAAGAGAAAAACATAATTCCAAGCCAACTGTACCATAATGTTTGCTATCCTAAATGAAGGATAGCTTGTTCATGCCCCAGAATTTCTCCACAGTTTCACATCCTAATGTCAAGTTCAGTAATTTTTACTGCCAAACCGATGTACAAATTCAGATAATGAGTAGACAGCTCCCCATCCTACCTCAGGATCCATACTGATGAAATCATTCAGGTTCATTTTGGAATCTAGAAAAATACATGGAAAAAAATGTCCACTGAAAACACGATTTTGGTTTAACAGCAATAAAACAACCCAGAAGACTAAAAGTAGGAGAAATTATTCAAACAGATAAGGGTTCGATATCACTTCTGTGATTTTCTTGCCTCAAATGCTTAACCCCAATTTAATCACACAAACCCAAATTGAGAGACACAGGGGACAGAGAATCAAAGAAGGAACTGCACAGAGAGAGTGAGTTCCAGAGATCTTCAGAGCGGACCCCTGAGTCTTTGGCTAATAACTGATCTTCTCTTCCATGGAATGAAGAGGCCAGGGAAAGAAGCACCAGAAAGCAGTAGGTCTAATAATTCCTAGAATTTCCACAGAGCTAGGAATGATTCATGTCCCTACCAGCCAGAGCAGAGAGAACTTGTAACACATGGCATTTGGCAGAGTCCTCAGAAGGGTCGTGTCAGAGCAGTGGGGCTAATTTCGCCCTAGATAAAAGGCTGTTCTGAACCTGGACTAAAAAACTTAAAAGCAAATCCAACAGACTCCAAGTAAATTAACTGCATGCCCAAAAAAAATCCAACACTATTTTTAAAAGTACATAAAACCCCAGCAAACAACAGCGTAAAATTCACGAAGTCCAGTATTCAATCAAATATTATCAACCACACAAGGAAATAGGAAAATATGACCCAAAACCAGAGAAGTCAATCAAAAGAAACAGAATGAAATGACAGAGATAATGGAATTAACAGATAGGGACTATAAAAGTTATTATATGTACACACTGTATGTTCAAAAAGGTACAGTAAAACATGCACATGAAGAGAGAAATGGAAGATATTAAATAAGCCCAAAAGAGAATTTCTAGAGATGAAAAAATAAAATATATAAAATGAAAAAAAAAGTACCGGGTGGGATTAACAACAAATTAATGCAGATGAAAAGACCAATGAATTTACAAACAAAACTGCTCAAAATGAAGTATGTGCAGAAAAATTCTGAAAAAAAAAATGAACAGAACATCAACTGATTTATGGGGCACAGGTATAGCTGAAATACAAGAACAAAAAAGGGGGGTATGCCAGAAAAAATATTTGAAGAAATAATGGTCAAATGTTTCTAAATTTGATGAAAATTACAAATCCACCAATCTAAGAATCTCAAAAAACCTCAAGCAGAATAAGCCTAAAGAAAACTACATTATAATCCAGCATAATTAAATTGGTGAAAATTAGTGATAGAGAGAAAAACCTTAAAAGCAACAAGAAAGATACACTACCTTCAGAGAAGGAATGGTCCAAACAGGACCAGAGCTGACAAGGCAGTGTTTTTTAAATGCCTTCTATAACTCTAGGCTCTGTCTTGGTGCCACATCTAAAAGAGAAACGGGTAGCTGCTGCAGGCACCCTGTGCCCAGACCAGGCCCTACAGCAGCAGGTTGCCCGAGATAGGCAGACCCACGGAGCCCTCTCCTAAACTAGGAGCTTTCCCAGCTCTAACACGGAGGCTAGGAAGCAGGATGGTGTACCAATAAGCAATTCCGATTAAATTTTTAAAATTATGACAGATTTTCACAGAGAGCCTCAAAAATCAGAGTTTGAACCCTCTTTTAATGTTCACTCCATTCAAATATGCCAAATATACTTTTTACTTTCTTCCCTGCTGAACTATTAATACTACTGTCCTATTTTTCTGGCATGCTGCATAGCTTACAGAGCACTTTCACACAGACTGTATTATCCATGTGTTGGGATGATCTCACCACTAAATGGGAATGTTGTGAATTACTTATAATCACAAATAATGTTTCAAACTCATATGAATGCCAAACAATAGTAATAAAGAATCTTTTGTCTTCTTAAATCTCAAGAAATTATCAATTGAACTAATGCCTAAAAGCATGTAAATAAATGAGATAAGTGGTACAATAAAACCTGCCAACATTCACCTCCCTCTAATGTAGATTTTATTATAGAGTCAGAGAAATGACATTTCACCCAGCATAAGGATGCAATAGGGATTTCTTTCACCGTGACACAAAACCCTACCATGGGTCCTATTAGTCCTGCTGTTACATGACAAAAGTGTGCAGATCTTCTGATGTCCAGTGTCCCAGCATTAGGCATCTCCAATAACCCAGCAGTTTGCAAGTATCATGGCCCTGCTCCTTAGCACCCTTCCTCTCCCACGAGTTCTCATGTCTTCCAGTCCTGTTCTATACAGACTCAATTGCTGAACCTAATAAACACATAGGACTAGTACTCACCTTACCTCCTTACCACCCAGGGAGTTTTATCCAAAGAAAGACCTGATTTTTGTCCTTGGGTAAAGGAAAATGTTGGCCTGTACTGTGACTGATCAGAAACCCCTCTGAGAAGGCATCCTTGGCTCACCTCCAGTTTCGATGCAGGGATACGGTGGAGGAGGCTCTCTCCAGTTCCCACTGGAGTCTTTCATGTGAGATCGGTCAGAAGCAAAGTTCTTCAGGTATGAATCTGCACGGATCACTCTAAATTTTCTGCAGATAAATCAACATACAACTAAATGAGGGAAATGGCACATTGGAAATTCTAACTCAATTTTTACATGGACTCATTTTCTATGACAAGCACAAAACTACTCATGCATTTATGTACTGTTAGTAATACACAAATACATATGCAGCTTTATTACCTATTAAAGAAGTCATAGGAAAGGATCAACTAAAATCCAAAACAGAAAGGCAAAGGCACAGAAATATATCTGTTTGCCTTTATTTACTCAATTGTGTCTTAAGGGCAAAGGGCATGATTTTCTGGTGCTATCATCACAGCCCTTTCAATCTTGGCAGCATGAGCCATCCCCCCTGCAGCACCCTAAACAAAAGAGTGAAAGAAATCCTCAACATGTTTCAAATAAAATGTTTGAGATCTCATCACACAACATTTTTTTTTTGAGACAGGGTCTCAAGCTGTTGCTCAGGATAGAGTGCAGTGGTGTCATCATATTAATAACTCACTAAAACCTCAAACTCCTGGGCTCAAGCAATCCTCCCGCCTTGGCCTCCCAAAGTGCTAGGATTATAGCCATGACCCACCACACCTGGCCTCATCACACAAATTTTTAAGACTGCCCACCTTTTATATGATGGATAACCTTTAAAGCTTTAAAACATTTTGAATCTCCTGTGTAGCAAACACATCATTCTCAAATAGTAACTCAATGGTGATGCCAAACAAGTGATCTTTACAAAACAAATGCCAAAAAAAAAAGAGCCTCTGTAGAATCGTCAAGGTCTTACTTCAGAAAATAAGTAAATCCCTCCTGAATTTCCTTACCTCCTAAACTGTGGATGAATATCATCATCAGACTTAAAGGCATCGTCTACATAAGTGTCAAAGAGGCAGGGAAATGGCAAGACAGTATCGAGATCATAAATGAAGCTCTGTCCTCCACTTGAAACATGAAGCAAAACAACATGGTAATCCTAGAAGTAAAAGTAGCTGACGTTAACCAAGTTACTTTATGATGGTGAAATGGAAGGTCCCAGTATCGATACACGTATATTATCACAAAAAAGATCAAGACTAATACAGCCTTCCTTATAATAACAAAATCAAATAAAGCAAACGCAAAACCCTGAAAACAGACTAAAGGTCCACTGACAGGAAATCAGTTAGATAAATAATGGAAATGTTCACCAGTACCAGAGACTGTACCAGATATCAGGAAAATGCTTCCTGGGCAGTATCTCATTTTAGCCTCACAACCCCACTGCCAGAGGGGGGACACTGAAGAGAGAGGGTGAATAACCTGTCCAGATCCCACAGCCAACCAATGGGAGGCCTAGGACTTAAACCCTGTCCACCTGACTCCAGAGCCCACACTCCTAACCCCAGTGCTGCTGGGTTTGGGCTTTCATGTTAGAGCAACAGATCACCTGCTAGCAAAGAAAGCGAGAATGTGGACTCTGAGACCAGGGGTTTTAGTTTGTTTTGTGCCTCGCATATCAAAGGCACTCAATAAATACATGTTAAATAAATGAATGAAGCCAATTCAAATGATATATAATTTTAAATAAGTATCCAGAAAATAGGAGTTTGTTACATTATCATTCTGTTCTTAAGGGGGACAGGTTAAGATGACACACAGACGTGTACTGGAAAGCACCCAGGTCTAAGACCCAGTTCTGCCAGTAACCAGCTATGTGACTGTAAGCTACTCACTTTGCCTTCCTGGGTTTGTTTCTTCAACCAGAAAAATGAAAGAGCTATTAACTGACCCCTTACCCTAATCAATCAAGGCACTGGAATAGATTGAGTCTTTCAAATGTCAATCATGTTCATCTGGGAGCTTGTTAAGAACACTAAATCATGAAGAACCCTATTGGGGTAGCTTAGAAATGTTAGGGTGACCTAGGGATATTGCTGGCATAAGAACCTCTGCAGATATAACATAACCCGTCTCTAGATCTTATAAATCAGAAACTGTATTTTTAACACAGTCTCCAGATAATTCTAATGTGCAGCCAGACTACGTACTGTCAAAGTTCCTTCAAGTGCTAAATGGATAAAAGTCTAGGAGATCACAGATATAACTACCACATTAGCCATTTAAAATCATTCCTATAATAATTTCAAAATGAAAAGTTATAAGAAAATATGCCTGTAGTGCTTCTACCTTAGACCAAATAACATCAATTCTCAAAAGATCAATTTATTAATAATGATCACAGCCTTTCTCTCCTCCCCAGTCATTTCTGCTTTATTAAAACATACAGACCACTCAGGGGTTACAAGTAATAATGCATAAAAGGTGCTCTATGTTGACCATCTTACCCAGATCACAGGTCCACTTCCAGGTCTCGTCTGTTGTTTCCAGATAGGTACCTACAAAATACAATGCATTTCATAAGCCACATCTTCAGTTAAACCATTACCAAACTGTTTTTAATTTTTTTAGTTAGAGATGAGGTCTTGCTATGTTGCCCAGGCTGAAGTACAATGGCTACTCGCAGGCACAAACATAGTACACTGTAGCCTTAAAGTCCTGACCTCAAGCGATCTTCCTGCCTCAGCCTCCCAAGTAGCTGGGACCACTGGTGTGTACCCACCATGCCCAGCCATGAAAGCATAAATAAGAAGAAACCTAAATCCTTCTAAGTTTAAGTGTCCTCAACAATGAAAGCTCACAAAAGCATAAGTCATTGTATAATGCTCTTTGGAAAGTGGAAAGGGACCTGAACTAGGAATTGGAAGTTCCGACAGGTTCAAGCATTGCTTTTCCACTTAATTATTCATGGGGCCACCCTGAGTATGTCCTCACCTATAAAACAAAGAAAGTGGTCCAAATCTTGCCTACTTCACAGGGCTTCCACTAGGATCAAATGAGATGATGTCTGCAAAAGTGCTTTACAAAACATGAAGGGCTTACTTTTTCTTATACTTTATGTAGGTTTACTATAGTCTATTTAAACTCCAGAGACAAATCTTTACTTCAAACCTGAGAGGTTATGGCTCTAATCTAAGAAATTAAAAAAGCTCTACATTAATACCTAAAGAACAGGGGCTTAACCTGTGTAGACATACCATCACATATTTCCTTACCTACAAGTAAGGGACTAAACTCTTCTAACTCAACCGTGCCCTGTAAGGAAAAAAATTTCATTCAAAACCAAACTTCAGAATGTTGCTATATTTTATAAAGCATACTTTAGAACAGTGCTAAACCCATACTATATTTAGCTTCTAATGTCATCCTAAATCTCATGTTTTCTATCTGCAATCACTCACCAACTTACCATCTTCCTCTCGTTAGATATGAAGACAGCATAACACTCCTCTAAAGGATACTGGTTGTGGTTTTTGATGTATTCACAGAGCTTCCAAATGTTTTCTTCACTGAAATAAAATAATTATTTAATCAATATAGGGAAAACACTCATGTCTTTCAAATTTAAACAGAAGACTGATGATGACAATTAAAAAGCTGTGCAGCTAGATAGAAGGAATAAGTCCTAGAGTTCTACACCACTGTAGGATGACTATAGTTAACAATAATATGTTGTATAGTTCCAGATACTTAGAAGGATATTGAATGTTCCCAACACAAAGAAATGACAAATGTTTGAGATGATCAATATACTAATTACCCTGATCTGATCATCATGCATTATATTCATTGAAACATCACCATGTACCTTATGAATCTGTAGTTATCATTTGTCAATTAGAAAAAATGTTGGAAGAGACCTTACACACCATCTTATCCAATGACTGGCTAACATTTGAATCTCCTCTGAAACGTCCCAACAAGCTGTTATCCAACCTACACTATGTGTGAACCTCTCCAGACACAGAGCTTATTACCTCCCACAGCAATGCTTGTGTATGGAGGTATTTTACAACTGATAAAACGCTGGGTGGGTCAATATTCTGTAAGCTTTGGGTCCAGGGACTTGAGATACAGCTGGAATTCCAACTCAGCCACTTACAAGGTAACAAGCTTTGAACATCTCAATCTCTCTGAGAATCTGCCTTTCTCATCTGTAAAGTGAGCATAATCACATCATATTATAGACACTTTATAATAGAGTTTAGTTAACATTGGTTCCCTGCTCCCCTTAGAAAAGAGACAGGATGGGTGTTTTGGGTAGGAGGGCTTCTGGCTGGAAAGGATCAGGAGCAATTATGTGATGTGTCCAGGAATTCTTTCAGAGAGAGTCCCTGTGAGTGGGATTCCCCAAGCCCCTCTAGTAAAGAGGAGGCCTGACTTTTAGAAAGTTCTTTCTCATACTGAACTGAAATCAATCTTCTTACACCTCTGCCCCAGATGAATCTCCTTTCTCTATGACAGGCCTTTGGCTATTTGAAGCAGTGGTTAGAACCCACCTAAGTAAACTGATGCTCAACATAGCAAACCAAGTAGTAACCAAACCACACTCCTGAGCATGGCAACCACTGTTGCTGCTGGGAGTATTGACAGCTCAGCTTCTGGGATCCTGTCTTTTTCTAATAAGCCACACAGTATCTTTGCTCAAAATGAGCTATACCAACACTCTGCTCACAGCATGTGACTCAGTCTGTCAAAGCCTACTTTCCAGTTATGTACACCACACTACTTGAAAATGAAGCAAGGCATAAACAGCACTGAGGACTGTCACCATTTTATGAAAATATACACTCTTTCAATTCACAAGTCTTGGTCTTGTCTACTTGTCTCAGTGCTCCATACAACTAGGCTTAAAATACTGAAGTTGGACATATTTTTCTCCTATGGTTTTGTTTTTCTGTAAAATACCCAAAAGCTAAGCATGGTGGCTCACACCTGTAATTCCAGCACTTTGGGAGGCTGAGGCAAGAGGATCACTTGAGGCCAGGAGTTCAAGACCAACCTGGGCAACACAGCAAGACCCTATCTCTACAAAAAATTGTAAAAATTAGCCAGGTGTGGTGGTACACACTTGTAGTTCTAGCTACTTGGGAGGCTGAGCCAGAGAAGGGTCACTTAAGCCCAGGAGTTCCAGTCTACAGTGAGCTATCATGCCACTGCACTCCAGCCTGGGCAATAGAGCAAGACTCCATCTCAAAAATATTTTAAAATAATAATAATATTAATAAAATATCTAAGAAACCACAAGGAAAAATGGTGATAATGATAACAACAGGAAATTGCTACTGACTACTTCAATATGATCTGTAGTACGGAGTAACAAAAATTTACTATTTTAATATGACATATATTAATAGTATATATAGTAGCTAAAATTTTTTTAATCTAAATGTTCAAGGACCAAGTTTGAAGAAGACATTTGTCTGTCTGGCCTACAAAAGTTTTGGAAATTTTATCACAAACATCTTCAAGAGTCTAGGGTATACAAAATACTGTGCTAAATGCTTGGAGGATATGGTGATAAATTAGAGCTTACAGACCATGAGCAGAGACATGCAGATCCATTAATAGCAAGCATCATATAAGGCCATAAAAGATGCATATAGAGAACACAGAAGAAGGAGTCATTAATTCTGAGGGATATGGGAAGAAAGAAGGGGTATAGGTTGGTTGTTGATAGTTTCTTCTTATTTGTTCCCTGCTCACCCTTCCTAAGGGTGGGCTCAGAGTTAATGCAAAGAGGTCATGAATCTCACAGGTACCACGAGCACTACTGGTGAGCTGAATACATAATGTGGCTTGAACACACATTGCCTATTATCTTTCAAACATACTTGACTGTTACATAGAGGAAAAAAATTTAAATGTAAGAGTTATTGATTTTCTTAGACCCTTGTTATCACCAATTGCTTTTCAAGAGCACAACTAATATCATGTGTTGAATCTCGTGAAACTTTTGATGTTAAAAAAAGAGAGGAGGGACCTTACACTTGGAAATGCCAGAAGTCACAAGTGGAATAGAAAGAGTTCTGGATTTGGTATGAGTCCTGACACTCACTTAACTAGTAATTAAAAAAAAAAGTGGGGCAATGATGATAATGTTCCCAAGCTGTCAGTTGATCATTCTGGTAACAGAAAGGCTGACGAAGCAGCATAAAGACTTAGACTCTGCAGGGATTACAAGGTTATGGGCTGAGGTCAGAAGCACAGAGAGAGGGGAAGATCCCTGGCACACAGCAGGAGCTCCACAATTGTTTGAAAAGTACAAAACAATTAAAACAGAATCAGAAATGCTCTGCAAACCACACAGTCCCACACAAATACTGGCTACCACTATTATCATTAAATGAGGTCTTGAAGGGTAAGTAACATCTGACAGAAGCTAACAGTAGTAGAGAGGAGGCATTTATTTCAACTTACAAGAACCTACAGGAGCACAAGTAGAAAGGTGTGCCTACCTGATGTGTTCAGACAGGGTAGAACAATGATTCTCAATCAGAGGTAATTTTGCCCCTACCTCCCACAAAACATTTGGCAATGTCTGGAAACATTTTTGGTTGTCACAACTAGGGGAGGATGGTAATAGCATCTAGTGGGTAGAGGCCAGGGATGCTGCTATACATCCTACAATATACAGAACAGCCCCCACAGCAAAGAATTATCATGCTGAAGATGTCAACAGAGCCAACGTTGAGAAACCCTGCAGCAGAGCGTTCATCTCTTACCATTGTTCCATTAAATTGCTCCAGTCCAACTGCACCAGCCTCCTTTCTATTCCTGGAATACCCACGGCACGCTTCCTGCTCAGAGCCTTTGACCTGCTGTTCTCCCTGCCTGAAATGATCTTCCTCCAGTAGTCACAAAGCTCCCACCCTCTCTTTCTTCAGATCTCTGTTCAAATACCACCTTATCAACAATATCTTCTTGAAATATCCTGATATACAACAGTATAAGTCACCATCCCTGACATTATCTTTTTTCTCATAGCACTTACCACCACCCACACAGTTTGTTTTTTCTGCTTTTCGTGCATCAAAACATTAAGACTCATGAGGAAATTTGTTAATTGTGTTCACTGCTATAGGCCAGTGCCCAGAATTATGCATCACATACACTCCAAGTGCCTAATAAACATTCATTGAATGAATGAATGAATGGACATTAGGAGGAGAACTAACTGGATTCAGGAGAAAGCCAGGGAAGAAATACAGTGCGGTAGTTAAGATGCATGGACTCCAGAATCACATAGCGGTTCCAGTTTCAGCACTACCACATACTAGCTGTGTGATCTTGGGCAAACAACAGCATCTGTGTGGCTCAGTCCTTTCATTAGTAAAATGAAGATAACGATAATAATAAAACCTATCTCATAGGCATGGATGGAAGCACCTGGCACTGGGCTTGACATGCAGTCAGAGCTGAACAAATTGGTAAGCTCTTGGTGGCAATGATTTGGTGACCAGGTCAAAAAGGGAGGGTTAGTTTTAGATAGCCCTGAGGTTTCTTGTGTAGACACTGGAAGTTGGAGAAGAAATCATTACTCAGGAAGCAAAGGGTAGGTGTGGGAGTGAAAAGGACCACGGTAGGGGTATGCTTCAGCTGCAGAGGCAGCCTAGGACAGGGGCGCAACTGAGGACTCTGGAGCCAGACTCTGCCTATATATAAAGCCCCATTCACTCACTCTGTGCGTCAGCGTTCACATCTCTTTATAATGGGGATAACGTGGCTCATGCCTGTAATCCTACCATTCTGAGAGGCCGAGGCAGGAGGATCACTTGAGGTCGGAGTTCAAGACCAGCCTGAGCAAGAGCGAGATCCCGCCTCTATTAAAAATAGGAAAAATTAGCCGGGCATGGTGGTGCATGCCTGTAGTCCCAGCTCCTTGGAAGGGAGGCTGAGGCAAGAGGATCCCTTGAGCCCAGGAGTTTGAGGTTGCAGTGAGCTATGATGACACCACTGCACTCTGCCCAGAGTGACAGAGCAAGAATCTGTCTCAAAAAAAAAAAAGGTGGGGGGATAACAACAGTACCTATCCCCTAGGGTTATTGTTAGGCTCAAATGAGTTAGCTTACATAAACCACCCAGAACAATGCTTGGCATATAGCAAGTACTTTGTAAACATAACCATTATTATAATGACAACATAGTGGTTAAGGTCATTGTTTCTGGTGCCAGAGGGTCTGAATTGGATTCCTGGCTGCTATTAGCTGCGTGACCTTGGGAAAGTTACCACAAACTCTCCGTGCCTCCATTCTCTTCCAAAATTAAAATGACCTTCATCTCAGTCTGAAACCACTTCAGCAGAGAAACTTCCAAAGGTTTTCTGCGCTCCACCTATCCTCGCCCCCCAGCACTGAGATCTGCTGAGCAAGACCAACGAAAAAGCGCCCGCCACAGGTAACGCACCACCGGCCCTACGATTCCGGACGAATTCCCATCCCCATCCAATTGCCCACGCTCTACTCAAGAGACCGGAGCTGCCATTCTCGCTCCTCCTCCCCCAAAACGGTAAAATCCGCCGGTCAAGGCCGGGAGCGTCCCCGAGGAACGGCCGGGAAGAGGCAGGGCCCGCCTGCGACTCGCGGCCTGGCTAGCCGGGTAGACCGAAGGCCGTTCCCGCGCGCCTCACCAGTAGCAGCTGCTGTAAACGCACGCGTCCCGCGGGGGGCTGGCCGGCTGGTAGCAAGCGGCGGCGGCGGAGGAGACCTCTGCCTCCATGGTGGCTGGCTTGCCCACGGACCAGGCCTAAGGCGGACCGACTGCACCGGACGCGGGAACGGGCCGGCGTTCAGTAGCCTACGCACGCTCCCGGGACGGAGTGGGCGGAGCCCGGGGCACCCGGCCAGTTTCCGGGTGGTGGAGCCAGGCGCGGGGTGGGCGGGGCTCGGGGCGGGCCGTGCAGGCTCCGGGAGGGTGGAGCGAGAGCGAGGTGGGCGGGTCCGGGACAGGGTGAGCGGGGCAAGTTCCCGGTGGGCGGAGCCGGTGGCGGGGAGTCCTGCGTGATTCTGGGTGGGCGGGACCCGGCGTGGTGGGCGGGGAGTAGGGCGGGGCCGGCATGCTGGGGAGGTGGTAGAGGCGGACCCTCTGTCTGCGCTGGGAGAAAAGCGGTCATCGTCTGGCTGCCTGGGAGAGGATGTAGGGGAGGGCTTGGGGGTGATAAACCGCCTGCCCTGAGGGGCTGTTTGGTTGAGGAGACTTCTCCAATCTGAGGTTGGGGTTATCAGCCGTGGAGGAACCAGCTGAGACGCTGAAATGAGAGAAGCTTGTGAGTGAAAATTCAAGCTTTAGGATTCTCAGCCTGGAGTCCGCGGGAGCCCAGAGAAGAGGAAAGGAGGGAAGGAGAGGTTGCTTCCAAATGAGACAGCATCAAGGACGGTTTTAGAGAGGCATAGCACCCCGGATCTCACCATGTTGTAACTCAATTTTTTAAGTTATAAGATCTGTATATATTGGCTCAGAAATATATATTGGTTCCTTGATAAATTTTTTTTTAAGTTGAAGGAGTCCCATGGTATCCTTTTTGTGTTCATCATGTTTGTTCATTTGTTGGCAGTCTGGAAGGAAAGACACCAAATTGTTAAAACTGTTTATCTCTGATGATATCGGGACTTCCACTGTCAAGGACTTTCACTTTACACTTTACAGCCTTCTGAATTGTTTATATTTGCAATGGAAATATATAGCTGATACATACTTCCCATTATAAAAACTGAAATTTGTAGGTTGATTTTAGGCCATCCACAGTGAGATTCTCATGAGATAGATTCTCTTGAGTCCCAAGTTCCATAAATCCTAAAGACTTTGAGCATAGTCCTTGTTTCAGTTACCAATTAATTGCCTCTCAGCCCAGAATACAAACTACAATATAGGCTCTATGCTAAATAACAGAATTCCAGTAAACATTTCTCCTTTAAGGAAATGTTAGCATGGTGTTAAGACTTCTCAGTAAAGAGTGCTGGAGGTGTATTTGCAGGAGAAAGAGGTTTCCTGTAGTTTCTGGGACTGGACCAGAATTATGGGTGTGGTCATGAGAACATCCTGTGGAGTCTGCTCCAGCCACAGACCCAGAAAGAGGCCCGTCTGTGACCTTGCAGCTTTAGCTTGGCAATAACCTTTCTTCAGCCTCTACACAGAAGCTAGAGCCCTGGGAGGCCTGCAGGCAGCCACCTGCTCATACTCTTTCAGCAAGCCCTTTGTGGCCTGCACGAAGTCACTTGTGGCCAACAGGGTCACACACTGAGCAATGGTTCCTTCTGCCCCCCTTCCCTTTTCCCCACCCCCACGCTCATCCCCAGTACTTTGAAGGTCTTCTGCCTCTGCTGCCTTCAGCATCTCCAGACCCCTCCAACCTAGCTAAACTAGCAAACCTCCCTGCTATCCGGTAGCCAACCCATGCCTTCTCCAAGGAGGTCCAAATCTTTTTTAAGTTTGTCATTCCTTGGGTACTCTCCCTCAGCCCTAGGTCCCAAATAGAATTTTCTTATATCTTATAGTTACACTTTTATCAGAGTTAATAATTCTTTATATTCAACTTACCTTGCTTGGCCTAGCATATGGTTTCTTCTCTCCTGGTTGGGCCCAGACTACTACAGGACTTTGAGCCAGACTGAGTAGGTTCTACCACTTACTAGTTGTGTGACCTTGGGCAAAGTTACTTTACCCCTCTGTGACTCAGTTTCCTCATCTGTAAAATGAAGTTAATGATAACACTACCTAGCTCATAGGGTTGTTAGGGGGATTAGTTGAATTTATGTACATAAAGCACTTAGAATTGTTGCTGGCACATAATAATAAATGTTAGCAACCATGATTTTTGGTATAATCTCACTTCATTATTGGCAATCTACCCTATACTCTTGTCACTAAGTGTCTGACACTTAGTCCTTAGATAAGTCCTTATTCCTTAGATAAGCTAGGCCTTTGCACAAGATGTATGTACCCTCTTTCTGATGTGGTCTTTCTTTCACCTTCCTTATTTGCAGTTTTTCCCAGGAAGAGTTTTTGCCTTCCATCTTTCCGCAGCCTTTTTTCCTATTTTGTCATAACTTTTTATTCATATGTCTTTTTTTTTTTTTTAAGAGATGGGGTCTGACTCTATCCTTCTGAGCTGCTGTGCAGTGGTGTGAACTGCTGGATGCAGACATAGCTCACTCCAGCCACAAACTCCTGGGCTCAGCGATCCTCCTACCTCTGCCTCCCACATAGCTGGGACTATAGATAGGCGCAGGGTACCACACACCCAGCTGACTTTTTTTTTTTTTTAAGAGGTGGGGTTTCACTATGTTGCTCAGGGCCATCTGGAACTCCTAGCCTCAAGCAATCCTCCTCCTCAGCCTCCAAGTAGCTGGGATTATAGGGGTAAACCACCACACCTGGCTTATATATGTCTTTAATAACAATATCATGCTTAGTAACTCAATCTGTCTGTCTCTGCCTCTGCCGTGAGCTTCTCCAGGGCATGGGCCTTGCCTTGGGAAGTAGAATAGTATAGTAGTGCTGGAGTCAGAAAGATGGACTCAAATCCTATCTTGGCTACTTAATATCCTATATGACCTTGGATAAGTCAACAACCTTTCTGTGTATTAGTTTCTTTGTAAAATGAGGATAACAGTAGAGTACCTACCTAATGGGAGCTGTAGTGAAAATTAAATAAACCAATCTGTACAAAACATTTAGCATAGTCCCTGGCGCCAAATAGGTACTGTCAAAGGTAAACACAGCCTCAGGGCACTAGTCAAAATGCTAAAAACATTTTATTCAACAACCACTGACAGTAAGGGAAAGTGCTGAGCTCCATTCCAATTGTATGGAAGTGATTTGGGAGTTTCAAAGGAAGAATGAGGGAGGAAGGAGTGCGGGAAAATTACACAGGGTTGGTCAGTGTGAATACGGTTAGGCCAGCTGTGTTTGCTGGCTAGCAGTTATCTAAGTTAGGATTCTATCCTCTTACGGAGACTGGGAGACAGAGGCCCTCTTCTTCCTGATGATTACATTTCAAAGGAATGGCTCTCAAGTCCTCGAGAGGGACTTCTGAGTTGCAAGAAATACCTATTTATAATTCTAAGCCCTTTTTAGTAAATGCTCAAAGGGAGGTCAGGCACCTATCATCAGGTGTTGACAAAAACAAATAGTAAATTTTCCTGGCAGCATTGAGGTTTCTTTGGCAGTCATTTTAATGGGCGGCTGAGGTCACCGTCACCCTAGGGACACAACCATATGCTGCTAGAAGCCATGCTAGAGTTTGGGGTCTCTTAGTGCAGGGTTTTGGATGGAGTTGTGCTAAGAGTTCTGCAGTTCTCAGTACCCTAGGCAATAAATAACTACATAGTTTTGCAGTATGATTATTATCATTATATATCTCTGTGAACAGACTGTAAGCATTGTAACTGGCATAAATCCTTGTTTTAATTAATGATATTTTATTAGTTAGGATACATGTGAGATTGTTATAACAAAGAAACCCAGAAATGTTATGAGTTAAATGAGAGATAAATGCATTTCTCAAGTAACAGCCTGAGGATGTACATTCCAGAGCTGATATGGGGTCTCTACAGTGTCTGTTACCCAGGCTCCTGATACTTCATTAGAGGCCATATGTAGAGTGTTTCCCTGGTCCTCGAGGTTGAAGATGGCTTACCACCACATCTGCTGTTTTTGCATTCACATCAATTCTGCTCACATTCCACTGACCTGAAGATACTCATGTGGTCATACCCAGGTGCAAGGGAGATCAGGAAACATAGATATTCTGGGCAGCCCAGCTAACATTTGGGTGTCTCAAGACAGAAGGGGAGAATGAATATTGAGAGACACCCAGCAGTCTCTACCATACTGAGCTTTTTAAATGCTTCTAAACTTTCTCTTTTAAGCAGAAATGACTTTTTAAATTGAAAAAAAAAATACATCATAGAAAAAATATGTATGATCCCATAATAAAGACTTAAAAAGGATATGGTTTCAGAGGAGTAGGAGGTGCTTAGAACCAGATTCTGACCTCTAATGATCTGGATAAGGAAGAAATAAGAGATGCACCCAAAGAAGCCAGTGTCCCATGGATTTAAAAATTAAAGGTTAGGGTTTAGAGGAGGGACATACAACAAAGGAAAGTATAAGAAATGTCATAGACATGTAGGGGGAGATTCAGGAATCTACAGCACACAGTACACTGAGGTTTATAATAACAAAAGGACTTTTTATTAGGGGTATATTTTTAATGCTCAATATTAACAGCTAGAAGAAAACGGAAGAGATAATCCCATTGCTTGGGACCATATGATATGATGTGATCACACAACTGAAAGAAAATAGAAATACTCAATGCTATTTTGCTTCCATTTTTTTCTGTCAAAGAAAAATGATCCTCAAGCTGTAAAGAATAAGGAAAAATAGCAGTAAGAGGAAATGAAAGGCCAAGATAGGTGCAATGATAGAAAGCACTAAGTTGTCTTCAATGAGTTAAAAATCTTCAGATACAGAGTTAAATCCCAGAATACTAAAAGAGCTTTAGATTTTAAACCCACAGCCTCTCTCATGTATCTTCAAGAAAATATGTCGGAGATGACATGAGATTAAGTATGAATACTTACTGTCTTGAGTTTAAAAGGAACAATGATGTATTCCAGACACTATACCCTGATGAGCTTCATGTCTATTCCCAGGATAGTTTGTGACTATTAAAAATAAAAGTAACTGGCATAAATCCTTGTTGAATTAATGATTTTTCAAAGGATTAATTAATTGTTAGACTAGGATTATGGCACAAAGTGTATCTTGATTCCAACAAAGCAACTGGCCCAGTTGTGTTAGTCCTGATTCATTCAGTTCAAAGTCAAGGCAGAAAGGCTGTTTATTGCCTCAAATAACAGGAAAGGAACAGGTGCAGTAGCTCACGCCTGTAATCCTAGCACTCTCAGAGGCTGAGGCAGTGGCGTCACTTGAGCTGAGGAGTTTGAGACCAGCCTGAGCAAGAGCGAGACCCTGTCTCTACTAAAAATAGAAAAAATTAGCCGGCGTAGTGGTATGCGCCTGTAGTCCCAGCTACTCAGGAGGCTGAAGCAGGAGGATGGCTTGAGCCCAAGAGCTTGAGGTTGCTGTGAGCTAGGCTGACGCCAGGGCACTCTAGCCCAGGGTACAGAGAAAGACTCTGTCTCAAAAAGAAATAAAATTTTTAAAAAAATAACAAGAAGGGCAGTGGAATGGCTCTCAGAGGCAAAGGATGAGCTGCAGAAACCAGTCTCAAGGAACCAGAGTCAGGACCACTTCCACACCCCTTATTTCTCACCATCTCTCAATCTCAATAGGTGGCTTCATTCTGAGATCAACTTCTCACTTCCCGCTGTGGGGAGGATGGCCCCTGGCAGTCCCACATTCATATTTTCCAGGCTCAGCAACTCCAATGGAAAGAGAAAACTTCTTTTTCCTCATAGCAATCACACAGAATGACTTGTAACTGTTTTTTACACTTCTGTACTTCTCAAATTTTTATATGTATTACATTGTAATAACAAATTTTTAAAAATAAAACATTTCTTAAAAATCAAATTTCTTAACATTAATATAAATAGCTGCAGGGGTAGACTATTGTTCCTTTAACTTTCCCCTAGGGTTAAGACATTTAGTTTGTTTTCAGATCCCACTATTATAAATAAAGCCACAATCAACATCTTTGTATGTAAATCTTGGTCTACACCTCTGAGTATTACCTTAGGACAGAGTTCTAGAAATGGAATTCCTGGAACCAAAGTCTTAAACATTTTCCAGGACTCCTGATACATGTTGCTATATTGTTTTCAAGAAATGGGCCCATCCCTCAATATCGCATTGAGGATTATTATTAAAATACAAACAAAAATAGGCAAAACAAAACAACTAAACCCTGACATTCCCACTGTTTTTTTAATTTTCATTTACCTGATTACTGTTTTCCCATGTTAAAGAGATAATTTCAATACAAAGCAATAACTGCTGTGACAGCAATGCACTCTGGGAGCTGGGGCAGTGGACCTCAGCATTGGGAGTGAGAAATTAGCTGGACTGGAACATAGTAATAGACCCGTCTGACGTAGATTGGAAGGGAAGGGGGATATTAGTTCCATGGTTCTCAGCCTCACTGCTGTGTACCACACCTTACATGGGAAAACTGAGAAACGGAGTATTTATATTCAGGAGAGGTCGATAGGTAAGGCCTGAAAACTGCATTATAAGAATATCTTTCCTTCTTATTTCCTGTTTCCTCTCTCTTTCTCTCTCCAGCTTCCAACCCCCAAATCTGAAAGGGTATCTGTCTCACATGGCCTCTCAACATTAATTTTGTGGGTATCTGTTCTGGAAAACCACTGGCAAAATTCCTCTTTTGGCAAAATTCCTCTTTTGAGGTCTCATACCAGTCAGTCAGTGTTCTTGGTTGCAAACAACAGAAAGCATTTCTGGCTAACTTGAGCAAAATAAAGTTTACTGGGAGGTTGGGGAGGGCAGAAGTTGGTCATGGCTTAGAGGAGGAGACGCACAACCCAGGTTATAAGCTTGCCATCATTAATACCACTGTCTCTGCATCCTCTGCTCTGCCACCATGAATAATCTCTGCCCTTGCATCTTTGGGTCATTCCTCAAGAGGCAGTAAATGTCCCAGGCAGGAGCAGCCCATTGGCTGGGCCAAGGTCACATGCCTGAAACCTAGTGGCCAGGTGTCCAGGAAAATGAAGTATATATCCCTGTAGGATTTCCATATAAGGAAGCTGGGCCATGCCTAACCCAAACCCATCCAAAGAGAAAATCTCCCAGATAGAAGGGGCATCTTTTAAAATGAGGAGTAGCTAAAAAATGGCAAATGTCAACTATGACCTCCCTGACTTCCATGCAATTAGTGGTTTTTCCTCTTTTGTGGGAAATCAATGAGATTAGCTATCCAGTTTAAGTAAGGTCACATTTACAAGATTCCTGAAAGAAATCCCTTTACAAATTGATATTTACTTTCTAACTTTGCTACCAAAGAACAGAAAGGGACCCACCTATGACCTTATCCCAAATAAGGTAATGAAACTATGATACACTCTAGGTTCTGGTGGTTGTCGACAAACCTTGGTATTTCTTGGCTTACAGACACATTGCTCCAACCTCTGCCTCTGTCTTCACATTACTGCCTTCTCTGTGTGTGTCTATGTGCCAAATCTCTCTCTCTCTCCTTTCTCTTTTAAGAACATTAGTTGTTGGATTTAGAGTCCACTGTAAACCAGGATAATGTTTTGTTTTTTTTTTTAATTTAAAGAGGTTTATTCTGAACCAAATTTGAGGACCATAGCCTGGAGTCACACCCAAGAAACTTTAAGTGGACTCACTGTGGTTGGGTTACAGTTTGGTTTTATAAATTTCAGGGAGACAGGAATTATACATAAAGTCGTAAATCAATACATGGAAGGTGTACATTGGCCTGAAAAAGTGGGACATCTCAAAGCCGGGGGTTACAGGTTATAGGTGGGTTTAAAGACTTTTTGATTGATAATTGGTTAAAGAAATGAACCTTTGTCTAAAGGTTTGGGATGTTTTAAGTTAAGATAAGGAAGTCCCAACTCCTCAACTCCTTAAACTCCTGGGCTCAAGCAATCCTCCTGCCTCAGCCTCCCAAGTAGCTGAGACTACAGGCACATGACACCATGCCCAGCTAATTTTTTCTATTTTTTAGTAGAGCTTCGGTCTCACTCTTGCTCAGGCTGGTCTCGAACTCCTGAGCTCAAGCAATCCTCCCACCTCAGCCACCCAGAGTGCTAGGATTACAGGCGTGAACTCCCATGCCAGGACATTGCTTGTTTTTTTATTTTTTTTTGTCTGAGACAGGGTCTCATTCTATTGCCCAGGCTAGAGTGCAGTGGCGTCATCATTGCTCACAGCAACCTCAAACTCTTGAGCTCAAGCGATCCTCCTGCCTTAGCCTCCTGAGTAGCTGGGACTACATTTTTTGTAGAGATGGGGTCTCTTTCTTGCTCAGGCTGGTCTCAAACTTCTGGCCTCAAGCAATCCTCCCACCTCAGCCTCCCAAAGTGCTAGGATTACAGGAGTGAGTGTCTTTGCTTATTTTAAAAGAATTAACATGACTGCTATTACTTCAGTGGAGAGCAATTTGGTAATCTCCAATAAAATTACAAATGCATATGCCCTTTGTGTAGCTCCTTTTATAACTTTTTATTGAGGTATAATATGCATAAGGAAAAGTGCATATATCATAAGGGTACAACTCTATTAACTTTCACAGACTGAATATACTTGAGTAACCAGAATCCAGATCAAGCTCCCTTTATATTTTACTATCCTAAGGATAACCAATATTCTGACTTCTAACAGCAAAAAGTTAGTTTTGTCTGTGCTTCTACTTAATATAAAAGGAATTATGTTTTTTTTTAATTTGGCTTCTTTTGCTTAATGTTATGTTTGTAAGAGTCATCTATGTTATTGCATGTAGTTGTACATACTTTTTTGACCTAGCCATTCCACTTCTAGAAAAAATTTTTTTTGAGACATGGTCTCACTCTATTACCCAGACTAGAGTGCAGTGGTATCTTCATAGCTCACTGCAACCCCAAATTTCTGGGCTCAAGTGATTCTCCCACATTGGCCTCCCAAAGTGTTAGGGTTACAGGCATGAGCCATCACACCTGGCCCTCTAGAAATTTATTCTACATATACAATGCCACGTGTGAACTGACTTTTGAACCAATTTATTCAAACAGTTATGCAATAGCAAGAGGACAGAAAAAAATGTTCAGCAGAGGTCTAGTTAAATAAATTACAGTGTGTCCACAAAGTAGACTATTATGTGGCTCCAAAAAGGGAAAGAATTCTTTATGTACTGGTAGGGAAAAATTGCTAAGACTTAGTCTTAGATGAAAAAGCACAGTACAGGACAGAGTATACACTATGTTACCATTCATGTAAATAAGGTGGGAACAAATACACACACACACACATGCACACACTTACTTGTATAGTATAGATCAGAGATTAGAAAACTATGACCTTTGGGCTAAAAACAGCCTACCACCTGTTTTTATAAATAAGTCTTATTGAAACACAAGCATGCTCATTTGTTTCTATATTGTTTGTGGCTGCTTTTACACTACTATGGAAGAGTTGAGTAACTGTTACAAAGACCATATGGTCCACAAAGCTTAGAATATTTACTATCCGGGCCTTTACAGAAAAAGTTTGCCAGGCCCTAGTGGAGTGTGTTAAACAGTGGCTCCCAAAGGGTATGTTCAAGTCCTAACCCCCAGTATCTGTGAATGGGATCTGATTTGGAAATAGGGTCTTTGCAGATGTAACTGAGATCTCAAGATGAGGGCGAGGTGTGGTGGGTCACACCTGTAATCCCAGCACTATAGGAGCCTAAGGCAGGAGGATCACTTGAGGCCAGGAGTTTGAGACCAGCTTGGGCAATACAGCGAGACCGTCTGCAAAAATTTTTTAATACTTAGCCAGGCATGTCGACACACATCTGTAGTCCGAGGTACTTGGGAGGCTGAGGCAGGAGGATCATTAGAGCGCAGGAGTTAGACGCTGCAGTGAGCTTTGATCGTTGGAGGCTGCACTTAAGCCTGGAAGACAGAACAAGACCCATCTTTAAAAAAAATGTTTTTTAATTAAAAAAAAAAATCTCAAGAAGAGATCATCCTGGATTTAGGGCATGCTCTAAATAATCCAATGACTGGTGTCCTCATAAAAGAAAGGTGAGAAAGACATGAGATACAAACACGCAGAGACACCCAGGGGAAAAGGACATGTGAAGATGGAAGCAAAGATTGCAGGCATACTCCCACAAACCAAGGAACACCAAAGGTGGTCAGCAGACACCCAAAGCTAGGAGGGAGCCATGGGACAGATTCTCCCTCAGAGCCCCCAGAAGGAACCAAAACAGCCAGCACCTTGATTATGGACTTCTTTCTGGCCTCCTGAACTGTCATAGAATAAATTTCTGTTGTTTTAAGCCACCAAATTTATGGTAACTTGTTGCAACAGCCTGAGTAAACTATACCTGGTATAGATTATCTCTGGAAGGATACACAAGAAACTAATCACTTTGGTTGCTGATGGGAAGAGAGACAAGATGGCTAAGAAATAGGAGCGTGAAGGAGACTTTTTATCCATATACGCTTTTGAAACTCTGGAAAGTTGAGCCATGTGAATGTATTACCTCTTGAGAAATAAATAAAATGTAAATAGAAAAGTTAAATAATTCCTAATTGGTCTAGCCCAGTAAAGGAAGTCAACTCTGATTGTAGCAGGTGTCTAAAACAAACACCATGAGGTGTGTTGCATTTTTTACCTGCAGTTGCTCAGCTCTGACCAGCTAAAACGGTCCCCTGGTCCTGCTGGTGTGGCTGCCAGTGGATGGTCTCACCAGGCCACTTCGTGTCAACAGCATACCTAGATGAAGTCACTCTGCTGAAGAGTGTGTGTGTGTATGTGTGTGTATGTGTGTGTGTGTGTGTGTGTGTGTGTGTGTGTGTTGGGGCGGGGAGGTCTTCTGTACACTCTGATCCAAAATAAATCTCCCATCTGTCCACTTTGCTTGTGCTCATGGCTCCTAGTCCAGGCCACCATCTTGTTTCACCAGGACAGTGCAGTAAACTCCTAATTTCTTACTCTACATCCATTCTTGCCACCTTCCAGTCATTCTCACCAAAGAGCCAGATCATGTCCCTTCTTTGCTTTGCCATCCTTTACAGTTTCCACTGCAACTGGATCAAAACCAAACTCCCGATTGTGTTCTTGAAGCATTCCACCTAGTCCACACCTACCTTCCTAACCTCAGCAGATACTGCTCTCTCAGTCAGCTCTTTGCTTACTACGTTCCAGGCCAGTGTGACACAAATCACCCTGTGGATAGGAACCACCAGGAGACTTGAAAAAAATCCAAGTTGCTAGGCCCTATCCCAGACCCATGAAATCAGGCTCTCCAGAGGGGCACCTGAAGCTGTGTGTAGAGTGTTTAATAAACTCCCTGGGGAATTCTTACTATCTTTGAAGTTCTGGAAACAGTCTAAGCTACTCTAGATATCTCACTTCAGGGCCTTTGCACTAGTTCTTTCCATTACCTGGAAAACTCAGCCAGTTTTTTGAAAGCCTGATTCCCTCTTATATTTCATGTGTCATCTAAAATGTCACAGCCTCAGAGAGACCTTTCAAGTCCACTCTGTTTCCCTACCCTTCCCTCAGCCACTCACTATTACATGACCCTGGTTTATTTTCTTTATACCACTTACTATGATGAGGTCATCTTGTTTATTCATTTTCTTGTTTATTGATTGACTACCTGCCCCCCTGAGAATGTAAGCTCCATGAAGCTAGGGGTTTTTTTTTTGTGTTACTCACTGCTTTATCCTCAGCACCTAAAACTATGCTTGGAATAGAACGGGTGCTCAATAAAAATTTCCTGAATAAAGAAAAAAATGAGATATATAATACACATAGCATATAGTATTTTTAAGCCCCCAAAACAGTAAGCTATACTACTTTAGATATTATTTTTTTCTTTTTTATTTATATTTATTAAACACTTAAAACTTTTTTCTATTGTAAAAGTAATACATATTCATGCAGAAAATCATAAAAATTGGGGAAAGTATAAAGAAACTAAACAACAACTGTAATATTACCATCCAGAAATTTAACCACTGTTAACAATTAGGTATCGTTTCTTCCAGGCTTTTTCAATGCAAGTATACACATATACTTTATTTTTTAACAAAGATGGAACTACACAGTACCTATTTCTTTGTAGTTTAACAAGTTACAATGCGTTGTGCACAACTTTCTATATACTGTAATTAAATTAACAGAATTACAGCATAACTTTTAATGACTGTATAGCATTTTTATAAATTATTATTTTTTTTTTAGAGAGATGGGTTTTGCTATGTTGCCCAGGCTGTCCTCAAACTTCTGGGCTCAAGTGATCCTCCTGCCTCAGCTTCTGGAGTAGCTGAGACTATAGGCGTGCATTGCTGCACCCAGCAGCATTACTATTAACTTAATGTGGCCCCACTGATGGATATTCAAGTTGCTTTCAGTTTTTTGACATAATAAATAATGTTGCAGTAAATATCACGGTGCACAGGTTTGAAAACTTTTTTAAAAACCAAATTTTAAGTTTAGAACATATAACAACTTCCATATCTTAAATGCACGTGGAAAGGAATACCTGATTTTCTCCCCAAGCTTGCTTTACCCTAACCTTCCCCATCTCAGTTGCAGGCAACTTCATTTTTCCATTTGCTTAAGCAAAAAAAACCAAAACAAAACACAAAAAAAAACAAACATTGGAGTCATCCTTGATTCCTCTGTCTCACCCCTATATCCAATTAATCAGCAAATTAACTTAGCTCTTTCTTCCAAATATACCCAGAATCTTGACCATTTCTCATTCCCTCCATGGCTCTCACACTGGTCTGTGCCATCGTGGACTCTTGCCTGGGTAATTGCAGTGGCCTCCTAACTAGAGTTGCCAGACTGCAAATAATAATGCAGGATGCCTAGTTAAATTAAAAATTCAGAGAAACAATAAATACTTTTTTAGTATGTCCCCAAATACTGCATTCTCCATGCAGCAGCCAGAGGGAAGTCACTTCTCCGTTCAAAACCCTCTGATGTCTTTTCATCCCACTTATAATAAAAGCCAAAAAACTTACTGAGGCCCACAGCCCAGCAGGATCTTCTCCCAGTGGCTCTGTTCTCATCTGTTTCACTCTTCTCCCCTTTCCTCTTCCTGCGTCTCTCTTCTCCCAGATATATCTAACCTCCTTTAGGTCTCTGCTCAGACTTCTCAGCAAGACTTTCCCTAACCACCCTGTTTAAAATTGCTCTCTTCCGTTTCCCTTCCTTATCTGTATTTCTCTGTAACACTAACCACTTCTTTTTTTTTTTTTAAGAGATTGGCATCTCTGCTCTGTCGCCCAGGCTAGAGTGCAGTGGCAGGATCATATAGCTCAAAGCAGCCTCCAACTCCTAGGCTCAAACAATCCTCCCGCCTCAGTCTCCCCATTAGCTGGGATTACAGACAGGAGCCACTGGCCTGGCATTAACCACTTAAAAAGAAATTTAGTTTATTGTCTTTCTTTTTCCATTAGAATTTAAGTTCCATGAGGGCATTTTTGTTCTTTTGGTTCACTGCTGCATTCCCAGTGCTTAGAATAATACCTAGCACATAATAGATGCGCAATAAATATTTAACAAAGGTTGAATTAATAAATTGCAGTCATCCAAATCAATAGCTTTTGTCTGTTTCACTGGGATTCCCCTCATATTCTGATCATTCAGTATGTTACCTATTTCAAAGTAGTCAAGTAACTGCTGTCATCTTAGCATTTTCTGTAAATCTGTGATGGTAACATTTATTGAGCACTTATATGTAGGCACGGCTCTAGGGTATGGGGGTATAATATCAGTATAGATATTTTCCGGATAAGGAAATTAGGGCACGGGGAGGTGAACAATTTGCTTAAGATCATCTACGTGGGATATGGCAGAGCTGAGTAGGGAGCTGCGTCCTTAACTATACACTCTGCTGGCTCGCCTTTAGCTCTTTTTGTTTTCTTTCTTTTTGGTACTTAACTTGTTTTGGTTAAACCATCAATAAAAAGCTCTTAAAGCTCAAAGTCAAAACCTGTCAAAGGCCAAGTGCTTCCTTACCCTCCAGTCAAGGACTGGACTTTTTGCATTTGAATCCTAGATGGCGGGAAGGGGCGCGCAGGCTTCGGGAGGGGCAGGGAGGTGACGCGAAGCCCCGCCAGCCAATCAGAGCGGGCGGAGGCCTCCCTTCCCCCTCCGCCGTCCACGCGCCAAAATTCCAAACGGGACTTCGCACCGCTTCTGCCGTCTCTCTCCGCCGAGTTCAGCGAGCCGGGACTATATAAGGGAAAGGAAGTCAGCGTTGTCGCCCTACTGTCCGCTCAGGTCTTCGACGCCGTCGGCAAGCATTCCTCTCACCTTCGGCGCGGCCTCCCCTGCTCTGCAAATGGGAGGAGAGTTTCGAGTCCACCGTTCTAGGGTGGCGGCGTGGGCGGGACAGAAGGCGGAGGGATTCCAGGCGCGCGCGCTGCGGCCGCTGGCGCGGAGCTTGTGGCGCCAGAATTCGGAGCGCGGAAGATCCTGAGCGGCTGCCGCCCAGAGCTCGGCCCTCTCCTACCGCGGACGCCGAGACAGCTCTGGACAGAAGATGGTGGTCCACCGCAGCAGCTTGGAGATGCACGGCCACTCCGCCACGTCAGCCTCGGACTCCTTGGACCTGTCCAACGAGTTCCTCAGCCTGGAGCAGCTCGGCCGGAGGCGGCTCCGCTCTGCCGGCGCCGCGCAGAAACCCGCCGTCACCGCGGCCGCGGCGGGCGTGAGTACCGGCCTGAGGCGGGCCCCTCGGGCGGTGCCTGCGGGGACTGCCAGCGCCAGGCGCCCGGAGGGGTCGGGAGGTGGGCGGCGCAGGTCGGGGTGACAGTTGAGGGGGGAGGCGTGTGATCGAGGAGAGGTAAAATGGAAGGCTTCTGAGATCGGAGCCCCAGGGGGGTGGGTCGGGTCGCGGAGACTGAGCTGACTGGAAGAGGTCTAAGCAGTTGGTCACCACCTACTTTTGCGCAAGAGGAAGCCGAAGCCCGCCGGAGCTGAAGTGCAGTTTGGGGCCCAGCTGCGGTGGCTTGGGCCGCCCCCGCCCCCACCTCCCTGACCAACTGCCCGGGCTCTGGCCCTGGGTTCTCATCGACCGGTGGAGGCAACACACATGCACTGCTTGCCGTTGGCGTGGGCAACGTTTTAGGGGCTACGAGGAGAGACTGTGGTCCAGGTTCTCTGACCTTCATTTACGATCCAAGGGGTTCCGTAATAAGAGCGCAGTGAATAAATATCAGGTTGCATAATGTGCAGGCAGGAAGACCAACATTTCATGTACTCTCTCTTCACTTAAGCTAAATAACAACCCTTTGCATAGTTATGATATCTATTGGACAGATGAAGAAACGGACTCAAAAAGGTGGTAACCAGTAAGTGGTAGATCTAAAATTGGAACTTAGGTTGTCTGCCTCCCCAAGCCTCCCCTTTCTGTTATATCATGCTGCAGTTACAAACAGTGTCTATAGGGGAAGTTTGCAGTCGGCTTGAGTCCTCTTGAAAGAAGTGCTTCTCCTAGGTTAGAAGTACAGATAGGGTTTTTGATGGGCTGAATTAAAGCTAAGGGAGAGACCCTCCCCACCCCCCAGCTGCTTAAAGAGGCATCGGTGGAGGGGACAGCGTTCACAAAAGGTTGGAGAAGTTGAGTAAGCAACACTAGTAAAGATAAGGTAGCAGATAATACAGTCTAGTTGGAATGAGGATGTTAGAGTGAGGGTAGGCATGGGAGTAGGAAAAAATAGGACAGGAGACAGGCAGGGTTGGGAACTGGGGAATCAGGATTAAGGGGAGATGTGTGGTGGGAATGACAAAGCTCAGTTCTCTTTAGTTCGGACAGATGCTTTTAGGGTCTTGTATTAAGGTATTATGGTCTTGTATTAAAATCATTATAGGAAATTTGTTGTCAGTGTCTTCTGTGGCCACCCCATTCTGGTTGCTTCTCTGCCAAGGGGAATGGGTTAAAAGACTAAGTCCCTTCAATCTGTGAAGTTGTGATTCTGAATTGAAAGACAAGTAATTTCCTGATTTTCAGGATTTGTTTCCCAGTCATGTGCAGGAATTGGCAGAGATCTGAAGAGGCCAAACACTTCTGCACTGGACTTGGTCACTTATTAACCTGTGTTCTGGAAAGCTAATTATTTCAATAAACATTGATTATCATATTCAGAAAATGCTAGATCCTGTGACCATAATGATGTACTGAATACTGGTTAAGTATATAGGTTCTTAAGACAACTGTTAGTTTGAATCTCAGCTTACCAACGATCGATAGGTTTCTACACTTGTTAAACGGAATGATACCCACCACATAAAAAGTGAGGATTAAATGTGATCATGCATGTAAAGAGATTAACTGAATAATTGGCATATAGTTAGGACTTTGTCATTGTTAGCTATTAAGACCATAGTCAATTTTAGTTAATGGCCATTCCATCTTTCCAGTTTTTCAGGTAAAAAACCTTAGAGTCATTATTGACTCTTCATGTCCAGTGCTTTAGCAAATTCTGTTGACATCATTTTGAAAATATTTTCAGAGTCAGACCACTTCTGTCCTTCGCTGTTACCATGCTGGTTCAGGCCATTATCTCTTGCTTGAATTATTAAAATAGATTTTTGATTGGCCTCCTTGTATTCCACCATTATATATAATATTATGCCCTTCCCTCCTCCGACAGTCAGTTCTCAATACAGTGATTCTTTTAAAAGTCAAAACAGTTGATCACTCCTCTTCTGAAAAACTTTACTAGGCTGGGCATGGTGGCTCATGCCTGTAATCCCAGCACTCTGGGAGGCCGAGGTGGAGGATCACTTAAGGTCAGGAGTTTGAGACTAGCCTGGGCAAGGACAAGACCCCCGTCTCTACTAAAAATAGAAAAATTAGCCTGTAATCCCAGCTACTTGGGAGACTGAGACAGGAAAATGACTTGGGCCCAGGAGTCTGAAGTTGCTGTGAGCTAAGCTGACGCCATGGCACTCTAGCCCTGGCGATGGAGTGAGGGTCCATCTCAAAGAAAAAAAAAACAACTCTCTAGTGACTCCCTAAATAAGCAAAAGTTAAGTTTGTGAGCAACCCTATCCCTTCTGCCTCCTTCCCTTTATCTCTATAATGATATCCTCTTCTACCTCTTTACAAAAAAACCCAATCCATTCCAGCCATGGTGGTCTAGCTGCTCCTTGAACACCAGGGTCTTTCCATTTGATTTACCTCATCCAGGAATACTCTTTCCCTGGATATCTGCATGACCCATCCTTTTACCTCCTTTTAGGTTTTTTTTTTTTTCCTTAGACTAAAAAGACAAAATCTCAGAACTTGTAGTACTTAATGCGTTTTAAGAATTGTACAAATAATAATTCTCATAACCTTACAAGGTAGGCATGATTGTCCCTGTTTTACAGATGAGAAAACAGACACAGAGACTTAAATAACTTGCCCAGATTTACCTTGTAGTAAGCTGTAGAACTGATTCAAATTTAGGAGTCTGTCTACTTAAAGTCTTTGCTAACATTTAACCTTTTCAGTGATGCTTACCCTAAACACCGTATTAAAATTACAACCCACTCCCCTTGACAAACCCCTTTTTCCTGCTTTATGTTCTCCTAGCACTTATCACCTTCTAATATAATCTATAATTTGCTGATTTTTAATATTTTTATCTCTTCCCAATCAGAATGTAACTATAGGGACTTGGAGTTTGACTTTTTGTTCAGCAGTGTATTCCCAACACCTAGAACATGTAGTAAATGTGTAATATTTGTTCTTGATTATCTTTGCTCTAAGGGAAACTTAGAGAACTTAGTCTAGCAGAGTAGACCGAACACAGCAATATACAGAGACTATTTGCCATAAATGCCAGATTAGTGGTATTTGGTGGTTGAGCAATTAGAATGCACTCAACTGGATGTTACAGGGTGGGAAGGATTTTTTGTTCTAGGCCAGGGTTCCCAGTAGGGATAATAGCTTTTTGAGACAAAATATGCCTCTTTTCTATACATCAAAGCTCCTGTGTCGACCAAATTATAATCAGAGGGTTACTTAGTGAGCATGGAATTGGATTAAAAGAAATGGATAGTCCTCAGAGGTAACATATTCACATTGACAAAAGTCCGTCAATACCAAAAATGAAACATACCTTTGTGATTGGAATACTTTCTAATTTAGGGTCTTTACATTCCATACATTTCATTGGATTATACCTTGCTTTATTTTATTTTATTTTTTTTTTTTGAGACAGAGTCTCGCTTTGTTGCCCGGGCTAGAGTGAGTGCCGTGGCATCAGCCTAGCTCACAGCAACCTCAAACTCCTGGGCTTAAGCGATCCTACTGCCTCAGCCTCCCGAGTAGCTGGGACTACAGGCATGTGCCACCATGCCCGGCTAATTTTTTCTATATATATTTTAGTTGTCCAGCTAATTTCTTTCTATTTTTAGTAGAGACGGGGTCTCGCTCTTGCTCAGGCTGGTCTCGAACTCCTGAGCTCAAACGATCCACCCGCCTCGGCCTCCCAGAGTGCTAGGATTACAGGTGTGAGCCACCGCACCCGGCCATACCTTGCTTTATTTATTTATTTTTAACATCAGTCATGCATTTCAGAGACTACACTCTCTGATCACCTTGATTGTATTTGGATATTTCGTAGTCTCTTGAGGCACGAATTTATTCACAGAGCATTTCTTAGGGTAGGTTACTTTTGTAGGTGGTTAAATTTACTCATGCTAATCCATTAGCTTGAAGCTTTCCTAGTCTAATCCCAGCAGCTGACCTTCAAAGTTCTGAAGTTACCTATAGCCACTAACTACATTCTACTTTTGCATTTTGAATATCATCTCATTCTTCTGGCCTTATGGAATTGTGTTTTGGGTTTTTTTTTTTTTTTCTGACTTGTATGGGTTCTCTGAATATTGTAGTCGTGTTGTTTTGACTTTGTTTTTTTGTTGTTTGTTTTTTTTTTGCTGCTGTCATATATTTAATGGTTTAATAATAATATACATTTCAATATACAGTTGGTCACAAAGCCAAACACAAGGCAAGGTGCCATTTTAAATTTTTTTTTTTTTTTATTTCAGCTCATCATGGGGGTACATAAGTTTAGGTCATATACATTGTCCATGTCCCGCCCATCCCCCCCGAGTCAGAGTCCCAAGCGCGTCCGTTCTCATTCTCCAGACAGTGCGCCTGGTACTCATCATTGTTGTTTTTTAAACTTTTATTTTCATCCTACTAGCCTTAGGAGTTTGGATGCCTTTTCTGTGGTTTCTTTTTCCTCCGGAGTTAGACTAGCCATTGTCTATTTCTGTACTTTCGCAGGTCTGAGGCACTTTGATTTCTGTTAATTTATGGTTGTTTCTCATGCTGAAGAGTCACTGGAGGATGGATAGTAGGGTTTTTTGGTGATGATTGTACATTACTTTTGGTTGAGTTTACCAACATTTTTATCCTTCCATATGCTGTTAGGTAAAATAAAAACATGCTGTAGTATATAGAAGATACTTTTTAAAAAAATTATATATATATTTAAAAGTCTGGAAAGATACTCCAAACTTAACACTGATATGTAGAGCATATGGGAGATTTTTGTAAGCTTTTAAAAACTTTTTTGTTTTTATTTTTTTAGAGACAGGGTCTTGCTCTGCCACCCAGGCTGGAGTGGAGTGGTGTGATCACAATTCACTGCCGCCTCCACCTTCTGGGTCAAGTGATCCTCTTGCCTTACCCTCCTGAGGAGCTGGGACTACAGTCATAAGCCACCGTGCCTGGCTTATGTTTTTTAAGTTTTTTTGTAGAGGCAAGGTCTTACTATGTTGCCCAGGCTGTTATTGAATTCCTGGCCTCAAGTTATCCTCCTGCTTTGGCATCCCAAAGTGCTGGGATTAGAAGCATGAGCCACTGCACCCAGAAAAAATTTTTAAAAAGCATAACACAACACAAAAATGAAAAGTATACAACTCAATGAAGTATCACAGAGCATGGATAGGGAAATTTTGATATGTGACTGTCAATGGTGCTCCGTGTAGTTGGGTGACATGGCAGCTCTGTATTCAAGCATAAGCAAGAAATTACCCTTGATTTTAGATTTAAACTTTATTTAGGAAGCAGTGAAGAGCTAGAATAGGGATCTGATGAAATAGTGTTTAAGATGAATTATAGTCAACAAAGCTAGGGCTTGGAAGACCAGTTAAGATTGTAATAGTAATAGCTACCGCTTATATAATAGTTGCTATGTGCCAGCACGGTACCTAATAGACACACATACATTTGCCTTACTAAGTAACTATTACCATCCTCATTACAGATACGGAAACTAAGGCACAGAGACCTGTGTAACTTGCACAAGATTACACAGCTCTAAGTGATGTGCCAAGAATCAAATCTGGCCACTCTATTTTTAGAGTTTGGGTTCTTAATGAATACATTATATTACATAGACCAAAACAGAGAAAAATAGAGTTTAAGTTAAGGTGGCAGTAGTAGGAATGGAGAGAAAAATACCAACTAATAGAGCAAGGGTTCTGAGAGTTGTTTGGATACAGGGACAAAAGACAGTGTTTCCAGCTAAAGCAGTGAACATTAGACCATTGGGAGTATTATGCCAGAGTTGGTAAGAGGTTAGGACTATATATCTTTGAGGACAAATAAATAAACAGCAAAACACAAAAAGAATTAAGATCTGAAGCAATGGCTGTATTCTAAAGATGAGAAGAAGTTGAATCATATAACCAAGAGTATCATGTAAGCCAAGGAATCAAAGCGTGTAAAGAAGGAAGTCTCTTCTTGTAAGCAGCCTCAGGTGATCTGTGAAAATGGTTCACTATTCACTTGACCCAGAAAACCCCACAAAATCGTGCAAGTCAAGAGGTTCAAATCTTTGTGTTCACTTTAAGAAACTGCACAGGCCATCAAGGGTACGCATATAGGAAAAGCCGCCAAGTATCTGAAAGATGTCACTTTAGAGAAATAATGTGTATCCGACATTACAATGGTGGAGTTGGTAGGTATGTCCAGGCCAAACGGTGGGGCTGGACACAGGGTCAGTGGCCCAGAAAGTGCTGAATTTTTGCTGCACATGCTTAAAAATGCAGAGGGTAATGCTGAACTTAAGGGTTTAGGTGTAGATTCTGTGGTCATTGTGCACATCCAGGTGAAGGCAGCACCCAAGATGCATCTCAGAACTTACAAAGCTCATGGTCAGATTAACCCATACATGAGCTCCTGCTTCCACAGGGAGATGATCCTTACTGAAAAGGAACAAATTGTTCCAAAACCAGAAGTGGAGGTTGCACGGAAGAAAAAGATATCCCAGAAGAAACTGAAGAAACAAAAACTAGATGCAACATAAAATAAATGCAAATAACAGTTTTTTTAAAAAAAGGAAGTGAGCAACTCCATAGAATCAATGCGGTAGAGAAAAGGCCATTGTATTTAGTTATTGGGAGATAGTTGTAGATCTACTGAAATAGCTGTAGAGGTAGAAACCAACTTACTGGAGTTTGTGGAATAGGTTGATGGTGAGGAGTTCACCACTCATTTGTTTTAAAGATGAAGCTAAAGAAGTGTATCACAACTATGCTTGGTGTAGATAGGATGGATACCATTGTGCATTAAAATATGCTACTCTTCAAGCTTTCAAGAAACCTTAAGTTTGGATAAGTACATCTTATAAGTCTGTATTACAGCTGTGAGGTTTTTTATTTATTTATTTTTTAAAGACAGGTTCTCATTCTGTCACTCAGAATGGAATGCAGTGGCAGCGATCATAGCTTGCTTATAACCTCCAACTCCCAAGCTGAAGCGATCCTCCTGGCTCAGCCTCGGAGTAGCTAGGGCTGTAGGCATGCACCACCACACCTGGCTAATTTTTAAATTTTTTATAGAGATAGGATCTTGCTGTTGTTCAGGCTGGTCACAAACTCCTGCCCTCAAGCAATCCTCCTGCCTCCCAAAGTGCTAGGATTACAGGCGTGAACCACGCTGCCCAGCTCAACATTGAGCATCTTTTTATGTCTTTATTGCAATCTGCATATCTTTTTTGGAGAAATGGCTATTGAAATCCTTTTGCTCAGTTTTGAATTGTTTGCTTTTTTGTTGAAACATAGGAGCTCTTTATATATTCCAGATATCAGCCTCTTATCAGATACATGATTTACAAATTTTTTTTCTATTCTGTATGTCGCCTTTTCACTCTGTTGATAGTATCCTTTTTTGCATGAAAGTTTTTGATTTTGACGAAATCTAGCTTATCTCTTTTTTTGTTGTTGTCTGTGCTTTTGATGTCATATCTAAGAAATCATTGCCGTATCTAGTGTCATGAAGCTTTCCCCCTGTGTTTTCTCCCAAGAATTCCTAAATTGTTTTTTAGCTCTATATTCTCGTGTACAGTTTTAAGTTACCACCTAAGGTTTTCCCCCCATTGGTTTAAATTAAACAGTTTCAAAGGATATAATTTCTGTCATCTTTTGATATTGACATTAGAAAGAATAAAACTATTATATCAGACTTTTATGTGTATCCACTGGAATCTGAAAACCATGGTTATTTGATACGTCATGGAACATTAAAAAATAATAACATGGGCCTGGCGCAGTGGCTCACGCCTGTAATCCTAGCACTCTGGGAGGCCGAGGCAGGTGGATCTTTTCAGCTCAGGAGTTCGAGACCAGCCTGAGCAAGAGCGAGACCCCGTCTCTACTAAAATTAGAAAGAAATTAGCTGGACAACTAAAAATATATAGAAAAAATTAGCCAGGCATAGTGGCGCATGCCTGTAATCCCAGCTATTCGGGAGGCTGAGGCAGGAGGATTGCTTGAGCCCAGGAGTTTGAGGTTGCTGTGAGCTAGGCTGACGCCACAGCACTCTAGCCCAGGCAACAAAGCGAGACTCTGTCTCAAAAAAAATAAGAATAATAATAATAACATGAACAAGCTCTTTTAACAATCAAAACGTTTGTGTTTTGATTTTTGTTTTTGCTTTTTAAATTTGCATTTTCAATCCACTTAACCTACAACACTGTATCCTTGATATATATTTTTCTTATACAAACTATTTATTTGAAATGCCTACTATATGTAGGATAAAGTCAGTGTTTCATGCTTATCATTAACAGTGGAAAAATAGAACCAGTGAAAACCTCTGTACAACTGTAATGGTATTCAAAAGAGAATTGTATTGTCTTACAATGCTTCACACAGACAAATTCAGGTTTAGAGGTACTTAATAAAAATATTGTATATTTCTTTATATAAAACACTATGTACAATTGAAGTGTAAACAAGTTTTACAAAGTATTGGCTATGCATGTTGTAGAAAACAGTTGCATGGGACATGAAATCAGTTTAAGAAAAATTTCTGGGCCTTAGAAGGCTTCTGAACTCCAAGAAATAAATTTTTTGTGGATTAAATTATTATATAATTATTAATATTCAGTCAATCAAGATAACAAAAACATCCATTTTGATTTTAAATGATTAAACATAGAAAGATTTTGTTACATCTCATATGGTTAAAGTTCCCTTAACCACCGGAGTAGTTCTTGTGTCTGTGGATGTATGTTTGTTTTTCTTTGTTTTGTTTTTTGAGACAGAGTCTCCCTCTCTGAGACTAGAGTGCAGTGGTATCAATATAGCTCACTGCACCCTTCTTCCTGGGCTCAAGTGCTTCTCCTGCATCAGCCTCCCCAGTAGCTGTGACTACAGACGTATGCCACCACACCCGGCTAATTTTCTTTCCATTTTTTGGTAGAGATGGGGGTCTCTCACTCTTGCTCAGGCTGATCTCAAACTTCTGACCTCAAGCAATCAATCCTCCCACCTCAGCCTCCCAGAATGCTAGGATTACAGGCACGAGCTACCACACTCAGCCCTGTGGATATATCTTAGTTATTGCTGATGACAGCATTCTGCATCAGTTCCATTGTTTAAGTACTGAGAAACATTTGTCATAGAAATAAGTAGATAGTAATGAAAGGAGTTTTGTTTAGCAGTGTCACTCAGTTTTTGTGGTTTATACATCAAAATTCATTTGCCAAAAATTATTTTTAATGGTCTCTTAGCTTTATTAGAGCTCTTTGCAATTTTGTTGAAAGCAAAGAATTGGAAACCACCTAACAAGGTAAAGGATTTGTTGCCTTGCTTAGTCATTCAGTTTCTTAACACCTACACCAGTGTTCTTTGGCTTTAGGAAGGTTTTTAATGCCTTGAAGCAGTCCATAGCAGTAAGATTAAGAACGGGCGAGAGATAGAACTTTCTTTTTTAATGGGAGAAAGACACATGGGATGTCCTGTGCCTTCTCAGCCTGATCAGTTTTAGGAAAAAGTACGTTTGAAAGTTGAAAATCTGGAAATATATTCTCTTAAAGTATTTCTTGGGAAGTCTTATGCTACGCTATACTGATCTAAGATGTAAGTGTTGTATGAAAAAAATATACTACCTAAAGTATAGGTATTCTTTTTTCAAGCATCCTTAAATTTAGGTACACTGATAAAGGTGGTGACAAATCATATGCATCATTTAATATTTTATAAAGTACCCGTCTAATTTTACACAAATCCTTGTGTAAAATATCCTTATTTTACTTGTGAACCAACCAAATGTGTTCTGCCCAAAACAAAAATAAATGCCCTGATAAAGCAAAAATAAATGACAGAGTAAAACCAGCCTGGAAAGGGGGGTGCAGGGATTCAAATGTTTTTTTTTTTTTTTTCTAAAACACTGCCTATTTTTCAAAAACGATCAATTTTCAGAGTTGAAAGGCATAGAATTCCAGAGTCATTAAGTACTTCTAATGTAAAAATACCATTTATATGATTTCAGAGATGTGTGTGTGAACTTTTGAATACTTTATGACAGAACCTCTGTAGCTCACAAAGCAGCCTAAGAGAGTGTACTAAAATAAATTCACATAGAGCTCTATGGCTTTTACAATGGATTAACATACCTAAACAGTTTTTTAACTTAGTTGTTGCATTATCTTAAACAAAGCAAAATATATGGCAATAACTCCTTTTTGCTGTCCAAGCTAAAATTACAACTCCTTTTTACAAAATTTATTATTTTTTATTGAGACCGAATCTTGCTATGTTGCCCAGGCTGGTCTCACTCTTAAACTCAAGCAATTTTCCTACATCAGCCTCCTGAGTAGCTGGGAGTATAGGCAAAATTACAGTTCTAATAGTCAAGTTATTTTAAGGTTGCTGCCAGTGGTTAGGTGACAGTGTTTTGTTGTGTGTATTTTTCTTAGGTGTTTCTAATTTCTGTAAACTTAAAATAAATGAGTACCTGCTATTGTGAACTATTATGATTTTTTTTATCAGTATTAGAAACTTCACTCTCTAGACTACTTGCTATGAAATAGTTATGAACTACTTGTTATGAGCAATAAATCAGTAAATCTTATATTAGCTATTTTATAAACATCACTGTTATTTATCATGAAATGATTATTTTAGATATTAACTGTTATAGTTTCTTGGTGATGCAAAATGATTCTGCACAAAAAGCAATTGTTACTAACTTATAATTGGAGAAAACTTAGGAGGTGTTTAAATTTGAGGTTTTGACTAAAAAACTTAGAAACTTAGAAGGCTTTCTTAATTTTTCTTAAAGAATGGATCTTCAGTTAAGGAAGTTGAAACCTACCACCGGACACGTGCTTTAAAGTCTTTGAGAAAAAATGCACAGACTTTTTCAGATTCTAGTTTTGAAAAGAATATGGAAGTAACGGAGAATCATGCTATTGGCAGGCATTTTACAAGGTAATGCAAGATGCTTGAACATTAATTCAAAATAGTTTTGAAGCAGTAATTTAGGATTTGCATTTAATTTTTAAAGTGTATTTTTGACTGGTTATCAAGATTCTAGGGTTATAAAATGTAATTTACTTGAAGTGAAATTACTACAAATGAATATTATTAAATTAAAAATTTATTTGTACACATTCAGGTTCTTATTTTCTTGTTTAAAAATATTATTTGTGCTATGTATGAGTGTTACTGACAAGGTTGATGCAGGATAGGTTCTCTTAAGTGTTTGAGTATCTAAAGAGGCTTTATGTGACTGTAACTAGCTTGTGACATGATTCTGCTTCAAAGTCTACACAAAGCCTTTGTTCAAAATAGTAGTTCTATTTCTGATTGCTTGCTGTAAAGTTTTTTATCAATTTTGTGTCATTTATGAGTTTCTGTGTGTTTCAAAAGCATTCTTCACAAAGGAGGGAGAACATGTGTTTTTTTGTTTTGGTTTGGTTTGGTTTTCTTTTTAGTCTAATGGAACTAGATACTTTATACATATTAAATTTCTTTTCTCAAGAACCCTGAAGTAGGTGGCCTGAATCCCATTTTAATACTCCAGCAATCAATTTCAGTGGATTAGGTAGTTTGGCTAAGTTCATGGAACTTTATTTTGTTCAGGGCAGGTTTAAATCTAAGTTAAATTAGCTTAAAGCCTTTGCTTTCCCCACTTGAGTGGGCCTAACATGAATGGGGGAAAGCCTCAGTTAGAGTAAAATTTGTTTGATGAAATAATTGGTTTTACAATTCTTCTCATAAATACATTATTTGTAGTGTCTACAGCCCTCCTACTCTTAAATAGAATTTTGATTCTTATTTTGTATAGCATATTTTCTAGATAAGTGAGGTTATGCTCTTTAAAGTTTGTGAGCTTTAAAATTTTTTTCAGTTAATCAGTCTTTCATCATATATTTTAAAATTTGCATTGTATTTCATCCATTATTTAGGGAGTGTTTACTACTATATTTCATGCAATCTATATCAGCAGTTGAAATACATGACATTGTTTTATGAGACACTAATAAAAAAGAACCACTGACAGTGAACTGACATGCCATCAATTGTAAGACATTCCAATTTCAGAGCTGTTAAAATGGGGGAAAATTTACAACTTTTAGAGTCAAGAAATACAATATAAGCTAAAGTCTTCCATTTTATTCTTGGGAGGGTGAAGGAGTGATCTATGAATTTTCTATGAGAATTTTTAAATTATCTTTCATGATCTGAAAAAATAAACATTCTGGTTCATGTAAATTTCTACCTTACCGAGAATTGCTGTAAAATTTCAGGCTGTACATTTGTGTTTACAGTTGAATTGGCACCAAGTAGTACTGCTCTAGTTATCTCAGGTTAATGAGAGAAGAACACAGTCTGAACTTAATACACAAACGATGCATATACTTCCAAAAGAAGGCCACATGATGTCGTATGACATGGGGGATGAGTTAAGTCGTCATGATACACAGCAGTACATAAGAAACATGATACATAACATGCCAAAGTCAAGAGAAACTGATAGCAGTCGATACCACAATCACTTGCCAAATGACTATTTCATTTTAGCAAAACCTCATATTGTGTTAATATTTTTGTTGGTAGTCGGTTTTATAGTTTTATTTGTATAAAACTTATAAATTAACTTAAATGTAGTTTGGCTTTACCTAGTCATACAAAAAATTTAATGTTGAAAGTACTCAGTTTTTACCTTTAAAAGGATCTGTACATTTTTCAAGTTTGTGAAACATTATGCTAGGCTTTATGCTAGAAAGGTATTAAGGGATTATATTAAAATAGGTGCTTTTTGATCTGGATTTAAAGATGACTGATTTGGTATTTTTAATTAGATTCCTTCTAAAGTATGTTTAATTCCTATCTTTTTAATTATTTTTTTCTTAACAGCTTTATTGATATATAAATCATATAAAATTCATAATTTTAAAACGTAATTCAAAGGCTTTAGTATATTGATAGTATTGAGCAACCATCTATCAATATACTAAAGCCTTCGAATTGCATGCTTTAAAATTTAAAATTAAAATTACACTACTAATTTCAGAACATTTTCATCACCTATTTCCTGTGCCTATTAGCTCTCCCCATTTTCCCTTGGAAAGCACCTATGTTTCTGCCTGTATGGCTTTGACCATTCTAGACATGTCATATGAATGGAATCGTACAATATATGGCCTTTTGTATCTGGCTTCTTTCACTTGGTATAATGTTTTCAAGGTTCATTTATATTGTGATATATATTAGTACTTAGTTCTTTTTATTGTCGAATGAAATTACACTGTATGGATATACCATGTTTTGTTTATTCTTTCATCAGCTGGTGGGCATTTGGAGTGTTTCCACTTTTTGGCTATTATGAATAATGATATGAATGTAGGTGGACAAATTTTTATGTGGACGTAGGTTTTCAGTTCTTTTGGATATTTACCTAGTAGTGGAATTATTGGGTCAAATACTAGCACTGACATTTTGAGGACCTGCCAAACTGTTTTCCAAAGCAGCTGCACCATTTACATTCTCACCAGAAATGCATGAGGGTTCCAGTTTCTCCATATCCTCACCAACTCTTGTCATAATCTGTCATTTTGGTGTTAGCCATTTTAATGGGTGTGAAATATCTCATTTGGTTCTGATTTGCTTTTCCCTGATGGCTAATAATGTTGAGTATTGTTTTATGTGCTTATTGGCCATTTGTCTTCTATGGAAAATAATTCCAATATAAAAATCCTCTCCCTGTATTTAAGTCATTGTTATAAATACTGTTTATTATTTTATATAGTGGTAGCATCAGTATCTTTTTGTATAAGGCTTTTATAAAATGGCCTACAGTATTTTTGAGTTCTGCTTTATGTACTTTTGCTGTTTCTTACCGTTTTCACTATTATCCATATGCCTGAGTGTAGTAATCTCTTTACTTCCTTCATGTTCTATTTTACCATTTTTTTTTTTTTTCAATCTGTTTGGGGCTCAAAGACCAGAGGATCAAGATTGTTAGAAAAATACAGAAAGATTTGAATGACTATGCCATAAGGGCAGGATCTGTATACTTCTTGGATCCTGGGGTTCTTAACTAGGATCCAGTGATTATGGGTGATCTTCAGGGGGTGCATGAAACCTCTGAAGTAATGTTTGAACATGTGTAAAGTATATGCAATTTTCTAGGGAGAAAAGATCCATAGCTTTCATCAGATTCACAGAGGTTGACAAAGTCCAGCTGCCTGTTTTTGTAAATAGCTTCATTGGAACACAGCCATGCCCATTCATTTTGTCTTTGTATGGCTGCTTTCACCCTACTATGCCAGGTAGTTGTGACAGATTGTGTGGCTCACAAGCCTAAAGAAAATTAACTATCCAATAATTTAAGAAAAGTTTACCAAGGATAAAAGTGCTTCCCTTCCCCTGCAGGCAAAAGGAAAAGAAAAATACTGCTTTTTAATCATTGTGTACCTTGCATCTAAGAGGGGCCTAGTTTATAAAATGCGTAGATCTACATGGTGTGGAGGGAGGGGCTTCTTTATGAGAAAAGTCGATGAGCTTATAAATGAACTAAGCCTTGACCTGTAGATGGATTGCTCAAAGGTTTTTATTTTCTTACTGGTTTGTACTTAATGTTCCAAGAGAGAAGGAATTCATGATGGCTTACATTATTATGAGAATATGAGAAGATATGAGACTATCTTATCCTTTGGATAAGATGGTTTTATTTTATTTTATTTGAAATTCCACATATAAACCAGGCTGCTTGCAAATAGTTTGATACATAGGCTGATTAATAGATATAGCCTGTCCAAGTATGGAAAATTGAGTCACTAAAAATAAATTAATGAGACATACTGTTTTGTTTGCTCAGTGGATTTTTTGGGAAAAAAAGATGAGGGGGGTATTTTACTTTAAGGCTTGGAAAGTATTCTTTCCAATTCAGTAGATTCTGTCTGCCAGTTTGTAGGTGGAATATCTGATTCACAAATGGGATTGTTTCTACATGTGAATAATAATACTGCATGTCATGTAAAGATCATAGCCAGAGATGCTCTTAAAAGGCAATTAACTTATCACTAAGGGGCATTAGATCTGATTATAGTTAACAGATTCCTCAAGGATGAGACTGCTGTATCGTTGTGGGGTAAAATTCATCTTGTTTTTTTTGTTGTTGTTTTTTCTTTCAGCTCATCTAGTAGTAACATTCATCTTGTTTTTGCTCAGTGTTTACTTAGTTCAACTATACTTAAATACTTAGGCTAAGGATTTAATTTCTTGTTTCAAGTAAGATATTTGGATTTGATTAATTCTGTTTAGCTAAGAGTTAATGCATATATCACTGAACTGCAAAACAGGGTTCTTAGACTTTGTTTAGCCATAACTTATGTAAACATAGATATTCTCAAGCTTTGTTGTTTTTCAGTGTTTTTTAGGTTTTCAGGTATCTGAGTATTTACTCTCCAAGCTGATTTAACTTTTTTTCATGGTTTATAGTATTATGAAATGTAGGTTTTAAAGTTAGGTCAATTATTTTAAATTCTTTAATATATTGTTTTCACATAGGCAGTTGGCCAGACAGCAGGCTGATAAAAAAAAAGAAGAGTGCAAAGAAGGTATGTAATGTTAAAGGCATTTCAGATTTTTAAAACATGCAACTAATATTTTATTTACATGTTTATTGAGGTACATACAATAAACTGTACCTATTTAAAGTGTAGAATTTCTTAGGTTTTGATATCAGTATATGCTGCAAAATCAGTACCCTCAAAAGGTTCCTCAGGCCCCTTTATAATTCCTCCTGGCTCTTCCAGCTCCTCTCCTTGCTGTTCAACTCACCTCCATCCCCTACTCCTGACTCCTGAGAAAATAAATAGTTTCATTGAAACACAGCCATGCCCACTTATTTTGGAATCTGATTTCTGTCACCATAGATTAGTTTGTATTATCTGGAGTTTTATATAAATGGAATCATATAGTATGCATTCTTTTTTGTCTGGCTTCTTTCACTCAGGATAATTATTATGAGTATAACCCATGTCATTGCTTTTTGTTGCTGAGTAATATTCCATTATATGGATATACCACAATTTGTTTTTCTCTTCATCTTTTGATGGATTTGGGTTGTTTCTAGTTTGGGACTGTCACAAAACTGCTTTGAACATTTGTGTATCGGTCTTTTTATTGCGTATCTTTCCTCTTCTGTTGGGAGTGGAAGGGCTAGATGATATGGTAGGTATATGTCATAACTTTATTTTTGTTTTCTAATGTTTTTAGGAAAGCTAAGTTTAAGACACTATGATTTTGTTACATGAAAGTGTAGCTTTTCAATTGTTCATTTTAGAATTGTTTCATAAACACTATTATTTCAAATTTTTCTATTTATTTTTATGTATGCACCTGTGAAGACAAAGTGATTCCAGTTATTCGGTCATTGAGGACTAGAAATATTGTTCAAACTACAGGCCACTTGCTAGAAGAGAATGGTGATGTTGAAGTGCGCCGCAGTTGTAGGATTAGAAGTCGTTATAATACTGTGAACCAGTCTGTGCTATTTGACAAACTTATAACAAAGTAAGTAAAAGTGCCTTAGATCAAGATGATTCATCTGGCAGAAACTTTTTTGTTGGGGAGGGATCATGAATTTCAACCAGCCTGAATATTTAATGCATTTAGTTTATGTAGAGCATAAAGGAAAATGATTATTTGAGGTCTTTGTAATAATTCTATGTGTTTAAATTCTTGAAAAGAAATTTTTAAATATTTTTACACAAGTAATTACTGCTTACAGAAATATTTTAAGCTCCATGAAATATTGTAATAGAAGAAAAATTAAGTTTTTAAAAATCTGCTCTTTTACAATTTTAGCATATATTTATATCAATTTTTTTAAAGCACCGCTGAAGCTGTACTTCAAAAAATGGATGACATGAAGAAAATCCGTAGACAGCGAATGAGAGAACTTGAAGACTTGGGAGTGTTTAATGAAACAGAGGAAGTAAATATATTTTTCTATGAAGGGGGTGGTTTAATAATCTTCAGTTTAATCTTTTTCTATGGTACCTAATTCATTTTTGGTTAAATTATTTGTCACTTTGTCCAGCATTTCTTTGATCAGTCACTAGTTACTGCTAGAGTTGTAAGAGTTTACAGCTGTAAATATCTTCATTTTAAGGAAGATTGGAGGATCCTACTGAATTTTTTAATGAATAGATACCAAATGTTAATGACTTTTATTTAAACATTTTTAGGGCAATCTTAATATGTACACGAGAGGAAAACAAAAAGATATTCAAAGAACTGATGAAGAAACAACTGATAATCAAGAAGGCAGTGTGGGTTAGTCTTTTCTCTTGTTCTGTCTTCTGGGTTTGAGTTTAAGAACTTTATTTAGCAGGAAATAGCCTTTTTATTTAGAAGTTGTGATGTTTATGGTAGTTTGTAACAGATCAGACAATTGGTAATAATTGAAAAGAAAAAAATGGGGGCAGGGAAGAGCTTAAAAGGATGGTATGTTTTGTTTTGGTAAAGTAACAAATCAATTCTAAAGCAAATAACATTGGTTTGCTTATATGTATATTTACTGCAGACATATCATTTATCTATTTTAGTTAAAAGATGATTAAAGCTAAGTTTTGTTATTCCATTTAAGACTTATTAACAAAATCTATTAGAATTTTTCTTGAGTGCAAACCAGTTTTCTGAAATGTATTTTAAATGTTTTGCTGAGGGTATTTTACCATTATCATAAGTAGATTGAGTTATGTGGCATATAACTAGATGACAGCCAGAGGGCTGGATGGAAAGTCAAACTTAAGTTTAAAAGACAGAAGCTAAGTGAAAAGATTTTAAAACTTGTCAACATGTCACATTAACTTGGAAACTTAAGTATAATCACCTATATTAACAAAATTCTCAGGAACACTATAAACTTTAGTTTGGTACTTGATAATAGTAGCCTTCAAACTTGTTTCTCTACTTCCTTTTTTTCCTTCTTCTAGTTTTTAATTCTATAATTTTTTACCTCGTTTTAAAAAATCTTTAATGTTGCAAAAGAATTATAAGTTCTTTCTGTGAATAATCTAAGAGTAGATAAATTTAAAAAGGGGAGAATCTCTTCTCTCCCAACTCCCCTATGTTAAAAATTGTTAACATTTTGCTGAGTACCCTTCTGGAAGTATTTCTTAATTGTAGAATCGTCTGAAGAGGGTGAAGACCAAGAAGATGAAGATGATGGTGAAGATGAAGATGATGGTGAAGATGAAGATGATGGTGAAGATGAAGATGATGATGAAGAAGACGATGATGATGATGATGATGATGACGACGACGACGACGACGACGACGACGACGACGAAGAAGATGGAGAAGAAGACAATCAGAAACGCTATTATCTTAGACAAAGAAAGGCTGCTGTTTACTACCAGGCTCCATTGGAAAGTAAGTGTTATACATATTTTTTCCAGAAGAAAATATATTAGCTTTCTCTTTATTGTCCTTCCTGAAATTTTGTTTTTTGGTATTTTTCATGTTTTCATTTTGCTGAATATTCATGACTATTGTCTTAACCTATCCAAAAGTTGGAAGAAGTAATTTCTCCAAAGCAAGTTAAATGTTAGCCTTGAGCAAAACAAATAATTCGGCTATTTTGAAATTTTCTGTCTTTATTTTAGATAGATTGTACAGCTTTCTATTTTGTCAGTTTGTGTAGATATGACTGCTTTTGATTTATGTTAACATTATATTTTAATACTTGTGAGCATTTACATGCAGGGCTGATAATCACCTATTATGCATCTGTACAATCACAGTGGTTGTTTATGGCCAGTGTGTATTTTGGTTGGTTGGTGTCTGTGTTATGTATATTTTCAATGGCAACCCTTCATACATAAATGATTTAAGACAAGAACAGCAAAATATTCTATAATAGATATTTACTAGTACTTTCATGGAAGGCAGCACCTTTGTAAGTATTTAGATGAAGAGAAAAATTATCTTCATACATATTTATGTATCTCATATATATTTCTGTTTTTAGAACCTCGTCACCAGAGAAAGCGCAACATATTTTATAGTGGTCCAGCTTCTCCCGCAAGACCAAGATACAGATTATCTTCTGCAGGACCAAGAAGTCCCTACTGTAAACGAATGAACAGGTTTGGTTCTGAAATAGTGATTGATTTATGACAACATAATTGTAGGGAAGGATTTTAGATTGGGTTTAGATTGGGAAGGATTTTAGGATTGGGTGTATTAGGATAGAATTCTACAGTTATATATTTGGGAGAGTTTAGCTGTATGCCTCTAGTACTCTAATCCCCAGTACCACTGACTAGTTTTTGCTTTTATTTCCACTAATAGGAACTGTTAGTATAACTACTTTGGTAAGGTAGTTTATTCCATTGTTCCACACTTTAATAATAGAACTACCATTGATTCAGTGTTTACTGTATTCCTGGCTCTGTGCTAAGCATTTCACATAACTTCCTTTAATCTTCACATTAAGTTAAAGTTTACTCTTTTCTTCACATACTGTCACAGCTGCATTTTCCTACCTTGTCACATGTTCTAAGTTCTAAGCTTTTAGAGCTCTCATGACACTGGTTATCCTTTTCTGTATCTATTTTATAATTTATTTCTCTTACATGATAGGAAACACTAATTTTCTTTGATTATTCAAATTATTTTGAACAGTACTGATAAGTCTCTTCATAGCAGTATACTATCATCATGTTTTGGTCATGGAAGGCAGCACCTTTGTAAATGCTAAAGATTCATTTCTTTTCAGAAAAATAAGAAAAGTACTTGTGTCCCTGAGTCTTTTCATTTCATTTCAGAATCACAAGTATACATTCTAGATTTCTTATTCTATCATCCCTTGTCACATGACCAAGGCCCAGAAGGATAGAGAATCAAGAAGACAAACTCAAAATGTCAGGGCTTCCCAATATTAATTGCACTTGAATGGAGGCTACATTGTCAATATTGTTGTAGGTCCCTTAGAATATTGTTAAAGATCTCTATTTTGATAGTGAAATGTTACAATTTTCAGAAAAGGAGAGGAAAAAGTATAGTGTGACTGTCTCAACAGTTACCACCTACCAATGTATCTTGCAGAAGGTAAGATTTTTTTTTTTCCCCATTTGCTGTTTTTGAGTTTCCATGTTTGGTTCATAGTATCTGGTCATTCCCTATGGAAACTGTCTCACATTGTTAAATAGCTCCTTGGTGCAGGATTCCTACCCCCACCCCCACCCCTGCCCCCATTTAATTTATGTTTGAATGCTGTAATGTGTGAAGCACAATGGATATAAAAATGACTTAGGTGGGATTCCTGCCCTTGAATTTCGTGGACTAATGGAAATTCTGACACTTGTTAAAACTTTTTTGTTTTTGTTTGTTTTTTGAGACAGGGTCTTGCTCTGTTGCCCAGGCTAGAGCTCAGTGGCTTGATCATAACTTATTGCAACCTCAAACTCCTGGCCTCAAGGGATCCTCCTGGCTCAGCCTCCCAAAATAACTGGAATTACAGGCATATGCCACTACACCCAGCTGATTTTTAAATTTTTTGTAGAAACAAGGTCTTGCTGTGTTGCCTAGGCTGGTCTTGAACTCCTGGCCTCAAGCGATCCTTCCTCCTTGGCCTCCCAAAGTGGTAGGATTACAGGCATGAGCCACTTCTCCTGGCCCTGACAAGTTTAAATTAAAGTATGAACTAAGAGATTTGAGCTATCCCTTCAGTAATGTTATTTGACTTGCTGACTTTCTTGGTATTGGTTTTGATAACCTATTTAAACTTTTTTTTGTGTGGTTACAGCTTTATTGAAATACTTTGTTGAGATACTTTCTGTCATTATAGGTTTGCCTATTCTGAATATTTCATAAAAGTAAAATCTTTTGTGACTGGTGTTCACTCAGTATAGCATTTTCAAGGTTCATTCATGTTGTACCATGTATTCCTACTTCATTCTTTTTTATTGCCAAATAAGATTGAATTATATGGATATACCAGATTTTGTTCGTCCATTTATCAGTTGATGGACATTTAGGTTGTTTCTGCTTTGGCTCTTATGAATAATGCTATTATGAACATTTGTGTACAAGTTTTTGTGTAAACATGCGTTTCCACTTCTTAGATATGTACCTAGGAGTAGAATCATTGGGTCAGATAACTAACTTTGTTTAACATTTTGGGGAACTGCCAAATTGTTTTCCATAGTGGCTACTTCATTTTACATTCCCACAAGTAGTTTACTAGAGTACCAAATTCTCCATATCCTTGCCAACACTTGTTATTCTATGACTTTTTGAATGTAGTCCTTTAAAGTTTTTTTTTTAACTTTCATGCCAATGTGCTATGAAGATCTCATCCCTTCTAACAACCTTAACATAGTCATTTTGCTTATAGGCTTTTACTTTTTCTTGAAGAGACCAGCTTTTGTTTATAGTTCATGTACTACTTCAACTACTGAGGCAAGAAAATAAAGCACGTATCTAAAGAATTATTTCAACATTGTTCTTAGCATCTATGGCAAGTGAGCAAGAAACCTCCAACAACAATGCAGGATCTTCCAAGTGTCTCTTGGCACACTTATCAGAGTGGAGCTTCAGGAATTCTGCCTATAAGCAGGATTCTCTTTCTTCCTTACAGTTGCTAACCTCCAGTAGTCTAAGCTTTATTCTTTTACTCTAGTCCACTGTTTTCAGAACAAGCCTAGTCCCTTTGAACAACAAGGTAACTTAATAGCACGAGTGCTCTACCAATGTTTCAAAATACTCCCTATCTGTTGTCAAAGAACTAGAATTGGCGAAAAGCTGAAGCTCTTGTTAGGTTCAAAGTGCTGGTCCAGTGCTTGCCCATGCCAAATTTTTCATTGGCTTTTAGTAAAATGGAGGGGATAAATGAGTGGATGTGGATATGTGTTTAGAATCTTTTTAAAACTGAAATAATGGCCTTTCTCTAGTATAGAGTAATTCCTTTTCTAGTATAGAGTAATTCCTAAGAACCTGGATCCATGACTAGGACTGTCTAGGTTCAGAGCTTAGCTCATCCTTTGTTAGTTACCTTTGGCAAGTTACCTAACCATTCTTTGCTTCTGTTTTTTGATCTGTAGAATGCAGATAATAGCACCTATCTCATACTTCTATTGTGAGAATTAAATGAGTTAATACATGTAAAACATTTAAAAGTCTCTGTCCTATATATTAAGTGCTGTATGTACTTCCTATTATAACTACATTTTGATGTTTAAAAATAATCTCTACTTTGCAATCAAACATTGGAGACCTTATGTTAGTCCACAAGATTTGTTACTGTTTGCTTAGAACTTTACTGGTTTGTGAAATAAAAAACTAGAAATCACCAGTGTAGTAGCATACAGAATGTGGAATTTTTTTTTTCAGTACTTTGAGTAACTTTTAGGAATTTTAGAATAAACAGATACAAGTTTGAATTCTGACACCATCAGTGAGTAATTCTGATATTTTGAGCAAGTTATTTAACCTGTGAGCCACATTTTCCACAACTATAAAATGAAGTTACCAATAATGTACTTGTCCAAAGTTTTAATTAAGATTAAATGACATATGTCAAACACCTGGTACAGAAGGCAGTCAGTAAATGTTAATCCTTTTCTTAATTGTGAAGTTAGTGTTATGTGAATACATAGTGAATTCACATATAATTATGTAAATATACTAGAGTCTATTTATAATATTAATGATAATATTAAATAAGTTAGTCTTTTATATGAAATTACAGACTTGTACTAGATAGTTTTAGTTGCAGACTGATCACAAAAACAGTCTTGGGTGTATTTGGGTAGGTGGATGGGTATCATATTATTTTCTCATTTATTTCTGTTTCTACAACCCCTTATCGAAAACCATTAGGGCATTTGTGTTTCAGAATGCATATTTTTTGGGTGGATTTACAAAGATAGCATGCAACATATATAGTGCGGTAACATTAATATCTGTAGGGCTATTTGAGCCAGAATTGCAAAGTCAAATATATTTATAATTCTCTGGCAAAGCATATGAATAATCATAGTAAGTAGAACAAACAGGCTAAAAGTTGCCTTGTGCCATTTCAGGTTATGCTGCTAAATGAAGAATGGAAAAACTTTCTTTCAGAGTTTTTTAGATAGGAGTTTCTGGACCTAGATTATGCAGATAATATACTGTGAACCTTTTATATTTTTGGAAATACCTACTTACCATGATTGTACTCTAACTCAGAAAAGTTCTAGATCCTGAACTAGTAGAATGATTAAAGATTTTCCCAGCCAGATTCTTTGTTTTTTCTGTGAGTCTTTTGCAACTATCTAAAGGTAGAAGTGATAAGAATTTTCTTTTATATATGTAGGTAGCACTTCGCATCTTATTTAATATTAATACTACCAGCCAGCCTAAGAATTTGATAGTATTTCTTTTTTTGTCAGTAAAGTCATGGGTTGGGTAACTCATCTACATTTACAAAGCTGTTAAGTGACAGAGTTGTGAATTTACAGTTGATGATAAAAGGCCATCTTATTCCTCACTATTTGCCAGTATTTTTTAAGCTTTCCTGGCCACCTGACTTTTTTTTACATAAAAAAATGCCCTCCTTTTAAATTTATTTGACATTTAAAAATAGGTGATTTCCTTTCAAATGTGAAATTATATGTAGTGTAATGCTGAAAATAGTTTTTAAAATTGCATTCCCAAAGATTCTGGTATTCTCTTTATCCCACCTTTCTCATTGAAAATAACTGATTTCTATCAAGACTAAGTCTTCACCCTGCCTAGACCATGTCCTTTCTTCGTAAACATTTGATGGTCAGCTCTGCTGTAGCCTCCTGTCTTTTTTTCCTTTCCACTCAGTTATTTAAGTCTTTTATTCACTTCAAAAGATTCAACCATTTTGTAGACATCATAGTTGGATTAAAAAATAAAATGATTCAACCAGCAAAGCTTACTTCAGTGGTTTAGCAAATGTATTAATTTTATGATGAAGATTTTTGGATCGTTAGGTATTTCTGATACTTGTGTCTTACCATGCCCTTTTTTCCTGTCTTCCCTCATGATTTCAGTTTTTCTCTTTACTTTAGGCGAAGGCATGCAATCCACAGTAGTGACTCTACTTCATCTTCCTCTTCTGAAGACGAACAACACTTTGAGAGGCGGAGAAAAAGGAGCCGTAATAGAGCTATCAATAGGTAAATGCCATATTGACGTCTTTTTAAACTACTAGCTATCTTTTTTAAAAAGTGGTGAGAAAACAATAATTTGGGAATAGTTACAGTCTGGCTGATTAAAAAGTTGCAAAACAGGTTAATGTATAAACTAGAATACTGTCTTGTTAAAAATATCTACAGTTGAAACAAAATAACAGTTTGGAACATATGGTTATGATCTCTTGCCAAACTATTATATAGTCAAAATGGTGGTTAGTGAACAGTGATTTGAAGAAATAACTAGTTTTTACATTCTTATTGTAGAACTCTTAAGAAAAATAGAAGGCTTCATTCATTTCATAACTCTTTGCAGTATAAGTCCACATATACTAACCAGCTTACCTGATTTTCACAATAATTATACAAAGGAGATAGAGCAAGGATTATTCTCACTTTGCAAATGTAGGTGGGTGAATGAAAATGCAGTGCTTGGATTCTGGTAATAAAATATTTTTAGAGTAGAAATAATGCTTGACAGGCCAGGCTTGGTGGCTCAGGCCTGTAATCCTAGCACTCTGGGAGGCCGAAATGGGAGGATTGCTTGAGCTCAGGAGTTCGAGACCAGCCTGAGCAAGAGTGAGACCGAAGCTCTACTAAAAAACAGAAAAAATTAGCCAAACAACTAAAAATAGAAAAAATTAGTTGGACGCAGTGGTACACGCCTGTAGTTCCACCTACTCGAGAGGCTGAGGCAGAAGGATCACTTGAGCCCAGGAATTTGAGGTTGCTGTGAGCTAGGCTGATGCCATGGCATTCTAGCCCAAGCAACAAAGCAAGGCTGTCTCACAAAAAAAAAAAAAAGAAGAAGAAGAAGAAAAAGTAATGCTTGACAACGTGGTTGGAACATAATAATTGAAGGAGCATGCAAACCAACCATTCTTTGTATTCTAAGGTCTATTCTTTTATCATGTTAGGTCTTTGAGATACATGTAAACTTTTGTATAAAATTATTAAAATTCTTTTTTTTTCTTTCCCAAACACCTATAGTAGAAGCACTATTATTAAAATTAATTTCACCTTTTTTCTTTAGTGTGGCTAATAGAAAATTTAAAATTACATTTGGGGTTTGAATTTTATGTCTGTTGGACAGCAGTGAGTTAGAGCACTTAAAAGCTGTATACTGAGACTATACAGTCTTTTTTGGCTTCATACATAAAAATGTGCATCTAATCCTGTGTATTTTGTTTCATACAGTTATATTTTTTTCAAGAATTACTTAAGAAATATCCTTTAGGAAAAAAAAAAGAAATATCCTTTAGGAAGCAACAACTGAAAACTTGTCCATCATCTTAGATTTCACAGTATAAATTCCTTGTGGCATTTGGGGCTAACAAGTACTATCATTTAGGGTGAGCATTGTGTGCTTTTACTTGTGTTCAGTTGTAGCAATCATTTTGCTAAGGCATTCTGGTACAGATATCTTCCTCTAATGTAAGCAGTTTTCATTTTTCCATTTATAAAATGAGCAGGTTCTTCTAGGTATATATTCTTTGCATCCTACTATAACTTTTTGAAAGTAGTTAGAGAATTTTCTTAAGAGAGTTGATGTGGATCCATTCTGCTGAGTTATATATATAATACATTATATATATATAAAATTGTTTACGTGTGTGTGTGTGTGTGTGTGTGTGTGTATATGTATGTATAGCAGAGTTGTTACAGGTCTTGAAATAGATTGCATTTGATTCCTGGTCTTGCCATTTTGCTAGTTGGTTGACCTTGGGGAAATCAGTTAACCTTTCTATGCCTTGGTTTTCTATTAAAATAGGGAAAATAATAATACTTGCCTCATAAGACTATTGTGAGGATTTAATGGCTTAATACATGTAAAGCACCTAAAACTAAAGCAGTGTCTGGCAAATGGTAAATTCTCTATAAATGTTAGGCACAAGTATTATAATGTGTATTGATGCTGTCTGAATTCTCCATCAAGAATTATTTTATGGTGCTTGTGGCGTCTTGCTAACTTGATATTTTCGTTTGATTGTGAATCTTTAATAATAAAGCGTCAGATACAAATATTTTTAACACTTAAATTGTGGACATAGAAAATGAGGAAATTGAAATACATAGATTGCTCCAGTTTAAATTTGTTTTTTTTTTTTAATTCTTAAGAAAAATGTTCATATTCTAATGTGGATTTTGGGGAAGAGGATGAGTTGATAGGTGTGTGTTTTGTTTTATTTTAGTAGATTTAGGGGGTACAAGTTGAATTGTTACATATATTGTATTGCAGTGAAGTCTGGGGATTTAGTGTATCCATAACTCGAATAGCATACATTGTACCCCATTGGTAAGTTTTCATCGCTCACCCCTTCTCAACCTCCTGTCTTTTGAGTCTCCAATGTCCATTATACCACTTACTGGTTGATGAGCGCATAGGTTGATTCCTTATCTTTGCAGTTGTGAATTGTGTTGGGATAAACATATGGGCACAGGTTCTCTTTTTGATATATTAATTTATTTTCCTTTTAGTACATACCCAGTGGTGGGATTGCAGGATTGAATGGTAGATGTGTTTTTAGTTCTTTAGAAATCTCCATAGGGGTTGTACTAATTCCCACCAACAGCGTATAAGTGTTCCTTTTTTACTGCACCCACACTGACAGCTCTTGTTTTTTGACTGTACATAATGGCCATTCTAATTGTAGTAAGGTAATATCTCATTGTGGTTTTAATTTTGTATTTCTTTGATGATTAGTCAGTTTGAGCATTATTTTATGTTTGCTGGCCATTTGTATATCTTCTTTTAAAAAGTGCCTATTCATGTCATTTGCCCACTTTTTTTTTTTTTTTTTTTAAAGGCTGGTCAAGTGAGGCAGTGGGAGTGGAGAAGGAACAAAGGAATCTGTAACTGGTTGTGATCAATTAGTTGTAAACACTACTGCACTTGGACCAACCTACCCACTTTTTAATGAGGTTTTTTTTCCCTTGCTGAGTTGTTTGAGTTCCATGTAGATTTTGGATATTAGTCCTTTGTTGGACACATAGTTTGTGAATATTTTCTCCCATTCTGTAGGTTGTCTATTTACTCTTTGATTATTTCTTTTGCTGTGCAGAAACTTTTTAGTTTAATTAAGTCCCATTTGTCTATTTTTGTTTTTGTTTTATATGCTTTTGGGATCTTAGTCATAAATTCTTTGCCTAGGCCAATATCCAGAAGAGTTTTTGCTAGATTTTTGTCTAAGATTTTTACAGTTTCAGGTCTTACATTTAAATCTTTAATCCATTTTGTGCTAATTTTTGTATATGATGAGAGATAGGGATCCAGTTTCATTCTTCTGAATATGGCTATTCAGTCTTCCCAGGACCATTTATTGAACAGTGTGTCCTTTCTGCGGTATATGTTTTTGTCTGTTTTGTCAAATATCAGTTGGTTGTAGGTACGTGGTTTTATTTCTGGGTTCCCTGTTCTGTTCTACTGATCTATTATGTGTCTACTGTTACAGCAGTACTATGCTGTTTTGATTACTATGGCTTGGTAGTGTAATTCGAAATCAGGTAATGTGATGCCTGCAGTTTGGTTCTTTTTGCTTAGGATTGCTTTGGCTCTTTGGGCTCTTTTTTGGTTCTATATGAGTTTTAAATTTATTTTTTCTAATTCTGTGAAAAATGACATCGGTATTTTGATAGGAATTGCATTGAATCTGTAGATTGCTTTGGGAAATATGGCCATTTTGACAATATTGAGTCTTCTGATCCATGTTTCATTTGTTTATGTCATCTATGATTTCTTTCATCAGTGATTTGTACCTTGCAGAGATCTTTCACCTCCTTGGATATATTTATTCTTAGGGTTCAGTGGTTGGTGGGGTTTTTTTTGTTTTGTTTTGTTTTTGCAGCTATTATAAATGAGGTTGAGTTGTTGATTTTGTTCTCAGTTTGGTTGTTGGTGGTATGTAGAAATACTATTCACTTTTGTCTGTTGATTTTATAACCTGGCTGAATTCATTTATCAAATCTAGAAGTCTCTTGAAGGAGTCCTTAGGGTTTTCTAAGTTTAAGACCATACTATAAGTAAACAAATAATTGGACTTTTTGAACGCCCTTTATTTCTTCTCTTATCTGATTGTTCTGACTACAACTTCCAGTAGTATGTTGAATAAAAGTGGTGAAAGTGGGCATCCTTGTCTTATTCGAGTTCTTAGGGGGAATGCTTTCAACTTTTCCCCATTCAGTATGATGTTGCCTGTGGGTTTGTCATATATGGCTTTTGTTATTTTCAGGTATGTTCCTTCTATGCCACGTTTTTTGAGGGTTTTTATCGTGAAGTGATGCTGGATTTTATTGAATGCTTTTTCTACATCTATTGAGATGGTCATATGGTTTTTGTTTTTAATTCTCTTTATGTGGTGAATCACATTTCTTGGCTTGCATTTGTTGAAACATCCTTGCATCCCTGGGATGAAAACCCACTTGATTGAATTATCCTTTTGATGTGCTGTTAGATTTAGTTTGCTAGTATTTTGTTGAGGACTTTTGTGCCTGTGTTCAGCAGAGATGCTGGTCTGTAGTTTTCTTATTTCGCTGCATTCTTCTGGTTTTGGTGTCAGGGTGATCCTGGCTTAGTAGAATGAATTAGGGAGAACTCCCTCCTTGATGCTTTGAAACAGTTTCAGTAGGATTGGTACCAGTTCTTTGTACATGTGGTAGAATTTAGCTGTGAATCCAACTGATCGTGACCTTTTTTTGCTATTGTTGGGAGATTCTTTTATTACTGATTCAATTTCACTACTTTTTTGGTTTATTCAGGAGCTCTATTTCTTCCTGGTTCAATCTCAGGAGGTTGTATGTTTTCAGGAATTCATCCATTTCTTTAAGGGTTTCTAGTTTATGAGCATATAGCTGTTCATACCAGTCTCTGATCTTTTGTATTTCTGTGGTATCAGTTGTAATGCCTCCTTTTCCATTTCTGATTGTGTTTTTAATAGGTGCCTCCCACTAAATTTTCGGAAAGATGAATTAAAAGGCATTTATAAAGATAGAATGAAAATTGGAGCAAGCCTTGCTGATGTTGATCCAATGCAACTAGATTCTTCAGTGAGTACTCTTGTTTCAAAATTTATGCTTTGTTTTTCTTTGTTTTAGTTTAGTTTTAAAGTTAAAACAGAAACCAATGGTTTTTTTTAAATCAGAAACTTAAATCTTTACAAACTTGTTTTTTAATCCTCAGATCACAACTAAGATACTGTTACTCGGTTGACTGCTGTTACTCGGTTGACTGGGTTAGGTTTAGGCATGGGATAACAATTTTGACTCTAAATCTAACAATGTCAGTGTTCACTTCCATTATCAGGTACGATTTGATAGTGTTGGTGGCCTTTCGAATCATATTGCAGCTCTAAAAGAAATGGTGGTATTTCCATTACTTTATCCAGAAGTGTTTGAAAAATTCAAAATTCAGCCCCCAAGGTAATTTAATTATACTTTTAATTTTAACCAAATCTGTGCTATACTACTATTGCTTCTTCTAGTTCTCATACTTTATTAACTCATTTTTAAACCCTAGTCCCTGATTCCCTTTTTATATAACTGAATTGTAGCTTATTTATATAACAGAAATACTATATAGTTTATTTTAATTTTTAAAATTTATTTTATTTCAATAGATTTAGGAGTACAAGTGGTTTTCTCTTTTTGTTATACAACTTTTCTCTCTGAATCAAGCAATATGGAAACAGCAATGTAAATAAACTTTTTAGCCAGGTGCATTGACTCACATGTGTAATCCTAGTGCTTTGGGAAGCCAAGGTAGGATGATCATGTAAGGCCAGGAGTTTAAGACTAATGTGAGCAACATACCAAGACTCCATCTCTACAAAAAATAAAAAAAGTTATCCAGGCATAGGTGATGTGTGCCTAGCTACTCAGAAGTCTGAGACGAGAAGATCTCTTGAACCCAGGAGTTAAGGCTACAGTGAGCTATGATCATACCACTGCAGTCCAGCAAGACCCTGTCTCAAAAGCAAGCAAACAAATAAATAAATCTTTAAAAATTAGTAAGCTTTTTTTCTTTTCCATTATAAAAGTAATGTACCATAAATCAATTACAGTTAAACAGTGATGAGTTTTAAGTTAAACTTTATAATTTAAGAAGTCAGAAAGGTATTAATATTTTACAGGAAATGTTGTAAGTGCCTAGTTAAAGTAATTTAATGAATTTAAAAAGAAATAGCAGGCCAGGTGTGGTGGCTCATGCCTATAGCCGTAGCACTTTGGGAGGCCCAGGTGGGAGTATTGCTTGAGTGAGAAGTTTGTGACCAGCCTAAGCAAGAGCGAGACCTCGTCTCTACAAAAAATAAAAAAATTAACCAGGCATGGTAGCTCGTGCCTGTAGTCCCAGCTACTCAGGAGTCTGAGGCAGGAGGATCACTTGCACCCAGGAGTTTGAGATTGCAGTGAGCTATAATGACTACACTGCACTCTAGCCTGGGTAGCAGCAAGACTGTGTCTTAAAAAAAAATAAATAAATAAAAGAAACAACATACTCCTCGAATTTTCTCTCTACATTTCTTCTTCCTTAGAACATAAATTTCCCCCCATAAAAGTTTAATTATATGATTGTGATATATTATTACATATGCAAGTGTAAGGTTATATAAGCATGATGAAAGAATAAAACATGTTTCAAATAAAGGGTTCCATTTATATTTTAAATATTCATTTTACAGTATCAGTATTAACTGCAGTTTTAAGTTGTGCTTTGTGGCATGAAACTATATAGTATTTCAGTTGTCTTATTTTTTATTCACTAATTAAGTCAATTCATGAAATTGGTTTCTAATTTTTGTTTAAATAGTCTTTTTACATGTAGTGCTAAAATATTTAATGTATTATTTTTACAGAGGTTGTTTGTTTTATGGTCCACCTGGAACTGGAAAAACTCTGGTTGCTAGAGCACTTGCCAATGAGTGCAGTCAAGGAGATAAAAGAGTAGCATTTTTCATGAGGAAAGGTGCTGATTGTCTGAGTAAATGGGTAGGAGAATCTGAAAGACAGCTACGATTGCTATTTGATCAGGTATGATATTAAAATTTACCTATATAGATAGTTCTATAATCAATGCAGGTATGGGTTTATAAGGGTTAGATAAATCTTACATTAATCACTTTTTATAGAAATAAACTCAGAAGAATTGGACCAAATATGTAATCTTTCTAGATTATTATTTTCTTTTATATATCAAGATAATACTGACTTACAATGAACAGTTTTATAGTAAGAAGAGAAAGCAATATTTGGATCTAAGTTCTTTGTAGTTGTAGATCTCATACCTAGAGAGATTGATAGTCTCATTTAGAGAAATAGTAGTAGTGAATTATGTCTCAGTATGAGAGTTGAAGACTAGTTCTGTCCTAGAGTAACTTTCAGTTTCACATCCCAGGTTGTATTGACAGCACATTGTGAGACAATATTAGGTTATTAAGTATGAAATGTTCGATTTCCTTTAAGTACTGTGACGGTATCTCTGACATTTCACTTTGACACTTATTATATTTTTATTGTGAAAGGTACATCCTCATTCTTTCAAACACATAGTTTTGCTTGTGATTATATTTGAAAAAATTTTTTAATTTTTGTGAAACCATGAATAAGTCAGAAATTCCTGTTATTTTCTTAATATGACTTCTGTCATGGAGCCAATGCAGCACAGACAGCTCGAAATATCAACAAAGTGTTTGGGAAGGATGTGGCTGATGAATGCACAGTACGTCAATGGTTTGAGAAGTTCTGTTCTAGTGATTTTAATCTTGAGAATGAGCCATGTGGGTGACCTGAGACCAAGGTGGATAATGATGAGCCGAAAGCTGTAGTGGAAGCAAATCCATCTCAACCTACATGGGAATTATCAAGGTTTGATGTGCTATTCCAACAATGTTGGACCACTTGAAACAAATCGGCAAGGTAAAGAAGCTGAATAGATGGGTGTACTGCATGAATTAAACCAGCATCAGAGGAGAAATCCTCTCGAAGCTTGCCTTTCTTTGCTGTCACGACGTAAAGGTGAACTATTTCTACCCCGTATTATTACATGGGATGAAAAATGGATTCTTTTTGATGATTGCAAGCGTTCGGCACAATGAAAGATGAAGTGCCAAAACACAGTCCAAAACCGAATATTCATCAGAAAAAGCTAATGGTATCTGTTTGGTGATCCAGCGCTGGCATTATCCACTACAGCTTCATGAAACCTGGTCAGTGGATTACAGCAGATGTCTACTGCAACCAGTTGGATGAAATGATGAGGATGCTTGTGAATAAGTAGCCGAGATTGGTCAATAGAGACAGGCCAATCCTCTTGAAAGACAACGCTCGATCACATGTCACACAAACAACACTGCTCAAACTACAGCAGCTGGACTTGGAAACTCTCTGTCATCCATCGTATTCACCAGACCTTGCACCAACTGACCACTACTTCTTCCAGGCTTTGGATACCTTTTGGAATTTCATCGCCACTCACTCTCCAGGCTTCTTCATTACTGGCATAAACAAGCTACCACTGAGATGGCAAAACTGTATTGATAGTTTAGTTGCATACTTTGATTAATTGTACTGCTTCTTGTTTGAGATATAATAAACTAAACTTTTGATTTGAAATCAGACATTTCATGTTTACTGACCTAATACATTATGATCTACTGAGACATATTGCTGCAGATACTCTTCAGTCTCTTTTTGGAATTCTTTGAAGTTCTTTTTTTATTTTATCTTTACTGAAATAGATAAAAATTATGGCATCTTGCTAAATGTTTTCCCATCCTGACGTGGAGGAAGGCTATGTCACTGTCTTCTATTCTTCATTTCCACAGTTAGTCTTTAATCGATTTTTCTGTGTGTGTCCTAGTAACTATAGCTATAATATAACCATGAAATATAGACTTGAATACTTCTAGTTGAAATTGCAAATAAAATTATACTGTTAGGTCATTACAGTTTAGTATGAATTCTTAAGACCTAGTTCTTAGAGCTTAAATTTATAAATTATAAATAGTCATAAATAAATTCAGGTAATCAAGTTTGAGTGAAAATAGATGGAAATGATATATAATCAGATTTAGAAATTATATTTTGATAAGCAAGTTTGGATGAAACAGATTAAAATGGTTTATATTAATCCTACACATTTGAGGCTTTTTGTAATAGCATACAACCACTGGACTTGCTTTCTAGGCCTATCAAATGCGCCCATCAATTATTTTCTTTGATGAAATCGATGGTCTGGCTCCAGTACGGTCAAGCAGGCAAGATCAAATTCACAGGTAAAACTTGCTTGTTGGCACTTCAAGCTTCCTTCCTATATTCTGAGCTGTATTGACATTGTATGACAGATAGTACGTTAAATGGTGAAAGAAACTTTACAAACTAGTAGTTAACAGTTTTTGACAGTAAAACCCCAATATATAGTACAAAAAGAAAAAGTGAACGTGTTCTGAATGTCAGTGTTCTAAAGCACGGATTAAAAATATTAGTTACAGAAGATTTAACTCATGATGTAAACAAATGACCACAGGCCAGTGAAGTAAGGCAGATAAAATGAGTGAGGCAAAGCCAATGGTGAGAGTAGGACTGTGGTGAGGTATGTTGCTGAGTGCCCTGTCACAAGAGCAGAGCTAGTTATTTTTAGCTCCAACCTGTTATTGATGTGCAGAAGCTGACCTGGACTTGAAAAATTGATTTTTTTCCTCAAATATTATATGGAAATTATTAAATATCTTAAATGTTGTCAACTAATTTGGATGCTTTTAAGATACCACGTGTACCAAACAAAATATGTCTTAGGACATTACTATTAGTTTAAGATTCTAATAGTAGCCCAGCCTTCTCATTTTGAAGATAGGAAAACTTCACACACACCCTTCCCCTACCATGATTGGTTGCTTATCCAAGGGAGCATTTTTCCTAGTGCTACTGTTCCAACTTGGATTTAAATTACTTTTAGTACCAATTCATCTTTAGTTTTTCAGAGCATTTCAAATGGTCTCATGAATTGTTTGTAATTGCTTAATTAATTTGGAATACACTAAAGCAAATGTTTGCATGCCTTTATATATGCCAGTATTGTTTTATATTGAAAATAATGTAGATAGATGAACAAGACATGGTATGTGATTGATAGGTTTTGACTTTTCTAACATCTAGCAATATTTACTATTAAATATATTCTGATGGTCTTTTTTACTTAATGATAGACAATTTTATTTGTTGCTCTGAGTATATTAAGATACATATTAAGTACTGTGGTAAATATAGTTTTGTCTGTGCATGTCCTATTAGTAATCAGACATACTTTTTTTGTATGACACGTTTCGTTATCAATCACACTGTATTCTTTGTGTTAGTAGGGAGAAACATACTTAACAATACTTCCATCATTTTGTAATCAAGTAAATTGAGTACTTACTATATTTGGGGACAGTTCTAAAGGGATTGGAGGAATTTTAACAAAAAAAATTAATAGAGTAATTGTAATAAGCAAATCTATACCATCATAAATATATAATTTTTTTTCCAAATGTTATGTAGGGATCTAGGATCAAATATATAAATTTTTAAGAGAAATTTATTATATACTTTTTTTAAACCAAAGACATTAAAATTCTGCCATACATTTTTGTTAAATTAAGCTTCTCTAGAATTTAGTACATTGAAGATGATTAAACTGTATTTTGTATCTTATTTTTAGTTAAATATTGTAATGTAAATAAGTAATTATGTGAATGTCATTAGGTAATAATATTTTTAGCCTAAGAGAAAGAGGATACAAATAGAAAATAAAGAAGTCAAATTAAAATTTTTAAATCTTTGAATTGATAATATGAACTCATGAACTTTTTTTATAAAAGAAAAAGAAATCGTAACTATGGACACTAAAAAGGCCTAGAAGCAATCACAATCCAGTAGCAGTTAGTGTCCCTAGTCCCCAGAATGTTGTTTCTAAATACTAGGGCTCAGGAGAGATGGCAGGTTGCAACTCTGAAGCAGAAAATAAGCAAGACAAGCCTGGAACATCTTGTAGTGCCTGAAAGCAAGGAAGCAATCGAAGAATACTAGGATCGTAGTAGAATTACATAGGAGTAAATTTTGAAGGGGCTCCCATTGGCCAAAGACGGGGCGATTTGAGCATCAAAAAATAATGCCTACAAGCCAGGTACAGTGGCTCGTGTCTGTAATCCTAGCTACTCTGGAGGGTGAGGCAGGAGGATTGGCTTAAGGCCAAGAGTTTGAGACCAGCCTGGGCAACATAGTGAGACCCCATCTTCACAAAAAAAAATTTTTTTTAAATTAGCTTGACTTCCCAAAGTGCTGGGATTACAGACATGAGCCACCATGCCAGGCTGCTTGATTTTAAGTGGGAAACTGGTATTATGTGCCTCCTGCAGTGATAAAATAGAAGGTACATGATACCTCTTCCTATGAAATATGCTATCCCAAATAGTTTAACTTGCATCTGTAAGGCTTCTAGATCTAGCTACCAGTTTAGAGGAAATATGAAAAATAGAGGGACAAGTTACAAAATCACATCAGGAAGCAATCAGCCCAGTTCAAAATGGGAGAAGGAAATCCTACCAGATAAATAACCTCATTTCTTCAGCAAATAAATGGCACAGAGGAGGGAAAAAGTAAGGGGTACGATGGGAACTGTTAAGGATTTGAGAGACAAATGACCAAGTACAGTGAGTGTGGGTCCTGGATTGAGCAGATCAAACATAGAAAGGTACTTCAAGGCAATCAGAGAAAATTAGGGTGTTAGATGACATTAAAGAATTATTGTCATTTACTTTGGGGGTAATGGTATTATGGTTTTTTAAAGTCCTTATCTCTTAGAAATACATACATGAAGTACGTACATGAAATATTTATGAATTAAACTGTGTGTCTGAGGTTTGTTTTTTTGTTTTTTTTGTTTTTTTTAAGTGATCAGAGCTGGGCATGGTGGCTCATGCCTGTAATCCCAGCACTTTGGGAGGCCAAGGCAGGAGGATTGCTTGAGCCCAGAGGTTTGAGACCAGCCTGGGCAACATAGCAAGACCCCATCTCTACAAAAAAAAAATTAACCTGACATGGTGTGTGTAGCTGTGGTCCCAGATACTTAGGAGGCTGAGGTTGGAGGATCACTTGAGCCAGGAGTTGGAGGCTCCAGTGAGCTATGATGGTGCTGGGCAACAGAGTGAGACCCTGTCTCTAAAAGTGATAAAAATAAAATAGAAAAAAAGTAGTCAGGTAAAGGCATAAAAAAGGAACACTAATAATTATTGAAGGTATGAAGATAGGGAGATCATTTTACTATTATCTTGCCATAATAAAAAGCTTAAAGTGTAACTAAAATCCAATTTTTTTATGCCTTATGTATATTCTACTTTGTTTTGGTGTCCTTTGTTTGATCATGTATATATATAATGAAACACTGTCATTTTAACGTACTGTTTGTCCTACCTGGTACTACCGGTATTTTATTTATTTTTTTATAATTGCATCATTGTTTGGGAACTCTGAACAATGAAGCTACATGAAATGTCTTCCAGGATCCATTTGTGGGGCTCTCAAGACCATCTGTTTTCAGTTGATTTCAATTTCTATGTGCCATTTAGTATATTATTTTACAGGGTTTTTTTTTATTCGTTGAAAGTAGTGAAGTACTCTGAGAAAATTCATTCATACATTTAGTGCAGTAACTCTTACCGAAAGAAGAAATATTGCTGAACAATATATTCTGTGTCCATATTAATCTCTTCTCTTTTATTTTTTAATTTAGTTCTATTGTTTCCACCCTGCTGGCTCTTATGGATGGATTGGACAGCAGAGGGGAAATTGTCGTAATTGGTGCTACCAACAGACTAGATTCTATAGACCCTGCTTTACGAAGGCCTGGTCGATTTGACAGAGAATTCCTTTTTAGCCTACCTGATAAAGATGTAAGAATTTAACATCACTCAAATTTTGAAAAAATACATTGCTTTTTATCATTAACAAATTTTGGTACAGTAAAAATTTGGAGGTTCCTGAGTTTTATATCGTGACCTTGTCAAGTGATAGTTGATAGTGAAAAACTCAAATGGGAACAATTTTTTATCCTTTTCTTTAAATATAATAGTGCCTCCCTAGAGCTGAACGTAGTGGCTCACACACATAGTCCCAGCTACTTGAGAGGCTGGGGCAGGAGAATTGCTTGATCATAGCAGTGAGCTATGATCATACCACTGCACTCCAGCCTGGGTGATAGAGTGAGACCCTGTCTCTTAAAAAATATAATAATGCCTCCCTGAAATTACTCTTAAAGTTTTTTCAATTTAAATATAGCCATTGGATGTTGTCAGTTTTGCTTCAGATCATGTGGCTTAATGAGCCAATCCTTAAGCCAATTCATTAGCCTTGGCTTTTTCACGAATTCCATCATATAATCCTACCTAGTTTTTTTTAAGTCCACTTAATTTTTTGAGAACCAAAGAAGAAAATATGGGTAGAGCTGCCTGTGCTCTAAAAAACTTTTTAATATGCACCAGAATGAACAACTACTTTAGTAGTTATTTAATTTCTTTCATTTACATTTATGATGAATATAACTTGAGCACTGTAAATGCAAATCTGTTTCATAATGAAACTAAGTTCCTTAAACTCTTACAAATAAATCTTTTGTCTCATTTTCACTGTTTCATATATCTGTCTATATTAAGTATTGGTTACTTCAAAATTTTAGATAATCAAGAGTGTTTTAAATTGAAATTATTCTAATCTGAATAACACTTTGATTATAGTTGTAAAAAATTAAATTGTTTTTATTCATAGGCTCGAAAAGAGATTCTAAAGATTCACACAAGGGATTGGGATCCCAAACCACTGGACATATTTTTAGAAGAACTAGCAGAAAATTGTGTTGGTAAACATTGTTTTAAGCAATTAAAAGAGATACTACATTTATTTCAAAGATGGAGCAAATTGCAGGTTATGTTTAAAGAAATTCAAGATTATATTTGTTTCTTGTTTCTTATTTATGGCATTTTCTTCTCACAAAGTTCTGGATATTAAATAGATATATTTGGCAAATTGTCCATTGGGGGATTTTAAGACCAAAGTAGACAATCATAATTATCCTTTACTGACCATTTACATTTTTCTAGTTATCCTGTTAAACATTCTTTGTATATTATTTCATGTAATTCCCACATTTGTCCTGTGAAGTAGGTAGCATTATCTCCATTTTACAGATGAAGAAATGGGTGGAGAGTATAAGTGACTCTCCAGAGATCACAGTTTGTAAATGACAAACTGAAATTTGAACCTAGTTTGTGATTTTAAAACTCTTGCTCCTAACCCCTGTGATATACTTAGTGCTTGCATATTTCACTCACCAAAGTTGATTGATTTGTTGGTGGTTATTACCACCATATAAATTAACTAGGTAAAAGAGATTTTGGTCTTACTACTCTGATTTTTAATTTTCTTTTAACCATGGTCATGCTAACAGGGTTTTGTGTTTTGTTTGTTTGGCTGCCTTCCTGCTCATCGTTGTTTTGGATAGGATACTGTGGAGCAGATATTAAGTCAATATGTGCTGAAGCTGCTTTATGTGCTCTACGTCGACGCTACCCACAGATCTATATCACTAGTGAGAAACTACAGTTGGATCTCTCTTCAATCAATATCTCAGCTAAGGATTTTGAGGTGGCTATGCGAAAGATGATACCAGCCTCCCAAAGAGCTGTGACATCACCTGGGCAGGCACTGTCCACTATTGTGAAACCACTTCTGCAAAGCACTGTTCACAAGATCTTAGAAGCCCTGCAAAGAGTATTTCCACATGCAGAAATCAGAACAAATAAAGCACTGGACTCAGGTATAAAACTTGATTGACCATTTAAAGTTAGTTTTCATAATCAGGAAAACAAACCATGTTTCATACATCCCAGAAATGTTTCTTTATGTAAAAAAAAAAAAAAGTCTCTTGCAAAGAACTTGGTTGTACTTTACCTGCAATATTTGAAGGAAATTTACTTCGTGGATTACCCTTAACTTAATCTGTTTTAAATTTGAAATGCATTTTTATATTTACTTGTTAAGTCATACCTGTGCAAATATTTTTGACTCTTTGAAAAAATTTCATTGAAGTATTCTGACTTGCTAACTGAAGTATTACATAAAGGTTTGCTTTGCAATTCAGAAAAGTTACTAATGTACCATTTTTTTGTTTTATAGATATTTCTTGTCCTCTGCTAGAAAGTGACTTGGCATACAGTGATGATGATGTTCCATCAGTATATGAAAATGGACTTTCTCAGAAATCTCTTATGACAAAAGAAAATTTGAATTTTCTTCATTTGAATAGGTATATTTTCCTTGCAAATGAATTCTTCTTTTCTTTTTTTTTGTTATTTTTTTATCTCTTTTTTCTTTTTCTTTTTCTTTTTTTTTTTGTTGGTCTGCTTTTTAAGTTAAAATGTCAGAAGTTTTTTTTACCATAGTGACAACTGTTGTCACTATAGTAAAAATTACACTATATAAAAGTATTCCTAAAAATCTGTGGGGGTCAATTGTTTCCACAGACTGTGAACCTTGTTGTGATTGGCTGGTCTTATGGGCAAGACATTTGACTTATGAAAGTTCATAATTGGTAATTTGGGGGAAGCATTTAAACTTTTGTTTTTTCTAAAACATGGCTTAATAATCATTTCTTTCAGAAATGCTTGTTACCAACCTATGTCTTTTCGACCAAGAATGTTGATAGTGGGAGAACCAGGATTTGGACAGGGTTCTCACTTGGCACCAGCTGTCATTCATGCTTTGGAAAAATTTACTGTGTATGCATTAGACATTCCTGTTCTTTTTGGAGTTAATGCTACGTCCCCTGAAGAAACATGTGCCCAGGTAATTTGTTGCTGCTCAAACAAATGAGCTATAAGACAAAGCAGTCATCCAGAGACAAGATAGAATTGCCTCAATCTTTTTGTATTGTTTTTGTCTTTCTGATTTTGAACTTCAGATTTACAAAATAGAACTGTGCATAATTGCTTAGTCATTAAAAAATACGGGTTTAAATCCCAGATCTACCACTTAATATCTGTGTGACCTTAGGAAAGTTACTAGATCTCTGTGTCATTTTCACCATTTGCAGAATGTAGTAATAATGGTACTTAACCTCACACAGCTGTTGTGATAATGAAGTGAGTACTTAAAACAGTGACTGTTCCTTATGTATACTCAGATATTCTGCAGTTTCTGTTTGCTATTTTTATATATAAATTTGTTAGTATAAAAATATTAATATTTATATTTTTGTTTTATCTTGGTTACCACAACAGAAAAGTCTGCTAGATTTCTTTTTTTTTTTTTTAAGTCTTCTAGATTTCTTGAGGTGTTTTTTGGTTGCTTAAAACAATATGTTTTCCAAAATATGCAACTTTTACAAAATACTTAAAAACAAGGTTATGGGATTGTGGGGGGAAATATTTTTAAAACTTTGGGGTTTTGTGTGATGATTTTGTGAGGTTAAACATTGTTTCAGACTAATAGACCTAGCTTTACTAATGTGCTGACTCTAACTGAATATGATTTTTCTTCCCTGTCCTAGATGATTCGTGAAGCTAAGAGAACAGCACCAAGCATAGTGTATGTTCCTCATATCCACTTGTGGTGGGAAATAGTTGGACCAACACTCAAAGCCACATTTACCACATTATTACAGAATATTCCATCATTTGCTCCAGTTTTACTACTTGCAACTTCTGACAAACCCCATTCTGCTCTGCCAGAAGAGGTAATTTATACTTTAAAAAGAGAGTTGTTTATACCAAAATAATGATGACTTATTGTAAACTACAGAAGTAAATAAAATAAGGAAAAGTTTTCTTATCAAAGATACCATTGTTAATTACTTAGTATATGCATGCATTGGGTAAGATGGCATGTGTATATATACATTAAGGATACATTGTAAATATTTTCTCTTGCAAAAATGAGATAATATGCATACTGTTCTACAATATGCTTTCTTCACTTATCAGTATATCTTATGTATTTGTTAGTACTGAAGTCTCCTTTCTTTTAAGAGCTATATGACTTTTTCCATTGTCTAGATGTACCGTAATTTATCCAAATCCCCCTTAAAAGATTTTTTGGTTGTTTTTCAGTTTTTTCTATTGAACTGCTACAGTGAGCATCCTTGCATTTTAATTTGTATGAGCATTACTATGTGGATTTTTTTAGCATCGATTCATAGAAGTGGAATAGCTATATTTGAATCAGGGAGTATAATTACAATTTTTAACAGTACCAAATTACTGTCTTTGAAGTTTATGCCAATTTAGATAACTACGAATAGTAAAGAAAATTTATATTTCTTCTGCCTGGAATACTCTCTTCTTTCATACTTGCCTGGCATGATCATTTATTTCCCTTAGATCTCTGCCCAAATATCACCTCAGGAAGGTCTTCCTTGATCAGAGTTTCTCAACGACAGCAATAGCTCCTCCACCCATTACTCTCTTTTCCCTTCCAGTGCAATATTTATTGAGTGCTTACTCTGCCAGGTATGGTTCTAGGCACTAGGAATATAACAGTGAAAAAGATAAAAATTTATATCTTCCTTACATATATAGGGTTAACAGTTGAGGGGGAGAAAAGGCATAAATAGATAAATTCTTAAAATATGTAATAGTTTATATTACATATTTTCTCCATAACTATTGTCATGGAGAAAATTTTAGGTAAGGAGCGTCAAAAGAGTGTGGGTAGTGTCACAATGTTAAATAAGGGCTCAGTGAGAAGATGACATTTGAATGAAGACCTGAGAAAGGTAAGGTAGTGAACCATTTGAGTATCTGAGGGACAAAAGATCCTGGCAGAGGAAAAAGCAAGTGCAGGAGCCCCGAGGCCGAACTGTGTCTGGCCTGTTAGAAAAATAGCAGGAAGGCCAGGGTGATAGAACAGAGTGAATGAGGGGGCAGTGTGGGGGAAATGAGGTCAAGGGGTTGTCAGCAGACCAGATTATGTCCCTGGTGGCTCTGTTTTAAGAATTGATGATGAAACCTGAAAGCTGAATAAGCTAGGAAATGAATATTAAATATATGTTAATAGACTTTTTGGGTGAGAAGGATCTTTAAAGGTTTGTAGTTTAGTTAATTATCTAGTTTTAGTTTTGGTTTTTTAGAGACAAAATCTCACTCTGTTGCCCAGGCTGGAGTGCAGTGACTTGATCATAGCTCACTGTACTTTCAAACTTCTGGGCTCAAGCAATCCTCCCATCTCGGCCTCCCAAAGTGCTGGGATTATAGGTGTGAGCCACCACGCCTGGCCAATTATCTAGTTTTAGACTCTCCTTTACAGTCTCTCCTTCATATGGATATGCCACCTATGTTGAAACACCTTCTGCACAGTTCTCTTTGTTAGCTCCGACTAACAAAATCCAACTTACTTTGGGAAGCTCCCTCCCCTCCCCTTCCTTCGCCTTCCTTCGCTTCCCTTCCCCTCCTCTCCTTTCCTTTTTCCTCTCCTCTCCTCTCTTCTTTTTTCTTTCTTTTCTTTCCTTTCCTTTACTTTCTTAATTTTTTTTTTTAGAGAAGGAAAGAGGGGTAGAGGTGGGTAAGAGGTGGAGAAAAACAAGAGGCTTCCATTTCTTAATTGCCATTTGTTCCCCAGATTACATATAGAACCCGTCTAACGTGTCTTCATCATGACAACTCTTTGTTTATTTGCATACTCTTTTATGTTCATTTCTGTCTCTCCACTCAGACCTAGGCTTCCTCACACTAAACATGAGATGGTATGTTCATTGGGGTTATTAATAAAATAGAAGTTTATTTCTACTCACTTAACAGTACTAGGCTTGTGACTAGATTGGCAGGTCTGCCTTTTGCTATGCAGTTGTTCAGACACTCAGGCTGAGAGAGCCTTTCTCATTTTCATCATGTCACTGTCCAGGTTGCTTTTATTATAGCCCGCTGAAAGGACTTTTCCTCGTGTGTGCCTGACCTGGAAGTGTAGAGTATATCATTTCCTCTCACATTTCGTTAGCTAAACCTTTGTCATGTAGCCATACCTCACTGCAAGGCAGGCTAGGAAATATGACATAGCAGTATGCTCAAAGGAAGAGTACATGGATTATGGTAATAGGAAGGTCTGCTACACATCACACTTCGTTGTAGTTTGTTCAAAATTCAAGTCACTCTCCTGAATGTCTTTCTTTCTTGAAAGGCTGTAGCCAGAATGAATGAATTACTCTAGTGGTGTTCTGATTAACACAGAATAAAGAAGGATTGCAATTTAATAGCTATATTATACCATTGCCTGATACTCACTGTCAGTTAAAACTTTATTAATCATTTTGAGGTTTGAAATGAGTTTATACTCTTGTTAACAAGACAAACTATCTGAACTTTCTTTTTATGGATGTAGAGAAGTTGAAAATGTAATCAGTGTAATCTGGATAAACTTTATTGAGAATTTGGGAATGCTGCACTACAAGATCTTTTCTTAAAGGATATGTTCTCTAACTTTTTTCTTAGGGTAATATTACCTAAACATGTAATTGTAAACTGGATAAAGTACCTCAATATGACACTGTATAGTAGGGGGTGGGGGGAGGATGGTGGGCCAAAGGCTAGGAAGTGTTCATGTTTATAAATGAACAATCTAGTCTATATGGATGCAAATAAGTGAGTCCACTTTGAGCCTAGTCCACTTTGAGCCTTGTGTAGTTTTATAGTGATTCAGTGATACAATTAATACAGAATTGGACTATAATATATGAGGAATATTATATGATCCATTATTAACTACATTAAACTTTATCCATCTCAAAACTACAGTCAGAAAATGGTTGTATATATGCTTGAGCAGTAGTAGGCCCTAACAACTCAGACAAGTATGGAAAGATGAGGAAGAATGACATTAGTAGATTATAAATTTTCATGAATCCGTGAAAGGCAGAGTAGTGGGGATTAGATTGATGAAGGTAACCACAATTCAAAGCATATACATGAAAGGACTGCTTTGAAAGGCAGAAGTGGTTTTTAGCTCTGGGTTAGTGCTAGGAAGCAGTTGAAAGAGCCTTTGGACAATTCTGGAGTAATTGGCTGTCTTTACTTCCGGTCCGTATACTAAGCAGCAGTCAGCAGGGTTTGTCCTCAGCTAGAGCAGTGAGGTTGGGCCCTAAGACTAGTGTGGCAGAAACTTACATATGGCTGTTGATATTAGGAGAAATGAGGAGCCTCTGTATCCAGAGGACAAATTTCAGGCTCATTTTGTTTCCGGTACAGGCAGGCTTCTTCCATAATCGCTGAAGGTAGGAGCTAGAGTAAACATAAATAGCACCTATGGACAATCAGAGATTTCAAAGGCAAAAATAAGCTTATAAAGAAGCATTTGAGAAAGGACAGCCCCTGGATAATCATATCCATGTATCATGAACAGAGTGTTGTGACAAATAACCAGTTGAAGACATTATAAATGAAATAACTCCCCTAAAAAAGGAAAGACCCCTAGGGCTGAAAAGAAGCAGACACAGATAGATGAAGAGTAAATTAGCAAGGTGAAAGATCATGAGACCAGTAATTCTTAGTTTGTGATACAAAAGTACAAAGACTTGAAAAGTATGAGAAAAGGTTAAAAAGTATGAGAAAATGTTAAAAGAAATGGAGGAGATAGATTAAGTTCTAATGTCTGCTGGGATTTATGGGAGGTGAAAACAAATGTAGGATAGAAAATATTCACACAGTAGAAGAACATTTTGTACAACTAAAGAATACCATAAGTCTTTAGATTTAAAAGGCTCCCCTGTGTTCTAAATATGATAAATACTTTGCCTAGATATGCCAAAGGTACATAAAAAATCTTCCAAAAGAAAAACCATTACTAGCAAAGACAAAATCAAGTTGCTTCTACCTTCTCACTGGCAACACCGGCTACTTAGGAGACAGTGTTTTCAAAGTTCTGAAGAAAAATAATTTTGACCTGTAATTTTCTATCTAACCAAGTTAGCATTTGAGTGAGAGAGCAAAATGAAGATATTTTTGAACATGGAATGTCTAAGAAACTACTACATACAAACCCCCAACTGAAAGAATTACTAAAGGATTATTTTTCCTTTTGGGTTTTTTATTTTATAGTAGCGGCATATAAGAAGCAGTGGTCAAAGAAAACAGTAAAACTTAGAATCATAAAATTGTGATAGAAAAAAATTTTTTTAAAGAAATGTAAAATGAAATCTAAGTTGGTCTGAACTTGAAGTAGCAGGAAGGGCATAGTGAAGGAGAAGAGAGAAGTGAAAACATGTTGAGGCTTTTATCAGATATGTGGATACTGATTAACCTAAGACTTTGGTAGGAAAAGAAGCTTAAATATATTAAAACTTATAAAAGAACAGAAATCTAGCATATAATTTCCAGGCCACAAGAAAGGGAGAAAAGGTACAAATTCCCATAAAAATCCCCCCCAAATTTAAGTGGATTCTAAAATTCAATGTAGAAGAAAAAAGTGCTTGAATTTCTAAGAAAAGTTTAAAAAAGCAGCAAGGTGGTTCTTGGCCCACCAAATATTAAAGCATATGTACCACAAAGCTACTGTAATTAAAGCTGTGGAGTTTGAGCCAGGATGAATAAATTAATAGAATACAGTCCATTATTAGACCTCTGTAGACATAACAATTTATGAAATGAATTAGCACAAATAAAAGATTTATTTTATAAACAATATTGGCATAATAGGAAAATTTTTATATCAAAGTATTACAGAAAAACATTTTCATAATTGTCTTTGTTCATTTGTACTGCTGTAACAAAGAACCTTAGGCTGGGTAATTTGTTTATAAACAACAAAAATTTATTCCTTGCAGTCTGGAGGCTAGGAAGTCAAAGATTAAGGAACTAGCAGGTACAGTGTCTGGTGAAGGCTGCTCTCTCCTAAGATGGCACCATATTGCTGTGTCCTTACATGGCAGAAGGGGGCAAATGCTGTCCTCAAATGGCAGAAGATGAAAGGGCAGAAAGCAGCCTAATTAATTCCCTGTTATAAGACACTAATACTATCCATAAGGGCAGAGCCTTCATGGCCTAATCACCTCTTAAAGGTCCTACTTCTAAATACTGTTACATTGGGGATTAAGTTTCAACATGAATTTTAGAGGAGATACATTCAAACCATAGCAATAATCTTGGAACATAGAAAACCCTGCAAAACAAAAAATGCAAAAACCATAAATGCAAATTTATCTACATCAAAGATACCCTAAACAAAGTACACCAAGAAACATTACTAGTTATAAACATTATCCCCTAATAATAATAATAATATTGCTGGGACAGGTCTAGAGGTTTGTTTTGAAACATCCTTTTGGGATCTGTTTTGCCTTTTTTTTTTTTTTTTTTTTAATGGGCAGTAAGATACACATAACAAAATTTACCATATTAACCATTTTTAAGCGTGCAGTCCAATGGCATTAGGTATATTCACGGCCGGGCGCGGTGACTCACGCCTGTAATCCTAGCACTCTGGGAGGCCGAGGCGGGCGGATCGTTTGATCTCACGAGTTCGAGACCAGCCTGAGCAAGAGCGAGACCCCGTCTCTACTAAAAATAGAAAGAAATTAGCCAAACAACTAAAATATATACAAAAAAAAAAAAAATTAGCCGGGCATGGTGGCGCATGCCTGTAGTCCCAGCTACTCGGGAGGCTGAGGCAGAAGGATCATCTGAGCCCAGGAGTTTGAGGTTGCTGTGAGCTAGGCTGACGCCACGGCACTCTAGCCCAGGGAACAGAGTGAGACTCTGTCTCAAAAAAAAAAAAAAGTATATTCACAATGTTGAGCAACCATCGCCTCTATCCGTTTTTAGAACTTTGTCATCTCAAGTAGAAACTCTGTGCCTATTAAACAATAACTCCCCATTTGTTTCTTCCCCCAGCCCTTGGTAAACTCTGTTAGACTTTATCTCATGAATTTATTTATCCTAGGTACCTTGTATAAATAAAATCATACAATAGTTGTCCTTTGTGTCTGTCGTATTTCACTTAGCATGTTTACGGGGTTCATTCATGTTGTATCGTGTCCAAATTTCATTCATTTTTAGGCTAAATAATAGTGTTCCATTGTATATGTATACCACGTTTTGCTTATCCATTCATCTGGTGACGGACATTTGGGTCATCTCCACCCCCTGACTTTTGTGAATAATGCTGCTATGATTACTGGCGTATACATATCTGTTTGAGTCTTTGTATTCAGTTCTTTTGGCTCTATACCTAGAAGCAGAATTGCTGGGTTGCATGCTATGTTTAACTTTTTGAGAAACTACCATACTATTTTCCATACTGGTGGCTATACCATTTTACACTCCTACCAGCAGTCCACAAGGTTTGCAATTTCTCCGTATCCTTGCTAACACTTATTATCTGGCCTTTATATCTTACTGAACAACTGCTTCTTTTCATATCTTGCTTCTCACTTTGAGTTCTGATTAACTGATCTCAGCAAACCCTTTAAGTAAAATGTATCTTGTTAGTTACTATATTAATTGTAGTTCAGATTCTTGAGTTTTAAAGATCTCATAAGTTTTAGTTCTTAATCAATTACAAACATAGTTTATACATAAATCCAGCATTCTTAAAAGACTTGTTTAAAAAATTATTTATTTATTATACAGTTTAGATTGTCATTAAAATATGTGTATAATAACCTACTGTTGCATTAAATGATAGATACATGCATTTGGTATGCATATGTGTATATATACCACATATATGTATGTACTGTACACGTGCTTCATGACTTAGGATGGGTTTATCAGGACATAACCGTATCATAAGTTGAGTAGCATACTGAATGTGTATTACTCTCACACCATTGTATAGCCTAAAAAGTGTAAGTCAAACCATTGTAGGTCAAAGACCATCTACAAAATCCATAAATATATACATATATGTATATTGCATTTATTTTCTTTTTTAAGGTGCAAGAATTGTTTATCCGTGATTATGGAGAAATTTTTAATGTCCAGTTACCAGGTGAAGAAGAACGGACAAAATTTTTTGAAGATTTAATTCTAAAACAAGCTGCTAAGCCTCCTATATCAAAAAAGAAAGCAGGTGAGTTCCTATGTCAAAGTTAATATATAGTAACTTTGACAAAGTGGGCATAAAATATCAATTAATGACATTGACATCTATCTGATAACGCAAGCTGGAAATTTTAGTCATGGGTCAATGGAATCTCCTCCTTAAAATCTCTATGCTTCCTGGCCGGGCACAGTGGCTCAAGCCTATAATCCTAGCACTCTGGGAGGCTGAGGCAGGAGGATTGCTTGAGGCCAGGAGTTCGAGACCAGCCTGAGCAAGTTCGAGACCCCGTCTCTACAAAAAATAGAAAAAGTTAGCTGGGCATGATGGTGAATATATCTGTAGTCCCAGCTACTCGGTAGGCTGAGGCAGGAGAATCATTTCAGCCCAGGAGTTTGAAGTTGCAGTGAGCTATGATGATGCCACTGTACTCTAGTCTGGTCAACAAAGCAAGATTCTTGTCTCCAAAATAAAAGTCTCTATGCTTCCCATTAAAAGGGACTAAAGTTCCTAAGACACACAAGGTCTTTCATAGTATATGCCCAATCTATCTTTTCGAGCTTATTTTGGGCACTTGTGTTCTCCCCCCACCCACCCCCCACCACCTCTTGTCTTACAAAATACTCTAAGCCATACACAACATATTCCTACCCTTTTATGATTTCATTCATGCTTGCTCTGTCAATAAATGCTTCTATCTCTGTTTCTGTCTCTGCCTGAAGAACTGCATGTCCTTCTAGTATAACTCATCTTTTTCTTTATTATGAAGCTTTCCCTAACTTATCTAGGCAAAATTATCTCTAGCTTTATGACCCATTGCACTTTTTTTATACTACTAATATGACATTACAATGATATCATTATGTCTCTTACTCCCTTAATAGATTGCCAGCTTATTGGGGTAGAACTCTCGTGTTCCTTTTTTTTTTTTTTTTAAATCCTGAATACTCATTGTGTATCTGTTTAAACAAAATTAAACTTTTGTTATATTTGAAACATCACATTTTTCATTAGTTCAAAAATTTACCAGTAAAGAAGACTTTTTTTATAGTTAGAATATTTTGTCCTAGAAATAATACATTTTCAAAGTTTTGGTAACCTCTTAAATTATCTTAAAATGGAACAGAGGTAATGACTTTTAGGAATTAGCATTCCAGATGACAAGTTACCAGTTATTCCTGGAGGAGCTATAATGCTAGAGATTATGATAGTACTTTTGTATTTCAAATCCCTGGATTCCCAGCAGATATAAGGAAGATAACCCCTCAAACCCTGGCATTTTTTACACTAAATCATTTGTCACCTCAATATCATGGAGCAGTAGTAACTAAAATCTTCCATTCCTGTGAAGTTTTGCAGGCCTTAGAGGTACTCCCAGTAGCACCACCACCTGAGCCAAGACCATTGACAGCAGAAGAAGTAAAACGACTAGAAGAACAAGAAGAAGATACATTTAGAGAACTGAGGATTTTCTTAAGAAATGTTACACACAGACTTGCTATTGACAAGCGATTCCGAGTATTTACTAAGCCTGTTGACCCTGATGAGGTATTAATTTAATCTTTGGATCAAATGTGTTCTAGGCCATAAAGCTTCAAAATCCAAGAATATTTGAATAGTTTATGTGGTTCCTTGTCTACGCTATGAACTTGTTTTCTCTATATGGAAAACATGTACTGAGTTAGTGTCCTAAGCACGTGGAGACTTTAAAAGCTATGGGACACATTTTCCTTTCTTTCAGACAATTGACTTTGTCTGCCTAATCCAAACATTATAGAAGGAATTTAAGAATATCTTAATGCCACATGATGTTACTATGACCTACATGGTTGGAAGTGAGCTAGAGAGCTAGGTTTTAAGTTGCCATTGGTGGCCAGCAATTGGATGAGAAAAGAATACAGGATATTACTGGAAAATACAGCTGCCCATGAACAAGAATAAATACAAAACACAAGCAGCATTAGATAGAGTTAAAGGTTTCATGTTAATGTATTGTCCTTATTTCTTACGTATTTCTTCCCTATTCCCTGTATTGCCTGGCAGAGAAACTTGACTCAAGTGTTTTTTCTGTTTAGAGTTAATTTAGTGATTTAGTCATTTGCTTGAATTTTAGGTTCCTGATTATGTCACTGTAATAAAGCAACCAATGGACCTTTCATCTGTAATCAGTAAAATTGATCTACACAAGTATCTGACTGTGAAAGACTATTTGAGAGATATTGATCTAATTTGTAGTAATGCTTTAGAATACAATCCTGATAGAGATCCTGGAGGTGAGCATTAGTGGATTTTTTTTCCGGGGGTGAAGTAGGGGCTGCTAATACTTAGTGAGGGTTGATTTTTATATCAGATGCTTTTTTTTTAACTTTTTTATATTTAATTATTATAGGTACATAATAGTTGTGTGTATTTATAGGGTATATGTGATGTTTTGATACCAGCATACAATGTGTATTAATCAAATCAGGGTAACTGGAGTATCCATCACCTGAAGCACTTATCATTTGTGATAGGAACATTCCAATTCCACTCTTTTAGTTATTTTAAAGTATACACTAACTTATTGTTGATTACAGTCACTTTATTGTGCTATCAAATATTGTTCATTCTAACTATCTAACTATATTTTTGTACCCATTAACGATCCCCACTTTATCTCCCCCTCCCCACTATCCTTCCCAGACTCTGGTAACCATCATTCTACTGTCTGTCTCCATGAGATCAATTGTTTTAATATTTAACTCCCATTAGGTGCTATGTTATAAACATTTTACATATATAATGCTATTTAATTCTCACAGCAACCTTATCCCCATTTACCAATAGTGGAAGTTCAGAGAAGTTAAAAACTTTACTCAAGGTCACAATGCGAGGAAGGGGCAGAGGCAGAATTTGAATGCAGGTTTCCTTCACTCCTAAATCCCTGTGTATTAACAGTTACATAATATATCCTCTAATGCTGCAGTCCTCAACCCCTGGGCCATGGCCCCATATGGCAGAGCTGCCGCCACCCCCTATACCCCCTCCCATCCCCGTCAGTGGAAAAATTATCTTCCATGTAAAAGTTAGGAAGGGGGGGCTGCGCATAGCAGGAGGTGGGTGGCGGGCAACAAAGTGAAGCTTCATCTATATTTACAGCTGCTCTCCATCACTTGCATCACTGCCCCCCGCACCCCCACCCCACCCGACCTTGTTCTGTCCATGGAAAAATTGTCTTCCATGAAATAAGTCCATGGTGCCAGAAACGTTGGAGACCGCTGTTGTAATGAGGCACAAAATAGCTTGTTTACTTTGTTTATCAGTGCTCTTTCTCAAAATGGAAAAATAGGCACTCTAATAAAAATAGGTTTTGAAAGATTCTCTTAGTTAAGACCATTATAATTTTTATTACAAAAGTAATATAGTATAATACTTGTTAATAGTAATATGAAAAAAACCCAAGTCCCCCATTTCCTTTTCCCAAAGGTGGGCACTTAAGTTTGGGGATATCTTTCCAGACCTTTTTCTATGCTTATACCCCCTATAGTCTAAACTGCCTCTATTAATAAATAAAATTTATAAAGTAAAGAGTTTTTAATGATATATTTATTCTGCAACTTGTTCATTTCCAAGAAATGTTCTTTCTCAGGTTCTTATTTTTTCCTAGCTTCCTGTTCTATTTTTATGGATGCAGTGTTCTTAACTCTATCAGTGGATCAAAAACATTTTTTTAGTAGTTCTATTTTCTGCATTTTCTCCTCCAGTATATTTGCCTTTTGTTTTTAAATTGGTAGTGCTTATAAGTTAGATTGAGTAGCACAGGAAACTACTGAGAATTTCTTCAACAATTGAAAAGCTCACTTTTCTTCCCCTCCCAGTCCTCTCTCCCACCCTCCGTAGGCTTTTCTCTGTAGTTTATAGTTCTAGAGGTAAGCAGGGGGAAAACAGGCCAGCAAAGAACACCCCTTAATTGTAGGAAAGGGAAAGCAGTTTCTCTGGAGACAGAGGGCTTTTTCTGTTCCATTGCAATCATGTTGCTGCTGCTTTTCTTTCTGTCTGTTGTAGCAATCTGAAATTAGTTTGAGCTAAATTACCAATATTTGAACCAGTGGTGGTCAAACTTTAGTGGGCATCAGAATCTCCTAAAGGACTTCTTAAAATATAAATCGATGGGCCCCATCTCTGGGGTTTCTAATTCCATAGGTGTGGGGCCTGAGAATTTGCATTTCTAACAAGTTCCCAGGTGATGCTGGTGATGCTGGTGCTGCTGGGTTCAAGAACCACTGATTAGACTTCGCTCTGACTTTATTTTGCCCCAGTGTCTTGTTAGAAGTCCCCTTCATCATTCCTTGTAGCTATTTCTTGTAGCTATACCTGTCAGTCACAATCTGGGAATGAATATTGCAGTCTGTTGTCCTGTGAGGGGTATTGATTCCGCAGTTCAAGCAATCTTACTTTCCCTTGTTACCTGTCTTCTGCCTTAAACCATATTCCAGTTTACAGCACTCATACTCTGAGCTTAGGATTTTTTGAGTTTTTCCTGTGTAGGGTTGCTGTTTCATTGTCTTAGTTTAGTTTTCTCTATCAATGCAATTACATCCTCTATATCTCTTTCAAAATTTTTCCACAGTCTTTATTCATTAATGACACTGTTTTTTCTTGTTGTTGGCATCTTTATTGTTTAGTCTCTTACTATTCATTGATTCTTTTTTTTTTTTTCCTGATATTTAAAAGAGATTTGAATGGGGCAAACCAATAGAATTGTTTGGGTTTAATCTGCCATGTTGTAATAGATGTCCAGGATATTAGATTAGCACCAAAAACAGAATAACACAATTTCAATAACTTTTACTATTCATGGTAAAAGTAATTGCAAGGGCTACCATCTTAGCCCAATATATTGAGTTTATTTTTGGTAAATTATTAAAAGGAGAAATTTAAGAATTGTATTTTTTTACTCATTTTATAGATCGTCTTATTAGGCATAGAGCCTGTGCTTTAAGAGATACTGCCTATGCCATAATTAAAGAAGAACTTGATGAAGACTTTGAACAGCTCTGTGAAGAAATCCAGGAATCTAGAAAGAAAAGAGGTAGGAAAATGATTTGGCATCAGAAAAACATGCTTCAGATATGTATTGAGTACTTTAAACCTTCATATAATTTTGAAATCTGGAAATCCTTCTTGATATCCCACGTCTATTTATAAGGTTGCAGCTCCTCCAAATATGCGCCATCTTACTACCATGTGATGCCAAAGCAAAATTCCACTCTTGTTGGTGATAAAAAATCAGATGCAGAGCAGAACGAAAAGCTAAAGACACCGAATACTCCCATGGCTTGCAGCACTCCTGGTAAGCACTAGGGTAATTTTCATTTCTGAAATTGTAACCTTTATTCTCTTCTAATCCCATTCACTTTCTCCCTCAGTTTTCTTTATATTAATGTAGTGAACTACATTGATTTTGTTAATCTTAAGGCAACTTTGCATTCTCAAAATAAATCCAAGCTAATGTACCACTTGCAATCCCAGTTTACCATCTAATTGTGGATTGATTTGAAACTGATTTTTATTTTCTGTAAATTCTAGCCTATTTCCTATTCACCTTTATTTTTATGGTATAACTCCAGAGGGTCCCAGCCGAAAACCTGTGGGGTTTTTCAAGGCCTACCTTCCTTGACAGGCCCTTAATTCCAATTTTTGTTCTCTAAGCCCCATGAATGTCAGACTTGCTCAGCCTCTCTTATTCATTTGTTTTCCCAGGGTTTGGTGCCATAATTTTCCACTGCCGTGTTAGATCTCTTTCTGTGTGTGTGTGTGTGTGTGTGTGTGTGTGTGTGTGTGTGTGTGTGTGTATGTGTGTATGTGTGTATGCTGAGGTTAGAACCTTCCCTTACTGTATTACAAGTTTGTCCATCCTGGGGTGATTGATTTGAGATAGATAAAAGAGTAAGCCCTGTCTCCTTTCTTTTATAAAAATGGGAGGAAGCAGCTGGGAAAGGGAGAATGAGAAAGGAGAATTAGCAATAGTAGGCCTCCACTGCCAGAATGCTCTCAGTCAGATCAACTTTAAGCAAATATATAAAGATGGAAATTGAGGACATGGAAACTGGCTCCCTTAAAACAATCATTTCTAGCTATATGACCAAAAGGATTACACATACTATGTCCACTCAAACACATGTACAAGAATGTTCAAAGAAGCAATATTCATAGTAGCCCAGTGCTGGGAACAACTCAGATGCCTGTGAACAGTAGAATAGAAATTATGGATTGTTATGTAACAGTGATAATGATTAAATTTAACTACATACAGCAGTATGGATGAAACTCCCAAATAATGTAGAATGAATCCTGGGCACACTTTTAGATATAATGTAAATTTAAGAAAAATACGTAGTTTTTATTTCATATATAAAGTCAAAAGTGGGCAAAACTAATCCATGATGTTAGAAATCAGAATGTTGTTTACCTTACCTTACTAGAACGAGGATAACTTTGGAGTGTTGGTACATGTTCTGTTCCTTGATCTGGTTGCTGGTTATATGGGTTACTTCTGTTTGTGGATATTAACTGTATGTTTATGTTTAGAGTACAGTTGACCCTTAAACAGTATGGGTTTAAATTGCACAGGTCCACTTATGCATGGATTTTTTTTGATAAATAATATCAGAAAAATTTTGGGAGATTTACAACACTCTGAAAAAACTTGCAGATGAACCTCGTAGCCTAGAAATATTTTAAAAAGTTGAGAAAAAGGTGTGTCATGAATGCATAAAATATGTGTAGACACTAGTCTATTTTATCTTTTACTACCATAAAACATACACAAATCTGTTATAAAAAGTTAAAATTTATCAAAACTGATGCACACACATTTTATATAATGCCATTTGCAGTTGAGAGAAATGAAAGCAAATGTAAAACATCATTATTAAATCATAACTGTATAAAATTAACTATAGTACATACTGTAATACTATTATAATTTCATAACTACTTCCTTTTGCTTTTGTGATGAGCTCAAGTGTTATATCTGCTTAAAACACCATGTGATGCTAATCATCTCCAAAGAGATAACATAAGCAGTTATCTCTCCAGTGTATCACAGTAAAAAGTGATCTCTTGCATTCATGAATATTTTTCATCGTGTTTAGTGTAATACCATAAACCTTGAATAACACCATGGGACCCATATAAAGTGCCACTAGTGATGCTGGAAGTGCTCCCAAGAAGCAAAATCATGACCTTACAAGAAAAAGTCAAATTGCTTGTTATGTACTGCAGATTGAGGTCTGCTCCTGCTGTTGCCCACCATTTCAAGATAAATGAATCCAGTCTAGGGACCACTATAAAAAAAGAAAGAAAAATGGCGGCCAGGCACAGTGACTCACACCTGTAATTCTAGCACTTTGGGAGGCTAAGGCAGGAGGATTGCTTGAGGCCAGGAGTTGGAGACCAGTCTGAGGAACATAGAAGACACTGTTTCTACAAAAAATGTAAAAAACTTAGCTGAGCATGGTGGTACACACCTGTAGTCCCAGCTACTTGGAAGGTTGAGGCAGGAGGATCGCTTGAGCTCCAGGAGTTTGAGGTTGCAGTAAGCTATGATGAATCTAGCCCGGGCAACAGAGCAAGACCCTGTCTCAAAAAAAAAAGGAAGTTCATGAAGCTGTCACTGTAGCTATATCAGCAGGTGCAAAAACCATATACTTTTTGTGAAATAGCTTGTCATATTAAAAATGCAGATTTTATGTGAGTGCATGATTGTTATAAGAAAGACTTAGACTCTAATATGATTCAACAAAAAGCGAAGTCATTTTATGACAACTTAAAAGGAAGGTTAAGAATCTAAAGCAAAAGAATTTAAGGCCAGCAAAAGATGGTTTGATAATTTTAGAAAGATGTCTGGCTTAAAAAATGTCAAGATAACAGGAGAAACAGCTTCTGCTGACCAAGAAGCAGCACACAAGTTCCCAGACACCACTAAGAAAATCACTGGGCCCAGACACCATTAAGAAAGTCATTGGGAAGAGGGGTTAAAGGCTATCTGCCTAAACAGGTTTTTAATACAGATGAAAGTACCCTATTCTGGGGGGAAAAAATTGCCCTATTCTAGTGAGGGGAAAGGTCATTTATTAGAAAGGAAGGGAAGCAAGCTCCAGGATTTAAAGTAGGAAGGGATAGGCCAACTGTACTGTTTTGTGCAAATGAAGTCAGGTTTATGATCAGGACTACCCTTATCTATAAAGCTACTAACCCCCAAGCCTTGAAGGGAAATAAATGATAAACACCAGCTGCCAGTCTTTTTGGTGTATAATGAGGTAGCCTGGACAATGAGAACCCTTTTTCTAGATTGATTCCATTGATGTTTTGTCCCCACAATCAGGAATTACTTTGCCAATAGGGATTTCCTTTTACAATTTCTTATTGGACAATGCCTTTGGCCACTCAGAACCCCATGAGTTTAAAACCGAAGGTATCAACCAGTGGTCTGCTTACCCCCAAACACATCATCTCTATTTCAGCCTCTAGATCAGGGGATCATAAAGACCTTTTTAAGGCTCATTACACACAGGACTCTATGGAAAAGGATAGTCAGTACTACAGAAGGAGAACCCTAATGGAACATGATGAAAGTCTGGAAAGGATTCCACCATTGAAGATGCCATAGTTATAGAAAAAGCTGTGAAAGCCGTCAAGCCTGAAACAATAAATTCTTGCTGGAGAATACAGATGCTGTGAATGACTTCATAGGGTTTATGACAGAGCCAATCCAGGAGATCATGAAAGAGATTGTAGATAAGGCAAAAAAGCTGGGTGTAAAGGATTTCAAGATACAGATCTTGGAAAAATTCAAGAGCAAATAGACACCACAACAGAGGAATTAACAGAAGACGACTTGATGAGATGAGTGCTTTCAAACTAGTACCTGATAATGAAGACGATGTAGAAGAAGCAGTGCCAGAAAACAGATTGACATTAGACAATCTGGCAGAAGGAGTCTGATTATTCAGGACTGCTTTTGACTTCTTTTACGATATGGACCCTTCTATGATACAGGCACTGAAACTAAAGGAAGAAGGATTGGCACCATATAGAAACATTTTTAGAGAAATGAAAAAGCAAAAATATCAGAAATTACGATGTATTTCTGTAAAGTTATACTAAGTGTTCCCGCCTCTCCTGCTTCCCCTTCTACCTCCTCTACCTCTTTTGCTGCTGCCGTAACTGAGAGAAGACCAACCCTCCTCCTCCTCAGCCTATTCAACATGAAGATGACATAGATGAAGATATTTATGATGATCTGCTTCCACTTAATGAATAGTAAATATATTTTCTCTTCCTTATGATTTTCTTAATAACATTCTCTTTTTTCTAGCTTACTTTATTGTAAGAATCCAGTATATAATACAACTACAAAATATGTGTTAATCGATTATTTATATTATCCGTAAGCCTTCTGGTCAACAGTAGCCTATAGTAGTTAAGTTTTGGGGGTGTCAAAAATATGCAAATTGTCAGTGGCAGAAGTCAGTGCTTCCGACCCTCACATTATATAAGGGTCAGCTGTGCTTTATATACATGTTATGCATCAATCAAAAGTGGAAGGTGAACAAAAAACCTGTGTACCCCTTGTTTCCTTTTCTCCACTAAGCCTGGTAATTTGAAGGGACTGCTACCATAGGTGTTTCAGACTCAACTGCCTCCTCTTTATCCATATAAATTTTGGCAAGTACAGTACCGTTGAACAGTGGTATTTATCCTGGGGTCATCCTTTTTTTATTTTTTTTCTTTTTTGAGACAGAGCCTCACTTCGTTGCCCTGGGTAGAGTGCCGTGGCTTCAGCCTAGCTCACAGCCTACCTCAAACTCCTGGACTCAAGTGATCCTCCTGCCTCAGCCTTCCGAGTAGCTGGGACTACAGGCACGCACCACCATGCCCAGCTAATTTTTGTATTTTTTTTTTTAGTAGAGACTCTTGCTCAGGCTGATCTTGAACTCCTGAGCTCAAGCAATCCTCCTGCCTCGGCCTCCCAGAGTTCTAGGATTACAGTGAGCTGCTGTGCCTGGCCTGGGGTCATTCTTAATTTTTACCTTTTTATTACCCCTCAATATTCAGTTATCTTCCCAAGTTCTATGAAAACTACTTAATTTCTTTCAAATCTATCCTCCATTCTCCCTCTGTCACTTCTGCTACCTAAATTTTACTACTTCTCCCATGACCATTGCAGTGTGATTATACTCCATCTAGTCTAGACAGAATATTTAACCTCTCTGGACCTTAGGTTCTCTATGTAATAGTAGTGATAATAATAGCAAACCTCACTGGGTTAAGATGAAATTTCAATAAGTGTACATAAAGGGCTTAGAAGAATTCTTAGTATTAGCTGGGTGTGGTGCTATGCACCTGTAGTCTCAGCTACTCGGGAAGCCAAGGCAGAAAGATTGCTTGAGCCCAGAAGTTCGATGCTATAGAGCAGTGTGATTGCACCTGTGAATAGCCACTACACTACAGCCTAGGCAACATAGATGTGTCTCTTAAAAAAGTTTCTAGCACATATAAACAGTCAATAAATGTAGGCTATTTTAACCTTTGCCCTCTTTCTGGTTCATTTCTCATACTGCTGCCAAAGTGATCTTTCTCAAATATGTGTCAGGCGGATTATGTCATAGCCCTTCATAAAATTATTCAAGATAAAATCCAAACTTCTTAGAATGACAGGTCATTTTATGATCTGGGCCTTGCCCACTTCACCTTCTCCTCACAATACTCTGCTGTTGTTTCTATATTCTAAACATACAAAACTACTGTGGTTTCTCAAACTCCTTATCCGTTCATATCTCTGCGTTTCTTTAAGAAAAACTTTCTTAGAACTGAGAAAATTATTGAATGTTCATTCACCATTTTTCTTTAAATTCCTTGAAGCTCAGTTGAAGAGAAAAATTCGCAAAAAGTCGAAGTGGTATGGAGGCACCATAACAAAGCGACGGAAGATTTCACAGGCAAAGGATGATTGCCATAATGCTGATGACAAAATCGAGAGTGATACAGAGGAAACTCAAGATACAAGTGTAGACCACAATGAAAATGGAAACACAGGAGAGTCTTCAATGGAAGAAAATGAGAAGCAGCAGAATGCCTCTGAAAGCAATCTAGAATTGGGAAACAATAGTTCAAGTGCTTATAATATTGAGAATGAACTTAAAGAATCTAGGAAGATTACAGCATGTACAGAATTGAGGAAAGATAAGATTGCTTGCAATGGAGATCCTTCTAGCTCTCAGACAATAGATATTTCTGATGAAAATGAAGCAAAAGGTAAGTATTTTTCTATTTAAAAAGCAACTTACTAATTTTAAAAGATGTCTCAAAGTTCATGAACAGCTAATTACATCTCAATTTATTGCTTTTTTCTTGTCCTCAGAGTGCAGGTGTTAATAAGAAAAAAATAGCATTATCTTTACTTACTGTTGAACTAGTAAATCACTGTTGTTAAAAGTACATTGGCATCAAACAGACCAGTACTTAGTAGCTTGTGACCATGGGCAAGATACTTAACCTGTCAGCCTGTTTGTTCATCTGCAAAATTGGGGTAGATAGTAGCTGGGTAATGAGATATTTTGTGAATTGAATCTAATAATCTATCTAAAGAATATAGCCCAGGGCCTGGCTATGCAGCTTTAAAAAGCTGGCAGGATACTCTTTTATTTTTAAGCAAGATGAGCAGCTTTCTCTGATTCCTCCTGAGTGATATAGAACAACTCTTACCCACCCCCATCATTCTTTTATCCCTTGTGGTAGGTTAGGTCCAAGATAAATTGTATTTACTCCAATGATCCTACTCCCCAAATTTTCCATTTAGAATTATCTTCATTTGGATCTTCTTGAGCCTTTGGCAGTAGATTTGTTTAGTCAGACAAAGCAAAAAGGTGAGGGTAATGGGGTCAAAGCTGGTTCATGAGACTGGTTTTCTTCAGTGGTTTATATGCTGAAGGTTATTAGCCTTTTACAAGGGCTTCCTTGAAATGAGTTCTGATATGTTTGAGTAATCAGCAATAATGGACTATTACATAGCCTTTCTAATGTGGATATTTAATTTGTTTTGTTTTGGTCAGTTTTATTTTCATTTATCATTACCTTTTTTCTGAAAGGACATTATTTAATAGGACTTATGTATCAAGAGATCTGGATTCTTGTCTTGGCTCTTACAACAATTAGATGTATGACCTTAGAAAAGTCTCTTCACCTCTCTTGGCTTCATTTTTCTCATCTATCAATGAGTAAGTTCTTTAAAGGGCCAGATACCAGGTGGTAAAGGCTTTAGACTGGGCAGGGGCCATACACTCTCGGTTTCTGTCACAACTACTCAACCCTGCCGGGAAAGCTGCATTGAAGGTAGATAAAATGGACACGGTTATGTTCTAATAAAACTTCACTTACAATCGTAGGCCAGATTTTGCCCATGGGTAGTAGTTTGCAACTCTTATTCTAGATTATTGAGGTCCTTTCCAGATCTTAAAATTTTGTAAATCTTGTACCTAAATAGAAGACAGCCTGACCTGTTGAGGATCCCCCTGAAATACTCAATTTGAGAAATACTTTTCTAACTGTCCTTAATTTTTGAGTGGCAGTGTCCTAATCTTATAACAGAAAGAGTTAATAAGCCAGAATCAGTATTTGTGTCCTTAGTAAACATGCCCTATTATTTAATCAGCCTACTGTTTATTTTAGGTATTATAATGTCTGTAGACCAAATAATAGTTATTTAATTTTTCATTCTAGAAATGGGTGTTCTGCGAATGACTCGAGCTAGGCGTTCCCAAGTAGAACAGCAGCAGCTCATCAGTGTTGAAAAGGCTTTGGCAATTCTTTCTCAACCTACACCCTCACTTGTTGTGGACCATGAGCTATTAAAAGTATGTAAATTGAAATCATAATGCTTTCACTGAACAGATTAGTAATCTCCAAACACTGGATTATGGACTAGTGGCAGTCTGGCTACATAGGAATTACATGAGAAACTAAAACTTTTTCTTCCTCCCAGCTTCCCTTTACTGCTCTTCTCTTTCCCCTGTTCCAAATTAGGAATTATATCTGAGGATCTGTGGTAAGAACCAGAGGGAAAATAGGTAAGTGATTCTGATATGCTGCAGGTTATCTGTTGCTCGTTCTTTCTCCCTTTCTATCCTCTCAGTTGGGTTTTCATCCTTAGAACTCTAATAAAGTGACACCCTAATACCTAATAATACTTGCCTTTGTTAAAGTGAATTCTTCTTGCCATATCTGTAACATTTGACTATTGATAACTCTCTTTCTTTGACTGTTGTGTCCTTAAACCATCCTTGCCTTCAACTACTTTTATCAGTTCCTCAGGGTTTTTCTTAACCATTTGCTCTTTTTTTTTTTTTTTTTTCCACTCTTGGAGTAGCCATCACTTCTGTAAGGATGATCCTACCTCTGGAACTCTCCACCTGATACCTCTGAACAACAGTCTTATGGTCCCAACTAACAACTTGGATATATTGCAATTGCCTTAACATATATCTGTAATAAGATTAATTTTTTTGCCCTTTTACTTCAAAAGTGAACAAATTTGCATCCTAATTACAATTTACCTGTTTTATTTTGGCCACATTTCAAGTCTGAGAATGTTGAGGGTTTATTTTTGTTTGTTTATTTGGTTTTTGGTTTTTCTTTTTTAATGAGACAGGGTTTTGCTCTGTCACCCAGGCTGGAGTACAGTGGCATGATTATAGCTCACTGTAGCCTCAAACTCCAGGGCTCAAGCAATCCTCCTGCCTCAGCCTCTCAAAGTGCTGGGATTACAAGTGTGAGCCACCATGCCCAGCTGAAATTTTTTGATGTATAAAGCTATATGCAAAGATATAAATTATTTGTATAGATAAGAATTTTAACATATTAGAGGGAAATCTGCTCTGTGTAAGTACAAGGTGAACCTGCTAGTAACAGTAGACTCAGGAAAGCCTTTCTTTTGAATGGAGCAGAGTTAATAGGAACTTGATGTCTGTACTTAAGAAAGCAGCAATATTCCTGGAGCAGTTTCTTCCCAAAAAACTTTAATCTCTCTGAAAAATCTCTTTAAAAGTGTGTGTGAAACTATTACTATAAGCTCCTGTAAATCTCATGACCATAAAAATGGTATCCCTAATGTTGAGATAGGAACTTCTATGTTGTTTGGGGTTAAGGGTGGCAGTTATTGGTCTACTTAATCAATTTTTATAAATTTTACAACTTTGTTCTGCTCAGGATACAGACACATCATTTTGAGTCAATTATAGAAAGCCATCTATTGAGACTATTTCAACTTGTACTTTTTCTGGTAATAGTACTTTTTCCCCACCAGAAAAGGAACTGTGTAATAGTGCAGTGTATCCATTAGGCATGCAATACATGATGACCTTTTATGAGAGGATAAACTTGCTATAGAATCATTTGCATAAAGGCACTAGTTGGAGATGACTAACATGTTTGTTAATTTATAGTTTTTAACAGACTAGTCTAAATTATTGGCCCCATATATTGTTTTTATGACCATTACCTATGACCATTCTAGTTGATGTTTACTTAACTGTAATGGTATGTTTTTGTTAATTATGAGGTAATGACGTATCCTGATAGGGCCAGATTTGAAGAATTACATAAATCCTAGTGAGTCCACCATTTTACTTATGAGAAAAAACACTGAGCAGATGGAAAATCCTTTTTATATAAGAAGAACCCTGAAGTTGTGAGGTAGTTCACCATTTATATAGTATCTTTTTTAATGGAATTAATCATAATGTACTTATACTGCTATAAAATACCCTGTAAAAACATTGCTTTTTTTCCCTATTAATCTAATTTGAGGTTAGTTTTTAACTTTTAATTTGTAGAGGCTCAGGGTTAGAGTTGAAATTGGCAACCTCCTTAGTAATAGTTTTTAGAATAGGAGTTACACAGGGTCAAGGCCAGGATTACAGATAATGTTAACTACATTTAAATGTCAGAGCCACTGCTCATCAAATGTCTCATCAGATGGCTTGGTCTGCCCTCTCTCTGGCTTCTATGATAACAATTCCCCAAACCTTTGAAATTAAATATCTTGTCTCAGGGAATTCCTCTCTCACATATGTAAACTTACTCATATTTGCTTTTAGAATCTTTTGAAGACTGTTGTTAAAAAAAGTCAAGAATACAATATTTTTCAATTGGAAAATTTGTATGCAGTAATCAGCCAGTGTATTTATCAGCATCGCAGTGACTATGATAAAACAACACTTATTCAGGTAAACTATTGAGTTGAAACTTTCTAATGCTCTTATTGTCACATAATATATCACTTATATAAGCTTGGTAAGGCTTTATTTAATCTATATAAAGAACTGATTATAAGAACTTAAAGACCATTTTTTAATATGTGGATTATGAATTCTAGGTAAGGGTGAGTTCAGTATTTTTTTCAATCTAGAATTTCATTAGTTTGTGTCTGATACAGTGGAACATAAACTATGAATATTCTTTATTTTTGTGTTAATGAAGATATGTAGCTCCTTTTAAGTATAAATCTTGCTTTATACTAGGTATTAGAGTACTAATTCTTAAAAAGAGATGTTAAGTGGTACCTACATGTGTATATTACTGGTAATTACAAAATATTAAATGGTACCCACTAGATACTCACTAGTATATAATATGTATAGTATTTAACATACCTACTAAAGTATACTATGGTAACTGTGTAGTATAATATAGATAATACTGGTACCTACAAAGTATAAAATATTAATAAGTACACCTGTACCTTGATTATTACTGTTTGAAGTCAACATAAAATGAATGCATCTTGGACTCATTTCAAAGGCATTTAAATAACTATGTCCCATCTGCGAAATCAGTTTATGTGATAGTCTTAAATACTGAGCTAAATGTTTAAATTTTCATTATCAGATATGTACATGAATATTCTTAAGGTTGTTCACTAAAAAAAAAAAACAGTATTGACATAATATTTCTTTAGCTTTTTCCATATTGAAACTTAATAATTTTTCTTCCTACCCTTTATCTAGAAAATGGAGCAAGAGGTAGAAAACTTCATTTGTTCCAGATCATGATGTCATGGTACCAAGTATTCTTTATATTCACTTCCTATTTAATTCATTTTTGTCATGTCCATGTAACTGATGCAGGATGAAATCCTGCATCTTTAAGGAAAAGATTAAAATAAAAGTATTTAAACTTTCCTGATATTTATGTACGTATGTAAGATAAATTACATGTGTAAGATAACTGATAAATGTGGGAAGTTTGTTTGAACAAGGCACTATAGTAATAGTAGTTGAAGTTTGGCCAACTCTTAATAAAGAAGTTATTTTGGTAACTCCTGTTTTATGGCACTTGAGAGCAATTAGTAACATTAAAATTTTTTGTATTAAGCACTTTTAATTTTATCCTTCCTAAAAATAGTTTTTGTATCAGACTAGAAACTTATTTAGCCATTGTCTTTGCCATCTTTTTTGTCATCTTTGTTTTATTGAATGCCCTTTCATCTGCCTTTAGTGTACCTTGTCCATTCACTTAAAAGCTTGTGTAAGTCATTTGAGGGAGGGCCCTTGAACAATTTTTGGCTGTACCACAATTCTGTACTTGAATATCAAAATTAGTGTTTTTAGATAAACATTTTTATAATTCTAATTTGAGTTAATAAAGATTTTAAATATTTTTTGGTTTACTTTAATAATAACTACCTTGTTAAACATCTTTTTAATAGCACAAAGTTTTTATATTTGAAAACTGTTTATATCTTTCTAAAATTATATTTAGTTTATATTCTATAGATACCATTTATATACAATTATATAAATATTATAAACTTTGTATTAATGATACCAAAAATACATTTCTTTCTTAAAGTTAAAACCATTCACCTCCATGCATATTCTTTTGGGGGGGGGTCATTCTAATATTATTTTGTAAAATAACGTCTCTTGGAAACCTTTCAAAGGGCATAGTGAATGATAATCTAAAATAAGATTCTGGATTGTAATATAGTTCAGAGTGGAGCTGCCTTTTGTTATTGATTTATCTGGATATTATATTTAAGGCCTTCTAAAACCCAGTAAATCAGATAACTTAATTAGTAGATATTGTCTTATGTAATGCATAAAGTAATGCCAGTCACTGAGAACATTTAAATTTGTGTATATTCCTGTGGATATACATTTACATGCTCATTTTTGTTGAATTTTATTATAACTTATTCTTCCAGATGCATCTTTTATAACTAGGATTTCACTTGTGTGTATGGCTTGTATAATAAATTTTGAAGGTGAAAACTTCTCAATTTTGTTTCTTTTTCTTCAGTATTTTAAAACATACTAAAGATAATGTAGTGCAAAAGAAGTACAAAATCTGTTCTTCCATATATTACTGTGCATAATTTTAAATGCTGTTGACACTAGAATGTTTATATGGTAAGTTTTCTTTAGATACAAAGACTAAGTGCTTCCTGTCCTTTTTTTTTTTTTTTTTTCCTTCGTTTTTTCTTTTGTGGAGACAGGGTCTTGCTTTGTTGCCCCAGGATAGAGTTCAGTGGCATCATCATAGCTCACTGCAACCTCACACTCCCAGGCTCTAGCGATCCTCCTGCCTCACCCTCTGTGGTAGCTGGGACTATGGGCACATGCCACTGCACCCAGCTAATTCTTATATTTTTTGTAGAGTTTGGAGTCTCGCGCCTGCTCAGGCTGGTCTTGACCCCCCAGAGTACTAGGATTACAGGTGTGACCCACCACGCTCAGCCCTCCCTATCCTTTTCATGAGACACTTTCTACAGATTTCAAAAGTGATATGTCTACACTGCTATGTGGAGTTTGAAAACCATGTAGAAATTGCAACGTTAAAATGTTTTTTCTCATTTTTTGCTCAAAAGTGCAGTCAATCTCTAGAACAATTAGACAATAAAAATAAAAAGCATCCATATTGGCTAGGAAGAAGTGAAACTGTCTCTTTTTACAAATGGCATGATCTTATATGTAAGAAGAATTCACAAAAAATCTGTTAGAGCTAATAAAAGAATTCAGCAAACTTACAGTATAGAAAATTAACATACAAAAATCAGTTGTATTTCTATACACTAGCAATGAACAATCCAAAAAGAAAATTAAGAAAGCAGTTCCATTTACAGTAGCGTTTAAAACAATTAAATACCTAGGAATAAATTTAACCAAGGAGGTTCAAGACTTAAACACTGGTAACTATAAAATGTTCCTAAAAGAAATTAAAGTAAGACCTAAGTAAACAGGAAAACATCTCTCATATTCATGGATTAGAAGACATAATGTTAGCAAAATGGCCATAATTCTCAAAGCAATCTATAGATTTGATGTAATTTCTATAAAAATCCCAAAGGCCTTTTTTTGAAAAACAGGGTAAGTGCTAAAATTGATGTGACATTGCAGGGTACACCAAATAGCCTCAGAAAAATCTTGAAAAAGATGATGACTCACTTCCTGATTTTGAAACTTATTATTAATACAAAGCTACATTAATCAAAGCAATGGTACAGGCATAAGTTTAGACCAATGGAATAGAATTAAAGTCCAGAAATAAACCAATATACCTATGGTCAGTTGATTTTTTTCGACAAGGGTGCCCAAGCCCATTCAATGGGGAAAGAACAGTTTCTTCAACAAATGGTGCTGAGACAACTTAATATCCACATGCAAAAGAATGAAGTTGGATTCCTACCTCATACTACGTTTTAAAAATTAACACAAAACGGATCGAAGGCCTAAATTTAAGAGCTAAAACTAAAATTCTAGAAGAAAACAAGGTCAAATCTTCATGACCTTGTTTAGACTTGGCAATGGTTTCCTACATACAACAGCAAAAGCACTAGCAACAAAAGGAAAATTAGATGATCTGGATTTCATCAAAATTTTAAACTTATGCTTTTTTTGGTTGTTGAGACAAAGTCTTGCTCTGTTGCCCAGGCTAAAGTGCCGTGGTGTCAGCCTAGCTCACAGCAACCTCAAACTCTTGGGCTCAAGCGATCTTCCTGCCTCAGCCTCCCAAGTAGCTGGGACTACAGGCACATGCTACCATGCCCAGCTAATTTTTTCTATTTTTAGTAGAGAAAGGGTCTCACTCTTGCTCAGGCTGGTCTCAAACTCATGAGCTCAAGAGATTTTCTCACCTTGGCTGTCTAGAGTGCTAGGATTACAGGTGTGAGCCACCACGCCTGGCCAATTTTCTGTTGTTTTAAGCCACCAAGATTGCGGTAATTTGTTACAACATTCACAGAAAATGAATACAACCTTATACCAATGTAAGCTGTTTGCAATTTTATAAACACAATGGCTTTTCTCCCCTCAGGGCTTTCATTCAGGTTATCTCCTCTGCTGGCAATAACTTTCCCCACACACCCTCAGTTCCCCTTTCACTTGGCTACTTTAGACATTAGAGATGGTCCAGGAAGATCTCCGATTCCTCAGTCTAAATTGGGGTCTTCCTCTAATTTTTCATAGCTCCCTATGTAAACCACCCCTCCTCCTTTTAAAACTGAACCTTAAGTATACAGAATTGGATTAATAATAATGTTTGTCATGACATATGCATCATTGATCCATGTATGGCCTCCCTTTTTAGTTAATTATTTTTAGTAACACCCATAAAAACCTGCTTCTCAAAAGGAAGATCAGGACCATGATAATCTATATCTAACCACATCTTCACCCACCAGACACATTCACCCCTGCTACTGCACACCAAGATAACTAAAATCCTGAATCATTCATAATTTCCTTGCTTTCCTGTGTTCCCATAAATTACATTTTTTAATACTAGATTTTTACTTTATAGATGGGTATCATGCTACTGCATGTATGATATCTTCTCAAGCTTCCTTTTTTCCTTAATGTTATTTTGCTAAAATTCTCCCATAGTATTGCATATTGTAGATAATTCCTTTTGGCTGCTGTGTAATTTTGTGAGTAAACTACAGTTTATGAATCCACTTTACTGTTGGGCATTTAGAGTATTTCCAGGTTTTGATGATTGTAAGCAGTGCTTTAAGGACATTCTTGCATCTTCCTCTGTCATACATGTTGTGCATGAGTTCCACTTGGGTATTAGGAAACAGCATATTGAAACTGGGATAATTCAAGGAAGGATTATGGGTGTAGGGGAATGATAAATAGTAGCTTGGGGTTAGTTATCATCCCTACGTTATAATGGATGAGGAGTTGGAGTAGTTGTTAAAGCCCAAAGGAAGTTTTGTGTAGTCTGTCACCTTGAGAAAAGCAATGACCTTCAATCAAAGGATCCTGTCAGCCCCAGGCAGCACTACATGGAGGGAACCAGGAGAATAAATGCCCTGATTTCTCTCTCTTTCCTTCAAACTCTTGCTAGGGTTTCCAATTACCCAAACCCAATCAAAAACCAAAAAGTTTGGGAACCCATTGCTGTAATCCATCTGGTCAGCTTTCCAGAGCAGAAAGCAGAGTGAATTGGGTATTTACCCAAAGGGAAAAAATATTTTTCACCAAAAAGATACCTGCACTCGAATGTTTATTGCAGTCCAATTCACAGTTGCAAAGATGTGGAATCAACCCAAGTGCCCATCAGTTCATGAGTGGATTAATAAAATGTGGCATATATATACCATGGAGGACTACTCAACCATAAAAAAGATGAATTCATACCGTTTGCAATAATCTGGATGGAACTGGAGGCCATTCTCCTAAGTGAAGTGTGTCAAGAATATAAAAGCAAACACCATGTGTACGCACTATTAAATTGGAACTAACAGATGGGCATATGTGCATAGAGGAAGTAAAACTCAGTGGAAACCAATCAGAGGGGAGGGGCAAAAACCTACCTAACAGGTACTATGAACACGCTTTGGGTGATGGGCACACCTTTAGCCCGGACTCAAGCATTACAAAAGTGATCCATGTAACTTAAAACATTTGTACCCCCTTAATATTTTGAAATTAAAAAAAAGAATGGAGGACGAACAAGATATCTCCATATTCTACCCCTTTTGCTTGTCTGCATCCACTTTTATTCTTTGTTCATGTGAAAAATGTATGTCCTTAACATCAGGAATATGTACTATTAACAATAAAAAGACAGAAAACCTACAAAGAAGTTCAGGAGCTGAAAAGTATAATAACTGAAATGAAAAATTCACTAGAGGGATTCAAAGCAGATTTTTACAGGCAGAAGAAAGAATCAGCAAACTTGATAGTAGGACAGTGGGAATTATCAAGTCTGAGGAACAGAGGAAAAGAAAGATTGAAGAAAAGTGAACAGAGCTTAAGACCTGTGGAGCACCATCATGCAGACCAACATACACATTGTGGGAGTTCCACAAGGAGAACAGAGAAAGGGGCAGACAGAATGTTTGAAGAAATAATGGCTGAAAACGTCCCAAATTTGATGAAAGACATGAATATAAACATCCAAGAAACCAAATGATCTCCAAGTCAGATTAACTCAAAGAGATCCACACCAAGACAGACATTATAGTTAAACTTTCAAAAGACAGCAGAGAGGCGACTCATCACGTACAAGGGATACTTAATGCTTCAACTGCTCCCGAATTTGTATCTCCAGGCCACGTCACTTTTCGGAACTACAGACCCACATATTTTGATCCTCCTCTGAAACGTGATGCTCCTTCAAAGTTCCTTATATCAATAAATGTCACCGCTATCCATCTAAATGCTGAAATCAGAAATGCAAAGTTACCCTCTCTTTCGACTTCCAATCCATCACAAAGTCCTGAGCGTTCTGCCTCCGTGATACCTCTCAGTTCTCTCCCTTTCTATTCCCTCCACCTCACTCTCTCACCCCACTATCATCACTAGAAAACTTCAGAAGCCTCCTGCTTGGTCTTTTTGCTTCTGTCCTTGCCCCTCTCCCATCCATTCTCCACCCAGTAGCCAGAATGTTCTTTTAAGCAACTCAGATATGATGTCATCATTTGCTTCAGCCCTTCCTTCAATGCTTCTCATTGGAGATCTTTCTATGGCTCCTGCCCGTCTCTCAGCCTCATTTCCCTGCTCCTCCTGGCTCACGCTGGAATGGGCCAGCCACACTTGGCCTTTTTTCAGTTCTTTTATCTTTCCTCTGAGCTTTTTCACATGCTGTTCCTTTTGTCTAGAATGCTCTTCCCTCCACCTATACCTATCCAGCCTCTACTCCTTATCCTTCATTCTCAGCATGTCTTAGAGTCACTGTCTTAGAGAAGTTTTCCTTACCCCTTCAACCTAAATGAGATTTTCTATTTTAATCTCTAATTTAATCCCCACTATTCTTACATGACACATTTCATAATTTTTAACCATGTATTTTCAAATTTTTGTCTATTTGATGTCTTGTCTCACCATGAGATCATAGGCTTTTTAAGGCCAGGCACTAAGTTTGTTTTGTTTTGTATAATGATGATAGGTCCAGCACCTACCATAATAGGGTCATAGTTGACACTAGATAAATATCAGTTGACTTAACGCCTGTGTAAATAGATAGGAGAAGAAGATTATGAGAGCAGAATAGGAAGAAATGAGTTTTGTAGGAAATGGAGGCAAACGGGCTATGGTGGAGGGAAGCCCATACTTCAGAAAAGCAGAGTAGGATCTAGGAGCTAATAGTATTTAATTTTTAAAAAGATACAAGATCATCTTGATTATATTTTTAGAATCTGGTTCTGTTAGATTCATCTCATTTCAAGGATAGGAAAAAAGTTTTCAGTTTGGTTTGCTTACAGTGAATTATTTACATATTGGGCATCCTTATGAGATTGAAAGCCATTTAATTACTAATTGTGTATTCTAAGCTTTGCATAGTCAGCAAAATGACTCCAGAAAGGACTAGAAGGCTGTGGGGGTTTGGTTTTGTTTTTTACCAGCTCTGGGAATGAGTACAAAATACCGGGCAATACTATATTTATATATAAATAGTGATGAAAGAAGAGAGCAGCCAGCAGTTAGTTAAATTGTTGGGTTAAGAAGAGATGGGCTTTATTGGTTAAGATTTTTTGGTTAGAAATTCTCTATTACTAACTTTAGCAAAAAGGCGCATTTCTGAAAGGATGTAAATTACCTCATGGATGATCAGAACAACCAAAAGTCAAGAGGAGAGAACTAGGGTTGCTCCAAGCCCTTGGCAGGAAGGAGTTCCTAAAACAGTTGCCATTAATGTGACTCAGCAAAGACAAATACATCGGGCTCAGTGATGATTCTCTCTTCTAGATTTCAAAGTACCCCCACCCACCCCCCAAAAAAGAAATGGATTGGTCTTGATGTTCACCCTAGCTCTGGCCAGAGGCCAGTGTCACACAATAGTGTGACATTGCCATGGGAAACCCACATTATAAGGAATTGTGAGCCTGGCGGGCAACCCAGGAGTTGTCTGTCACAAAGGTTAACCAAGCCACAATTTACTGACTTAATCTCCCATGTCCATTTGAGCCAGTTCTTTGATACATATAGTGAGCTCTCACCTTGTGCACAGTTTACACACAGTATGTCATTTAACACTTACAGTGGCTCTAAAAGGCCCAGTAGATAGGTTATAGTACTATATTCATTTTACAAATAAAGAAACTGAGGCATAGAGCAATTAAGGTGTTCACTCAGTGTCACACATAAGTGGCAGAAGCAGGACTCAAATAGGTCTGCTTGACTCGAAGCCCATGTTCTTAACCACCTCCCTTAGACATTGTAGGTGCCCAGCTCATATCCCTATGGTACTCAACTTTCTGCTATGTGCCGATGGCAGCCTCTTGCATTTGTGACTTGAGGGTTTTCTCATGATTCATGCTGGACATAAACTAGGGTGACAGGGAGTTGGCCCCGCTGTGATTAGTTGCCAGCTAGAAATAGATGGAAGTTGGTGAATAATATCCCCCACTCCCGTTCCCTTGCCCCTTTGGTGGGATAACTCTGAGGTGTGTTCTACACTTCATCTTTAGGATCTCCACTGGGGTTGAGCCCTAGGTCCCAGAGCAGTAACCTGCTTGTAACTGTACCCTTTGCTAGCCCCCTTCCTTTCCCTTTCTAACTTCTCTACTCCCTTACTTGTATTTCTAGGCATCCCCTCCCAAATAAACCACTGTTCTCATATCCTAAACTCAGGGTTTGCTTTAGGGGAAGTCCAACCTAATACATTCACTCCCTTTACAAAATAAAAAAAAAAAAAAGAAATGCTCCAACAGTAACTGTTCCATTTTTTAAGATTTCTCAGCTATTGAACCTCACAAACCAGCATTAATCATTCCTCAATATTTTATCATAACACTGTAACAATTTTATTTTCAAATTTCTTCCCATTTTAAAGATTGTTTTATATTGTAGCCACGTTATGTTTTTATTCTGGTTCTTTTTTTCTTTTTGAGAAAAAATCTGGAAGCTTCGTGTTTAGGCTATATAATTTTAGTGTGCAAAGGTTGGAAATGAAATCACTACATTTGAGCAAACAACCCTGCCAACATCCGAGCTCTGGCTGGGAGTCAGAGAACAGCACTTAACATGCAGTGAGAGGGCTCCTGAAATACTTCTACCTTCAGAGCACATGGCGAATCAAAATGATTTAAATGTCCAAAAGATATGGAACTAAAACATTTAACAGATCAAAAAGAGCCAGACATGGGTACCCTGGACTTGCAGACATTGTGAGCTACAAGTGTTGGTTTAAAGGACCATTGTGAAACTTCAACTGGCTTGAAGATTGACTTGGGGGAAAAAAAAGGGAACTCGTTGCAATAGCTAATGTATTCATGAAATAATTTGGAAACTGATTACGTGTGATGAATCGTAATTATAGCTATTTACTGTGGTGAATATTTAGGAAAATCAGGGTCTTAAAAAAAGACACAAGCTTTTGCTTGAATTATTTAGGAAGAAAAATAAGTTACCCCCAATCTTATGTTCTGTAATTTTTTTTTTCATTCAGTTTACATCTTTTATTTTTAGGACTACTACTTATGTCTCTTTTCTGTTTCTTCCTTAAATTTTTCTTAAGTCTTTTTCCCCACTCCATTAGGGAGAAAATGTAAATTACCACCATTACTCAGACAAATTCCCTGGTCTCTTCTGAACCTTCACCCCACAGCTGTTGCATGAAATATAATCACTAAAATACTAGCTAAATGAAAACGTCTATCCAAAAAGACAGTTTCCTAATATTCTTAGACCAAATAACCTTGCAGGAGAAGAGATAATTAAATATTCTCTTTCATCTAAAAATAGCCAATCTGGAAATACACTAAAATGCTAATAGTGGTTAGGAAGGGAGAAACAGGGATGGATTATTATCTCTATTTTTTAAAGTTTCTGCAGTGAATATATTCCTTTGTAATAAAAAATTTAGTAAAAATCTACAAAATTACTCAAATCAAAATTCTTTTTTCAGTTATAAAATCTGAAATATCTAAAGGAAGGCTAAAAAAGATCAAAAAATATCCTTGAGTGTCTAAGCTGAAAAATTATGTCTTATAATTTTATATCATCCTTCAACTGCATTTGGGTGTTTTTCAATAAAGTTGTTTAAAAGTCTGTAAATCTATCTGTACGATCAGAAAGAAGGTTTTTAACCTTTGGGTACATGCATAATATAATATAGGCATAGTATTATATTTCTTCATTGGCTAAAAACTGCCTACTTCCCATCCAGCTATGAAACAAGAGGGAAAGAAATGTGTGAGTAGATTACAAATTGAGAAATTAACTTAATGAGAAGTCCAAGATAATTGGTCTAGCTGGGTGCGATGGCTGACACCTGTAATGCCAGCACTTTGGGAGGCTGAGGCAGGAAGATCACTTTAGGCCAGGAGTTTGAGACCAGCCCGAGCAACACAGTGAGACCCTGTCTCTAAAAAAATTTAAATATTAGCTGGGTATGGTGACACACACCTGTAGTCCTAGCTACTCAGGAGGCTGAGGCATGAGGATCACTTGAGCCCAGGAGTTTGAGATTGCAGCGAGCTATAAGCTATAATGGCACCACTGTACTTCAGCCTGGGTGACAGAGAGAGACCCTGTCTCAAAAACAAAAACAAACAAAAAAAAAATCCAAGATAATTGGTCTATATTTTCAATTTATAACATTCATAATTAAAATGAGATTAAAGTAGCTAAACCACATTACAAATGACAAGACCCAACACTAATAAAAGTTATTATTAGGGTATTTTAATTACAGTCATGAGGGGAGGGACTATGCTTTGTTGAATAAATATTTGCTGAATTTACGCATATATGGACATATATACTTTATATATATTAAAGACCTACTTTATATATATTAAAGACCTACTGTGTGCAAGGTATTAGGAGCGATACAAACTAAGAATGAGATGGTTCCTGCCACCCCCAAGGAATATATAATACAGTAAAATATGTCAAATTGCATCTAAATCTAAATTTAGACATCCCTCTAAACATCTAAATTGCATCATACCTCAGTAAAGAGTTTAGCTTTGCCTTTACTTTGTTTCTCATACAAGGCACAGAAGGACAGACTGTAAGCTTCACTGTGCGGGGCATGGGGGAAGGAGGGTCTGTGGAGTCAAACATGGGTTTCAGTCTTCTTGGACATGTTTTCCAAAAAAAGATGCCTTAGGGCAAGGTAACATGGAAGAAACATTTACTGCTCATCAACAAGCCCATTTGCTCCCCCACACTTCCTGTGTATGGCCAAAAAAAAAAAAAAAACCTGGATCCCTAAGTCACCACTTAGAAGAGAGGTACCCTGGCGGGTCACTAGTAGTTCTAAGAAGCTTTGATGACTGAGAACTAAATTATATGTCAAGCCTTGGGTATTTAAGGTTTGTTACAGCAGTATAGCCCAGTCTGTTCTGACAAATAGAGGTAATATGTTCACATGATGGTTGTTGACCCTATAATGGAAACATTAGCGCGAACAAAAGACTGTGAGATCTGTTTAAAAAGGTGGTCAAAAACTGGTGTGTTGGCTGCATGGTGGCTCATGCCTAGCACTTTGGGAGGCTGAGGTGGGAGGATCGCTTGAGGCCAGGAAGGAGTTCCAGACCAGCCTGAGCAAGAGCAAGGCCCCATCTCTACAAAATATAGAAAAATTAGCCAGGTGTGGGGTGTGCCGTATAGTCCCAGCTACTTGGGAAGCTGAGGCAGGAGGCAGGAGGATCACTCGAATGCAGGAATTAGGTCACAGTGAGTTATGATGATGCTACTGCACTCTAGCCTGGGCGACAGAGCAAGACCCTGTCTCAAAACAAAACTAAAACAAAACAAAAGTGCTCTGTCCTTCTGTGCTGACTCCCCTCTATAAACAATAGAAAAATCCAGACCAACCAACCTCTGGCCCTACCAGGCTCCTGCTATCCAATATTTGACCTTCTCCCTCCACAACTTATAGAACTTGAGCAAATCAATCTTCTTGAGTCTCAGTTTTTTAATCTACAAAATGAGGGATGTAGAATTAATAATCATATGATTGTTTTGAAAATAACATTAAATTATAGAGCAAAGTGCTGGCCCCAGAGCCTGGCAGGTAGAGATGCTTTATGAGTCAGTTGCTTCCCTTCTTCTTTGCCTGAAGCCAGTGGTTCTCAAACTGACTGCATTTAAGCATCATGAGAAGCCTTTAAAAAAAAAAAATAGCCTGTATCCCACCCTAAACCAAATAAATCAGAATTTTGGGGGGTAAGTCTGGGGCATAGACGTTTTTTTAAAGCATCAAGAATTCCATTGTTTAGCAGAAAAACCATTGCCTTAGACAATGTGTAAATAAACAAAATGCTATCTGCTTACACATAATTTAAAATAAAGTCTTGATAATATAAAAAACCATCAAGGGCTGGGTGCAGTGGCTCACACCAATAATCCCAGTACTTTTGGAGGCTGAGGCAGGAGGACTGTTTGAACCCAGGAGTTTGAGACCAGCCTGACAACATAGCAAGACCCCCATCTTTACAAAACATAAAAAAATTAGCCTGGCAAGGTGACACACGCCTGTAGTCCCAGCTAATTGGGAAGCTGAGGATTGCCTGAGCCCTGATGTTCACCACTGCACTCTAGCCTGGGTGACAGAGTGAGACCCTGTCACAAAAAAAAAAAAAAAAAAAAAAAAAGCCTTCAAAGAGTATCCGGTATGACCACTTTTCAAGAACTTAGAGCTTTAAGAAAGGCTTATTTATTACAGCGAGAATCAATAGGTGGTTACTGGATACTCTCAGGGACATTCCCATATGCAGAACTGTAGATAAGCCCAGGAAAGGACAGGCTCAGATACTACTTGCATTGTTTACAGCAATGACTATTTTCCTGTTGCTATGGGCTGAATTGTGTACCCCCAGAATTCATATGTTAAAGTCCTAGCCCCCAGTACCTTAGAATTGACCATGTTTGGAGACAGAGTCTTTGCTGAAATAATTAGCTAAAATGAGGTCATGAGAGTGAACTCTAATCCTGTTTGACTAGTGTCCTTACAAGAAGAGGAGGTTTGAACACAGCCACATACAGAGGGAAGACGATGTGAAGACAGGGAGAAGATGGCCATGTGCAAGCCAAGGACAGAGGCCTGGAACAGATCCTTCCCTCATAGCTCTCAAAGGGAGCCAACCAACCATGCCAACTCCTCCAGACATTTAGTTTCCAGAACTGTGAGAAAAATAAAGTTCTGTCATTTAAGTCACTCAGCTTGTGGTACTTTTTTATGGTAGCCCTGGACTAATATACCTGTGTTAGAGCTAAAGCATGTGGTAGGTATTTGGTGAGTGGGTGGGAGAAATAGCCACCCTGCCTGCACTTTATCTAGAAATTATCAGGGAGGAGATGGATTTTCATAAGGCCCTTAAAGTTGAGTACTTTGACTATTTGATGGGAAGGTAATTTCAAATGTTAGAGAAGGTTCCGTGTGTCCAAGAGATGGGAATCATTGCCTTCGCTGGTTCACAGCCTCCACTGCCCACGTGAAGGTGCCCTTTCTCCCGAAGACTTCCCTCGCCTCCTGCCATGGCAGATTAGATTATGCTGACCTTTTAAGAAGAGATGTGCTGGACAAATCAGATTCTCTCTTTGGAGTTTGGAATCGGGACACCGAGAAACAGGCCATTTAGCTCTAATGGGCGGAGTTAAACAGTCATATTGGACTCCTGGGCTGAGGCCACTTGGCTAGGCAATGTTCTAGAGGAGTCGTAAAAGGAGTTAAGAGAGGAGAGGATGGAGTGGACATGCACGGACAAACAGTAGCTTTGGCTTCCCGAATAACACTAGCTTGAGTGGGTTTCTATGCCTCACAACCAGAAGAGTGTTAGCTGGAACGGCATGAAATCCACAATGAGGAAATCAGAGCCAACGTCTTTCCCTAAGGGGTTACATAAAATCCTAGTCTGTCTCCCATGGGAATTCATAAGACTTTCAGGCTGGAAAGACCCTGGAGGACATCAGCAGCAGCATCCTGGCTAATACTTTCTGAGAAATTCAGGTAAACCAGGCACTTCGCATGAACTATCATCCCTTTGAGATAGGACACAATTGTAACATTATCTTCATTTTACAGATGAGTAAAAACAGACACAGATAGGTTAAGAAACTTACCTTTAGTCACATAGTGTGGTAAATTGATGACAGAAAGGGCCACAATTGTTTGCTCTTCCTACAGCATCATCCTTTGCAATATGATTTTGCAGCTATGCTCGTCAACAGGTGGAATCTGGACTGGCTCTATGACTGACTTTGGCCAGTAGAATGTGGCAGAAATGACAGGGTGTCCACTTTGAGCCTAGGCTTCAAAAGATCTCAAAGACTGCTTCTGGCTTTCTTGGAACCCTGTGGCTGCATGTGAATGAGTCCAGGCTATTCTACTGGAAGATGTGAGACACCTGGCCAGGTCCCCCCTCACTGAAGGTCTGACTGAAGCCATCCTATATGAGCCAGTCCCAAGATTTATGAAAGTGGCTATCCCGGGTCAGGCAGCCCCCAGACAACCCACCTGCTGACCACAGACATGTGAGCAAGTCCTGCTGACATCAGCCAAACTTAGTCCAGATCACAACCACCCAGATGACGCACACAACTCTGAGCTAAAGAACTGCTCAGTCTTTTAGGCTGCTAAATTTTGGTAGGTGTGTACTGCTTAATATAGTTAGCAAGTGGCAAGAGGATCTGGGACTTGAACATCAACTGACTTCAATGACTATGTATGCTTTCCAATCCCATGCACACTGTAACTTGGCTAATGCAATGCCTTCCTTCTTAGAAGCAGTGTATGTAGCATCTTTCTTAGGACTTAGGACTGGTTAGGGTGCGTTCAAAACCCGGTTTACTAATTTTGGGTGGGTTAATTTTGCCAAACCTCAGCTTCCTCATATGTTAACTGCAAATAATACCTGCTACTTCACAGAGACAACAGGAGGGTAAAATGGGTTAATATATATCCAGAGTGCCCAGAGTTTAATGAGCCATGAGTTTCCTGGAAAATGGAAGTCTGCAATGGGTCTGAAAATGCTTAATGACTGAAAAGGAATTTCCTTTCCAGTGTTGATGTCCATGTCACTGACAGTTTTAGAAATGAATATCTCTTCTCGGAGACATTGACTTTTTGTAGGTTTAATTAAAATTTTTTTTTGAAACAGGGTCTCTCATTTTGTCACACATACTAGAGTGCAGTGGCATCATCGTAGCTCACTACAACCTCAAACTCCTGGGCTTAAGTGATTCTCCTGCCTCAGCCTCCTGAATAATTGGGACTACAGGCACACACCATGGCACCAGGGCGAGTACTGCTTTCTAGCTGGATGTTCCCCTAGGGTTGTGTCTTAAGCTCGTAGGTCAAAAAAAGATGAACTGCCCCCTTTTTTTCCCAGAGGTAATGTTGATACAGCCACTAAGCTTTTTGGTGGAAACAGAGTTACACACCAATGAATGAACCAACCCAGATGACACCATGATTAAAAGATAAAGTGTACTGAAGTGTTACTCCTTGAATAAATACTGGAAAATCAGTTTTTCCTCGCTGTTTTCCTTGTTTGGCACCTACAGTCCTCCATAGTCCTATATATGGTCCTATGCTAGATATATTAATAGAAAGAGAAGAGAAGCAGAGTGGGAGGGCATTTTACAAGTACCAAGAATATCAACTTGTTTTTACTGTTGTCATTATCAATAACATTATTATTTTAGCAGAGCAAACACTAAGAGGAATAGAAAATGACTTGACCCCAAATTGGCTTTGGAAATCTGTTCAGCCTGAACTAGTTTTAGCAGGAACATTTCTGTTCACCTTCTGAAGTAGCCATTAGAGAAAATTGTGGGAGCAATTTCACTAGGGCTAAATTCTTAAGTTCACCTACCTTCAGTTCAAAGTTTAAAGTGTTTTAGTTTAATGTCTTTTTGGCTGCTCTGTTTCATGGTACCATGTTTTTTAAAAGACTTTTTCACAAAAAGCAGAAAAAGGAAAAATAATAACAGAAGTACTACAAAGTGCCGTTGGAAGCCTATTCCTCTTCAGATGACACCAGTGCTTAGAACTTTTTATTCAAAGCTCTTCATTTCCTACAAATATTTTTTCACTGTTCCAAAGGTGGAAGAACCTCTGAATAGCAAAAGTGCTGCGCTTTTTAAAACCTGCTGAACAACTTCTCATCTCTAACGGTATTGAAGTTTTGTCATACCAGTCTGTGCATGAAAAACTGCAAAATATATGCATAAAAACATCTAGACTCTTCTAATTGTGCCAATCCATGGGTAAAAACTTACTTCTGGAGCCACACAGCTGTTAAAATCAGTCATATTTACAATTTTTATAAATGAGTTTATTTTAATAAAAACAAGTTACTCTGTGAGCATGATCTCTAAACAGATTTATGTGGGCTGGCACAATCTGCTATGCTAAACATATATTCATATTGCTTAAGTTTGCAACCAGTTTTTTCGAGTGGTGATAACAGTCTTGCTTTGTACAAGGATACCAAATAATTGAGAATTCAGCTAAGGACACTGTTCTCAGCACTGTGCTATTGAAATTGTTTTCTTGAACAGAATTGCCCTGTGGACATGACCCTAAACTGGGAGTATTCTGGGCTGCTGGCATTGGGCGGTGAACCAGGGAGACAGCTTACAGAGAAGAGGTAACTCTATAAACTGGTGCTAAAGAAAACCAGGAAAGAGGAAGACGAGGAGGAGTGGGAGGAGGAGTAAGAAAAGGAAGAAAGGAAGGGAAGGGGGAGAATGTGAAGTTTATATTCCTCAACCTATATCCCCAAAGGGGTCTCTTTATGTATCACTCCTTGATCTCCTCACAACTTTCATTTTGATACATTTTTATGCTCATGTATTTTGCTTGGCTACTAGTCTGTAAGCTCCTGGAAAACAGGAATATTACCTAACTCAGTTTTACATTTCCCACAGTGCCTGGCATGCACTGGTGCTCAAAAATCTAATCGTTAAACACATAAACAAAAGAATGAATTTCTGTATTTGAAGCATTTCCTTTCCTCAGAGCTAATTCCTAAGCAGCGGTTTTGAGCAGGGACAGTATTGCCCCTTAGGGGGCATACTGAAATTTTAGGGGGGCAGTTTTTGTCTTGCAGTTCTCTTATCAGTGGCAGAGTTTTTATTTACATTGTGAAAGATCTATTGTTTTATCATTTTTATTGATATTAGTATGTATAGTATTTAATTATAAACTACTCTTTTGCCTTTATTTAATAGAACATTACATTGGTTTCTTGAAATTATTTGTATAGGTAGTTTACATTATAAATTTAATTCCAGGAGAGTAAAGTGGTGCTAAATTTTTTGTTGTGTTGTAAATAACGGGCATTGGGATGGCAGGATTGAGAACTTCTGCTTGTAAGATTAAGCACACACGGGTTCTAGGATTCTAAGATGAAACCCACAACAAAAAGACGCTGGTGTACATTGATTTCAACAATCAGACTTTCACTTTAAGCAAGTGCATATTTTAGGATTACTGTGGCTCAGCGGAGCACTGCTGTCAAAGCACAAAGGGTCCACGACGAGGACGGGGGTGGGGAATAAAAGTCGAGGCGCCCAAGAGCTCTCCCACGTCCAGGGCCGGGAATGCGCGCGGAGTGGCCTGGAGGGTGAGTGGTTTCTCTCGGCTTTGGTTTATATTCTTTCTCATTCTAACAATGATGTGGGGCTGAAGGGAAAGGGAGCGGGGCGGGGCGGGGCGGTGACGCCGTCCAGTTGTCCCGAAAGCCTGGCTCCCCAGCCAGCCCTCGCCGCGGGGCCGCTTCACTGTGAGGCGGTCGGGACGTGGAGACCCCGGCTTGAAAGGAAAGTGACTCGTGAGGGGCAGAGGGAGCAGAGGGGGCTCCGTCTCACACGGCGGTTCAAAGTGAGGTTGGACTGAACTTTTGGTGTCAACGGGTGGAGCCGCGCTCGAGGCTGAGTGGAGACCGGAGGCAAGAAGAGGTGGCGCTGCAGATGACAAGGGGCGCGGCGACTTTTGACAGCGGGCGGGGTCTGCGGCCGGAACGCGCCGGCCTCGGGAAGGCGGGGCGCCCATTGACAGGGGGCCGGCTTCGCCCAGGGGGCGGGGGCGGGCCCTACTGCCTCCAGGAGATGGGGCGTGGCATGACAACGGGCGTCTCGGTGGGAGAGCATGCCCGCCCCTCACGATCCGGGGGTGACATTAGAAAGGCGGAGCGCCCGGAAGGCGGGGCTGCCTTTTGGAATGACCCGAGGGAAGACAGGGCTTCTGTGGACGGCAGGCGGAGCTATCGCCGGCAGGAGGCGGGGCCTCTCCCGACAGGGGCGGGGCTTCCGCGGGAGGGGCGGGGCTTCTGTTGACAGGGGGGCGGGGCGGCTCCCTACCTCCCAAGGCGCGCCGATCCCTGGGGTAGGGGCCCGGTCGGACCCTAGTGAAACAGCTGGATCAGGGCGTGGAGAGCCGGGCGCCGCGTGGGGTGGGGGGCGCGGAGGGTGCGCGCGCGCGGGAGGGCCCCGCCTCGGCCGGCTCTCTACCTCCCCCCCTCCACCCCCGACGGCCGCTGGGGCGCGCGCCTCTCCTTACAGCCCCATCCCGGTTCCTCACGCTCCCCTGGAGCCGCGGAGCTGCCGAAACCCTTCTGCGGGCCCGCGGAGCAGTTCCGGGTTTAGGGTTCACAGGTCAGAGTTGACTCCCTGAAAAGTGCAGCCGGTTTGAAATGCAAGATGGCGGCGGCGGGGCGCTGAGAGGCGCGGCGGCCCCTGCAGGTAGTGGCGCGAGCCGGCTCGGCGACCAACGGGCCCGAAGCCCCGGGCTGTGGGTGGGAACCGGGGGCACAGAGCCCGTGGCCAGCCGGGAAAAATGGACGGCGCGGGAGGAGGGCGGCCCCAGGGCAGAGACCCTGGGGGCTCAGCCGGTTTGCGGCGCCGAGTGGCCGGGCGGACCCAGCGCCGAACGTCCGAGGGGGAGGGACGGGGCCTGCCTCGCCGCTGGGCAGTCGCCGCGGAGGGACGGACCCACAGCCTCCTTTGCGCTCTCGGGGTTTCTGCAGCCGCGGAAGGAGCTTGGGGGCGGGGAGGGAAAAATCTCAGCCCCATCGCTTGAGAGAAGACCGAGCAACTTGGAATTGTTGAGGGGAGTAAAGACTGAGTCTCCCCGGGCTGGGGGCGCCGCAAGGATGGAGGACCCCAGTAATGTTGGTAGTTCTAGGGGAGGTCAGGAGCGCTGCCCTCCGGGGCGTGTGGCCACCGCGTGGGGACTCAGGCTTCCTGAGAGTAAGGAGAGATTCTCTTGCTGCAGCTGAGTGCACTGGCTTTGGGGTTGGAGCCCCCGAAACCTTTTGGAGGGAAGACTGTATCCCTAGTTCAGGGAAGTCTGTGCACCCATTTCGGGGACAGGCTCTGTTGGGGAAGACTCAGAGTTGAGTCCTTAAGAACTACATTACGAGTTTGAGGAAGCCCTGGGATTTAGGGAGAAGTTAGAGAAGGGAGAAAGGTTCTCTCTCTGTTTCAGTAGCGGGGTGGCGGGGGTGGGGGTGCGGTAAGAGAGGGAGAGGCTGACACAGGGAATCCTCCAAAACTTAGGGCCTAAAGGAAACAATCTACTAATTCCTCCTGGGGAGTGACGGACGGCGCTAAAGGGCAGGAAAGAAGAGCCCTGGCAGATGCCCTTTCCCTAGGTATTTACACCAAAGTTGGAGGTAAAGGGACTTGAAATTCTTTGTTTCAATACCTCTTCCCCTGCTCCCCTCGTGGGTAACAGTAAGGAAAGAGCATAACCCTGAAGAAGGAAAAGATTCCATTTGACATCCTTAGTTTAGGTTAGTGATTTTCCCAGCCTCTGGAAGGCGTCAACGAGAGACTTGGGGCAGGGGAATTAGGAATAGGGACTGGGGGAAATAGAAGAGGAATATAGGGAAGAGATTGGGTGGAGCAGGAATTCCATAGCGCTTTTCTGTCATCTCACCGCAGCTCTTTAAAAAAAGATGCCAAGAAGTAATCTTTGAGAGAAAAATGTAAGCACAGGCTAATAGAATTTGTGATGTGATTAGGTTGAGAGTCCACGTAACTTGAAAGGAAGAAGCAATTCTCTTGGAGGTTACTATGATAGCAGAAAAGGGAAAATCACAAGATTGGGAAATATACAGTGGTTCACCATTAGGGAGGTAGACCATTAGGGAGGAAGAAGCAGGAATAGTGATTATTTGTTGAGTTGGGGTCTGTGTGGTGTGTGTGTGTATGTATGCGTATAAGTGCACCTTTAGATTGTTGGTATTGGTTATTGTTTCTCAGTCTTTGTCTGAAAAAAGCTTTGATTTGTGTTATATGGTGCTACGGGAATCTTTGTTTTTGAAAAATTATCCTGAAAAAATCCTTTGTTTTTATGCCGGTAGTAAAGGTTAGCAGGAGTTGCTTCTAACAGGGATATTGGCCCTAATGTACCCATAGATTATTTTAATTTCTAAAATAGCAATTCTGACTCCTAATTTTAAGAAAAAAAATGTGTGTGCTGCCAATGACAATAATTCAGTGACAGGACATAAAAGAAAAAGGGCTTTCATGAATATTTCTTCCTCTTAGTTTTCCTCTCCTTTCTCAAAGCGTTTTAGGGCCAAGGAGACTAATTTTATGTAAAGTAAAATGTATAATCTAGGGTCCTTTCAGTATAAAAATGATAGCATTTCTTTTGTCAGTGAATCTTCTTTGTTGAAGTACCTCTTCAAATGCTTTATTTAACAATCAGGATTAAAATGGGAAAAAAAGGATTAAAGTAAGACTTGGGTAACCAATGATAGCGATGATTCAGAGAGATTTCTTGAACCTTTCTTGTATTTTCAGAGGAGGTTTAACATCTTTAATGGAAATGTTTTAAAGATACAGCTCAATTATAAACTAGTTTAGAACTTCACATTTGGAACATTATTATACATGTGTGTTGTTCTTTGGTTTCCCCAATGTGTGTGTAGGTCTAGTTTTATATTCAATGCTGAACAGATTAGGCTGGGTGAACCAGAGAGGCATTGATGCCAGATGGTTTGAAAATATGCTGAGGCTGAAAACATAAATGTGCCTGTGCTGGTGAACGCTTATTGGTAGATTTGTTTTCCTTATAGCTGAGTTTATTATTTCACTGGATTTGGAGGGTAGCTCATGAATGATGTGGCAATTATTTCACCGTTAATGATACTTGTAAGTTCTTTTTTTCAATAAATATGAATGAAGTTTTACAATTATTTTATTAATGAAATTAATATCATAGGTAGGGTGGTTCATTTTGAAGATTTTTCTTCCTTTTGTATTATATTTCACATTAAGACAAAAGTAATGTTATGATGTATCATATATTTTCTTTCTTATGTTAATTGAGCACAAAATGTGATATTTGAGACTTAGTTGGCTATAAATTATGGCTTAATACTTAAGAAAGTACTTTTAAAATTATTAAAATGATCACAAATGTAGCTGAGGAAATAATCCTTTTATTTATGTTACAACATTGAGGATTTGGGCCCAGAAGACTCCACTTACATTAATATTAACAATATTGAAAGTTCAGTACCTAAAGCTAGTTTTTAATCTAATATCATAGTCAATGCAGTTATTCAATGAGGTGTTTGAAATTATCTGTTACACTATTTATGATAATAGCCAGTGTTACATGGTTTTTGAATTTAAAATCCTCTTAAATAATCCTATGTAATTTCAAAAGTAAATTATATTTCTTTTTTAAAAAAACTGTGATACTAGCCTTTGAATAAGAGCCCATGTTTCTATACTATTACTGATATATTTTATTGTATGCTTGTTGCTCTGGTATATTTGTAGTCATGAATAACCAGATTTGCATGAATGAAGTTGCTAATTTAGATTACTAATCAGGATATACATTTGAATTTACATTTTGGAGATCTGTATTTTATATGGTTAATTTTTAAAGTAAATATTACTATGTAAATTTTTATGTAGTTGCCACGGTTGGTCTTAAAAGACACTTATTCTTGGCATTTTACATAATCAGTATTCTGTAATGTATTTAAGAAGCATTAATATACACCTTTGGCCTAAACAAATAAGGTGATATACTTTGGAAAAAAAGTATATATGAGCAGTTTAAAAATGACATTTATTCAAGGGAGTCAATTGAATAAATCATTTTTAATGCAGCATTTTTAGTTTTAGTTTTTGATTTTAGATATTTAAAAAATCATATGATCAGAGCTATCTTAACAACATTAAAATGTTAAAATGGCAGCCATATCTGTTTACATTTATCATTTTAAATAAAATAACTCTGTCGTTACATTTTGGTGATTTCATATTTCCTATTTGATTTCTGACTTTCTTTTCCCCCTTCCTAAAGGTCTTTCTTTCCCTTTTTTGGTTTTTGTAAGAAATGAAGAGATAGGCGGTTCTGGTATTTCTAAGCACTTCACTCAAAATTATGTTTTTCTTTTATTCTAAGTTTACTCCCTTTTACTGTCCAATATTGTCAAAAAGAAGTGTGTTAAAACTTTGCTGGGCATGGACTATATTTGGGAGTTGAGGGGATGATGAGAAGAGAACAATTTCTCCTCATTACTGTGATAAGATTACTTATATCAGACATTTGCTAGTTCTGTGAAATACCCCTTAAAATGTGTCATACAGTAGTGATTCATTTTGAAGCTAAGGTCAGAGAAAGTGTGTGTGGATAGGGTTAATGATGATTGATTAATGTCCACCTTTTAAAGCCAGCTTGTTCCGACATGGTTTAATATGCTCAAAGGTATGAAATGGCAAATAACATTTATTAGTTGATTGTTACCCAGATCAGTAAAAATTTTAAAATTTTTACTGTTTTTCAACATTTAGCAAATTTTAAAGATTTCCTTTGCTAATGTTCATTGGGCTCTTACTGATTACCAAGAAATATTCTAAAAACTTTACATGTATTACTTCTTTCAGTCCTTATAACAACCTTATTAAGTTCTATACTATTATTAGCTCCATTTTATAGATGAGCGGGCTGAGGCACAGATAGGCTAAGTCACTTGTCTAAAGCCACACATCCTGTATGTGACAGTGCTGGATCTGTTCCAGAGTTTAAGCTCTTGGACTTTATTTATAATCCGTCTACTGCCAGAACAACTTGTTCTCTTTTATTATATAATGTATATGGTTGATAGGAAGTAATCTCAGTATCAAGACTGAAATAACATCAGGCAAATATGATATTCATTCAAAAGTATTGAAGAGCTCATTTGTTGCTCCTCTAGTAGCCTTGTGCCTTTACATGTCTTGGTAGCCCGTCAAGAGACTCTTTTTCGGTAAAATATCTTGCAGTGACTGTGTGATTTAAGAATGGATTGAAATATGTTACCAATTTCCTACAAATATTAATAATTCATTTTGGAAAAGAACCTTCCCTCTTTGGCAGCTGTTTCCTATCTTTTCTTCTAGTCCACATCCTGTAGATGAATGGCTAAGGAGTGGCTGATCAAGGAGATAGCAGGAAATGAAATTGTAGAATCCCAGGCTAGAGATAACAGGTTGGAGGTTTCATTGGGCCTGCTACTGCTCTTTTGCTTTTCATGAAAATAGTGTAATTATTCACCCTAAGCTTTAACTTAACATAGAAGTATTTTATTAGAGGATTGGTATATTTACATTACATTTTGACTTAAGAGGGCTCTTCATAAACTTGTACGTAATAATAGCAGAAATAAAAAATAAGGTGTTTTGGGAAAATAATTTTCCCTACTATTCATTGACTTGGTAAACAGAGTAATCAGGGCCTAAAGAAAACAACAACAAAAATGCTTTAATACTTCAAAAACATTATTTACTTTTATTCTAATAAGGGAAGCAGTTATAGTTTTTATTCAGTTTTTCTCATGGCTTTAACTATTCTGAGTTATATATTACAACATTTTTGGACACCGGCCCCCAGTCTGAACTTTTAGAGAATGATTTTCAATTTGTTTGATTGTACAATACTAATGCACTGATTGTAAAGCCATTTGGTAGTAGCTTTCTAGCAAAAACTAAATAGTTAAATACTAGTCATTCTATTAGATGACCACATGTTTAGGGGTAGAGTGCCACTAGTTTATTTCAATTATCATTGGCTTCTATTGTCAGCATTAATAATCCTCTCCATTCCAATTAATACATAGTAAATTAGGATAGCAATATCAGTAGGTTTATGTACAAACACATAAACACATACACCTACTCCCATTTCTTAGTTTAACTAAGTTGTCTTTCATAACCTTTGTGTACTAATTTTTTAAAATTTCCAGTTTCTACATGTTAACTTTTATATTACAGACTGCATACACTCACATTTTGAAATTTTATTAAAAATAGTCTAATAGTTACTTGGTTGTTCTATATGATATAAATAGAATTTTTTAATGTGTAGTTTTAAATTTTGTGTTTTCTACCAGTATCGGGTTTGGCATTTACATGGTTCTTTTAAAATTTTTATGAGGAAATAATTTTTTTTTCAAAATTACATTTATTTTTAAAAAGCTAAAGCATAAACTGTAAAATTTCCTGACTAAAGCTAAATTATACTTAGACTAATAAAATGATATTACTTTTTTTGTAGGAGAAGACAGATAGCTACTTTGGACCTGTTGGTAATGATGGCCTGAGCTAAACACCTCCTAATTAGAAGGGATCCCCTTCCCTTACAAAGGGCAGGATGCTGAGGAAGCTGTGGCAAGTATGTGTCTCATTGATTTGGTATGGGAATACTCAGATACCAAATGCACTCACTTTAGATCCCATGGTACTATATTTGGCTAAAGTTTTTAAAAGCTTTCCTTAAAAAGCAGCAGATATATGCTTAATACTTTTGTTAAAAACATACTTTCAAACTTTAAAAACTAGGAGTATTGACTGCTTTAATTTCCAAGGAAACAGCATCACACTTCATAATAAATCTTATATGGTTCATTTATAATTGATTTTTCAGTTAATATTTGCTGAATTCTGCTATGCATGAGGCACTGTATCAGGTGCTATGATAACAGGTAAATAAGACAAATGAAAGTCGTGAAGGCAGGGACTTTTAGTGTGGGGAAATTTATCTAGAAATTTTACTAGAAAAATGCTTGAAGACTTATAAGAACAATTCCTGAAACTATATTTATAATATATAGGCTACTAATAATAGTTAATTATAATTATAAAAATTAGGATATTAATTAAATTCTTTTATTTAGATTAACCATACCAGTATTTAAATAGTTGAATATATTTGTACATAATTGCTTTTATATTTTATTTATCTGACTGTTTAATTGGGTTTTATAAAAAGCATTAGATTACATACTATATGTTGGAAATATTGATAGTTTCGTAATTGTTTATTTTGGATGATTCCAGAAAATACTAGGAAAGATTTGGTAACCATTAATGTGGTGGTTCACTTTTTTTGAAAAAATTGATAGAGTTCTTACAAGTTGATATTACCAATACTAATTACTATTATTTTTCAAAGTGAACCATTATATTGTCAGTCAAGTTGGTAATGGTTACCTTTATTTTATAAATAGGGAAGATAATGAACAGATGAATGGTTTTTTAGCCTCTCAGAGATAATCTCACTTGGAACTAAGAATAGAATTCTCGTGTTAGTCTGCTGTGAAAGACTTAACACACCTTCTTGAGAAAAGTAGGGAAAAACTGTTTTCATCAGAAAATTACTTTTGGATCACATTCGCAAACTACTAACAAGATAGGAGATTTCATGATAGTGCTAGTTTATGTATCATTCTCAATGTATTGCATACCTACCTACATGCCAGCTGGGGGTAGGAAACCAGGATGTTAGTGTCCTAGAGAGAGAGAGAGAAAGACCTTTCAAAAGGACATTTCACTCCTCAAATCTGGGGTCAGAGCTTGCCAGGAGAAATCTGTCCAGCTTGGATTCTTCTTTTAATCTTTAGCATCATTAAGGTCTACTTTCTCAAGTGGAAAAAAACAGGTAGAGAGGATAGAGTTTCTTAACCTTTCAGGCTTAATTAGCATCGCCAAAGAGATCCGCTGGACTTATGATATCTTTGGCCACAGTTTCTTTTATGCTTTCACTTTTATCACTTTCATTCCTGTCTCTGTATTCACTTTAGTACTTGATTTTTTTATTGTCTTGAGACTGGTTTTTCGCAATTTTGTCAAGATTTATCTCACAGGTAATGACTCTTAGGTTACCAGTAGTCTTTAAAAACATTTGTTGTGGATACAAATTTGGGTTGTCAAATTCCTAATTTAATTTTTTTTAATAACTTGACTATTGCTTCTGAATATTTTGACTTTGAAAATGCCTTAAGTGTATAAAAGCTACTTTTTTTTTTTTAACACGGTGGATACCGTTTGTTTTAATTTGACCCCATTATTCTTTGTTCCTACTATTTAGACATTCTGTGACTTTGGTGGATTTGTAACTTTTAGTTTGAATACAAACATATAAAAATAAATATTTTCAGCTGGCTAAACAGAACTCTTGACTCAGAGAGGGAGAAATGAAACTAACTAGAATAGAGTCCTAAGAATTCTCAGGATATATATATATATATATATATATATATATATATATATATATAAATTTTATTCCCAAATATTCTCAGTGTATGTATTTTTGCTACCTAAGAACAGTTTTATTTAGTTGATGCTAAGTCAAAGCTAACATGATCCTTAAAAACTATAGTGTCTTCTAAATGTTCTTATTTGACCCAGAATTTGTATAAAAAAAAAAAGTTTGTTTTAGTCACATAAAATCTTTCCCAAAATAACGTGGTTTTGTGGCTGACTAGGCCAACATACTGTTATCTGTTAATCATTTAATTTGAAGTAAAAGACAGCCAAAAAAAATAGAGGCTTGGAAATTCAGTGCAGTTATGGCTCTGCTTAATTATAAAAATTTTTAGACTTTTTTTTAGTAGTAAGCACAGAATTTGAAGCAGTCCACTAATTTCTTATAGTGTATTACATTGAGGACTTTTTAATCTTTTCAAAAATGTAGTAGAACACCACTAATGTACAGTTTTCTCACGGAACAGAGAAGTAATGGTTCTAAGTGCAAATTTGCATTTGCTATCTTTACAAGAACTATGACCTTTCTCCTGAATTTCACTGCAGGAATAATTTTTGAATGTTTTTGTCTCCCTTGTTTTACTTTTTAAGTAGTCCACAAATTTAGATATACTCTATTCACACATAAAACTGATTTATTACAACAAAATTTTAGATGTTAGTAAATGTTTGTTGAATGTTCATTGCTATATTTTAATTAATAGAATGTTTTAGATTCAAGGATGTTTTAATACTGTAATGACTAAGGTAATTTTTATTAGTAAGGATTTTACCATTGAGAGTAATCTGTTGTAAAGCAAGCTCGATTGTTTTTTATAACTCTTCTATAAATGAGTGCTTAATTTAATGAAGTAAAGTATATGTTATAATACACAGTATAGATATATTTAAAAAATTTTTTTGGCAAATATTATTGGAGTCCTAGTATGCACTTTCTCAGGACCTGGAAATATAGTGGAGAGCTAAGCAGACTTTCTTTCTGACCATTAAAAAAGAACTTTGTATAAGAACTGCCAAAATTTTTGTATTGTGGTGACATAAACTTTGCTTATATTAAATGCTTTTCTGTAGAGAAACGTCGTCGTAATTATTTTGATGAGTGCAGAATCATGAGTTGATTGAAGAGCATCCTACCCTCAGAAGAGCCAGGATACAACTAGATCCATGGAAATTGGCTTGGCCAGATCTCTAGATTATGGGTGATTTGGAGGGCTCTTAGAACCAGTCTGAATTCTCAGAGCATGGCAGCAGCTCCAAAAACCATCTGGAATATACCTGAATGCTATACATACTGATGGATTCCTGCTTCCCTGGAAAAACCTTTATGTAGCACATGTTTTTGCCTTAAAAATAGAAAAGAGACTTTGTTTCCAGCTTAAGACAAATGACCATAGAAATACATTAGCCTATTTGTAATTTTAAGGCATTGAAACTATTGTTTGTTGTATTTTATAATAAAACAGTATTATAACAATATTAAAGAAAACTTGTAAATATCACACATAAAAATTTCACCATAATCTCATGTGAAATTCTTTTTTATATATTCTTAGTCTTTGTTCACACACATACATATTTCCTCACAGTTATTATAATTAATATGCAAATTTTGTTCTGATTTTTAAAATAATTAATAGTGAATGGGTAATTTTTCCATATTCTTTAATTACTCAATTGGTTATCATTTTTAATGGCAGTATAACAATTAATTGATTTGACCAGTTTTTTTTTAACATATTTCTCTACTGAAAGCAATTTTTTAAAGTAATTATATATGCAGTGCTGGATGCATCTAGAGCATACTTTTTCCTTTATTGGCAGACTTAATTTTAATTGTTTTATAATAATTGCAATGCCACCTGCAACTGACCTCTAACCCCTTTTTATAGACAAATAGTACAAGCTTCCCCCAAATTGATTTTAAGCTCTGTTTTGAGTTGACCTTCAAATAGAGGATGTGATGCTTGTCAGCTAATAGTAATTTCTGTATGCCAGTTTTCCTGTCTTAGTCCCAATGTGTTTTAATAACAAAGCGAGATAAATTGGAACCACACCATAGAAATTCTTATTCTGTATTTTTACTCCTTCTGCTTTTTCATTCAATTTTTGTGCCTTGTCAGTTGATTAGGTTGCCTTTTTAAAAAAAGAGTAAGAGAGTTTATAATATTAAATAGATGATATTTCTTCTTTTCCTGAAAGAATTTTTCAGGTACTGAAAATAGCATCAATTAGGCACCTTCTATGTACCAGAGTGGGTGAGGGAAGCATTTTTACTTGATCAGCCTCTGAGGTAGATAACACCATTCTACTTCCCCCAGGGAAGCCTTCTCTGCTTCTTTTCTAGAAGCCTCCTGCAATGTGCTCAAAGAGTTCCTGACACTTCCTCTCTCACTGCATTGATCATAGGTACTCTAAGTAATTGTTTACTGCCTTATTTATTTGCTCCACTGCTGGTACGTGACAGACCAGAGTCAGTCTGTCTTGGTCACCACTGCATCCTTAGTGCCTAACACAGTGCCTTGCACATGGTTGACATTCAACAAATAGTTGTTGAATGAATCTGTTGAATTGAAGAATCTTAGTTTTATAGGTGAGAAACTGAGGTTGAATTGAGTAGCTTTTCCAGTCACCTAACAACTAAATGATAGAGTTGACTCTAAAACCTGTGGTTTTACCCTATACCACAATGCCTCTGTGAATTAACTTCTCTGGGCCTGGGTTTCTTCTTCCATAAAAATGGGGCAGTTGTATTAAGGTCTTTGTTTCCTCCAAAATCATGACTTTATAATAAGAACCCTGAGGATGCCTTTGTTTGCTCTTTAGTCTATTTTTAAACTGTGTACATTATGCAGAATTGAGCCTTTGGACCAAATCTTGAAGCTCTTTTGGGAATTCTTAGTTTCCCTTTAGAAATATAGTAAATAATACACTGACCCTGATTTCATTAGGGAAATCATAGAGAACCTGAAGGTAGGTTGTAGTGATTACTTTTAGGAGGAAAGAGGAACAAATTATTTCTCAAGTCTATGTGATTGGATATAGAAGTACCCAGAGGTTGATGCAACCTGTAACATCCAAGCTAATCAGATTCTTAGTCTTTTGCATTACTGAAAAGTTTTTTTTTAAAGGCTCTCTTTTAAGTAACTTACTTAATTTTAAGTATATTACGAAGGCCAATGTTTTCAAAGGAAAAAGCACAATTTTGGTTGTATATCACTAGGTTGTAATATAATATATGAATATTTTATACTTTTCATGACTCTAGCAAAAAATATTTGAGCTTTTAAAATTTGTTTATATCTGTTTCAATTCTTACTAACTGGCTAATCTGAGTAATGAACTAGTTGGAAGAAAATGGAAGTACTAATTTGGTAGCATATTCCTATTTTTATGCTAGATAAGATAAAAGATAAGAAGTTTAATCCCAAAAGCTAGAGAACCAGAAGAATAAAAGGGATTTAGCTCTTCAGGTTTCTCTTCTGTATCTTTTGTTACTTCTGGCTACTTTGCATTACCTCTGGATGCCCCAGGCCAAAGGACATAATCAAGTCACTCTAAATTAGTTTTAAAATTTCATGGCTCAGCAGTGGTAGGGAAGAGAACTTTGATGAAACTGATATATTATCTTGAAAGTGTTTTGGTTTTAAGGCAAGAGCTTTTAAACACATCTTGGAATCCCTTGGAAGTGGCAATGGGGATTGCGAGATCCATGGGATGCGGTCAGGGAGTGGTTTAGCGTCTGCCTCCTCCAGCCAGACAGCTACTCTTTTATCTGTTTTGCTCTGGGTTTTCTCATAGTATTTTGTTTGAAGAAAGAGCTCCCCTGCTTAAAGCAAAAGGTTTGAAAACCACTACTTTAAGGAAAAATAGTTTTAGAAAAAAAACCTCTATTTTTGACTTCTAGTTATTAGTATTCCCCAATTAAATATAGTTTCTCTCAGATTTCTGGAGAGTAATAGTTACAAAATAGCTTACTCCCCTGCCTTTCAGCAATTTCCCTTTACTACCCAAAATATGAGTGATGCTCATTTCTTACTCTTCCACTTATTTACAGCAATTTAGGGAATTCCTGTTTCTAATGACAAATGATGATCACATAGCTGTGATCATACTTGAAAATGTATCACATGGCTGTGTTGATACTTGAAAAAAAATAGTGGTTAACCTCTACTTGGTTAGGAGATGGCATTAGCTCAGTTTATAATATTAGTTAAGAAATAGTTTTAAATTTCAATGATATCTTCATAATCTCTTAGAAATCAAAAGGATTTTATAGAAAAAAGAATGACACCTTCGAGAGTAGGGATTTTGGACTGATACCACTATTATTCCTAAGCTGACACTCTTTATTTGTAATATGGGGAATTAGGGAACAAGGGACTTTTAGTCCAACTTTCCATCTGCTGCTTGGATCCATCAAATGGATATGTAGTTTATATTTGAATAATTCAGTGAGGAAGATCTTACCACCTTCAAAGCTCAGGTTATTCTCTCTCTGGACAGCTCTTTCCTAAGAGTGTTTCTCCCTTTACTGACTCAGTGTATCTTGTTATAGGTTGTAAGTTTGCTTTATGATCCTTGAAGTAAACTCTTTGCTCTTCCCTTCAGCTAGGACAAGGTTGATGCTAGTAAATTAAAATAGCTCTAATTGGTGGTAGAGAATGAGACCACTTACTCATTTTTTTCATTTTCATTTGGTTTAGACTTCAGAAACACACAAACTTTAACTAAATTGGCACCAGGATTTCATTTTAAATATTTTGGGTACAAAATTTATTAAAATGTATTTATATGATCCTAATTCACATTTTCTAGATGACTTGTCATTATTGTGAATTTCAGCTACTGTTCTCTAAGGTGATGCCCTCAAGCCTTGTTGAATTTTGTAGGACTATTTTCCTATTCATTTTAGCTCAATTTAATAAACATTTAGTGATTACCTCCTTCAGTCCAGGCTTATTGTATGCAGTGGGGATGCAGACATGAATGAGATGTCAGCCAAAATAGCTCAGCTGGGATAGCATTAGATTGAAGATATAAAGGTCCTTGGATAGATCCAAAGTTTCAGGGACTTTATCTCAATAAAGCTGTGTCTTAGTCTGTTTGCATTGCCATAAAGGAATACCTGAGGCTGGGTAATTTGTAAAGAAAAGAGGTTTGTTTGGCTCCCGGTTCTGCACACTGTACAAGAAACATGGCACGGCACCAGCATTTGCTTCTGGTGACAGTCACAGGTTGCTTCCACTCATGGCAGAAGGTGAAGGGGTGTTTGTGTGTATAGATCACATGGCAGAAGGGGAAAAGAGAGAGAGAGAGAAAGGTATCAGGCTCTTTTTCACAACCAGCTCTCAGGAGAACTAATAGCATGAGAACTTACTACCATGAGGATGGCACCTAGCCGTTCATAAGGGATCCTCCCCCATGACTCAAACACCTCCCATTAGGCCCCACCTCCAACATTGGTTATCAGATTTTTTTCTTTTGAGACAGGGTCTCACTCCATCTCCCTGGCTAGAGTGCAGTGGTGTCATCATAGCTCACTGCAACCTCAAACTCTTGGGCTCAAGCAATCTTCCTATCTCAGCCTCCCAAGTAGCTGGGACTATAGGCCAGTGCCACCATTTCCACCTAATTTTTCTATTTTTTGTAGAGATGGGATCTTGCTCTTGCTCAGGCTGGCGAGATCAAATTTCAGCATGAGATCTGGAGGGGGTCAAACATTAAATTCTAGCAAACTGTTACTAAAAAAAAAAAAAAGTATGGGACATAATATCTATAATAAGGAGACCACAGGTATGGATGTGGTGGCAAGGCCAGAAATGTAACATTCCTCTGCTATGATATGGTAAGTGCTAGACCAGAAAATAAACAGGGGAGGAGATGTGACCAAATGAAAAGGAAGAGATAATCTATGGGGCAGACAGAGAGATCAAGTGCACACACAGGTGTCCCGGCCTAAGGAAGGACCTGAGCAAGGGTCTGAAAGTATATTGAATGTCCCTGGAATGGCAGTCATTTCTGGTGTGCTGGAGCATAAGGAAATAGAAGGAGACAGATGGTAGGAGGGGAGGCAGCAAAATGAGGTTAGACCAGGTTGTGAATGGAATTATATGTCCCTCAAGGAGTTTGAACTTTATTCCTTCAGGATTGGGGATCTATATCAGGAGACTGATGTTTTATAAATTCTGGTAGTATGGTGGAGAATGATTAAGAATAATGTCTCTGACTCAGTGATCATTCATCCTGTATTTTTACTATTTTGCCATAGTTGAGCATGCTTGGGGCTGATGAGATAGACCAGTAAGAATAAGAGGACATAAGTGATGGATTGAATTTCTTGTACACTTAATGGCCATCATTTTTTAATATCTGTGACTGCTCTTTATAGTTTTAAAGTTCCTCCCTGTTAACAGATTGTCATCTCACATTGATAATAGTATGCCTGCCAAAGCAGGCCCTTTCCGTCTTCCCTTCTAATATATTACTGGCTAAAAAGTACAAATAAACAGGCTTGGATCTGACCCACAAGTACAGTACATGACCTTCACTGTAGACACCTATTTTGATCTTTAGAGGACTTTTTTTCTGATTCTTGTCTTATTCTAGATCTTTATAACTAAGCTATCCAGCAACTTTATATAAGTAAAATATAACTCTAATTTGTATAAAAGATCATAGTCACTCATTTTAAAACATTTTTAAATTTATTTTAATGTAGGTGATTGGAGTTGTGCTTCAAGAATTTCAGCAGTTCAGCGGTATTTTATCTGCTAACAGTAAGCTCTTTACCTGATTGCACCATGAGAAAGCTGCTAATGAGACTTGACGAGCACAAAAATGGACTTGAAGAACCAAAAGCCATTGTTTTTATATGAAGAATACTGAACAGTTTTAAGCCTCAATGCTTTTTAATCACCACTGAGATTTTCCCCATAACATCAGAATGGCAAGCAGGCGAAAATCAACAACACCGTGCATGGTCCTTGCCAGTGAACAAGATCCAGACCTTGAATTGATATCAGATTTGGATGAGGGTCCTCCTGTACTTACACCTGTAGAAAACACCAGAGCAGAGAGTATCTCAAGTGACGAAGAAGTTCATGAATCTGTGGATTCTGACAATCAGCAAAATAAAAAGGTTGAAGGTGGCTATGAATGTAAATATTGTACTTTTCAAACTCCGGATCTAAATATGTTTACTTTTCATGTGGATTCAGAACATCCCAATGTAGTGCTAAATTCATCCTATGTTTGTGTTGAATGCAATTTTCTTACCAAAAGGTATGATGCACTTTCTGAGCATAATCTGAAATATCACCCAGGAGAAGAGAATTTTAAGTTGACTATGGTGAAACGTAATAACCAGACAATCTTTGAACAAACAATAAATGATCTGACTTTCGATGGTAGTTTTGTTAAAGAGGAGAATGCTGAGCAAGCAGAATCTACAGAAGTTTCTTCTTCAGGAATATCTATCAGTAAAACTCCTATCATGAAAATGATGAAAAATAAAGTAGAGAACAAACGGATTACAGTTCATCATAACTCAGCTGAGGACGTTCCTGAAGAGAAAGAGAATGAAATCAAATCAGACCGTGAAGAAATTGTAGAAAATCCAAGTTCTTCAGCTTCTGAATCTAATACAAGTACTTCCATTGTGAACAGAATACATCCAAGTACTGCCACTACGGTAGTGACACCAGCAGCCGTTCTTCCTGGATTAGCACAGGTGATAACAGCTGTATCAGCTCAGCAGAATTCTAACTTGATTCCCAAAGTCTTAATCCCCGTTAATAGCATTCCCACCTATAATGCTGCATTAGATAACAACCCCCTTTTACTTAACACCTACAACAAATTCCCTTATCCAACAATGTCAGAAATTACAGTTCTTTCTGCTCAAGCAAAATATACAGAGGAACAGATCAAGATATGGTTTTCAGCCCAACGTCTAAAACATGGTGTTAGTTGGACTCCTGAGGAAGTAGAGGAGGCAAGAAGAAAACAGTTCAACGGAACAGTGCATACTGTACCTCAGACCATAACTGTTATTCCTACACACATTTCTACAGGGAGCAATGGTTTACCATCTATTTTACAGACATGCCAAATAGTTGGTCAACCAGGTCTGGTCCTTACTCAAGTAGCTGGAGCAAACACCTTGCCAGTAACAGCACCTATAGCCTTGACGGTGGCAGGGGTTCCAAATCAAACAAATGTACAGAAAAGTCAGGTACCTGCTGCTCAGCCTAATGCAGAAACAAAGCCAGCAACAGCAGCAGTTCCAACTTCTCAAAATGTCAAACATGAAACTGCATTGGTAAACCCTGATTCATTCGGCATCCGGGCAAAAAAGACTAAAGAGCAACTTGCAGAATTAAAAGTTAGCTACCTTAAAAATCAGTTTCCCCATGATTCAGAAATTATCAGACTTATGAAAATAACAGGCCTGACGAAAGGAGAGATTAAAAAATGGTTTAGTGACACAAGGTACAACCAGAGAAATTCAAAGAGTAATCAGTGCTTACATCTCAACAACGATTCCTCTACCACCATTATTATAGACTCCAGTGATGAAACCACAGAATCCCCAACTGTTGTTACTTCACAGCATAAGCAATCATGGAATCCTTTTCCTGACTTTACCCCCCAAAAGTTTAAAGAGAAAACTGCAGAGCAGCTTCGTGTCCTTCAGGCAAGTTTTCTCAACAGCTCTGTACTTACAGATGAAGAATTAAATAGGTTAAGAGCGCAAACCAAACTTACCAGAAGAGAAATTGATGCTTGGTTTACAGAGAAGAAGAAATCAAAAGCTTTAAAGGAAGAGAAAATGGAAATAGATGAAAGTAATGCAGGTAGTTCCAAAGAAGAAGCTGGGGAAACTTCTCCCGGAGATGAAGCTGGTGCAGCTAAGTCAGGGAGTACTGGCAAGATATGTAAAAAAACACCTGAGCAGTTGCACATGCTTAAAAGTGCATTTGTTCGAACACAGTGGCCATCACCAGAAGAGTATGATAAGTTGGCCAAAGAAAGTGGGCTTGCTAGAACAGACATAGTTAGTTGGTTTGGGGACACCCGTTATGCTTGGAAAAATGGAAACTTGAAATGGTACTACTACTATCAAAGTGCCAATTCGAGTAGTATGAATGGTCTGTCTTCCCTTAGGAAAAGAGGGAGAGGGAGACCCAAAGGACGGGGAAGAGGAAGACCACGTGGGCGGCCTAGAGGAAGCAAAAGAATTAACAACTGGGACAGGGGACCGTCACTCATAAAATTTAAAACTGGAACTGCAATACTTAAGGATTATTACCTGAAGCACAAATTTCTTAATGAGCAGGACCTTGATGAACTTGTTAACAAATCACATATGGGCTATGAGCAGGTCAGAGAATGGTTTGCAGAAAGACAGAGAAGATCAGAATTAGGTATAGAATTATTTGAGGAAAATGAGGAGGAAGATGAAGTTATTGACGACCAGGAAGAAGACGAAGAAGAAACAGATGATAGTGACACTTGGGAACCCCCACGACATGTGAAGCGGAAGCTTTCTAAATCAGATGACTGAAATGTAAGTTTTTAAATTGAGTGTATATTCATCAACCACGTGCATTTGAACAGTCACCTTGTTGTATCAGTCATCTTCACTTTTGATATTTTTTTCTGAGTTTTTCTTTTCCCTAATATGAGACTAGGTACCACAAGTATAGCCAAGAGATAAATTATTATCATGTGTAGCTTGATTATTGTGATTATTCTATTTATTACATAGAGTTCATTTTTGCTTTAATTATTTATTTTTCACATGAAATGTTTTTTACTGTGTTTTAAGGGAAAGTTACCCATTCTTTAAGAATGGAGACTGGTAGGCGAGGGGGATTCACAAATAAATATTAAACATGACTAAAATGTATTTCTTGCAACCCTCCCTTCACTAAAGCTTCATTTTTTGCCTATTTAAGGAAAGGATTCAAAAACGAAAACTAAAAAGAAGGGGAAAAGTATACCGAAGGAAAGACTTACCACAGGGGTGAGGATTGCTCAGTTTTAGGAAACTAGGTGAAGATGGGTATCTTTTTTTTCTTCATTGTGTTGCCCCCAAAACTTTATTAGATTTTTAACTAGAGTTTAAAATGCTTTATGTATTCAAATTATTCAATATCTTTTTCTATTAAAAGTCAAAGATCTATTCTAGGCCATATATAAATAAATTCATGTTTGCTTAGGTAGCATCTGTGTTTGAAAACTGTGATATAAGTTATTTCTGTCATAGAGATTAAAAGGCAAATAACAGATTTGATATGAAATTAACTCAATTGCCTAAAATGTCTTTTCATTCTTTGATATAAAACAAATCTACTACCAGCACAAACATTGTATTTGGTTAAAAATATATCTCTGTAGTCCTAAAAAGTACGAATAAATATGGTTAAATTTGAAAGGTCTTGGCATGTTCCTTAAACCTTATATAAATTGAATTAATCAAAATTGTACCATAGTTACAAATCGGATACCTGATTTGGAGTTAGGACTTCAGTTGTTAATAATTGTGCGATTCAATAACATGATTTTTATTCTTCCTTATTCTCTGTTTTAGAGTATTCTACACTTCACTACTTTGAAAACAATGCAGTTGTCATGAAATGTTTGTGTATGTCTGTCAGTAGTCCGAATAGCATCTTGTCAGAAATTACCGCAGTGTTCTCAAACAGTAAGGGAGGAAATGAAACATAGAGCGTCATTATTATTTTACAAATGAGCATTCTTATTTCCATGGCTTTTTACATCACTACCCCATCCTCTACTGATATGCTCTCTTATTCTGTGAGGTTTTTCCTTAATTCCCCCATGTTTTCTCCCTGGTTTTATTTATTTTAACAATTATTTATAGAGAGCTTAATATGTGCCAGGCACTATTCTTATTGCTTAGTGATGTTTTTTCCAGGTTTTGTTTTCATTAACATTTTTTAAGACAGAACAACAGATGAAACTAAAAATGTATCTATTTTAATAAGCAGTATAAATCTCATCCTAGGTTATGGGGTAGAATGTAGTAAGTCATAAGAAGTTAAACAGTTTTGTACAGCTTTATCCTGAAGTGCAGCCCTCCATTTCCTAATGTCAGAAATCTTCAGGACAGGCTTTCTTCTGACCCAGATACATAAAATATTTTTAACAGGCATTTTTTTTTTCATTGCTAAACACAAAAATGTGCACTCAGCCAAGATTAAATCAGCAAATTCGTTGCTGCAGTGAATTGTTGTTGTTGTAACCTCTGCAATGATTTTGTGGGGAGTTGTAATCTTCTAAAAATAATGTGAACATTTTTGTACGGTTTAGTTTGATCTTTAAGTTTGTGTGAATAATTCTTAAGTTATATCTTTAATATTGACACTGTAGTGGATACTAATTGTGGTCAGAAAATTCACAGAAAGCTACAGTTTTCAAAAAATAGTATCATGTAGGTTACTTATACACAAAATTGTAAAATTATAAAATGCATTAATTATCAAATTATTGGCTTAATAAAATAATTTTTTTACTTATAAGAGGATTCATCATAGGTTTCCCTTTATAAAGAGTTATTTCTTCATTTAAATATGGTTCAATTTATAAAAAATAAGTTACCAAAACCTTCCCAAAGTAGTTATTACAGAAAGTGAGGTCCATATATATCTTTTGCACATGCCAGCCTTGTATGTAAATAGAAAAAAATACAAGAGTCATTAGATTACAGTCTCTTTTTTATAAATACTGACAATGAAATATATACTTCCTGCTAATAATTTTTTTATAAATTATTACATAAAGGTGATAAATGTTTATAAACGAATCTGGCATATGAAGAACATATATGTGCACACACACATATATATGAGTTGCACACAAGTCTAGTACATTATATAAGATGTATATTACAAGTGATCTCTATTAATAAGAAAATACAGAAGATGTATTTTCATGCCTAATTGATATAATTTTTGTTTCTAAAAGTAGTAAAAATAAAAATATGGTTTTCTTTACATTTTCAGTTTTTTATGATGTTTTTCTTTTATAGCTGCCTAAAACGTTGAAGGAGAATCAATTCTTCAACTCAAGATGTCTGATTTACTGTGAATGGGCCCAATCTTTGATGACACTGAAAACGTTTTGGGGCATATACACTCTCAAAAACCAGGATCCAATACCCAAAAGAAACGGAACTTAATGTTGTGCCAAAGTTAAACTACTGCAGTTGGCGGAAGTTCTGCAATGTAAATAGAATACTAATTAAAAAACAACTTGTAAAAATTCAAATTTTAATACAGTACATTTTTATTCTAATATGATGGAGACATTCTGAATCTTAGACTTTCTGAGGGGGTTTAATGACCACTAGAGCTTGTCCTCATATTTTGTCCAGCTTAATACTATGTGTCTAGTAAGATGGGCTTCATTGCCTCTATGCTTTGATATGTGATTAAGCTTAGAACTTTTGAGTGACCAAACGTTTTACAGAGTAAAAATTGTTAGAAATGGGAATAAAAAACCAAACCCTGATTTATTTCTATGTCTTATCAGGCCCTGCACTAAGATTAAAAGTTGTGCATGAGCTTATATAATTTTAAGTGTAAAAACAGCCTATTTACACATGTTGGAACAGTAAGAGTTTGTGGTATCACTGGCCCTTAATAATTGGATCTTTCATTTAAACACATTCATGGATACCACTATTTCTACTTGTAATTCATCTGTTACTTTTTTCATTTGAAGCTGATTTTATTTTTATTAAATGGAAGAGAATTAATATTGAAAAAGGAAAAGAAACTGGCATGAGAATTTGGATAGGGTGAAACTCTGAAATAAATATTGTACCAAAAATGTGAAAAAGAATCATGTAGTAAATATATACTTAGTGTTTTCTTACAATCATATGGAAATCAGATATGTTTGTACAGGTGTCAGATCAGAATTTTCAAGAATTATCGTTCGGTGAAATTCTACTTTATATAACAATTTCAGTGAATAGACAAAAAATTCTGAACTGATCATAATAAGTTAAAAGTTATACATCATGGGAGCGTTAACTGTTAGCTCTTGCCATATCAGGAGACTGAAAGTTCATACTAACTTATAAATTTTGTAAAGACAGGTGCTGTTCATCCATGCTGAGAAGAACCCTTTCTTTTGTGGCAATAGGACCACTTTTCAAAATGTGCTTTCTTCATAGAAGAAATATTCGGTTTAATTAGCTTTGGATTTTAACATGGTTTTCTGAATGACCAGCTGTAGTAGGCTTGGCCAGTTTATTTTATCTAATACAATGAATAATAAATATTAAGCTCTTGGTTAAATGTTTGTCAGCTAATGAAAATGTTATGAAAAAGCCTTGAATATGCATGCTGCTTTCATTTTTATAAACTTTTTATTTTTTAACTATAGCTTTATTAGTAATTCCAAAATGCTGCAATTTAGCTGATTTCTTCACTCAGACAGCTGGCTTTGTGGGTGGCTTTTTTCATACTACTGTTAACTTTTTTAAAAAAGAAGCAATGTAAAGACTTAACAATTGAATGCACTAAGCTGTTTTTTCTTTTACATGTTTTAAAATTTCTTAAAGCACTCTGTATTATAATGATTAAATTGCTCCCTTTTTTAAACCATTGCTAATGTGGTCTGAGTTTTGTTTGACAGTAATTTTAATGTTCTCAAAATTTGAAATGTCAAGTATTGGAAATGAAGTCTTGGAATATATTTATATTATGTTTCCTTGCAATATGTTAACTCTGTATAGCTGTAAATAACTATTAATACATTTTCCCCATCTCTTTTATAGGCTTGATAAAATTCTGCTCTGATGTTTGCTAGCTTTTAAATATATTTATTTGACAGAGCAAAAGAACCCTTCTCTTCCTGATTGATTGTGTCCTTGAATATAAAAATAAAAGTTAGCAGTGATTAGTAGTTTTCAGTGATTTTTTTTCCATTTTATTATCTGAGTCAGTTTTTAAAAAAAAATTGTGGTAAAATATTATATGACATGTTTGCCATTATATCAGTTTTTCAGTGTACAATTCAATGGCATTAAATTATATTCACAATGCTGTGCAACCATCACCACTATTTCCAAAACTTTTTCTTCACCCCAAACAGAAACTTGGAACCATTAAGCAATACCTCCCCATTTCCCACAGCCCCTGGTAACCTCTTACCTACTTTCTATCTCTGTGAATTTGCGTGTTCTTGATATTTCAAATAAGTGGAATCATACAGTGTTTGTCTTTTTGTATTGGGCTTATTTCACTTAGCATAATGTTTTCAAGATTCATCCATGTTGTCACATACATCAAAAGTTTGTTTCTTTTTATGGCTGAATTGTATTCCATTGTGTATAAATCTATGTATATGCCCCCCTCCCCCATATTTTGTTTATCCATTGATCTGTTGATGGAAACTTGGGTTTTCCACCTTTTGGCTATTGTGCATAATGGCATACAAGTATCTGTTTGAGTCCCTGTTTGCAGTTTTTTTGAGTGTATATCAAGGAGTGAAATTTCTGAGTTTTGTGGTAATTCTATGTGTAACTTTTTGAGGAACCACCAAACTCATTTCCACAGTGTCAAAATGTTTTCCACAGCATCTGTACCATTTTACATTCCACTAGCAATGTACAAGGGTTCCTATTTCTCCACATCCTTGCCAATACCTTTTATTTTCAGTCTTTATAAAGGTATTACAGCCATCCTAGTAAGTGTGAAGTAGTGTCTCATTGTGGTTTTGATTTGCATTTCCCTAATGAGCATCTTTTCATGTGGTTATTGACTATTTGTATATCTTCTTTGGAGAAATGTCTGTTCATGTCCTTTGCCCAGTTTTTAATTGGGTTACTTTTTTGTTGTTGAGTTTTAGGAATTCTTTATATATCCTGAATGTCACAGCCTTATCAGATACAGATACTACTCAACTTATGATGGGACTGCATTCTGATAAACCCATTTTAAGCTGAAAATATCATAAGTATGAAATGTATTTAATACCCTAAAAAACTCATCATAAAGTTGAACAATCATTAGTCAAATTATTGTAAATCCAGGCACTCCTCAGCTTTACCATGGGGTTACATCCCAATAGACCCATTGTAAAGTTGAAAAATGTTAAGTGGTTGACCATTTGTATATGATTTGCAAATACAGTTGATTCTCCTTATTCATGGATTCTGTATGTGCAAATTTGCCTACTCACTAAAATTTATTTGTAACTCAGTACTCATGGCACATTCTTGGTCATTCTTGCATGTTCGCAGAATGGCAAAAATTTGAGTTGGTCAATATGCATATTCCCAGCTGAGATCAACTAAAGTGATGCTCTACCTTCATTTATTTTTTTTTAATTTGTTTTTTGAGACAGGGTCTTGTTCTGTCACCCAGGCTGGAGTGCAGTGGTGTGATCATAGCTCACTGCAGCCTCAAACTCCTGAGCTCCAGTGATCCTCCTGCCTCAACCTATAGTACAGGTGCACAGCACCATGCCCAGCTAACTTTTTAAATTTTTTGTAGAGATGGAGTCTCACTATGTTGCCCAGGCTGATCTCAAACTCCTGGCCTTAAGTGATCCTCCCACCTCAGCCTCCCAGAGTGCTGGGATGAAAGGTGTGAACCACTGCACCCAGCCTATGCTCTGTCTTCTTGTTTCAGTTCTCATACTGTAAAGAAGCATCCTTTTTGTAGTCTGTTTAGTGCCATATTGTCCATATTTTTGTGATATTGCTGTTTAAAATGGTAGTGCTGAAGTGCTGTCTAGTGTTCCTAAATTCTGGAGGGCAGTCATGTTCCCGATGGAGAAAATACATGTTAGAGAAGCTTCATTCAGGCATGAGTTGCAGTGCTTTTGGCCTTGAGCTCAATGTTAATGAATCAATAGTTTGTATTAAATAAGATGTCTTTAAACAGAAAAACACATAAGCCATGGTTATGTATTGAATAATTGATGAAAATATTGTGACCAGGGGCTCCCAGGACCCTAACCCTAGGAACATTTGTTCAATATTTTATTTGCTAATTCAGTGTTTGTAGTGACTTTATCGAACATAATTACTGTGAATAATTAGAATTGACTGTATTTTTTCCCATTGTATAGGCTGTATTTTCACTTTCTTGATAATGTCCTTTGATGCCTAAAAAGTTTTAATTTTACTGAAGTCCATTTTATCTATTTTTTCTTTTGTTTGTGCTTTTGGTGTCACATCTAAGAATCCATTGCCAAATTCAAAGTCATGAAGATTTACCCCTATATTCTAAGAATTTTATGATTTTAGCTTTTATATTTAGGTCATTAATCCATTTTGAGTTAATTTTTGTATATGGTGTGAGATAGGGGTCCACCTTCATTTTTTTGCATGTGGCAGTCCAGTTGTCCCAGGACTGTATGTTGAAGTAACTATTATTTTCCCCACTGACTGGACTTGGTACCCTTTGATACCAAAACTCAGTTGGCTGTATATGTGAAGGTTTATTTCTGGTCTCAATTCTATTCCATTGGTCTATATTTCTATCCTTATGCCAGTATCACACTGTTTTAATTATTGTAGCTTTGTAGTAATCACAGGCTGAGGAGGCCATGGTTGTGATCTGTGTAAGCAGGGCAGAGAAAGCCATTCTGCATAGACATACACAGAGAAGAAATGAGAGTGCCCAAGGACCCAGAATATGGGGCAGACAAAGCCAGCCAGTGACAGACTCGGCTCTCCATGTCTTCATGAAGCTCCGCCATTTTGTTGTTGGGGGATAGTTAACAACGTGGAATTTTAGGTCAGATAAAATTGACTTTGAGCTGACCTCTTTTATTTACCACCTGGGACTCTGGGCAAGTTATCTCTCAGATCCTATTTCCTCATCTGTAAAAACAGGAATAATAATGTCTAATTCAGAGAGAGATATTGTGAGAATAAATTGAAACAAAGTTAATAGGATACCCATAGCACAACCTTGGAATAGATGCTAAATAAATGTTGGTTTCTACCCTCCCCGACTCACAGGACATAAATATGTGACTTAAAACTGCGAAGTGCTCCTCTGCTCCTCCTGCCATTTCCTGGTGCTTCTCCCTTTCATTCACCCATTCGTCCATCTGTTTAATGGGCATTTATTGAGTTGCTCTGGGCCAAGGCCTGTTTGGAGGCTGAGTTTACAAGAGTGAAAAAGACAGCATCTCTAACTTCCATAGTGTGCTAATGCCACAGTGGATAGACAGAAGCAGGGGAGGATTACAGAAAAGGAGGAGGGCTACCTGGAGGAGGTGGTGTTCACCTTGTGATGTGGAACTCAATCCAGCACCTTAATCAAAAATCAGATTTTTATAGGTAAAAATCTATAGAAACAGATTGTTATCACATTATACAATTTTAGATACTTGCAGAATTCCAGTTTACTCCCTAACACTGCCTAACACCTGGCATTTCTTAAGTGTATTATACACTTACAGAGTGTATAATGGCCCTGTGTTTGGTTGGTCCACTATTTTAAAATGACATTATCCTCAGGCCTCTCTATCAAGTAAGACAGTGGTTTGCAACTGGGGACCCAGATCCTTGGTCCTCAGTAGTGATAGGGGTCTTTGAGCTATTTTCTTATTGCCAAAGGCCCAATGCTAATCAAATTTATCTTTCTGCAGGCTTCCCAGAGTCCCTAACAGCCGACTTCATTGCTTTCAGCTGGGATTCTATTATAAAACAGTGAGGCAATGCTGGTAGACTCAGGCTGGGTAAAAGCTTGAATTGGCTGTTATATAGGATCTGGATTCCATTTTTTAAACGAAAATGGAGCAATAATTAACAAATGTAGTTTTATACACAAATCCTCCACAACTTTGGGGAAAAAATAACTGAAAGAATTCTTAGTGGTAAAAAGGCTAGAAACCCCTGAGCCCAGGAATCCTGCGTCCTTAGGGCAAAGAACTACCTTGACTCATAAGCGCCCTAACACTTCCTGACTGGTTGGTTGTTGGGCCAGGAGGAGGCTGGACTTGGTAGTGACGGTGGGTGGGGGGTTCAGATAGGAAAACAAAAAAATATGTTTCAAAATGGATCTTTTCTGTGGATGAATTCACGAGTAGCTAATACCTGGAGGCTGTTCAGGTGGAGTCTGCCACCCCAGGCTGTTGAATAAATGGGTTGGTTCTAGATTTTGGGAGTAAATAGCAGAGAGATTTTTGAAATATGGGGGAGTGGATTAGGTTCCTATAGGGTGAGTTTCTGGAGTGAAAAATTGGGTTGAAGAAAGAACCCTGGAAGAAAAATGGTGAAAGAGGAATGGGTGAGAGTGAGGAGGAATAGGAGGAAAAACAAGGAAGCCCTTTGTTCATTAGCTGCTGTGTAACATGGCACATAATATTGTGCTGTGCAATACTGGACAGTATTTTGTCAATAATCTCTACTCTTTAGAGTCAAGAAATGATAGTCTTATAATTCTGGGATTTGGTGTTTATCTCCAGGTGGAATGAATGCCCCCTGATCAAGCCCCCACCGCCACCCCCACCCCGGCAAATTTCTGCCGTCTGTTTCATAAATGCGTGAATGAGTGAATGGCTCTGGTCTTGTTAGTGGTGGTGGTCTCTTCTGCGGAGACATTGGGGAATACTGACTCCTTTCTGTATTTCCCAGCTCTTAGCCACGCAATAACTAATCCTGAGCAAGTTACTTAACCTCTCCAAGCTCCAATATCTTCATTTGCAAAACGGGAATCACTGTGTCTTTCACAAGGCGCTTGTTAGGCGAAAATAGAAAGCACAAAAAAAGTGATTGACCCAATGCCAGGATGCACATTGCGAGTTTTAAACAGCTACCCTGGGACAGTGCTTTTTGATGAGTGCAGGTAAGGATCGCTCTGCCCATCTCCTGACACGGGGAAATCAAACCCTCTGCCCTGGCTTTTGGTCACTTTGTGAGTCAGCTAACCATCGCAGCTCAACCACAAGTCCCTCACATCGTCCGCAGCGGGCCACGACCCCCCGTGGCCCTTCCAAAGACTACAAGTCCCAGAATGCCGCGCCCCGGGCGCTCGTGGCTCCGCCCCTTCCGGGGGCCCGCACGCGGCCGCCGCTCTAGGCACCGCCCCCTCTCTTTGCCCCGGCCGTGGGCGCGTTATGGAGACCGGGTGCTGGTGGTTCGGCGGCGAGTTCGAGGACTCGGTGTTCGAGGAGAGGCCCGAGCGGCGTCCTGGACCGTCCGCGTCCTACTGCGCCAAGCGCTGCGAGCCGCAGGTGAGAGGTGGGGCCTCTTGGCCTCGTCCTCCGCGGGTCCCCGGCCTTCCGCGCCTCAGACGCCCCACGCCCGCGCGACCCCAGACTCTGGCTGGCTCGGGTGTCTGCCGCCGTCCTGCTCTGACCTGCCCCCACGCAGACCTCCCCGTCGTCCCTTCCTCTCCGCGGGGGAGCGGCGTCCCCGGACCCCGTCCCGCGTCCGCGCGGGAGATCCCCGCGTTGTCGGACTCCCCCCCGGCGTGTGGCCGGTCTGGCCGCGGCTGGCTGGCCTCCCGCCCGCGCCCTGAAATCCCCGGCAACTCCCGTTTGCCTTCGCCGATCCTGCGGCGGGGAGCGGGGGCCTCAGAAATGCGGCCACCGCCCACTTCTCAAACCTTGGTGTCGCCTGTCCCCCAAATGGTGGCACTCGCAAACTGGCCTGCCCCTTTTCAGTGAACTTCCCCAGCTCACACTAACCCCGTCTGATGGTCAGAAGCGTTTACTTATATCCCTTTCTCAAGGTACATCTTAAATGCCGCCTCCTCCAGGAAGTCTTTTCTGATTCCCTCTTCCAACCAAATAGTTTTGTCTTTGGCCCGCTCCCCTCCCTTTAGCCTCTGTTTAAAGCGCTTGTTAGTATCCTCATCCAGGCAGAGCGCTCAAGTATCGCACAAGAGTAGGTCCTTAACTTGATGCCCTCTGCAGTGCCTAACAGTTGTTCATAGTAGGAGCTCCATAGATATTCTTGAATCAGTAGAATATTACTTTGTACTTCATGAGTGTAAAATAAATTTCATCTCACTAATCATAACTAATATTTGTGGGAGACTGAAGTGTTCCAGGCACTGTGATCGGTTCCGTTATATGTATTGTCTCATTTGCCCCTCACAGTTGTACTTAAGATGCGGGGCACTCGGTAATTACTGAATTGTATTTTTGTTTTATTTCAGTTACATTTTCTCCCTACCACATGCAGAAGTCTTTCAAGGTGACCTGCAGTGCTCCATCACGTAGACCAAAAACAGGACATGGGCTTGGGAAGTCATGTGTTGGGGAATAAAAAAGCTTGAGTTATGAGATAGAAAGAACCCTTGAATTTTAGTGTTGGCTTTACCAACTTGGCCTCTCAAGGTGTCAGTTCCTTATCGGTCTTTTGAAAAAAATAATACTTGCTGGCTCACAGGGTTATTGTGAGAGTGAAACAAGATAATGCATATGAAAATACTTAGTCAGAAGTTCTGGTTTGTATGCTTATAAAGTAAAATCTAAAAATCACTTTAGAATTTTTTTGCTGTATGAATATGCAAATATACTATTTATAAATAAACTCAGAGACCTTATTCAAGTCATGTTGGTTTCCCTCATTATAAAACTAGGAGTTTGGGTTAGAAGGTTTCTATTGTCCCCTGACTGTTCCCATGCACTTAGTCCCCACCCTTGGTCACAGCTCTTCCCTCCTTCCTCTTATCAGAGGGGGGTATTTGAAGGCATCCCTTGTCAAAATTCTTGCAGGCCTGCAGGTTATGGGGGAGAAGAAAAGTAATCATTTGAAAGCCAGTTTTGCTTGATTATTTCCCAGTAGGATAATGAAAATGTGATGGAGGTTTATAGGTATGTAGTTGTTGTTCAAGAAGTTAGGATTGGCTAATCTAAAACAGTATGTGACTAGAGAGCAGTAGAATACAAAGGAAAATTAGGGGTTAAGTACATAGACTGTTGTTTTTGAGTTACACCATGCATGAAGGAGCACAGAGAAACTGGGGCCCAGCTTTCTCCTGTGATGGATCAGGCTAAGGGAAGAAGCTAATTTTACAATGATAACAAGGGGCACTGATACTCAGACAACTCTTTTAGAAATAGAACCAAGCAGTTTTGATGTAATAGTGGAACAATCACAAGGCTATCTACGTTTGAATTGATAGCATTTAACTGGGGATAGACTTTATTCAGCCTTGATATGTTTTACTGTGGGTAAAAGGGAGTATGAGGGACTTTTTTTAGAGCTGAAAAAAGTGGTGTACAGAGTGCCTTTCATCATACCTAGAGTTCTTTATTCAATAGGTAAGAAACCTCAGTCTCACATTCATTTCTATCAGAAGGATTTAAATCAGTAGGAAAGCAAATAAAGTATCCCAGCTGGGCATACTGAGAGATGTCCTCAGACTTCTCTCCTGTAGGTCTTAGGTATTTGATTGTGTTGAAACTCCCTTTCAGCCTTAATTTCTGTCTCCTTTGATTAGATTCTGCTTTTTTGCCTTTATGGCATTTTCGTGTAGCACCATAATTGTAATTCTTCTTTCCTATGTCCTTTCAATAAAGAGTTGTCAGTCTGCTGTTCATTCACTCTAAAATTTGTCTACAAGAAAACACATCTCATTTTGAAGAACCAGTGTGAACTGTGCTAGATAAATGTAGGTTCCCAGGCACCACCACCCTGTATTGAAAATGCTGTAGGTAAAATCACATAGTTGTGTGCTGCTTTTTTAGAGAGGTATCATGTTATTGGTATGTTTATTACTTGTGATAATTTTAATAAAAACTGGGCCATCATTAAAATTGTCATTTTTCCTCAAGTATATTCCCCCTCAGTCTGATCCTGAAGAAGTATGTCTTTTTTGAGGTTTAAGCATATATATTATGGAAAATTATATCAACTTCTGAATATGAGGTGGAAAACCATAGCTTCCCTCTGTAATATGCTGTTTTCATGATTTGTAGTGGTTTTATGAAGAAACAGAGAGCAGTGATGATGTTGAAGTGCTAACTATCAAGAAATTCAAAGGAGACCTGGCCTACAGACGACAAGAGTATCAGGTAGAATTCAACATACATAAGTTTGTGGTGCTTGAAGTAGCCTCTTAATATATGAGTTACAGCATATGTAAATAACAGTGTACAAAGTTATGAGTGTGTTTATGAAGATGAATTTAATCTTTTATGATGTGTGCTTACAGTCTTAGACTCCCAAGTTTCTGTCCTTTTCTATGTGGCTGTATAGAATTTGTTTTGTTTCCTGTAACTCCAGCAAAAGGATCCTTTTGGGGTTCTTGTAGGTCTGTTTCCCCAGGTTCTGTATGTCATTATGTGGGAACCTCCAGTACAGATATTTTATAGTGCCACAGGAGCAAAGCACCCCAAAATGTGTAAGAAAAGGGAGGAACTAACAATTAGATGTCAGATTGCTATATGTTACATATATACCATATATATATACACGCACATATCTCATTTCATCTTCATGAGAATCCTGTTGTTATTTTGCTGATGAAAAGGTTATACAGCAAGTTAGTGGCAAAATCAGGATTTAAAGCCTGGGATATTTGGCTCCAGAATGCTTTTTCTGTTATACCATGATGCTTTCCATGGTGGTAGTGGTTATATTCTCCAGCCATTCCTTCTCTACCTTTTAGGAGAATAAGACTGACTAGAATACTCAAGTCGTCTTTAGTTCATTGTGGAGTCTGTTGGAACATTACCTTTCACCTAGGGAAAAATCGTGCCTACACTGAATCCTTTTTTCTATTATGTTTTCACCTTTCTTTTCTGCTCTTCCCTTCATGTCCTTTATTTAACAAATAATTGCCAGAAAGCACTTCAGGAGTATTCCAGTATCTCTGAAAAATTGTCCTCTACCAATTTTGCCATGAAAAGGGATGTCCAGGAAGGCCAGGCTCGGTGTCTGGCTCACCTAGGAAGGCACATGGAAGCGCTGGAGATTGCTACAAACTTGGTGAGTGGTTCCGTTGCTTTTTTCACAGATGTTCTTATACCAAGGGCAATTGAATAGCTTATTTTCTAAATGCAAAACAAACTTATTGCTAGGAGCAAAATCTATGGGTTTGGATAAGCAGAAGAAAATTGTCAGTAGTGTAAGAACTTTATTATGATGAACAGTTTGGAGCTCTAAACATAATCATTTTGTTCTGTTTTTCTTGTGCTATGGTCAAAATTCTTTATTGCCTGAAAATCTCATTTGCAGAGGTTTTTCTCTTGTTAGGAATAAATACTCAGTGGGCAAGGATTATGAGTGATCTGTTTTCTTCATTAGATTTGTTTTAAACTTTATTTTCCAAAATTTCTGCAGTGAGCATATATTACTTTTTTAAGCAGGAAAAAGTTACAAAAAGTGACTAAATACTCATGACAAGCTTAATAGTCGTTTTTATTTTTAAGTGGAATTTGCAGAATTTTTTTAAGGGATAAAGAAAGGTAGTTCTTTGAAATTCTAGTCTCTGCTTGTTTTTCTTTTTAGATCAAGCCATTTATGGTTTACTTGTATTGATTTTTGTGTAAATTTTGTATGGGAATTAGTCTAAATCAACCAATCCTAGTTTATGGTGACCAGTTTGCTTCCTCACAGGGAATTAATGAGGCACTGTGGCACTGATTTTGAACCCTGTGGATGTTGCTGGCCAGAGGTCAGCCCAAAGTATGCATGCAATTGAGCTGTCACCCTCCGTCTCATTAACTAAGAGAAATCCCTAAGCTTTGCTTGCCCAGGGGTTCACTGCGTGGGACCTCAGCCTCTTACAGTGTGAGGAAACCTTGGTGGTAATTGTCTTAAGAACATGGAAAACAGCTGTGTTTTGTTCTTCCTCTTCCATTCTCTACAAATTGTGGGTTAATTCATAAGCTGGAAGATGGATCGCTTTGTTAAGGAAGCGCTGGCATGAACAGTGAACTCAGTGGAATTTAATCATGTTCATTCCCAGTCTTCGTGATCTGCAAGTTAACAGTGCTTTTGGCCCTTTCAGTACCTTTTTCTAGACTTGGTTACTTTTCTTTTCTCCCATCAGCTCTCTTTGTAGCATCTCTTGCATGTCACTATTGTGTTTCATCCTCTTTGCCTCGATTGTCAAAGGCAGTGGCAGCTACATTAGTGGCAGGGGCTGAATTCTCTCTGGTTCCTTGTAGCTCAGTAAATCTCTGTTTCTGTGACTCAGAGAAGGATCTGTTGTCAGTCAGATGCCAGAGCTTGGGATGTTAACCAGGCAGGAGGAACACCAGTCAGAAGACCTTTAGCACCACGTCAAGACTTTCAAAACTGTTCATCAGGCACCCTGTTGAGGAGAGAGTGCTGGGCTCTCCTCAAAACAGACAGTAGCCTCGTGGGTCTCACCCCTTTCTCTCAGTTTCTTGCACATTATCTCAATGAACTGTGCCTGGCTGCTTGGTTTTCTTATTTCCTGGTAACTCATGTTTTATTTTGTTTTTTAAATTTCATCCCTATTTGAGGACCCTCTTTTGTTTAGCTCTGGCTCATGTCTGTTTTTTGTTGTAGTGGTTATTTTCCCCTTGCATTCTGTGAGAGGACTGGTAGGTTTGTAACATTGAATAAAATAGACAGCAAGTCTTGGAGTGCCCATCAGGATACGAACATTGTATGCACACAACATCTGTTGAAGTTCACCTCTCTTCTTAGTGATGTTTAGATAAAATTTATGATAGGACTTATTTCTTAAATAATCAGAACATTTTCTTATGGTGGCTGGTGTGCTTACATGATAAACTGTGGTAAGAAAATGTCTTTCTGATAGTGGATATCTCTTTCATTTATCCTCTTACACATTTATTTCAGCCCCACCATTTCCCTGATTCTGGGTTTGATGCTAAGAAGACAAATGAGCAATATCTATATCCTGAGCATACAGTGTGCTCACCTAGTGTCAGGTGTGTTACAGCTAATACGTGTCAGTTGTTCTGAAGTACCCTTTATTCTGTGGCTTCCAGTATAACTGACTGTAGTTCTGCCTCTTACCAGCCGTGTGGACCCAGGCAAGTTATCTAACTTCTCTGTGACTTCCACTGCCTCATCTATAAGATGGGGATAATGATAGAATCTATTTTAAAGGATTGTCATGAGGATTAACTGAGTAAAACACTTAGTGCCTGGCACATGGTAAGCACTCCATAAATGTTAACTGTCATCATCATCATTTTATTACAGAAGGAGTTGTAGAATTCTGGAAAAATCCCTCAAACTCGTTTAAAATGGAATTGAATTTCCAGAGGGGAGTTTACTAACCATGCTGTCAAAACCCTAGTATCAAAATCATGTTAACAATCTCCACCCTAACACACATTTGCTTTCTCAGTATGAAAATGTTTTGAATCATATAAAGCACTATAGACTGGTTACAGAAGAAAGGTAGCATTTCTTACAGATATAGTCTATACATGTTGCTTTCCTTATTATAAAAAAAAAGACATGATTTGCTTTTAGAAGAGTCATTACTAAACAGTTATTAACATCTCCTATGGCCAAGGAGCTTGTTCTGTACTAGTTATTCAGCATTGAACAAAAGCTCTTAAGAAGCTTAATGATCTGTTGGGAAGGACAGACGCTAAACAATAGCAATGATAAAACAAGGTACGTTCTGTCTTTGAGAGGGTATGGTATCACCAAATAAGTTGCATGGGGCTTTATTTCATATCTCTTCACTCAACACAGGCATATTTGGAGCTTCCCACAGGCTTTCACTTGCTGGTCTGCCAATGTCTTTGGGCTGTATACTGGGCAGTTTTGCTCCTATTTCATGCTCAGTGTAATTCTGTGCGGGAGCTTGATCTGGATGCTGGCAGGCCAGGCTTTCCTTAGACTTTACATCAACTCACAGATTAATTTTAGTCTGCCATCTGCTCTCTGCAAACTTTAACTTAGAAAAAGCAGGCCTGTTTTTCCTAACCTAGAGGGCATTTGCCATCTGGCAGGTTAGGTAAGAGGTGGTGGCTCTGGTTAAGGAGACTTGAAAAGGATTTTCTGATGAGAAGGAAACCAAACAACCCCCTTTGGCCAAAAATAATTGGCCTTGGTAATAGTTGCCAGGGAAAGCATTTGGATTCAATTATGATGCATCATGAAGCACTGAGAGCTTCAGGGCTATCCTGTTTTAAGATGTTTAAGCCAAATAAAATTTGGAAGTGGAGTTTGTTCAAATCCTCAAGGAAATTACCATTTGGATTTTTAGAAAGCCTCAAATATTACAATGGAACCATTGGGCCAGGGTCTAAGAAAATTGGCCTGCATCTTTCAGATATCTGGCTGAAGACAAAGATTATAATACAAGTTGGAAATAAAATGATGTTTATTATTTTTGGTGCTGAACGTTTGTCAGGCCACTATCACATGAAATGTTATTAGGATATTAGGATGTGTGAGAATGGCTGGTGACTATTTTGCTAGGTAGCATATATTTCTTTAGGTTTATAGTTTTAAACATGAGATGTATTGAAATATATTTAGTTCACTCTACTTATATAGCTACTGAAAGATACTTCTGATTTATAACATATGTAAATTGGGTTCTTAGACATCCTCATTTTTATGGAAAATACCTTGCAGTTTAAAGAGTTTTAACCTTTTTTTTCTCCTTAGGAAAATAAAGCAACCAACACAGACCACTTAACCACTGTGCTCTACCTCCAGTTTGCCATTTGTTCAGGTTTGCAGAACTTGGAGAAAACAATTTTCTGCCTGCAGAAACTGATTTCTTTGCATCCTTTTAATCCTTGGAACTGGGGCAAATTGGCAGAGGCTTACCTGAATCTGGGGCCAACTCTTTCAGCAGTGTTTGCGTCATGTCAGAAACAGAACAGTTTCACCTCAAGTGACAAAACTATCGAATCCTCCTTTCCACACTCAGGAAAAGACTGCCTGTTGTGTTTCCCTGAAACCTTGCCCGAGAGCTCTGTGTTTTCTATGGAAGCAAGTAGCAGTAATAGCCAGAGAAATGAGAAAGCTCTTAAAAATATCCAAGCCTGTGTGGCAGAAAAGAGAGAAGCAATGATGATAGAGACTCAGATGAAAGCATGTGCCTCTTTTATACGAACCAGGTAAGCTAAGAGTGGATTAAATAACACATGGTAATAAGCTCAGAGTGAAGGTTTTATTTTTCTAATTTTAAGCTTCAAAAACTTCTAGGCTAGACACTTGGTATTTTTGAATTTTTCCTACAGTCTAGACAGAATCCTTGGAACATGTTGGTTCAGTATGTAAGATTTGGAAACAAAACTACATTTGTTCAAGAATACAACCTGTGTCATTGCTCAAGATAGAATGTTAGAATTGGAAAACATTAAAATATTAGGAAAAGAAAATTAAATGTATAAAACATTGAAAAATGGAGAAGAGATATTTTAAAGAAGGAATTGTTCAGTCATATTCCACAGAAATCTACTAAGAGGAAAGTCTGCTCTTGTGTTTGAATTGCCGATAATGGGAATAAGTGATGCTTAATTATTCTATTGAGAGTTCCCATGGTTTGTCCCTAGGGACTTCAAGTACTTTATATCCTAAAAGCGTAAGAGTCTGATGCAAGCTTGGGGGAATATACTTGATCAGTTCTGTAATTTATGAGCTAAGCAGCAGGCTCATGTCTCAAATGATACTAGAGAACATGCAGGTTTTTTTTTTTAATCTAGAGAATTCAAGAAAAATTAAAGTGAGGCTTACTGAGAAGTCGCGTTTATTTGGTGAATTTAAAATGTATTCAGTAGGTGCTTATTTACCGTTGACTATGTCACCTTAATTCAGAAGCACATTGAGTACAGCTGCATGCCAGGCATGTGCTTACTGCTAGGATCATAAAGATGGTTTAAAAAGCAGTTTCTTTCTTTACAGTGCTCACTATATTGGGGAAAATGTATGTCTGGTGACTGGCAGCAGAGGTGCTACGGAGACCAATATACGGGAGCTGTCCGTGTGGCAGAAAGAAGGAAGCCCTTACACAGGGGATGATCCTTCTGCTAAACGTAGGAACACTGGTCAGTTGCCACTAAAACTGACTATGTAAAGAGAAAGAAAGCACAGCCCAAAGGGCAGAAGCTCCAGGGTAGAACAGTACTGTCCCATAGTCTGGTGGCAAGAGTAGCATTGGTGAGCTCGAGGAAGGCCGAAAACCACGATGCCAGGGTGGCAGAGTAAGTAGGAAGTAGAACTTTGGAGTCAGATCTGGTTTTGAAGAACTTAGTAAATTGTTGCTATTGAGTGAATGAGTTTACACTCTTCCTCTTGCCAGCTGGCTGACCTTGCACAAATCTCTAGTTTCCTCATCTTGATAGATAGAGAAATGGGGAGAGTGCCTGTTTTGGGGGATTGTAGAATTGAAGTATCTAAAGTACTTATGGTACTGCACAGCATATATAGTAGGCACTTGGTAAATGTCAGCTAGTAATACTTTTTATATTTTATTTTATTTTTTGCTCGAGATATTAAATGTCATCTTAAAGGGTTTGTTCCTTGTACTGAAGGCCTGGAGAGTATTTGAAGTTTTTAAATATTCGAGTATGTGATAAGAGCTGGGATTTGGAGAGCGGTCTGGTGGCTGGGATGATGGATTAGAAGGAAGAGTTTGCAGCTAGGGACACCAGTGTAGAAGCTCTGCACTAATTGGTGGAAGGTGATGCGGGCCAGACGTAGGATAGTGCAGTGGTAATAAAAAGAAGAAAAGGATGTCACTGCAGGATGGAATAGACAGGACTTAGTGACCAGTTGAGTGTGTGGGAAGGATGGGAGTAAGGAGAACAGAGGCATCTCTGGAGAGTCTGTCTTGGGTACGCAGGTGGTGGTGCCTTTCACTGAGATAGGACACATGGGAGGACAAGCAGAGCAGATTTGGGGTGGAAGGTAATGATTTTTAGGCTTGAAATACTGAAATTCAGGTGCGTGTGGGACATCCAGTGAGAGTTCCTCATTAGGAAGTAGGAGTCGAGCTCAGAAGAAGGGAGGTAGAGATTTAGAAGAATCAAGAAAGAGATCATCTGTCATGATAGTGGGAAGTCAGGTAGGATCAATGCTGAGGAGAGTGAAAACTAGGAGGTCCTTTGTGCAGACAAATGGTCTTTTTACCTGTGAATTAGGTCATGCCCCTCTATAAAACTCCAGTGGCTTCCCATTGCACTTATATCAATACCACATGTCTTTCCATGGCCTGCAAGGTTTTATTTAAATTGGTCCTGTCTTTTTTTCGCCTCATTTACTACAGTTTTTTCTCCCTGGCTGTTTGCCAGCCACAGTGATCTTAATGATTCACAAGCATGTCATGCTAGTTCCTGTGTCAGGGCCACCTCCTCCCTGGCCAAGTCCTTTGCCCAGATGTTCTCCCAGCTGGCTCATCGTCAGTTAGGTCATAACTTGAACAGGCTGTTGGGGGAGCCTTCCTACACTGCCCCATCTGAAGGAGATGCTGCCTCTATCCTGTCTTTGATTTTTTTTCATGGCACTTGTCACTGTCTGAAATTACTTATTTGCAGTCTTCCTCCTCCCATCCCATGAGGCAGGTACCTGACCGTTGCTCACCAACAGCTCTCAGTACCTAGAGCAGTGGCTGGTACATTCCTCAGAATGTGGAATAAGCAAACAGGAAAGCCAAGTGCTTCTGGGCCTAGCAGTAGGGACCAGTGAGGCCTGAGGAAACTGAAAAAACCTGCACATTCAATATTTTAAAAAGCAATGAGAAGGAGTCAAGTGAGGAGGACAGGAGAGAGGAAGAATGAGAGAGGAGGCCAGGTTATGATCATGATGGGGAAGTTAGTGGTAAGGCAGTAGTCAGCAGAGGGCCATCAAAGATTTGGCCCTGCCTTGGATAATTGAAGGGTGTTAGTGAAGCTAATTAGTCCTTGAGGTCACTTTGCTGTGGGGGCAGGGAGATGGGAGGGTCACAGAACACTGACTTCAAGGGAACAAATCCAGAACGCTTGTGTGGGAGGAGTCTTTGATCCGGGAGCTTGTTCTTGTCACTCCGAATTACTTACCCTTTCAATCACTTGGCTTCCACAGGAAGCTCTTTTGAGGTGTTGCTCCCTAAAGATTTCTTTGACAAGCATTGGTCTATTAATTTTAGAAAAGATGAAGCTCCAGTGTAAAGTTGGGCAATTTATTCAGAGTAAGAAGCTTCAGGGATTCAAATGAGAGTTTAAGGGAGGGTAGGTACCTTCTTTTTAGCCTAGTAGGACTCACATCCGACTGAATGCCTGGGCTCTGTGTGAACATTTCCTCCCTGCTTTCCTTTAAGTGGAGCCTACACATTGGGGCCGTTCGGTTTTTCAGGCTTTTGCTTCAGCTTACCCAACCTCAGCAGACGTCGTTTGCTTTGGAGAGGAACTTAAGGACTCAGCAGGAAATTGAAGATAAAATGAAAGGGTTCAGCTTCAAAGAAGACACTTTGCTGCTGATAGCTGAGGTGAGTGTATCCCCTCGGGTGTATGTGAAACAAGGCATCATAAATATTTTTCCTGGCTCTGATACCATTTTTTAAAAAATAGGGCCAATCTCATCGACTGCAGGACTTCTTTGTCTCTTCTTTATGAGCCTTTTGATCACTCAACAGTCACCAACGCAGCCTCTTTATATCATTCCCCTGTAGCAGGCTCAACAGCAGGGGACGTGTTTCATCTATTGTCGGTGCTTGTTCGTGCCTGCCTGCCTGAACATCATAAATGCCCAAGAATTGTTTGTTTCATTGCTGAATGAACGAGTTGAATGAATGCTCACATTTGTGCCACAGTTTTGTGTATTTTTTTCCTCCATTCATCCTCATTAACAGCTTGTGAAGATAGGTAGAGCTGCAGTTGGGGCTCGGAGAAGTTGTGACTTGCTTAAGGTCAGATTTCCAGTGGCATAGCTGGCCTGGAGATTGTGTTTGCCAGCTGAAAGTCCATTTTATTTCTTCTTCATTCTTTGAATGTACTTCTAAGCATTATAATTTGAGTTTTCATGAACATATTGGATCTCTGGGTTTGCAGGAATCTTAGAGATCATCTAGTCCAAATCCATATGTGACTTAAATTCCTCCACAACATCCCCACTAGATGGCCACATAGTCTTTCATGCCAAATGGTATGAAATGTTTTGGAACTTAATTTTAGTTCATTGTCATTACCAAAGGTGAAGCTGATTATTTAGCGGGTTCTGGTACAAGCTTTCTACAGCCTACTTTTGTGATGTCTTATATGAAAGAGAAACCAACCCAGAATCTTGGGACACGATCCTGTGTTCCTCTAGGCCTGGTGGTGACCAGTAGGGAGCAGTATTGTGCCTTCATTGGGTAAACGCATTCCGTAAGTCCCCAAGATTGCTTTGGTTATAGAGGGATTGGAGTCTGTTTCAGGGTCAGGAAAGGGTGGGTCCACCTACTTGTTGCTTGATTGTTTGCTGCCTTTGACTTCTTTGGAAAACTTCTAGGAGGCAGGATCTATGCCCCACACGCGGCAGCAGTTATATTCTTTCTAGGCTCTGCCCCACCCTTTTCAGCCATTTACAGGAGGGAGAATCACTTGCTGTTGCATTTTCGCCAATAGAATATGCTCTTGATAGAAAAAGGTTGACTCAGTACTCCCAGTAGACCAAATATTACTGCTGCCTCATTAGTACTTACATTAGTTCACTCAGGGAGGATGAGAGTAGAAATATGGGATATTTTAAATATGTCGTCCTTGGATAACTACTTCTTTTTTTTTTTTTTTTTTTTTGAGACAGAGTCTCGCTTTGTTGCCCAGGCTACAGTGAGTGCCGTGGCGTCAGCCTAGCTCACAGCAACCCCAAACTCCTGGGCTTAAGCGATCGTACTGCCTCAGCCTTCCGAGTAGCTGGAACTACAGGCATGTGCCACCATGCCTGGCTAATTTTTTCTATATATATATTTTTTTAGCTGTCTATATAGTTTCTTTCTATTTTTAGTAGAGACGGGGTCTCGCTCTTGCTCAGGCTGGTCTCGAACTCCTGAGCTCAAACAATCCGCCTGCCTCGGCCTCCCAAGTGCTAGGATTACAGGCTTGAGCCACCTCACCTGGCCGGATAACTACTTCTAAACAGACATCTTTTCAGTATGTTGGAAATGTCTCCTGGCTGCTAAAGTATTTTCTGCTCTTGTATGAAAGCCTTTACAGTTGATAAACAACATAATCTTCCATCCCATATCTGCTGCCTCTTTAATGGGATAGTTTTCTTTTCTCCTGCTACAGGTTATGGGAGAAGATATCATCCCAGAAAAAATAAAAGATGAAGTTCACTCAGAGGTGAAGTGTGTTGGCTCAGCAGCCCTGACTGCCTTGGTGACCGCATCCTCTGAAGAATTTGAAGACAAGTGGTTCAGAAAGATCAAAGACCATTTTTGTCCCTTTGAAAATCAGTTCCATACAGAGATACAAATCTTGGCTTAGTGGTCCATTTAAAAACAAAACAAAAAACATCTTGCCCTGTATTAATTGTCCTTGTTTACTTCAGACAAGATCCACTGCTAATCATAGAATATAGTGAATTAAAAATGATTATTTATGTTTTATAAAAATGGCTTCTCCCAGATTGTTTATACTGTGTTCCTTTATTTTTTTCTTTTTAGATTTTTGCTGTCTCCTTATAATTACTGAATCTTAGGCCTATTACCCCTTTAGAAGATATCTGCTGGGAAGGTGTATAAGGTAGGCTTTTAGATCTGTGGTCTTTTAAAAACAGTTTATATATGATAGCTACCAGCAGTGTAAGAATCCACACTGATTAGGTAAATTCATCAGGAATGACCAAGAATGTTGAAATGTGAGAGCAAACTATTTCTAAGAATGGTATGTCAAGCACTTCAAAGGATCTGAGATCTAACCTGTAAGCTAACAGGTTAGCCTGCCACAGTTTCATGGATGCTGGCAGAAGACAGGAGACAGAGACAAAGGATTTTATTACTAATGGCCTAGCAAGCAATATAAGCTTCAGCATATTTGTATCAGTTTCTCTTGCCTCCAAGTCCCAGTGGGGCAACACATACAGGCACAGATGAATGCATACATTCACATACAGTGAAAGTGCATTACTGTCTCCTGTGATGCATATGCAGTGGGTGGCGGGCGTTATAGAAAAGGAACCCTGCACTTAGGAAACTGGAATTTCTTATGATGGGCAGTAAGCACGCTTGCCCTTGGCTCCAGAGACAGACACTATCTCCTCTGCAAGGCTATTTGCTATGCAAACATCTTTGAAAAGATAGCCTGGAACAAAGAGCATCAAGTGCGTTGCTCATAAGACATCCAGAGACACGAGAGACCCACAGAGCATTGTCTCACAGTGTGGTGATCCTCCTACCCTTTCAGCCACACAAGTTGGAATTACAGTCTGTAACATCATCTGCAAATATAAAGGACCATTACCTTACTTGGTGAATTATCTGGGATGGAAGAGCTCCCTTACAAGAGGAATTTAATAATAAACCAAAAGCTCATCAAATGTCTTGCATAGCTTTAACCATTCTTAGCAGAGGGAAGAGAATTTCGGCCCTAGGCAAAAAGGTGCAGTCATCAGGGTATCCGTTTGACACTCTCTTCCTGCTCACCCATCTTCCCTGTACCCTTCCCAAAATAGGCCAGGACCGATCTTGCTTATATTTTAAAGTAGTCTTTTAGTGACCAGCAATTGCACCATTTGTTTTCCATCTCTAATGTGAACGAAAGACCTTGTACAATTAATAGACATTTCAATTTAGGAACCGTTAAAAATTATGGAAATCCTTCAACAGCTCCCCATTGCCCTCCATTCAGCCATTAGCCATCATTTGTTGAGCTCTTATGTGTCAAGCACGGTTGCCAGGGGACAGGTTATCACGGGGTTGGTGGTCTAGGTGTGGATTGCCCTCAGGATAGGGCCATAAGCTCTAGGGTGGCTCGCCAAGCCCTTTGTGGTGTAGCTCTGGCTACCTGGAGCTCCATCCTTCACTGCTCCTCGCCTTTAAGTGGACCATAGCTTTCACCTGGGGCCCCTCTCCCCCATCAGATGGCTAATTCGGATTCACCTTTTAGGTCTGACTTAGATTAGCTTCCCAGAAGTCACCCTGATCCCCCAGTGATCATGGTTTCTGTTTTTGTTACTCCGATCTTATTATGCTATTGTTTTCCATGTTTGCCTGATGATTTCCCATAATAGACTCTAACTTTCATAAAGTCAGGGACTATGACTATTTTGTTTGTGTTTGTGTCCCCAGAACACCTGGCATCTCACTAAATGGTTGTTGAAAACAATTGCTGAATTAATTGGCTAGCCTCTTATTTTGCTTACACAAAAGGTTGCTTCCCTGTAGATCTGATGTAGTGTCTAGGCAGTCCCAGCAGCGTACTGCCTGTTCCTCTGCCTGTAGTGAAACCTCTTCCTCCCATCCATCTAGGCTTCTAGAATCACCCCCTTTTCTCCCCTAACCCTTCTCGGCTTCCAGTATCCATCCCAGCCCCCTTGCCAACTCTGCCTGTGCTTTGAGCTTCTAGTCCTCTGGTTTTCTTCCCAGACCCGCCGTCTACACCATCCTGATTGCCTGAATGGTCTTCATGGATTTGCTCTCACTGCCCCCCCCTCCCCTTCCTGGCGGTGGCATGTTGATGCAAGTGAGAATCCAGCCTCTCAACTCTGACGCCTTGCATGTAATGAAGGGCGGGAAAGGGCACCCAGGAAGACTGGGCACCTCTGGGTTTCATCACACAGAAGTCATCACGATCATTTCCACCACAGATGGTGAAGGTAATGAATTGAGCAATAATTATGCTAAAGAAGGATCTTCAGGCCTGCCTATTCAGGCACCACCACCCCCTTGTCAGTGAGTGAGTCACTGGGAAGGTGAGCAAATGTGTGTCACAGCTGTGATCGTCTGCACTCCAGGTGGTGGGTAAGACCCAACGGCAATTCCTTGCCTTTTGCACTCTCAAATGGCCTGTCCTCAATAGACGGTAGGGTTTTTTTTAATTCCTTTTTTTTATGGTTTGGTCATTTATTTATTCATTTCATAAATAATACTCACATGTATCCATACTGTGTCAGTCACTGTGTTAGAAGTGACAATAGGTTTTAAGGGGGAATCTATGCTGGGTATTTGAGCTATCAAGAGGCTTTGGTCTTACATTCTCACACCCGTATCGTCACACTGGAGCCAGAGGGATCTTAAAAGGATCATTCTCAAAGTCCTTCGTGAGGCCTGTGAGGCCTTACATGGTCTGGCCTTGGCTCACTCCAGCCCAAGTCACTGTGCTCCCTTTGCTACCGTACCCGCGCTGGCTTTCTCATGTTCCTGGACTCCTCAAGCTTGCCCTCGCTCAAGCCCTTTGCCATCCAGTTACCTCTACTTGGTACATTCTCTCCCGCAATTCCTCAGCCCAGCCATAAACTTCCCCTTCCTATGGATCGCAGCTCAAAGGTCATTCTCAGACAAGATGCCCCTGATCCCCAGACTGGCCCAGACCCCTTCCATGACTTCTTTCATCGCTGCCTTTCTGGAGTCTCAGGCCCTCGCAGAGGCTTCCTGAAGTGCAGTGAGCCAGAAACGCAGGCCCATCCTGCAGGGCCCCATGCTCGCCTGCACAGTGCCGCGTTTCAGAAAAGATGTGCTTCATTTTAGGAAAACTTTGGTTAAAAATCTCTATAAAACAAATCCAAGGCCACCATTTACCAAAAGATTGTCTAAATAGCAGCTTTCTAGTGCTTTTGAAACTTAGTCTATAAAAGTAGTCTACATCTCGCTTTCCAGGGTCTTAACTAAAAAAATAAACAAATAAAAGAGAAACAAGCAAGCAAGCAGAGAGGGGTATACAAAACACCCGAAGCTCTGATGGTGCAGCTGCACATGCAGTCGAGTCAGACAGTCACGCACACACTTGCTTTCTGTGCCTGGCCTTGTCCCCTTGCTAAGCCAGGCCTTAGCTTAGCGTTTTGGACCTTGGCTAAGCTGCTGCTGTACAGCCAGAAGCTGAAGTGAATGACCCGAGTCTGCAAAACAACAGTCCAAAGAGTGGCAGCTCTAATTCTGTCTCCACAGTGAAAATGTGTCCACCGGGAGGCTTTGCTAAAGAGGTTGGGAGGAACAGAGGATAGGCAGGCATTTGTCTTCCTTCTCTTTTTCCTCTCCTTGGCAGAGTGGCTTCATCCCCCAAAGCTTTGGTGTGTGTCTGCTTGGCTTTTCAGCTAGTGACCACTCTGCCCCCCTTCTCTAAAAACTGCCCGTCCACAGGGTGGGCACCTGGCAGCCATAAGCCATATTGTACTCAACAACCCTAACTGTGGGGAGGGAAGCTTCCTGACCCAAGCTGGGTCCAGCAGATTCTCCCCTGGAGGGTCAGAAATGAGGTTCTTCTCAAGCTCAAAAGCAGGGGTTAGTGGTATTCTGCCAAGCAGACTGAGGACAGGCAGAGCCAGTCTGCAGAGAGAAACAAAATGAAGGAGATGCCCAAACAAAAGGGGCAGAGGAACAGTTCTCTGCTTTGTCACTTCCTGACTCCAGGCCTTTCTTGGTCTTTAGGGCCCGATGCCTCCATGAGCGTGGTAGAATAGTGCCCCCTCCCAAAGATGTCCTTGTCCTAATCCCCAGAACTGCGAATACATTTGGTTACATGGCAAAGGGGAATTAAAGTTGCTGATTAGCAAACTTTAAAATGAGATTATGGTCCGGCTTGGCTGCTCACGGCTCTAATCCTAGCACTTTGGGAGGCCAAGGTGGGAGGATTGCTTGCGTTTAGGAGTTCGAGACCAGCCTGAGCAAAAGCGAGACCTCATCTCTACTAAAAATAGAAAAATTAGCTGGGCCTCGTGGTGCGCGCATGTAGTCCCAGCTACTTTGGAGGCTGAGGCAGGAGGATCTCTTGAGCCTGGGGGTTTGAGGTCTCAGTGAGCTATGATGATGCCACTGCACTCTATCCAGGGCAACAGAGCGAGACTCTGTTTCAAAAAAAATAAAAATAAAAAATATAATAGGGAGATTATCCTGGATTATTCAAGTGGGCCCACTATAATCACTAGGATCTTAGAAAATGGAAGATGGACACAGGGAGAATCAGAGTCAGAGAGAAACCATGTGGCTAATTTTAAAGGTGGAGGAAGGGTCCAAGAGCCAAGAAATTTGGGTAGAAAAGGAAACAGATCTTTCCTAGAGCGTCCAGGAAGGAACAGCCCTGCTGACACCTTGATTTCATGATTTCAGCCCAGTGAGGCAAAGTCAGAGTTCTGAACTATAGAACTGTAAGATGAAAAAATTGTGTTAAGCTTTAAGCCACTATGTTTGTGGTCATTTGTTATAGCAGTGAAAGAAAACTATACACAAAGTCACCTGACCCTAAGTTGAGATTACTTGAGCAGGTCACCGTTACTTGTGACTCAAGAATCCTCATATGGGCCACTTGAGTCCTTTTAACCTTGGTTTTAGAATAATATTTTGTGTGTCGGAAGACTATTTCTTTTATAAATGATATTCCCTAACTCGTCTGCTTAATGGTAAGACCTTGACTGAGCGTTGGTGATATGAAAGATCAGGGGCTACGAGGGAGCTCCCGTCTCTGCTAGCGGTGAGGACGTCCACTGGTGGACTGCAGGCAGGGGCGGGAGGGAGGAGGGCCGGGCTCTCAAGGTTCATGAGGGAGGTGACATCTGACTTGGACCTTGGGAGAGGTGAAGGCGTGCACCAGGTGCTGTGTCAGGGTCCTCAGTCACGGGACGAGGGGAGCAAAGGCACGGAGGAAGTGACAGAGGAAGTGGGCGCTGGTCGGCCAGGCCGGTGGGTGGGGAGGGAGGTGGCGGGTGATGAGCTGGGCAGGTGAGCCAGCGCCCCATCCTGCGTGCCTGGCGAGAAGGAAGCTTGACTACAGTCAGAGGGCAAATGCCCCGCTATGGAAAGTTTTTGAGCAGGGGAATGGCTGGTTTGGGGTTGTGCTCTGTAACAGTAAATCTGATTTTGGTTTCAAATGTTAAACAGTCTTTGAACTCCAAGCAATATGTGTTTTCTGGGCCTAGGAGAGCCCCAGGTATGAGTGCTACCGTGGAGGGTGGAGGTGGACTCAAGACACCCACGAAGGGTGCCAAGTGCTTTGGGGAATTTGCATGAGTGGACAGTGTGTCACAAACTCTTCAGCAAGGCTTTGGCCGCCGGCTGGCATGCTTTTCCCGCCTTTTGTGTGGCTGGCTCCTTCTCACTTCTGGGTCTCAGCTCCTAGGTTCTCCTCACACAGGCCTTCCCTGGCCCATGTCACTGCACCCTGTCACCCTCTCAGGCCAGCAAACCACAGAGCAGGGAAGGGCAAACACCAGAGGCAGTGAAGGCTCATAAGAGCTCTCTGAGTGTCAGAACCACATCTCTTTCCCTTGGCACACTGTGGGCCAAATTTGTGACTCAATACATGAATTCAGGCCCTTTGGAGGGGAACCCAGGCTGGCCTCCCTGAGCCCAGGCCTGCAGGGCTCCATATCCCTTTTTTAATGGCAAAGCCAGGACTTGGAAGAGAACACTCATCAAGGAAACAATTAACTGGACACTTTTTCATGCTGTGCTCACAGTTAGGGTTCCCAGAACAAAGTGCCGGCTTTGCCCCTTAACAGCGGCTGCCCTGCCAAGGCCTGTGAGGAGATGACACACGTGAATGTTTGGGAGCACAGGTTAGGCAGTGGCCTTGGCCCTTCCACTTCAGGGCTGCCATCTGCTTGAAGAGCAGCCACCAGAATAGCCCACTGATTCCACTGGCAGAGAAATGCTTCTTAAACGGGGGACTGCCACCTTGGGGGCCCTGGCTGAGGTCACTCAGCTGTCCTGCCGCAGGGCGAGAGAGGGAGGGGCTGCGTCTAATCAGGTGCTGCGGGTGGAGGCCAGACAGCAGGGGCAGGAGCAGCCTGGTGGACAGAGCCAGAACCCCTCTGGCCGTCTGAGCCTCCAGGGGAGGCCCTGCCGTTAGGAGCAGAACCGTGTCCCCCCAGATTCATATGTTGAAGCCCTAACTCCTAGGACCTCAGAATATGACTGTATTTGGAAACTGGAATTTTAAATTCCCAATACCAAAATCTGTATTAGTTAGGGTTCTCCAGTACAAACAGAATCTATATGCAAGTGTGTGTGTATGTGTGTATATGTGTGCGTGTATATATGTGCATACATGTATGTGTATATGTGTATTTGTGTGTATATATTTGTGTATGTGTGTATACGTGTATATACATATTGTATATATGTGTGTATACATATTGTATATGTGTGCATATATGTGTGTATATATGTGTGTAATGTGTGTATACATATTGTATATGTGTGTGTATGTGTGTATGTATATATGTGTGTAATGTGTGTATACATATTGTATATGTGTGCATATGTGTGTGTGTATATATGTGTGTAATGTGTGTATATGTGTGTATGTGTATATGTGTGTGGAAAGAGAATTTATTATGAGGAATTGCCTCATGTGGTTATGAAGGCTGACAAGGCCCAAGATCTGCAGGGTGAGTCAGCAAGCTGGAGGCCCAGGAGAGCGATGGTGTAGTTCCAGGTTGAAGGCCAACAGGCTTGAAACCCAGTTCAAAGTCCAAAGGCAAGAAAACAAATCAGTGTCCCAGTTTGAAGGCCATCAGGCATGAGGAATCCTCTTACTCCGGGGAAGGTTGATCTTTCTGTTCTATTCAGGCCTTTAGCTGCCTGGATGAGAACCGCCCACATTAGAGAGGGCAATCGGCTTTACTCAGTCTATGAAGTGAAATGTTAATATCATCTAGAAATACTCTCACGGAAACACCTAGAATAATGTTTGTCCAGCATCTGGGCACCCCATGGCCCAGTCAAGGTGACACATAAAATTAGTCATCTTAAGTCCACCCCCTGTCAACTTGGCATCTGTACACAGCTCCTTATACTCCTAATCCAATAAGAAGAGGAGATGGAGCTGGGCATGGTGGCACACGCCTATAGTCCCAGCTACTCAAGAGGCTGAGGCAGGAGGATCACTCGAGTCCAAGAGTTTGAGACCAGCTTGGGCAACATAGCAAGGCCCCATCTCAAGAAAAAAAAGAAAAAGAAAAAGAAGAAAAGGATATTGGGGGCTCAGGGAGACACCAGGGTCACAGGCACACAGAGGGACAAGCATGTGGAAGGCAGCAGGGAGACAGCCATCTGCAAGCCAGAGAGAGAGGCCATAGAAGAGCCCAACCATGCTGGCACCTGATCTTGGACTTCCAGCCTCCAGAGCTGTGAGGAAACACGTTTGTGTTGTCCAACCTGCCCAGTCTGGTATCTGCGTTAGGGCAGTCCTAGCAGCACAGCACCCTCCCAAACAGGGAGCGTCCCCACCCCGTGACAAGACTTTCTTACCTGCTCCCTTCTTCCTTGGCTGCCCCTTTCCTTAGTCTGCAGCACCTTCCCCCCCTCCACGGTGGGCCTTTCTTGCTCCTCTCCATTCCTGAGGGTCAAGGGAGCAGCCTGCTCGTGCTTTTCAGGTGAGACAGGGAAGGAGCTCAGAGGGCATGGGGATTCTTCACGGCCCTTCAGTGGGAGGATGCAGACATCTCTGCTCTCAAGCCAGGCCATTAGCCTAGAGGGTGTCAGTGTGTGACTGCGAAAGGTGCCCTTGCCTGACTTGGGGGGTTGACAGGGGAGGAAGGCGGCCTGAGAAAGCAGAGCTGTGGCTGGACTTGTGCACACACTGCACCGTCACGCTGTGGCCCTCTCCCCGGCCTCTCTGGACTGCGTCGCTGTGTGCACATCCCTCTTCACCACGCCCCACGGAGGAGAGAAGGATGGAGCACGCCTGAGCATCCATGTGTCTGTCTCAAACCAAATACAATGAGCGACAACATAAAGGAGGTTGTGTTGATGCTTGGATGTGTGTGTCTGCGATATTTACATTCGCTAATAACAGTTTTTCTGACACACAGACACTCCTCAGGAGGAAGCTGAGAAAGTGAGTGACAGCTTCTCTGTGTCCAGCAGCTTCTTGGATCCAGTTCAAAAAATGAAGGATTTGAAGCAGCTGCTCTGGCACTTTTATGACAGGTCACAACAGGGTGACCAAGTGAAGGTGGGGCACAGGGGCACCTTCCTCCCTGGTGTCTGGGGAGAGGACAGTGAGGGTAGTCCTGGACTATTGGAGCAGCCATGTCCCCCTGCAGGAGAAGGGTCCTCACCAGTGCTCGGCCGGGAGCGTTGACTGTGCACTTGGACTGTCCAGGGCCCTGCTGTGTCATCCTGCGGGGCCGGCGGGGCCTGCAGAGGCCTCTGGGCTGTCACAGGGCAGACGGGGAGATACAAGGTCAGCATCTGAGGGGGACCGAGTGAAGGCAACAGGTGATTTCCAGGAGAGAGGCTGTGAGGTGCAGGTTGATCACTAGCCACTGACAATCCCGTAGGTAGGTACTGTGACCCCAAATCCCGGGTTAGGGGGGATGTGCTTCCACCGTGCTCCCCAAGAATTGACTATTTCGTTCATCCTCTCTCATGTTCTTTATGGTGGCGGTTTGCGTGCAGGTCCCTCCCAGCCACTCTCTCTGTCCTTGGAGTTCTTTGGGGCAGAGAGATGCACGGTCCAGAGCTGCCACGGTGCCCGGCGCGTGGGCGGTGCTCAGTTGCTATTGTTGAACTTCACTCTGTCGTAGGGACTGTATGTTAAGGACGGCCTCCAGCAAGCAGGCCCTGACAAAGGAGGTACAGGTGTGATTGCAACCCGGAGCAGAAGTAAAGGTGGCACGAGGCCAGGTGTGGTAGGAGTTGAAAGTTGGAACAGGACTTGCTCTGGCTCTCAGCCACCCCAGTGCCAGGCACGTAAAACCACTCCTAGTCCTCAGGGGCAAACGCTGTCTTGGGAAGAAAGCCCAAGGCTGGGGCCCTGGGACTCCAGTCTCACAGAGGATCGGCCCAGCCGTGAGTCGGGGGTCTCAGAGGTTGTATCAGTCAGGCGAAGCTGTCATGGTGCGGGAAGAGACAACCCCCGAATCTCAGTGGCTTAAAGGACACAGGTTTATTTCTTGCTCATGCCACATTTCCACTGCGGGTCAGCGGGGTGGGAGTGGGAGAATCCTGCTCGTGCTTAGAACCCAGGCTGGCGGAGGAGGGGCTTCAACTTGACACTGCCCTATGTGGCAAACTGTGCCGAGGCTCTCAGAGCTGCCACTGGAAGTGACCCTCTGTCACATTCCTCTAGCCAGAGCAGCCCACCCCCAAGCTCCCAGCAGGCAGGGCGTGGCCACGTTACCGGGGAGAGGAGAACGGCGTGTTGTGGACAGACCACACTGAGGACAGTGGGCGTGCGGGGGGGCTTGTCCCCAGCCACTAGGTCCCCCCTGTCCCCCAGGACTGAGCCCAGCACAGACACAGGCGGAGGAGGTCTTAGGAACGCTGGCGTGGGGGCTGTTGGTCTCCCAGCAAGCTTCGCCTCCTCTCGCGCTCTCAGCTGACTGTGAAATCCAGCTCGGGACGCGGCCCCGGGAATTCCACCCTCGTCTCGGGGCGGCTGGGAAACAGCAGCTCCGGGCCGGGGTGGAAAAATCCATCAGACACCAAAGTGTGGTTTGTTTTTTTGCTTTGTTTTTTATTTTCAGGAACTAAGGAGAAAAAAGGGAAGTGAGACAGGAATACAAATCACAAAAACAAAAAACAAAACAAAAGCGGAAGCCCAATGCCCCTGGCTTTGCTGGAAACAGTGGACAAGTCAGAACCGAGGGAGGCTGGGAGAGCGGGCCTGGAGCGGATGCCACACGCTGTCGGGACGCAGGCCACCAGCAGGAGGAGCCCTCTGTGCCCTCAGCCGTCCCCAGCAAAGGCCGAGCGTCCTCGCAGAGCAGGCGGGAGCGAGGACCCGCGCTGAGTCGCGCTGCGGGTGGCAGGAGCGGGCGCGGGCGCGGGATCGAGGGTCTGCCTCCCTCCCGCCGGCCCAGCCTGCATCTCATCCCAGCGCCAGCTACCACACCTGAGGCGTGAGGTTAACTGTCACTTTCTCTGGGAAGCGTCCCCTGGCCTCCCGTGCCTGGCCGGCCGCCGTCCTCTGTGCTCTCTCCGCATCCTGCATTTCCCCTTCACACTCAGCGAGGCTGTGCCGTCAGGACCTCGCACCCCCAACCCCCGGGGACAGGGGGCGCTGTGAACTGAGCATGAACGAATGATGGGGCTGGCGAGGGTTCAGCATTCGTTCCTCGGGAGGTGAACAGCCCAGATGGAGGCACCTGGATGTGGAGACAGCTGGCTGCCCCCGGGACAGCTGAGCTCTCCTAGTCGATCACGGCTGGCCCGGGCACCGCTGCAGTGCCCTTGCCAGCCCTGACAACTCAAGCCCCGAGGTCCAGCCCAGACTCCCGGGACCTCCAGGCCTTCCCAAGGCTGTTTGAAGCAAGAACCTGAGTCTGCTAAACTGCCTGGTCCAACCCGACCCCCCAGACCCCTCAGCTGGCCCCATCTTTGTCGGGTACAGCTTCAACTTACAGACACAAGTTCTGGGGCCTCATCCCTGACTCATCGCACAGGGGTACCCCAGTATTAGCCTTTCCAGGGAGGAGGAGTTTCCCCAACTCCCTCAGAAACATCCAGAATGTTCTCACACCTTCTCCTGAATCTTTCCTACATCTCTGGGGAGTGAACCATTCCTGGGCACTGGGAAACAGAAGTACAGAACACACTATCTACTTTTTGGTGCCTCAGTTTACTCATTTGTAAAACTTGGGCTGCATTTGCTCTTTCTTACATTACAGAAATTTGGGGACCATTAATATTAAAACCTTGGATGATCTTTGGAAGACAGGGGATCTGTTTTCATGATTTTTTGGTTTTGTTTTTTTTTTTTGGAGACAGGGTCTCACTCTGTTGCCCAGGCTGAATCGAAGTGGTATGATCACAGTTCACTGCAACCTCAAACTCCTGGGCTCAAGTGATCCTCCTGCTTCAGCCTCCTGAGTAGCTGGGACTACAGGTGCATGCCATCATGCCCGGCTAATTCTTCTATTTTTTGTAGAGAGAGAGGTCTTGCTCTTCCTCAGGCTGATCTCAAACTCCTGGCCTCAAGTGATACTCCTGCCTCAGCCTTCCAAAGGGCTAGGATTACAGGCGTGAGCCACCACACCAGAACTGTTTTTATGATTTTGTCCTCTAGCTTCCTCCTACATCCCTAGAACCTTCTGGAATGTGCTGCATAGGCCAAACTAGACAGGGGAACCCAGGGACTGGCAGGGGCTGGCAAGTAGATGGTCTCAGGCCTGGGAACATTCTAACAAAGGCAACGATTTCATCCAAGTACCTCTTCAAAGGGAAGCAGTTCAAAGCCGCTAGATGTTGAGGCGGGGTTTTGGGCCAAAAAATCCAGGAATGTCCAGCCCTGCCCCTGGGGAGGACAGCTGGGGACAGGGACCCTTCAGAAATGAGGTGAGGCCTGTAGAAAGGGCCTCCAGGTGTGGGCCAGCCTCGGCACCAGGCCGAGCTGCTCGAGCTGTAGCCGCGTGGGCCTGTAGGCATTGAGGTTGCTGTAGGGGGCGGGTGGGCCGTCGTGGGGCCGGGGGCAGAAGTGGGCCGGGGGAGTTAGGGCTCCCCAAGGGCCGTGGTAGGGCTGAAACCGGGGCGGTGGAGGTGGGTTTGGGGTCCCGGGACTGCCAGGCCCCGAGGATGTGGACAGGCTCTGGTTGTGCGGGTTGCTGCCCGTCGACGGGCTGCTGAAGGGGTTGGAGGACGTGCGGTCGCTGGCGGAGCGGCTGCTGCTGAGGCCGCCACTGGGGAGGCCGCGGCTGGCTCCCGGAAGGAGGGGGGCGGCCAGCCTCGGGGACTTCAGGCCCATGACAGGCTTGGAGGAGGTGTACAGGTGGCGGAACTCCTCGTCAAACGGCTCCACCGCCTGGCCCGTGAACTTGGAGAGGATGTTCCTGTGGACGTGTCCGCAGAGCCAGGTGAAGCTGAAGGGGAAGAGGAGAGAGGGTGAGGAGGAGGAGGAGGAGGCTGCGCCTGGCCTAGGACCCTCCTGGGGGACCAGTCTGGGAGTTGTGGGGAACCCTCAGGACAGGGAGGGAAGGGGACTAACCCACGCCCACTGCTCATCTGTGCAGGTTCATTTCATCCGGCAGAAACCATGGAGGGAGAGATTGTTATCCCCATCTTACAGATGACGAAACTGAGGCCCAGAGACCAGAACGCGTTTGCAGGTGACTGTTACAGTGCCGGAGGGAGACCCCCTTGGTGCTTGGATTGAGGAGGCAGGAAGGGGCACAGTCCCAGCCGCCCTGACTGTGCTCGGGTGAGTCACACAGCACCTGTGGAATGTGGGGACACCACCTCTGACCGCCCGGGGATCCGGAGAAAGCACCTGTAACACGTGGCTGCTCCTTGGAAGGCCGGGCTGTATTTTCTCTCTTTTTTTTTTTTTTTTTTGAGACAGAGTCTCACTTTGTTGCCTGGGCTAGAGTGAGTGCTGTGGCGTCAGCCTAGCTCACAGCAACCTCAAACTCCTGGGCTCAAGCGATCCTACTGCCTCAGCCTCCCGAGTAGCTGGGACTACAGGCGTGTGCCACCATGCCCAGCTGATTTTTTCTATATATATTTTAGTTGGCCAGATAATTTCTATTTTTTATTAGTAGAGACGGGGTCTCGCTCTTGCTAAGGCTGCTCTCGAACTCCTGACCTCAAGCGATCCACCCGCTTCGGCCTCTCTGAGTGCTAGGATTACAGGCGTGAGCCACCGTGCCCGGCCCGGGCTGTATTTTCATGAAAATCTAAAGTGTTCTTGAAAGAGGATTTAGCCCCATTTTCAGGCACATGGACCCAGCAGGGGTGATCCGGGGAGGGAGCATCATGTGCCCTTTGGGGGACAGAGAAGGGGACACAGGGAGAGCCCACAGGAACCACAGGGACGCTGGCAGGTGCGGTTTATGCAAGAAAGTCGCCTAAACACCCATGAGAGGACAACCTCAAGGAGAGGCCTTGGCCCTCCCTTTAAGGGTTTAAATGAAAACAAAATACTTAAGGCACTTATTACTTCTTACGTGTTTCCAGATTTAACCAAATTCTTTTCTATCTCTGATGGAAAACTCCTTTTATCTGCCCACCCGACCGCCAATCCTTGAAAATCTGGTGACAGCACAGACAGACCTACTGAGAGCATCAGGCTAAAGATTCCTGGTCCCTACTCAGGTGGACCCTGAAGCAATGGCTGGTCAGAAGGGGACGGGGTCGCCAAGGGGACAGCGGCAGAGCTGAGCAAAAATGGGCCACCCAAAGATGGGGCCTTCAGCCCCCTTCCCACCTGTCTTGCCGCCTTAAGGCCTGGCCCCAGCCCGGGGTTGGGGGGAGGTCCCTGCTCCATGAGGCAGGGTGGGGCCCGCACAGGGCTGGATGATGCTGGGAACAACGACGAAGCTTTGTTTAAACCTCGCTGCCCGCCCAGGAGCCACCCACGCCCCAGAGAGGTGAGCAGCTGACTGACGCTGCGCCCAGGGCCAGCCCAGTGACCAGGAAGGAGGTGACCCCCCGGCACGGAGGGACTCACCCTGTGTTGTCTGCAGTCAGGCTAGATGAGGCACAACAGCTGCTGCTTTGCTCAACAAAACAAGCCCAAAGTCGCCCTGGCAGCTCCTTAGGCCCCCACGCACCTGTGTGTCTCCCATGTGCGTCCCGCCCCGGCCCCTGCGCACCCTGCACCTGACATGTCCGTGCGTCATGAGGTTTAGCGTGTATGCTTTCTTGACACAGCCCAGGGGGAGAAGTACGTTTGACTTTCATTGTTTTGGGCCCTTAAGTACATAGCATTCACGTAGTCATCATCTGGCTCATGAGCAAGCTCTCCTCATTGGGGTCTATTCATGGCTCATCTTTTCTTTTTTTTTTTTTTTTTTTTTTTTTTTTTTGAGACAGAGTCTCGCTTTGTTGCCCGGGCTAGAGTGAGTGCCGTGGCGTCGGCCTAGCTCACAGCAACCTCAAACTCCTGGGCTTAAGCGATCCTACTGCCTCAGCCTCCCGAGTAGCTGGGACTACAGGCATGCGCCACCATGCCCGGCTAATTTTTTCTATATAGATTTTTAGTTGGCCAGATAATTTCTTTCTATTTTTAGTAGAGACGGGGTCTCACTCAGGCTGGTCTCGAACTCCTGACCTCGAGCGATGCACCCACCTTGGCCTCCCAGAGTGCTAGGATTACAGGTGTGAGCCACCGGGCCCGGCCTACTTAGCTATTTAATTAGTTATTTAAAATCATGTAGTAAGCACTTAGGAACCCGGCACCTAAAAGAAAAAATAGCATCTTGGGGATGACCTGCATCTAGCTGTGGGGTCCCCCCTGCAACACCAGCCCCCAGGATCCCTCAATTAGATGAGACTGGCCTTATGAATCCTGTGAGCATAACTCCTTTGCTTTGCTTTATCCATAATTAAGGAAATGTTTTATATATTCTTGGAAGTAAATATCTTTATTTTAGTTGTTTTTTTAACATAGAAGTAATCCTTTGGGATTTTTTTTCTCACTTAATAATACATTGCTAAGATATATCTATATTATCGCTTGCTGCAGTGCTTCATTTTTGACTGTTGTATAATATTCCACTGAATGGCGCACGCACTGTCTCTCTCTCTCTCTCATGGTTTATTTATTTGTCACCTCCCAGTGACAGGTATTTGGGTTGTTTCTGTTGTGAACAGTGCTGCTAGGGCCGTTCTCATACATGTCTTCTCCTATACCCATGGACTAGTTTCTCGTGGAAATATACCTACGACTAGAATTGCTGGGTTATAAACTAGGTGAGTAGTTAGCTTTAGGAGAAAATGCCAAACTCTTTCCAGTCATTGTGTCCCAATCTGCAATCCCATCGGCAACGTATAAAAGATCTCAGAAATCCAACATTTGGTATTGTTAGTCTTTGTTATTTTTGTGATGGTTGAAAAGGTATGAAATAGCAACTCATTCTAGCCTCGATGTGCATTTTCCTGATCTCTGATGATGCTGGACATCTCTTCATGTGTTTGTTTGTTTGTTTTTTGCCGCACATGTCGCCTCCTTGCTGAAATGCATGCTCCGTTTCCCACCCACTTTTCTGTGGCACTGTTGTGCTCTTGGAATTCCTGACGCTAATCTCTGCCAGGGGTGCACACCGTGAATGCCTGCTCTCAGTTTCTCAGTTTGCAACCTGACTTTGCACTTTTTCCTTTCTTTTCTTTTCTTTTCTTTTCTTTTCTTTTCTTTTCTTTTCTTTTCTTTTCTTTTCTTTTCTTTTCTTTTCTTTTCTTTTCTTTTCTTTTCTCTTTTCTTTTCTTTTCTTTTCTTTTCTTTTCTTTTCTTTTCTTTCCTTCCTTCCTTCCTTCCTTCCTTCCTTCCTTCCTTCCTTCCTTCCTTTCTGTCTTTCTTTTTTTTTTTGAGACACAGTTTCATTCTGTTGCCTGGGCTGGAGTGCAGTGGGGTGATCACAGCTCACAGCAACCTCAAACTCCTGGGCTCAAGCGGTCCTCCCTCCTCAGCCTCTGGAGTAGCTGGGACTACAGGCGCACAACCATGCCTGGTTAATTGTTTATACTTTTTTGTAGAGACTGGATCTTGCTCTTGCTCAGGCTAACTTTGCAATTTATTTAGGATGTCTTTCAGTGAACTAAGGTTCTTAATTGTAATATAGTCAGATTCACCAACCTTTTTATGGTCAATGTTTTTTTGTGTTTTCTTTAAAAAATCTTTGCTTACCTTAAAGTTTAGAGGATATTCATCTATATTTTCTACTGAAAGTTTTAATGTTTGGTTTTGACATTTAAGTTCTTTTCATCTATTGAGAGTTGATTTTTTAAAAAATCTATATGAGGTGGGAATGCAATACAGGGAATTATTTTTCCAGTTTCTCCTTTCCCCACGGCTCTGGCACGCTCTGTCATGTGTGGTATGTGTGTAGCTTTCTCTTCTGTCCTGTTTGTCAGTTTGTCTGCCCCTCCCCAAGCCACACTGTCTGGATTACTGCAGCTTCGTGACAAACCCTGATCCCTGGTAGGGCAAGTCCTCCCTGCAGGCTTTTCTTCTTCAGATTTATCTTGGCTAATCTTGGAGAAATACATTTTATATCGTGACCTACAAATACACATATAACCACATGATTTCCAGAGCATTCCTTAACTCAGTGTGCTATGATTATTTTTATTCTAGTCTATGTCATTTTGAAAAAATGTTGGACATCACCCACTAAACTGATTTCATGCCCTCCTAATGGATGGTGTGCACAGTTTGAAAAACTGTTTCTCCAGCCACACTGGATGGCTAGAACCTAACATGTGCTTTCATTCATTCATTCAGTCAGCAGACATTTATGGCCATGTTCAATGTGTCAGGCACTGATTTACGGTACTTCATGCCAGGAATGCAACAGAGAAGAAAGCATACCCAGTCCAGTCCCTGACCTCATGTTGTTTACAATCTCATCTATACAAGTTCACAGATAAATAACTACAAATCGTGATGAAGGTGAAGCCCCAGAGGATAGGAAGGGTCTGGATGGGATGATCAGAAAAGGTCTCTGAGGCGATCTGGAAGCTGCCATCTGCAAGATGAGGAGTTAGCAGGATACAGACAGCAGGAATGAACCCTCCAGGAGAGGGAACACAGAGCAAGTGCAAAGGCCCTGTGGCAGGAGAGAGTGTGACAGATCTAGGAGGAAGCCAGTGTGGCTGTGACACAGTGGAGCAGCGAGAGGGTCCTGCAGACACAGAGGCCCAGGCAAGGATGTAGATTTCTCTTTTTGTAGGAGCAGTGGGAAGCACTGAAGGATTTTAAAGATGGAAGCCATTTGATCTGGTTTGTGGTTTATGAGACTGACGCGATGCCTGTTGTGCTAAGGAGGCTGATCGGTTTGTGTTTTAACATTTTTCTGTTCCTGGGAGAGGAAGCTTGTGGGGGGCAGTGCAGTCGGGGCAGGAAGGCCCATGGGAAGGCCATGGTGCTGTCATGCTGTTCCTCACACTGTTTCTGATGCCCAGTTTTGCCCACCTCTTCCCCACCATGAAATCTTTCTCATCCTTCAAGGACCAACTCCAACCAAGGGCACTGACCTCCCGGACCTGCGAGGAAGGAGTGGCGGCTCCCTCCTGGCTGACCCCAGAGCACTTCCTTGGCTCATGCTGACCTCAGAGCACACCCCACTCCGCTCCAGCCACTTAGCCATGTTTCTTGATGGCGCCGGGAAGCGGGTCAGACCCTCAACAAGCCCTTCAGTGCTGAAATGCACAACCCCACCCCTCTAAGCGTGGCTGAACTAGCAGGGCCGTGCAGTTTGGGAGAACCATATACAGCGGAAGGAAGGGCCAAAACACCTGAAGCCCCAAGATAGCTGACTGGAAGAAAGGGGTGGAGGGCTTTTTCTGGTTTCTTTTTTGTGTTTTCTAGAGAATACTCAAGGAGAGACGGGTCCTAGGGAAGAGGACCCCCTGAAAGGCTGGAAAACAGATCACGTTTGAATGTCAAGTGCAGAAACATTATTGCCCTCTGGGAGCTGGCTTCCCCACAGTTCTCGGGAATGACACTACATACAAAAGGCCCTGCACGTCTTTAGGCCACAGCCACCCTCCCCCTGGTGCCTCCCACCTCAGGATGACAGGCCCAGCCCGGTCTGCACAGCCACTGGGGGGCTGGGGACCCCAGTCAAGGAAGCCGATGACCCTGGGCCAATTGCCTCCTCTCCCCATGCCTCAGTTCCCCCTCCGTCAGTTAGGAGAATGCTGCCTCCCTCAGAGGGTTGTCATGAGGATCAAATCCTTGGTAAAGGTCTGCCATGCCCAGCCCTGGCCCTGGCACGTCACTCCGCAATGTTAGTTCTGCCTCCCCTGCCCAGACCCAGGGCGAGGGCCACCGCTGCGTGACGAGCTCTGTAAGGGCAAATGCCAGTCACCTGACTCCACATTGCAGCACCTTCCTGCTGTGAGGGTTGCACCCACTTTGTTACATGAAAGAGTGACATTTCATTCTGTCTTTACAACCTCTTTCGTGGGTTGCTTGTGAGGCAACACCTTCTGGTCTAATTTTTATTCAGTAATACAATTGTTTTCTTTTGCTTCTACTTCCATAGAGAGGTTTTCTGGGTTGGGAGGGGATTTTGTTTCAATTCCCCAACATTGAACATTGGACAGCGAGAGACGAACTCTGCACCCTTCTGCCTTCCATGGAAATGGCTTCAGACTTCTGCGCTGCTTCTCCACTGGGGGGGGTGGGGGTGGGTGCGGAGAGGGTGTGTTTCTCTAGCACTTGCCCTCTAACAAACCCTGCAGGAGGGAGGGGACACACCAAGGACCTCTTGGAATAATATAAGTATAATAAAGTATAATATAAAAGTATAATAAAATTAGTATACTTAGAATAATAACAATAGCTCTTTTCCAATTCACAGGAACCCACTGGAAAGTGATCTCAATCACTTTACACAACAGATCGATGTTTGTTAAGCATGAGAGACCTAGTAACAGGTAACTCAGACCAGCCCACCTAGTAAAACTCACTAGTCCTTTTCAAATAGACCCTGCTTGGGATTATAATTATCAAAATAATATTGAAAGTATAAGTAATACCAATGTCTTAAACAGCAGTACACTCTTAGGTAACATCTTTGAGTGCATCCCGTATGTCAGGCAGCTTGCTGTTTTACTTACTTCTCACAACCACCCTAGAGCGTACGTATCACTATTTTCCATGTTGCTCTAATGAGGAAACAGGCCCAGAGAGATGACGGGTACACGGCTATTAAGAGTGGGGTATGAACTAACAAGTGCAAATGCTTGTTCTTCTGAGGGAAAGCATAGTATGTAAGATATTTTGTCTTGTTCAAAGGTGAAATGATACCAATTTTGTGATGAGAGGGTGGAAACGATTCATATTTTGAGAAACTAAAGATACAAACCTAGAGACTCTGTTTTCCTTACGATGCTAAAGGGAAACTTATCTTGGGAATTGGTTTCAGCTGAGCCTGGCCCGGTGCATGAGACCAATTCCGCAGTGGGAAGACAAAGCCACCCCTCCTAGCGCAGGGCCAGTTCTGATCTCCCTGAAACGTTCAAAATCACTCACAGTGGCTTAAGCTCCTTCGTCAGTTTTCATTATGCACAGGGATAACAGAACTTGTTTCTCAGCCTTTTATCTTTCCATCTGTTTCCACACAGCTGTGTTCCGACAGTGTTCCCAGGCCTTCCCTTTCTTTCCACAGCGCTAACCACCCCACTGTCGTGGAGATGCAGCTGGGGAGTTCTGGGAGTGCTCGAAATTTCTTGCAAGTGATTGCCTAATCTGTAATTTTGGGGCAAGGCCTTGTACATAAGAGTTTCTGGGCAAGAAAGTGTTTTTTTAAAAAACATCCAAACTTTGATTGATTGATTGATTGAAGTTCAGCTCATTTTGAAGTGAGTCATGTTCTGGGGTTACTGGAGGAGAGAGCTCAGGCTGCACCTGTTCTTGGGTTTCTTTCCCAAGTTCTGGTAACTTCCAGCCCTTGCTCAACTTCCTCCTTCCCTCTAGTGAGCCAATGCATGAGCTTGTGGGGGAGAATGTGTGCCGAGGAATGGGGTTTCAAGAGCTGTGCACGAATGCCTCAGCTGATATTCACAAAAGGGGGAAACAACCCAATGTCTACCAACGGATGAACAGATAAACAAATTGTGTATAAAAGAAAATAAAATTTCAAGATCCTCTAAATTTACATGCCAAGCAAGAAGTGAAGCCCTGGAGACTGAGTTGGGTAGCATGTTAGCAACCTCTGCTTCTTAGATTATAGATCAACTCTCTTCCTCCTTGTTCTTGTTCTGTAAACAAGTAGGAGACACCAGAGCTGCTCCCCTTCCAATCACTGATCTATGATCACAGCCATAGATTAACTGCCTCCTTTGTTGTCCTGTACCTAACTGAGACCAGGTGACTCTTGTATCTTCAGTGTGGAATGTTAAATATACCTTTCCTGAGAGAAAAAGACCACATTAGCTAATGAGATCATTGTAACCGTGCATTAAGCCGTAAAAGGAAGATGTTGAAATTCTGTTAAGCTTCTCTGAACTTTGTTTATATAAACAATCCCAAACTTTCATACTTCTGGAACACAGACTTCCAGTCTTTGGAATCAGTGCTTCCTGGGCAGCCATCCTCAAACTTTGTACTTGAATAAACTCCCTTTAAACCAGAATCTGACCCTTTCGATTATTTTGGGGTTAACTGTGGTACCTCCATTCAATGGACTATTGCTCAGCCATAAAAAGGGGAGACGCACTGATACATATCGCTACGGCTTGGTTGAACCTCAAAACATTACGTTAAGTGAAAGAAGCCAGCCACAAAATGCCACGGATTGTATGACTCCATTTGTATGAAGCAGCCTGAGTAGGTAAATCCACAGAGAAAGCAGAGAGTGGTTGCTAGGGGGTGGGGAGGGAGGGCCATGGGGTTTCCTTTTGGGGTGAGGAAAATATTTTGGAATTAGATAGTGGTGATGGTGGCACCACATTGTGAATGTGCTATGTTATGTGAATTTCACTGTAATAATAAAAAAACCACAGAATTCCTCAGCAAGGGCAGACCGCTCGCTCCAGGCATGGCTCCTCAGCTCTGGGCCAATAGCCGAGGCACAGATCTGCAGTCTGGGGTGGGGGTGACAGGTCCCTACTGCTCAGCGGAGGAAGACAAGGCCCAGAGACAGGTGAAGAGAGGCAAGGAGGAGCTAGAGTCACCCTTCCACGTCCTTCTGCTGGGGCTTGTTTCTTTGTACTTCCGTCACTCCCTCTCTGCATCCTTCCTTTTCTGTCTATCCGACTAGCTTTTCCTTCCCTGGCTTGAGTGGGAGCTCCAGGAGGCACCCCCAGCCCTGGAACGTGCCTGGTGCGGATCTAGCAGGCTCTCTGAATAGCTGTTGACTGACTGAACGAGCAGAGAGGTGCGGTGACTTGCTCGAGGTCCCCCAGCAGGCAGCTGCGGAGCTGGGAACTAAACCTAGGTCGTCTGAATTCTGGGCCAGGCTCTGCCACTTCTAGTCCCCCAGGCACCAGCCGTAGGTCCCAGGGGCAGAATTCAGAGATGCTTCTTACAGGGAACCCGCTGGTGGAGGTGGAGAAGGGCTGGGAAGTTGGCAGTTCGGGGCCACAGAGGGTTATGCTTGCTGTCTCTCCAAGACTCTCTGTGACAACTGAGTAAGCCCTGGCAATTCTTCTCAGGGCCCACATATACCCCTACGAGACTGTGTCACCCTCACCTCTCCCAGCCAACGTGGCATCCCCCTGGCCTGCTCTGCCCGACAACCCTCAGGACCAGGATCTTCTCAGCCCTCACCCCCTAAGATCTCATCTGTCCCATGTCCCCCCACCGCGGGTCCTTGCCAAGATACTGGCCCACTAGCAGCAACTATTTATTGAGCACCTCTTGTGTGCCAGGAGCCATGCCACATGTTTTGCCAACTTTAAGTCATTCATTGAGCCTTACAATAACCTGCGTTGTTATACCCATTTTACAGATGAGGAAAATGAGGCCTGAGGTGGCTGAACCATCTGCATGGTTCAGTATATGATGAGCTGGGCATGAGCCCAGGACTCTCCATATCTTTGCCAAGGCCGTGACCCTTCCACCTTCACACCACCTCTGGTGAATCCACCTGGCCTGAGCTGTGATGAAGGCGTTTCCATGGGGACCCTCAGTGCTACGAGGAGCACTTCAGACCCAAGGACGAGCTGGGCTGGAAGGCGTAACCTGCACTTGATGTGCCTCCTAAACCACATTCTCTTTTCCATAGCGCGGGCCTTGTTTCCCTAAATCCAAATTTTAAAAAGTTCTGGGAGAAAACGGCCTGTAGTAGACATATTTTAGAGAGCCTTCTCGGAAACCTTGCCCTGCCCCTGGCCCAGGTGAAGGGCAGCCATGTTTTTGCCATACGACAAGTTCTCATCTGTCCCACCCCCAGCCCAGCCACAGGTTATTGGCTCAGGGGTGGACACCTGACTGAGAGGCAGCTCAGCCATCGGTTGGTGATCCGGGCCACAGGCCTGTGGTCCCATGAGAGGCAGGGTGGGCAGCTGTCACCCCAGCTTTTCCCAGGCTAGGTGAGGGCTGGCTGTCCCTTGTGTCCCGCTCTTGGATGTGCCTGAGATTTACTGCTGCAGCCTTTCAACACCTCCCACCCTTTTACTTGGGCAGTTTAAGCAGGTTTTCTGTGCCTTAAAAGGAAACAGCATTGACCAATTTAATAGGAACCAACATTTCAAAAACAATGCACAAAGGTTTTTGTTGTATTTGGGAAAAGAGGAGAAATATTGTATAATGTTAGACTTTGTTTGGAAAATATGTATTTTTAAAAACTGAGATTAGCCATTAAAAGAAGAGAGTAAAAATATAGTCTATTAAGCTTCATAGCAAGCAGAGACAAAAAGAGCTATGTACAAAAATATAAAAACCTACCCATCGAACTGAAATCACAAAAGGGAAAAAGAAAAGCAAAGTCAACATATAAAGAAGATATTAGAAATAAGTCCAAAGATATCAGTAATCACAAATAACTGTAAATAGATTATACCTATCTATGAAAAGACAGATTACTAAATTATAATTTTAAAACTCCACTGACATGTTATTTATAAGAGACACACCTAACACCAAATCTAACAGAAAGCTTGAAAATAATGGGATGGGAAAAAGAGATGTACTCTGTGCTATAGACTGAATATTTTTGTCCCCCTTAGGTTGCTATGCTGAAGCCATAATCCCCATGTGATGGTATTAGGAGGAGGGGCCGCTGGGAGGCGATTAGGCCCCACCCCCTCCTGTCAGTCCTCATGAATAGGATTAGTGCCCTTATAAAAGAGTTCTCAGTGAGCTTTCTCGTCCCTTTTGCCATGAAGTGGTGCAGACACACTTTCACTGTGACGACGGTAACGAGTTAGTGGTCTGTGAACCAGGAAGAGGGCCCTTGCCAGACAGCAAATCTGACGCACCTTGATCATGGAATTCCTGCCTCCAGAACAGTGAGTAATACGTTCCTGTTGTTTATAGGCTGCCCAGTTTGTGGTATTTGTCACAGCAGCCCAAACGGACTAAGATGCTCTGCAAATATAATAAGCCAAAGGAAACCTGGGGGTAGCAGTATTAATATCATAAGAAGTAGGGTTTAAGCTAAAAGGCATTAACTGTAGTTAAAGAAAGATAGTACATTTTAAATGTAAGGTTTCCCCGCCCACCTTCTCTCTTCTCATTTATGCTCATCTGTCCCTGGCTAGAGACTTTGCAGTTGCCTCTATGTGGCTTATAACCAAAATGCAAATCAAAACTACAATGAGATACCACTTCACACCCCCACGATGATAATAAAAAGACAAACAATAACAAGTGTTGCCTAGCATCAGGCAAATTGGAACCCTCATACATTGCTGGTAGAAATATAAAATGGTATAGCCACTTTGGAATAAAAATCTGGCAGTTTCTCAAAAGGCTAAACAGAGGACTTACTGTATCACTTGCTAATTCCACTGCTAGGCATATACATAAAAGAAGTGGAGACCTATGCCCATACAAAGAGTTGAACATGAGTGCTCATAGCAGCGTTATCCATAAAGGCCAAAAAGTGGAAACAATGCAAATGTCCATCAACAGATGAAAGGATAAATAACATGTGGTATGCCCATACCATGGTGTGAACCTTGAAAACATTTGGCTAAGTGAAAGAAGCCAGTCATAGAAAATCACATGTGATTCTATTCATACGAAATGTCTAGAATAGGCAACCTATAGAGACAAAGTGGATTAGTGGTTGCCTAGGGCTGGGGAGTGCTGGTGGGGACTGGGGAGTGACTGCTAGTGGGCGTGGGGTTTCTCACTGGGGTGGTGACAATGTTCTAAAATAGACTGTAATGATGATTGTGCAACTCTGTGAATTATACTAAAAATCATCGAATTGCACACTTTAAATTGATGAATTGTGTGGTGTCTGAATTAATACATTTCAATAAATTTATATTAAAGTAATAACATTAAAAAATAAAATGGGGGATGCACATACACAACTAAACAAATTGCATCACTTTATAACCACATCTAAGATATCAGAAGAGGGAAACAGAGGATTCTATGTCCTGTTGCAATATCAAGGGAACCTGAAGTGCTTGGAAATGCCTCTCTACTCTGAATTCCTCCCTGAAAGGGCCCCGGATTTACCTCCCACCCCATCTAGATGAAGTGCCCGCTCTGGGTGGAAAGGGAGCAGCCCTGGGGCTGCTGGTGGTGTGCCTGTCTGAGCAGCAGGGGCTGGTCGGCACCTGGCTCAGCCCTTGGTCTCCATGAAGCCTGGACAGGAGATGAACCCAGCGCTCACCTGTACGATCCAGACAGGACGAATCTCCAGTCTGAGATGATAAACTTCTCCCGGATTTGGCCGGCGAATTTCCTGCCTGATTTGGCACAGTACACCTCTCCTTCCACGCTCCGGATGGAAATGTTCTGTCACAAGGAAAGTCAAAGTGTCACTTATTAATTATGTGTTTAACAGATATGTATTTGGGCTATACACTGAATGCTTGTGCCTCCCAATTCTATGTTGAAACCTAATCCCCAGTGTATGGCGTAAGGGGGTGTGGCCTTTGGGAGGTGATCAGGTCATGAAGGTGGTGTCCTCATGAATGGGGTTAGTGCCCTCATATAGGAGACCCAAGAGGGCTGTCTCACTTCTCCATGTGAGGACACAGGGAGAAGATGGCCATTTATGAAACAAGAAATGGGCCCTCACCAGACCAAATCTGCCAGTACCTTGATCGTGGACTTCCCAGCCTCCGGAACTGTGAGGAATAAGTTTCTATTGTTTATAAGCCATTCAGTCTATGGTATTCTGCTATAGCAGCTCAAATGGACTAAGACAATTTGCACAGAAAAAAGTCTGGAAGAATGTTGACCAAGATATAAACATGTGTTATCTCTGGTTGGTGGGATTATGGGCCATTTAAAAACTTCTTGTCTTTAGAGACAGGGTCTTGCTCTGTTGCCCAGGCTGGAGTGCAGTGGTGCTATCATAGCTCACTGCAGCCTTGAACTCCTGGGCTCAAGCACTCCTTCTGCTTCAGCCTCCCAAGTAGCTGGGACTACAGGCACGTGCCACTGCACTTGGCTCTCATTTTAATTTTTTCTTGATTGAATTGTCTAAATTTTCTTCATTGTCCTGGTATCAGCTGGCAATGGAAAAAAAAGGATGTGGGTAGAATTCAAACAAGCAGCAAATAAAAGAAAGGCAGGGGCCTGATGCCTGTGGTGCCCCCAGTCTAGGCCTCCACGGACCACAGGAGGTCTGGCAGTGACTTGGAGGCAAGCCCAGCTCTGCCCTGTAAGGGGCTTCAGTGACATGAGTCCCTGGCCCCAACCTGGTCAGAGGGAAGGCCCAGTGTAGCCAGAGGGGGTGGCTTTGTGGAAGTCCCAATGGACCCTAGATTGCCCTATGAAAAGGTGTGTCCACAACCCAAGTCATGGCTCTATTTGTCCCCTGCCTCCCGTGCAGTGCCGTGGAGGGCTGGAGAAATGAAAGGGCAGGTGAAGGGTGAGAGTTTCTCTCAGGGTTAAGGCTGAGGGAGGTGGCAACTGCTGGGGTTCCATGAACAACTGCCTGTGGCTGGTCAGGCTCTGGGAAGGGCACACCCAGCACTGCCTCCAACAGCTATCCCTGGCCTCTCCGTTGCTCTGTGAGATCTCGGCAGGAGGGACACATCCCATTGTCCTGTGGTGAGCAGAGGACTGTCAGGTGTGACTGCGTGGGCCATGAAAGCAAGGCCAGTGCTGACTCTCTTGACCTGCTTTGATGGCTTTGTGCCAAGGAGGCATGATCCAAGTAACGTCAAGCAGACCCAGTAGGCGGAGGTCCTGAGGCCTGTGGCACCAAAGGGGAGCCCTGAACTTGCTGTGGAGGGGAAGTGGGATGGAGGCGGCTTCACTCTCCTCTGGGAGGTCGTCCCAGAGGCCGACTTGCCTGAGCCAGAGGGGACTCATCAAAGGAACCCTGAGGGCCACCCGTCAGCTGCTCAGCTGGGTCTCTTCATGAATGCTATGGGTGGTTTTACCTTTGACCTTCAATTAGCTGCCCTCAAATTTGTGCGACTGACTGAACCCTTATCTCTGGGGTTTCTTTTTTCCATGCCAGGAGAGAGAAGTGGGAGGTTCGATTAAGTTCAAGATAATCAAATCCCTGTTGGGGCCAGGGAGTTCTAAACAAGTATTCAGCGGGTCCTGGAGGTTGCCTGCCCTGTGAGATTTGTCCCCTGGGCTTCCCCAGCTGAGATGAGGAGTATGTGACAGCCATGACCCCTTTATACTTCCCAGCCCCCCTGCACCATGGGGTCAGTGGGTTATGAGCAGAAGTGATGAAAATCTCTTCCAGGCCAGACCCTAGAGACACCTGCAGAAGCCTCCAGCCCTGTCTTTCCCCGTACGGCTATCTTGGAGGCCACGTATTCCTTATGGTGTAGCTGCGAGGTGGAGGAGGGCCGTCTGCCTTACGTAGAACTTTGAGCAAGAAATAAGCCTTTATTGTGTCAGGTCCCTGAGACGGGGGCTGGGGTGGCATTGTTACCACGGCATAGCCTGTCCTAGCTGGACTGACACAAGCACCCTTAGGACTCTCAGTGGGTCGCCTACCTTGAGATGGCCGTCGGAGACCTGGACTTTATCACACATCTCCTGGAAGAGCTTCACACCTCCCTGGTCCAGGAGCACACAGACGAACACCCCGCGCTTGTTGGCTGCCTCTAGAAGGTCACAGAAGATCTCCACATCCGTGAACACATCCATCAGGATGACCAGGACCTGGGCCAGGGCAGAGGGCTCAGTTACCAGAACAGTCAGGGCCAAGTGCTAACTGGTTTCAGCCAAACTTCCTAAGTGCCAGTGAGCCTGGGAGGCTGCTCCTGTCGCTGTCGGGCCAGAGGGCAGAGGGTGGCGGTGGGGGAGGGTCAGACTGGGCAGGTTCAAGGAAGGGAAGGGAGGCCCCTGTCCCTGTCCTGACCCCACCTCGGCAGCCCCACCACGTGTCCTTTGGCTCCTATGCCCATTGTTCCAGCGAGGAATGCAGAGGAGGAAGGGAGAAAGGCTAGAAAGAGGAGGAAAAACCAAGCACAGGTGTCTGGGCAGGTTCAGAGGAGAGGAATAAATTTAAGGTCATGGATTCTCAGCTGCTTGGCGCTAGAAGGCACGCTCTGGCCATTGGTTTTCAGCTGTTTTTAAGCCACGGAATCCTTGCCTCCGCCGTGGGGGCACCACACGTGAACTAGACTAGAGCCCGCTGCCCCGGTGGGAAGGGGAAAGGAGTCCACTCCCCCAGCAGCTACTGCATTGTCTGTCAGAGCAGAAATTGGGAAGGGGAGTCCTACACATCCAGCAAAAGGAAGAAATGGCTGTGTTCCAGCTGGCCAGGCATCCATTCCTCCCCTTCTGCCAAGAGCATCCCAATCTGACTCTTAAAGAAGCCCCTCTCCTCCACAGCCCACGTGGTTTGGATCTTCTGCTGTCCCTGGTTGCATGTGGGGAGAGCACATGACCAAATGAGAGCACTGCATCCCCTCATGGCCACAGAGATTGGTCCAGGGGTGGTCACATGATCTAAGTTATTCTAATGAGAGTCAGCCCAGGACTTTTGCCGGGACTCTTGGGAAAAGGAGACATTCTTTCCACGAGGTTGCTCGGCTGGCTGGCAACCATCTTGCTACCTCTTTGGGAGAGGCAGCCTGAAAGTGGAGCCAGTCCCATCGTTTGGACATCTGGTTCCGCTCATGTCTGAAACCAGTTCCACCCTTGACTTTTCCACTGTGGATGTCAATGAATGGTGATCTTCTTAAGCTTGTAGGGATTTACTTTCTGTCACCCAGTCAAGAGTCTTTTCTACCCCCTAAACTGTGATATATTGACAAGCAGATAATTAGGCAGCCATTAAAAATGCTAAGTATAATCATTATGTAGAAGACACAGTGAAATGTTCATGGCTTGAAGTAAAACCTGCTGTATAATAAGGGCTCAAAAATGTGTGTTAACAATGAATCAAGTAGGAAAAATAAAGCAACACAAAATTGTAGTGTGTCCACTATGACTGCAGATACAGGCATGTGTCACTAAAGGGTGAGGATACGTTCTGAGAAATGCGTCTCATTAGGCAATGTCATCATTGTGTGAACATCCTAGAGTGCACGTACACAAACCCAGCTGGTACAGCTTGCTGCACACCTAGGCTATATGGTGTAGCCTGTTTCTCCTAGGCTACAAACCTGTGCAGCGTGTTACTATACCAAATACTGTAGGCAATTGTAACACAGTGGTAAATATTTGTGTATCTAAACACATGTAAGCATAGAAAAGGTACAGTAAAAATACAGTATTATAATCTTATGGGACCACTGTCCCACCGTATATATATGGTCCATCGTTGACCAAAACATTCCAATGCGGTAGATAAACCCAAAGCAAAAACTAGCAGTCATGTTAGGATGGGGGACTATGGCCATTTTCTTTCTTCAACATTACCTGTAATATAATGTCCTACCATCTTTCTAATAATTACAATATACTTTTTAAACCACCACCATCTGGGCAGTAACAGGAGGAAGAAAAATGAGTCGCTGGCAGGCCAAGGAGATGACGGGTACCTTGGAGCTGCTTCCTGCTCAGTTGGTGTGGGTGGCTGGACAGGGGAGGGAACTGCTGAGAAATTGCTCCCCCAGGGCAGGAGCCAGAAGGATGTTCTGATAATGAGGCAGCGATCCATTAGAATCACAGCCCTGGTATCACTCCATCAAGTGTCTGCACACATTTAACCTAACGGCACTGAAGACAGCCAAGGCCTTCTGTGTTTGCTGAAAGAGAAATACCTCTTCTTCCAAGGTATTGACAAAAAGAGACAATTCCCTTCCTCCCCAGTAGGTTAGTAAATACTTCTAGCTCTGGGCCAGTGAGTCACTGTTTCCCTGAGACGACTGAACAGAAAGGAGGCAGATATGAAAATGCCCTGGCATCCTGATTTAACGGATGCTGGGAAATACAGGCTCACAGTGTCTAGGTTTATCTCTTTTGCTTCCTGTTGGCTCTGTCTCCCAGCTGGATTAACTGGAGCCCAGTGACCAGTGTGGACCACTCTTCTTTAGTCCCCTGCCTGGGTGTGCTGTTTTAGGGGGTGTAGCAGGTCGAACGATGTCCCCTTAAAAGATATATCACCTGCTAACCACCAGCCCCTGTGGCTGTGACTTTGGAAAAGTTGTCTTTGCAGATATAATCGAGTAAAGGATCTCAAGATAAGATTATCCTGGACTATCCAGGAGACCCTAAATCCGATGACAAGTGGTCCTTATAAGAGACACGAGAAGGGAGACACAGGGAGAAGAGGAGAAAGCCATGCAAGGGCCGAGGCAGAGACTGGAATGATGCAGCCACAAGCCACGAAATGCCTGGAGCCACCCGCAGCTGGGAGGGGCCAGGAAGCCTCCTCCGCTCAAGGCTTCATAGTGAGCACAGCTCAAACGACACCTTAATTTTGGACTTCTGGCCTCCAGAACTGTGAGAGAATCGATTTTTATTGTTTTAAGCCATCAAATGTGTGGCAACTGGTTACAGCAGCCCTAGAAAACTAATACAGAGGGGTAGCGTGAAATCCAGGGGAAAAGAGGCTATTAGGAGTCAGGGAACTTCGGCTCTGGCGCAGGTGCTGCTGCTAACCAGCTGAGCGTCTGCAGATAAGTCACTTAGCCTCTCTGGGCCTCAGTTTCTTTATCTGTAAAACACTGCACGATAATAGAGCATAGCTCTCATGAAAGATGGGTCTAACGATAGCCAAGATAATATAAATAAAAGCACAGTACTAAAGTACAGTTGGTGATTTTAATATATGGTTAAAATATGACTATCATTTTACATGCATTGTTTATGAGAAAGTGTAAGTAATGTTAAAATAACAATGCAAGAGTTTTTTGTTTGTTTTTGAGACAGATTCTTGCTCTGTTGCCCTGGCTAGAGTGCAGGGGTGTCGGGATAGCTCACTGCAACCTCAAACTCCTGGGCTTAAGCGATCCTCCTGCTTCAGCCTTTGGAGTAGCTGGGACTAAAAACACGTACCACCACGCCTGGCTAATTTTTTCTATTTTTGGTGGAGACAGAGTTCTCGCTCTTGTTCAGGCTGGTCTCGAACTCCTGACCTCAAGTGATCCTCTCACCTCGGCCAGTCCGAGTGCCGGGATTACAGGTGTAAGCTATTGCACCTGGCCAAGAGTGTTGTTTTAATGCACGTATGGAAGAGGGTTAAAATCAGTGCCCACTCCTCTATGGGCATAAACGAAAGAAACAGGGTAAGGAGGCTGCGTCTCGTAAGGTCACTTAGAGGGACAGGCACAGCGGGGTGGGGCTGGCGGAGAAGGAGCAGGAAGCACTTTCCATGGCACCTTGCCGCAGAAGGAAGGTCTGGAAGCAGAGCTGCTCCAGGGGTCCTGAGCCTCAGTGAGATGGAGGGGCTCAGCCAGGGATGACACCCCCAAACAGGCACCTTCCTGGGAGGACCTCACATCCTGGCTGAGAACCCCTTGCTCCCTGCTGCTGCTGCAAGGGCAGAGGCTGGGAGGGGAAGTGGGATTTGGGTCCTAGTGGGGCCACCACCCATGCTGGGACAGTTATTTGGGGCACTCAGCACCCCATCCCCCGCTCTTGCTTTTGAGGGATGAGTAACAGTGGCAGCAACTCTGCTGAGCACCGACTGTCGGCCCTATTCGTTCATCTCAGGCACGGCGCACAACACGAGAGCCCGGCTTCCCAGATGAGCCAGAGGTGCAGAGGACTTGCCCAAAGCCCCACGGCTAGAATGCAGCGGGGGTGCCCCAAACCCCAACCCAGGGGGCCCGCCTGCCAGCAGAATTCCACACAGTCCCTGACTCTGACCACTCACAGCTCCCTGGAAAGATGCTTTGAAGACAAACTCTTAATAGGACAGAGCACGCGGCCCCCATGTCTCTTGTCCGATTCACTACTCTCCTTGAAAGATAAATAACCCCAGTCCTTGCCTTTTCCTACACATAAGATACCATCTCACGGGGTTGGTGATTATGCCTCTGTGATCTATGTCCAGATATGATCGTGCACGTACTGAGTCTCCACCGCCTGTACGTAGCAGTGGCTGAAATCCCACGCGGAGCAGAGTGACAGCCTCTCCAACCCGCTGCTCCCCAGCTGGGGGCCTCCGTTTATAGGCCTTGGTAAGACTTCAAGCTTGATTTTTTTTTTCTTTAATGGATAATCAGATACAGCCTAAGCTGGGGGGGGGGGGGGAGAACATTCCAGAAAAAGAGCAAAAATTCCAATTCCCAGTTTCCCTGCGGGGAGTACAATCCTGTCTTATCTCCATTTCAAATTTTCCACTGGCCCTGGGCTTGCCGATAAACTTCCCAGACTTTTTGGTCTCAGGACCCCTTTCCACTCTTAAAAATAATTGATGGTCTCAAAGAGCTTTTGTTAATGTGGATTATAGATATTGGTATTAAATATTTGCCATATTAGAAATCAAAACTGAAAATTCTTTCGAAATAGGTCTTTATTAGTTATTTAAACTATCAATAGTAATCCCATTACATGTAAACATAAAATAACAGTTTTAATGGAAAAGAACTCTATTTTTCAAAACAACAGAAAGGGGATGAGCAGAACAGCACTGTTTTACATGTTTGCAAGTTTCTGTGATGTCTGCCTTCACTGAAAACAGCTTGCTTTCTCCTAGCTGCTTCTGCGTCAGTCTGCTGGGCTGGGTGGTCTGAGTGAGGTCTTTGGAGATGGTCCTGCCTCACACAGAGAAGACGCTGGAAATGGCAGGCCCTCCCTGGCCGCTGACAGGGCCCCAGGGCCCCTCAGGGACCCTCCATCATGCTGGGAAATGCTGCTCTCACTCTGGCCCAGTGTCACAGCTGCTCTGCCCACCGGCCTGATCCTTGTCCCCATCCCTTACCACCCTCCGGAGGTTCAGTATCCCCGAGCTCTGGTCCCACCCTCTGCAGGACACACAAGCTCTCTCACACCTCCTGACCTTTGCATTTGACCCTCCCTAGGCCTAGGATTCCTTTCCCTTCCTTCTCTGCTCAGCAAACTCTTACTCAGCTTTGAGACTCAACTCCCTGAAGCCTGCCCCAGTTACCTCCCTCCATTCATTCCCAGGCATGGAAGGTCGCCCAAGCCCGAGGTTGCCGCCCGCTGACCTCTCTTCTCTCCCTGAAAGGACAGGCAGTTGGCAGGGAGCTCCCCAGAGGCAGGGAGGCCTCTGGTTCCACTCTGAGTGCAGGGCCCAGTCTGCAAATTAGGCTTTGTGCAATTAAGGCACTTGATCATGGAGGGAAGGAAGGAGAATTCCTGCTTCTTAGGCAGTGGGACCTGCTCCAGACAGCACCCGGCAGGCTGCTCCTGCAGTTTGTTCCCCTCTAGCCTGCTCTCGGGGCTGAGGCCCTAGGAGAGGGAGAATTCAAACCTGTTCCAGCCCCTTCTGTCCACCTACCGGACAGCCTGGCTGGGATCCAGCTCCCCCACCTTGCCTGTGGGAGCAGCAGGCCGTCCCTGAGCCCTGTGTGTGGATGTGTGCACGTGTATGTGTGTGTGTGTGTGTGTGTGTGTGTGTGCACATATGTGTGCTGGGGAACATCACAAGCTCTGCCTGCAGGAACCTGGTGGGAAACAGAACAGGGGACGCCCCATGGGCCCAGGGCAGCAGGAAGTAGCAAGGCCTTGGTGAAAGGGACTCAGTGCTGGGAATTCTTACTTTTAGGTGAAATCTTCAGATTTTTAAGTCTTGCCCTAAATTCATAAGGTGCCATGTTGGTCAAAGGAGATCTGCAGGCCTCGGGCCACCTTGCTGGGCGGGGGTGGGAGGAGGGCCTCAGCCAGGGGACCGTGGCTCACACGCCCTCACCCAGCCTCCTTCCTGGGAGTCTCACGCGCCCTGCGAGCGGCTGCAGCTGAGAATTTCCCCAGCACCATCGGCCCCACCCCTCGGGAGAGAACGCTGAGCCAGAGCGGGCACCCCCAGGAGTGGGTCCCTGGAGCCTGGAGGGACCTTGGCTGTCAGCGGAGTTCAGACCTGGGGAGGCTGGGGACTTGCCTGAGGTGGCACAGCCAGCCCCAGCCTTGAGGCAACGCGGCCAGTCCTGGCCTCCTGCCTGACCCATCTGTCAGTTGCTAATGCCGCCCTGTCACTGAAACATGACATACCGTGCTCAAGCAGCCCAGCCACACTAAAAGCCACGCTCCACCCGTCGTTACCTTCCACTCGGTTTTCCAGAACTCCACTCCCTCCCTCCCCCACTGTGCATAACCTCTACACCCTTGGAGGCTTTTTCTGTAACTTTCAAATTTCACACAGCATTGAACTTGGCAGGGAATTCGGTCATGAGACTGGGATTCTAGCAAAAATTAAGCTTTAATATTGGTATGTTCTTTCACCTGAGTTCTTTCAAATGTAACAAAATAAATACATTGAGTGGCAAAGAGAGAATCTTTACAGACAATAAATTCCTTGGAGTCCATTCTCACCCCTGCCCCCTGCAGCATCAGGAGGGAGGGTGGGCAGAACAGAGGTAGATAAGACCCCAGAGCACGAGCCCTGCACCCATTCCCCAGCCGGCAGTAGGCAGCCACGTAAGGTTGGAGACTCTGGGGCGCTGGGAGAAGTGATCCGGCCCGACGTGGTACCTGGAATTCTAACAGCCAAGCTCTGGTTTTGAGGGGCTTTTCCTCTTTTAAAGACACTTACTGAAACATAAATACTCCCAAGACCTTCTCTGCTGTGTACCCCATCTGCTGCTTGGCCTTGGCTAGACTCAGGTGCCACGGGGTCATTTGTGGGCAGACAGGTCTGAGCAGAGTCTGAGAGGACAGGGGCAAGGCTGTGCCCCAGCAGGGGTCCCCTTCATTTGGAAGCAGAGGCGGCTGCCTGAGCTGGCCTGGGGGCTTCAGGAAAGGCTTCCAGAGACAGAGGCCTTCATACTGGGTCCTGAGTTGGGAGTCCTGAGTCGGGAGCCAGTAGCAATGTTAGTCAAATGAAAAGCAGGGGAGGCAAGGGTGGTGGCCGCGGGGAGGGAAGAGCCCCTGCCAAGGCCTGGAGATGGGACCTGCAGGGCGCTCAGGAGGGTGGGTGGAGGTGGGAGGTGAGCCCGAGCGGGAGAGGTTGGGAGCCTTGTTCTTCCCACCACGGGCATTTGGGAGCCACTGAAGGCTGTAAGCGGGGAAGGGACCGAGTTAAGAGTTGTCGCATAGAAAAAGGAGCTAGGTGGCCAGGGATGGAGAAGGAAGAGAGGGCCGGGCAGAAAGCAGGTGCCAGGATTCTGGGGAGGGATGGTGCTGCCTGGACCCTGGCTGTGACATGTGGGAATAGGAAATGAACAGTTCATTTTTTATTTAGTTTATTTATTTATTTTTTTTGAGACAGAGTCTCATTCTGTTTCCCGGGATAGAGTGCTGTGGCGTCAGCCTAGCTCACAGCAGCCTCAAACTCCTGGGCTCAAGCCATCCTCCTGCCTCAGCCTCCTGAGTAGCTGGGACTACAGGTATGCACCAGCACGCCTGGCTAATTTTTCTATTTTTACTTGCCCAGCTAATTTTTTTCTTTTTCTTTTTTTTTTGTTTTTTGGGTAGAGACAAGGTCTCACTCTTGCTCAGGCTGGTCTTGAACCCCTGACCTCAAACAGTCCTCCCGCCTTGGCCTCCCAGAGTGCTAGGATTACAGGTGTGAGCCACCGCACCCAGCCTGGGGTGAGCAGTTTAGAGCAGGGCAAAGAGCCATGCCCCGATCCATCCTAGGCCGAAATCATCAGACTCTGTCCCTGAGAGCAGGACGCACCCCCCTCCCTGCTGCACCAACCCCCAATCCCCCTGCCCACCGCCAAGGAGACGTGGGCCCTGCCATGGCTACCTGGCTGGCCCGGGCGATGCAGCGGCGGATGAGGTCTCTGATGTTGTTGTGCTTGTCCGTCTGGAAGTACACGGTGGCGCTGGACTTCTCCTTCAGATACGGCTTCTCGGCGGAGGCCCAGGTGTGCAGTAGGGCCGGCTCACTGCCCTCCGAGGCCACGGGGAAGTAGGTGCCCGACTGCAGGGAGCAGGAGTCGAGTCCCTTAGGGCCTGCCTCGGCCCCTCCAGGGGGGTCTGGGGCACAGGGGGGCTCCTTGGCCTGGGCCTGGATGTACTGGGCCTCCACCGAGGACAAGAAGTCCACCTCGCCCTCCTGGCTGAGCGCCCGCCAGTAAGCCTCGAGACCCCCATCCAAGAGGGCATCGGTGGCCAGCCGAGCACTCTCGTTGTCGCTGAAGTCAGCCCTGGCCGGCCGGACCCACTGGCTCTTGACATCTTCCAGGCGTTTCCGGATCTTGCCCATGTGCCTGGGCCGGCTCATGCTGCCCTGTCCCTGGGCTGTGGTGGGGCTCCTGGGCTCTGCGGGGCTGCGGAGCTGGTGGGCCACACCGCAGAGGAGCGGGGCTCCCGGCACTGGCGAAGCGATTTACCTCCGTCCTGAACAATGCTTCTCAGGGATCCTGCTCTGTAGCCGGGGATTGGCTTATCTCTGAGGGACACCTGCCCTGCCCCCGGGCCAGGAGGGCTGGCTCAGTCACCGCCTTGGCACAGTCAGCCATGGGATATTTCCTCTCCTCCCAGCCGCAGGGGGAGGTGAAGGTGAGCCGGCTTTCCCACCTGGTTTCACAACTCCAGGAGCCCGGAGCCCTCAGGCCTTCCTTACCAAGCAGGGAGCCACCCCCAGCACCTTCAGCACAGCCGAGGAAGGGCCCGGAGGAGGGCTGCCCGTGCCTCTGTCCCCTGGGCTCCTTGGCTCCACAATGGCTGGTTCAAAGACATGAGTTTCCCGGTGGGGGAAGGTGCTGTCTGTCCTGAGAGCCGCCCCTGTGGGGAGGGAGCTGGTGCAGCCCAGGGGGAGATGCTCACCAGGCCCCTCCTGTCCTTTCTCACACCCGAGGGCCCACCCTCCCTGGTCCATGAAAGGAGAACCTCTCACCCATCTCCTGTCATGTGCTTGTCATTGTCATGTTTGCATGGAGCCCACAAAGTCCAGTTCCAGGGCCAGCGCTGACCTGTTGGAAGTGGCTGCTTGGAGCACCACCTCGAGAAGAATCCGAGGCTGTGTCTAGGCCCACGTGTCCACGGCACCAGGCTGTTGTGGCGCTGGAGGGGGAGGGCGGCACGTGGGTTTCGGTTCTCCCAACACACGCTCCGAAGGGAGTGACCACGTTTTCTTTCCAGATCAGCCCATGGCCCGACAGTGGGATGGGACCTGGAATCCTGACTGCCTTTGACTGGGTTCTGCCGCAAACAGGCTGAGGCTAGGGTCTGAGCACCAGTAGTTCATTGGAAGGTGATTCCGAGAAGCACAGAGAGCAGAGTGGGGACGTGAGAGGGAAGAGAAGGACGCCAGTCTAGGGTGAGATGATGAGCGGGTCACTGTCGTGGACACCAGAGGTTCATGGACATCTGTGGGGACATCTGGAGCAATCCTAAGGGACCCTCTGGTTGACAGTATAGACTACATCACTGGGTTTTCCTGCCCAAAGGGCGAGAAAGCTGCAGGATTTAGCTACAAACCCGCATTCGTCACTGGTGAGGGCTGCTCCTGGGGTTGCAAGTTCACCAAGCACAGCCGTGAAGCCAGGGACAGCCGTGAGGCGGGGAGTGTGCGGTGCTCACCGGCAGAGACGGTTGCGGGAGTGTGAGTAGCGGAGGGACGGAAGCAGGGCGTGACAGTATCTGCTCAGCAGCCACAATGGGAAGTGGGATTGCTCCGTTTTCAGAGAGCCGGGTATGGTAGGAGGCAGATGTCCCAGTGGCACATTGACTCTGGAGGAAAACAGGCAGGACATCTGTCGCCCTACTGAAGCTGTGGCCCGGGCGGCTCAGTCCAGTGGTACAGCAGTGTTTTTTAAAGCACAGTCCAAAGAGGAGGAGAGTAATTTAAAAGGAATTTCTTCTCTCTTTTGAAGGATGTTGAAGTAATCCAATTCACAATCTGGCAACAGTCCTCTCTTCTATTTAATCTCCTCCCTACAATCCCTGGAGCCTCGAAGAGGACAAACCCAGTAAACCCGCTCCCACTGCCTTCTTGGCGCTATGCCCTGTCCCTCTGCCTTCTGCCAGTTCTTGTTTCTGAGACTGACGTAAGCTTTTTCCCCATTCCTCTTCCCACCTTCCCTCGTATCTGGTCTAGTCTGTGTCCCCCTCTGTCCATTCTCTGATTCTGCATCACCCAGGTCCAGTCCCCACCCCAGTGAGACGGACTCAGGGGAGAGGGTAAAATCCGTGGATTTGCTCTGCTCCCACGTGAGCATTCCAGCCTGGCTTCTCCTGCACTTAGCCATCATGAGCGCTCATTGCATGCTGGCTCCCTGTACTGAGGGAGAAATGGATTATTAGGCTTCATTTCACAGAATAGGAAAGCAAGGTTCAGAGAGGTCGAGTAACTTGCCCAAGATCACACAGCTAATAAATAAATGGCAGAGCCTAGGCACTGGAACTCCAGAGCCGATGTACTTTCCACTATGCCAAGCTCCACTCTTTTTTCGTTTTTCCCATTCCCCTTCTCTTTCTACTCTCAGAGCGTTATACACCCACTTACTGGTTCTAGAATGTGTGGAGGGGAGAATTTAAAAAGTGGGTGGGTATTCTGGGGTTCTCCTCTCACCTGGACCTAATTGTCCTTCTTGGATCAATAAATTTTGAGTACCCCCCGAGAGAGAACTTTGTGGTCTGTAGGGACAATTTTCTTCCTGTCCTTTCACGGAGCAGCTCTTAAAAAAAAAAAAGAATCTTTGAGTGGAACCTTCTCTTTAGACCCCTGCTTCTCCTGTTCCCAGCTCCTGGCCCTCACGCAAGCCCCAGAGATTCTGGTTGAGTCCTTAGAACCATCAACAAGTGCACTGTATGTGTGGGTACCACTCATCCCCCTATCCCTGCACCCTGGCAGACATTATTAGCTGGTCACAGAACTCTTTCCCAGTGGGCTGGGAACTATGTCCTCACCTCTATTTATAGGGATTGTCTTAGTCCAATTTATGCTGCTATAACAGGATAACACAGGCTGGATAATTTATAATTCACAGACATTTATTTGGCTCATGGTTCTGGAGGCTGAGAAATCCAAGAGCGTGGTCCCGGCAGCTGCTGAGGGCTTCATGCTTTATCATCCCATGGCAGAAGGGCGAGAGAGCAAGAAGGGGCCAAACTTGCTTTTACAACAAACGCACTCCCACAATAACGACATTAAACTACTCATGAGGGCAGAATACTTGTGACCTAATCACCCCTAATTATGCTCCACCTCCCAACACTGTTGCCTTGGGGATTAAGTTCCCGACACATGAACTTCGGGGGACACATTCAAACCAGAGCAGGGATCAAAGAGAAGGCCTCACCTGGAAGGAATCTTGAAGGTACAGCAAGGTTTCAGTTTACTGAATTTCTGATGAGAAAACCGTAGCTCAGACAGGGGAAGTGACTGTTCTCAAAGTCACCCAGCTGGTTGGTGATTGTCATCAGCTTAGTCCTCATCCCTCCTCTACGGCCCAGCCCTGCGAGATGTCGTCACTCTCGCTGGGTCTGCTGGCTGCAGCAGCAAACTTCCCCGCCAGGGATTGCACTTCTGAACCAGGAGGCACGTCCACGCGGTTACGGGCACCATGGAGGACTTTCCTTCCCTTCTCGCTTCCTGTGGCCATCTCGGGTGTGGCTGTCTCCTGCTCATGAGCTAGTCCAGCAAGGAGGGGCACCATGAGGGGCTGGGCTCCTATCAGCAAGTGAGTGGGGTCCTGAGAATTCCATTTATCTAGGGCAATGGTTCTCAACTGGAGGCAAGTTTGGCCCCCCACTTAGGGGACAGCTGGTGACGTGTGTAGACGTTTGTGGTTGTCACGCTGGGGAGGGAGTGGTGTTACTAACTGGTATTGGTGAGGGAAGCCAGGGATGCTGCCGCATCCTACGATGCACAGGACAGGCCCCGCAACACAGAGCTGCCTGAGGAACACTGGTCTGACGCCAGGCCCTCGTGGATGGGTGGCACCTACCTGGGGCCTGACACGGGAGGTCCAGTCCCCTGCCTTTGTTCAGTCCCTTCCCTCAGCAGGAAGTCCTTGCCTCCACCATGACACCTTCCTCAGATCTTTCTCAGCATCCCAGGTCTGTCTCGAATCCTACCAGTGCTGGGAGCTTCCTTGACGACTCCTGAGCGGCTGCAATTGTCCTCCTCTGAGTGAGCAAGGTGCTTGAAGAACCGTCTCAGGCCGTCTTGTCCCAGTCACGGGTGTCCTGCCTCATCTCCCACTGCTGCTAATCCCTTGAGTGGTGCAAAGACCAAAGGCTCACCTGGGCTTTGGCGTCCTGGTGGAAATATGTGACCTTGAGTAGCTAACATAGAGGACGTCGCTGAACTTCACTTTTCCAACCATACAGAAACAGCTGACATTTGTGGAGCACGTCCTGTGTTCTAGGTGCCGTTCTAAATGCATTCCACGTGCTGACTCATTCAGTCCTCACGGCGGCACTGTGAGTAAGTGCCAGCACCATCCGTTTCATGGGTGAAGGAAATTGAGGCACAGAGGTGACCGCAAAGGGCGTGAGAGCCAGACTGGGTGATCAATGAGCAAATCTCACCCAGTTTCCCGTTGGCTCTTTAGGCTGAAAGTGTCAATGTTTTTTCTGAGCTTTTTACGTAGTTGATATTGTACTGTCCAGCAATTTCATGTCTTCCCTTCTTTTTTGCTTAGCATTACTCAGAAGTGTATTTTTCATATCATTAAAAATGTCGTGCTTCCCCCCTCTGCACCTCCCCTTCCTTTGCTTTCTGACCAATTTAGTCCTAAAGCCGTTGGGTTGTCAGAGCAAGGTGGGCGTCAGTGGTAGGGAAGGAGCTTGGTGGCTCAGAGCAGGTATGGGAGCCCGAGCCGGGTGAGGAGGTGCAGCAGGGTGAGGGGATGAGGGGACGTCCTCGCAGGGGGCAGTCGGAACCCAAGCAGGGCAAGGAGGGCTTCCACAAGCCCTCTTCGAGCTGGAAGAGGTGGGGGAGAGATGGGAGATTGGATATATACAGGGACAGTGATCAAACGAATAAATATATTAAGGATAATAGAAACCAGCTTTCTTACTGTCAGAGGAGGGAGTTACAAATACAGAAGGGACTCGTTAGTGTTGAATATGAATTGGAGGTACTGATTTGTAGCCGGTTTTCAATAGAGGTAGATAAATTTAGAAATTAAAAAATATATAAATTCTAATATGTAAACTATAGATAAATATATTTGTACATGCATAAAATGAAATATCTAAAAATATAAACATAGTACATTAACATAAAAACATATATTCTCCAGTTCTGTCCACTGACAGCAATACTCCGATAGCACCGTGCACACTTAGAGCTCGGGGCTTCTTGGAGAAATGGCTGCTTTCATGGCAGGGGCAGAGAAAGGACACAATGATCCTGGAACATCCTGCGCTGGAAAACAAGGAAGAGCTCAAAGAATGATGAGAATGTGTCAAAAAAGACACAGAAGCCGACTTGACGGGGCTCCCACTGGCCAAACCTGGGATAATTAGAGCATCAAAATAATGGTGATAAAAGATTATAATGCATGAAATAAAGTAGGAAACCCCGAGTCCATACTGGTACAAATAAATAAATATCTTGAAAGTATGAGAAGGAATGAGATATTTAAATAGTTTCAAACAAACTACCCATAAAAAATTTGATAATTACAAACGAGGAACAAGAAATTTTACAACCCTGAAGCTTATCAGACACTACCCTAATCAAGTCGTCAAAGTGACGCTCATCAATAATGGGACATATTGAAATCTTGAGTCACCTGATAGATGCAATGAGATCACAGAATCACCTCCATGATACTCCTGGCAAAGATGAATGACCTGAATCTACTTATAAGGAAACATCAGACAAAAGGACGTTCTACAAAGTAACTGCCCTCTCCTCTCAGAAGTATCAGTCGTGAACGCAGACGGAGGTCTGCGGACTGTTGCATATTGAAGGAGACTAAAGAGTCCTGCCAACTAAATGCAATGCGTGATTTAGGACTGGACTCTCTGGCTATGAAAGATATACTGGGACAGTTGGCAAAACTTGCATGGGATCTGATGATGAAATGGCAGCAATTTATCACTGTTGGTTTCCTGATTGTGATGCCTGAATTGCGGTTTGTAGGAGAGAGTCCTAGCTTGTAGGACCCATAGGAAAAACATGAGGGGTGATGGCAAATTCTCTTGGCAGCTTACTCTCAATGGTTCAGAAGAAAGGAAATGCTTTGTATTGGGTTTACACCATTTCAATAAGCTTTTGATTTTTTTAAAAAAATGGTTTTTTAGGTGATGCCACGAGGAGGAAACAATCAGACAAATCCAGAATATGGAACAATGTGCATGGGTGGGGTTGGGGAGAGAGGAAAACAGCAGAGACGTGGAGGAAGTGGGTAGTCCTGCTGCACACACTCCCCATCCTATCATAGCCCGGGAATGCTTTTGTACATGAGGAAACTGAGGCATAGGGAGATGAAGCAAATTCCTCAAGGGCCCAACGGCAGAATCTGGATTGGGTTTGTCTCCAAAGCCCTTGCTCCTGCCCGCAACCAGATCCTGCAATTGCTGGTTTAGGAGGGACTCTCCTCCTGTAGACTGTGAGCAGTGTGGGGTGGGTGTGGGGCCAGGCGAGGCGTGACTTCGCTTCTCGGCACTCCCAGTGCCTATCCCAGTTAGGGGCTGGCACATCATAGGCACTAAATCAATGCATGTTGAGTGAAGGCATGGCTGAGAGCTCCTGAGTCACAGGCCAGCTCACACAGGTAGAATGTACACAGATAGGGTTCCAGAGCTGGTCCACGGGGCAGCCGGGGGCAGAGAGCCAGGGCTGTGGGCCCAGGAGCCTGGAGGAACAGGGTGCCTGCTTGACCTCCAGGAGCAGCTGCCACCCTCTTCCTGCCACTTTCCCATCAAGGCTTGCAGCAACATGAAACTTGTACGGTCTCATTACCCAGTGACCTGAGAAGTGCAATTAAGTTGAAAATTAGTTGGCATAATTAATTAGACGGGTAAATAGCTCCCTGTCAACACCAATCAATCCGCTCTGCATAAAATCAGTTTGGTGAAGGGAGGGCGAGGAGCCCCTGCAGCTTTGGCTTTTGTTGGCAGGCAAAGGCATAGGGTGACAGCCAGGCACCCCAAACCCCACCCACCCACAGGTCCTTCTACAGTTGCTTTTCTCCGTAGAGCTTGGCGATTCCATCTCCAGCACCCAGCAAATCCACGGTATGATGCCCAGGGGTCTGCAGCTGCAAACTCCTCTGCTCTCTCTTCCCTGCTTCAGAGTCCCCAGTCCATTGCTCAGGATTTCTGACATGCACAAAAGCAATGGAGCTCCCGTATTTTGGCAAGTACATTTGCAGAAACTTTAAAAAAAATTAAAGTACAACTTACATGCAATAACATTTACTCTTGCTAGTGTACAGTTCTCTGAGTTTTGAGAAACACATACAGTCGTGTAGCCATCACCATGGTGAAGATATAGAACATTTCCATGACTGCAAAAAATTTCCCCTGCCCTTCTGTAGTCACCGGTTCTCCTACGCTCCTACACCTGGCAACCACTGATCAGTTATCTGTCCCTAAAATTCTGCCCTCCCTCGAACATCATATAAATGGACCCCCATGGTATAAACCTTTTGAGATTGGCTTTTTTCTCTTAGCATAATGCACTTGGGATTCATGCACACTGTGGCATGTGTCAGTAGCTAGCTACGTTTTGTCACTGAGTAGCATTTCATTGCATGGATGTACCACAGTTTGTTTATCCAGTTTCCAGTTGAAGGACATTGGGTTGCTTCTAATTTGGAGTGCTTGTGAGTAAAGCCACTGTAAATATTCATATACAGGATACAGAAATATTCTGTTCATACAAAAACAGAAGTTTCATATGAACAGAAGTTTTCATTTCACTTAGGTAAATACCTAGAAGTGAGGTTGCTAGGTCTTACGGTAGGTGTAGGTATAACTTTGTAAGAAACTGCCAAACGATTTGCTAAAGTGCATGTACCATTTTGTATCCCCATCAGCAATATAGGAGACTCCCAGTTGCTCCGAGTGTTTGCCAGGACATGAACTTTAAGAAATGATAACATGCAATGCTGGTGATAGCAGGGCCAGTTACATAATTTTCAGGGCCCAGTGCAAAATGAAATTGTGGGACCCTGGCTCAAAACAAAAGGGAAAGGAGTTCCATCAAAGGTACTAAAACAGAAAGGTTTTCCTTTCTTCTGCAGTCTTTCTCTTGACTTCTCATCTTGTTTTTTATTTGCTTTTTGATGTTTTAAATAAAGAAAAATTAAAATTAAAATTCTTAGCATGAATTTTACCATTCATTTTTATATTGTGCAATGCCATTTAAATTTATTTGCATTTAAATGAAAATATGAGAGCATTTAACTTGCATGTAGGGATCACTAAAATTACACAATTTATATTTTGTTTGTACATGCATATGTATTTCATTCTTACCAGAAAGTGGGAATGCTGCACAAAACTAACTTCTGGCACCACACGTGTGGGGTTTTCTATACCAAGCAGCTCTCCAATTCTCTCCAGACACTGACTGGGTGATTTAGTTCAATTCTGACACTAGCTACATGGATGTAGCACAGACTCCACAGGTTACGGGCTCAGTCCCACAAGATGCCAATTGTAAGCAGTGGGTCCCTGGGTTACCCACACTTCTGTCCTACTTGGCTACAAATCAAGGGCTCCCATGACCCCCTATTCAGGCTCAAAAATTTGCTATAACGGCTCACAGGACTCAGGGAAACACTTTACTTAGGTTTACCAGATTATTATAAAGGATACAAATGATCAGCCAGATGAAAAGTTATGTAGGTAGGGTGAGGTCCAGAGGGTCCCCAAGCACAGGAGCTTCTGTCCCCATGGAGTTGGGGTGACCACTCTCCTGACATGTGGATGTGTTCACGAACTGGGAAGGAAGCACCCCAAACTCAGCAGTTTAGGGTGTCCATGGAGCCTCTCCCCTCCCCAGAGGGTGGGACACCAGCTCCCTGAAGCTGTCTAGGGGCCCCCAGCCAACAGTCATCTTATGACCACACAACAAGGTTCTCTTGTCACTCGGGAGATGCCAAGGGACTTAGAAGCTCTTGTGTCAGAAACCAGAGACTAAGACCAAATATCAGAACAAGAGATGCTCCTATCACTCAAGAAATAACAAGGGTTTTAGGAGCTCTGTGCCATGAACTGGAAACAAAGACTAAATTTATCTTTCTTATTATTAATATATTATATCACAATCTCATACACACTGCACTGGCTTTGTGTGGATGCTGGGGTGGGTAACAAGAGCACTGGGGTCCTCCCCCGACACACACACAGCTGAGAGTGGGCAGGGAAGGAAGGCTGAAGATGTCAGATGGTAAAGGAAGGAACATGGAAGTAGCTTATCCCAGGAACATCTTGCTAACAACTTAGAGATGATCTCACAAATGGTATCATACATAGCTCTGGTTCAGGTCACCAAATGGTCAGAACCTGCCCAAGGTGGCCCTCAGGGCTGCTAGGGGTGATCGGAAGAATCTTCCCTTCAAGCTGGACTGGGAAACCCTTCCACAGACGCCACCCTGTCTCCTTCCCTTTGAAAATCACGCTATTGGCTTTTGTATTTCGTTTTGTAAATATTAACTATTCATTGTAAAAATTTGGGAAAAACAGATAAGCAAAAAGAAATCAAATAAAATGAAAGAAAAAATAAAACATCTTCTGTAGCCACACCGCTGGACATCAGAATTTTTAACATTTTTTTGTGCATTGTGGCAACAGTGTAGACTAGATCCCTTAGGGCCCACTGAGACCTCCCTCTCGTGTGCTTTTCCAAGGCATCTGAGAAGCTCAAAACACCTTTTCTCAGCTCTCCCCAAAGCCAGAGCTCTGTGTGGCCCTGGGCTCTGACTAGCAGGAGCTTCCTCACGTGACTTGGAAGGTATAAAGAAATCCATACCTTCCATACCTTGGACGGTATGAGATATCTGAGCAGGCCACACGCACAGATTGGTTCTTCTCCAGCCCCATGGGTGGGAACAAATGCTGGTGTTAGGCTGTGTGTTGGAGGGGGAGGCGGGGGGAGCAGGAAGGTTCCGTGGGACACTCCAATAATGTGTCCAGGCCTCCTCCTAGCTGGGTTGTCCTTGCTTTTGTGGCATCCAAACATGGTTGCTGGCCCTCTGGAAAATGCTATGGTGAATCAATACCCTGTGACATTCTGCTTGACTAGCTAGAGTGGATTCTGTTGTCTATGAAGAACTCCCTTGTTAGGCCTCAGCTTAACGCTTATCACCTCCTTCACAGCACTTTCCACAATATGGAATTGGCTCATTTATAGATTTGTTTACCTACTAATGACCTTAATGAGGGAGGAACCACGGCTGTCTTGTTCACCACTTTAATCCCAGTGGCACCCCCATTGCAGCACTTGGTAAATATCTGTTGAATGAAACATGTGGTCATGTTCCAGCAGCCCCTATCCCAAGGGAGGGCAGAATACCAGCTTCAGCCCCTTCTGTGGACCAGGTGGGTTGTATGCCCTTTATGGGTACTGTACACCCACCCCTAACTCTTGCTGACTGCTTCTTTTTGCAGAAAAAAAGCAATGTTCTAGAAAATTCTGGCTTGCACCCATCTTTGGCTCTAGTGATTTAAAGATTAGAAGGGTGAGTCAGCTCACAGTGACCAATTCTCTGCTCCCCCTCAATGAGCAAAGCCCTGCTGTGTGGGGCATGTGTGTGTGTGTTAAGTGGGGACAGACTTCTGAACATAAAAAGACAGACAAACTCAGGACAGCAAACATACCATGCATTCATTCCACAAACACTCAATGAGCACCTACTATGTTTGCATGCAGAGAGTGCTGCAGTGTCTTGCTTCTGGGGCCCCAGACCAATCCCCTTTGGGGGCCCCGACCTTCCAGTAAATGCCACTTTGTAATCTGATTTTCTCCCTTTGGCCGTCAGACTGTCATCTAAATTAGTGAAGCCTCTAAGCCTTAAATTATGAGCCAGATGATGCAGCTGCCACAGCACAATTGTGCAATTTCAGGCACCAAAGCTCTGTTTGAGATACAGGTGCAGGAGTAGATTTTTGTGATATGATTTAAAAGGATTGGTGCTTAGACATCCCAGCCCCTGTATGCCACTTAGGTAAGAACCATGACACCTATTAGTTGTGTGAATAGGTCCCATGGCTCTGTGTCTCAACACAGCCTGGGGTGACAGGACACCCACTGTGACCCCTGACATTACTGTTACACCTGTTGGAACTACAGGCAGAACCACTGTCCTGTGCCAGGTCTGTACTTGGAAGGAGCAGGCCTAGCTCCTTGGGGCCCCAGGGCTGCTGGGCCCACACCCACCACCCCCTGTCTCACCTGTCAGTAGGAGGGAGTGGGAGGCCCTGGGAGGGGAGTGCTGTAACCCTTTCCTCTCCTCTGCTAGGTGACCTCGCTGCCCTCCCCTCCCAGTATATGGGGGTGGGCAACGTACAGTCCAATTCCTGGGCAGTTCATGGAAAGGCCCACTTGGTTACAGAAATCAGAGCCTGCACACCTTTGGAACTAGGAAATAAATCTTTGATCAGATTAAACCTGGGGATACAGAAATAAGGCAACTACAGTCCCTGCCCTCAAGAAAAGACAAGCCTGGCGCTTGGGCAGGTGGAGCTGCAGATGGAATTGGAAACTCCAGCTTAAGTGCGGTCATGTTTCTCCAGTATTACCTCAACGAGCAGGGAGATCAGGTCTACGCGCTGAAGAAATCTGACCGTATGGGACAACAGACCTGCTCAGCCCACCCGGCTTGGTTCTCCCCGGACAACAAATACTCATGACATTGAATCACCCTCAAGACACTCTTCAACTGTCTTCTGAGGGTCCCTTAAATTTCATGTTTCTTCTGCTGCCTGCTACCCCTTGGAGACTCCATTACCAAACTCTTCCATCTGGGAGCCATGAAATCATTTCACCAGCCATGCTCTTTGGAATCCAGTCTCATGATGGCCTTTGGTCATGTGAGGCAGTCATGGTAGCCACCACCAGAAGGGGAACAAGTATGACTCTTTTCTTCTACATTTTAGATTACTGCCACGTTACTAAAGATGAAAGGATTTATAGCCAAGCCAAGCCATTACCGTAGAGTGTAAGGAATGTTCCTTGCAGTCATGAAATGCTCAGATGCTCCAGGGCCCACCGTGGGCTCTGCATAGGGGTGCAGCGTGGCCCCTGCTGTGGAGGTGCCTGTGGTCTGGTGGGACAGGCAGCCATTAAGAAATCGTGACACCGTCCCGGGGTGAGCGTTGAGGCCAGGGGAGTGCGGGGCATGAGGGTGTAGAGCAGGGAGGCCTCTCTGCGGTCCCAGTAGACAGCAGCAGGACGGCAGTCATTAGCTGGCGAGGCTGAGGGAACGGAGTGTCTGCTGTGGGTGGGGGTGCGGGCGGGAGACGAGCTAAGAGGTCAGCCCTCAGGGGCGTGTGAGGACCTTGGCTTTCATTTCTCGGGCAGTGGCAGCTCCTGAGGCTGTTAAGCAGGACACAGACCAGGTCAGATCAGCCTTTGTAACAGTGAGCACCTGGCCACGGTATGGGGACAGTAGAGTCCCTCAGGGAACATCTGGGCCTGCAGAGGCGAGGCCTTCCTCCTTCGTGGTGCTCTGTCAGCGCCGCACAGAGTGATGGCTCTCGGTGGCTTCCTACAACAGGCTGACTCACACCCCGCCGTCCATTTGGTGAGTCAAAAACCGAGCTGGGAGGACCATGGCCTTCCGCTGCCCCTGGCAGATGACAAAAGAACTGCTGGCTGCTTCCCGGAGGGCACGTCTGAAGAAAATCCTCGCCCTCACTCCCAACATCCGGGCTCCCTGGGCCTCCCTTGACTTGCCCAGCTGACTTGTCGCAGCGGAATAATGAGATGAGACACTTGGGCCCCAGCCAAGTCCTGCCCCTCACCAAGGCCCGGCGGGGAAGGGCCAGGGGAACCTTCGCCACTGCCCAGAGCAGCCCAGGAGAACTGAAGCCCCCAAAGGCCCTTTCTTCCTGGGCTTCTTCCTTCCCTGGACACCTTTCCCCTCACCCAGCCTCTGGACTCTATTTTTTTTTCTTTATTTACTCATTTTTAAACCTCTATAATCACAGAAACTCTATTTTTATTTTAAGCAGAGAGAACAGGAAAGGAGGGGTGGGGGTCCCAGTGTGCATAGACCCTGGAACCGGCCTCTCCTGAGGTCCCTCCAGCTGGAGGGGTCATGGCAGAGAACTGTCTGGGCAAAGGCTGTGGCGCGGCCAGGCCAGATGCAGCCGGAGTTTGGTTGTGATCCCTGCCAAGTGACCTGTGTGGGGGAGAGACCTGCAGGGAGAGGTGAGGGGTGAAAATAAATGAAAGTGCCCGCTTGTAACAGCTGTGGACGCCCTGGCTCAGACCAGGCCATCATCCTCGGGGCTTCTAGTCTTCACCTTCAGGTACTCAGAGAATTCTGTATCTGCCCTGGAGTGAAACAGCAAACCTGCCTGATTCCAGGACACAATATATATTTTGGCTGCTTCCAAGTTCCTCAGACTTCTGCAGTCAAGTGCGTGCATAACAACGTTCATTGCAGTATTTGTTACTAGTTGAGAAGAATTAGATGTCCTAGAATCAGAAGACCTAGGGTAGCTAGGGCTGCCATAATAAAGTGCCACAGACTGGGTGGCTTAAACAGATATTCATTCTCTCATGATTCAGTCCAAGATCCAAGATTCAGTCCAAGAAGTCCAAGATCAAGATGTTGGCAGGGTTGGTTTCTTCTGAGGCCTCTCTCCTTGGCTTGGAGGTGGCTGTCTTCCTCCTGTGTCTTCACATGGTCTTCCCTCTGTGTGTGTCTGTGCCCTAGTCTCCTCTTCTCAGAGACACTATTGCAGTTACTAAGGGCGGGGAAGATTATATGTCCTGGCAGGGAGAGAGTGACAGTTCATTGTTAAGTGGAAAAAGTAAGTCACAGAACTACAAGTACAACAGGATCCATTTACATACCTAAAATCCAAGCGTTTATTTTCCTATTTGTACTTAGGAAGATTGTGGGGATTACGGGTGAGGGTGAGTTGTTGGGACTTTGCTTGTGTACATGTGGCACATTGGAATACTATTGTCAACTCATTCCTCCTTCCCTTTGTCCTGGGACTCTACCCCGTCTCCCACTGCCCCAGTGATGTTGAACTTGGCCATGTGACTTGCGTGGGCCAATGGAATTGTGACAGACATGCCTACAGAAGGGACCTTACATGTGCTTGCTGGGTGTGGCTTGGTCTCCTGGGCTGCTGTCACTCTGTGAGAAGAACGTATCTTAGTGAGTGGGTGGTCTGAGGAGAACACAAGACAAGAAGAGCAGCTGAATCCAATCTGAGCCCAGCTGATCTGGAGACCAGTGAGGAAGAAAAAGACGTGCTCACCTGATGCTGAGAGGAGTCAGACACAAAAAGACAAATATATTGCATGATTCCACTCACGTGAAATATCTACAATACGTAAATTCATAGAGATTGAAAGTGGATTAGAGGTTACCAGCGGCAGGGAGAGGGGCAATGGGGAGTTATTACTTAATGGGTACAGAGTTTCTGTTTGGGATGATGAAAGAGTTTTGGAAATAGGTAGTGATGGTTTTACGACACTGTGAATTGTACTCAGAGCCACTGAATTTTACACTTAAAAATGGTTAAAATGGTAAATGTTATGCAACATATATTTACTATAATTTAGAAAATAATATAATATACACAAACTTATTTAATTGTACACATTTTTACTTTTTATTTTTAAAATACAGAATGCTCATGATTCTTGCACAGGGACCATGCTAATCTCTGTATTGTTTCAGTACATGTGCACTGGAGCGAGCACTAACTGTACACTTTAAATGGGTGAATCATATGGTATGGGAATTATATCTCAGTAAACCTGCTTTAAAAAAAAGAAAAAGAAAAACACATGCCGGTTGCGTAAGCCATTAAGTTCTGACTGGTGCAGAGATAGCTGTCTCATATAGTATGTATGCATGCATATATTTTATAATGATTACATATTATTTGTGTAATAAAAATATGCAAAAACAGAATTTGTTGGGTTCCCCCAAACAGGCCCTTCTTTCCTGTTTTCCTCCCTGGCAGTGGCATCAGGACGTTTCTGCACATTGCTCATCCCAATCTGGAGTGACTCTTGGCTTCTCTTGACAGTTGACTAGACCAAAGTCCTGGCTGACTCTGGGGAATGTGTCTCCACTTGGCTCCCTCTAGACCTCTGCAGCCACCTGCCGGGATGTGCTGTCACCGCCTTGAGCCTGGGTTGTTGCCTGGGTTTCCCAGGTGGTCCCTGCCTGGGTCCCTCCAGCACCATGAAGATGAATCACTCTCAGATTTCCATTAAGCTCCCCTGCTCAGCCAGCCCTGAGCCCTCCACCCAACACACCCACACCCACACACACACACACACACACACACACACACACACACAGTTTCCACTCTGTAAAATGGGATTACAAAAGCCTCTACTGCCTGTCAGATACAATCTAAACCCCATCAAATGCCACTTGGACATGTACCCCAGAGGTACATGAAGACGTCCCAGGAAGAACTTTCCTAAAATTGATCGGCTGGAGAAAGAGCTGCTCTACCCCACAGGATCATGCTACTTAACCGTGAAAACTTCCAGCCCTGCAAATAAAGGGAACGTTCAATTCAAAACATTGATTTAGAAGATAAGAAAGTGAAAGACTCTAATGACTTACTAATTATTGTAGTTTCCAATTCAAAACTGAAAGAGGACCTAACCATGCTAATAGATTGATGAGAGTAATTTCTGATCAGTGATTATTAGTATGTAACTTGAAATGTGTCTAAGGGATTGTTTTAGTGCTGTAACAAAACTCTTTCCATTACTTTTTACTTCTTCATGTGAACAAGGTTTCTCAGCATTGATATCTGTAAATATGAAAAACAAGAATAGAATTAATGCTGAACCCCATCTCATTCTACAAAAAGTAACAGTTGGCCACCCAGACATGAACTAAGGGGGATAAAAAAGTCACAGCCATCTCATGGATATTCATTTTTGACAAAATTTTCCATTTAATAATCATTCTTCAAATCTATAAATATATTTATGATTTTTGATTGTATACTAATAAAAGTAAGACGTCCATCTAGAAGAAATTTTGACATTTAGAGCCTTATGGTAACAGAAAATAAAAAATTTCAATTTGTGCACATATTTTTGTTGCTGAGAGGCATGCTAGGTGACCAATAAAAGCATTCAAACATAAAGTATCTATTATAAGAGGATAAAATTTTGTAGCGGGGAGCAGAATGGAAATATGACTTCAAAGGGGAAATTAAATGTAAACTTTCCAAATGTTAAAGTGGGCTTATTCATGTGTATTCAAAATAGATTATGGTTTCTGTGGAATCCCTGGGATATTTAGATTTCATTGGGTACATTTAAAAATGTCATCTACTCCTTTTTAAAATCAGCATTTACAATATACTGGAAATTACATCCTTTGCAACCGTTTGAACTTACAATGAGAAAGTTTAGGTATCAGCACAAAAGAGGAGGTACAGAGATGTTTTTCAAAATTATTTTAGAGGATGCGCGTGGGGAAAAACATTTGGAAACTGCTGAGCGGGAGGGAGGGTGATGGTTGGAGCTTGGGCTGGTCGCTTGATCTCTTTGAATTTGCGTTTGCGCGTCCGGGAAGTGACGGGCGACGGTATGAACCCCTTCAGGCTGTTCCGGGAATGGGGCTAAAGGAGCCTCCACGGGGTCAGCGCCGAGCGGGAGGAAGGCGAGCTCTCGGCTGGGGAGGAGGGTGGGGAAGGACGCAGATGCGGAAGGAAATGAGGACCAGGTTCTCGCTGAGGAGGTGACTTCTGACCTGGCTGATGAAGGCCAAGGAAGATCTCCGCGTCACAACCAAGTGGCCTGAGGGTGGACAGGGCGTGCCAGGGGGTACAGCCGGCGCAAAGCCCAGAGGTGGCCTGGGCTGCTGTGGCGGCTCCTGCGCAGGCGCGGCCTGAAACCCTTGGGTCCCCTTCCAGGCCTCGGCGTCGGTCACTCACCGCCGGTAGGAGCCTCTGTATGCGGCCCTACTCCCTCGCCCGCGACCCTGTTGGCATGTGGCACCGACCACCCTTTATTCCAGACTCAATCAGAGCGCGCCCCCGGTTGCCCCCAGAGCATCCGTGGGGTGCCACGCGGGCCCCATCCAGGCTGTAAGGAAGCGTGTGTGTGTGGGGGGAGGGGTGTCTATGTGTGTGTGTCGTTGTCCTCGAAGGCTCAGAAAAGTCTTTAAAAATTGGTGGCACATGTATTGAAAAGATGGAGGCACTTTATGGAGCGAAATATTTGCACTGTGTGCCCCCCCCGCCCCCAACTCATGCTCTCCCCACCTCCCATAAACAAGCTTGGGTGGCGGTGGCCACCTCAGCGTCGGGGCCCAGCCTGGGGCCCTGCTTGCGGTGGTGGCGCAGTGTCCCGAGTCCGACTGGAGTAACCACGTTGGGGGCCGGAGCCCGCGCTCGGCGGCGGCGACCTCTCCGCACAGCGTCCCCTGGCGGCCGCGGGGCTCAGCCAGGCCCGGGAAGTGACCGCGCCGAGGGGGCGATAGGGGAAGGCTCCCCTCCTCTTCACCTCCCCCCTTCCCTTCTTCCTTTTCCTCCTCTTCCTCCCTCTCTCCCTCCGTCCTCCTTTTTCTCCTTCCTAGTTCCTGCAGTTTGTCTTTTGAATTACTCTATTTAAACATTTAAATAGGTTATAGATTAACATAAGTCAGGTATTTAAAAAAGTACTCAAAGGCCTACAGTGAAAAGTCTTCATCCCAGAAAAACTGTCAGCCAAATCCCCAAATTGAGGGACATTCTACAAAACACCTGACCAGTACTCCTCAAAACCGCCAAGGTCATCAAAACCAAGGAAGTCTGAGAAACTGTCACAGCCAAGGGGAGCCTAAGGAGACCTGACCATGGAATGTAATGTGGGGTCTCACATGGGATCCTGGAACAGAAGAAAGGAGATCTGAATCAGAATGGACTTTAGTTAATAACGTATCAACATTGTTCATTAATTGTAACAAATGACCCAGACCAATGCAAGATGTTAATAACATGGGAAACTGAGTGCAGGCTTTGTGGAAGCTCTTACCATTGCAATTTCTCTGTGAATCTAAAACTGTTCAAAAAATAAAGTTTATTTTTTCAAGTCTTCATCTCACCTCTGTCCCCAACTATGCAGTTTCCGTCGCTCAACGTATTAATCGTTGATCTTAGATTTTTGGGTATCCTTTTAGAGGCTCAGTGTGCAAATATTAGCAAATATAAACATCCCCCCTTTTACACGTCGCATGCTCAGTTCTGCAATTGTCCTCCACTCATTTAATATTACCACATAGAGCGTCCCTTGGTTTTTGTTTACAGCCTGGACAGACTGTCATTCCTGTGGCCAGTTCCCTGTAGATGGACACGGGCTGCTTCCAATTTTGTTTTTTCCATTCAAACACGACTTCGGGGAATAACCGTGCACGTGGCTTGCCAGTCGTGGGACTGCCGGAGCCGCGAGTGGTCTGTTTGTAACTGTAGTAGACAGGACCCGGAGATCTGGGTGGAACTGCGACATCTGGGTGACACCCAAAGTGCGCAGTCCACAGGGCCGCCCCAGCAACCTAACCCTGGACCGCCGCCCCTGTGCGGGATTCCCGCGGGGGGAGTGCGGGCCGCAGCGTCCCGAGGCTGGGGGAGGTGGCGGGGTGACCGCCCTGGACCGTGGGGACGGGGAGCCTCCAGGGGGCGGGTGCCCAGCACGAGATCCGGGGACCGGCAACCCGCCCCACCCCACTACTCCTCCTTCCTGGCCCCCTAGCTCTGCGGCTCCCCCTGCTTGCACCTGTCCCGAAACTCCCACTCCTTCCCGCTCTGGGAGGTCGGGCAGCCCCCACTCCTCCGCCGTCCAGTCCAGGGGGCTCACCCTAAATGCAGCGAGATTCCCCTTCCCCCCCAGGACGGCTTCCTCCCCCCACCCCCAGCAATTCTGGTGCCCGCTGTCCCGATACTATTCTCTCCACCTCCTTATACTGCTACTTGCCCCCTTAACAACCCACCCTGCCTCCCGAATTCTGGGCGATTTTAAAAATTCCGCTCAACATTTTCTAGGGCAAAACTTCAGATCACACAGGGACGTTGGCATAATCGTACAGCGAATATGCGTACGCGCACCACCGCGTCTGCATTAACGTCCTCCCTCCACCGCCCGGCCTGGCGTCCTTCTGTCCGTCCGACCGTCCTCGCCCGGACCCGCTTCAGACCTGCGGACCCGGCGCACTTCCCAGAGCTTCCCCATGCCTGTCCCAGGCTGGTGTTCGGCCCTAATTTACTTTTTCTTCTTCTTTGTTTTTTTTTTTTTTGGAGACAGAGTCTCTGTTGCCTGGGCTAGAGTGCCGTGGCGTCAGTCTCGCTCACAGCAACCTCAAACTCCTGGGCTCGAGCGATCCTCCCGCCTCGGCCTCCGAGTGCTAGGATTACAGGCGTGAGCCACCGTGTCCAGCCCCTAATTTACTTTTTTAAAGGTGAAATTTAGGTACCGCGAAATATACAAATCTTCAGTGTGCCGTAGTCTGGCTGATTTTAGATAGTGCGTGTGAGAGTATTTTTTTAATAGTTACGTATTTTTAACATGTATTGGGGAAAAAAACCCTTACCCGTTTCCATTGAAGATAATGACATGAAGTTTCCTTTAACAATGAATGTATTTAAATGAGTTCATGTAAAGGGCTGGGAGACGGTGGGGGAAAGGGAAGGGACCACCCAGGTGCAGAGGCTATCGCCTCAGGGCTAGGGCCCTGTCCCGAGCCCACACGCCTGCAAGAAGAGCGGCCCCGGCCGAGGAGCTCTGGGTGCCCGTGGAACCCGGGGCGCCGGGACGAGGCTGGGGACCCGCAGGGTCAGGGTCAGGGGTACGCGGTGGGGGCCGGAGCAGCGTGCCTGTGTCTGTGTTTTCAAATCATTATGCATCTGCGCCCCCGCCCCAACTCCTTGAGGCTGGCACTGTCCCAGTCAACGTAGCACCCAGCACCCAGTACCTATTAGGTACCTAGTAAGTGTTTCACGCCCTCACGAGCGTGCAACGCTTTGTAAGCACTCTACAAAAATAAGAGTTCACAACAGTAGCAGGAAATCCCCAATGACCCCCTGCCGCGTGCAGCGTTGGCAGGCCCTCCGTGGTGTTTGTTGATTGATAAACAGGCGGAAGAAGACCGGAGGGCTGGTGTACAGATCTAGAGGGGCGCCGGAGACTTAAGATTCCAAGGGTCCAGGGTCAGAAATACAGCGGTTGTAGAAATAAGACTGCACATGCGCAATTGGATCGCCGCGTAGCCTCATTATTCTCTGGGCGGAAGACACTTCTAGGTGCCTCGTTAGCGCAGTAGGTAGCGCGTCAGTCTCATAATCTGAAGGTCGTGAGTTCGATCCTCACACGGGGCACAATACTTTTGTTCGCTCTTCGTCCTTACTCCTGCCGGAAAGATGGGTTTTGTTTGCTTTTCCAAGTCGGAGGCTAATGTTAAGGGGAGACTTAGGGAAAAGGCTTTCCTGGGCCGACTTAGCCGGGACCCGGGGAGCCCCTGCGCCCGTCGGGGCCTGGCGCTACCCCTGGGCCATCCGTTCTGCCCTGGAGCACGGGTCGTCGTGGGGACGCGCACCGGAGCCCCGATGCTCACGGTCCAGGAGGGCGCTCCGAGCGCGGCCGAGTTCAAGGCCCTCTAGTGAAGGCAGCAGAGTGGCTTGGGGACAGGGTCTGGGGCCGCGGAGTGCAGGCGGGGAGGTGGGCAGGAGCGATGGGAGGTCAGATAGTGGAGGGCACTGGAGCCATCGTGGAGCCGGGAAGTGGCGGTTCCCGATAGGGTCTCGGGGAGAGGGCTCCCCGAGTCACGCAGGGGGCATGCCGCACGCCAGGGGCTGCGCGGACGCTGCATCCGAAACAGGTGCCGCGACTGCAGCCCTCACCTGTGAAGTTCCTGATATCCAGTCATTCTGGAAGATCCATCTCCTTTCAGCACAGGTCAAATGGCAAGTTAAATTGAGACGGGATAGCTGTAACTAGCCCTTCATCTTTCAGCTTTTTGATGGTGGCACCAATCTCTACAATGCCCCCAGGGATAATTGCGATAATATTTTATACTATTTCATTCTTAGGCACAGTGCAGTCAATTATCAGTAGCTCCAAATCCTTTAATATTACTACTTCCCTGCTGCCTTTGACTGTAAATGAGTATCTAGTAGATTAATGCTGCCACTTGGCCTCTGCTACCACTAAGTCCCATTGTCCTCACTGAAACCAGCGAGCATTATCAGTGGTAGCATCTCTAACCATCACATACGGTTCGTTACAGGAGCCACCACGGAGCTTCTCAGTTTTGCAGATCCTCACTCAGGGCCTTCATGAAGGAAGTGTCTTTTGGGAGCAGAGCATGTCATTGGGAGGTCAGTGAGAAGGCCACGTGATAAATCCACTCCCACATTCCTATCTCCCTAAGCCTTTGGATACCTTCATCTACATCATGCTGGGGAAATTCTGGCATCTCAATCTCATTAAATAGAGCCCAACATTGAGTCTCCATTTCTGTCAACTACCCACGTAAACTACAGAGCCACTTCCAGTTTCATGAGTGTGGCAGTTAGCAATTCATGGCTTCCCAGCTCCAAACTCCCTCTTCAGTGCCTGTCTGCAATGCCCAACTGCACTCTCCCAGCATTTCTCCTACGGTGCATGACGTTGAGGTGTCAGCAGAGGCTGCTGGAGGATGCCGCAGGAGGAATGGGGCTCCTCTTCTGACTCCAATCTGCTGTTGTGCTTATTTTTGTCCTGTGTCAAGGACCATTAGCGGTGCATGTGCACCGTGGACATCCAGTGGTGCTCTGCCCCAGCCATGTGCCCAGAGCACACACTCTCTTCAGGCCTTCATGGTCCCAGCCCGATGACGACTTCACTGGAGTCTTCCCAGTATGGACCCTGCATGTTCCAGGTCTCATGCCCGCAGCACCACCCTGAAGAGCTCTGAGCACCTGCCGGCCAGTCTTGGTTTGCCTGTGCCCAAGGGTAGTTACCCATGGCCCTCTGAACATGGACAATGTGCACACCGGGGTGTACACCATCCTGACAAGCAGGGGCCTGATGCTCGGACTCCCTGTGCACTGCCACCCACCAGCCTTGGATTGTCTGTGCCCCAGAGAATTGTTTCTTGCTGCCTGGGAATGTGGACTAGCTGTGGCCTGGACAACTCTGAGACTCTCTCCAATATCCAGTGGTCTGCAACCCCCTTCTCTGATGAGGTCTGAACCTGAGCCTTGAGGAGGGAGAGGTCTCCCTTCCAAGTTCATCTTTCCTTGAGTTCTCTCCCTTAGTCCTAGGTAATCTTTAGAGCTCTCTATCTTTATAGTTGCTCCCTGCCATAGTTTAGTATGTCTTTATATTAAACTTTACCTGTTCAAATTATTGTGTGGTTTGTCTCCTGATTGGACCCAGATTGATACAATGAGATTAAACATTAAATCCAGACTCTCTGCTAAATGTACCTAGTCCTTATTAAGCACCCAAGTCCCAATTATTAATAAATTAAGCCTTATGCAGTCCTTGCAGTCATCAACTGCTGTAACAGTCAACATGTAATCACTGTGGAAAGGCCTTCAACAAATGCTCAAATCTTGCTCAACATCAGAGTTCATACAAGAGAAAAACCCTATGAATGTAAATAAATGTGGAAAGGCCTCTAACCAAGTAATAACTTATTCAACACCATGGAATTCATACTGGAAAGACAACACTCTTTATAGTCAAATGTGGAGAGGGATTTGGCTGAAGCCCAACATTCAGCCAACATGGTACAATCTGCACCAGAGAGAAACCTTATGAATGTAATAAATATGAAAAGGCAGGCCTTTAATGACCACTCTTCTTTAACAAAGTCAAGGGAATACTGGAGAGAAACTTTTTGAATGTAGCCAGTGTGTAAAGAATTTTAGCCAAGCTCAACTCTTATTCAATCCTGGAGGATTCACATTATAAAGAAATTGAAGTAAGATTGAGGATATAATGTCAAGAAGCAGGAAGAGATAATCAGAAATGTATTTTATATATTTCATTAAATGTGATAACCTTTGAAATGCCAACCAAACACACATGACCAAGGAGATTCAGCCAAGTATCTGAAATCTGCTCAGGCAGTGACTTCTTCAAGATTATCATTGGGAGAAATGTAGGCTCAGAAAACTGGAAGAATGTGATAAAGAGAACTTCTTCATTTGGTCGAGAGTATTCATAACTCACTTTCACTTAAAAATTTTTTAAAATAATGAACTATTACAATACTATTAATATATAAAAAAGAGAGTTTTTTGTGTGTGTGTTTATGTGTAGCTGCAAAACCAATCTGAGTAGATGTAAATTCTAGTAAAAGAGGACCTGAAACAGAGGTAAAAACCCTGGCAACAGACAGCTGATTCTGGCTGGCAGAATCACGTATTGTAGAACATGAATGCTTTTAGGTGAGCAAGCAATTTTCTAGTTCAACAAAGTTCCCATCACACCCTATATATTGTAAATTCTGTGACTCCTGTTGCCAAACACACACCATTTTGGCCCATGAAGGGATGTCTGTAACCAACTGAAAACATACAGAAAATTAGGCTGAGAAAACTACTCTTGGGAAACCAATGCCTTGCATAGTGCCAGGATATCATTTTAGGTCTCTGCCTGCTGGATAGAAGAAAGCGCTCTGCTTACTGCAAATATTTGGTTCAACATAAGATTATGTTTTGTGACCCCAGAAAAAAGAGTTACTACTATGTATTGCACACTTACTATATATTATATGTCAAGCACTGGACCAGGAACTTCATACACGTGATCTTATTTAATCTTCATATCAAGTTCATGAGCTATTTCTACCTTCCTTTTAGAAACGGGGAGAGTAAGGTTTGTGAAGTCATGAGCAGCCCTGCTGTGCTGTAAGGCAGAGAGAGGGAGAGAGACGGAGAGCTGTTGGTGCTGCCAGGAGAAGCTGGAGAGGCAGGGTCAGAGATGGGGAGGCTATGAGTACAGTGGGGTCGCTGCAAAGAGGAGGTCCTGCTATGGGGGGGGGGGGCGGGAAGACTGGAATTTAGGCCAGTCCACACTGTCAGGGCTCCACAGTTGCTCCTAAGATCTCTCAGTCCAGGTTGTATAATTGTTAAGATCGTTTCCTGTTTTCTGTGTCTCCATTTATCTTTAAAATAAACCCTCATCGACTAAAGTTACTGAAGTTTATGCTGATCTTTGCAACCTGAAAGCCTAATATAACTTTAATAGTTTCCAAACATTTTTATTGTGAAAAGTTTAAGAAGCCATTTACAAGCCAAAAATTAGAATTAAATAAAACACATAATCATGGATACATTTTCCTGTACAAAAGGCTGATCTTGATAGGAATTTTAAATAAATAATCTAAAAATCAGCGTCACTGATTGCAAAATAGGTATCTCGTGACTACCTCAAGGCAACACGCCTTCTATGTAGCCAAAAGACCAGGGGTTTGACATCTGTTACGAGCCTGGGCGGTGAGTCTCTGGCGAAGATTTCTCACTTTCTTGATAAGATCCTGTCCCGTAGTGTCCCATTCTATCGTTCTTCGATTTAAAGAAACTTGAAAACAAAATTTAAAATTAACAAAAGTTGAATTTTCTGACGTTAGCAATGATATAGCATTTAAAGATAAACGCGTTATAAAAATCAGTAATGAAATGAATATTCTAAAAACCAAATTTTTTGAACAAAAAGCCTAACATTACCTGGCCCTACATGGTTTCTTTTATAAGCTAAATATTTATTAATTAGTTGAACTGGATGAATGCTATCAGAGAACTTAGCTGCTTTTGATTACTTAGCATTTTTAAAATTTAGGATACAAACAATCTTAAATTAGGAACAAAGTTTGTCTAAGACATAATTTGAGTTCTTTGCAACAGTAAGCTTCCTTACTGTAATCTTTAATGGCAATGAGAAAAGGCATTCCAAGTCACAAAACTGTGAAATGCATAACAGGACTACTTTTCTAATAATGTAATAGAAATAAATGCTTTTAATATCAGCTAATACTGGGAGAGTCCGGAATCAAGATTAAAATATTACAGCGAGTCCAAGAGTTAACAGCCATTTCATACTGATTTAGAGGGGCTAGTAAATCCTGCAATTTGGAAAGAAAAAAAAATCATCTTAAAAATATACTTCTCTGTAATTTAGATATATATTCAAAGAGTCAGCCTCAATTTCTAAAAAAATTATTTTTTCCCTAAAGGAATACAACTTTTATGCTTTTTGTTTTGCTGCCAAATAACCTAAACTTACCAAATGTCCTCCACTCCATTTTGAAATTTAGAATTATCCAGTTAAAAATTTAAGTTCTGATGTGTCAGAATAGAGAATAATTGAGAATATCTTGTATTTCATTTGAATCACAAATGCTTTTTGGTTTAATTCATATTCTAGCCCAGAAATTTATAGATGCATATAAAAGTATGAATTAGTAAAAATATTTTACAAACACTAGAATCTCATGGCCTGTTATTAGATACATTTCTTATAAAGCTTGCCTTTTTGGGACCTTGTATAAAAGTTTATTCTTCTAAAAGATCTCAAAAGACCTCGTTAAATTCTGCTTCATCTATCTGGCAGTTGTATTTAAAAAGTTGGTTGAAACAAAGTCTAATAGTCTCCTGTCCCCTCCTCCTCCCTTTTTAAAATAAATAATATGCTTTACTGGGAAAATTGTTAGCTTCTTTCTGGCCAAATGCTGTGATTACATTTCTGTAAGATGTTTCCACCCTGTCCCTTCCAAAAATAAACAAAAGCCCCAGTGAATCAAGTCTGGGGGTCCAAAGGCAACTCATCAGCACAAAGCCATTTGCCGTCAGCATTTCTGCCGTGGGCTGGCCCAGATTCCATCAGACTGCCCAGAGCAGACACACGTTTCCAATGGTTGTTGGGGGTGCCCAGCCCATGTGAACAGAGTCAAGAAAATTCAATTCTGTAATAGCTTTGAAAAATAACCCAGCAATTTTCTTTTCACAAGGCTGTCAAAATAGTTATGAATCTCATATTATCAATTTAGTTAGCCATAGACTTCTATTAGAGCCTCCAACTATTCTTTGGGGCAGTAGTGCTGGTGCTAAAGACACAGAGAGGCATTAGTGATATTCAGCAAATTTCCTCTACTTGAAATTTAGTCTATATCCCAGTTTTTCCCCCAGCTGAAAATATGAGTGCATCTTGCTGTCTCCATTTTGGCATTCACACCATCAATGCCCTGGCAAGATGGCATCCACATTCTGTCAGTATAATTCAAGCCACAATTTTGCTTAACTACTGCTAAAATTAAAATGACAGAAGCATCCCCAACTCATGGATATTAAAAAGTAAAATAAAATAAAATAAAATGACAGAAGAAATCTTTCTTGCTTATCAACTTACTGTGTGCTGAGGGATCCATTTCAGAAATGTCATTTAACTGTGAGGTTCTAGGCAAACAGCTTGAGGCCACCTGTTCATTTTGGAACCTTGGTGCTTCTGTTATAAAAGCGAGGAGTTAAAGAGGATGTTTGGGAGTGAGTTATTAATTCCAAATGGTCCCTAGTAAATTAAAATTGCCAAGGATGGTTAAAAACAAAACCCCCTTTTTCTTTTCTACTCTTCTGAGAAAAATGCTGGAACCATTCAAAAGACAAGAGAAGTGAAGTTAGTGAGAATTAAGAGCTGAGCTGAACTTTTTTCTCGATTGGAGCTCTGTGGTATTGCTCCCCCCTCGAACACCTGGGCTCAGCCTCCTGAGTAGCAGGGATTACAGGTTTGGGCCACCATGTCCAGCTGGAGCTCTGTTTTTTTAACAGTCCTCCCTCCTCAGTTCAGCTTTTCCCTCCCAAAAAATGGTAACCAGTGATTACCTTTTGGCTGAGCAATAATTTGAATAAAAGTGTTGAAATACACCTCAAGGATTTATTCATAACAGATCACATTAAAAGAATGAATCTGTAATACCAAAAAGAGAAAGGTACCCGTGGACACTCACCTTTATTACACGGATTTTCAGCATGTTCTACAGCAGCGCTTATCTCCTGATTTAAAAACTGCTTTCTAGATGCATCTGATAGAGCAGCAGCTTTCTTTTCTGATCTCAAATAAAACTCTTTTTCTTCAGCTTCCTTCCACTAAATATAAATAAGTGGGAAAAAAAAGATCACATAAAAATTGTGGTAATGCACACTCCTACAGTGGAACAGCCCCTTCTGTTTTCTCTACTCCATTTTCCTTATACCCCCAGAGGGTAACTGGGGTGTCTGTGTTCGCCCAAGACTACTGAAGAATCTTGAAAGCAGAGGCAGGTTTTATGTATTGCTCAGTACCTCAGAGTGCCACAAAGCACACAACTACATCTCAACCACGGTTGAAATAATAATTCATTTTGATAAGTTTCATATCTCAAATCTTATGAGAGTAAGCTAGTTTTGTCTTAATGGCAATTGAGTTGTATTTAATGTGAATGCTATACTTTACTAATAAAGTCTACAAAATTCAGAGAATGAATTCTTTGCCCAGCTGTGGTCCACATGATGACCACAAGGAAGTATTAGCCCTTATTTTCTTCTCTATAAAATAAGAAAATAATAATCCTAAAATTAGCTCAGAGGATAACTAAAATAATGTTTAAAATACTACACTACTCCTAAAGTTGGCCAATGTTCTAGAAATGTTACATCTTTTACATGGAAACACATATATAATTTTTATATGTTATAGAAATACTAATGCATTAAATAACAAAAACCTTAAAGAATCACGAAACAGAAATGCCTGCAAGGACCACAGAGGTCCACCCGTTTTGTGTTACCCATGAGTAATACTGAGCCTGAGTGATTTCCCAAGGCCACTCGGTAGTCACGTTAGCTTGAGAACCCAGGACACCAGACACAAAGAAAGATTTCTGCATAACATGAAAAGCCCTTAAAATGATTCTGTCTACTCTCAGAAGCACCACTTTACCCAAAGTACAGTAGCACCTAATTTTACACAGTCTAGCCCTAGTGTCAGCAATCCTTTTCTTAAAGAGGCAGACTTCCACCACAAGTTTCCTAAGAACAGCCTCGGTGTTCTGGGAATCACCTCCACTCTCCCTAAGCCCGTCTTTCCTTTCCTAGAAGGGAAGGATAATAAGACAGGGCCCCAAGCCACTGGGATGGGCTAGGAGGAAAATGAACCTGGAATAGTGACTGGAAGGAAATATACTGTAAGCAGTTGTCATTCAGAATGGGCATTATGATACAGCATCAGAAAGAAGAATGAACTAAAGCCAGTTGTCTAGATCTTGATCTCTCCCCAGCTCTTCAGTATCTTTACCAAAGTACACGGTATCAGTGATAATTAACTACAAAGCATAGGTCCCAGAGTTGTTGGGAGGATCAACCAAAAGATACATTATGTGTGACATACTCTTAGTTGCTTCCTTAAAATCCAGTCTCTGATTCTTCTTTAGGAATAGAATCTTAATTTTATTTGGGATGATAATACTCCCAGCTAAAAATACTACTTTTCCCAGCATCCTTTGCAGCCAAATGTGGCTAGAAATATCATATGGGACTCCTGGGAAGGAGTTAAAAAGGAGATGACTCAGATGGGAGGTAGAGCACTTTATGCACTTGTGTCCTACCCTCTTCCTGCTGCCTCGATGGATGTGACGGCTGGTACTCCAGCAGTCATCTTGGATGCTAAGGTATCCTCGAGAATGAACACCATCCACCAAGTAGTATAGAAAGTATGAAAGATGTCATTTACCTGATGACCTTGGAGCCACAACATTAGACCTGGACTGCCTACCCCCAGACTACCCTTCTATCCTGTTTACAGTCACCGTTATTTTGGGTTTTGTTACTAGCAGCTATGCACAATTTCTACCTATTCAAAATCTTTTACATGGTAAGTATGAAAAATTAGATAAAGTAGTAATATTATTCAATTGGCCAGAAGAAATCCAGGAAGCTGAGAAGTTGAGGCACACTAATGTAAATGAGAAAGATGCTCAATCATTTTAGATAGCATCCATATTACATGACTTCTCTGGAAAACACCTATTAGATTATCTTTTCCAACAAAAATGATTTGGTTTGATGCTTTTGCCATTTGCCTATGTTCTATTTCAAAATTTCAATGCTTAATATAATAATAAAAAGCTTATAACACTATTACCTTCTTCGCTTCCTCCTCCAACATTGCATTTAATACCTCTGTTTCTTTCCTTCTGTTTTCCTGAAGGAGTCTGGCTACTTCCTGGTAACATTTGGTTCGCTGTAGATCATCACATTTTTGTTTATGTAAAGTTTGAATTTTCCAGTCATTATTTAGGCATGCTTGTTCAGCTTTTGCCATATTTTCTTTAATTACCTAAAAACAATTATAAATATCAGAAACAAGGTCAGACTACATAAAATTATGGTACATCCATTCAATGTATCCAAGTGCCTAGGGCAATTGTTCAGAATGCCAGCTGCATATTAGAATCACCTGGGAGTGTTTCAAACAAACTGACATCTGGGCCCCACCACAAATCAATTTTAAATCAATCTCTGGGGTGGCTGGATTGGATACCGGTACTGTAAAAAAAAAAAAAAAAAAAAAAGCTCTCTAGGTGATTCTAATGTACAGCCAAAGGTGAAAACTTCTAAGCTAGGGGATGGGTAGGATTGAACAATTTCCATGTTTTCAATACTCTGAGGAGTCAAAAGAGCCCATTTTAACAGACTGGACAAAAGCCTATAAAAAAAATGGTGGGGTATTTTGGAAGAATCAGCTAAGAGACTGTTGTAGAACAGAAGGTCTCTACCTGACGCTATGCCTGGTTTTTGGAACAGGACCAGACCCAGAGACAAACCCATTTAACATTTTGTCACAGAGGTAATAGAGAAAGTTCTTCTTTGAAAGTCTCAATTTCTATTTCAATACACTTAATCCAGCATTTCTGAAAGGGTATTCCATAAAAAACTCTCTAAAATAAATTTGGGGAATTTTCTTGAAAATTCACGATGTACAATATCCTCAAATTTGGCATGAAACATACCTAACTTTAAGACAGCATTTCCAACACTTATTTGACCACCCCCCATGTTACTGAATAATAGTTATCAATATTCCACAGAATATACTTTGAAAGTGCTAGCTTATATATAAAACAGGGACCTGATATTTTGCAGTTTAATCTATTCAGGGATGATTTCTTAGGCAGAACAGAGTAGGATAATATAATTAGTAAAGTTACTATTCTTTTGTATTTTCTTGTAAGTCTTAAAATTTCAAAGGGTAAGAAAAATACATGTCTATGACTGTCCATGGAGTAAGCACACTGTAAATAAAAGAAAGCAATGTGAGACAGCAACTGTGGCAATTGAAGCAAATTAATTAACTCAACTTTACAGTTTAACTTCAATTTTACTCTCTTAAAAGGGTAACAGATAGAAATTCCCCTACTATGTATACACTAAATTTACCATATTTTTACCTTCTGAGTTTGTTGGATCTGAGTTTGATCTGTTTCTATCAGTTTATGAAACATACGTTCTTCAAGATCCACTTTCCGTCTATAGACATCTGCATCTTCTCGCATTTCTTTTGCTACAGCTTCTTGATTTCTGGTAAGATTCTGTTAAAAAAAACAATTTGTAAAAAAATCACTGATTTATATAATAATGCCAGGACACAAAAATGACTTTTTTCTTTTCAGAATAGTCTTATGCACACAAAAACTGCAATCATCTAATTTTCAAAGTAAACAGCAAAGAGTGGTGACGTCAGTGAAAATGACAAAAGGCAGATCTCTGAAAATTCTCTCCTCCATAAAAGCACTAAGAACACTGACACAAACTGACAAAATCAACTTTTTCAGAATTCTGGAAATTAACTGAAGGCTTGTAGCAATTTGGGAAGCACTTATTCATAAAAATGACTGAATCTCAGTAAGAACAAGCTCTGTAACATTTTTACTTGTGTTATTCCTATTCCCACCCCACTCCCAACACTGGCCCTTGACCAGCTGCTGGGAGATAATCTCTAAGCCATGGGCCATGCTATATGCTACTTACTATATTTGACCTCTGGACAGGCTGGAGAGAAAGTAACTAAAGTCAGCCACGTGGGTACTCCATGCCTATGTGACCCCCAATAAAACCCTGGACACAAGACTTGAGTGGGTTTGCCTGGTGGGCAATACTTGTACATACTATCAAACATCTTTGCAGGGAAAATTAAGTGCTCTCTGTACAACTCGACTGGGAGAAGAAAACTGGAAGCTTCTGCCTGGTCTCCCCTGGACTCTACCCTATGTGCCTTTTACCTTCATTGATTTTAATCTGTATCCTTCTGGTGTAAGAAAATTTAACCATGAATATAAGAGTTTCTCTTGAGTTCTGATAGTCCTAGTGAATCAATGAACCCAAGGGTGGTCTTGAGGACCCCTGACACAGGTATATACGTATTAGCTCATTTAATCCTCATAGCAATCTTTGCAAGACTAGTATTATGCCAGGGAGAAGGCGCATATGTGTGAAAGAGAGACAAGAGACAGCAAGTAGACCTGACAAAACAAGGTCCTAGAAGATGATGAAAGGATAGGATCTGGATTACAGGTCAGTATTTACTTATGTTTCTTTTGTCTGTGCTTAGTTTTGTTAAAAAAATTTATTTAAATTAGATATGAAATGTTGGGCTTGTAATAGAGGTAATCATAATATTGTCTATTTTCTGGGACAATTTCTTTAGAAATACACATTTAATCAACTAAATGTAAGAGATAAATTGGACAGGTAAAGTATTAATCACTAAAGCTAATTTGAAAAAGGTAGTAGCAGCACATTATATCCGACTGATTAGATAAAGTTCAGGATTTCATAAGTTAGCCTTGTTGAGTAGTTTAACTCTTCTCTGACCCTATTGGTTTGCTTAAATAAACACTCCCCTTGAGTGATAGCAAAAAGAGATCAATAAACATTTAAATTTGCCTTCTGATCTGACACACAGAAAGAAACTCAGCATAACTTCTGTGGCATTCCTGCCAAAAGTGCATAACTTGAATCTTATCATGAAGAAACAACAGATACATGCTAATTAAGGGACAGTCTACAAAATATCTGGCCTATATGCTTCAAAAAACATCAATGTCATGAAATACAAAGAAAGATTCAGGAATGGTTCCATTTAAAGGAGACTAAAGAGGCTGGGCGCAGTGGCTCATGCCTCTAATCCAACAATCTAGGAGGCCCAGGTGGGAGGATTGCTTGAGCTCAGGAGTTTGAGACCAGTCTGAGCAAGAGTGAGATCCCATCTCTACTAAAAATAGAAAAATTAGCTGGCGTCATGGTGGGTGCTGGTAACCCCAGCTACTGGGGAGGCTGAAGCAGGAGGATCCCTTGAGCCCAGGAGTTTGAGGTTTCTGTGAGGTATGATGACGCCACTGTACTTTACCCAGGGGAACAGACTAAGACTCAAAAAAAAAAAAAAAAAAGGAAATTGAATCTCACTGTTACCCTTTTCATATTAAAATAAAAAGGAAAGAAAAAAAATAAAGGAGACTAAAGAGGCATGAAAACCAAAAATAGATAATCTTAGCTTTTCTTTTGCTTTAAAGGACATTTTTAGGACAAGTAATCAAATCTGAAATACATCAGACAATATTATATTAATTTCTGATTGTGATAATTGTATTGTGGTTATGTAAGAAGATTAACTAGTTTTAGGAAATATACACTGAAGTATTTAGGGGTAAAGGAGCATCATGACAGCAACTTACTATTAAACAGTTCAGGGGAAAAAAGCATGTGTGTATATGAGAGAATGATAAAACAAATTTAGCAAAAAATATCAGAAATTCTTAGTATTTCCTTGCAAATTTTCTGTTAATTCTGAAATTATGACCCCCTGATTGCCAATACTCCTCACTCCAAAAGAAAATATAGTAAAATGCAAACTTTAGCTTGCATTAGATGAATTACATCTAATTCAAAATCACAGGAGACTTAGCCAAACTGTAAATCCCTTGCCCAGTTCTAGAAAAAATTCAGTGTGGGAACCTAAAGTGTTATAGATATGAATGGAGAATGGATGCTATATGTTTTGTCTTATTTAATGTAGACAACAATCATATGTTTACCTGTTAGGAATTAGCAGTCATCACTAATTTCAAACTCAAAGTCTGATTTTAAGAGGGCTGAAGGAAGTGAAAACTTATGGTTTTAACACTGAATAAGTAACAAAATATTTTTCCCAAATAATAAAAATTTATAACAACAAAACTCCTTTTTCTAGTGTCTCGAAAACTAAATTATATGTACTAAGCAGGTATTTGCTGATTTGATTCCAGAAGATTCAAATTTAAAGTACTTTATAGCTCTCACAATATTTACCTTTCAAGATCCTTGTGAGGTACTGAGATAATTCTGCAGTAACTATTACACAAACATAGGATAACTCAGTAAGATGGTAAAAGATGCTGATGCAAAATCTGGGGCTTACATCTGGTGCTTCAGACACCAGACTAAGCTGCTAATAGAAACACAAATTAAAGAATTACAACGAACTGTACATTCAGACATTTTGGCTATCTTACAATCCTAGATGACACTGTATTCTGCTTAAGAAGGGAATAAAATGAACATTTAAAAATGATCAGTAAATACAGTATAAAAAGGGTTTGTAAAAACCTTGCTTTTCTTATTCTGTAAATAACTGATTTATACCTTCTCATAAAGTCTTTTTTGTAATTCAAGTTCCAGCTGTCTCATTTCCAGGTCTTTGGCTGTGGTAGCAATTTCTTGATCTCTCATATGTACCTATGACCAAACAACAAACTGTGAATACCAAAAAGAATTTACAGAATAATAAAGATTTAGTAATTTTGTAATCTGAACAATCACTAACAGTATTTAAAATAACAGGAATCGAGACTGGGCGCAGTGGCTCAAGCCTGTAATCCTAGCACTTTGGGAGGGCAAGGCAGGTAAGGATCCCTTAAAGGCCAGGAGTTCGAGACCAGCCTGAGCAACACAGCGATGTTCTGTCTCTACAAAAAAAAGTAGAAAAATTAGCCAGGCATGGTGGTGTGCACCTGTAGTCCTAGCTATTGGGAGGCTGAGGCAGAAGGATCCCTTGAGCCTAGAAGTCTGAGGTTGCAGTGAGCTATGATTGGGCCACTGTACTCTAGCCTGGGCAACAGAGTGAGACCCTGTGTCAAAAAAGAAAAAAAAAGGACTCAGGTTTTTGAAACCAGAGTAACTGAAAACATATTAATATTCACTACAAAACCTGGGAATAAACTCTCCAAGTTAAATTTAATTTTTTAAAAAAGAAACCACAATTACCATATGGCCATCTGTCCAGACTTGGAGAAGAGATGGCAGTTCTTGTCATATTATGGTGACCAATATTATGAGGTAGAAAAACTTGAGCAATTTGAATTTGGGGTAGATAAAAACACAGAATGTTTAATCTTACTAAACATAACATTTATAAGGCTCCTTTTCATTAAACTTCTATACTTTTATAAATTCGGTTTGACAACTAATACCTCCAGGTTCAAATTTATTGGGAACTGTTCATCTTGCATGTGTTCTGCTCCAACTTAGTTAATTTAGAGTTCAAAATCTCCAAAATTTGATTACTTGGAAGCTTTTTACTCCTATATACTAGAGGTTTTGAATAAGGCACTCACTAGACTAAAGAATCTTAGAAATCATGTTAAAGATTTGGCTACCTAAAACCTCTATTATTTTTAGGGGTGAGAATAAAGTACACGATATGTGTTTCAAACAAAACAAAACAACAAAAACCATAACCAATCAGCTATCTATTCTCATTCATTTATTCAGCAAACATTTAATGATTGCATTACTATCTGCATTCATAAGATAAAGTGTTAGATATTGTCAATTATGGTAAAAGACATGCTATCAAATACATATAAAAGGAGAAACAGTAAAAATGAGAATATAGTTGAATGTGCAAAGATATATATCCAAGGGGTAAAAGAAACCATAGACCAGGGACCAGTTCAACTTAAGGAAGTTACTGGCAAAGTGGCCAGCTCAAATGGGGGGATGTTTATTTGTATGAAGCAAGAGTAGTAATAATGCCAAGAGGTGGAGGAGAGGTTTGGCATAGCATATAATGCTTTTTAGGAATTTCAATTACACAAGCTCTTTTGCTTATGAATTTTCAGAGATACAAACAGCTATGTGCCAGAGCAAAAAACAGATCAGCTTTGCTTGCTGCTAACAGATGTTTGCAGTCACATGTACATGTCACTTTGGACTTAAGCAGTCTTTCTTGGTGGAGCCTGAACTGTGAAAGGAGCTTTTGCAGTTTGGCAGCGTTAAGAGCACAACATCAGAACAGGCAGCTGAAAGGATGGGAGGAGGCTGGAAGAGTAGGCAGAGGCCAGATCATGTTGCTCAAAGGATTTTATAGGATTCTTGGACCAAAAAATGCCTTCTCTTATCGCAAAGTGGTTTGGAATAAAGACAGAGTTCTGAGCCTGTATTACTTTTGGGGAAGAACACACACTTTTCTAGATAATGAAATATCAAACTCCTTTACTAGATGAGCTAATTAAAAGCAATCTTTATCAAAACTAGGTTAGCAACTCCCTAAATTACTGTATAAATTTAAGGCAATCCTAATAAAAATTTCAAGAGAATGGGGAGAGGTGGGAATTCACAGCGTGATAAAATTCTCAAAGTCTATTTGGAACAATAAGCATTTGAGAACACTGAGGAAAACTCTGAAAAGGAAGACTAATGAGGGGAATTAGGCCTAGTTATTAAAACATTACAAAACTACAGTCATTCAAAGAGTGCAGTACTGCCTTAGAAATAGAAAAAGGGAGGAGATCAAGTATGTAAGGGAATTTAATATGTAATAACCATCAGTTGGCAAATGACTTTGCTAATGTCTAACAAATGGTATTGAGACAACTGACTTGCCTTTTGGAAAGTAAGCTTCATCCCTAATTCATTCCTTACATTCAATTTTCAGACATATCAGGGGTTGGCAAACTTTTTCGTAAAGGGTCAGACAGTAAATATTTTAGGCTATGTGAGTCATATGGTTTCTGTCACCACTATTCACCTCTGCCACAAGCAATCACGGAAGATATGTAAACAAATGAGTGGGAAATGTGTTCCAATAAAACATTATTTGTAAACACTGACATGTGAATTTCATATATTTTTTAAAATTTAATATAATTTCATATCATGAAATGTTACTGTCTGATTTTTCAGAACCATTCAAAATGTTATAACCAATTCTAGCTCATGAGCCATACAAAATAGGTGGTGGGCTGGATTAGGCTGGTGCAGCGTAGTTTGCTGATCCCTGAGATACCTCAAAGATAAAACAAATAAGAGGAAAACATAAAACTAGAAGAAAATATGCCTATGTGGTAGTACAACCTTAGAATGGGAAGGCTTTTCTAAACATGACACAAAATCCAGAAGTCATAAAAAAAAAATTAATAAACTTGATGGTCTAAAAATTATCATATTTTGTGTGACAAAAAAAAATGACACCATAAACATTATTAAGAAACACACACACACCAGAGGAAAACACTTACAACATAAAACCCTACACTGTATGGCAGCTACTAACTACAAGTGGCTTTTAAAATGTGACTAGTCTAAACTTAGTTGTGCTATAAGGGTAAAATGATATTGGATTTCAAAGCCTTAGTACAAAAAAAGGGACAAAATATCTCATTAATAATGTTTTTATACTAATTACATTTTGAAATATTCTGCAAATATACTGAGTTGAATAAAATGTTACTAAAATTAATTTTGCTTGTATCTTTTTACTTTATTAATGTGGCCACTAGAAAACTTAAAAATTATATCTGTGTTCACATTTTATTTCTATTGGACAATGCTGCCCCAAATGACACAAAGAGGCCTATCAGTAAGAAAAAGACTAACTTGATAGAAAAATGGACAAATGTTATATGTATATAATTTATCTTCTACAAATGGAAGATAAATAACTGAAGAGAAATCCAATCTCACTAGCAAAAAAAAAAAAAAGGCAAATTAAAATAGACTATTTGTCACCTGTCTGTGGTGACAAATACTAAGACTGATGCACTCCACCATTGACTAGACTAGGGTATGGATACTCATACAGTTAAAATATCTTAAACTTTTATTTTTGGAGAACAATTTGGCATAACTTTGAATTTACTTAATAAAAGCATGTGTGCAAGTACTCAAAGATTTATACAATGTAGCAAGGTTTTATTATTTTCAAAACACTACAACTAACCTAAATGTTCAATAGTTCTCAGTCTCATGCATGAATTGAAAAAAAAAAAAAAAGTTCAATAGCAAAGATTAAATACACTGTGGTATATTCACACAACAGAATACTATGCAACCACAAAAAAGAGAAACAGACACACATAAAACAATAAGATATTCAATATATATCATTTTTAAAAGCAGGTCACAAAAACAGACTATATGAGAATAATCATCTCATTTTTGTATAAAGGAAAATAGGAGTATAATTATTACTCTATCTATAGACACACAGCTGCAAAGCTGTGTAATTAACCATTTTTAAACAGTGTTTATCTGGGGAGGAAATAGAGAAAATCCATTTTTAGCTTCATATATTTTTTACTGGAAATTCTTCTTATATTGGCCATGGATAAATTTTTATATTAAAAAAGAATATGTCCCCTAATTAAAAATTAATGGTTAACTGATTGATATTTCTATTTTTAGAGAAATAGTTACCAAGGACACTGGTCAATTTGCCTAATTTTCCTGGCATTTCTTAAATATTTAACCATTAATGAAATATAAAAGAGAATAAGAATAAATGAAGGGAAAAGTAAATAAGATTAAGGAAGCTATTTAGTATTCATGTGGACTCTACAAATATTAATTTGAAGGTGCTCATTACACTTAAATGACAGTAAATATAGATGATGTATATTAAGATAATAAACCTTTCTTCCAATTTCATCATCCAGTCTTCTTAGTTCCATTTCTCGTTGATCTTGCTGAAGCTTCAGAAAACGCCTTCTTGCAGCATCTTGTAAGTGTATTTCCTTTATTTTCAGCTCTCTTTTCACAGCAGCTAGTCTTAAATACAAAAAACATTATGTGGAACAAATAAAGCATTTCCCAATATGGTTTAATTTTTTTCTTAATTGCTGCCTGGTACCTACTTTGACAAACTTTTTCAATTTAACTGGTGCCACCGTAACATAACTGTTTATAATATATAAATGAAAGATGCCCAATTACACAAAGTCCGCCTTCATGAAGACAAATGGTCCACATGCAATTGGCTATCATTTTCACACTTAGACCTCTAACAGGTCCACCACTCAGATCATTTCAACACAATTGATATCCTTTATTTGAAGGAAGAATGCCAAAAAATATTCCAAAGATGATGTATGGTTATTCTTTGAGAATTTTAGTAGAAGGCTAATGGCTCAACTCGGTAATTCCTTTCTTTTTTTGAGAAAGAGTCTCACTCTGTTGCCCGTGCTAGAGTGCAGTGGCGTCGTCATAGCTCACTGCAACCTCAAACTCCTGGGATCAAGTGATCCTCCTGCCTTAACGTCCTGAGTAGCTGGGACTACAGGCATGCACCACCATGCCTGCACCACCAATCCCAGCTAATTTTTCGTTTTTTTTTTTTTTTCCCAAGACAGAGTCTCACTTTGTTGCCCGGGCTAGAGTGAGTGCCGTGGCGTCAGCCTAGCTCACAGCAACCTCAAACTCCTGGGCTTAAGGGATCCTCCTGCCTCAGCCTCCCGAGTAGCTGGGACTACAGGCATGCGCCACCATGCCCGGCTAATTTTTTCTATATAGATTTTTTTTTAGCTGTCCAAATCATTTCTTTCTATTTTTTTGGTAGAGACGGGGGTCTCACTCTTGCTCAGGCTGGTCTCGAACTCCTGACCTCGAGCGATTCACCCGCCTCGGCCTCCCAGAGGGCTAGGATTACAGGCGTGAGCCACGGCACCCGGCCATTTTTCTATTTTTTTGTAGAGACGGGGTTTCACTCTTGCTCAGGCTGGTCGCGACCTCCTGGCTTCAAGCAATCCTCCCACCTTGGCCTCCCAAAGTGCTAAAATTACAGGCGTGAGCCACCATGTGAAGCCAGTAATTCTTTTTAACATATATTAGAAATCTGTTTCATAAAGTTCCACCCAAGAATAAGAATCAATAAACTTATGGAAGTGAGTTTCCCAATAAACAGGCTTAGTCTCAATGCTTATCCCATGACTTTGCTTAATTTAAACATTTTACCTTGTTAACATACTTTTGTTTATTTATTTAAAAAATTCTTTTTAAGAAGCAGGGGTGGAGTGGGGGGAGTCTCACTACATTGGCCAGGCTGGCCTCAAACTTCTGGGCTCAAGTGATCCTCCAGAGCAGCTGGGACTACAGGTGCATGCCACCATACCTGGCTAACGTACTTCTGAATAAGCATTTAACTCTTCTTCCCCTGTCATTTAGTATTAAATGCATAATGAATTAATCATTTTATGTTACAATTGTCTGGTCACACAGATATATTTAAAACACAATTTAAAAAATTATACTCCACTAAAAGTGATTTACCCAACACTATATTACAAACCATTTCTAACCACTACAGAACGATGATTCTAGGGCTTGGTGTGGTAGCTCACATCTGTAATCCCAGTACTTTGGGAGGCTGAGGTGGAAGGATTGCTTGAGCTCCAGAGTTTGACACCAGCGCGAGGAAGAGTGAGACCCTGTCTCTACAAAAAATAGAAAAATTAGCCAGGTGTGGGAGGCTGAGTCAGTAGGATCGCTTGAGCTCGAAGTTTGAGGTTGCAATGAGCTATGAAGACGGCACTGCACTCTAGCCTGGGCAACAGAGCAAGACTGTCTCAAAAAAAACAAAACAAAACAAAAAAACAATGATGGTTCTAAATAATGTCCTTCAAGGTCATTAGATCCTGTATTACTTGTAAATAATCAGTGCAAAGTTATATTCATTATAGTTTTAAAATTACATTTTCCTATATGCCAATTTTTTGAAAAGAGGTATACAAAGATTATTTTTATTAACTTAAATATTTGCTTAATGGAAATACTATAGCTGGGTATACAGTGTTGTTCCTAAAATGAAAAACTGAAAGAAAACAGAAATTATTCAACTCATACATCAAAATTTTTTAAACAAGTGATAAATCATACCTCTGTCTTTGTTGAATCATCTTCTCTTCCTCTTGTAAGAGCATTGCTCTTCTTGTTTCTTCAGCTTTATGAAGTAGTTCTTGTTTCTGGTACCAAGCTTCGTCTTCAACTCTTTGCTGGTCTACTTCAGCTTGCATATCTTCAACTGTCTGCCTTGAGTAGATAATATTTATTATTATGAAAACACAAACAAGAAAGCTAAGTAATTTAAGTCCAAGAACAACTAAAACACAGAATGTATATCTGATTAATGTATTATCAATTCTATTTCCATATGCAAGATTTAGCTATATTTATTTTTGGCCGGGTGTGGTGGCTCACGCCTATAATCCTAGTACTCTGGGAGGCCAAGGCAGGAGGATTGCTTGAGCTCAGGAGTTTGAGACCAGCCTGAGTAAGACTGAGACCCCATCTCTACTAAAAATAAAAAATTATCCAGGTGTGCCTGTAGTCCCAGCTACTGGGGAGGCTGAGGCAGGAGGATCTCTTGAGCCCAGGAATTTGAGGTTGTAGTGAGCTATCATGACACCACCATACTCCATTCACCAAGGGCAACAGAGTGAGACTCTGTCTCAAAAAAAAAAAATACTTCCAGCCTTCAAACTCTGATTTTACACAAATACTTAATAATTTAAATGTATTTTTCATTAAAAACTTTCTTATTTATAACATTTTATTTCATCAGAGAACAACTATTCCATAATTACCTCTCTCTTAAGTAATCCAATTCATCATTCCTTATTCTTTCTCGTTCCTGTGTCTGATAGTCCACAATAAACTTTGGATATTGATTAAATACTGGATATTGCCCTTTTGTCAGTGCAACAAAAGCATCAAGCATGCTGTCTGGATGAATGTCACTAGGCGTGGTCTCCATAAGATGATAAACTTCTCTAATCACAACGCTTATGTCCAGGTTATTCCGATGGTGAAAAAAATACTGTAAGAAAACTTGGTGTTTAAACAGAGATTTACCTAACAAAGCAATTATGAGGTAGAACTAAAACAAGAGTTTGCAAATGTAAACGTGAATTTTATCTTTAAAAATATTTTGATTTTTGCAAATTCACTGAGGGTTTTCTTAAGTTTTAAAATGAAGACTCAATTTCCTATTTTCAAAATGTAATACAATTTCACAATCATATGAAATTCTGAAATAAAACTATTTACATTTTAGCTCAAAATGAAAGCTTCCATGACAACAGAAAAAGAATGCTTCAACAGTGGAACACCTTTTCAGCTTGAATTTTTCCTTCACAATCTAAAATAAATAAGTTATAAAATAGCTCGATTCTTTAAAAATGTCTGAAATGTTTCCACATCATCTTGGCAGATCTAAATTCTAAAATATATATATTTTAGATATTTATATGTATGCATCATATGATCATGAAGTAAAAATAAGTCACACACACCCCAAAAACCCAACTAATTTATCCTGTTTACCAAAAAAGCCTCTCCCTTTCAAAACTACCTCTAATGCTTTCTTTCAGTCACTGTCCTGGCAAGCCTCGAAACTCTGATTGTTACAGTGTTGTATGTGTAATAAGCATTCAGACCATCTCAGACCAGATAGGTCAGTGATAAGATCATTCAAGAATAAACAACTACCCAACTGTTAAACATCCTTTAGAAAGGCAAAAAGCACAAAATGCCAATATTATCATGATTCTTTTCTGAATCTATGATTACAAGACTAACAGCCTGCTATAATTGTTTAGTTGTCTACAAACCATACAACGTCAGGGATGTGGTCTAATCTGATATCCATTATATCCCTACCACCTAGCACCAGTGCCTGACATACAATAGGCAACCAATAAATAAACGGATTTTTCAATTGAAATAACTGAAATTTAAGAAGCCCCTCTTAAGAACAAGGATGTTTACCTGAAAATCACCTTTAAGATTACAGTTGAGCAAAGGAGCTCTAGAACATACGTTGTAGGCTACAACAGTCATCAGGAGAAATGAAGGATGGTTGGAAAAGACATTATCAAACAATTTGAGCCATTCTTCTCTTGTCAGTACTTCTGAGAACACAGTTTCAAGAAGAGGCCATGCATACAGCTAAAGTAAATGAAGAAAAATGTGTTAGTTGTCTGGGGAAACGTCAAAATAGAGTCATTGCTATTGTAATATTCTCTTACATTTAAACTATGAAAATCGTTGTATTAAATACATAATTATGAAAAGAACTACCTTAATTTGGACCCTTCTTTACAGACTTTCAGGAAGGCAGTTTAATGAAGAAAAAGAATGGAATATTGTTAAAAATACAAAATGTAGTATGCTTTTTATTACACTCCTTCAAGAATATACTGTTTTATTTATACCAGAACCAATATTAGCTTCCAAAGTAAGTTATGTTATTCTAAAAGTCACATATTTCTTACCTGGGAAGTTACATCATGATCTATGAAGTGTTGCAGCAGTTCTTTGTCATGAAATGCCAAAACATTTTCTATCATACTAAGAATATTGATAGGAGGATTAGGAAAATATTCAAACCAATGTTGACACCAATTGACTATGAAGGGAAAAAAAAAGAAAATTTATTTTTAAATACCTTGCTTATCAAAGCATTTTGTGATTCTTAAAATATATCTATTTTTTATGTCCTCAATGTGCCCATGAAAAAAATAAGAGAAAACATAACTCTATAAATTCTAGAACAATAGATTTTTAAAATTCCATCTTATTAACATAGTATGTTAGATTTATATTAATAGAAATTTTGCAAATTTCTTCAGAGTAATCAAAGAAAAAGTGTCAATTAAAACAAATTCAACTTCCCAAAGTATTCATGATCCAAGTTACAGGGCATCCTGGTTCCTGCTGACTCCTGTTTTGTTCTCCTCATGATTAACAAAATGGTCTTTTTTAAAAAGGTCCCTATTTAAGTTTTCATTAAATGTAATCAATGTTAACATATCAATCTCCTCAAATCTATTAAATTTATACATAATCAAAATTAGAAAAGCTTAGGAAAAATGTTCAAAATTACATTCTTACATATAGATAGCAATATATAAGAACATTTATCTCTATCCATTAAATGTTATAATGAGAATTAAAAAGTCCTGATATCTAAGAAAAGACTGATTGTTCTACAATCATAATAACAAGTAACCACCAGAACTGGTTTTAAATCTAATTGATCAATGACAATTTTCAAGTTTTTACAAGTTTCAGTAAACTTGATGTTGAAAACCAACCAATAACAGCGGCATTCTTCGAAAGTCAGCTAGTCCAAAGTAGAACCCATTCCACTGAATAGGATTCTAAGGCTGACTTTAACTCACTTGTACTCTGTAATCAGTATAAACCCCTCACCCCAAATTCTTCTCAAAAACCCTATATAAGATCGGTTTGTTTTGCTTAATGAGCCTATGGTTAACCTTTCCTTTACTTAATTATTAAATGCTGTTTTTTATTTCAAATATTGAGTTGTGGTTTCATTCTTTAATAAGATCTCCTATCTCAAATTATCAAAAGAAGTCTTTATCAGCAAAATACTTATATATGGATTATATATTGTTTACAAGGACTTTCCGATTCTGAATTTCCATTTACTTCCTTTATTACTGAGCGTTTAAATTTGAGTTAATAATTAAGTCATAAATAAAATCTTGCAAAGACTAAGCTTTAAAAAATTCAAATTCTTTAAACTGCAGTTCTTAATTTTAAAAGGAAAATCTGGATTAGCAACATTTACTAAGTACCTATTATGTCTCAGACACAGCTAGTTCTGGGAAATTAAAATGCCACACACAAATACAAAGCCCTGATCATTATATTTAATCTTCCTTAATAGAACAGTTTTCCATTAGCAAGAGGGAAACCCTGTTGTACAGTAACCATTTGCCTTCTCTTAAATTTTTATTCTGCTTTGATGCTACCACAAAAATATGGGTAGAGGACTTAGAGAGAGAACCAACAGAAAGCAAAATGAAGAGAAAGATAATCATGTGAAGATTCTTTACTAAACCCAAAGACATTCTGTCTGGCTACAAAAGAGATTCTAAATAGTGTTTAAAAATGACTTTTATAAATATATTCCAAATTATACATAGAAGTTGATTGTTTTCCTTCAATATGTCATCTTCTGGGTCCCAACTATACTATAAACCTAAAAGCCAAAACAATGGTGTATTCTAAACAGTACTAACATTCAATTAAAGCTCATTCATTTTTTAAAAATTGTATTTACTTAAAAGCATTCAGAATGTCACCAAAACAGCTGCAACTTTTTTTTTTTTTATAGTTAAGAGAGGTATTAACGGAACAATTATTTCTTAAAAGTTGCATCAGGGACAACAGAAGACAAAAAAACTACCATCCCCATATATAACTATTAATAATTTGTGCTATGCACCAAGAAAGATCTGATTTAAATTTCTGTGCTAATTTATAACCCCCACACCATAACAGGCAAGGCTAGTGGCTATTAAAAATACCACCAGGGCAGGACTATTTAAAGACACATTTGGTAGTGTGTTGACTCTACAAAAAAAGACACTGTACAGTTTGAAGACAAATCTTACACAGTCTTAAATTTCAATTTTTTTCTTTAAAAGTTGTGTACAGGGTCATTAAATGCTTTATAGACAAGGAAAAAAAACTATACTAGAACCAACTTATTTATCATCATCATCTACTTCATCATCTTCATCTTTCTCCTCCTCTTCCTTTTCTTGCATTTTTCAGCCTCCATGCCTTCCTCTTTTGCCACATCAGGCTTTCCTTTAGCTAGGGTATGCAGCAATATCCGTTTCACATTTTCCCTTCATCTTAGCAGCCTTCTTGCCATAAGGCTGCTTGTCACCTGCAGCAGTGTCATTCCACATCTCTCCCAGTTTCTCTGCAACATTATCAATGGGTAGGCCAAATGTTCTCCTCTGATTTCGGGGCGATACTCAGAATAGAACAAGAAAAAGGCCAAAGGAGGCCTCTTGGGGTGCACTGGGATCCTTGAACTTCTTTGCTTCCCCTTCAAAGAGGGAGATAGGTTTTCATTTCTCTTTCATAATAAGCCTTATCTGCCTTTTCCATGTCTTCAAGTTTTCCTTTCTCTTTGGCAGACATAATCTTCCACCTCTCTGAACACTTTTTAGAGAACTCTGACTTAGCTGGGTGTGGTGGCATGCACCTGTAGTCCCAGCTACCCGGGAGGCTGAGGCGGGAAGATCGCTTGAGCCCAGAAATTTGAGGCTACAGTGAGCTATGATGACACCACTGCCCTTCAGCCTGGGCAACAGAGCAAGACCCTGTCTCAAAAAAACAAATAAACCGAAAAGAAAAGAAGAAAGAAAGAAAAGAAAAGGAAAGAAAGGAAAGAAAGGAAAGGAAAGGAAGGAAAGGAAAGAAGGAAGGAAGGAAGGAAGGAAGGAAGGAAGGAAGGAAGGAAGGAAGGAAGGAAGGAAGGAAGGAAGGAAGGAAGGAAGGAAGAAAGAAAGAAAATTAAGAAGAAAAGGAAAACTTTCAGAAGTTGACTGAAGCACTTAGTGCTCCTCTCAACCAGTCTGTACAAAGAATGCACATGATGATGTTTTGTCTCGGCTTCTTAGGGTCACCTTTGCCTACGCTAAGTTATTTTTCTCAGCAAGGCAGAGTCACCTAGTACTTGTCTAGCTCTCAACTGTGCTGCACCGTCTCTCTGGAGCTCAATGTTCTGCCATGGCCGTGAAAGCAGGAGCCAGGTGCAAACTCTGCTCTGTAACATTACTCTTAATGAATGTTTATTGAACAGAACTCACTTGAGACCCTTGGTAAAAGTCCACAGCTACTAGTGCTGACCACTATGGAGGAAACAATAATCTCCTAGATTTAGATTTCAGGTATGTTTGTTTAGAAGAGAAAAATCAATTTCCTTAGTATATTACAATATTTTAGCTATGTAACAAGATTTTACTGGAAATAAAAGATTTAGTTTTGCATGCCTACTTAAGTTAGCTATAATCTGTTTCTTTCTTTCTTAATTGTGGTAATATATAATTTGCCATTTAATCATTTTAACCATGAATGCTAATTCAGAGGCATTAATTATATGCACAGTGTTACACAACCATCACTACTATTTCGAAAACTCTTTCAACAGTCCAAACAAACTCTGTACCCATTCAGCACTAACTCCCCTTTCCTACTTCCTCAGCCCCTGGTAACCTCTAATCTACTTTCTGTGTCTAAGAATTAGCCTATTCTAGATATTTCATAGATAAATAAAATCGTATTTGTTCTTTTTGTGTCTAGCTTATTTCACTAGGTATGTTTTCAAGGTTCACCTATGCTGTAGTATGTATCAGAACTTCATTTCTTTTGATAGCTAATATTCCATACTATGTATACACATTTTGTTTATCCATTCATCTGTTAATAGACACTTGGATTATTTCTACCTTTTAACTATTGGGAATAATGACGCTATGAACATTTCACACACAAGTATCTGAGTCTCAGTTTTCAGTTCTTTTGTGTATACATGTAAAAGTAGAATTGCTAGGTTATATATGGTAATTCTGTTTAACTTTTTGAGAAAATACCAAATTGTTTTTCACAATGCCAAACTTTCCCACAGTGACTACATCATTTTATGTTCCCACCAGCAATGTATGAAGGCTCTGATTTTCCCAGATCCTAGCCAACACTTGTTGTTATGGTTTTTTAAAATATAGCTATTCTAGTAGGTACGAAGTAGTATCTAACTGTGGTTTCAATTTGCATTTCCCTAATGACTAATGATGCTGAGCATCTTTTCATGTGCTTGTTAGTCATTTGTATATCTTCTATGGAGAAATGTCTGTAAGTCCTTTACTTGTGTTTTAATTGGATTGTCTCTTTGTTATTGTTTCATTTCCCTTTAAAACACTGAGTGCTATTGGCAGAGCAAACTAGTACAACCCTTTGAGGGAATCAATTATTCATATTTTATGACCTAATAATACCAGTTTTGGAAATCTACCAAAAGGAAATTATTATAAACATATATATGTGAAGACGGTTATAATATTGCTACTTTTAATAGGTAAAATTAGAAACAATCTAAATATCCAATAACAATCTATTCAATGCAAATTATGGAATATTACAGTCAGTAAAACATTTATGAAATTTATAAAAATATGGGAAATGTATATAACATTAAACAAAAGCAGTTTAACAACAAAAACTGCTTGAAAGGTATGGAAAAATTAAAAAAAATTCTTGTAGTTGAGGAATAAATTATGGTATACCTATAAGATGAAATATATTATAGCAGACAATAAATTATGTTTTTCAAAAATATTTAATGATTTGGGAAGAAATACTTTTATAAGAAGTTTATCAACACACCAAAAATTATTTCTGGGGAAGAGGAATATTGGTGAATTTTCTTTTCTTTTGTATATTTTCCTATATTTTTCAAATTTTCTCCCATAGTAAGTAAAAAAATTATCAAAACAGGCACAATGTAATAAAACAAACAAAAAGATGTACAGGGAAATACACTAAAATATTCATAATATATATGCTTGAAACTTTTTAAAATTTTTACCTTTTAGAATATTATAGTTAAGTACATATATCTTTTGTACAAGCAAAACATTGAATGATTTAAAATACATAATAATGACTTATTTTTCCATATAAATAATGATGACAGGGAGTAAACACAATGGCTGGAGTACAGACTTTGGAGTCTGAATGCCTGGGTTCAAATGCTTGCTCTGCCCCTAAGCCAACCTTGGGTAACTTAAGCTCTCTGTGCCTCAAGCTCCTCATCTGTAAAAAGGGTATAATGATACATACCCCATAGGATTACTGTGAAGATTAAATGAGTTAATAAAAGTAAAACATTGAGAATGGTGCCTGGTACACAGAAAGTGCTCAATAAATGTTAGCCATGGATGCTGAGGATGAAGACAGCAGCCAACACTTGGGCACTAAACACAATAAGGACTGTGTGCTAAATGCTTTACATGCTTATAACAATCCTATAAGAATAACAGACTTTTAGTAAGTGAAGGATCAGCTTCATTCTTATTAACAAAATCCAGTCTATAACACTATCTTCTAAAATTTAACTATACAAATTTTCTTCTAAATAAAAAGGTTTATATATAAATATTTCAATTGTCCATTTTATGCTCTATACCTGATTTTGTCACATTTTCTTGACTTAAAAGTAGAGAAATCTACAATTGTTAAATGTTGCAAAGGTGCAAAGACATCAGGAAAATGTATAGAAATCCATTCTTGGTTTCATTCTTTAATAATTATTTACTTACTTATGAGAGTAGCAACAACTTCAAAACAGATGAGTTGGTTGTTCTGGAATAATTTTACAAATGGAAATGCCAACAGTGGAAGATATGGTGTGTCGCTAAAGATGACAGACCAGTGAGCTAATGCAGATAGGGTTCTGTGAATAAAATAAGGATATAAAGATTAGAAAATAACTTATTATTAAAATTTATTTGAATAATACATTTACATGATAAAATTTGATACAAAAAGTATATTTGGTGAAAATTCTCCTTTCTAGCCCTATCATTTGGTTCACCTCTCCAGAAACAACCACTGTATAAATCCTTTTTCTTAAAAAAAGTCACAAATGGTGGTAATAAACATCGTTCTACATCTTGCATTTTTCAATTAATGGTATCTTGGAAATAGGTTATATCAGTAAGCACACAGCTTTGTCATGAAATTTTACAGATGCATTTTCATTCCTTTAAAATGATCCCTACTCTTAGGCATTTCTTTCCAATGTTTTATAAACAATGCTGTGTTTAATGCCAATGTATGTACTGTATATCAGTCTTCATGTGGGAATATAGATTTGGATAAATTCCTAGAAGTGGAATTGCTGAGTCAAAGGATATGTGCATTTGTAATTTCAATAGCCAGTGCCAAATTAGCCTCCACAACAAATGTCTATTTACATTCCCATCATCAGCATAAAAGGATGCCTGTTCTTTCACACTCTTGCCAACATATTTTATTATCAACTATTTTTTTTAAACCATTAATCTAGGTAAGAAAAGGTACTTCAACGTACTTTTAATTGGCATTTCTCTTATTATGAGGGAAGTTAAGCATCTTTTCATGTTTAAGAACCATTTCCACTGCTGTAAACCGTATGTTAAACTCCTTATTCATTTTTTATATTGGCCAACCCTTTTTCACATTTGTTATACAAGCACTTCATACATTAAAGAAACAGCCTTTTGTCATATGTTTTCTCAGTTTTACGTGTGTCTGTTTTGGGAATGTTTTTTACATGTAGAGGTTTTTATCGTTACTAATCTTTTCTGGATATACTTAAAATGACCTTACTCTGGGATTACAATTCTTCCACATTGACTTCTAACACCTTTAAAGTTTCTCCCTCTCTTTTTAAGCTTTTGATTTGAAATAATTTTAGACTTACAAAAAAGTGCCAAAAGTGTAGAAGTTCTTGTATACCTTTCACCTAAATTCCTATAATGTTAACAACTTGCATATAATTATCAATACTAAGACATTAACGTTGGCACAATGCTATTAATTAAATTATGAACTTTATTTAGATTTTATCATTTTTTTCCATTAAATCCATTTTTCTGTGTCAATTTTCCACTTTGCCAATCCAAGATTCAACATTACATTGATTTGTTATGTCTCTGTAGTTTCTTCCAATGTGAGAGTTTCTCAGTCTCTCCTTATTTTTTCATGACATTGCCACTCTTGAGGAATAGATTTGGGTTTGCCTGATGTTTTCTCATGATTAGAATGAGGTTATATATTTTTGGCAAGAATACACAAAAGCCCACCCAGGGATGCACAAAAAAAAAACAAAAAATCCCGCAAAACAAAGAAAAAACAGAATATCACAAAAGTGATCTGTATTATACTGGTATGTCTCATTACTGGTGATTTTAAATTTGGTTACTTGGTTAAAGAGATGTCTGCCAATTTTTCTACTGTAAAATTACTATTTTTCCACTTTCAACCTTGAATACATGAACCCAAAAAACAAAGGGAAGGCATTAACGGTGGACACTGGTATTTTGACAAATGTCTGAATTGTGATGTCATTTTATGCACAGACTTATGTACAACAGGGAAGCATATCAAGTGTGAAGATAAAATGGTAAAAATAAATTCCCATTTCTTTTAAGTGAGGTCTGAGCAAAGTGATCTGATTTTTCTCCAATTCAAAAAGGTAGTATATCATGAATTTATCCTTTGACTCAGTAATCAAAAATTTATGAATCTGTCCTTAAATTTAAAAAAGACTTATGGGCCTGGTGGAGTGGCTCATGTGTGTAATACCAGGACTTTGGGAGACTGAAGCAGGAGGATCGCTTGAGGCCAGGAGTTTGAGACCAGCCTAGGCAACTTAGCTAAACATCTGTCTCTAAAAAAAAAATTAAAAAAATAAAAATTAGCCAGGCATGGTGGTACATGCCTATAGTACTAGCTACTTGGGAGGCTGAGGCAGGAGGACACCTTGAGCCCAGGAGTTCAAGCCAGCAGTGAGCTATGATTGTGCCACCGTACTCCAGCCTGGGCAATAGAGTGAGACTGTCTCCATGGAAAAAAAAAAAAAACTTATGGACAAAGCTAACTAATGCAGCATGCTCGTAACAGTAAAAGACTGGAAACAATTCAAATGTTCATTAATGGAGGAAAGGCCAAATAAATTACAGTGCATTTGTACAACAAAGCACAATAAACTATAAAAAAGAAAAGAGGAATATTACTTTATATTGCTTTTTAATGATATCCATATACTAAATTTAAAAATCAGGGTACAGAAAACTATAAGAGTTCGCAACCATTTACTTAAGGAAGAAGAATACAAATACAATTGCACATACAAATAAGATAACTTTTATTAAAAGGATTACTTATGGGGAAGAAAGTCAACAGAATGGAGAGAACAGAAGCCAGCCTGTTCTAAATATACCTTATTTTATAGATTTAGAAACATGTAGATGTCTTATGAAAGTATAAAACAAAATAAAAATTAAATATAAAAAAATTTCAAAAAACTGAAAACAAATTATTTCAAGTGACTTTAAAACAATAATTTGATTATACATGTCTAATGGGATATAATCTAAAGACAAAGAACTACAAAAATATTTTGAATTGTTCTCAATAATCATAATGTGAGATATAATAGTCACTTTATTATTTACAGTTACATAGTTTTTATTATATAGCATACATATATGGAATTTAAAACCATTGTGTTCATGTGTGTAAAAAAATTAAGGAATTATGTCAACACTGTTAGGAATCAAGATTCTTAGCATAAGAGAAAAAGATAAAAATATAAAATCAAAAAAGCAATAGAAACACTTTGCGCTTCTAAATTTGAACTGAAAATATCAATATAAACCTGGCTGTAGCCACTGAAAAGCCCTATATATTTAAATCTATGAGTTCATAATGAATACACTGATCACTTTGGGGGACTCCAAGGTAATCAATTTACTATTCTGAAAATTGGTAAATAAATTTTTTAAAAAACATACTGAGCATTTAACTTGCCTTTCCTATATGAATTGTATCTTAGGATAACCAGAGAGTTGATAATAGCAACTTTTTCTTTACAGAAATTTTATACTTCATAAAAGGAGAAGGAATGATAGAATTACATTATCACTGTTTTGCAAATCTCTGGAGAAATAATGAATATAGACAATGATCATCAATGGCCAGTAACATCACCAAAAGAGACAACCAGGTGTCATAAACTTCCTAGCAGAAGTACATGAAACCACCTATAATATTTTCTTGCAAAACAAAGAAACAAATACCAAAGGGAGTAAAATAAAAACCTTGAATCAAATCAAGCCCCCTAGCTCTAATTATCAGTTTATAGTAAAGTCAGGAGAAAGAGAAACATGTTAAGCAATACCATGGGAATACAATTAGCAAATCAGAATACGAAAGACTGTATAGGTTAGATGACCTAGTTTCTTCAATAAATACATTGTGTGGAAAAAAAGATGGAGAGGGATACCAACCAAATGCAATGTGTGTACCTTGTCTGGACGCTGATTTTAACAAGTTTACCATAACAAAAAATTTTAAGATAATTAGAGAAATATGAATGCTGACTGGTTATTTGAGGATATTGAAGAATTATTGTCAATCCTTTTTGTGTGTGATAATAGTAGTGTGTTTATGTTAAAGAAAAGGAGTCACTAAGCTTTAGAGATACTTATGTAAATATTTAGCAGGGTCTGTGTGTGTTGGGATTTGCGGTATAGCGTAAGTGTGAATATCAGTGCAACAAGATTGGCCATGAGTTGGCAATTGTTGAAGCTGAGTGATGGACATGAGGATATTCATTATATTATTCTATTTTTATTTATGCTTGAGACTTTTCATAATACAAACTTTATTTTAAAAAAGGCTTAGACTCTGGAGCCTGGGCTATTAATCCCAGCTCTACCACTTGTGTGACTTGACATATTAGCTAACTTCTCTATGCCTCAGTTTCTTTAAGCGTAAAATAAGTTAGATGTATATATAGCAGTGCCTAGCACACAAAAGGCACTTTAAAGGTTAGCTATTATTATTAATAATTACTGGATGCTTACTATGAATCGTACTCTAGTATGATCATTCTAAGAGAGATTCTTATCTGACGTTCTAATAATCTTATGATGTTGGTGTTATTACCCCCATTTTTTTTTTTTTTTTTTTGAGACAGAGTCTCACTCTGTTGTCCAGGCTAGAGTGAGTGCCGTGGCATCAGCCTAGCTCACAGCAACCTCAAACTCCTGGGCTCAAGCAATCCTACTGCCTCAGCCTCCTGAGTAGCTGGGACTACAGGCCTGCGCCACCATGCCCGGCTAATTTTTTTTTTCTATATATATATTTTTAGCTGCCCAAATAATTTCTTTCTATTTTTAGTAGAGATGGGGTCTTGCTCTTGCTCAGAACTCTTGACCTCGAGCGATCCTCCCACCTCAGCCTCCCAGAGTGCTAGGATTACGGTGTGAGCAACCGCGCCCGGCCTACTCCCATTTTTAAATCAAGAAATTAAGGCTAAGAGAAGTAAAATGGAATGACTTACATTACAATTAAGTGGTAGAACAAGGATTCAAAAGTAGGTCTTTTGCCTTCAAATTCAAAGCTCTTTCTACTATGCTTCTTTGTTCTTTTAGATTAATCTGAAAGAGTCCTATTTTCCAGGACACAACACAAACTAATAGTCATATGTAATATATACGTAAGTTTTGTTTTTAAATTAAACAAACCAACATATCACACAAGGATGATTAGAAATGACTAAATGATATTTTGTAAGCATAGGATTTTAAAACATTGCAATTATTAGTTATAGGTTTCATGCACATTGCTGCAATATACTGAACATACCTCTGTAATACTCGGAGTAGTTTCCTACTTTTGATGGGGTATTTCTTCTGAAGGTTGAGAAATGCCACATGAGTACCCTTATCTATGAGGCTACTGAATGCAGTATGATTTTCAGGCAGTTGCAGTAGAGAGCGCCAAATGAACATTCTGAAATTAAAATATAATTTTAACCAAAAAAATTTTCAGTAAAATCGATTTAACATAAAAGAATTTAAATTTTACCTGTATTTTGTTGGATATTCACCATAGCCTTTTAATAAGATTTGTAAACGTTTTTTGTTTAATCCATCTGACAACTCATTCTATAAAGACAAAGATAGTATCAATAACTGACATAATCATAAACTGTAAAATGACAAATGGTAATCTAGTCCCCAGTGGCTTTCCAACTTTAGAACACAACACACAATAAGAAATATTTTCATATTATGGGACTCTTTTCTCTCTTATTCTCCCTTTCTTGAGTGTGCATATACGTAACAAATAAAGTTCATGACATACTACCTTCCTAGACCAGGGTTTGGCAAACTTTTTCTGTAAAGGGCCAGTTAGTAAATATTTTAGGCTCTGTGGGCCAAGAGGAAAAATGGAGAATATTATGTAGGTATATAACCACTTAAGATGCAACTGTTTGAAAATATAAAAATCAGTCTTAGCTTGAGAAGCTGGATTGGGCCCATGGACTGCCATTTGCATCAAATGCAATGCATTCTGATATTTCCCACCCTCCCAGCCCTGCTTACCTCCCCCCTTCCTTTTTCTTAAAATTCTGAACTCCTAGCATGAAAGTATCAAGGACAAGTCTGGTAGAAAAACTTATCTACTTCACCATTTTATCCTAGACAACACTAACAGACATCAGCTTCTGCTGATAGTCTCTTATACCTAAAACTTTTAAGTCAATTTTTATCTTAATGGAAAAATTATATTTTATAGGTTTTAGGATTAAAAATCCTTTTTCATAGATTATCTCAATTTGATCCTAAGAACGTTGTGAAATAGATGAGATGTTGTCTTCCCTTATTTTAGAAAATGGGAAGGTCAAGCCAGGTACAGTGGGCTCATACCTGTAATTCTAACACTCTTGGAGGCTGAGGCAAGAGATAGCTTGAGCTCAGGAGTTCGACACCAGCCTAAGCAAAAGTGAAACTCTGTCTCTACTAAAACTAGAAAAAATTAGCTGAGCATGCTGGCGCATATCTGTAGTTTCAGCTGCTGGGGGAGGCTGAGGCAGGAGGATCGCTTGAGCCCAGGAATTTGAGGTTGCAGTGAGCTATCATGATGCCACTGCACTCTAGCCAAGGCGACAGAGCAAGACTTTGTCTCAAAAAAAAAAAAAAGAAAGAAAAGAAAATGGGAAGGTCAGAGAAGTTGAGTGAATTGTTCAATGACAAATCTTCTAAATCTTGGCTCAAGACCTGAAGCCAGGTAATCAATCCAACGTGATTAGATTGGGAAAACTCAAGATGATGGTGAATGAAGATTCCCATTTGAGTGCCACATACCAGATATAGAGGGCAACTAGCTCAGACTAGAGCAAAATGATCTAGGTAAGAGACATGGTGATTGCTATTATCACCAAGATATCTGCTGCCCTTGAAGCCTCTCTTTTTTTTTTTTTTTTTTTTGAGACAGAGTCTCACTCTGGTGCCCAGGCTAGAGTGCCATGGCATCAGCCTAGCTCACAGCAACCTCAAACTCCTGGGCTCAAGTGATCCTCCAGCGTCAGCCTCCTGAGTAGTTGGGACTACAGGCACATGCCACCATGCCTGGCTAATTTGAAGCCTCTCTTTAAACAAAGGATAGAATACTCTGATGCTTTTGGCTTGAATTTTATCTGTCCTTGTCTTGACCATAAGCTGATGAAGTTCGTACTTTCCTTTTCTGATGCCAAAATTAGTTGAGGACATGCATTTCACCCCACAGAAGTGTTCTACTTTGACCTACTTTTTAGAGCTGGTTATGAGTTCCTTAGAAGCAGCCCCACTCCTTGACATATTTCTGTAAGCTATCCAGACTTTATCTTTCGCTTCCTGGAAGTCACTCATGCATGCCCACCAGCTTTCCCAGAAAAGGCTTCTGCAAACTCTCAGGAAAGCTGAAGCCAGATCATGCCTCAGAGATTATCATTCTGTTTGCTTTTTCATTAAAGCATTTATTGAACAGTAGCAATATTGCCCAATCTTTACACAGCTAGGTTTGTGCCTGCTATTCAGTTTCTAGAAACAATATTTTGTTTAGAGTTACATGAAGAGGTTACGGTAAAGTCCTTTAAATGGCCTATTTTTTTAAAAGGTTATAAAACTATTTAAAGAAAATCAAGGACAATTAATACAGAAGTGAGGACAATGTTCCATCTAGCGGGTAGGGAAGCAAATATGATTGGGGATAAGCACATGAGGGGCTCCTAAGCTACTGGTAATGCTCTATTTCTTAATGTAGAATGGTTATGTGCAGAAAAGAGTTAACATAGCAGGTCTGAGCCTGCTACACTTAGAAGGCCTACTTGAAAGGTTGGTCCTTGGCTGGGATGTAAATGTTGGATTTGGGGAGAATTCCCACCAACCCCAGAACCAATAAGAGTGGCTCACTGTGTCTAAACTGTTAGTATGATGTGGTTTATGCTGAACACCTGCTTTCCTTCTGGAGTCTGGAATTTGAAACGTGTTAAACAGGATGCCTACGTAACCAGCCTCTAGGAAAAACCCTGGGCATTGGGTCTAATGAATTTTCTTGGTAGACAATATTTCATACACATTGTCATAGTTCATTGCTAGAGGAATAAAGTATATCTTATGGTTCCAGTGGCAGAAGACTCCTGGAAGCTTTTGCCTGGCTTCCTCTGGACTTCACCCTATATGCCCTACCCTTTGCTGATGTTGCTTTGTATGCTTTTGCTATAATATGTCGTAGCTATGAACATGACTACATGCTGAATCCCAATAAATCACCAAACCTGAGGATGGTCTTGGGGTCACCCAACACAGGGCAGGCACATATGGGATCTTTTTATTTTTCATTAAGCTGTAATCTTTATATACTCTTCTGTGTACGTAAGTTTCACAATTTAAAAATGCTTAAAGAGTAAAAGACGTTAGAGTAGTCCCCCCCAGTGGGGGATATGTTCCAAGATCCCCAGTGGATGCCTAAGACTTCGGATAGTACCTAACCCTATATATACTATGTGTTTTCTTATACATAAATACCTATGATAAAGTTTAATTTATAAATTAGGCACAGTAAGAGATTAACAAAAATTCATAATAAAATAGAACAATTATAACATGCCAGCATCACTACTCTTGCACTTTGGGGACATTATTAAGTAAAATAAAGGTTACTGGAACACAGGCACTGTGATATCTTGACAGTTGATCTGATAACTGAGACGGCTACTAAGTGACTAATGGAAGGTAGCATGTATAGCGTGGATATGCTGGACAAAGGGATGATTCACATCTTGGGCAGGACAGCACAAGAATTCATCACGCTACTCAGAATGGTATCCAATTTAAAACTAATTAATTGTTTATTCCTGGAATTTTTCATTATTATTTTTTGGACTGAAGTCCATGGAAAATGAAACTGCAGATAAGGACTACTTACTGTACTAAAATCAATGTGAAAAATAGCAAGTGTTGGTGAGAATATAGAGCAACTAGAACTCTCAAATACTGCTAATGGGAATGTAAATTGGTTCAATCAATCACTTGGGAAAACTGACCTTATTTACTAAACTCATCTATGGTGTATCAGGAGTAGTTATCCTTGAGATAAAGGGGAGAGTGTCTGAAAAGCAGCTGATGATTCCATTTTTTGAATGGGTGCCAGTAATATGGGTGTGTTCAGTTGTGAAAATTCATTGAGTTACATACGTATGCATACTTTGTGCGTTTGCCAATAAAAAGTTTTAAAATTCCTTGAAAATATTAGTAATTTTTCTAATATTTATATCTTCTTTCTATTCCAAATAATATATGCACTTTGCAGAAAATTAGGAAAATATAAAAAAATTTAAAGAAGAAAATAAAATTCACTGAAATCTCTTCCCTCCAAGGTAATTCTACTATTAGTATCTTGGTTATCTCCAGGGAATTCAATGACTAGTGGGATAGGGAACAGGGAGGAAAAAAGGTATGCTTTTATTTTTTTTTCCCTTCATAACTTTCGATACCAACATTGTCTAACAGAAGAATAATAAGCCACAAACATAATTTAAAATTTTCTAGGAACCATATTAAAAAAGTAAAAGAAAAAAAACAGGTAAACTTCAGTTTAATAATATATTTAACCCAATACAACCAAAATATTATCATTTCAACATATAATCAATATAAAAATTATTAATAAGATATTTTACATTCTTTTCTTCATATTAAGTTTTCTTAAGTTTTCACACTTTCTTCCTGAGTATTTTACACTCATCTCAATTCAGACTAGCCATGCCTCAAGTACTCACCAACCACATGGGGCTAGTGGCTAGCATATGAAACAGTGCAATTCTATACTGTTTGGCTTTATTAAAAAACCATAAACATGTATTATACTTACAAGTATATCAAAAAGTTTAAAAAGCATATTGTAATTTCAGTTACAATTTTCTTGTCTTCATGTAATATTCCTTTAATTCCCAAGAGAGGGAAGAGTAATGATGGCTATACAGAAATCCTAAGACTTGCCTACAGCAGAATCATGACAAAGACAAGTTTAATTATCATGTATTCCTACCTCTTTACTTTCAAAATTACCAGTCAGGTCTTGTTTTAATATTCTAGTTTGTATTTTGCTTTCCCTGGATTTTGCTGGCTGCTGTACTCTTCCTGACGTTATCTTCATCTTAAGATCAACAGAATTCAGTTTACTCTTGGGAATATCTTCAATCACTTTCACTAAAGGTGGAGGTGGCTAAAAGGAAAAATAAATGAATAAATAATACATATATATTTCAGTGGATATCCTTAGAAAATAGGCCTGTTTATGATTTTCAAAATTTACTTTGATTAATTTAACAACATGTTTTAATATATATAATTATTCTTCAGGCAAAACGTGTAAGTAAAATGTCTAAGAATGTTTTCTGGTTGACTAATCAAAGCAAATTTCTACCAAATTCCTTTGAAGAACATACTAAAGATACATGATTAACAACAGCAAAAAACAGAATTATTCCTTGAAAGGTAGCCTTAAATCATATAATACCAAACCATTTTCACACTTGCATGATAAGTTAGTGGCGTGGCGATCATCCACAGCAGAGAAGGCACAGTTAGAGGTGTGGCCCTCTAGAATGCTGAGAGAAGCACTCTAATATTCTTCACGCTCAAGTGAAATTCCTGAGGGAGAGGAAACTCCGGAGTGACTTTCCTCTGGAAGCATAGGACCCCTGCCTCTCTGTCCTCTTAGTTGTTTTAATTTGCATAATAATGGCTATTATTAATAGTTCCTTACAGCTTAAAAAGCAGTTCAGACAGCATGACTTAGAATCCAAACCCTCATTTTTGTGGGGCCTATCAAGCAGGGGAAAACAACCCCCCAAACTTCAATTTATTTAAGGTAAAATGACTCACTAGAACACTTTATCCATAGATATTCTCTTTGAAATCAACAGATCTTTCTTAATGAAAGGAAATGCTTAGATAAGGTAACTTGGGCTTTCTGAGTTCTAATACAATTAAAGCACAATGACCATTTATAGTGTATGGTTCAATTCTTCATCTATGGGATGGAATTAATAGTGGCCTGACTTTTGAATATTACTCATCTTTAATATCCTTCAACTATTTTCTATCTGCCTTCAATTTAGTCTTCTAAATTTTTATTAAAATTTTTATTCTAATACATTTTCCCCTGCTTGAATCTCATTCTCTACCATGCAGCACAACGTCCCAAAAGTTAGATCCTGAGATGTGACTTGATTTGACATACCTTTGTAGTGTTAAAACTTCAACACATAAGAATTCATTTACTTTATTAGCACAATACCAGCATTCTCCAAAGATAAGAAAATAAAGCTTAGAAAAAATGGGACACAGGTGAGTTAAGATTTATAGAAAATACAGAGCTGAACATTTATATAGCCTGGAACAGCCATAAAGACGCTGATGATGCTGGTAATGTGTCCAAAAAGTGAAAAAGATCTATTTCTAAGCTAGCTTTTCAGTTCAATGTGATCTCAGCTTGTTCAACAAATAGAGAGGAACTCAATGATTCACCCCTGCCATGGTTTTTCCTCAGTCTCTCCCTGCCTCTATTCAGAAGGTTTAGCTAGTACTATAAAATCAACTACTGAAAAGGCTGAAACTCTCTCATTAAGAGCAGATAATAATATATTAATAAATTTTTATTTTATTAATAGATAAAATATATAAGTGTATATAATTATATAGCACATATAGATATATAATAACATAAACAACAGCAGCAGAATATAATCCCATATGTTTAGAGAAAATGTATGCATACACACACATACACAAAAACACGTATGTATAGTCAATTCTCGTTATTTGCAGTTCTATAAAGTCACCCCAAACACTCAATTAATGAATGCTGAATCATTGCTCCTAGGGGAAATACAGAGTTAGGTTCCTTAGAGCCCCTGGTCACAAGATATTCATCAACCGATCAATACATAACCTTGTTTTATGTGCGTTTCTGTTAAAAGACACCTTATTTAATATACATTGATTCACTATCACTGAACTTGCAGCCAATAGCACTGTTAACTCATTCCTGAATGAGTTTATCTGACACACGCATGTGTTTTCTCTGTAAGGCACATCGCAGCCTTCATGTGCTTAGGAACACTAGATACCACTTCAGCACTATGCTTGGGGCCACTTTAAATAGTGAAATCACAACAAAAAGCCCCCAAATGCAAAAAACATGGCGTTAAATAGACCACAAAAAAAAAAAATACCTATTTGTACCACGAGAGCTGAAACAAGAAGGCAAAGTATTGCCTTGTTCAACTTTGGCTAGGAGCAAGGGCATCAGACAACAAAATTTTCATGCCTGTGTGCATGCCTGTGAATGACCGTGTAAGCATTGCAAGTATTGATTTTGGAACTACAAATAAACTTTATAGAGTAGGCAAATTCTCATATACAGAATCCACAAATAATGAGGAGTGCCTATATACGTTTATGCACAGGGAAAAAAGGTTAAGAAAATAACCATCAAAATCATCTGAGAATAGTGAGACTTTGAGTGATTTGTATTTCTCTATTTGCTTATCTGTATCTTTTGATTTTTTTCTGCAATGAGACAGTTAGTACTGTGTAATTAGAAAAAAATAGAGACAGCACATTAAAAAAAACCACTGTAGGCCAGGCACGGTGGCTCACGCCTGTAATCCTAGCACTCTGGGAGGCTGAGGTGGGAGAATTGCTCAAGCTCAGGAGTTCGAGACCAGCCTGAGCAAGAGCAAGACCCCCATCTCTACTATAAATAGAAAAAATTAGCAAGGCATGGTGGCACATGCCTGCAGTCCCAGCTACTCGGGAGGCTGAGGCAGGAGGATCGCCTGAGCTCAGGAGTTTGAGGTTGCAGTGAGCTACGCTGATGCCACAGCACTTGCCCAGGCAAGAGTGAGACTCTGTCTCAAAAAAAAAAAAAGAACACTGTATTAGAAATCAGAACACCTGGACCTGCTTAGTCACCTGCTGTATGATTAAGATGGGGCATGAAATTCTTCCTCTCTAAAATGAAAGGGTGATCACCAAAGTCCTTGTTAGTGCCACCAGAGTACAATTCCAGACTGGGAAGGCTGCACACAGACAATATGACTTGTTAGCTGGGGGATTTTAGATAACCATAGAAGAGAAGTAGGGCATGCATTTTAGAAGAAATGAATAATGTGGATAACAGATGCAGAAATAAGAATGGTATCTACAGCAGATAATTAAGGAAGTTAAAAATATGGGGAAATAAGTTAGACAGGTAGATAAGATTACAGAGAACACCTGAGAGCCAAGCAGAAGAGTCTGGACTTAATTCAACAGGCAAAAGGAAGGAAGCCACTCAAGTAACATTATTTAAGAAATGATGATGAAAGCATTATTGTAGAAAAATGTTATATAAAAGATGGAATGGAGGCTCAGGCACTGATGGCTCTGAGTTTGGGATATTTGTTTAAATTACTGTTAAAGTAGTTAATGAGGACCAAGGATGGCTATTATGGAGATGGAGAACAGGCAGCACATATATAGATATTCCAAATTTAAGAAATTATATGACTTAGTATTGACTAGATTTAGGAAATAAAGGAATAGGGCTTCAAGGTTTCTAGTCTATGAGATGGGAAGAAAGAACCAGACAGAAATGATGAAACTAGGATTGAAGACCTCTTTTGGGAAGGAGCTCACAAGTGATACAGTGAATGAGATACAAGGACACCAAACAGAGATGTCCTTTAGGAACAATTTAAGAATGGAGCACAGGTGAGAAATCAAGACTGAAGATGTGGCTTTGAGAGTAAGAGCAACAAAATATATCCAGAAAAATGGGTAAGTTCCAAGTTAGAAAATAGTAGCATAAAGATTTTATTCTTGATGATACAATATTTAAGTGTTTTTAAAAAACTAATGTTGATTACTTGATCACATACCTTATTTATTTCTTGTGTTAAAGCCTGAACTGAATATATGTTTAGACTTCCATTTTCCATAATAGATGCAATGTACCGTCCATGTGGGCTAATTACTGAGGAGCTAATTCCTTCATCAAGGCTCCCAATTTCAAAGAGAAGTTTACAAGTTTGTATATTGACAAATCTCATGATACCATCTTGACTTAGCACTCCAAGAACCTAAGGGAAGAGAGAAACAATGTAAGTTCCTAAAAACATTTGAAAGTCAAATGACTGAAAGTCAAACTATATACACATATACACATATGTATGTAATACGTGTATTTTTACATATATTTATATGTACATATTTTTGAGAAGGGCAGTTGGAGGTTCTACTCTCAGTGAGCTATTATATATTTTAAAATCACTAATTATGGCTCATATGTTGATTTGCCCTATTCAGGCTCAGATGAGTCTGGCTGTAACCAGAACCAGTAAGGAACCCATCATGGTGGATTATGGAAATGTGACCTAAGAATCTTCTCTTTCCACAATCAGTCCACATCCACTAATGATGTACACAGTGGATAGAGATCAGACCATGCTATGGTTTGAATACGTGCCTTAAAACTTAATCCTCAATGCAACAATGTTGGCAAGTGGGGCCTAATCAGAGGCGATTAGGCCATGAGGGCTCTGCCCTGGTGAATGGATTAATGCCATTACTGCAGGAGTGGGCTTGATACACAAGGATGAGTTCAGCCCCCTCTTCCCTACCCCCACCCTTGTGCTATCTGCTTCCACACCCATGTGATGCCTTCTGTCATGTTATGACATAGCAAGAAGGCCCTCAGCAGATGCCAGCTCGCTGATCTTGGACTTTCCAGCCTCCAGAACCATGAGAAATAAACTTCTATTGTTTATAAATTACACAGTCTGTAGTATTCTGTTATAGCAGCATAACACAGACTAACATAGACAGTTCCTAACTCTGACCTCCACACTGTCAAAAGTAAGGAGGCTGGAAGGTTTGTTTTCCTTTACCATTCCCATAGTTTAATCAGAACTAACATCAGCCCTGCTGCCCCCACACAAACCTGTGACTCCCAGTGAGGCAACCCACTGTCTGCCTATCTTCAGCTATTTCAACTAACATTTGTGGAGTGAAAAGAGTTTGTGAGTTGCAAGGGTAGTTGAGGGGTAGGAAGGAAGCTAGTCTTCTAAGGAAAACAAATTTAAATTTTAACTCAAATAATTTGAGAAATTTAAAACATAATAAAAAAGTTTAAGCAAATAAATCCCTCTGCTGCCTTGTCTAAGTACAGGTTCTTTTCCCAGTGCCAATGGGAAAGTGGTGCCACCATGTGATTGCTTGAAATACCAGTATCACTTGTATACAAAAGACCATAAAAAGCAGTTTGGAGGTGACAATCAATAAAATGTTCTTTTGTTGGTCAGCTTGTAGGAAACAAACCCCCTCATTTGCAGTTGATGCAACCCCTCTGGAGGGCAATTTGTCAAGATCTATCCAAATTACAGATGCACATAACCTTTATGCCACTATTTCAACTCTGAGATTTTATCCTACAAATAGGGTATGTGAAATGACATTTGCAAAAAGTTATTCACTGCATAGTATTTGTAATAGAACCTGAGAATAGGTTAAGAGCCCAAGAATAGAGGACTGGTTGAAAAAAAATATGAAACACTATGCAGCTGTAAAAAGGAAGTTCTGTACTGATATATAGAACAATCTCCAAATTAAGGAAGAATAAAAGGCAAAACGCTGTATAAAATAGTGCAAAAAACAACACTATATGTCACAACACTGGTTATGGGAGAGGAGTTGAATAACTAGACAAATGGGAAAGAGAAGTGAAAGACTTACTACTGTATGCTTTTTATGTTTTATGTTTTCAACCATGGGAATGTATTACCTATGAAAAAATTAAATAGATATGATGCATATATACACACAGTATATATATATAAAATATATATCTAATTTGTTAAAGTGTGAGATCCATGATAGTCAATTTAAAATAAGAAAGCTGGACCAGGCATTGTGGCTCATGCCTGCAATCCCAGCACTTTGGGAGGCCAAGGCAGGAGGACTGCTTGAGGCCAGAAGTTTGAGACCAGCTTGGGCAACATAGCAAGACACCTGTCTCTACAAAAAATAGAGAAATTAGCCGGGTGTGGTGGCACCTGTAGCCCTGCTACTTGGGAGGCTGAGGCAAAAGGATCACTTGGACCCAGGAGCTTGAGGCTGCAGTGAGCTATGATTGTACCAGTGTACTTCAGCCTGGGTGACACAGTGAGACTCTGTCTCTAAAAAAAAGAAAATCTAAAAAAAACAAAAACAAAAAAATAAGAAAGTTAAGGTTTGACTGTACTCAACTCTTAAAAAGCAAAAAGTGGCGAAGGGGATGGGGGGAAAAAGCACTTTGTAAACTAAGGAAAGTTACAAAGAAAACATGTTTTGCAGGAATGAGGCAAACACTTTTGGTAAATAAAACACAGTACAATAAAATGAGAAAAGTTTAGTTATACTCCCACTTTTAATACTTACAATTAATATGAGTATTGACAAGCTGCTCAATGTTTAGTGTTATAATCTGTAAAATGGGGAGAATACCTTTCCTGCCTATGCTCAAAGAATTAAAGATCAAATAAAAAATAACATGCCAAAGCACCCTGCAAACCATAAAGCTCAACTTAAAGTATACTGATTTTATAAAAAGGGAAAATATATAATAATATATATTAATAATAATATATATCAGTAATATAACAAACATAAGATTTCAAAATTTGTTTTCAATTCTAGACTCTTTCACTAAAATATCTGCAATTTCAAATTCTTGTTAACAGGGTGTAAGTCAAGTAAGTAGAGCTGATACAGTTCAGAAATGGATGTGATTTTTCTCAAAAAGTACAATGTCCTATGTTTATGTTACTAACCTGATTAGAACCAGCATCAAAACTATCAGGAAGAAATTCTAGATGGCGAATGGCTCGAACTTTAGTAGGCATCTGGATAATTCTAAAGAGCTGTGTAGCTTCCAGGCACCACAAATGAAGGTGATTTGATTTGCCTCCAGCAGCCAGGATTCGGCCATCTCTACGTAACAAAAAGGTGAGAAAGCAAGACGAGTTGAATTGTTTATAGCAGCACCATCCAACAGAACCTTCTGTGATGATAGAAATCGCCATATCCATGCTGTCCAATATGGTTGCCACTAGCCACGTGTGATTATCGGAACACTTGAAATGTGACTAATGCTACTGAGGACATTACTTTTAAATTTTATTAAATAGTCACATGGACAGCTCAGGTTTATGGTATATATATTTTTTATCTGCTGTTCTAAGGCCCCAGCTTAACAAACATTTATTTGATTACTTGGAGGTTTTCTGCATAACATTTATACTTTATAGCATAATCTCAAAGTCACTTACCACTGTCCAACTTTCTATATTTCACACACAACTATACAGAATTGGTAGTGTCTTGCTATATGAAAATACAAAAGTGCTCCAACTTTCTTCCTGCTCAAAGAAGGCTACTTTATGCTTATAAGGTACAAAAAGAATAAACTGTATTGACTTGTAAGGCTGTTATTCATTCAACAAGGACTTGTAAAGTATCTATTATAAGCCAGATATCATTCCAGAAGCCAAGACACAGTAGCAAACAAGTCAGGTAGATTGCACAAGTCCAGAGGAAGGCAAATAAACAAATAAATCAACTTGACCCCAGCTGGTGATAAGTTCTATAGAGAACTATAAAATGAGATGATAAAAGCTAAGAAAGGAGGAAAATATTCTACCTGAATGACATGAATGGGCCAGTCATGGAATGAGTTGGAGGAAGAATTCTACGCTGGTGAGTATCCCATACTGGCCAGTACAAAAGTGCTGAAAAAGGAATAAGGTTAGTATATGAGGAAAAATAAGAAGCCACCTTCAAGTGTGCCTACAGCAGAGTAAGGGGAAGGAGGTGAGAAGAAGAAAGAGAGGGAGGCCTAGGCCAGATGAGAGAAGGCCTCAAGGGATACTCGGGGTAAGGAAAGTGTAGAAGGGAGATAAATAGAAAAGTGACACGATCTGACTTAATGATTTATACAGACTATCTGCAGTGCAGAGATTGACTTTAGGAAATGAGATTGAAAGCGAGGAGACCAAACAGGAGACTACTATAGCAATCTGAAAGAGACTAGCGTAGCTCAGACTAGGGTAATACTTGCAGCAATGGACAAAAAAATTAGCCAACTCAATAAATACTTTGGTAGAATTGATGGGATTTAGGATTTAGGAGGTTGACAGAACAGATTTCCTAGGTCTTCCAACTGAAAGGGCCTAGAAACAATTATCAGCCCAGTCACAATGACTTCCCCTAGCATCGAAATTAGGGTCTTGAAGTACCATTTCCCACTAAAATGAACCCAGACTCTTTAGAGAAGTGGCTGATTCCAGGCTTGGGGCAGGAAATGTACAAGATGCACTTGGAACATCCTGTCATACAAGAAAGCACGAAAGCTATCACAGACAACTGGAACTGTAGCAAAAGGATTCAAAAGCCAAGTTGAAAAGGATCCTACTGGTCAAAGACGAGAGAACTGGAGCATCACTAAGAATAAGTACAAGGTATTAAAACATATCAACTATGTTAAATCCACGAGTTTACAAAGATTAAAGATAAAAAACTGGCCACCTTAGAAAGATGCTAATAAACCAATTCATTACTTTGAAAAGTGGTTAAGAAAAAGGGGGGGAATCAAGCACTTATCTTGTCTTTCCTTTACAAACCGTACATCAAAATAACCAAAGTGTCGATGAGAGGAAGTTTCTTTCTGTAGGTTTCTAGTTAATAAATGAAGGAATGATAGATTTAGAATAGCAGCACTCTGCTAACTTCTAATGCAATTTTGGATCTAGGTACTGATCAGCAATGGCTACTACCATCACCACAACAGGCCAGGCCCAGTGGCTCATGCCTGTACTTGTAGCACTGTGGGAGGGAAGATCGCTTGAGGTCAGGTCAGGAGTTCAACACCAGCACGAGCAAGAGCAAGACTCTATCTCTACAAAATACAGAAAAATTAGCTGGGCATAGTGGCGTGCACCTGTAGTTCCAGCTAATTGGGAGGCTGAGGCAGGAGATCGCTTGAGCCCATGAATTTGAGGTTGCAGTGAGCTATAATGACACCACTGCACTCTAGCCCAGGCAACAGAGCAAGACTCTGTTTCAAAAATAATAATAATAATAATAAAAATTAAAATATCACAAGTGTTCTACATTGCTCCTGATGAAAGTATACAAACCATCTATAATAGCTTCTTGTCTTTGAATCAGATCAAGCCTCCAGTTTTTAGCAAATATAGGTATAAATATAGGTATAATTCAGTGTATAGGAAATACACAGATGACAGAAGATCATATTAAACAAAGCCACATGAACAAAAGAGCAAAATCCAGATTATAGAAAACTCTACAGGAGAAATGATCAGTTCTTTAACAAATAAACTACAAGAAACAAATAAAGAGAGGAATATATCAACAAAATACAATGTATGAATCTTATTTTGCTCCTGATTTGAACAAATCAATCATAAAAAAAACAGCTGTTAAACAAATCAGGGAAATTTGAACGACTAGATATAAGACAATAGTAAAAAATTCTTGTCTATTTTTAAAAAGTGTAATAACAATACTATAGTTGTTTCAAAAAGGGTCCCTACTTTCCAAGATAGACACTGAAATACTTATGAATGAAATGACACGCTTAGGCTTTGTTTCAAAACAATGCATGGAGATGTGGTAGTTATAGATAAAAATAGGAGTGGCCATTAGTTGATGATTATTATAGCTGATGAAAGTGCTTAAGGGTTCATGTACTTTCTATTTTCATTTCTGTTTCTATTTTCTCTATACAATAAAGTAAAAAAAAAAAAAAGGTCAGCAGGCCATATCTAAATTTGAAGGAAACTTTTTCTCATGTGACAAGATACTGAATGAAAACTAAATGAAAGTTTGTAATTGTTTCCCCAGAAATTAAACTTCTTAAAAATTCCTAGTACCCTAATATGCACATTACCTGGTCACAGCAAACACTTTGTATAATATACTAGAGCTTTCAGGTGGAGCTGGCAATTGATATTTGCAAAAAAGTGTGTCACATTCCCACGCAAAGATGGAATTATCTTTAAAACAGCTGAGGATGGTATTACTTAATGGTAGAAAGAAAACCTAAAGAAGAATAGAAAAGTTAGTTTTCATGTAAGGTTCGTATCACCCGCTTTAAATTTAAAATTGTAAAAGTAGTCAATTTTTCCTTATCAAAATTACCTTTTCTTAAACTGGAGAAAAGTACATTTATAATGTATGATGAGGGATAATACTGATATTTCATAAATTGATATAAACAAAAAAAGAAATGGTAAACTTCAAATAAAAAATGGGTAACTTTAATGACTGGGCAAGTCACAAAATTCTAAATAACACTTTAAAATTGTTTTACCTTACATAAAAGATTTAAATGAAAATGAGATACCATTTTGAGTATTAAATTTATGTTTAAAAATGATGTACATATATACATACATGAATTATATATATACACACTCTAACATATGTTTATAAACCATATACTGATATAAACATTATATTAAACACTAACTACTGATAAATGTTAAAAAATACTAAATGTTGGTGAAAGTACAGGGAAAGCTCCTGTCATACGCTACTGCTGGGAGTAAAAATTGATTAAAAATACTATACAACATGTCTCAACAGCCTTCAGATAAATACATCTCCCAAACTAGTCAGTTTATTTCTAAGAGTTAGTCCTTTGGGAATAATTGGCAAAGTATATGTCAAGCATTCTTTATAAGAGTAAAAAGCTGAAAATGCACATATTGATTATATTTAAGCAGAGATTCAGTTTATTTAATGGATGAGTGAAATTAATTGATAGCAAAGTTGAAAATATCATTTTATTCTCTCTTTTTTTTTGGAGACAGAGTCTCTGTTGCCCAGGCTAGAGTGCCATGGCATTAGCCTAGCTTACAGCAAACTCAAACTCCTGGGCTCAAGCTATCCTGCCTCAGCCTCACCAGTAGATGGGACTACAGGTACATGCCACCACGCCTGGCTAAATTTTTCTATTTTTAGTTGCCTAACTGATTTTTTTTCTGTTTTTAGTAGAGATGGGGTCTCACTCTTGCTCAGGCTGGTCTTGAATGCCTGAGCTCAAGCAATCCTCCCACCTCAGCCTCCCAGAGTGCTAGGATTACAGGTGTGAGCCACTGCTCCCAGCCAGAAAATATCATTTTATTCTAATTTCCATTTTTCTATTATATAAGCACTAAACAATGCTTCCTTTTGATAATACAAAATTTTAACTGAAACTGACCAACCTTTTCTCAAAAAGCTTCAATGGCCTCAAATATAATTTTGTGTGTCATCTACACGAAACACACATACATAATGCACTACGTAACACACTGGTTAAAATAATCTATTCAGGACTAATGCCAATGAGACACAACAAAAAAGCTAACTCATCATACATCAGATGCTGATAGACCAGGCATGGGCCTGACCCAGCTCCTCACTTTTGTCCTTGCCTCAGTTTGCCAAAGACAATTTCTGATAGACCTTTTGCTAACAGATTCACTGTGTTAGGGAGATATGTAATATGAAGGCTTTATTGAAAGAATGTGCAACGAATACATTATAATGTATAATGAATATATTAAAATAGTCTCAAAACTGATGTCAAAATGTGACTCGAGAAAATTCTTATTATAATTAGCAGTCATTTTTCCGGAAAAGTAATAAAGTTTATTCCTAGTGGGAGAAGCAAAAGCCTAAAAGTTAATGAGCATCAACTGCTATTTTAGGGGAATAGCTGTGATAGATTATTGCCTGCATGATTATTCATTACTAGATTTGTGATTTTAATTGCCAGATTTTAATGATTATAAAATTGTTCCTAATGAATCATGTCATTATTATTTAGACAGTGTCATCTCTTGGGAAACATGAAAACCCAGGAAAAACTTCAAAAACATTAACAAAATGTACTTCTTGGGGGGGTCAGTTTCAAGAATGGGCTGCAGTTTTTTCCTGGTAGAATATGAAAATCCTAAGCTTTCCAATTCAGTTTTAGGAGGCACATGAGCTCTTCTCAAGGTTTAAAGAGTTCAAGACAGCCAGGTGTGGTGGGTCACCCCTTTAATGACAGCTACCCAAGAGGCTGAGGCAAGAGGATCACCTGAGAGCAGGAGTTCAAGGTTGCTGGGAGCTAAGATTGTGCCACTGCACTGCAGCCTGGGCCACCGAGTGAGACCGCGTTTCAATCAATCAATCAAAATTTTTTAAAAAAGAGTTCAGGATAGTAATATTAGCAAGTTAAGGCCAAATGTACAATTTAGTAGAAATTTAGTGAGTGTCCATTGCATACCAGGACTGATTCTAGTTCATTTATTAAATGTTTTCTGCTATCCATCACAAAGCCTTTTCTGATACATATTGAACCATAGTAATCACAAATCCCAGGATTTATTCCAAAATCCCTAACTAAAGGGCTGAATATCCTACCTCCAAGCATCAACAAAAGAATCAAAATTTATTAATTTGAAGAGGTATAACTAGTTCATCTGAGAAGCAGTATAGTTAACGGAATGGCTTTGGATAAAGACAGTTTTGGATTTATACTACAACTCTTTTCTAAATTATGTGACATTGGGCAAGTTACTTAATATTTCTAGACTTCAGTTTCCCCTCTTGTAAAATGCGGATAATAGTATCTGCCTTTTAGGGTTATTTAAGCTTAAAAATAAGTTTATAGTAGGTACTCAACAACTGGTATCTATTACTATTAGTATTAATTACTTCTATTACTATATACAAAAATCAGTGGAAAGAAGTTAGAGTGGTAGGTTCCTTGAAAACACTTTGAAATCAAAGATCCACAGTTCCTTATCTGAAACTCTTAGAGCTAGACGTGTTTCAGAATTTAGAATTATTTCCAATTTTAGAAAGGTTGTATGACACATTCTATGACATTATGAACCCCTAGGGGACCTGGGGCAACACCCCATACTCAAATATATTAATATCTCAGCCTCATGTCAATTTAGTTCAGATTTTGTTGCCAAATGAATTGGGGTCAGATCACATTTTGCCAGTGAGTTATTTAAACACCTCTGGGTTTTTGAACTGTTATAATAATAATAGATTATGCAACTATATAATGTAGTTCAAAAGAAAACAACAGTTATCTTACAGCTTCCTATCTAATTGCATAATCCCATAATAGAGCTTTATAAAAACAACAATAATAATAGAAAAGCAGCAGGTACAATTTTACCAAGCACTTACTATACAACTAGCACTGTGCCAAGTACTTTGCATAGATTGTCATATTCAACACTAAAAACAACCCTGAAGTAGGTACCACAGATTAAGTATCCCCTATCTGAAATGCCTAGGATCAGAAATGCTTGGGATTATTTCAGATTTGGGAATATTTGCATTATACTTACCAGTTTAGTATCTGTAACTCAAAAATCTGAAATCCACAATGTTCCAATGAACATTTCCTTTGAGCATGATATTTAAGCATGATGCCAGTGTTCAAAAGGTTTGGAATTTCAGGCTGGGTACGATGGCTAACACCTGTAATCCTAGCACTTTGGGAGGCCAAAGAAGGAGGATCGCTTGAGGCCAGGAGTTCAAGACTAGCCTGGGCAACATAGCAAGACCCCACCCATGTGGGGGCGTGTGCCTGTAGTCCCAGTTACTCAGGAGGCTGAGGCAGGAAGATTGTTTGAGCCTAGGAGTTCAAGGTTGCCGTGAGCTATGATCATACCACTGCACTCTAGCCTGGAATTCTGGGGCACTTTGGATTTCAGATATCCAAGAGAGGGATGCTCAACCTTTATTACTATTTTCATCTTACACATAAGGTAAATAGCTTGTCTAAAACATTTAACATGAATCTACTTAAGTCTTTAGACTTAATTTCTGGTTTACAAGAAATACAGGGGAGAGGAAAACAAGTTAAACTACAATGATGAAAGACCAAGACAAATCCAGAATATGGGATATTTTCCAAGACAATTGGCCTGGTCTCTCCAAAAAATTAATGACACGGGAAAAAAAAGTGGGATTAACTTTTAGATTAAAAAAGCCACCATAACATGAGTTCCCTATCAAAGACCCAAAGAAAGTTACTTCAAGAGTCTCATGTATAATCAAAATAAATAAAGTTGTATTTAAAATATAGAATCAGAATCTGGAATAAAAATATAAGTGTAGTAAAAATTTGATAAGAATTAACATTTTACTTTAAGACTATGTTATAGTTATTTCCTATTTTCAACATCATAAGCCAGGAGTGGTAGTCTATCTGGCCCACCTCCAGGTTTTGTGCAGCCTAGGAGCTAAGAATGGTTTTCACATTTTTAAATGGTTACTGTGGAGACAAAAGCATCTCCATTTTGGATGCTAATCTGCCATGCTGACTTCTGATTAACCCTAGTCCAGGAACGTGTCCTGATTTCTACTTTGTTTACTGTCCCAGCATACAAACATGCACTCACCATAAACTCTGCTCTACATCACAGCAACCTGATGTTATCGCACAAATCACAGAGTATGATGTACATAGCCTTTGTGCCTGTTCTGGAGAATTGCCTTTAATTGTCCTGCACACTTCACATACACTCTTTCCCTATGGTATATGAGCCCTGGGTCTGGGAGCAACAGTGCAGAGATTTACCTGTCTTGCTGCCGCCCAAGACCACGCCTCTGCCCATAACTTCCCCAATAAATCTGATTTGTCTGCCTTGTTCTTTGGTTTCTCTGCTCCTTCTGCATTTGAGGGTCGCTTTGCGTATGTGATCCTTTCATGGAATGTTTTTTTTTTTTTAATGAGGTCTTGCTGTATTGCCTAGGCTGGTCTCAAACTCCTGGGCTTAAGGGATCCTCCCATCTCAGCCTCCTGAGTAGCTGGGATTACAGGCATGAGCCACCACGCTTGGCTTTAAATGGTTACATTTTAAATGATTATATAATCTCACTCTTGGCCTGCAAAGCCAAAAATATTTACTATCTGGTCCCTTAAGTAACAATTTGCTAGTAACTTATAGACTATGGTACTCCATTATTTTAGAAGAATAAACTGGTATGCATATATCACACCATACATACATTTTCTACATTTAATTTTATTCTTATACTACTAACATTTGGAGTCCTGTTTTTTAAACTAAAATGTCTAAACGATCAGGCAAGGTTAGCACTGGCAACTATCCAGTGTATACTTATTTTAATTTCATAGTACAAAGAACAGATGGTTTTTGTGTCAGTTTCATAACTCTGTTCCCATTGTGGGTTCAACTCCCAACGTTCTCTTTTTTTGGAATTTAAAATTCAAAATTTAAGTACTAAAGCAGTTAAAGAAGAAAAGTCCTACTAAGACATTTGGCCTAAATCCCTAATGAATAAGCTGGCTTTTATCTCTTTTTAATTATTAAAGGCACATTAAAGAACTCTGGGATTTCCATGAACACTACAAAACAAAATCTGGGTTGACACACATTGCTAGCTGTTCAAGTTAATAACCAAAAAATTAAAAGCAATACTGCATGTATAATGTAACCTGAAGCAAAATAATTAATCACATGGAAGACTCAGATATTCCTGAAAATAGTATTTAACTAATCAGATAGAAAAAAATAACTACACCTTAAAAGCAAAAGAGATGGATTTTTTTAAAAAAGCGTAATGTATTTATATAATGGAATTCTACTCAGCAATAAGAATGAATGAACTATTGATAAATATAACAAGGATAGATCTCAAAAACATGCTGAGTGAGAAATGTCTTACATAAACTATTACTGAACAGTTGTATTTACATGAAATTTTAGAACCAGCAACACTAATAAATGGTGGAAAAACTTCAGAGTAGTGCTTACTCAGAAAGCAATACAATGGAACTTTCTGGGATAATGATAATGACAGATCTGCACAGCTTACACAGGTGTATGCATTTGTCAGACTTAAATGAATACTTAAGAATTATACATTTCATTACATATAAATTTTACATCAATAAATATTGAACCCTAGTCAATTAAATGCAGGCTTAAATATTCATGGAGAAGTACACTGATATCCACAGTGTACTTAAAACACATATATACACACAAAGAGTTAATGAACAGAGGGACAGAAAGATGGATAGATCTATAATACAGTACAGTAACATGTAAAGTACAGAAAGGATAGTATAGTAACATGTTAATGGTAGAACCTAGATGGTGGGTGTACATATGTTCACTGTGAAATTCTTACAAATCTGCTGCATGTCTGAAATCTTTCATAACAAAATATCAGGCAGGTTAAAAACTAAAACAAAACCAATCAACTAAACAACTGTCACCTTATGATAGTTGATGTTACAGTTATAATTAAAAAATAAATAAATAAAGCTCACCAAGTCATATATTGTAGCCAAAGGCAATGTCTTTAATTGTGTTGGCCGCTTTGCTTTGCTTGTTGCTGAGTTATGAGAACACAGCTATGTGGGACAAAGTGAATCGTTGCTCTTATGTCATCCATAAATCTTGCTGACCAAGAAACCAGCCCAAGAAGCACAACAGGCCGACATGTACCCACTCACTGACCTTTTGTATACCAACAGACTGGCGAATATTCAGCTTTCTTTTTCTCTGAAAGGTATCCAAGTCCCATAATTGTGCTGTATCAGAAGAAGTAGTGATGGCATATTTCCCTGATGCATGCACAGAGATCGAAAATACAGATGATTCATGTCCTCTCATCCAGCTAACTAGCTCCTTGGTGACTGTGGTAAAAAGTAAAATTGTTATCTGGGTAAAACATTATACATCTATAAATAACATTATATATATAAACAGTATACATTGAACTGATTCAATTGATGGCTAGGTATTATATGAGGCACCTTCATTAACAGCTACAAAAATGGAAGCTGGTGGCTAGTTGATAAAGTATAACATGGGACATGTTAGTAACACATATATCACGGAGATGTCATAAGATGAGGGTGACAAAGGGTTTGATGAAGAATAGGCTCGAATGTGATGCTAGTGACTTTGGACTTTCTCTTGTGGGCAATAATTTTACGTACAAAAATATCACGTCTAGACCGAGTGCAGTGGCTCACACCTGTAATTCTTACACTCTAGGAGGCCAAAGGGGGAGGACCACTTGAGGCTAGGAGTTCAAGACCAGCTTGAGCAAGAGCAAGATCCCTGTCTCTACAAAAATTAGAAAAATTAGCTGGGCATTGTGGCATGTGCCTGTAGTCCCAGTTACTTGAGGTAGGAGGATCACTCAAGCCCAGGAGTTTTAGGTTGCAGGGAACTATGATGATGTTACTGCGCTCTAGCCTGGGAGACAGCGAGACACTGTCTCAAAAAAAAAAAAAAAAAAAAAAAAAAGTATCTTATCTGCTCTGTGTTTTAGAAACAGCACTTTGAGAATATATGGTAGACGGGAAGAGAGCGGATTAGAAGACTAATATATATGTAGCTGTAATAATCAAAGCAGGAGATAAGGAGGGCCTAAACTAAAAAAGTAGCAATGGAGATAAGAAAACATTCAAGAATTTTATTAAGGAGAAATAACAAAAAGCTTAGTGATCAAGTCAATCTATTGAGATAAAGGAGGAGTTAAGACTCCAATGGTTCTAATTTAGTTACATAAGCAGATGGTGATACTATTAACTGATATAAGAAATATATGAGGAGAAAGAGATTTAGCAGTGTGGGAAAAAGATAATAAATTTGATTTTTAAAATTGATTCTGAGGTGCTTGTGTATGTAAGCAGAAGAAACAGTCTAGTTGGGAAAATTAAAACTATTCACGATAATTACAACTGGGTGGTAAAATTATAGGTGATTTTTATTTTCTCTTTACACTTCTCTGCATGTCAGTTTTCTCTAGTAGGCACGTTTTACCTTTATAATCAGAAAATTTCCTCCAGAAAGATGGAACTGAGGACAACAGTCAAAAAGCAAGGTATAAATATTCAAAACATTAAGATACAAAGTAGGTCAAACCTGAAGCTAGAGAGAACAGACAAATCCCTTAGGGAAACAGCTGTGATTTCCAAATACCAGTATAAAGTCTGGCAAAATGATCTATTTTTCATTGATCTTCAGTGAAATGAGAAAAATAAGAATACTGTGGTGATTTGTTCATGAAGTCAAATTTAAAGTACTACCCTTTAATTTAGTATTATGTCCCTACAAGTTTCTTTATGTTGGGGAAAAAAATCCCTCATTTTATGAAATGAAGTTATATATTTTTTCAATGTCAATTAGTAACATTAAAAGCTGACAAACTGTGTGGGCCCCTCTACTATTTTTTTAATAATTGGGTCAAAAATCCTAGGAACTACTAACAGAATCCAGGAGAGACTACTAAGAAGCAGTTACAAAGATAGGAGGAGAACCAAGAGAAGTAATAGTATGAAAACTAAAGACAGACTCCTAAAGCAATCCCAAGTGTTAAAGGCACTATAAGTAGGATGAAAGGTATGAAGGGGATTTAAAGAACCAGGAGTTACTAATGACCTTGGAGACAGAAGTCTCAGTAGGGTGGGTTGGGGAGCAAGAGTCAGAATTCATCAATGGAGCTGTGAGGAAGCAGGATTAGGCAGAGAAGGGAAAGAAAGAGGGAAGTGGCTGGGGAGCTAGGGAGGTGGAGACAGCATCTGGGGAATGGGCTTCATGGGAGTGGGGGTCAACAAGACAGAAAAGACTAGAAAGATAGAAGTAAGAAGAGAGAAGAACATGGTGGAATCAAAGGAAAGCAATCACAGGTGAATATAAAGACTTAGTTTTTTAGAAATTTTGTCATAGCACTGTTTGTAATACCAAAAATTGGAAACAGTTTAAGTCCAGTAGGGAATAGGTTAAATAATTATGGTACTGTAAATATCTATACAGTAGAATCTAGGTATTGATTTTAAATATACCATATGAATTTTTAATGAGGTAAAAAATAACTCCACAAAATAATATATATTGTTAGACTATTAAAAAAAACGTATGTGCATAGAAAAGACTGGAAAAATAGATCTCCATTATGAAAATACTGACTGTGTCTCCAGTCGTTACTGAAGGATGACCACTTTTTCTTCTTTGTATGCAGAGCAAGAGTGCAATACAGTGATTAAGAGCAGGGATTCTGCAGCCAGACCACCTAGACTGGAATCCGGCCTCCATGACTTATAAACCGGGGGACCTTGGTCAAGTTACCTGTGCCTCAGTTTCCTCACCTGCAAAATGGGGATAATAACAGTATCCATCTCCATGGGTTATTATGATGATTAAAATTAATCAATATGCATAAAGTCATAGAACAGTCCCTGGCAAAGAGTAAACACTGTATAAGTATTAACTATCAGTATTATTACAATTGTTTTTATACATCTTTCTAAATATTACAACACACTGATGACTTAATAAGAAAAAACATAGTTATCTCTTTAAGAGGTTTAGTATACAGAATTCTATGTTCCCAATTAAAAATAAGTGATATAAAATATACAGGTTGTATTTTTTTAAAAAGTATTGCTGTACCTGTATAGTAAGGAATTTGACCTTCAAAGAGACGTCTGACCTCTACCCAGGCTTCTGGGAGGTGACCTCTAAACCCCCAGACTTTCCCAAGTGATAGGAGTCTTTGTTATTCCTGGTGGGTCTCTCACATCATACAGAGAGTTTATGCTAAGGAGAAGACTCAGGGTGGGAGAAACCTACGCCAGAAAGACCAACAATATGCTTAAAAGGCTGGGGCTTTGGGGCAGGTGACATCAGCCTAACCTCTCAGGAAGAGAGGAGGGCTAGAAATTGAATTCAACCATGTGGGCACTAATCCAATCAATCACACCTATGCAATGGTGCCTCAATAATTGCTCTTGGCACTGAAGCTTGGGTGAACTTCCTGGGTCAACGATACTTGGTGCAGACTGCCACACACTGATGCTGGGTGGGTTACTTGGAAGTGTAACATGTCCCTGAGAACAGCGGAAGCTTCCCTCTGGGAAGCCTCCCAGATTCCACTCTATGTGTTTCTTCATTTGGCTGATTCTAATTTGCATCCTTTCACTATATTAAAACTGTAATCATAAGCATAGTGGTTTCCTGAGTGCTGAGTTGTTCTTGTGAATTATCAAAACTGAGGATAGTTGAGTAACCCTGAATTTGTAGCCAGATCTCCAGTGAAGGTGGTTCTGGGATCCCCAAGCTTGTAGCTGGTGTCTGAAGCAAGGGCAGTCATGTGGACTGCTCCCTCAAACTGTACACCCTGGTAAACTCCTTGCAGTTCTTCAGTCTATATTTTACTCTGCTTCAAAAGACAAATGGAACTTCTTACCTGTATCAAAACATTTAATAGAATAATCAGCTAATGCCACAAGGAATTCAGATTTCCTACGAAGATTAAAGGCCAGAGCTGTGCAAGCTTGTGCTGTTCGCTGAACAAGATTAAACCTATTAAGAAATCATTGCATTAGTATCAGAAATTCTTCCAATAATCATAAATTTCACGTTGAAGAAGTCCTAAGAGATGAAGAAAATGAAACCCAGAAAAATGAGCTACCATTTAGTAGGGCAAAAATAAATAATGAAGGGTGCTATGTGCCACTGTACAGAGTTTGGATTTCACTCACACAGAATGGGAAGCCAATGTAAGTTTTCAGCATAGCAGAATCACAATTAGGTATGTTTTTTAGGAAAATGATCCTGCCAGCAATGGCAAATGGATGGAGGGACAAGGAAAAAAAAAGAGATCATTAAGAAAGCTACTACAGGCTGGGAATGGTGGCTCATGCCTGTAATCCTAGCACTTTGGGAGGCCGAAATGGGAGGATTGCTTGAAGCCAGGAGTTTGAGACCAGCCTGAGCAAGAGCAAGACCTCATCTCTACAAAAAATAGAAAAATTAGCTGGGCATGGTGGCGCTCGCCAGTAGTCCCAGTTACTTGGGAGATTGAGGCAGGAGGATCTCTTGAGCCCAAGAGTTTGAAGATACAGTGAGCTATGATGATGCCACTGCCCTCTAGCCCAGGAGACACAGTGAGACCCTGTCTCCAAAAAAAAAAAAAGCTACCATAGGGAATCTCAACTAGAGACAGGAGAGGTTTCAGAAGTTAAGGGGAAAGACACTTGGTATGCATTAAACATGGAGTAAAGAAGGTAATCAGGAATTGCTCTTCTAAGCTTGCTGTGATGATTAAATAAAATGATACATGTTGAGTGCTTAACAGAGTACTTGGCACATAGCTAGAATTTAATTTACAAAAAATTAAGCTTTTTTAGGCTGGGCATGGTGGCTCACACCTGTAATCCTAGCACCTTGGGAGGCTGAGGTGAGAGGATTGCTTGAGCCCAGCAGTTTAAGACGAGCCTGAACAACATAGGGAGACCTCATCTCTAGAAAAAATTAAAAAAATAAGCTGGGTGTGGTGGCACACACCTGTAGTCCCAGCTACTCAGGAGGCTAAGGCAAGAGGATTACCTGAGCCTAGGAGTTTGAGGTTGCAGTGAGCTACGATGATGCTATGCCACTGTACTGTAGCCTGGGCAACAGAACAAGACCTTGTCTTACAAAAGTTAATTACTTAAGTTTTTGAGTTTCAACAAAAGGAGGACAAGTTTGGGGGTAGGAAATAATAAGTCTGGTTTTAAACATGTTTAGTTTAAGGCCCTTATAAAACATCTAGAGCCATGCTGTCCAAAAGAAGTATAATACGGGCCACATGTGTAACTTAACATTTTCTAGGAACCACAGTGAAAAGGTAAAAACAGGTGAAATTAATCTTAACAACATACTTTATTAATTCAGTATGTATCTAAACTATTATCATTTCAGTATTTAATCAATAAAAAAATCATTGAGATATTTTACATTCTTTTTTTTATCTTAAGTCATCAAAATCCAGTGAGTATTTTAAATTTACACTTGCAACATACTTCAATTTGGATTAGCCACCTTTCAAGGGTTCAAGAGCCATATGTAGCTAGTGGCTATCAAAAATTTCTAATAGGGAATAGAAGCAGATCTGAGTCAACAATGTTTACATGGTAGATGAAGACTTGAGGCTTGGTGGTGATGAGATTATCATACTTGCAATGTGGAAGGAAGCAGGCCAAGGACAGATGTCGGGCAAGCACAACATTAAACGGGCAGGCACTGGAAGAAGAGTTGGCAAAGTAAGGGAAAAATGATCAGAGAGTTAGGAAAATTCAGCAGAGTGAAGCTAAAGAAAAAAATATCAAGGAGGAGGAGAAGACAAGAATTTTCAGTACTTTAGTAAAATGAATCCTGAAAAGAGGTCACTGGAGTGGGCAATCACTAAGATTTGAGAGAGCCCAGAATAGTGGGCTTTATAATCAAGTCTGAAGTCAAGTCTCAGCTCTACCACTTACTGCTCAGCTATGAATGATTCTAGTGAAGAGTGGCATAATAAGCCACCCCAAAACCTGCTACTTTGGCATAAGGATTATTTTGAGCCAAAAGTGAGAAGCAGACACAAGAAACATTTTCTGCCCTCCCCCATTTGCCTGAACGTTTATATAAGTTTGGGTAAATTTATGAAGGTGTCCCTCCTCCCCTCTCTACCAGCAAGGACAAAGGCTGATCAAGGAGAGGACTTGGATCCTTATCATCCAGGAGATGGCACCAGAGAAATCTACATACTTAGCTTTTACCTACCATTAATTAGTTTCCCATGTATTTGCCTTCCCACAATTTACTGCCCATAGAGACTGAAGGTCCTTTTTCTTTGTCTCGTCACCTCCTTAAAAATTTGTTGTTTTTTGTTGAAGATACTATATAAACCAGAGTCTGAGCCATTTCTTTGAGTTACTAATTTCTGGGTACTCCCATGTGTTATATGCATGATACAAGTTAATAACTTGTTCATTTCCCCCTTGTTAATCTGTCTTTTTTTTACAAGGGCCCCAGTTGAGAACATAGAAAGGTAGAGGAAAAATTATTTTTTCTCCCCTAAAATAGATATGGAAAAGGGACAATGGACAAAATAGAGAGGAATGAATACTCATAGAGCAAAGTTGCTACAGAAGACAGGGATTAGCATTGGAAGAAATTAAGATCCAATTTTTATGAATAAGGTAACAAAGAAGCATGGATGGTTGAATTTACAGATATATTTGAAGCTGCAATGGAGGAGGATGAAGGGAAGCGGTAAGGTGTCTATTTTCTGAAAAATTAGGAGACAAGCAAACTGATAAAGGTTTGCAATACTTGATGGAGAATGGGAAAAATAAAAAAATGAAAAAAAAAGAATGGGAAAAATAAATGACAGTAGATAAACGAAGTGCTAAGAATCACTGATGTTGAAATTCATTGTTCTGTAATGGAATCAATCAACAATTATTTTTATTTTGTTCAGGAGTATAAGCAAAGAGATGGCAGTAATGATTTAAGACTGGGAATTGGCAGGGTAGGTTACACAAAACTAAAGGGTAGAAGAATTGGGACCATTACTTCTTTGGTAAAGGGCAGAAATGATTAACAGATTTCTACCTATTAAATCACAGATAAGTAAATCATATTAAATATATGACCTCTTCTTTTGTTGAACTACTTGAGAATAAGTTACCAAGATCGTGTTTCCTACAAACAAGAAAACCTTACATAATCAGAGTACGACCATCAGAATCAAGAAACTACATTTGTATATTACCATCATCTAATCCTAAAACCAATCAAACTTTGCCAATTATCCCAATAATGTTCCCTACAGCAAAAGAATCAATCAGATTCATGCCTTTGTCATGACTATTTAATCTCCCTCAGTCTGGGAGTTCAGTCTTTACCCAACTTTCATGACCTTGACCCTTGTGTAGATCACAGACAGTTTTGTTATTGAATGTCCTTAATTTAGCTTTGTCTGATGATTCCGCTGATTGGATTCAAGTTATATATCTTGGCAGGAATACCACAGAAATGATAGTGTGTTCTTTTCACTGCATCCTATCAGGTGGCATACAAATTTTGATTCATTCCACTATTGGTTCTATTAACTTTAATCATATCATTAAGGCAGGGTTTACCAGGCTTCTTCACTGCATTATTGCTCTTTTTTTCTTCTGTAATTAATAAGTACTTGGTGAGGAGATACTCTGTGACCATACAATATCCCATTCCTTACTAAGCAATTTATTTTTTTGTTTGATTGCAACATGAACTCATGGATTTCAATTTTATTCACTGGAATATGACCCAGTATTATCATGATTTATTTGTTATTTAAATCATTACTTGTTTGGATGCTCAAATTATCTCCAATATGGCCAGAAGGAGCTCCTTTAAGTTGGCACCTGTGTCCTTTTGACACATCCCTATCATTCTTTGAATAATTCCTTCTTACTGGCTACAAAATGTTACAGGCTCATCCTGTACCTTCCCTGGCTCCATTCTGAAATTGGCCATTTCTGCAAAGATCCCTGATTCCTTTCAGTAGAAAGTGGTATTTAGAAAACAAGAACTGGACACCAGGTATATTCATTGCTATTGGTATGTTGTTGTTCCCAGGCCTTGAGTGGACAAAGCTAGGGAATATATGTACATATCTTTGTATATACCTTGATTTATTTCTATATCTATACATATTCAAAACCAGTACTTTACACTGATATATCCAATTCCAATCTAGTATCACTGTTTTCATTCTGGTTTTCTCCTTTCCATATTGTGAGCCCCTGTTCCAATAGTGAGGAACTTGGCCTTCATTATCCCCAATATATTTATTCGATCAAAGCCCCATATTAAACTTGCCGTCATCACCCCATCTCCCATGCAGACACCCTCTGACTCTCTTGCTGGGCTGCTGTAGTTCTCCCTCCCACCTAGCCCTACTGTATGGACCTTCATCAGTCCCACCTAACTGCTTTTGGACTAAACTGTTCCACAAGGGAAGAAAAAAGGAAGAGTGAAAATCAATTCCTTAAAATTCTTGGATCTAGTACACTGTAATAATAATATACAAAGGAAATTATGCTCTTTCTAAATTGCCTAATGAAGTACTAGAAATTAAGTGATAAATTAGTAGTAATGAATTTTTAAATTTAAGAAAAAACAAACTACTAGAGACACTTTTAAAACCAGCATTTTAATTCTTTAAAAAAGTTAGGCGATGTAATCTTTCTATCCTTTCCCACTTTCTTCCTTTAGCTCTTACATCAGTGTTTTACAAGATACCTGAAATATAGAACTTAATAAATCTTTCTGAATGAATAATGAATAGCAGGTGCTAAAACAGTCAACAAATTAATAACTTTTTAAATAAAGTAAATATCAAAAGTATCTACTTACCTATTTCCATACAAGTCAAAAACATAAATATTTCCCTGATGGTCCCCAGCAATTAAGGAATCACCTGGGCCATCAAAAGCCACATTCAAAAATCGCAAAACTTTTGGATGATAATCAGAAGTGTTGTGAATGATGTTCACTATAATTCTGTCAAAGAAAAAAAAACATTAAATTCTACATCAAGTATTACTCAATATTATGAAAAAATATGGCTTTTAGAGTATACTAATTTTGAAGGCTACCTATTCGTCCCTCTCCTACTGTTGCTGCTCCTCCCCTCCCCTAGAATCAAGGATTCTGAAAACGGTTCAGAAAGTTATTCATTACCAAAGTAGCTACTGTTCATTCATTCATCAAATACTTGTAAATTCACTGTGTCAGGCACCAAACAAGCCAGGCGCTGCAAATAATTGATAGACATGGTCCCTGCCCGCGTGGAGCTTATAGTTTAGTGGTAAAGACAGACATTAAAAAAATAAACACACATATAATAGATTCATAAGCAGATTTATAAATTGTGACTAAGTGATAGACAACAACAGGGAATGAGATTTTGTGATATAGAATGTTCCAAAGTGAATAAACATACATGAGTTTTACTTTCATTTCTAACATATCTACCATAATACCCTGGCAGGTAAGCTCTGCAAGGACAGGACCACTGCTTATTCATTACTGTATCCCAGCATCTGGCCTACAACTCACAAAAGGCATTCAAAATATGCCTGCTGAATGAATGAATGCATTAGGAAGTCATTCTTTAAAACCCACATTAATCATACTTCTATTCAAAAGATTAAGGAAGTTTATTTTTCAATATTATTCTATGGAAACATATGTAATGATTAAAAAGCTAAATGAAAATGAAAACATTCTTAAAAACCTTAGGTTTTAAATAGCTGATACATACGTACATGTGATTCAAAGAAAAAATGGCAAAGGAAAAGAAAAACGTCCACATAGAGAAAAAAGATGAACATACCCAAATGTTATAATGATAGCGGTTGCCTGCATATAATAGGAATATGGCTTTTGCCCCTTCTTTCTACTTTTCAATATTTTATACATGTTCTTTAATGATCATATACTACTTTCATAAGAGGAAAGACAAACTTTATTAAGAACACACAACTACATTTGTCTAAAGTTACTATATTTTTGAGAGGAGGATCATATACCATGTACCTGTTGAAAAAAATATTTATAAAATTTGTGGCACAAAATAACTCCTTAAAAAAATATATGTGTGTACATTCTGGTCTAGAATAATGCCATTCTTTATTGCAACAATAATTTTTAATTGTGAAAATTTTATCTTTATTTTTTGTGAATTTTTGGATTTTAACATAGAAACATCTATGTTCCTCATTATAATTTCATTAAAGCATGCTAAACTGAACTAAGTGGATTAAACATCTTCCACTGGTTTATCTAAACATAGGCTTTTTTTTAGATCCATTAAGGGAAACAGCAAAATTCTTACAATGCTTATTTTTATCTAGTATCCAAGGAATTAAAAATCCAAAAATAAATGTACTGAAATGACAAGCAATAATATCAAAATGTCCCTGGCAACTAAATTCAGACATAGCAAAAATGACTTTTCCTTCCAGTCTTTTTTCTGTAACATTTACATGTGTTCTGCTTACAAAATTACATGATCATTGTTCAAAATATGGAAAATACACAAATACACTAACAAATAAGTACTTGATTATAACCCTACCATCTAGATGTAATCACAATTAACAGCAACATTCTACCCCTCTGATTTTTCATATAAATCACACATACAAGTATTTAGTAAAGCAACTTCCTTTCAACTGACCACTGGTTGCCTGAAAGAGTTTCTCAGTTCTTAAACATAATATCAAATATTTACTGAGCACCAAATGTGTCAGACAATGTGTCTGGTAAGTCTGATTATCCCCTTACAGTCTTAGCGATCAATTTGCCCAAGGTCACAGAGCTGGTAAGTGGACATTTACTTTAAATCCATCTGACTCCTAGTCAGGGCTATTCGCCTCTCTAAACAGCGTAAACAATGGGTTTTAATGAATAAAAAGAAAGCTAAGTTTTAGTGGAAGAAGCAAATGATAAGGACATTTGAACAATAAACCTCTTTTTTAAATCTTGCATGTATATCTAGATGTTTTAGATTTAGAAATAAAATTAATGTAGATTGGCTATAACTTTCCAAATGTTTTAAAAATACCAGAGGTAGTGATGGCCTTTACATAAACCCAGATTTGGAAATGAAAAACTTGAAGAATCCTCACTTTAGACAATTTTTTATTCAATTATATTGAAGAGACAGCACATTGAAAAGGGGACTGACAACAGCCAGAAACCAAACAAGCTCCTGGTAAAATGTCTAGTACAGCGCTTTGCGCACCGTAGCAGGCAATTAAAAGTCTGTTGATTTGTGGAGAAGCAACCAAAAGATCAACAGAAAAATCACTAGAACAAGAAACACACTGAAACATGAATTCAAGCGATGCAGCAAAGTCCGTGAAACCCCAAGGAATTGGAAGCAATAAGATTACTACTCTGTGCGCAGCAATCGGAACCCCAAATAGCACTTTGGAACAAAGGTTTCCAATGAAGTCACCATGAGAAACTGCGGCTTAAACAGGTCAGATAACTGGGAATAGAATGAAAAGCAGCCCCGGCAATACTTGAAGGCCGCCGTGCAATTAGAATGTAACCCCTACTCGTAACACACACGCCCATATGTGAACTCAGGGAACTGGAAGTTTTTGTTCCGTTGCTGCCCCCAGGGCTTAGAAGAGCGCTTGGCACATAGCAGGCCCTCAACAAATAGTTGATGAATGCATGCCTGTCTGAACACAGTGCACTAAGAATGCATAAGCTGCGGCCTTCGGAAGCGGCAGAAGTGTATTGCTTTCCCAACTCGCAGCTCCCCTAGAGTTCTTTTCCAGATGCAACCATTAAATATTTACTAAGCATCTACTACGTGCCAGGGATACTACAGGGATACCATGATAATTAAAGAAGGAAGCCTCCTGGCTGGCACTCACCAAGAAGCGCACGTTCTCTTACATAAAGAGAACCACCTGCCTCCTGCTCCATGCTGTCCCGGACCAGACCCCTGCCCCCAGAACCTGGAAGCGGGTCTCTGGGACAGAGATCGGGCGTCTGGAGCTACCCACTCCTGATGGGGTCACCCACCCCGGGGCAGCACGGCAGGGTCAGGGCCCAAACCGGCACCGCCTGGCCCCCTGCATCCCTGCCTGAGACAGACCCTCGAACGCCTCTCCAGGGACGCGGACCCGCCCCTCGCCGGTCTCCACCCCCTCCACAGCCCGCGCCCTCCCGCCGCGGCCTTTACCCATCCCGAGTGGCTGGAGACGGCTTGCGGTGCCATATCTTGCCGCTCTCCTTGTTGCCCAGGTCCGTGCTCTGCATGCCGAAGCCCAGCCGAGACCGCCGGCGGCCTGGTGGGTAACCGTCCCGGCGCCTTCCCAGCAGGCCCCGCGCTCCCGGCCCGGGAAGTTTGAGCGCGGTCCGCCACGGCCCGATCCCCCGCGGCCCGAACCAACCGCCTTCGTTCCTCCCAAACTTGGCCCAGGTGACCCCTCCCGCTCTGGACAATGGAATCGACCAAAGACCTTCTCTTAGACTCCGCCCCTATTGTGGTCCCGCCCTCGTGGGAGACCCAAAGCCTTCTGGGAATCGTAGTTTTCTGCAGGTGGCAAGAAAAGTGATTTTTTTCTCCTGTGATTTCTGCATTCCGTTTTAAATTACGGTTAGGGATTAAGGGATTGTATAGAGATAACTAATAAGCAAGGAGCCAAATGCATCGAGAACTGGAGAACTGAAGGGTTCCTTTTATAGAACTTTCAGGGTCGAAAGAACCTTATAGATGAAATAGTCCATTCTTCTTGAGTTTCTAACCATCCTCATTTTTTTCAGTTCCGTAATCTGACAAAATGCTCTGGTGTGATGGTGTCCGGTCCACCAATCACGGCCCAGAAAAGCAATAATATCATCAACAACCAGCTGCATTGACATCATTGAGTTCTTTTTTGTAAAAATTCACTTAGAATTTCTGTAGTGTTTACTAGATATTGGGCATTTTTTACATACTTTACGAATATATTAGTTTATTTAATCCTCGTAGCAAATTTACCAATTAGGTAGTATTGTTATCCCCATTTTTAATGCCCTGTGAAGTTGTGCATTAGTTTCCTGAGGCTGCCCTAATAAATTACTACAGATCCGGTGGCATAAAACAACAGAATTAGATTCTCTTGAAGTTCTGGAGGCCGTAAGTCAGAAATCAAGGTGTCAGCAAGATTCCCTTCCTTGTCATTCCTGTTTCTGCTAGTTGCTGGCATTCTTGGCTTGTGATCACATCACTCCATTCTCTGCTTCCATCTTTGCATAGCTTTCTCCTCTGGGATGTGTCTTCTCTTCTATCTGTCTCAGATCTCCCTGCCCCTTTCTTTCCTTTTTTTTTTTTTTTTTTGGTAGAGACAGGCTCTTGCTCTCTTGTCCAGGCTGGAGTGCAGTGGCACAATCATAGCTCACTGAGGCCTCCAACTCCTCCTAGGCTCAGGTGATCCTCCTGCCTCAGCCTCTAAAGTAGCTGGAACTATGGGCGCATGCCACCATGCCCGGCTAGGCTAATTTTCTTCTATTTTTCATAGAGACGGGGTCTTGCTCTTGCTCAGGCTGGTCTGGAACTCCTGACCTCAAGCGATCCTTCCACCTCAACCTCTGAAAGTGCTGGGAATACAAGCATGAGGTACTGTGCTCAGCCTGTTTTTCTCTTATAAAGACACTTGTCATTGGATTTAGGGTCCACACAAATAATCCATGATGACTCTTTATCTCAAATATCATTAACTTGATAACATCTCCAATGATCCTTTCTCCAAATAAGATAACAGTCATAGATTTGGGGGATTAGAGTGTGAACTTATACTTTGGGGGGCACCATTCAACCCTGGTGCTACTATTATCTCCATTTTACTGACAAGGAAATTGAGGTAAGGGGAGAGCCAGGTTAGAACCTTAGTGTTTCCATTCCTGGTCCCAATGTTATTCTACAACAGAAATTTGATTGTAGAAAAATAATATGGCTATGATATTTGAAAACCTCAAACTCTCTATCAGAAAAACAAAACTCTCAAAAAAATACTAGTGGAGATTTTAAAACTTATCAAGGGGTGGCTCTGAAAGGTCAGACAACTTTTAATGAACTATTACAGAGGAGGTAACTGCATCCCTTATTTATTATTATTACTATTTTTAGAGAAAGGGTCTCACTCTATTGCCAGGGTAGAGTACAATGGCATCATCATAGCATGTGGCCCCATCCAAACACAAGGTGCTAGGAAGTGCGATTCTACTAAATCAGTTAGATATAGTTGCAATAATGCTACAACCACCACCAAACCTGTGTGGCATTCAACAATCAGCATTTATTGCTCATGCATCTGGAGTTAGCCAGGTGGCTCTGCTGATCTTGGCTGGGCTCACTCACATGTCTGAGGGTCAGCTGGCTTTCAGTTTTATAGGCTGACCTCCTCTGGGGTAACTGGGGCAACTCAACTCTGGTCCAAGTGTCTCTCATCCTCCCTCAAGCTAGCCAAGGCATGCAGTGGTGCAGTTGAGCAAGCAGACTTGCAATGCCTCTAGGCTTGGAGCTGGCACACCATCACTTTCACCTCTGCCTAATAACCAAAGTAAGTTAGGCAGCTGAGCTCAGGGGCTGAATATTATATTCCACTCATGGCAGGAGAACATTGAAAAGTTCCCTGGAGGGCTTGGATCCAGGGAGGAGTGGAGAATGGGGACCAGTTTTGAAATCTACAACATCTACCATGTGTTTGAAAGGGGGAAGACCCTGAAATATTTGGTGGGCATCATTAACAGCTCCCATACTATCCCTCTTTCTCAATATATGAAATACATCTTCACAACCCTCAGGACTTCCTTCTTTTCCGTCCTAAAACCTTCCTTGAAGTTCTTGGGCACCAGGGTTCTTATCTCTAATTCTTTGTTATTTGGTTTAACATTAAAGCATTTTTGGTCTTTTCCCCATTAATAGGAGTTGTACAATCAAAAAAGCCTACAAGCGAGGTGTGGTGGCTCACATCTATAATTCCAGCACTTTGGGAGGCTGAGGTGGGAGGACTGCTTGAGGCCAGGAGTTCAAGACCAGCCTGGGCAAAATAGCAAGATCCAGTCTCTAAAACAATTTTTTTGTTAAAGTAGTCAGGAATGATGGTGCACACTTGTAGTCCTAGTTACTCGGGAGACTGAGGTGAGAGAATCGCTTGAGCTCAGGAGTTCAAGGATACAGTGAGCTATGATCCTGCCACTGCACTCCAGTCTGGGTGACAGAGCAAGACTCTGTCACAAAAAACAAACAAACAAAAAAGCCTAGAAGCTGATCCAGAAATCTTTCCTCCTTAAAATGTTGAGAAGATTACAGACTCGTGGAATTTAATATCTTTCTTCCGTCCCTGTCACATACTCACTAATTGTGTGATTCTTTGATTAATGTTGCCTTCTCCACAGCACTTCATGAAGGCAAACAGCTCCCCAGAACCTAGCATAAAGTATGGCACATAAAACATGTAATCTATTGAGTGCAGGAATTTACTTGTTTTGTACCTCCTAGCATCTGGCACAGTGCCAGGCACATAGTAAGCCCTTAAAACATGTTTAGTGAACAATTGAGATATTATCTAAACTTAAAGTACTCCAGGCTACGTTTTCCTGATTAAATGAATATCAAGCTATAGTGAGGAAGAAGAAAGAAACAAGGAGACTGAGTTTCTGATCCCAGCTCAGACACTAAATCGTTGTGTGATCTTGGGTAAGTCACAACCTCCCTGAGATCCATTTTCCTCATCTGCAAACAGCACAAATGGAAAAATACTTCCTTAACCTCTTCCCTTTCCCATATCCCATGCTGCTACAATATACAGATGGAAGCTCATCTGTGCACCCATTGAAATTTTTCTTATGTGCAATTGCAAACACAATACCACTTCATATTTTCAGGTATGCATTCAAGGGTCCACAGCCGGGCACAGTTCATGTTTACACACATTTTCTTCCTGACACCCATAAAAACTTGGCTGCATTTTATTCAAATCCCCCTTGAAGTTATCAGCATCAAGATTCTGAATGAGAGTTCTCTTTTGGGGAAGATAGGATCCCCTCTGTATTTCCCCGTCTCTCACACACACATCTGACATGTCCCTTCATTTTGACTTTTGTCACACACACAAAAAATCCTGGTACCTATTTTCCATACCTCTACTCTTATTTGTTCTCCAAGCACAGTCAACTTTTGATGCCTCTGATTGGAGACAGCAGCTCAACCCAGTGATTCTCAAAAAAAAAAAAAAAAAAATTAGCTTAGTATCTAGTTTTGAAAAGCATAAGGCTTATAAGTGACCATATACAATGTGTCTGCAGAATTCTTTTTATCAAAATTGGAAAAGAGCCTGGATTAGCCCTTCATGGGTAGGTCATGTCTTACTCTTGTCATTCATTGATTAGTTCAGTCATCGGCTAATCATTCACTCAACATTTTGAATGTCAACTATATGTCAGGCCCTGTACAAGGACCTGGGGCTGCAGTGGTGAAATGTGATGAGTTTCATGTTCTTGCAAAGCTCACAGCTTAAAGTAACACGGGAGGTTACAGGGAGAAATAGTGTGAGTATAGTACCATGTGATCAGTGCTATACAGATGCTCCTAGACTTATGATTGGGTTATGTCCTGATAAACTCATCATACGTTAAAAATATCATAAGTCAAAAATGCACTTAAGGCCAGGCGCGGTGGCTTACGCCTGTAATCCTAGCACTCTGGGAGGCCAAGGTGGGAGGATCCCTTGAAGTCAAGAGCTGGAGACCAGCCTGAGCAAGAGTGAGATCCCGTCTCTACTAAAAATAGAAAAATTAGCTGGGTGTGGTGGCACGCACCTGTAGCATCTATAATCCCAGCTACTTGGGAGGCTGAAGCAGGAGAATTGCTTGAGCCGAGGAGTTTGAGGTTGCTGTGAGCTAGGCTGATGCCACAGCACTCTAGCCTAGGTGACAGAGTGAGACTCTGTCTCAAACAAACAAACAAACAAACAAACTCCAAAAATGCACTTAATATACCTAACCTTGGAACATCTTAGATTGGCCTAGCCTACCTTAAACCTGCACAGAACACTTATGTTAGCCTACAGTTGGGCAAAATCATCAAATACAAAGACTATTTTACAACAAAGTGTTGAATATCTCATGTAATTTGTTGAGTACTTTACTGAAAGTAAAAAACCAGAATGGTTGTATGGGTTGAAACATGGTTTCTACTGAATGCATATCACTTTCATACCATCATAAACTCTAAAATTGTAAGCCAGGGGCCATCTGTAATTGAGGTATGGGTGAATTTCAGAGAAGGGAACAATTAATTCTCCAGGAAAGAGAGAGGGAGATGTTAATAACAACGTTGGCGTTTAAGGTAGGCCTGGAAGGATGAGGTGGAGGAGGCTTTCTAGACAGAAGAATGAGTTTTGGAGATTTCTTGTTACTGCCCATCCTGCCTAATACAGTAATTTTGTCCCTACTTTACTAATGAGGAAACTAAGGTTTATATAACTTGGCCAGGGTCATACAGCTGTCAAGCCAAGGTTCCAGTGTAGACCTATCTGGCTCCATTATCTTACTTTGCCTTTCCTATCTTTCTCTGCCTTTTGTGGACCAGACTGGCACAGTTCTGTAATTCTTCCAAAAGACCCATTGCCTGGACCAGAAAAGAACTTATTGCTAACCTGAGTTAAAAATCTCTGGGAATCTTTAGAACAAGATTCTCTTCATCCCCTTGTTAATAAAAGAGGGTGGGTGTTGGGGGGTGGTTCTTTGCATATTAAAAGAAGTGTTATGGTTGGGAAGGTTGCTCATGTCGCTAATCCCAGTGCTCTGGGAAGCCAAGGAGGGAGTATCGCTTGAGGCCAGGAGATCAAGACCAGCCTACTCGACATAGCCAGGACCCGTCTCTGCAAAAATAATAAAAAATATTAGCCGGCCCTGGTGGTGTGCACCTGTAGTTCAAGAAGCTAAGGCAGTGAGATCCTTGAGCCCAGGAGTTTGAGGCTGTAGCAAGCTATGCTGACACCACTGCACCCCAGCCTGGATGACAGAATGAGACTCCATCCCTAAAAAGAAGAAAAAAAGGAGTGTTGGTAAACAAAGAGGCTCTCAATGTTGAGAGCATTTTAAAAAAATAATAAAGCACAGAGGAAGTGGGGCTGGGAGAAGATTGTAAACATGGAGAATTTTGCCAGCCCAGCACTTTACTCTCCACCCCTCAGAAATATATTAATACTGCCTTCTCACAAACCCTTCCTGGAACGTTCTTATCCTGCTCCTCATTGGTCGTATGATTGGCCCAGGGCGGTGCCTGGCTCAGCTGAGCCAATCAGAACCCTGCCCTGGGATTTTAAAGTGTGAGATCAAGAAAAGCAAGTCTCAGTGCCTCCCTGGTAGCAGAGACTAGGGGCGGCCAGAGCAATAGCTCCAACCTTGTGGTGATGGTCAGTCTGAGAGAGGATAGCTAATGTTTGAGGAAAAGAAGCAAAAAGTGATGGTAGGAGAGCATCCTGGCAGCATTTACATTCCTTGTTCTAATTGTCCCAGGAGCTCATTTGACCTCCAGTCTTTCCTGTCCTCTGGTTACTTGAGCTAAACCGTTCCATTTTGTTCCTAAAGTAGATGGAATTGGAAGAAAAAAGAGTGAGGAAAGGCTTCTGTAGGCGATGATACATGAGCTCAGTCTAGAAGAACGAGTGGGGGTTGCCCTGGCAGAGGAGACATGAGGGGAGGAAGCAGCATCTGTCGAAAGGCAAGGAGGTTATGAAGCAACATGGTACCCTCCAAAAACTAGAGGAGCTCTGTGCAGTTAAAGCGCAGGATGCACAAGGAGTCATCGTGCATGTACAGTGCTTAGCATTTAGAAAACTCTTAATAAAACAGTAACAGTCACTATTATCACTATATGGAAGAATGGCAGGAGAGTAAGAGGGAAGAGATATGCTAACATCAGACTATAAAAAGTTTGCCATTCTAAGGTGTTTGGATCTGAAAGGTTCTAGGGAAACTCCTTACTTCTAAATACATCCCTCTGACTGTGGTGGGAAGATCACTTAAAAGAGGCTTTGGGCAGAAGGGGTGAGAGTGAGAGCTGTTATTCCAACTGAGACAAAAAGTGAGGGTGGGTTGAACAAGTCAGCAACAGTTTGATGACAAGGATTTATGGACATATTGCATAGGAAAGCTGACATTGCAAAAGAAACAGTTCTGTTTCATCAGTAAAACAGAAATATGTGTCATGCTGCTAGCTGGTGCAAACCTAGGCAATGCTTTCCATTTGCCAGATGACTCAACTATTTGGTCTTGTGAGGGGGAGGAAGGAGGCAGAAGCCATTACAGGTGAACTATGACATAATGCACCTTCTCCTACCCCTTAGTATGAGTCAGAACAGAAAATATCAAAGAGATGTGTTCCAAGCTGCTTATATAAATATTCATGGCTTGGTGTTCTCATAAAACATACATGAAAGCAACCAAGGGCAGTGTTTCATGTATAATCAGAAGGATTTGGCACCTACACTGAAATAGAAGAGTATCAGAGGAGAGGGGGGAATGTGGCATTAATCTTGACAGGCAGGAAGATCATGTCCACATACAATGAGAAAACTGCTGCCATAGATAAAGGCTTCCTCAGACTAAATGAAGGAGGAGATCAGAAAGTAAAACTTCCTATTCCATGACAGCATGGATCATGCCTACAAGTTTCCAGTCTGGACAGGCCTCCCACGGCCAGAAGAGGAGGATATGGTGTTATTAGCCTGTATGACATCTGAAGCTGTCCTAAGAAGCAAGGACAGCCTACAGACACTTGGGTTTTAGCCACAACTGCATAATATTCCGTCTCATGGGGATGTGACACGAGTTTCTAATTCCCCAGTTGCTGCCGCTGGGTTTTAAAAAATCATTTGCAATTTTTATGCCAGAGGAATTAATATCTAATTGTGCTATTGTGGGCACTAGTATAAGCCAGCTCTAGAAGATTCTATCAGTTAAATTTAAACCTTCAAAATTATTCTCTGCAGGTAATGGCCTATTGCAAAGTCCTCCATGGGCAGAAGGCTGTGGAGTCAGAGGATGTTGGGAATATCTCCCACAGCACTGAATAATTAGCCTCAATTCGCAGGCTCTTAATAACATTTGTGGGCTCAGAGGACAGGCTATCAATCAAGCATGACAGGATGCTGGTAAACCATGAGTAAGATGCCTGTAATTGCTGTAAGGCAGGAAGACAAACTGAGCGAAGCATTTATTGCCCAGTAAATTATTCCAGGGCAGTGTAGCATCCTTCCTGTGGCAACCACTTGGAGCAGTAACAATGACCAGCGAGAAATCAGCACCTAACAGACCCCTCCTTGGCCAAACTTCATCACATCCCAGCTGGCTCTTCCATCCCTCCCATTTCTAGATGGCTTTATTAGTAAAAATCTTTCCCAAGTATCTTTGTTGTTTTCCTTATATTGATGGCTTTGAAAAATACTGCAAGCAACTTTCCATGTGAAGAAAGAGAAAAATAAGGTGGGGTATGCACAATGGGATCATCAATTTACCCTATGGGCCTTAGAAGAGTTTTGTCTTTGTTAGTGAATGTAGGCCCCAGAAGCTGGGACCATCTGCTTAACCCTGCAGAGGATTCTCTGTAAGGAAGTGGGTGTGAACATGTGGCGGGTGGGGAGAGGGATGGAACCACCATAGACTGGGCATCTGTACCAGGCATGTGTTAGCTACTTTTCATTTTATTACAGGTTGTTCTTTGGTCTTGCTGGCTTTTTGTTTTAAAATTCCATAGAAGCTCCTATTTGAATTTTGCATTAAATTAAAACCTGTAACTCATGGGTACCATGAACAGAGAGTTCGCATTTCAAGTCTCATGCTCTGTTCTCTACATAAATACGTTTGTATTTATTAAAGCTTGTACCATAAGTGATGGTTGGGAAAATATGGGTAGTATACTTAAAGACATGGGACCCAGAATACCTGAGTTCATTGGCTCCATCACTTACTAATGCTATAACCTTGGGCAAAGCATTTAACTTCTCTATTCCTTGATTTCTTCATCTGTTAAATCAGGATCATAATAGTACTGACCTCATAGAGCTATGAAGAGTTTAGAACAGCATCTGGCACATAGAAGTCCTCAATGGGTACTAGCTATCATTAAAGCCCTTCTAAAGAGGGTACCAGTAATGTGCTGTAAATGTTAACTACTAGTTCTCTGGACACACACAAAAGAGCCCTTGTGTGTAGCATGTGGCAATTTCTATGGTGTAAATGCCCCTACCATGACCAATTTCAAACTATCAATATGATGCCACTGAATGCAGAGTTGGAAAGAGGTGAACAGTAGTACACTATGATACAGTATGTCCACCATACAGATAAACAGACATAAATAACCTCAAGACCATATATATTAGTAAAATATAGTACAATAATTAAGAAGTCAATATTTATTACTTTTTAAAATATAATTTATTTTGGCCGTGCATGGTGGCTCACATCTGTACTCCTAGCACTTTGGGATGCTAAGATGGGAGGTTTGCTTGAGCCCAGGAGTTTGAGGTTGCAGTGAGCTATGATGACTGTACTCTAGCCTCAGCAACAGAGTGAGACCCTGTCTCTAAAATAAAATATAATATAATATAATTTATTTTAATGTAAGTTTATATAATTTTTTTGAGACCCTAGCTGAGACAGGGTCTCTCTGTCACCCAGGTTGGAATGTTGTAGTACAATCATAGCTCAATGAAAACTTGAACTCCTGGGCTCAAGCAATCCTTTCGCCTCAGCCTCCTGAGTAGCGGGGACTAAAGGCGCACACCACCATGCCTGGCTAACTTTTCTTATTTTTTGTAGAGACAGGGTGTTGCTATGTTGCCCAGGCTGTTCTCAAACTCCTGGGCTCAAGCCATCCTCCTGCCTTGGCTTCCCAAAATGCTGGGATCACAGGTGTGAGCCACTGCACCAGGCCCATATAATTTTTAATAATTTTAAAATTATAAATTGTTAAATTTTTAATAATTTTAATTTAAATGTTTAATACTTGACTAAGAAAATAATTCCTGAAAATTTGGTATTTGGCTCTTACAAGCTGGTGTGAACTGACTCCAACATTGCACTGCACTTTCATCAACCTAGACATTTGATGATGTTTTAGTTGTCTATTGCTATTGCAACAAACCACCTCAAAACTTACTGGTTTAAAACAACAGTGATTTCCTATTTTTCACAATTCTGTGAGTTGTCTGCACTCAGCCGAACACTTCTTCCGCTCCACATGGTACAGCCAAGGCCACTCATGGTTGCATTCAGCTGAAGCTCAGCTGGGGCTAGAACATCCAAGATGGCTTCTCATCCACCAGGATCTCTCTCCAGGTGACCTCTCATCATTCAGCAGTCTAGCCTGAGCTTCTTTACATGGCTCGGTTTCTAAGAATGGAATGTTCCAATAGGACAAGCCTGAATATGTATTTATCAAGCCTCTGCTTGCATTACCATGCCTGCTAATGTCAGATTGGCTGAAGCAAGTCACATGGTTAAGACCAGAATCAATGTAGGAGGGAACTACACAAGTGCATGAATCCTCACGGAGATGTTTCATTAGAGGCTACTCATATAATTGTTTTTTTTTTTTTCTTGAATACCTGAGACTGGGTACTTTATTTAAAAAGGAAGAAGAAGACATTTATTTCTGGTCAGGTGCAGTGGCTCATGCCTGTAATCCTAGCACTCTAGGAGGCCAAGGTGGGAGGATTGCTTGAGCTCAGGAGTTTGAGACCAGCCTGAGCAAGAGTGAGACCCCTGTCTCTACTAAAAATAGAAAAATGAGCTGGGCTTGGTGGCATGCACCTGTAGTCCCAGCCACTCAGGAGGCTAAAGCAAGAGGATTGCTTGAGCCCAGGAGTTTGAGGTTGCAGTGAACTTTGATGACAGTACTCTAGCCTAGGCAACAGAGCAAGACTCTGTCTCAAAAAAAAATTTATTTCTTACAGCTCTGAAGGCTGGGAAGTCCAATATCAAGGTGGCAACCTCTAATGAGGGCCTTTCTTTCTGTGTCAGAGCTTAGTGAAGGGCATCACATGGCAATAGGGCACGAGTGAGCCTTCATGTAATTGTTGACCATAGATGATGGCAGGTAATCCCAGGGGCACATTTGGAGGGAGGATACACAGGAACAAGTCATCCTGTTTTGGGTGGGAGTGCCCTAGAGGTGTGTGTGTGTGTGTGTGTGTGTGTGTGTGTGTGTGTGTGTGTGTTGGGATGTATGGGCAATTGCTAAAGGAGGAGAATGGACAAGCATCACATATAACTCAGCAGTTCTCAACCAGGGATGATTTTGCCCTGCAGAGGACATTTGGTGATGTCTGCAGACATTTTTGATTGTCATAATGGGGAGGGAGTGCTACTGTCACATGGGGACTATGGATGCTGCTAATCATCCTACAATGCACAGGACAGCTGCTCACAGCAAAGAACTATACAGCCCAAAGTGTCAACAGTGTCCAGGTTGAGAAACCCTGTACGTAACCTAACACATGCAACATTTTGGCTGTTTAGTATGTACATTTTTCTCTTCCCAACACATTTTCCCTTGCTACTTTTGGCAGCATGTACAAGATAAAAAAATTCTCTCACAGCTCTCTAAATGTGTGTTCAGCCTACTTGGATTAACTTCAAACAAATATGACAGATGTAGCATTTTTGGCTCAAATGCTTTGCCAGTCAAGCATATGCATGTTTGCACATCATGTCTTCAGCAACAGCAATAATATTCTGTGACTAAAAGTGGTTGTACATCCAACTTTCACTAAAACATCTCAAATCATTTTATTTTTTCCTCTAAGACTTCTGACTCTCAGGTATTCTTGGTGCCTCTCTTTGCTCTTTTCTCCAGGTAAACTGTTCTCTTTTATCCCTCATGATACCAAGGTTACATATGCCCTCTTTTTACAAAGGAGATCTCCGTTCATTCATTCAACAAATGTTAACTGAGCTCTTATGGTGTACAAGACCTGTTCTGGACACTGGGCTACAGCAGTGAACAAGACAAAGCTGCATTTGCATGGAGCTTGCATTCTAGTTGGGAAAACAGACAATAAACAAATAAGAAAATGAGTAAATGATATTATGTTAAGTAATGAAAAGTGAGGAAAAATGTAAGCAGAGTAAAGAGATGAGAATGATGGAGTGGGGTGGTACTTTGGTTAAGGTGTGCAGGGAAGGTTCTGCTGAAAGGTGTTATCTAAGTGGTGCAGAAGGAAGCCCCAAAGACAGGTTTTCAATAGTGCACTATACCGGGTGGGGAGATTTATATTAATTTTCTAGGGCTACCATAAAAAAGGAGCACAAACTAGGTGATTTAAAACAACAGAAATTTATTCTTTACCATTTCTGTAGGCCAGAAGTCAGAAATGAAGGTACTAGCCAAGTTCATTCATACTGTAGGCACCAGGGGAGAGCCTGTTCCGTGCCTTTGTCCTAGTTTCTAGTGCTTGTTGGCAATCCGTGGCATCGCTTGGTTTGTAGATGCATCATTACTCAGTCTCTGCCTCTGCCTTCACAAGGCCTTCTCCCCTGTGTGGATGTGTCTTCATTTTCTCTTTTTATAAAGAACACAGTCATTGGATTTGGCTCACCCTAATTCAGTATGACTTTAACCTGATCACATCTGCAAGGACTCTATTTCCAAATAACGTCACATTCACAGGTACTGGGTGTGAGAACTTTAACATTTTTGTGGGGGGAACCCAATCCAACCCACAACAGGGTTGTTTTGGGTTATCACAAACACTAGGAGACACAGCTGGCATTTAGGGCAGGGACCAGGGGTGCTAGGCAGACATTCTACAATGTATAAGACAGTCCTGTATCCTTTTGCAAGTTCTCAAAATATTCCTGTAAGTAAAAACCCTGTGTATGATATCTGAACCTAGAACTAATTCTATTTTGCATAAAACATAAAGAATATTTCCTGGGATTTAATAGGCATTCAATTTTCCTGAAACACAGCTACTGCTTGAGAAAAAGATTATACTTTCTTGTTCTTTTTAACATGTGTGTGTATATTCTTATTTTCTCTTCTATCTTACATGTAAAGTAGCATATTACATACACTATTTTGAACTTTGCTTTTTTCACTTATCCTGGAAATTGTTCTTTCTGTGTTCACAGAAAGCTTTCTTATTCTTTGTTTATAGCTGCATATTACTCTAATGTGTGAACATACTATAGTTTATTCAACCAATCTATGTATGGACACTTAGGTTCTTTCCATATGTTGCAATTACAAATATTGCAATGTCAAATAAACTTGTATCTTATTTTTTGTATAATATTTTATACTGTTACTCATTTATCTTCAAGGTAAATTACTAAAATAGATACTGTCAGGTTAAACTGTAAATCTATACATTATTTCTATTGTTATACATTTCCTATTGTATAATACTATTTTTTGCCCATCAGATAGGTGACAAATAGTATCTCTGTATTGTTTTAATTTGCATTTCTCTTATGAGAAAAGTTGAGTATCTTTTAGTATGTTTTAGAATAATTTAATTTTTTGTGAATTACCTGTGTATTTTGTCCATTTCTCTATTGAGTTTTTGAGTTTTCCCCCCTAATTTTTTAGAAATCGTTTATATGCTTAGGGATATTAGCCACATATTGATGGTGGTAACACAGGAGCCTCCTTATAAGTTAAATAATTAAATTCCAAAGCAAACTTCCTCCACTGGGGAAGGAGGAACACCCTGCCAATCTGCAAAAGAATGCAGGGAATTCCCCAGCCCTTGGACCAGACAGCCCAGGTACAGTAGGATCTGGAAAATGACCTAGAGTAACTTAAGGCTAATTATCATGTCATTAACTGTCCCTCAAAGTGGTTCAATGGTGACATTTGAACCATGGGGAGGGCCTAATCCAGACAATATAAAACAGGACTCCAGACCATAACCAGAGCCTCTTGTTATGAAAGGGGGCCTGTTTGTTGTCTGTGGCGAATGTATCTTGCTCTTGCTCTATAAACCTACTTTGCTCTTCCTCAATAAACCTCATTTTTATGCTTACCTTGCTTTTGGTGTGTCTGATCATTCTTCAGCCAAGAGCACACCTAGAACCAAGAACTAGATTGCTGACCTGACATTAGTAAATTTAAAAAAGGTAGCTGTGAGTATACAAAAGCATATATGCATAAAAATGTTCATTGCAGAGCTATATATAGTATTGAAAAACAGGTATCAGAAATAGGAAAATGGCCAAAAGATCATGCCCTATTAGTCATCAAAATGATAGTTATTCAGACTTTGTAGAAACAGAAAATGCCTTTCTAAATGTAAAGTTAAATGAAAAGACCAGACAATAATACATGTATGTCTAAGTTAGTTAGCGAGGGATTCCAGGTCTCCTAGGGATGAAAGTGGGTGTTGTTGCCCCCATCTTGGTCCTGCCCCCCACTAATCTCCCAAGTGACTGCCATACCTGGGGGAGGAGGGAACACCTGCAAATCCACCAATCAGAACTTAGTGCACCAGCTGCAAAAGAATGCAGAGGACTCTCTAGCCCATGGGCCAAGCAACATAGATACCACAGAATCCAGAAATTGATCTAGAACAAACTGCATGCATAGTAATGCAACTCCCCAACTGTCCAATCAAAGTGGTTCCATGGTGACGTCAGAGCCACTAGGGAGGTCCCAATCAGGGCACTATGAAACAAGATGCAGGCCATAACCAAGTCCCTTTTTGCGCCCTTCCTTTTGCTCTCCCTTTGCTGTGACAATGGGTCCAGTCGTCATCTGTGGAGTGTGTATCATGCTCTGTAAACCTGTATCTTGCTCTTGCCCTATAATCCTATCTTTCTTTCCTTAATAAACCTCATTTTCGTGCTTGTCTTACTTTGGTGTATCTGGTCATTCTTCAGTTATGAGCGCACTCAGAACCGACATTTTCACATTGAAACCTGACATATGGACAAAGACTAGGAAAGAGTAAGATTTTTATTAATATATCTGTGTCTTCTTTTCAATAAGCATTCTTCCTCATCCAAATCCTCCTCTAATTACTCTGTTCATTCCAAGGGAACAACCTGCCCCTAAGGTTTTTTTTTGTTGTTGTTTGTTTTTTTAAGAGACGGGTTTTGCTCTGTTGCCCAGGCTGGAGTGCAGTGGCATGATCATAGCTCACTGCAACCTCCAACTCCTAGGCTCAAGTGATCTTCTTGCCTTAGCCTCCTGAGTAGCTGGGACTACAGGTGCATGCCACCATGCCTGGCTAATTTTTAAATTTTCTGTAGAGACAGGATCTTGCTACTTTGCCCAGGATGGTCTCCAACTCCTGGCCTCAAGTGATCTTCCTGCCTCAGCCTCCCAAAGTACTGGGATTACAGGTGTGAGCTACTGTGCCTGGCTGCCCCTAAAGTTTTTAACCACAAAGCTCATAGTCTTATTTACATTTTGGCTAACAGCTGTGCCCTGATACTGATGCGAACAGGCCTTGTATCTTTGCAATGGCTCAGGGTCCAGGTTAATATGTCTTTCTCCAGATGTGTCACCAATGGAAGGCTTTTTTGAGAGTTCTGGCTGTACCTTAATTCTAATGGGATGTTCACCTCACAGGCAATGACTTGGGTCCAAGGCCAACTGATAAGAGTCCTGCATTTAAATATACCTCACAATTGCTTTGTTAAGATCAAGTGTAGTATCTGTTCTTATCAGTTTATGCCTCACATTTCTAACACTGACATTAGCTTGAAAAATTTTTCTTTGATTTAGAAGGAAGGCATTTTAGATCCTTATCGGCCTTCTTCAAGGCCTATCTTGAATGAATATCATTAACTACTGTTCTGATTATGACTATAAACTATGAGTTCGTACATATGTTATGAACATCAGTAATTATTGCTTGGATTATTGTTATTCTGATTATTTTGATTTGCAGAATTGTTAGTTTAGAGAAGTTGGATATTAAAGGAATTATTTTCTTCCAAATGCTTTCTGCATAAACTCTTTGGTTCTGCCAGCCTGGTTTACTCACCTATGAAACACTGAGTGTCTCTCGTGCGCTGGTCTCTGGTGTTGGTTACTAGAATGAAACCAGTACCTATGAGATGCTTTGGAGTTTTTATTAAAGAGCCTTTACATTCGTCACAGAGGTAAAGTAGAGTAGTTAGAGGAAGGGTTCTAGAGTTGGACAAACCTAGATTTGAATCACATTTTGCTAGTTATGTGACCTTGGATAAATTAGTTAATGTCTGGTTTTCAGTTTGCATAATAATAGTACCTACCTACAGGGATTAGGATGAATGTTAAGTGAGGTGGTTTGTGTAAAGTACAAGCCCAGAGCTTGGTAAAGAGTAGGCTCTGGAAACAAACAAAGCTTGATGTAGGCTGCAATACTATTATTATTTTCCCATTTGGATGAGTCAGCTAAGAGGTTAGTAACTTGCCCATGGTCACACAATCAGCAAAAGGCAGAGGAAGGACTAGAATCCAGAGTGATTCCTTTATAGTGTGACAAAGGCTGACTTTTAGTACACACACACACACACACACACACACACACACACACACACACAGACATCAGAATAACAAATGAGAAATGCTTTATATGTTATTTATAACCCCATTTTCTCCCAGCCTGGTGTGTCAAAATTGGAAAAAAAAAAGTCTCAAGATTTTAGCTAAAAATACAGGACAGGACTGGCTCTGCTCAGCATGACAATGACAAGTTATTATTCTTGCCATAGCGTCGTCATCTGCAAGATGGGGCTAACAAAACTGCCTCCTAGTTAACATAGGGATTAATTTCATGTCTGCAATGTGCTTTGAACTTCTTGAAGAAAGATGCCTCTGACGTGGCAGGCATCCTACAAGGATGGTGCTCCTGTGTGACTGTTGTGACAGAGCAAAACTGGAGTCCCCAGCCTGCTGTCAGCAGCTCTTGGCAGCGCAGTGCCAAGCTTCACTGCTAGGCAATGCTGTGCTCTTGACTGTTGGTCTCCCTCCAAGTTTTTGAAGTTTTTTTGTTTTTAGAGAAACAATAGGAAAGATATTTCAATTACAGCAGGAAAGACATAGCTAAGGCCATCTTCATCTTTCTGGAGTTTCTGACTATCAAACCCATTCCTTTCTGAGTAAAACTCAGTTTTAAAATTAATTTTTAAATACATAGTACATAACATGGAACAAAATTTAAAAGGTACAAAAGGATATGCAATAAAACATCACCTTCCCACCCCTGTCTCCTAGCCTCTGAGTTCCCCTTCCCAGAAATGACCCCTGTTTCAATAAAATACTGTATGTATATTTGTGTGTGTGCTTTCTGTACAATGCAATGGTATAATGGCATACTATGCATGTTGTAATGTAACTCTTTTTTTCTTAATTCTATATGTTAGGGATCATTCTACTTTAACATAGAAAAAGTTGTCTTATTCTAATAAAAGTTGCGTAATATTGGATTATATGGATAAACCATAATTTAATTAGTTTCTTATAGGCAGATATTCAGTTGTTTCTAATCTTGGTATTTAAAAAAATGCAGCAATGGCTATCCTACATTTAAAAATATGTTGGAATCTATCTAAAGCTTAAATTCCTAGAAGTACATTTAAATATTGCCAAATTGCTTGCAGTAGAGGCTGTACCAATGTATATTCTCATCAATAATTCATGGGAGCACCATTTTTCCATATTTTTTGCCCCATATCTTCACATTTTGTTCTAGAATCTAGCCCAACATCATTTACCTGCATGTTTTTTTCCGTGATGGCTTGTACTGATGGCAGTAATACAGGAACTTCCTTATAAGTTAAATAATTAAATTCTAAAGCAAACTGTCTGGGAAAACTGGGGAAGTCCTCTATTTAAGATACCTAATATAATCTTTGTGTTTATTGGAATAGCTTATTGCAATATATAGTGATTTTATAAAGAGGAAGAGAAAAATCCTGAATGTCCATCTAATTTAATGGTTCTTAAAGAATGGTTTGCAGATCACTGCATCGGAATCACATGGGAGAGGGAGAAAGGAAGGGCTTTTAAAAAATGGAGATTTTAGGACCACTCCAGACTTATGAAACTTGGACTCTTCAGGAGATGGGCCATGTTCTTACTGGTAATCCTTACACCTATTATCATTTGGAAACTGTTCTGTCCTTGGGCTAGGTCAATTTACAGGCAGACAAGTACTTTTACTAATTTACTTTTTAAAAATTACAAAGTGATACATTTTTATTGTAAGACATTTCAAAAAGACAGCTAAGCAAAAAAAAAAAAAGAGAGAGAGAGAAAAAGAGAGACTAGTCAACATGGATACTGCTTCAATTGCTGTATATAAATTTATCTTGCTTAAATCCTCACAACAATCCTATGAGTTCAGTACCATCAATACCCTCCTCTCCCATATTTTACAGATAAGGAAATGGAATGACAGAGAGGATAAGTAATTTTTACTACATGATATTGCTAATATTTGGTGTTGCCACGATTTAAACTTTAGTGTTTCTAAAAGCCTGAAGTCGAATTCCAGAGCACTCAATCTGTGAATTCTAGAATACAGACATTGGGTGTATGTTGTTTGTGGTTTTGTTTTGTTTTTTTGAGACAGGGTCTCATTCTCTCCTGTTGCCCGGGCTGGAGTACAGTGGTACAATCATAGCTCACTGCAACCTTGAACTCCTGGGCTCAAGCAATTCTCCTATCTTAGCCTCCCTAATAGCCAGGACTACAGGTGAGTACCACCACAGCCAGCTAATTTTTCTCATTTTTTGTAGAGATGAAGGTCTTGATATATTGCTCAGGCTGGCATTGAACTCCTGGCCTCAAGTGATCCTCCCACCTGGGCCTCTCAAAATGTTGGGATTACAGGTGTGAGCCACTGCACCTGGTCCATTTTAGTTCTTGTTTTCATCTTATGCACATGTACTTATGAGTCCATCAGAGAAACTGTCCTTAGCCCTCAACCCCTGTTTTCTCTTATTGTACCTTGGGTATAATGAGTAGTGGGTACAAATAAATGGTGGTGAGGCTGGGCATCATGGCTTATGCCTGTAATCCTAGGACCTTGGGAGGCTGAGGTGGGAGGATCACTTGAGGCCAGGAGCTGGAGACCAGCCTGGGCAACTAGAGAGAACCCCCTCTCTACAAAAAAATTAAAAAGTTAGTCAGGCCTGGTGGTGTGCACCTGTAGTCCTAGATACTCAGGGAGGTTGAGGTGAGAGGATTGCTTGAGCCTAGGAGTTTGAGGCTGCAGTGAGCTGCGATCTGGTCACTGCACTCCATCCAGCCTGGATGGCAGAGCAAGATCCTGTCTCTAATGGGTGGTAGGGAAGATGCAGAGAAGGAACCTCAGGCAATATCTCCAAGTATCTGTTATTTATACAACTATCTTTTTGTATCAAAATTATCTTTTTGTAAGGTTGTACCAATTTATATTCTTACCAGTTGTGTATGAGTGAGGAGTTTCTTCATTATTCCCTATTCTTGATATCTATTAGGTCACCAAATGTTGTATATTCTCATTAAATTGTGGAATATTTAGTGCCTTTATATTCAGTAAAAATTGCTTTTGTTAATTAACATCAAGGACATGATGCAGACAAATGTTCTGTAAAATAATAGAACATTGGAAACTTTGCTGTTTAAAATTATATCAGTGTGAATAGACCATACCATTATTACCTGGAGAATCTGAGCCATGCAGGTCAATTGGACACAGGATTTTCAATCCAGATACAAAGCTTTAGATAAGGAGTTTTCAGATCCAACAGTTCACATTTATCTTAACTTTGAGGTTTCCCAGGGAAGAGGACCCTAAGTCTACTTCTCAGGTCAGGCACAGGCCTGCTGTTAGCCTGACGCTACACACAGCTCTGCTTTGCTTTGAGCCTATCAAAACACCTCTTCACTTGATTTTTACCATAACAACCCCTTTTCCCATAATCCAGTAATAACACTTTCGTTTGGTGGGATGGGTTCAGTTCCTCTGAGGTACAGCAAGTTAATAAATCTAACTTTGTTGACTACAGGTTTGTTCCTGGTGGTTTTTACTGGAAAGCTTTATCAATCCTAAACTGCAGGCCCCAAATCTGAAAACAAAAGGAAAGTTCTACTCAATATCTTTTTACAGATTCTTTTAAAAACAACATGGATTCTTATCTGCTGGTTATTTAAGTCCTGCCTGTTGCTTAATAGTCAAGATCATTTTTGTTTTCAGTTCTTCCCATACTCCAAGCTTGTCAGAGTGGCTGTTTTTTCTGCATGGAAAATTCTTCCCCCAGATCTTTGTCTGGCTGGTTCGGTTCAAACGTCACCTCTCTGGAGAAGTTCTCCCTGGCTATTTTTATCTAGTGCAGCCCTCTGTCCTCACACTCCTCCACCCCCCGCCCCATCTTCCATCACTCTTCCTCATCATCCCATTTTATCTTCCTTATTTTTCTTATCATTCTCTGAAATTATCTTATTCCATTATTTATCATTTGTCTATCCCCAAGAAGAGATAAGCTCCAGGAGAGAAGGTACCACGACGGCGCTGACAGCTGCGACACGCCTGGTGTCTGGAACCCCGCCTGACGAGCATTTGCAGAATGAGTGAACAAATCAGGGAACTATCCGCATCATTTTCCTCCATCCCCTTTAAGCACCCTCCAAGTGGATCCACCCGCGTGACAACGCCGGCGAGAACGGCCTCGCCATTGGCTGGAGAATTTGCCGTTGCTCCTGGCAACCACTGTTTTCCACCAGTCGTGTCGTCGCCCCACCTGGCCCCGCCCCCAGGACGCCCCGCTCCGGCCCGAGGTAAAATTGGCGCTAGCCCTTTAAGCGGCGGGACTTCTGGTCACGTCGTCGCGGCCGCCGGAAGGGGAAGTTTTCGCCTCCGAACGCTGCCTCGCTCGTCCGAATTCGGTGGCGCCACGTCTGCCGGCCTCCGCCTTCTGCGCCGCGGCTTCGGCGTCTTGCGCCTCGACACCTTCCACTCGCGGAGCCGGCCGCGTCGTGAGGGGGCCGGCACGGGGAGTCGGGCGGCCGTGCGCAGCCTGGCGACCTGAGAGGCGAAGATGTCGGACATCGGGGACTGGTTCAGGAGCATCCCGGCCATCACGCGCTACTGGTTCGCCGCCACCGTCGCGGTGCCCTTGGTCGGCAAACTCGGCCTTATCAGCCCGGCCTACCTCTTCCTCTGGCCCGAAGCCTTCCTCTATCGCTTCCAGGTACTGACCGGCGGCGGGGCGAGCGGGGACTGCAGGCCCCAGGCGGCCCCGCGGCGGCGGAGCGCAGGCCGGCATGTCGCGGGCGCGTGGAGCCTGGCGGGATTTGTAGTGCGCCGGGCGCTGGCGGTTTAGGGCGGGGTTCGGTGGGTCAGCGAAGGCCAGGGGTCTGGAGCGAAGGCCTGGAAGGCTGGAGATGGGGGTCTGGCCTGGCGGAAAAGGACTGACTTCACCTGTGCAGTGAGATTGTGCTTCCCGCCCTTCGCACTTAGTGGTAGTTGTCAGTCTGTTGGCAACGATTAGCAGCCTGGGTCCACCTGGAGCTGTGCTCACTGACCTCCTTCTGTCGCCCACGTGGGTGGCGTGTGGCTGTGTCAACTTGACCAACTTCCAACTGAGTTCTTTTCATGTTAATGAGGGTTGGTCGTTGTCGTTTTTGTTGTTTTTTTCTTTTATATGAATGATTTAAGGTCAGAGATACAAAGAATGAGTGTATATATCTGTGTTTCCCTCAGGCCCAAACCTAGTGTCTGGCATGTAGTAGTAGGGATGGGTAAAGAGTAAATTGCTGCAGAAATGGAAGGCTGCTTTAAGCATGAAGGAAACAGTCCAGAGTAACATTTCTGGCAAGAGAGTGTTAGTTTCCTGGAGGTTATCTTTCTTCACCAAGTTCTGATTTAAAACTTTAATCAGTGGCAGGTCAGATACCAAGATTTGACATTAATTTCAACACATTACTTGGCTCGTGGATAACACTCTCTTGTCCTCCCCCACTTCACTGGGTATTATTTCTTAGTCTCCTTTGCTAGTTCCTTATCTTCCTGACCTTTAAATATTGGGGTGTATCCCAGAGATCAGTTACAAGACCTTTTCTGTAGGACTCTCCCTAGCCCTAGGTGATCTCATTCAGGGCTTTAAATACTTTGTGTAAACTGAAGACTTTGAAATACAAATATAAATATCTTCAGTCCAGATCTGTCTCCTGATATTCCAGATTTTTACATGCAGTGGTTACTTGAAATCACCACTTGGATGACTAATGGTCACCTTCAATTTAACATACTCAAAACTGAATCCCCTTTCCCCCATTGCCCTAGAATAAATAGCAACTCCAGTATTAGAAAAGTTCAAGTGGAAGAGTCATCCTTGAGTTCTTTCTCTCACACTCCACAATCTGTCAGTAAATCTTGTTGACACTAATTTGGACATATCCAGAATATAATTCCTTCTCATTCTCTATTGCAAGCCATTATCATTCCAACTTGTTCATTTTGATCTTTACTCTAGACAGCTAGGGTAATCCTTTTAAAACATAAACCCTGTCCTCTGTCCAGAATCCTCTAATAAACTCCAGTAAAATCCAAGTCCTTTCAGTGGGCTGCAAGGCCCCCAACTGCCTCTTTGTCCTCATCTCCTACTATTCTCCGTTGTGTACATTAGACTCCATAATGAGATCCTTGCTGTTACTTTAGCACCTAACTGGATCCCTTCTTGGCCTTTGCACGTGTTTCTCGGCCCAAGGAAGATAACCATGGCTCATTTGTTACCTCCTTACATTCTTCAGGTCTTTGCCCAGATGCCGTCTCATTGGCAAGGCCTTTTCTGGTAGCTCTACATAAAATAGTGCCTCCTTCACTCCATCTCCCTTATCCTTACTTTTTCTTGGTACATATCACCCCTTGATTTGTTAGTGTGCTTCCCCTCAGAGAATAAGGCTCCATGAAAGCCAGATCTTTGTCTTGTTTACCACTGTCTTTGTTACCTAGAATATTGCCTGGCACATAGTAGGTGCTCATATATTGGCTGAATTATGGGAAATAATCGGGCACTTGCTATGTGCTGGACACTGGGGGTAAATAATGAATAGTACAGAAAATATTCCAGTTCCCATGAAGAAAACAGAGAGGCATGTGATGGAGAGTGACTTAAGGGGTGTAATATTCAACAGGGTGTTCCAGAAAGGCCTCAGAGAAGACATTCGGAGAAACCTAGATCTAGTTCTGGAGGCAACCTTCTAGGAAGAGAGAGTAGTAAGAAAAAGCTCAGAGGCAGGAACTAGGAACAGAAAGACTGGGTAGCTAGTACAGTCAGCTGTAGGGGTGAGGATTGGTAGATGAGGGCAGGGAGATAGCCAGGGATGGGTGCAGTAAAGCGAAGATGGAAAGGTAGTTTGAAACTTGATCATATAGGGTCATGTTAAGGGGTTTTGAACTTTATTTTGAAGGCACTACAGAGCCTTTGGAGGCTTTTGAACAAAGGACTGACAGATTGCCTACTGTGGGGTGGACTTGATGTGCATGTGTGGGGAGTGGAGGGGGGCAATATAATCAGAAGAATCCAGTTAGGAGGCGAGAGAGGGTGGTTTGGATCAGGGTGGCTGTGAAGATAGAGAAAATTGGATAGATTCAGCAGTTAGAGTGGACAAGGTTACAGCTGAACGGATATGAAGGGTGAATGGATGCAGGATATAGGACTCAAAAATATCACTGTTTTCACTGGAGCAGCTGAGTGGATGGTGGAGCTCCTTACTGAGATTGGAAATGCTTAGGGAGCTCAGGTTTGGGGTTATGGATGAAGAATTATGTTTTGGCCATGTTAAGTCTTGAGATGCTTTTAGGCATCCAAGTGGAGAAGTCAAATAGGCAGTTGGATATAAGAATATGATTCTGGAGTGCAGCCAGAATTGCATACTGTTCTCTGTTTACTTTAGTAAATATTTGAGTGAATGCTGTGCACTTTGTTCCTGGTATCCAGTTGGGTAATGTGTGTGCATGGGGAGCAATGGTTGCATATGATTTTGTGAGAAGAACCAGGTAAAAATCGACTTGTTGGCCCTTCTTGCAAAATCTCACTTGTGTAGTCGGAGTAGTAGAAGTAGTAATGTAGAACAGCCTTTCCAATAGGCTGCAGGTGTGTAATGTTAAAAGTGGTGAACTGATTAGAAAGAGTCATCGTTCATGTCACACCTTCCACAATTTTCCCCAATCTCCTTTGCATTGTTTCTTCTGGGCGTGTTATCCCCAGACTGGGAGAAACTGCTGGTAGTAGGCAAGACAGTGCACTGACTGCCCAGGTGTGCAAAGACCAACAGCTGTACCTTGTCTCTCCTTCCTGTTACTATGGGTGGACTCTTGCCTATTCTGGACAAGTTTAACTGTCAGACCCACCTGGAGGAACTCATTTGCAAATGAAGCAGTCCAGGAAAAACTGCATGTGAGAGTCTGCTGTGCAAGGACAGTGTGAGATGTGCTTTAGCAGAATTTCTGCTAGAGCCTCCTCTTTTCCTTAGAAGCTGGATCTTTAATAGCTTTGAAAAATTGGGGGATGATAGAGTTGTGCGCTTATGTTAGAAGTGACAAAAGTTATTTTTCCTGCTTACCCATAGGTTTTCTCAGTGTAGCTTGTTGGTTTGGAATTCCAAAGTTTAAAATGTTACTTCTTTAGTTGGGCAGGTTGTAACAGGTATGTGTTAAGATTCATTACACTGTTGTTCATGATTTCTCCCTATTCCGAGTCCCTCAGACTTATACTCATCAAATAGTTCACAATGATGAAATGTCTTCATGTTGTTGGTTCCTTATTAACTATAAGGTGGCAATTTCTTGCTGCCCTAGAGTTATTCTGAGATTATATCTCCCAGGGTTGTCTGCATGGCAGTATTTCTGTATTTCTTTAGACGGAATTACGTCACTCTCTTAAATCTGCATCATGCTTCTCCTATGTTATTTCATTCAAGTCCCACAGTCATCCTGAGATAAGTATTACAGTGTTACCCCCATTTTATAGACAGTTGCAGTTTCAGTTTCTATCTCCTTGAGTCAAAGATAGTTTTAAGCTGTCTTGTTTAACTCCTTTGCATAATATCTTCCAAAAAAATAATGAAATGTTTACAAAACATTTCTTCCCAAATCAGTCACAGCAAGTTATTTTTCCTTTTCTATTAGAGTAGGGAGAACATAGGATTTCAAGTAATTGAGTCATGGTCTGAAGACCTCGCTAGTAAGGGCCTGGACTTACTAGTTGTGTGCCCTTATGCAAGCTGTTTATCCTGTGTGAGCTTCGATTTCTTTACCTAAAAATGAGAAAAATAAAAGTGGGGATAATATAATACCATTTAAAAAAAATAGGGTTTTGCTATGCTCAGGCTGTCTCGAACTCCTAGGCTCAAGCAGTCTTTCTGCTTCGGCCTCCCATAATGCTGGATTTAAGGCATGAGTCACCGTACCCAGCCAAACTGTCAATTTCTCTTATTTGTTTCCATGAATAAGAAATGACACCAACCAAATCTTTAATTCAGCCTGGTGCTTATGTTTGCCAAGGTTTTGCTTATATTACCACATTTAACCCGATGACAGCAACCCTAGCAGATTAATTTAAGAGTGTATTGGGGAAGAGAGACATTTCACACATAACAGAAAGGAAGGGAATGAACTTGGTCTATAGGCTGAGCATAGAAGTAGCCTCAAGGTTTGGATATAGAACTCCAGTGGCAAGTGTTTTGGTATGTATAGTTTAAAATCTTTCCTTAGTGGACCTGCCCACATTAGACAGTTCTCCTGTAGTTTGTGGATGAGGCTGCCCATTAGATCGTGGCTTTGTTTTTTAATTTTTTATTGAGTTACAGTATATAAGCAGGAAAGTATGTATTATAAATTAAAAGCTTGCTGAATTTTCAAAAACTCAATATGTGTATATAAGCAGCATCCAGATCAAGAAAATAGAATATTGGCTGGGCGCGGTGGCTCACGCCTGTAATCCTAGCACTCTGGGAGGACGAGGCAGGTGGATCGCTCGAGGTCAGGAGTTTGAGACCAGCCTGAGCAAGAGCAAGACCCTGTCTCTACTAAAAATAGAAAAAAATTATCTGGCCAACTAAAATATATATAAAAAAAATTAGCCGGGCATGGTGGCACATGCCTGTAGTCCCAGCTACTCAGGAGGCTGAGGCAGGAGGATCGCTTAAGCCCAGGAGTTTGAGGTTGCTGTGAGCAAGGCTGACGCCACGGCACTCACTCTAGCCCGGGCAACAGAGCGAGACTCTGTCTCAAAAAAAAAAAAAAAAAAAAGAAAATAGAATATTATCAATACCCCCAAAACCCTCTCGCTCCCTTCTGGTCACTACCCCCCTCTAAGGGTAACTACTCTCTTGACTTTTAATACTGTAGATTGTTTTTTGCCAATTTTGTACTTTCTATAAATGAAATTATACAATATATACTCTTGTACCTAAGCCTCTTTTATCAACATTGAGAGTTACCTATATTGTTGCATGTGGTTATAGATTGCTCATCCTTATTATTCTATTGAGTGACTATACCACAATTTATTTGCCCATTTTACTATTAGTGGAACTTCTAGGTAGTTTCCAGTTTTGGCTATTATGGATAGTGCTACTGTGAACATTCTAGTACATGTCTTGGTGAACATACATACTTCTTGGTGAACATACATATGCATTTCTGTTGACTGTATACCCAGGAGCAGATTCAGTGTCTTCTAATATCTCTTTTAACAGATGGAGTGACTTTCATTTGTTTAAATGAATGGGAGGGGCCTTTTCTTGTCTACCCAGTGTGTCTCCTCCTCATCCCCCACAAAAGGCCACAGTCATACAAGTACTCATCATCTTTCTTGGTGACCAGTGTATACTGTCACCCTGGGTAGAGTGTAGTGGCGTCATTGTAGCTCACTGCAACCTCAAACTCCTGGGCTCAAGGGATCCTCCTGCCTCAGCCTCCTGAGTTGCTGGGACTACAGGTGCATGCCATGACACCCAACTAATTTTTCTATTTTTAGAAGAGACTGGGTCTCACTTTTGCTCAGGCTGGTCTCAAACTCCTAAGCTGAAGCAATCCTCCTGCCTGAGCTTCCCAAAGTGCTAGGATTACAGGCATGAGTCACCGTGCCCAGCAGTGTACTTTCTTAACTCCCAATCAACCTGATCCTTATTGTTTAAGAAAAATCTTGCCTTTTCATATTAAAAAAAAATACCCACTCTAGACTCTGGATGGCATTTGTAATTATTTCAGTAGCAGATTGTTTGGGAAATTTTAGTTACAGGATAGCCGCAACCTACGCTCTCAACAAGTTGTTGGACTAGTAACTAAGGAACAATGTCTTATGTCTTTTCAAAGGGTTTATATGCCAGTGAACACATGGGCCACCTGTCCTTGTTAAGTGAGGAATTCTAGGTGGATTACCTAAACTCTGATTAGGGCCCAGCTTTCATCCTGAAAAAAACTGGAATTATGGGTCTCACCTTGGGATTGCTGTGGAGTTAAAATGAAATGCTCCTCTACAAGTCGTCTTGGCAAGTGTGCAGCATGCAGTCATCTGTCGTGAGTCCTGGACTCTCTGTGCAGCATCTGGCAGCCTCAGGCTTTCCAAGGTTGAAAACGTGCCTCTCCACTCCTGGCCATGAAAATAAATCTTTACCCTATTTAAATATCAGTTAGAAGAAAGAAGGGGATTTAAGTTGGATACCTTCAATGGGGATTTCAGAAATATATTACATTATATCCTTCTAAAGAGATGAACTGTCTCCTGATGTTTTCAAGTTATAATTTTAAGGTAATACAAAAATAATATTAAGTCTTTTAGATCAATGAAAGCAAGTATAACTCAAGGGTATGCTTAATGAACAGGGAAAAGAAGTGAGGTATTTTGACAGACACTAATTTCCAAAGAACAGGTGCACACAGTGGCTAAAAATAGTGTTGTGTCATCAGCAGTAGAGAAAATGTAGTCAGAAAAAAACCAAGGTTTCTTTTCCAAAATCAGGCCTTGAATAACTTACAGGAATATGGGGGTAGTTTAAATGTGAATTTGTGAAAACCAGGTCAGCTGGACAACCCCTAAAAAGATTGTAATAATAATCATAGAACCACACATATTAATTTTTTTACAAACACCTTTTTAATCCACCTTCTGAATTCCAACCTTTTAAAAACCCTGTAAGATAAAGAAGGCAGGAGTCATAGGACAGTTGTCATTGGGCAGATAAAGCAGCCAACTCAAAGGTCCAGACCTTATGGCTCCTCATGAGGGTTTGCTTCTGGTCTTTACTCCTCCCAGTGCATTTCATGAGCAAGTAGAATGAATTTGTAGGTTTACTCTCAGTTCATTTCAGGATTATACAAGTGTAGTAGTAATGAAAATTTTTACTAACTGTAATTATACCTAATAATACTGATGTCACTTGTGAGTGGCATTGTAAAAGTAAGAATTTAGTATCACAAACTCTGGAGTCAGACTGAAGCTGAATAGTACACTAATTTATTGTTTTTTTAAATTATTTTTATTTTTTTATTTTTTGAGACAGGGTCTTGCTCTGTTGCCCGAGCTAGAGTGCAGTGGCATTGGCATAGCTCACTGAAACCTCAAAGTCCTGGGCTCACGTGATCCACCTGCCTCAGCCTCCCAAGTTAGCTGGGACTACAGGTGTGTGCCACCATGCTGGGCTAACTTTTCTATTTTTTGTAGAGATGGGGGTCTCGCTGGTGCTCAGGCTGGTCTCAAACTCCTGGCCTCAAGTGATCCTCCTGCCTTAACCTCCCAAAGTGCTAGGATATGAGCCACCAGTGGCTGTTTGTTTTTTTTTTTAACCCATTAACTAAAGTAGGGCAAGTATTAGTTTATCATTCCCCTTTTACAGGTGGAAATTGAGGCTCAGAAGTGTTAATTCATAAGCAAAAACTTATATCCAGGTCTTCTCAAATTATCTCCAGTGCTTTTACCATTAGACTATACTGTTTTTATGATTAAGTTGTAAATAAATAATGAATTTTAACATGTTTTGTTTTACTGGTTTAAATACAAGGTTCTTGGAAAGTTACTTTTTGGGTATGTACAATGCATTTTCCTCCTCAAGGAATTAAGATCTGATGGTTACATTCCTATACTTGGAGAATGTAACTTGTCAGCTCTGTATCTGGCTGGGTCCCATGACTGATGTCCTTCATTCCTGCCACACCTGAATTATTGACATTACCCATTCACTTACTGTGCTCTAGCACTTATTTAGGACTTTGTACCAAGTCCAAACTTTCCCTCCCTTGTGCCAATTCTTGCTTCTTTCAACAGCGTTCTCCATTATTGTGAACTCCTGATGCGGGAGCCATGTCTTTTGTGCTTGGTACATGGTAGTGTGCAAGAAGACACATAGCTCTCAAGCCAAAAGCCAGCAGTATGCTGACATTTCTAAAAGTCTAAGAAGGTCATCTGCTTCAACCACTATTATTTAATGTTGTTCTAGGGGTATTAGCCAATGGATTAGACAAGAATGAAATAAGATACAAAATTATTTACATATAGACTTGTATGCTTGAAAGCTCAAGAGGCTCAATATTTAAACATTACAAACAGTAAGATACGCAGCTTTGGTGGTAGGGTATAAAAAGACAGAAAAAGATAGCTCTATAGAAAACTATAAAAGCTATGAAAGACTTCTTGGTTGGGAATTACATCAATATCATATTGATATAATAAAGATATTTGTTTTGATTTATTTAGAAAAATAAAATTTTGAGACTAGCCAAGAAAATTGTGACAATTGTGAAAGAAAAAGAGGAGGGAGATTATTTAACTATTGAACTTTATCAGGAACTAAAATATAATACTAGAAATTAAAATAACTGGGTATTGGCATAAGAATCAGTTTCAAACAGAATAGTCCAAAAGTAGGCCTTAACATAAAAGAGAATAAATATTTGATGAAAGTAGCTTTTTGTATAATTGGAAAAAATGTGGATTACTCTCTAAATAGGAATGGGAAAACTGAGTGACCATCTAGAAAAATACGTTGGCTCTCTTCCTCATTCCTTAGATGAACCATGAAAGTGCTACAGTAAAACTGTTAACACTTTTATATTAGAATGAAAAGATTTTTTAGACTTATATGTGATGGATACATTTGGTTACATTTAGTTAAACTTTTCATGCCAAAATATGGCAAAAATACCATGAAACTCTAATGACAGACCAGAAAATGTTTGCAACAATGAGAAAGAGAAATTTCATAATGTATAAAGAAATGCAAATCTACCAGAAAAATGAATAAAGGAAATGCTAAAGTTTTTAAAACATGAAAGGTCCTTGGTTTTTCTCATAATGTACATAAAAATTAATTTTCAGATTGGTGACTATAAAATACACTAAATAGTGAGAATATAGAGAGAAGACAGGCATTCATCTACTTTTTAAAAAGTTTTTAAATTAAAAATTTTTTTTTTAGAGATCGAATCTTGCTCTGCTGTGCAGGCTGAAATGCAGTGGCCCGATCATAGCTCACTGTAACCTTGAACTCCTGGACTCCATTGATCCTCCCATGTCAGCCTCCCTAGTAGCTGGGACTACAGGTGCCTGCCACCATGCCTAGCTAATTTTTTTATTGTAGAGACAGGATCTTGCTATGTTGCCCAGGCTGGTCTTGAACTCCTGGCCTCGAGCAGTCCTCCTGCTTCAGCTCCCAAAGTGCTATGATTGCAGGTATGAGCCACTACACCTGGCTTCATCTATTATTACTTTTCAGGAGGAAGTATAAATTGATTAAATATTTTTGTAGGCATTTGGCAATATTTACCAAAATAAGTGCTTATGTCTGTTGGTCTAACAGACTGATTGACAGGAATTTATCCTGTATGTAACATATAAAGTGGAGATACAAGACTATTGATTGTGACATTTGTAAAACAGTGTAAACGAAGTTTGGATATTCACATAAAAGGAATACTTTGAAGCCAGTAAAAATATTTTGTTGAGGGAATGAACCAAGGTATAAAACAGTACAGCATAGGACAGGATGAAGAAGGATGAATAATAATAGCACATACTATTATTTCGTGAAAAAAAATACAAGGAACTGACCAGTTGTTTCTGGAAAGGGAACTGGGAAACTCAGGGTCAGGAGCAAGGCTTACTTAATCATGTTAGACTTTCCATATTTTTTGTTTGTTTTTGGGCTAATGTTTTTTAAGTCATGTGCCCATATTGTCTGTTTAGTGGATTGGTTTGAATAAAAAACATTTTTGGATAAGGTTTGTCATCCCAGAATATTCTTTTGCTAAATAGAGGTGTCACTGTAATGTTGGAAAGTAAGTCTTTGTAATTCATTTTTGACATAGATCTGGCGTAATTGTATGCCAGATCTCAGTAAAGGCTAGTCATAATTAGTATTGATTTTTTTCAACTTATTTAGAAATATTTATTACTTATTTTATGACATTTTTTCCAATGATTTGCAAATTGAGGTAATTGTAATTGGTAAGAATTTTTCTTCGGTTTTCTTGAATTGTATTGGTGGTAATGCTTTGGTAGCACTCATTGAGGAGAATGCTTTGCAGGGGTTAATTTTGTTTAGTTAAAGGAAAAAAAAATTAACAAGGCTGAGAGAAACTAATAGTAATATTTCTTTTGATCTGGACAGATTTGGAGGCCAATCACTGCCACCTTTTATTTCCCTGTGGGTCCAGGAACTGGATTTCTTTATTTGGTCAATTTGTATTTCTTGTATCAGTATTCTACACGACTTGAAACAGGTATGTTATCCATAGTTGTTTTAAATATTGTTTCTTTCTAATTTGCTAATCCATATATTCACTTACTTAAAGGAATTTGGAGGGCAGTTAGTGTTATATAATGAAATAGCATAATGATAAATTATGCCATTCAGTGACTGTACTAGGCACTTAGATTACTCAATTTTTAATCCTCATAACATCCTGAGGTATAAGTAGCAGTGTCATCATTTTATAGGTGAAAAAAATAGCAGGTATGAGGTTTAACATGTCTTGCCTATCTCCTTAGTGGCTGAGCTGTGTGCCTCTCACTTATTTTGACTATCTCACTCAATTTTGTTACAGAGCAGTCCTTGTCCTTTAATGCAAAATTGGGCTAGAGTGTATATATCTTCTAAATTGGGGTTGAAAAACACTACTTTATGCAATTAAAAGCCTCGCCTTATCTGTAATTGAAAAACTCAACTTTAAAATCCAGCATATAGCCTGGATTTAATAATATGGTAATTTATCAGATATGACTACCTATATGATGTTATAGATAAGCTATAAAAATCTTTTCTTAAACATATTACAGGCTCACTCCTGTAATCCCAGCACTCTGGGAGGCCGAGGCAGGAGGATCACTTGAGGTCAGGAGTTCGAGACCAGGCTGAGCAAGAGCAAAACCCTGTCTCTACTAAAAATAGAAAAAATTAGCCGAGGATGGTGATGCACACCTGTAGTCCCAGCTACTCGGGCAGCTGAGGCAGGAGGATCACTTGAGCCCAGGAGTGTGAGGTTGCAATGAGCTATAATCACACCACTGCACTCTAGCAGGGGTGACAGAGCAAGACTCTGTCTCAAAAAAGAAAAAAGGGAAATGAAGTGGCTTGGCTGAGGTGAAACTGACAAGTAGGTCTCTCACTACCATGTCAGAGGTTTGATCCTTAAATCTACCAGAATATGTAATTTTCATTCTCCCATATTCCAGTTGGACCTGATTATGATGCTGACTTGCTTTGCATTCTACGCTTCTGCTATAATTTAATTGGGGATTAAGTTGTTGGGGTAATTTTTTTTGTATCAGTGGTAAACTCTAGATTAAGTGTGGATGATCAATTATTTAAAATTTTATTTTGGAAAATTTTCAAACATACAAAAGTAGAAAGGTCAGTAAATTCTTATTTTTCTTTTAATTGAGATCAAATTCACATAACATAAAATTGACCGTTTTAACCATTTTAAAGTATACAATTCAGTGGTCTTTAGTATATTCACAGTGTTATGCAACCATTACCATGATCTAATTCCAGAACATTTTTATCACTCCCCAAAAAACCCAAAGGAGTCACTCTGCATTCCCCTCCTTCGCCTCCTCCCAGCCTCTGGCAACCACTAATCTACTTTCTGTGTGTATGGATTTTTCCTCCTGTGCCTGGCTTATTTCACTTAGCATGGTGTTTTCAAGGTTCACTCATGTCATAGCATTTGTCCGTATAAACCCCCTATAACCATCTAAAGTTATCTCATAACCAGTCTTGTTTTATCTATATCCATGACTGTCCCCCACCTCATCCCTAATTATTTGAAGCAAAATGCCAGATATGATATCATTTCATTCATAAATATTTTAGTATTTACCTCTGAAATATGAGGACTTAAAAATAATTCTAGTACTATTATTAAACCTACATTGCAATAATTCCCTGACCTCTTTTTATGAAAATTGTCTTGTCTTATTTACTTAAGGTCCTTGAACCCAGTTTGCCATCCCTGTTACCTAGTCAGGTTATACGCCTAATTTGCAACATTATGCTGCTTGAATACCATTTAAAGCAAATCTGTGGGATTATTAGGCCCTTGGTTTCTTTTCTTTTAAGTTGCTCCCTCATTCCCCGCTTTTCCACCACGGAGCATTTTGAAATGCTTGAGCTGAGGGGCATTTTTTAAAAACAGCTTTATTGAGGTATAATTCTTATATCATGTAATGCAGGCATTTAAAGTGTATAATTCAGTGGTTTTTAGCATATTCATAGAATTACACAATCATCAATCAACTTCACATCAATTACACATCACAGTCAACTTCATAATATTTCATCATCCCAAAAAGAAACCCTGTACCTCTTAGCAACCACTTGCCATTTCCATTCAATCTTCTCTTTCCCCACAACCCTTAGGAAACCGCTAATCTACTTACTGCCTCTTTAGATTTGCCTATTGTGGATATTTCTTATAAACAGAATCATATAGTATGTGGTCTTTTGTGATTCACTTCTTTAACTTAGCATAATGTTTTCAAGGTTCTTCTGTGTTACATGTATCAGTACCTCATTCCTTTTTATTGCAACAAATAGGATTTTATTGTTTGGGTGTACCATCCATTCATTAGTTGATGGACACTGGTCTCAGTTTTTGGCTATTGTGAATAATGCTGCTGTGAGTTTTAGTGTAGAAAGGAACCTTTGAGAGTATTCTATTTAATGCTCTTATTTTACAAATAAAACTGTGCAGAATGATGGTGACATGTTCCCAAGGTCACAAAGCTATTTGAGATAACACAGCAAGGACTGGAACCCAGGTTCACTGATTCCCAATTTTCTCTCCACCATATAGCCTTGACATTTTGACAAAATGTTTGCCACCTGCATATTTTCTGCCTGGCTAAATTGTTAGGTATATAGCAATGTTGGCTTATTTATGAGGTTTCTGATTTGAACTAGAAAGACTTCAATTTGAGACCAGTTAATTTGTAAATTCCCAGTTGCAGGCATGCCAAATAATATACGGTAGTTTATGTGATTATAATATTTTAGTACTCAATTTAAAGAATCCTTAGAAATCACAAAGCCAAAACCACATCAAAAGAAGCAGAACTATTATTAAAATTCAGAAATTGTGTTAGAATTTCAGCTCTGATTCATCATAGCATTAAGCCTACTTAACGTTGTGGCTGAAGTGTGTCTTTGAGAAATAAAGGAAAGTAGGAGAGACTTGCCGGAAACCCATTTTCTTTTAGATAGATCTTTCTGCCTTTTTGACACTTGTTAGAATTTTTTTTTTTTTAATTCACTAGCTATATCACATAACTGTGAGGGGTTGTGGAAGGGAGGGAAGGTGACTTTTGAGCTAGAGTGACTTTGTGGTCATTCCTGTTTCTTTTCTCTGCTTCTCTTACAGTCTTCCAACTGAAAGCATTATATGAATCATGCTTAGGAAGAGAAAGCTGGGCCGTTGTTGATTACTCTGCCCAATAATAAGACAGAGCTGGTATAGGGTGCAGTGACAGGAGCACTATAATAATAGTTAGACTTCATTCTGCTTCTAACAAACTCTATGACTTTGGTCATGCAACTTTATTTCCTCATCTGTAAAAAGCAGGTTATAGGTCTTTCCATTCTACCTCCCTAATGCAGTATGAGGGTGAAGAGTCAGAAGCTATAGAAAGATTTGACTGTCCCTGTATGCCCCTCTTCTCCCCACATCCTTGTTGTTTGCTAGAGAAGGTCCTGGAAGACAGACTGTCTTTTCAGTATCTAAGCCCAGTGCTGGACAAGTGGTTGTGTGTGTATGTGTGTCTAATAATAACAGAAGTAAGTACCTCCCAACGAAGTCATGCTGAAGGAGGCACACGGTATCAAAACAGACATGGTTCCTCCTCTGACAGAGCTTGTGGTCATCGAGGGAGACGGAGACGGGGATTAACCAGGGAATCCCAAATGTGCCTATCAGGTCATGACAAGAGTCATGAAGGGAAGGCCAGGAGGCTGTGAGGGAATTGGGAAGCCTCCCTGGTCTTTGGGATATGGGGCTCAGTAGCTGTGGAGTTGACTGTCCTGTCTTTGTGTCTGAGTTAGCCTGTGGTGGAGCATGTCACTCACTAGAATTCGGTTAGGTGAGCATAGGGTAGCCTTCCTCAGCTGACTTTGGTTCAGGGCTTTATGGAGGACATGGTTTACATATTTTAAAAAATTCACTTTTCTTGAGAGGAGTGATTTTTAAAATAGTCTCATTTTGGCTTTCTCTATAATTTTTTGAAGTGGTTCTCTATATAGTTGTTACTTTGTTCTGAAATTCTGAACCATGACATTTGGCTTATTTTTGTTTCAGGAGCTTTTGATGGGAGGCCAGCAGACTACTTATTCATGCTCCTCTTCAACTGGATTTGCATTGTGGTATCCTTCAATCTGTTATCTTGGGCCAGAAATGAACCAGTTTTTTTCAGGTTTGGGGAAATAGATAGTATTCTATAAAAATTTCAAATTAACAGTATTTGCATCTTTGTTTATAGTTAAGAATTAAATTCTTTTTGAATGCTGTAGTAAATCATACAGACCTTGAGTAATGCATTCTCTCGCTATTGCCTTTGTGGGATTTTTCCCACATTTGGTTGAGTTTTATTACTCTTCCCTCTTCTTGTTCCCAGTTCTCTGTGTTCTCATGTGTGACAGCTTGTTGACTGAAGCACAAAGAGATTCTGTGCCATGAGACAGCTTCTGAAATCTGTGGTCCTTATCAGAAAATTGATTTATAACCAGCATCCTTTTCTGACTTCATTGCTGTCCTTCTCATGGGGTCCTAAATGGTAATTCAGTCCCTCTGTGAAGTACCCTGCTCTGGGAATGGCACAGTAAGTCTGTCTGCTTTGTACCAGCTACAGTTGTCAGCAGCCCTCCAACTGCGGGACTCTTACAGATGGTGAGAGCAGCAGAAACTCTTGATGCCTCAAGTCCTGTGTAGACTTGGTGAGCTCACAGTTGCCTGTGGGCTCAGCTTCCATTTAAACTTGGCCAAGAGCCAGAAAATGTGGCACTTTGGGTGCCCTTTCCCCTCCTTTAAGAGAAGAAAAAAATTGTTTTGGACTTTAGCCATGTTATAGAGCCCTGAATGAGTAGAATCATTATTTCTTTGAAAGGGTACAGGCATCTCCATCCTCTATTTGAAGGAGAAATGCTAAAATGTAGTGGCAAAGAAAGAAAAAGAGGATGCCAGGTGACCAAACAGTCAGTCATATGCTGAAGCTGTTGATTTCTGCCATTTCCTTGTCATAGTATAGTCATGGAATATTCACAATGAAGATTATTAGATACTTTTGTGTTCTAGGTTGTTTTAAGCAATCTGAATTATGGAAAAGTATTTTCCTTCAGAATACTGGAATGAAATTAACTTTTCAATGGAGGGAAATAACCATATCAGTGTTAACTAGGCACAGAATGCTTTGTTTATATCTGATCTTTAACTTTACAAACCAAGATTACTGGCTTAGCAATGGACATGCAAGTAAGTGTCCCTTTAAACTATTTATTGACTCTTTTATGTTTCAAATTTACAATTAATGGCCTTTTACAGAAGTTGAAATTGCATTAATTATGGTTAATTATGTGGTACTTTGAAATTATAGAAATAGCTTTTTTTGTGATGATCTTAACATCAGCAAAACCTTTGAAGATCTCACATGGGTTATCTAAATCATTGCTTTTCTTGCTCATTTCTGGATTCTTTATTATGCTTGAACATTGAGAATAATAGTTGTCCAGTATTTCGTAGGCATGTGTGTGGGTATATATTTTTTAAAAATTGAGATTATATGGTAAGTATAGCTTTGTCGCCTACTTTTTGCAAGTAATAGAGCTTGACCCAGATATTTTCTGAATCCATTTAAGATAATATACTTGTGTCTTATTATAAGATTTTGTATCCTTTTTATGTATAATTTGTATGATAAATTAAATAATAGGATCAATTTATAATTCTGATCAGTTGAATTTCCTTTTACCCATGTGCGAATTTTTTCTTGGAGGGAAGGGGTCAAAAGTATAGTAGATTTACACTAAGCCTCTTTTTGAAGTGCCTCTGGAGCCTAGTTTTTACATGTTGACTTCTTTTGCAGTTGCTGATGATTCCTCTGATCATGTCAGTACTTTATGTCTGGGCCCAGCTGAACAGAGACATGATTGTATCATTTTGGTTTGGAACGCGATTTAAGGTATAGTTGGAAAAACTTCCTTTTCATTTGTCCTTGCAGAAATCCCTCTTCAGTCCAGAGATGTACTTTCTGACTCGTCCAGAAGAGGTCACTGCAGAGCAGTATACCATAGGCAAGCCCCTTTCTCCCCTCCTCAATCAGCTCTATTCCTTAGCCAAGCTGGAGTCCCTTGGTGACTGTTGTTACTTCTCCACTCCTTCTGTACCTCAGGATATGTCCCTGAATGATCTCATGTATGTGTGTTGTTAGAGAGACAGAAGGAAAGATACTCATGTGAAATCCTGCCTTTAAAAATTTTTTCTTATCACTCCCTTACTCCTTGTTATGTGCTTTACACTATAGCTAAAACAGATTGTTTTTTGCCTCTGGATAATTCCCTTTGTACCTGCTCTGACAGTTTGCCACCTGTAACATCTTCTTGATTCTCTTCCTCATATAAATCCTACCCATTCTTAATTTGAGTTGGGACTGAACGTATTTCTTCAGTCTCCTGCCTGGAATTACATTTGCCTTTGGGCTTTTGCAGTGTTCCTCTTATGGTACTTGCCACATGTAGTCTTAAAGTTATTTAGGTATAACCCTGTCTTTAGTAGTTTGTGAAGTTCCCTGCAACTCCCTTAGCTCTTGGTATGATGTCTTGAATTTGATAAGGGGCTCAAATGTTGAATTCATCTAGAGAGGTGTTTTACTTGGGAGATTATTAGTTAAAGATATCAATGTGTAATGAAATAAAAATTCAAAGTAATTTTTTGAGATATGTAAAAGAAGAACCTAAAAAGATGGGGTATTTTTAGTTTATTTGTAACAATCTGCTGGCTGGAATCCTAGCGTGATTCTGTTATGGGCCTTGTTTTTAACAGCATCCGTAGGACACTCATCTACTTTTTGAAGCTATTTGTTAATATTAATTCAGCAGGGTGTGTATTGTGTCTAAACTATGGGCAAAGTACTCTGTCCCTCAAGTTACAAATATACAAATAAGTATAGTTTCAGATTGGAAGTTTTAAGTACAGTAGGAATGATGCTAGATTGACCTGAGAAATGTTACAGTGATCTTTGAAAGGATTTGTATAAAGCCCTTGTCAGTGTATCTTTACCCATTTCAGTCTCTGTAGCAGCTACATTCTTTTTAGGTGTGGGTATTTACATCTGCGTATATTCTTTCCTAGGCCTGTTATTTACCCTGGGTTATACTTGGATTCAACTATATCATTGGAGGCTCGTAAGTGATATTAGATTTATTTAATTGAAAACAAATCCTTGGAAAACTTTCATTAATTTTTTTCTTTCTCTTTATAAAACTTTAAAGAATGTCAACATTGGTGCATTAGAACCTTCGACTTAAGGAATAATTTCATTTCAATGTAATTTATTAAATTACAGGGCTTTAAGCACATTTAACAGTGAGTAGTTGTGATTTTGTTAGCTCATTATTAGACACAATATGCTTCTATATATGTGTGTTTGAATAAACATATATTTCACCATCCATATAGGGCAAACATAGACCTAATTTGTGTCTGAGTTGATTCCTGTAAGAGCTATACATAAAATTACTAGATCTTACATTCTTAAAGCATTTCCAGAATGCCTTGGAAGCTGTTGACCAGTCATAGAAATGCAGACTCTCGGATGGAGAGTAGTTTTGTAAGCGGTTTGATAGTACAGAAGTTTTGGCCAAGGAGGGTCAAATTTCTAGTCTGTTCGTCTGGAATTAGAACTGAGACTTAGGAAAACCTTTGATTTACTCAGTCAGAATTTTAAAGGGAAGATATCAAGATGCAGCTGTTCCAAGAACTCCCATTTCTTATACTATAAAATATTTTCAGTATTTTAGTAGACTTTAATAGTACTAATTCTTTATCTGTTACATATTTGCTCTGTGTGATCCTCATTTCTGCATATTGCTAGGGAGAAGTGAATAAATGGGGCAGACAGACTCTGTTTAGAGCATAGCACATTCTGATCTTGGTAAAGCTGCTCTCTCACCCAGAAGGGCAGAGTCTGGGAGTAGTTGCAGATGTTGATTTGTCCCTGGACGGAATCATGTTGCAGATGAAGACAAAGAAGTATATGTAATAGCAATAGTGGATGTATAAAATCTTGAAGTGACTTATATGTAAGCCCTGGGAAAGCTGAAGAAGGTCAATATTTATGTTAGGATTACAGGGTGAAAGTCAGCTTTCTAAGTGATCTCTGTGGTGTCTTACACCCAAGGATACAGGAGAGAAGTGTTTAGTGGCTCTTGTAGGAAGGGAGAGCAGGCATTTATCGTGCATCTTTTCCTTACGCCCACGCTTCTGTCTCAGTAGCCTTCATATTGGCCCATGTTTTACAAACACAGTATTCATGACTGAAAGCATTCAGAAGCTGGCTTTCCCCAGCTCCTGAGGCAGGAAGTAGCAAAAACAATATTTTGAGGATGGGCTGGTGCTTGAAAGAGATGTCAGAGGGGCTGCTGGCATTAAAGAGCAGCGGGCCTCGTTGGTTCAGCAGGACCGATTTCCCTGCTCCCTCAGAAAGCATTTGCCACTCAGACTACAAAAGGGCTCATTGTCGAGCTGTCACAGACTGCCAGGGACTGTAAATGGGCTGCAATGAGGATCCCTTCCCTGTGCTATTAGTTAAAACTTGGTACATCTTGCTATATTGCTTGAATGTCTTTAAACTAATTTGGCTCTCTGTTTGCAGGGTGATCAATGAGCTTATTGGAAATCTTGTTGGACATCTTTATTTTTTCCTAATGTTCAGATACCCGATGGACTTAGGAGGAAGAAATTTTCTATCCACACCTCAGTTTTTGTAAGTGTATTTTTTCCTCCTCATCTAGCAGTTATTTTACTGCCTATGTTCTCATGCATTCTGATAGCAGCTCCCTGTCTGATGGAGAAATGTGAGCTAACAAATGACTTAGTGTAGTTACATAGTCATAGGAAACTAGGGGTCAGAGCCACAGCTCAGTCTACTTCCTGGTACCCTTTTAGGCAGGGACCACTGACGACTAGCTGACAACCCAGGCAGCATCTCAGCCGTGCTGAGCAGGCTGAGGGACCTGATGCAACTCCATTGTGCAAAGCACTGGTCTAAGGGATGGGAGAGTACCAGGATAACAGGGTGTCTTTTCTTGGAGCATCAGTTTTACCCATGAATTTGGCCACGGAAGGGATAGTTAGCTTGTTGGTTAGTATTTTAAACATTCTTATAGTAAATATTATAGGATAGAAATTTTATAGGATTGTTCAAAGCTAAAATGAGAGACTTGAAGTTTGTACAGTCCTGACCTCCTGGGGGCATGTGCTCTTTATCTGCTTATGGGGTTTACTAAAGCAAGGAGGCTAAGGACAGCGGCTTCCATTTTTGAGACAGACTTGGATATGAATCCCATTCCCCTCATGTACCAGCTTTACCATTGGGAATGTTACTTAATCACACCTGCAAGCTTCAGTTTGCAAGTCTAAGTTGTGGGGGAGTCCCCTCTCACAGGACGGTGTGAGGTAAGATGCACTATTGGGGGCACAGTAGTGGTACTCAGTAAATGAAAGCTCTTCACCAGATTCTGAAGGTGGGGGTGGGGGCCGGAGTTTGACGATTTGCGAAGAGACGCTTCACACACTTAAGCATGTAAGTAGTATGACCATTCTGTCAGTGAGGCAAAAGGCTGTTGAAGAAGGGACCAGTTAAATCACCATCTGGGTGTCACAGCCTGCCTGACAATCAGCCTAATCTCATGTGGGGGATAGGCAGTAATAACTTGCATTTACAAGCTTAAAAAAAAAACACAGAACACCAAAAACCCTCTCACGTCCTGCTCATTTTAATGTTTTGCAGTCCTGTCATTCTTCCAAGGGATCAGTGAGGGCAGCAAAGCTTGAGTAGGCCCTTTCTAGCCACCCCACCTTCTTTTATAGGGTAGGGATATGTTTTTGAAAGACTTTTTTATTGTGAACTCTGATATACAGAGAAGTACAGTGTTGTTGGGATGTGTGTATATTTTTCTTTAAAAAGAAACTTGTTTCTCTTCTGAGCCTTGAGTTGCCTTCAGGCTAAAAAAAACAAATGACCAATCTGCTTTCTAATTATCAAAGGACATAATAACAGCAGGTTTGGATTTCTATCTGGGTCTATCAAGTAGGATGGCAGATGCATTAATTAAAAAAAACTTGGTGCTTTGGGGGGCAGCCAACAATTACTTTACTTTAAATGGCCATATTCTGACTTAACGGCTTATAGATACCACCCAGTCGTGGGCAAAAAAGTGCATACGAGATTCTAGTGGCAAAGTCAGCAGCATGCTGGAGCCTGCCTTCCACTGGAGCTTTTTCTGTTGGTGGAAGCCCTTCTGTTAAATTTTGCATAAAGATCAGATGACAAAATGTAGCTCCTTGCAAAAGCAGTAACTGCTTTGAAATTACCATAAATTTTTGTTGATTATGTGTAATTGAGTGTCTTTTTATTCTAATTACTTGCATTTAATTTCCCTATCTGCTTAAGCAATGGAGATGGCTTCCGTATTGTCTTAGAGTTAGTAGCAAAGCAAGACAGCCCTAGCATTGCCTTTTGTAAGTGTTCTATTTTATTATGTACTTTGGAGGAATATTATTGTACCAGACGTAATGGATGTTGAGAAACCAGTGCTTGGAAATACGTTTTGATTTAATGATAAAGCTGTATTTTTTTAAAAGGAAAGAGGTGAGTTGTAGAATTCTAAGATGTGTAGGTGTTTTGCATTCCATTTAGAAAAGCAGTTATATCTTCTCTGTACACAGTTAATTTTGTGTTTAAAAGGGGTCATTATCTTTTTTGGGAAGGAACATGAAGGTATCAAGTATGACGTAAACAAATGGGGGCTCTACCTCTGCAGTCACTATCTGTCATCCCACTGCTGTGCCGTCCATGTAGGAGTGAGAAGTGCAGGGTGCAAGCTCCAGAGCCAGGCTGCCTGGGTATGAATCCTGATGGTCACTTTCAGAGAGCTTCACTCCGTCTTGCCTCAGTTTTCTTATTTATAAAATGGGGGCAATGATGGTGCCTACCTCACAGAGTTGTGAAGATCAGATGAATTTATAGACAGGCAGTGCTTGGTGTGAAATGCTCATTGAGTAAGATCACATAGTAACTGCTGGACGTGGTGGCTCATGCCTATAGTCCTAGCACTCTGGGAGGCCGAGGCAGGAGGATCACTTGAGGTCAGGAGTTCGAAACCAGCCTGAGGAAGAGCGAGACCCCGTCTCCACTAAAAATAGAAAGAAATTAGCCAAACAACTAAAAATATATATAGAAAAAATTAGCCGGGGATGGTGGCACATGCCTGTAGTCCCAACTACTTGGGAGGCTGAGGTAGAAGGATTGCTTAAGCCCAGGAGTTTGAGGTTGCTGTGAGCTAGGCTGACACCACGGCACTCTAGCTCAGGCAACAGAGCAAGACTCTGTCTCAAAAAAACAAAACAAAACAAAAAAAACATGATCTTCAGACTCTCTGCTGTGGGCAAGTCACCTGTTGTGGCTTATTCTTGGTACTGAGAGGGATTCAGATGGGTATCAGATCATGCTCTATGCTTTCAATCAGAATTTTAAACATTAGGATCTGATAAGTGGAATAGGTTTAAATATGTTCTAAGTTTACTAATATGGTCAAGGGTGGGAAATATTAATAGTTGGAAAATGCTATTGAGAGCATTGACTTTACATTTTATTAGTTCTGTGACTTTTAATTTATTAATTTGTAAGATGGGAAATCATCTAACCATTTTGGACTTTCCTACCATCTATGAAATGGGAAGAATGCAGTTGGAAGACAGATTATGAATAAAAATGTACCCAAACCTATAAGACAGAAAGCCTTCTTCCCCAGCCTCCCTCAGACTCAGCTGAAATGCCTTCTGGGGCTCAAACACACAGGCTGTGAATTTGTGCTTTGAAAGTGAATTTATTTTGTATCCTTTGATCTAGTTTGATTTATATTTAGATATACCAAGATGCTATCAGTCGTTTTTTGGTTGTTGGGCTTGTGATGTTATATTTCTGTTTCCATGCTGTTATACATAGATTACTTTTGTTTTTGTTTTTGTTTTTTTTTTAAGAGACAGGGTCTTGCTCTGTTGCCCAGGCTGAGTGCAATGGTGTGATCATAGCTCACTGCAGCCTCTCAAACTCCTGGGCTCAAGTGATCCTCTCACCTCAGCCTTCCAAGTAGCTGGTACTACAGGCACACACCACCATGCTCCGTTAATTAAAAAAAATTTTTTTTTTTTTTTTGTAGAGACAGGGTCTCACTAAGTTGCCAAGGCTGGTCTCAAACTCCTGGCCTCAAGCAGTCCTCCTGCCTTGTCCTCCCAAAGCACTGGGATTATAGGCTCTTGCCACTGCATCTGGACTGGATTACTTTTATGTAATCAGAAAAATGATGTTTAGAGTGTGAATTTAGCTGAAAGCTTAATAAATTTAAGAAACATGTAAAGCAAGTGCCATCTGTGGTCAGGTCATTACACGAAGCGCAGACAAGGCAAAGTTATATAAGACATTGTCCCTGGCTTGCTTCAACATGCCAGATGCCACAAGAACACCAGTATAGGGAGAGGTCAGATAACTGTGGAAGTGACTTTGTTCTCCTCTCTCCCTTTGTCTTCCCCTCTTTCTGCTCCAGGTACCGCTGGCTGCCCAGCAGGAGAGGAGGGGTGTCAGGATTTGGCGTGCCCCCCGCTAGCATGAGGCGAGCTGCTGATCAGAATGGTGGAGGTGGGAGACATAATTGGGGCCAGGGCTTTCGACTTGGAGACCAGTGAAGGAGTGGCCTCAGCCTGCCCTTCAGCTGCTCCTCCCAGACCATGTTTCCTCCCAGTGCTGGGTGCGCTTAACAACCGAGTTCTAGCTAATGCTGTTGGACCTGACCCTCACTGAATGTAGTCTTTCAGTATGAGACAAAATTTTTTAAATCCGGAAGAAAAATATAAGTGTTCCTCAAGTTTCATGATTCTCATTCAAGTCCTTACTGCTTTGAAGAACAAATATCAACTGTGCAAATTTCAAAACTGACTATATTTTTTGGTGTCTTCTCTTCCTTCCTTTCTGTCTGAATAATGGGTTTTAGCAGTTCCTAGTTTGCCAGCTCTGAGCTGGGCGTCTGGGGTTGGGTAACCAAACCCTTGGCAAAAGGACTCTTATCTCTTTCTTGCACACATGCCTCCCTCCCACTTTCCCGACTCCAAATTGCAACTAGAGGAGAACCATAAGGTGTCCGTAAAATGGTTTGCCTTTGATGAGCTCTCTTATTTGATGACTTTTGCCAACGCTTGGTCACAAAGAACTTGTTCACATAATTTTTTCCCCTTTGGTGGCAGAACTGTAACAATAGGGGAGAAGACAGAAGCAGTGGATGAAGAGCTTTCTCAGCTTTTGGAATTGCTTCAACCTGACACCACTTGCAACCATTTGCCACCTCTTCAGATGTTTTTATAAAGAAGCACCACTGAGTCAGTGGGGGCACAGATGGTATTAACGAGATACGAGAGTTGTTGCTGGGTGTTTTTTCCTGAGTTAAGTGATCAAAACTGTAGTGGAGTTGCATCTGACATGGGTTAGGTTTAAACCCTGGCGGACGTGATCTCTTTACGTTTCATATGTAGGGCTTTGTGGGTTTGTGAACCCAGAGCATTATTTTAGGAGGTTCCAAATCACATTGGCTACAGGGAGATGCTCTCTTTGAGAGGCTCCTCGGCATTGATTTCTATTTCATTCTCATTCTAAAAATACATTCATTGAGTAAGGTGGAGGAGAAAACCTCATACCCTATTTACATTGTCATTTTTTTGCACCTTCCCCCCCTCCATGTTTTGGTGAAGTGCTTCAGTTAATTGTGAGGAAGGTGCAGCTCCTTTGCACGGAGATCATTTTTTAAAGCTAATATAAGCACATCTAAGTGAATCACATAATTTGGGGTGTATTGGCTTTAGAATCATTTGTGTTTGAGGGTCTTTATTATTTTGAGTTATGAATGTACAAGCTCTGTGAATCAGACCAGCTTAAATACCCACAACTCCTTTTTCATAGGTGGGCTTTTTCCATCAGAGCTTGGCTCATCACCAAATAAAGTTTTTTGAAGGCTATGGTGTTTAACACGGTTATTTTATTTTATGTTTTTATTCTGAAAGCGGACTGCTAAGAGCAGTGTTGAGTGGCTGCCATACTTGAGTCAACTGAAAAGGCTTTGAACATTTTGCTCAGTTTCTTTTCAGGAAATGTGCTCTAACAGTATGACTCTTTCTCTCACTCTTAAACAGTGATGTATAGGAAATGGGAGTTTGAAAACAGCTCCTCATTTTTAATAAAGTTTATTTGTGTGTACCTCTCCATGTTTAATTTATATGATAAGATAGGTAGGGAGAGTCTGAACCTTAACTGTCATATGTTCTGCTGTTGACCTGTGGCCACAATAAAATTTACCTGTAAACTTTTAGAAGCCATTATTCCTATTATGTTGTATGTGTACCCATTGTACAGGAGTGCAAACTCATTGTACGTGTAACAAGGTTCTAATGATAACTGAGCTACAGTCTCTTGTATGCCATCTTATCAAGTCAGCTGCCTACGAGTTGTCATTTTTCTAAAGGTTTGCAAGTATTTAGAATTCTTTCGTTCAAGGCAAAATGTTCATTTAATCCTTCCTCCTAAATACGGTTAGGAAGCTGGTAATGTTATCGGTCTTGTCTGGATTAACCTGTCTTTTCTGGAATAATTTTACCAAAACAAGTTATTTGAGTTTTGACTTGGCAAGGCAAGGCATGACAGTGGATTCTCTTTATGAATGGAAAAAAAAAAATCATTTTGTATAGAGGACTTCCGCTTTTGTAACTAATCTTTTTATTGGTAAAAATTGTAAATTAAAGTGTACAACTTGAAGGTTGTCTGTGTTAAGTTTCCGTATCCCTGCTTTGCTGTCTCTTTTAGATATTACGTAGTTTACCTAACTCGTCATCTCTGATGAGCATTTAGGAACTATCCAGTATTCTTTTTGCTGTTAGAGTGACATAGCAAACCTTTTTTGTTTTGTTTGTTTTCATTCCTTCTTATTCAGTCCTATGATACAGCAAACCTTTTGTACATGATTTTTTTCATGTGTTGGATCATATCTGATTAATTCCTGGAAGCAGAATTCCTGGATTTTCATTTGAATGAAGCAGGATGCTTCTGAACTTTGGGTGAGGAGTCACATCTGACTCTAGTATGCTTTATGGCATTTCTATAGCTTCTACACATGGGTATGAGTCCTGAAACTCTATAAAATTAGTTTAATCTCTTTTTCTTATAAGACCCAGAGAGACTAGAAAGCAATTGGCATGACATTTCTGAGCCTTATTTTTCTTGAGGATGAACAATCCAAGTCTATCCCAGGCCTTCAGCAGGTCCACTTCATTCACCGCAAGGTGGGTGACAGGAAGCAGGGTTGTGTGTCGCTCTTCTGTTACTGGGGAAACACTGAAACAGTAGAAAGGAAAGATCCTGCTTATTTTGAAGGCCAGCACATTGCCAATATTACTGTATTCTAAGCTATCTTTTGAATGACACTGATCTAATAAGCAATGTTGCAGTTGCCAACATCCTCATTCATTGCCAACTTTGTTTCTGAGGCCCCTCTCCTTTTACATTTTTAGCAGCAGCTTAGCACTGAATAGAAAGCTTAATGTTTGGAAAACATTACTGCTCTCTTCCTGGACCTTTCACTGTGTCTTAGAACATTGGGCCGAACAAACTCGTTTACTGGCAGTTTACTTGTTTGCGTTTCAGTGTGGCACTGGTGATTGGAGTTCGAGTTGGGGGAAGGGTACCATGTCCTGTGATACGATTCTTTACATGTGTGGTTTAAGCCCAGATGCTTTTTCACATGCTCCCCTTATATCAATTCTTGTTAGGGTAGGAACCCCATTTTCAGAGACACACCTGGATATTGAGTGTAATTAATATTGGCAGGTATTTTATGAATAATTTAAACCTCTAATCTATGGTTATCTAATCTGGCTATACACAAGAATCAATTGAGAGCCTTAAGAAAAATGCAGGTATCTTGAATCATTCCTATTCTACGTGTTATTATTTTTAAAGTTCCCAGTGATTCTGATATTCAACTGGATTTAGGAACCAGTGCTTAAACCAACTTGTGAAATAAGTAGTAAGTAGTAGTATCCACGTTTTCCATATAAGGTAACCTAACACTCAAGGAGGTTAAGTCACTTGATTAAGGTCAAGCAGCCAGAAGGTGCCAAAGATGAGATATGAACCCAAGTCTGAGCTGAGACCTCTGTTGTTGCTTTTAAGTTGGGGAAGCCAAAGCAAATACAAATGGACAAGGCCTCTGTCTTTAGGGTTTGTTCTTCCTACTGAGGCAGACGGCTTGGCCCACGGTAGGGACTCAGGTATGTGTGAATAAGTGAACACAGGTAATTAGAACACAGTTTGACAATCTGCCAGGATGGAAGCAAGAAATTATCTGGACAGGGGTTAGGTCTTGCGAGGTTGATGGGCAATTCCAGGCTGAGATGAGGAAAGCTATTTGTTCTAGGTGGAGGAAACAGTAAGGACAGCAACAGGAGCAGGACATTTTGGGGAAGAACTGTGTGGCTGGATGAGTGGAATCCATCTAGGAGTAGCAGGGAACAGAGCTGGAAAGGTAGATTGGGGCTTATCTCAAGAAAGCTTTCGTGTCATACTTTGAACTTCAGTCTATGGGCAGTGGGGAACCATTGAAAGGCCTTCACATTTGGTGCTTAAAAAGTGGCCAGCGGCCCCGTGGGAAATAAGGGGAGAAGGCTGGAGAGAGGGGAACTGGAGACAAGGTGACCCTGTTTTGTGCTGCTTGCCATGGTGCAGGTTCAAGGGAAGGGTCAGCCTGAACCAAGGCAGTGGGATTGGGGGCTGGATTGGAGGGACCTCCCCGAGAGAAAATTGCTGGGACTTAATGAAGAAGACACACAAACAAGCTGGGTAAGATGCTATCTATGGCACATTGTACATAATTATGTGCTAGCGGACCATCCTGGAACCCTAGCTACTATCTGTGTGTTTCTGTGGAAAAATGCATTATGAGCTCCAAACCCATCAACTTTAAAATGAACTTTTAGGACATGATCTCTTCCTGAAATGGGGACAGCTTTGCAGGAGGCCCCAGCAAAGGAGAAGCACTTCTCTTGATTCTATCACCGTCCTTCAGGGCCCAGCTTAAACATCATTTCTTTGAAGAGAGGATCTGGACCTGAAGGCAAGGTGAGATGTCTTCCCATGTGGTCCACTGGCACCCTCATCTCTGCTTTGTGACAGTCATCACACCTGTGATCATTTGCTTATGTCTCTCATGGTCTGTGAGCATCATCAGGACAGGGACTGCGTGTTCTTCACGGATGCATTCCCAGGACATGGCGCAGGCCTGCCACCCACGTACAGGTGCTTATGTGTTTGTTGCACTGAACTGAAATTTGAACGGGGTAGTAAATTGGGTAGGAATTTGACCTGCTTAGGGAGAGAGCTGTTGGCCTGGTCTCCTAGGAACACTGTAGGATTGTTGTTGTTCATATAAGGGAATCATAGTCCCCTGAAACAGGATATTAGAAGAGGTTAGAGATAACAGGAAAAATGGACTCAAAATTAAAATACTTTCTTAAAAAAAGCAGCAAAGCAGCTTCTATGTGTAATTATCTGCTAATGGATGTGAGTACTCGGGGTGATTTGGGCAAAGGGAGACTTGGTAGAGAGTGAAGGTGGGCAAGAACGTTTGGGAAGGTTAATTGAAAGTATAAGTTGAGCTTTCTCTCCCCTGAGGAATTCCCCAGTGGCCTGTACAAATGCACATGCATTTAGAAAGAAGGAGAAACCCCTCTCAGGTCACTGGGGCCAGAAAGACCAACAGGGATTGCAGAATTGAATTTAGGTGCAAGGTGCAAGGGTTACTTAGGAAATGTTTACTAAGCTCAAGTTGTCAATTGATGCCTTAACCTGGCCCAGGTGAATCTGATCTCCCCTCTGTCAGTGTGTTGGCTTTTTCCTCAGGGCTGGCACTGATACTGTAAGTGTCCTTGTTAATTAAGGGCAATCACTGTTAGTCTAAGGGAGCCTTTAGATGTTGATCATAATTGTCCAGCATAATAGTAGTAAGCCTGGCTCTAAGGATATAAAATACATCTGTCCCCACAGCCAGGCCCTCATCACCTCTAGGCCAGAAGTTCTCCCCTCGAGGTGCCCAGACCCCTTACTGGAGAGGAGAGGTTGGGACTTTTCACGATGACATGCATCAGGTAGTGTGGTGTTCTTTGATTACAGGCAAGAACCAAAGGACTCTGCCTAAGTTAAGCAAAGAGGGAATTTATTGGAAGAATATAGAATAGCTCACAGATTCCAAAGACCTGCTGAGAAACCGCACGTGGAAAGGGGACCCCAGGGGTCCAGGCAGCAGGAGCTGATCTCACCACATTTCTTGCTGGCCTAAACCAGCTCTACTTTTCATTCTGTTCCTGTATCTCTCCCTTTAGGATTCAAATCCTGAGTCTCATGGATCCAGCTTGGACCTCGTGCCTCTCCTGTGGCTAGGAATTCAGGGAAAAACATTTGACTGACAGTCCCATTTCAACTGCCCACAATGGAGGAGAGATAGTTTTCCAAAAAAAAAGTGCTCTTGCTATAAGGAGGAAGTGGATGCTGGATGCCTAAAGAGCCCTACCTGGCCCACTAGAGCATATAAACCACACAAAACCTCTGGCTTTGCTTCACTCCAGCCTAGGAAGAAGACAGTATTTCCTCCCATCTCCTCCCTCTAGCTTGTCTGCCAAGCACTAGCAGATTGCTAAAGATTTTTTGCTGAAGATTTTTGTGGGGAGAGTGTGGAGAGGGTTGACATCGATCATCACAGGGAAAGTGACCCCACACTTGAGTGCAGGTACTGTGTGTCTGGTTCATCATCACATCTCCAACACCTAGCATAAAGCTTGGCATGCGCAGGCTTTTCGAGATAAATATTTGTCAAAGAAGTAAATACATTTCATAACCTAAATTCTCTTTAGCTATCAACTGGCTCCCTCCCTTCTCTCCAGCCTTCTCCCATGTGGCCTTTGAGTCCTCTCTAAGGTCTTGGTTGATTTAGGTCTGGCCCCAAAGCTCTGCACTCAGCAAAACAAAAGCCTTGCGGTTATTCAGACCTACCCAGCTTAGAAAAGTTTGTCAAAGTTATTCACCAGATACAAAACAAGACTCTAGATCAGGAAAGCAGGGGAATTCTGCTAAAAAAAGAAAAAAATTAAGATTATTTTCTTACATACATCCTCCCCAAGATTCTGATATGTCCCTGTAGTGAATCTTATCAGGGTACACCAAAATGATACGTACATGTCCTAATTACCAGAAGCTATGAGTGTGACCTTATTTGAAAAAATGGTCTTTGCACATGTCATTAAGTTAAGGATCTTGAGATGAAGAGGTCATCCTGGATTATCCAGGTGGACCCTGAATCCAATGACAAGTGTCCCATGAGAGACACCCAGGAGATTTGACTTGCAGAAGAGGAAATGCAGACACAGGAAAAGGTGATGTGAAAACGGAGGCAGAGACTGGAATGATGTGGCCACAAGCCAAGCAAGCCAAGGAATACATGGAGCCAGCGGAAGCTAGAAGAGGCAAGGAACAGAATTTTCCTTAGAGCTTTTGGAGCAAGTGTGGTCTCACTAATACCCTGATCTCGGACTTCTGGCCTCCAGAACTGTGAGAGAATAAATTTCTATTATTTTGCATCATCAAATTAGTGGTAACGTGCTACAGCAGCCCTGGGAAACTAATACACCCCTAAGTACTGTGATAACCTCTCAACTCTCTTTTTTCAATTCCTTCAATGCAATGTGCCCTTTTCTGCCTTTCATACCTGGAACATGCTCAACTTGTCTCTGGCCTAGCAAGAACATTGGTAATGACATTTCTTCCCTTCAGGTGAGCCGTTCAAGCTCCGCCCAGCACGGAGAGAAAGGCTGAGTACCACCAGCTAAGGGGGCTGGGTGCATCTCTTCTTCCCTCCCTGAAAAGGCAGTAACTGATTTAGAAGCTGACCATCAGGCTTTTCTCCACATCCCAGTATTGCTCTACTTTTGTCATAGACCACCCTCATTGGCAAAACATTACAAAAATGGAATTTTGGGTTTCTTACATAAGCGCAAAGATCCTTTAGGCCAGAGGGTACCTAAAAGATGCTCTAAAGCAGAGATTTTCAAACTATTTTGAGACGCACCTCTTTGTTCAAATGAAATCTCAAATCTTAATAGGTAAAAGACAAGTGAAACAGATCTAAATTGGGAAGGAAGAGAGGGGTCATGGTTAGCGTTGTTTCAACTGCACCCCAACCCTCATTTTAGTCCCTCTTTGTCCCCATTCTTTAAAAAAATCTCGTGAAAGTTCCCTGACTTCTGTTGTTAAAAAGGATTCTTTCTAGCTGGGCACAGTGGCGTGCATCTGTGGTCTCAGCTGCTTGGGAGGCTGAGGTGGGAGGATCACTTAAGCCCTGGACTTTGAGGGTGCAGTGAGCTATGATCGCACCTGTGAATAGCCACTGCACTCCAGCCTGGACAACATAGCAAGACTCCATCTCAAAGGGATTCTCTATCATTTGGCATCATTTCTGAGCTGCTGCTGCAGAGAACAGCTCCTTTCCTAGTGTTTGTTGTTTTTTTAGGGGGCAATTAATAACTCTCTTTCCTCCTCAGTTTCAAACCAACTGAGGGATAAACACAGTTATTAGATGAAGACCAAAATTAGCTTCGTTACTGAGAAAGCCTGGATTGGAAGATACAGCTTAAGGGTGTAGCCATGAGGGCTTCCTAAAATTGAACTCCAGAATTTGAAAGACTCCCCTGGCCACTGGCACAGCTAGGCAAGGACAGTATGTACTGCTGCAGAGAAGGTGGCTTCTGGAGGCCCAGCTGGCTTTACAAAGGCAGAGCTCAGTTCATCTGCTCACCAATACGTAGGTCTCCCCCTTGGGAGGAAAATTAAGGGTTCCTTATTTACTTTTCCTTTTTGGGAAATTGCCGCTCCTCTTTGGAAATGCAAGGAGTGAGGAATACGTATTTCTCCCTAAGAATGTTCATTTGCATTCCCATTTATAAGACAGAGAATGTTCTACTTGGAGATCCAGGACCCAAGTAAGGAATAGTATGTATTAGATAGTCAAATTAAGCTAACAGCTTAATCTCTATCACATATCACAGCAGAGATATATTTTTTGTTCAAATCATAGTCCAATGAGAGTAGGCACGTGGGATGATCAAGGAGGGAAGAATGAAGAGGGGCCTCTCTCTGCTCCATGCAGTTATTCAGGTACTCAGCCTCCTTACATTTAGTACAGGGACTTTAAGCTTTTTTTTTTTTGTGCCCTAGTAAGAACTATCACTAGCTTCATCCTCTCCCAGGACGTCAAAGTGAGAAAGAGAGAGCAAGTGGAGGATTGTGCAGGAGATTTTAGGGGTCAGGCTGAAAGCAGCATACATCATTTCTGCCCACATTCTATTGGTCAGCACTCCTCACAGGGTCCCGACTAACCGCAAGGAAAGCCCAGAAATGTAAGTCTTCCTGCGTGTATAGGAGGAAAATTGAGTTTAGAGAACACAAAGCATTGTCTGAGCACAGTATCACATTCACATACATACAACCCAGCCTACAAAAGCAATTATACAGCCATTTGAATCTGTACTTGGAGAAGTTAGAACTGATCCGTTACAATGCTGCTACTTTAAAAAAAAAAATGTATTATATACTGTACATTCAGAAAATCGAACAGATTGTAATTGATGAACTTTTACAAATGGAACACACCTGTAAACTTGCACCCTGATCAGAATAGATGACATCTTAAGCCCCCCAGAAGCCCTCTTGAATACCCATCCAGTTACCAGCCCCCCCAAATGAGTCACTATCCTGACTTGTACCCGTGGAGATTAGTCTTAGCCTGTTCTTGAATAGTATATAAATGGACTCATACCACATGTATTCTTTTGTGTCTGGCTTCCATTTAACATCATGTTTGTGGGAGTCATGTTGTGTATAGCTGTAGTGCTTTCACTCTCGTTGCTGTGTGTATTCCACTGGATGAGTACAACGCAATGTCGATGAGCATTTGGGCAGTGTCAGGACGTGACGAATGTGCTGCTGTGACCATGCTGGTGTACATCTTCAGTGAGCATCTGCATGCATGTCTGGCGGGGCTATACCCATGCCCCAGTGCCTGGAAGGGGGAATTGCTGGGTCGCAGAGTATGAACATGTTCCAGCTGCAGTAGAAACTAGCAGGTTTCCAAAGCGGCTGTGCGGACCTACACTCCCCCAGTGGTGCGGTGTATGAGGATGCAAATACTTGGCTGTCTTTATTTCCCTGGCGTTTCCTAAAATCCTCATTCTGCTTTGCGCCATCTTTTTCCCTCTCACCTGAGGCTGTGCTCAAACCCTTGACTCCCCCACCTCCAAGAGAAGTCCTCCCCACACCCACATTTTTGAATCTCAGCTTTTCTCCTCCCTCATCTTTTACTTCCTCACCTCTAGTTCGGTTGCTGTCGGCCCATTCTCTCCATTCTGTGGCCCCCAAACTGGGAAACAGGTCTGGCCAGAAGAGGACTCTCCTCAGAGGGAAGTGGAGGCTGTGGGGTCACTGAATATGCAAAGATCCAGTTTCCCGTAGAGATGGTGTTGGGGGGAGCTGAGAGCACAGTTCATTACTGATTTCTGTATCTGTCACACAGAGAAAGGGAATTAAGGAAAAACCCTTAAAAATCATTAAGATGAACTACGTGGAGGAGTGTGGGGAGTTATTAATATTCAAATCCTCTGGGCGAGTGACAGAGGGGAGAGTCAGGCAGCTGAGGGAGGAGGCAGCCCCCTGACCCCCACCTCCAGCCCTTTGTGGGAGGCGGTGGGTGGAGGGAGGGCTGCAGGGGAGGCAGGAGGAGGGGGAGGAGGGCACCGCTGAGGAGGGTGTCAGCAGAGGGAACCTCCAGGGCTCCCCGTGCTGGCACCTGGGGCACTCTTGCCAAAAGGTCAGTGGCCACGGCTCTAACTTCACCTGTGGCCCGTCCTGATTAATGTGCACCTCGGGAGCCGAGGTTGAGTTCCCAACTCTCATGAGAAATGCATAATCATTAATCAACATTACTGGGCCCCACTCAGACTAAGTGGCCTCTTGTGATTAGGAACGGCCCTTGAAATATAAAAACGCAGTCTTTTAGCATTTCGAGTATTTGACAATGGCTTTCTGATAGCAGGGGGGAGTGTGTGGAGGGGGGAGCTCCCTGTGGAGGGCCCGTGTGGCGGGGGTGTGTTGGGGGGGTGTGGGCCTGGCTCCAGGGCCTGAGGGACAAAGGCCTGTGAGGCCGAGTCGAAGGTCTGACCTTAAGGCCGGCAGCCCAGACCCCTCTGTCCACTGGGGGAATCTCACGGTGCCTTTCTTTGGGCAGGAACAGGAACCTCCAGGAGTGAGGAGGGCAGCTGGAGGCTGGGTGCTCCCCGGGTCTTCTGCGTTACACATTCACAACACACCGAACACCAGCGTTAGAAGGAGGCAGTCCAACCCTCACTTCAAAATGAGAAGTACAGCTCCCACATCACAAGGCTACTGTGAGAATTTAATCAGGTAGTATGTGTAAATCATTTGACTCCCTCAGAAATGTTAGCTCTTCCCTCCACAACCAGGAGCTCATTTAAGCCTCACACTCGGCCTCTGAGGGTGTTGTAGTCCCCGTGTTGGTGAAGACATGAGCTCAGAGGCAGCCAGTGGCTCCCCTAACCAGTTAGTTCCAGAACCTAAACCCTGACCCTCCCTGTCTGTACAGGGTGGACTGGGGAGGCTGACAGACCCAGGGGAGGCTGACATGCCCTTTACCAGCTCCTGACTTCGAACAAGTCATCAAACCTCCATGAGCCTCAGCTTCTTCACCTTTGTAAAGAGAAGGATGAGACCCGCCTTGTAAGACTGTTGCGAGACTTCTATGAGCCAAAGCTGGGAAGCATTCAGTACAAAGACTGTTCAGATACTGGTTCCCCTGACTTCTTCCCCTTCCCTCAGATCAGCCATCGGTTTGATTCCCACGACAGCCTATGAGGTTGGTGTGGTGGTTGCAGATGAGGAGACTGAGGCTCAGAGAGGTAGTGACTCTGCTCACTCTGCCATGTCCTACTGCACTGCCACAGCAGTGGCCTTGCCACCCGCCTGACGCCAATGTGGTGCTCATTATAGGGCATGCTGTGGGCCCAGGGAATCATCCTCAAATTCCACCATTAGAAATGATTCCACTTGCTTTAAAGCCAGTTTGCGTAAACATTTGTCCAAAATTAACCTTTTTCCCCTAAAATATCTGAATGGGTCCCAGCTCTGTCTACACTTGTATGATTGTCTCGCAATCCGACACACAAAAAGGATAGATGTAAGAATACCGATAGCAGCATTATTTGTAATAAGCTTAAACTAGAAACAACCTGATGTCCAATGACAACACAATGGATTGGTCGTGGCTTGCTCACAGTGGAATGTGCAGCTGTGAACGTGAGCAACATACAGGTAACAACACTGGCACATCTCGGAAATGCAATGTTGAGTGAAGGAAGCCATATGCAAAAGAGTATACTGTATTCTGCACGATTCCATTTATATAAAATGCAAGAATAGGCAGAATGAATCTATGGCATCAGAAGTCAGCTTAGTGATTATGTTTAGAGAGGGAGGCAGTTCTCGGAAGGGGCCAGTGGGGTTACATATCTGAGGTGCTAGTAAGGATATGGGCGATGGTTCACTATATGGAAATTTACTGAGCTGTATACTCATGATCCGTATGGACATTATACTTTAGTTTCAATGTTTGCTTAAAAAGATTATGGGGTAACTCAGAATCACTGAGGAGGCTGGAGAATCAGGCTCAAGGCTAAACTCCTGGGAATAACACTGCTGCAGAATCGATCTGATGAGGAAACTGCCACCACCAAGCATTAGATGGAAGAGTTGCACCACCTGGCCGCTTTTGTACCAGGGACTTGATGGGACTGAGATGGGAATGCTGCCCCAGCCCCAACACCCCTTCCCCAGCAAGAGCTCAGCTTCGCAGCTGCTGCCCCCTAGAACACAGCTGTTGCAAGGTGCTTGATTTGTGGAGGTGATTCCCACTCCTAGCTGCAAGGGAGGCTGGCAAAGTGAGATCGAAGCTTCTTTTTCGGGGTAGGAGGTAGAAACTCCCCAGGTGTAAGAAGACTGTCAAAAGGTGCAGGATAGCTCAAAAACACAACAAAGGGCCACTGTGCTTGTGTTTGTCCTAACAGGGGCCTATCAAGGGGAGATCACTTTATTCCATAGTGGCTCCAATGATGTATCAGATGTTGTCTGCTGGTGTTTGGCTCCCTACCTGCCCTTTTATACTTTTCCCTGCACCACCAAGATGGAGAAACTATATTTTCCAGACTTTCTTGTAAGCTGGGTTCCAGTTAAGTTTTGCAAACAGAAGGCATCCATGTGCAATGAGATCAGAAGTGGGGAAGAAGGTAGAAGTCATTTTTCCCCTGGCGGCAGCGTCAGCAGAGCCTGGGCCCATGGGCTCTGGCTAATTCCACTTTCTTCCACTTGCTACCTCCGGCTTCCCTACACTTGTAATGAATTCTCTGTAATTGCCTCCACCCCGTTTTCCTGATGGATACCAACCAATACCCATGGGCACCCCAAGAGCCATGGGCTGGGGGTTTAGATATGTGTGTGTGTGTGAGGGCTGGGGGAGGACTGAGCCTCTTATGCCACACTGAGGAGGAGGACCAGGCAGCCCCTGAGGGCCCCCTGTGGAACCTGTCATGGGGGGCTCCAAGCAGCAACCACGCATCAGAATCTCAGGCTGGCGGGCTCACCCCAGCCATGCCGGGGACGTGGGCCATGTGCCGGAAGAGCAAAGGAGCTGGCAGGACAGTGCTGAGTTTGGAGGCAGGCAGACCCTGGGGGAAAGGGAAATGGCACATGTGGGGAACTGGCAGCGAGTGGAGACAAAGGGTAGGGAGTGGGGAGAGGTGGAGCCGGAGGGTAGGCAGAGGCCAGTCGTGTCGTGCTAAGGGGTTTGGATTTGTCCTGAGCAGTGTGGAGCACACACTCTGCCCCGAGAGATGCAGCTGGCCCTGAGCCCAGCTCCAGGCTGATTTACAGGTTCCAGGTGCCAAGAGTGGCTGCGTCACCTGTTCTGAAATCTGAGGCACATACAGCTCTGTGCCTTTGTCCAATGTTAACCTGAGCTGGGAGGAGAGGCTGCCCCTGGGACTCTGTGGACTCTGCCCAGGGCCCTGTGCTCCTCAGCGAGCAGAAGAAGAGTCCTGGGAATGGAAGCTGCTCCTGCCAGCACCTGCTCGCCACCTTCTTCTTGCCTTCCAGGCCCTGCTCCTTGTCAGAACCTGCTGCCCTCTCTCCTCGGCTGCTCAAGCCTGCGGGAAGGCCCACTGTGATTTCCCACCTGCCCTCCCGACAGGAGCCCAGACAGGCCTCACACTGATGTTTCTGTGGGGTTAACTGAAGCCTGTTTTCCCACTGGAGAATAAAACCCTCATCCACCGTGCAGGGAGAGACAGAGGGAAGTCAAGTGGAAGAGAAAGCCAGAGGAGAGAAAAGGCTAAGCTTATGTCAGCTGGCTCCTGCCAAACCGTCTCCTCCCTGCTACATTTTCTCGTGGTCTGTGCTTGTCTCAGAACTCACATTTACTCCAGGACGCCGCCAATCATTGCCCGTGTTTTGCATCAGGTGCTCCCTCCTCTGTCTTCCCCGTTTTCTGTGCGCGTGTCCAGTTGAAGTTGCTGATTCATTTGTCTGCCTCCCTGTTAGAATAAGCTCCTGCAGTTCCCCAGGAGTGAAGGGAGCACCTCCCGTGTGCCAGTGCTGTGCCAGGGCCCGGGCAGCTGAGGGTGACAGGAGGAAGCCTGGCGTGGCCTACAACCTCCGGAGGGCACAGACTGCTGGGGTCTGTGGAGGGCAGGGGCAGCATTTATTCGAGTTTGTTTCCCCAGCAATTTCGGGGCTTGACACAGAGTACGCATTCAGTGAGTGTTGAAAGAACAGTTTTGGCACTGTGGATGTTTTTCTTAGATTTCTAAGAAAAGGAATACGAGTACTTCAGATAGTCACCCATCAGTGAAGGCTTCATATAAACCACACTGCTCCTATGTGTCCTTCCCCAGTAATACGCCTGCTTTTTTTCATGACAGTGGGCTCACGTCCCACAGGCACAGGTGCCACAGTGTGACCCGGAACTGAATCCTATCCTGGGAAGGAGAAAGATGGACAATTGGCTTGCCACAGATGGGACCACCAGTGGTCTAGGGAACCGGGAATTTTGAGATCAGAGGATTGGGGTCTAGGATTGCAGAGCTCAATGGGAGAGACACTATATTTCCACCTTATGGACACTGGCCAGATGACAACTACATAGATTATCTATCATGATCACCACCATCATCGCTAGCATCACTTGCTGTGACAAAGCACTATCATGTATATTAGTATATTATCTCATTTGATTATCACGGTAACCACCAGATTTTGTAGGGCACTGTCCACTGTATCATTGTCGCTTTAGAAATGAACCCAGTGTGGTCCACAGAGCTGAGGGATTTGTTCAAGTCATATACAGCTACTAAGTGGCAAAATTGGAAGTAGAATTCAGGCCTTTTGATCCTAAGGTTTTTTTTCCCTACCACATTATGCAATTATTATTATAGCCCCTTACTTGGTATGGTATTATCTTAGGAGGTAGGCAGAGTAGATATTATCAAAGCTACTGGGAATGTAAATATCTTTTTAATCATTTATTCAGCCATCCACCAACCACTCACCCATTTACCCATCCATCCACCTATCCATCCAAGCTCCCATCTATCCATCTACTCATTCATTTACCCATCCATCCATCCAGCCAGCCACCTAACATCCAACTAACTATTCCCCCAAATATTCATCCACACATTGACCCACCCACACCTCTCTAACCCCCCCATCTATTCATTCACTCATCCATTCATATATTCATGATGTGTTCATCCATCAATCCATCCTTTTATTATTCAATTAATTGATAAACATGTATTGAGCACCTACTATTTGCCAAGCACTAGGGCACTTGGGCTACAAAGATGACTGGGATATGACTCTTGCCTTTGAGAAACTCTGATGGTGGAGACAGGGTGACAAATGTTGGAACAGAGGTCTGTATAAAAGGCCCTGGGAAATCAGAGGAAGGAGTGATCATCTCCCTGCCATGGGAGGATGAAGATACACAGGCTCATCTCTACAGGAAATAACTGTAAAAATAGCTGGGTGTGATGTAAACTCACACCAACAATCACACTCTGGAAATGAGGACTGCTTTTGTCATCAGTATTACAGATGTAAGTGCTTATTGGGGAATGAGTTCGTGTGTATGTGCACATATGTTGAGAGGAAGAGAATAAAGAAATAGGCAGATAAATGCTTCAGGGACAAGATCTTATTTATCTTGGTATACACAGCATATAGCCAGAGCTGAATATATAGTAGATGCTCAACAGATATCAAGAAACCTGGCTGCAATCTGCAATGAGAGAAAAATGAAATGAGTAGATCAGCAATGACATCAGCAAACTGCCACCACCACCTTTAAGGAAACTCAGCTTCCTTTCTCCTCCACCAAGTTTCACTTTGGACCTGAGCTGTTTTAATTTAAATTTGAAACGGGAGGAAGATTCATCTTTCACTATTCCTTGAGATCTGAAGATCCTTTCATTATTCCTTGTACCTCCTACTTGTTTGAGCTACAAAAGAGGAGGCTGCTCTGGTTTCTCACAGCTTATGTTGGGCAAAGTTTACAAGGGACCATTAACTGCAACTTATCAACTTTAGGAATAAGTGCACTGACAGCTCTACCAATGACAACTCTGATGTATGGTTGCAATAATAATGTTTACAGGAAAAAAGCTGCTTATGGAGTCAAAATATTTCAATTCTGGTTCTGGATTTGTAACTAAGTAGATGACCGTAAGCTAATGTGTTACCCATGCTGTGTTGCTCTTTTCTCATCTCTAACACAAGGGGGGTGGGGTTAGATGAATTTTAACACCTTGCATTTTGGTGTCCCTGAATCAATGGTTCCTTTACCTGGATTCAGGGCTGGAATCCACTTGAGTCCATTTACATTTTTGCCTTCGTCATGCTGGATCTCCTCTGGTGATCCTGTTCCACCGAGACGTTATAGGGCCCCTGCTTTCTGCTGTGTGTGCTGCTGAAGCAGTCAGTGTCCCCGACGCTGTGACATTCGGAATAGAAACGTGAATCTGAGTGGGTCTGCATCACCTGGAGTCCCTTGTTAGCTGGCACCTGGTTGGACTTGGCCATGGGAGTCCCTGGCAGGTGATTGGAGGTCAGAAGGAGAGAGAACACTGGACATTTCTTCTTTATTTCCTCTCTGCTTTGATGTTGTGTAACTGGCAGCACCTACAACTACGACTCCAGCTAAGAGGCCCAATGTCCCTGGGTTCTGGTAACACTCTTCCCTCTGCTTGTCCCTTCAGCCCTACAGGTGGTAATGGCCTCCTACTGTTGCTAGTTTCTAGGTGCCTCCACACCCTTTGACTGTTCCCTTAACCCTGCCCACACCGTCTAAAGTCTCTGCAGTAAAGTCTCTTCAGTTGAATTAGCTGTGGTGAGTAAGGTTTCCTCTTTGGACTCTTGACTGCCCAGCCATCCGTCAGTGCTTCATGTTTGCTGTCCAGCTCAAAACTCTATGATGTCGGCATTATCTTCCCATTTTACACCCGAGGAAACCAAAGCTCAGAGAAGTTAAGTCACCTGCCCCAAAGTACAGGATTTGAATTACTGGCTTCAAAGTGTTTGTTCTTCCTACCCAGTTGTGCTCATCATTTGCAACATCTCTGGGCCCATCTCCTTCTTTATCTCTAGGCAGAGTGGCTTCTAAACCCTTCCACTCTTTATATTTTTTTTCTTTCTGAATCTTGGAGACGGGATGGATATTAGTCAATGTAGGCTCTAACTTTTATGTCTAGAAAATGTCAATGTGCCTACCTGGAGTCTTAAATCATCTCGGTTGGCAACCATTGCTGTGAGTCATTAGCTGAAACCGGCTTTCACGCTTGGTACACAGCTCAGTCAGGCAGGGAGCAGCCCCCTAATGAGCTTTAGTCCTGCTGCAGGGACAAGGCATGGATAAGGACACACAAGAGGCAGTCCAGCACTGCTGTCTATGGTGCAGGCAGGCCTTGGATCCCTCTGATTTGACTTTGATCTTGGAAGCCAAAAGCCTCTCCCCCATTTAGCCTAACGAAACAATCGGATAGATGAGAGAAGAAGAATGAACAAAATAGTAGCAAAAATATTGAAAACAACCTGCATATCCACTGGTAAGGGATTGGTTAGAGAAATCATGGCCTGTTTATCCAATGGAAAGGACTCATTTAAAACCCACTAAAACTGCTCTACATTTGTGGACATGAAAAAAAATGTTCCTAATAAGTTGTGAAATGAAAAGAGCAGGTTATAAAACAATGAACCTTGTAGGATGCCATTTTTATAAAAAAAAAAATCTTTGTTTTGCTGTCTTATCTCCATATCCAACCTGAGAATCCCACAATCTTCAAACTTTAGGCCTGTTCACTCTTCACTAATTGGAAACACATCTGGAAGGTCCATTTCCCATTGTTATTGGGGAACTCCTATTCATCCTTCAAGGTGGTACCAAATGCACCCCCTTGGTGAAGCCCCTGCTGTCCCTCTTCCTCCTGTGCTCTTCCCAGAGCACATTGTTCACCAGTCTGGGAGCTCCCACTGGGTTGGGAAGAAGTTATTTGCCTAGCTTCCTGCCTTCCTCCCTGGTGCGGTCACAGTAAGAGTCAAAGTCAAAGTTACTAGGGGCTTAAGTTCCTAGTGCCTGCTGTGTACGTGTTTGTTGAATGAATAAGTAAATGAACCAAGATAGGACGCTAGAGGAAAGGGTATCGTTGGTTTAGTTTCTTTCACAATTATGCTTTGACCTATGTACTGCGTATAATGCTAGAGGCAGAAGAAACTGGCACTGAGACTTAAAAATGCTAAAATGTAGAACACACCTTTCTAAGCACCGTGGAAATGTTTATATTTTTGAAACATGTTTTCAAGTCCATACTGATGCTAACAAAAAAAAGAAAACAAGTAAGTGGCAGGGGTGGAAGGGAAAGCTCTTCTTTTCAGCAGAATACCAACTAATAAATGTAGAAGGAAAGATCGAGCTAGAAAATCACCCTTTGGCAGCCGTCGAAGTACTGACTGATTCAGGCAGGAATCGTCAGTGGATGCCAGAACCACTGGGCAAAGTGGTGTTGGGTAATGGGATGTTTACACAGTCTCAAAGTTTCTCCCACAGTTACTGATTATTTACAAAGGGGAAAATAGGTGTCTTTACAGTGGAGAAATCTGGCAGAAACCATCATCACCAAATAGCCAAAATCAGTATCACCAATAACAGGACAAACTGACCTCTGGAACCTCCCAGTGTGTTCACTGAGAAGGTCACAACACCTACGTAATATTCTTGCCAAAATCCTGCAGTATGCGGGAATCAGATCATGAGGGTACAATCAGATAAATGCAAATTAAGGGGACATTCTACAAAACAGTGAGCCTTATTCTTTAAAAATGTCAATGCTGTGAAAGACAAAGAAAAGGCTGAGAAATGAGCGAGGAAGCATGACAAGTAAATGCGAAAAGTGATTCAGAGTTGGATTCTGGAAATAAAAAGTTGGTGTATAGGACAGTACTAGACAATGGGCAAAACTGGAATCTGGGCTGTACATAAGATAATAGTGTTGCAGCAATAATTTCCTGATTTTGATAATTGCATCATGTTTATGTTAGAAAACTGCTTTATTGGGATTTTGTGTGATGAAAAATTTCAAATGTCCAGAAAAGTGAAGGGAAGAGTGTAATAAACACCTGTATACCCATGATCTAGATTTAACAATTGTTAATTTGCCATCTTTTTCTGGGAAATATTTTAAATATTTAAAGGTAAATTATATATTTCTCATAACATTTTATCCCTTCGTTATGCATATTTAAATAATGAGGGCATTTTCTTACATAACTCCAGTGCTATTACCTAATGATTAATAATTTTCTAATATTGTCCAAGACTCATCCATATTAAAATTTCTCCATTTACCTCCAAATGTCTTTTACAATTGGTCTGCCCAAACCAAGATCCAGTCAAGACCATGCATCACACTTGGTTGTTATATAAGAAAAACTTTAAATTTATATACTATGTTTGGTCGCTAATTTTATGTGAGTTATACAAATTCTTGTTTTCTTGATCTCCTTCTAGTCGGTTCGTTCCTTCCTTCCTTCTTTCCTTCCTTCTTTCCTTCCATTTATCAAGAGCCTTATGATGGGTGAGACATTGGGGATATAAAGATGAATAAGGTAAGATCCTGGCCCCAGGGGTCTCACAGCCTGGTGAACAAGGAACAGTCACATGGATAGATAATTATAAAACAGTGTGTGAGAGCTCTGCCAGAGATAGAGGCTGGGCATTCTGCAACTCTTTGAAACTTCCTTCAAATGGTGAGAAGAAAAAGAAAGAAAAATTGATTTAGGGGACTAAATGATAAGGAGAAGTAGAAAGGCAAATTGGTTTAGGGAGGCAGTTGGAATAAACAGTTACAAAAAGCAAAGTTTTACAGGTTCTGATGTGGATTTCGAATTCTCTCAGTCCCCTGCTCCTTCATTCTTAGGAGCAAACATGTATTGATGGTTAAAATCATTTGACACCCAAGTTGTTTCAAGTCTGTTTCTATCCCTCGTCACAGCTCCTTGAAAGGCTCCAGCCAACCCTTGCCTCCTGCTCCCACTTAGCCTTCCGTGACCAAAAGCAGGACGGGCAGACTCCTGGAAAGGAGGACTGTCCACTCCCCAGCCCGGGAGTATCTGAAGGAACCCTCCGGGGATGTGATGCTCAGACCGTATATGCCACATGTCAGCCCATTTTGGATGTGCACATTCCCATGTGCTATTTCCAATGTGGTAATCGGATCTGAGCCACAGCAACCATTTGATCAGTGGCTGGAGTGTCGTGGTTAGAAAAACGGGCTTTGGTCTCAGAGAAACCTGGGTTTCAATCCTGGCTCTGACACCTACTAGATGTGCATCTTTGGGCTGATTCCTGAATCCAATCTTGAAGCATTCTGAAGTCCAGACTGTACTCCTCTGATGTGGAAAATTATGCAGCTTCCCAAAAGAGAGGATCAAAATTTTAACGTTCCATAGAAATCCTTCCTTCTTGGAGGCCTACCCATTCTTACACAATATGCCCGTGATGTGCCACACATGAGGGTCAGATGCACCGTGGAAAGCTTCCTCTGGAACACACATGGATTTAAAAATCCCTTGGAGAGAAATTCATCTTGCTAAGGCCAGCCCAGCCCTCAGCCTGGTCCCCATGCTGGTGCCGGGCAGGTTCGCCCACCTCTTCTGGGTGGAAATGGTGCCTAGGAGACTGTGTCCAGGCACGGAGCAAGGGCAGCTGTCATTCCCGAGCAGCTGGTTAAATGACCCCAAACAAAGGCTCTCTGTTTTTTAAACAAGTGCCATTGTGAATATAGCTTGGCTGAGGAGAGATGCAAAGTGATATGTTCTGGGTTTGGAGAAATATTCCTAAACAGCCTTCTTTTCAGTTTTCCATCCTGTCGTGCACTGCTCTTTAATTAAACACTGTTTATGGACACACATACTTCTTCAAAGTTCCCCAGAGGAGCTTGCTGACGATCTTTGCTCAAATGCCTTAGAGCTGTTGCCCAGAAGCTTACTTGGCCCCCTGCTGTCCTGAAAAACTCCCCCAAAGGCTTTGGTTGAGGGTGAAGGCAGGTTGCTGGAGCCTGGAGCTGTTTCAGAGGGGTGCTGGCCCAGGCTCCTGTCATCATAGGATCTCAGAGTTGGAATGCACGTTAACAGCCCTCTTTCAAATGAGGAAACTGAGGCTCAAAGAGGGGAAGCAACTGACTTGCCCAGGGTCTTACAGCCCATTAGAGATGAAGCTGGGGCCAGAACTCAGGGCCCCTGAATCCTGGGCTGGCCTTGCCATGGATGGTCCTTGTGATGGCAGAAAGTCGCTTGTCCTCCGCTGTTTAACCATGTTTCTGTCTATTCCAGTGCTCGGAAGAATTCCTCCCAGACAGAGGCCAGTGTGACAGTGTGGGGATGAGCATGGGCCACGAAAATGGGTAACGAGGCTTGTCCCATGGATAGCAGGGCGTGTTCGCAGTTGGTTTTCCAGTTTCATTTCATAGTTACTGGAACCATTTGCTCCTGTAACCCTGCCGAAGCTGTGACCCACGTGGTCCAGTCCTAGAAGCAGTTATAGACGCATAATCCAAATAAGATGAAGCACGATTAAGAGGAATCTTTCTGAGAGGACATTCGACAGGCTTTTGTGTACAATGCGTGGCATGCCTTATTTGCTCTTTGGGCTCTTGCCCAGTTTTCTCATTTGCCACACTCTGAAGCTGCTCACTAACCAAAACTTTGAAGCATTCTTTCCTTTCCCAGAAGCCCCAGGGACTTCCACTGCCTGAACTTCCTCTCCTTTCTCCATTCTTCACTGTGTAGTTTGACAGCCTCTTTCCCTGTGTCCTTCTACTTCTCATTCCACCCCTCTGGTGCTGTTCTTCTTTGATTATTCTGACCCTTCACCAAAAAAGTCCAGGCAGTGGTCTCCCAGGGAGCTGGAGGAGAAAGGGCGATTGGCTGTCAGCGAGAGGTTCTCCTGGGCAGACTGGACGAGGGGGGGGAAGTGCGTGAATATTATTCTATTTTATCCCATCATGAGTATTTTCCACAAGTGCTATTTTAAAAAATACCTTACCACCACCCTTATTCTAATTAAACTTCTAGGATTGCTAGTGCAGATTTATTTATACCATGAATGATTGAGTGTACGTTTGTCTTGTCCTGAGCCTGTTAAGGGTTCGCGTGGCAGACAGGCAGACACACAATTATAATACTGTGTGTCCAGAATTACAATAGGGACACACAGAAGGGGTTTTAGGAGCACAGAGGAAGCAGCCCTTGACTTGGCTGTAAGGAGTTAGGAGGATGTGGTGATGCTCATCTGGGGCTTGCAGAGGAGTCAGAGGAGCTTGCCAGGATAAGAACGAGGAAAAGGGACATTCCGGTAAGAACAGCAAGTGCAGAAGCAGCAGGTGAGACAGAATCTAGAGCAGGTGGAGACACTAGGTGATCGAGGGTGGACTTGAATAGAGTGGTGTGTGTGCACGTGTGTGAGTGAGGAGGGCAGAGCGGGAATGAGGGAATGCGGTGGATTTGAGTTGGGGCGGTGCAGGCAGGGCTGCAGCGAGGAGGAGCTTGCATGCAGAGCTAAGGAGCTTCGGCTTTATTCTGTAGGCAGTGGAGCCACTGGTAGGCAGGTGAGAGGGTGATCAGGCTTGTGCGGTAGAACAGATCATTCTAGCTGCAGTCTGGAGAAAAGAGAGGGCGACTGGGGTGAGACTGGGCGGGAGTCTGTTAGGAGGCTATGCAGGGAAACCGGTGAGGGTCTGAATGATGACAGTGGCTGTGTGGTGTGGGGAGGTCGTTTGGAGACATATTTGGGAGCCAGAAGTGAGGGGAGTTGGTGTTTGGTTGAAACTCAGGGATGAATGACAGGACGAATGAAATACCCTCAGATCCCCCCGAACAGCATGGGCGATTGCATGCTGCTGCCACCGCTCACTGAGACAGAAGCGCAGGGGCAGAGGCTGGGGGAAAAGATACCATATTACTTTTAATTCTGTTTTTCACTTTCAGCACAGTATTCAATGAATTACCTGAGACATTCAACACTTTATTATAAAACAGGCTTTGTGTTAGACGGTTTTACCCAACTGTAGGCTACTGCAAGTGTTCTGAGCATATTTGGAGGAGGCTAGACTAAGCTCTGATGTTCAGTGTGTTAGATGTATTAAATACATTTCAACTTATGATGTTTTTAACTTACCATGGTGTATCAGGACATAACCTCATCACAAATAGAGGAGCATCTGTAACGTCATCAGGCCTCCCCTTCCCCCGCCCCACCATCTTCAATACCTATAAACCTCAATAATGGCTCTGATTGGCCCCGCCCCACCATCTTCAATACCTATAAACCTCAATAATGGCTCTGATTGGCCCAGCTTGGTTGGGTCATGTCTGTACGCTTTGTACCAATCACAGAGGTCAAAGCTGAGTGCTGTTAATTGGCAGGCCTGAGTCACATGACTGGCCCTGGACAGAAGGGTTGTGTTCTGTGCTGGTGCCACATCGACATGACACAGTTGGAACAGGGAAAGAACAGGGCTGTGGGAAATTTCCCCAATGGGAAGGGGTGTGGGTGTTGCTACTAAAAGAGAGGGGGAAGCGTTGCTGGACAGATGAAAACTGGTCCGCACACTTCCTGACCTGGAGGAGCCTCACACAAAGAGAAGATTAAACAACTAAACCCAAGGTTGGAACTAAGTAAGTTCTGTTGATGGTAATTGCCCCAGGAGCTCAGAGGAACAGGGTTCCCTGAGAGCCAGCTGGAATATGTGTGTCTTCCTTAAATCCAATTTCCCCGTCACCCAAGATTTACCTTTATTTGGTCTGGTGGAACTTCAACTGGGCCTGGAAGAATGGATAGGACTTAGGCAAGAAAAGGAAGGCATTCTAAGAGGAGAAAATGCATCAACCCAGGGGATGTTCATGAATCGATGAGCAGACCAGTATGGTCAGAGGAAGAGATTGTGTGAGGAGCAGCTAGAGAATAAATTTGGAGAGAGAAACCTCATTCCAATGTTTGCGACACAAATTCAGCTATAGGAAGCAAGTCCAGGGTAAAGAACCTCCAGTATATTTGTCTCACTTTACATCAGTTTTACCTACTATTTGACTTGTTTTGGGAAATCCCAAACCACTTTTTAATTTCCCATCATACAAGCTAATAGCTTAATTCTTTGGCTGTTTTTCAGGTTCTTTCCAAGTAGATAATCACTTCTGTTTTCTTTCATGACTGGGCTTGAATCAGGGTGACTTGGTTGTTTTTGAAAATTGGTTGGTCAAAATTGATGGTTTCTTCTTTTGTTATACATTATAGACTACCTGTTGGATTCCTACTACTTAAAATCCTGAAATTGTATATGCGGTTTCATTTCTGCTTCTTGTCACTTCCTGTGATTTATCCACATGGCAAACTCATTCTTCAAACGTAGATCAGGTTCCTTTGAGTAGGGAACAAACTCTGCCTAACTTATCTGTCACCTGGCAGTTAGCACAGGGAGAAAAGAATGCATGTATGAGTGAAAGGATTTATATCTATCTAGCCCAGGGCTGGCACATAGATTTGCATCAGTTGCGAGGGCATTTGGTCGTAAATATCAGAGAAATCCAATAAGTGGTGGGTTACCGTTAGGGGTTTACTTTTCTCACATTTCAAGAAGTTTGAAAACAGACAGCAATGGCACTGTGTAAGGGCTCAATGAAGCCATCAAACACCCAGTCTGAAGATCAGCAACGCATGCAAGGCAAGAAGAAGTGAGGAACGAGAGTGGTACCAGCTGTGCAGTGGTCTGCTTATGTCTCAGTAGTCGTTCCTAGCTGTAAGGCAAGCTAGGAAATCAAGTTTCTCACGTGGGGGTGGGTATGCTACTGCCTGCTATGGTTTGCATCTTTGTCCCCTCCAAATAGCATGTTGAAATTTGGTCCCCAATGTTGGAGCTGGGGGCTAATGAGAGGTGTTTTGGTCATGGGGGTGGATCTCTCATGAATGGCTTAGTGCTGTCTTTGTGGTAATGAGTGAGTTCTTGCTCTGTTAGTTTCCGAGAGAGCTGGTTGTTAAAAAGCGCCTGGCACCCCCTGCACTCCAAACCCCTGCTTGTTTCCTCTCTTGGCATGTGATCTTTGTGCAAGACATGAAACACCCCTTCACCTTCTGCCATGAGTGGAAGCAGCCTGAGACCCTCACCAGAAGCCGAGTGGATGCCGGTGCCATGCTTCTTGTATAAACTGCAGAACCGTGAGCCAAATAAACCTCTTTTCTTTATAAATTACCCAGCCTCAGGTATTCCTTGATAGCAACACAAGTGGATTAAGACACTGCCTGAGCCATATCTTGGTTCTGTTAGGAAAAGTGGGGGGATGGATATTAGCTGGGTGAACAATGGCATCCACCACATATTTCATCTCATGTTCCAAGGTTCATAGATCCGAGGTGGAGCACTGTGTTAAGTATCACGAAGACTTGTCCAAGCCCAGCAGGCAAAGGTATATTGATTGATTATTAGTGTCTGCTATGAGTGTGAGATGGGGCATGATGGTAGGCTGGGTGTGTATTTGCCATCTTTGACCCAGCTATAGATCGATCTGTGTGCTGGCCCTTCTGATGGCCCGGGTCAACAGGTACCCTCACCCTCTGACTTCTGCTTGGGTTTGGTTACTGGGATGCAATGGCAGGAGGGCAGAGGATGGGGGAAGAATGTTGTCAGGATATTTATTCCCCTGACTCCCTCCTTGCGGGGTCACTATGGCTTATTGAGGGCCGAATCTCCTTCCAGGCGGCCCACTTTGTACATCTGTCCTCTACATGTTCCACTACCTGCCTATCCCTTGTCCCTTCAAGCCAAGCTCCCTAAATCCCCCTTGTGGGTTTTCTGAAACCCTGTCCACACCTTTGTAAATGGTTCTTTTAATAAACCACCCTCAGATTACCCAGAGTAAGCATTCCATCTCTTTTCTGCAAGGATCCAGACCAAGGCAGTCTGTGATGCTTTGGTGGCTTGTTATGGGTGACGGTTTTAGGGTTACTAATGAACTCCTTGGTCTTCCTCTTCAGATTTTAAGTTCCTCAAAGTCAAAAGCAGGGTGCCTCCTACATGCTACAGGATACTCAACTTGCAATGTGTCCTGGGGATGTATGCAAGAATTATTTTTTATTCATTTTTATTGGTCACCACCCCCACCCTGGGGCAATGATGGCATCTCTGCTATGGTTTATATGTATGTCCAGCTGTCCAGGAGCTTTCAGGGATCAGTAGGAGGGAGCTGATGTCTCTCCTGGTTTTATCCCAATGGTATTGTGACAGGCCCAGTGAGAGCTGCCATTTCCAAGCATTTTTGCTTGTAAGCAGCTGTGCACCAGGTGGCCCAGAAGGATAAGCATGCCATCACCTGGTAGATAACACTCTCTCTGTCCTGTTCCTTCCTCTGCCCCCCTGCACCCAGGCCTTGGGGTCTACACTCTGCAGCAGGCCTGGTGATGTACTGTTAGATTTGTCACCCACTCTGCAGTGTGCTGGACGAGGTGGAGGAGGAGTTCTTCAGTGTCTTCAGAGCAGGGGTTCTTCAACTGTGATGAGCTTGTGATCCCCTGGGGATCCTGCCACATTACAGATTCTCACTCAACAGGTCTGGGTGGGCTAGAGATTCTGCCTTTCTAGCAAGCTCCTGGTGATGCTGCTGGTCCAGGGACCACACTTGAGTAGCAGGGACTAAGAACTGCACCGTCCAATACTTTAGCACGAGCCACATGTGGCTGTTTACATTTATTGTCTTTCCTTTGATTTTTAACTCATGATTTCATCAACTCATCAGAATTCTCTGAATTTCTAGTGACAGAAGCCCAACTCAAAAGGTTTTTAGCTTAAGCCAAAAAGGGAAATATGTTGGTTTTTATGAAATTGGAAAGACAAAGAGCTGACCTTAGGAATGACAGGGCCCAGGGATTCAAATGATGCCGCCACCATCACCACCACCACCATCATCCCTTTCTCCATCTTTTATTGCTTTTTTTTTTTTTTTTTTTTGAGACAGAGTCTCGCTCTGTTGCCCGGGCTAGAGTGAGTGCCGTGGCATCAGCCTAGCTCACAGCAACCTCAAACTCCTGGGCTCAAGCAATCCTCCTGCCTCAGCCTCCCGAGTAGCTGGGACTACAGGCATGTGCCACCATGCCCGGCTAATTTATTCTGTATACATTGTTAGTTGTCCATATAATTTCTTTCTATTTTTAGTAGAGATGGGGTCTCGCTCTTGCTCAGGCTGGTCTCGAACTCCTGACCTCGAGCTATGATCCACCCACCTCGGCCTCCCAGAATACTAGGATTATAGGTGTGAGCCACCGTGCCCGGTCTTTTATTGCTCTTTCAACCCTTTTCTTGAGTTTTTGACCTTATTTTCTCTACTTACAGACTGGTTTTCTCTCCCTGGCAGGGGCTTTGGCCATTGGTGGCTCCAGGTGAATATTATCACACTTACCACCTAAATGGGAAAAGGAAGCTGTTTCTCCCAGCATCTGATTGGTCCTGCGTGGTTCTTGTGCATGGTACTGCACCTGTCTCTGAACAGGGTGCTGGAGTGCCAGTGGCTCAGCCCTGTAGCAGGGAGGTGGGTCACCGTGATGGGCAGCCTGCAGAATCAGACCAGTGGAGGGAGAGAGGAGTCTACACCCCAGGAAGACATAGGAGTGCAAGAGGTCCAGGCAGACAAAAGCAGCGGATGGACGCTCCACCCCCACCTCTCTTCCCCGTCACCAGAATCTTGTCCAGCCCTTCCCCCTTTCCTAGTTTCTGCCGCTCTTTAATCATTCCCAGTGGAGCTCGACATATGACATATTTTGCTGGGTGGTTAAAAGAGCATAACCATCTTCCCGGTGTATTTTCACCCCTACCAATTATCAAGGCTTTCTCATTGGGTTCTTCAGGAATTTGATAGCGTCTCACTCTGCCTTGCCTGAAGAATGTATTTAAATTGCTTCTGAGTGGCAAGCTTGACTGCAAGGGTGGTAAATAGCAGGAGAGGAGGGCAGCTGCCCGCCAAGGAGGAAGAACATGCTGGAGCCGTTCATTAATGGGCTGGAAGGACAGGACAGCATGGGGGTGATGAGGTCTGTGGAGGGTCCAGGTGCTGGGGTGCAGGCAGGGAAGGCAGTGCAGGCAGGAACCAGGAAATGAGTCAGCAGCAGCCACCTTTAACTTTCTAAAAGAGAAGTGCAGGTTGGATTTTTGGAATTTTGGGAGGGGGCAGTTAGAGAAGAGTTTGGGGGTAGAGGGTGGTAAGGAGAGGGTTGGCTACATATGACAAAGTCTCCAAAGGCAGAGGCGCATGTCTAGAATGGAATTTCCTAGACCTGTATCCAACTTACTCCTGGCTGCCTGCCTTAAACAAGCATCCCATCCAGGCATGGAAAGGCACAGGTATCAGGGCGGCCGGATGCCGCCCCCCGGTTAGAGTGGTGAGAGGGGAAGGGACATTTGTGGAGCTTTGACTGTGTGCTGGGCACTGTGCACCCACAAACTCAGTTAAACCTCACACCAAACCTATGACGTGGATATAATCATCTCCAGGTCTCAGATGAGGAACTAGGGCTCTGAAAAAAGCTAAGTAAATCCCACAAGATCACCTAGCTCTTCAGCAGTAGAGCTGGGATTCAAACTCAGGTTGTTTGACTGAAGACCTGGCACTCTTCATCCATCATCCATCCATCCATCCATCATCCATCCATTGATCCTTTCATCATCATCCATCCATCCATTAACAAGTATTTATGGAGCATCTACTATGTGCCAGACACTGCAGAGGTGACAAGATAGACACAGTCCTTGCCCTCATGGACCTTGCAATGTAGTGAGATGAAAAAGACTATAAACAAATAGATGTGATGCCATGTTGTGAACGGCAAGATGGAGGAAAACGAACAGAGTTAGAGAAAAGCATGACTGGTAAGGGCCAGGGTGAGGCAAATGGGGTACTTGGATGTGAAATTTAACAGGCACCCACTCTCAGGGTTCTGCAAGTACAGGCTTGGCACCTGCATGATCTTTCTGCCTTAAAGTTTCCTTAGGTACCTTGCTTACCTCACCCTGGTCCTGGCCCTGCAGATGCGGGGGTCACAGAATGCAGGTGACATTTGAGCAGAGACCATAACAGAGACCAGGTGCTCTTACAGTGGTCTAGGTGGACTGTGGTATCTGGGCCATGAGCTTTGGGGAGGGAATGAGCAGAGACCTCTAAGGAGAAGGTGTCCCTGCATCCTGACTATGCCACAGGCTGGTGAAATGCAGGGATGAGGAGACAGAGAATGAGGAAGGGGTGAGGGAAGTCTGAGGGAAGATATTAGGTGCAGGTATCTCCAAGGCAACTGGAGCCCACAGTCAAGGATTGTGGCAGGACTGCAGTTTCTCAGTCAAGGACCAGAACTCTCCTATAACACAGTTGTGCTAGACTTTAATATTCCAAAAAAGCGGAGGGAGTCTGGTCCAATTCCTATAATTTTAATTTGGGCCAATCCATCCATACATTATGCAGCCAGGAACAGTGATGGCAACCCTGAGAATTTAAAGTATACGAGACACTGTTCTAAATGCTTTTCACACACTGATTAGTGGGAATAGCCACACTAGGAATAGATACAACTATCATCTCTATTTTATAGAGGAGTGAACTGAAACAGAGTGAATGAGTGACTTGCCCAAGGTCATACCGCTAGTAAGTGGCAGAACTGGGATTGTTCCTCAGGCAGTGTGACTCCAGAGTCTGTGCCCTTAACCACCTTGCCTTCTGCCTCTCTATATCCCTGGGACTCATGAAGAATAAAGATATACCTAGGCCCACTCACGGGGGAAGCCTGAACTTCACCTGTTCTCATCCTTTTGCCTCTACCTGAACCCACGGCCCCTCGCTCAGACTTCTTTCTCTGCCTCCTCACTTCTCATCTGGTGGGTCTGATGCTCCATATAAGCCCTCGTTAGACGTGACCCTGCACTCACCCTCTGGGCCCCCCACTCCACCCACTTCAGGGGCCTCCCCGCTGTGATGCAGCCCCACAGCCCCCGGCAGCACCAGCTGGGAGGCCGGGGCTTCCCCCAGGCTCGACGTGTCACCACGAGGGAGGGTGGATACGTCACAGGGGGTTTTGGCTAACGTGATCTTCTAGAAACTGGAGACATGCTACATGAGGGGTGAGAGCAGACTTTGGCCTTGGAAAGTCTTGGGTAAATTTTAAGTTTAAGACTTTATTAGTTAGGATTTCTAGTTTTATGTTCCAGAAACCCAACTCAAACTAGCTGAAAACAAAAACAGTTCATTCTGGGCTCACGTAACCGGGAGGGGTGAGGTGGACTTGATGGCAGGTCCCTCTGAGTCCCCTCTGTGGCTGAGACGGCTCTGTCCTTCCTATCCACTCTCCCCTCCTTCCCTGTAGGAGCAGAAGACCCCTCTGTCGGTTCTGGGGCCGTTATCCAGAGCCCACCTCCCAACTTCCCTTCCAGCCAGGTCGCCACGTCTAGGTTTTGGCCAATGGGCTACGAACAGACGTGACAAGTTTCTGTTTCGTGACTTTGAAAGAAGTTGCTCACCTTCCACGCTTTCCAGGGCTGGCGCATAGCAGTGGGCTCGTGGGGGACCTTCGGCCATGTGGATGAGGACAATTGAAGCAGCCAGCTCTGACCTGAGGGGAGGCACCTGCTGAGGACCGCGGGGCCGCCTGCCATCCTGGGCCCCCGGGTGGCTGTGTGGAGCCCGCCTGCAGGCCAGCCCCGGACTGTTGCCTGAGACAGAAGTAAATCTCTGTCTTGTTTAAGACACTGCATTTGCGGGTTTCTTTGTTCCAGCAGCTTAGTACTGTACCGTACCCCAACGGTTGTGCTACTCTAAACCAGTTGCTGTGCTCTCTGAGTCTGTAACTTACATAGAGAGGCCTCCGCCCCGCGGCAGGGAAGATGGCTGCCGCCAGCCCCAGGCCCACACCTTAACTCAGCCACCCAATCAGACCCGGCGCACGTCCTGCCAGGGGTCCCAGCAGAACCTCATGGAATGAGGAGGGCAGTTCCCATAGAAAAGAGGCTGCCTTTACCAGAAGCAGCAGGTAAGGGACACCTAATAGGCAAAGTTGGTAGGCTTCCATGATGACCGCTTAGAACTGCATGACCTTGGGCTTGTTGCAAAACCACACTAAGCCTCAGTTTTCTTATCTGTAAAATGGCGGCACCTGTCTCATGAGGTTATAAAGAAAATGTGTGCACAGCACTTGGTACAAAGCCTAACCCATAGTAAGCACTCAGTTAAAACCAGATAGCTATTATTTTTATTTTTGAGTAGCTCTCTATATGCAACTTTGTTGAGTAGTAAGAATTAGGGGGGATTTTCGAGATGATGCCCAGTTATGGAGACTCTATGGCCCTTCTCTCAGCTTGGGGGAACTGACAAGCTCAGCAAACGCATGTCACAGTGTGTGGCGAGGGTGTCTCCTTCCAGAGAAGGCCAGGCTCTTTTCAATCTCTAGTTTTTCAGTGTTTCCTGTATTTTGGGAAGTGGGGAGAGGGAGGGAGGGTCTTTTCCCTTATCTGAAGAATGAACACACACTTAGTTTAGATAAACTGGCCAAAAGTTTATAGGTCCCTACAAAAATGAGACATTGTGACTGGAGATTTCCTAAGTGAGGGCTGAGGACCAGCGGCAGCCACCTCACCTAGGCACCTGTTAGCAATGCACAGGTAGGTCCTACCCCAGACCTACCGCGTCAGACACTGCACGCAGCTCTCCGCGTGACTCTGGTGCCTGCTCACATTTGAAATCCACTGGTCTAGACGAATGTCAGGTACAAACAGTGAGGAATTCTTTAAACCTCACCTGAGCAGAGACATGTAAAAGCCACCTTCTTGGAGAAATGGCAGTGTCCTGGCTACTAGTCACCAGAAACTCAGGGGAGTGACCTAGCTCAGGTCACCCAAGGGTGAACTGGGACACTGAGGGTCTTCTCATTCCCACTCCAATGCTCTGCTCCACAGTATTTTATGAATCTATTTTTGAAGATCCTTGAGAAGGGAGGGCCTGTAACTTCTTTCTCTGTGTCCAAGTGAAATGATGAAGATTCCTAGGTTAACATTTACATCCTGTTTATAAAGTCTGGCTTGCACCATTGGACTTCTCCAAGATGGAAGATGAGAAACATGGCCCTACGGATTTGAAACAGGGGGTGGCTGAGCTGGAACCCTTCTGCGAGCCCCTGGGAGCCGGATAGCAATGAAGAACAAGAAGCAGAGGAAAAGGTTATAAAAATGTTTAGTCTCTGCTTTATTGAGTTACAACAAATGAGCAACAAGTTAGAAAAATTGGTTTTATTCAAACTCCCTAGCATTTTATTTGTGCAGTGTACTCAAAGGGGGGCAGTGGGAGAGGGGAAAGGGATTGCAAACATAATTCATATCGCAACATTTACACTGGATATGTCTCTTGGTTTTCCTTCTTTAAAAGTCGGAACTAAAAAAAAAAAGTGCACTCAGGTATCTAAAATCGGCCCAAAACAAACACACAAACAAACAAACAAACAATCAATTCTTGGTGAGGGTCCAAGCTAAATCTTGTCAAATACCCCACCTAGAAAAGGCAGTTAAGAAGAGAAATGAAAACCAAAGCTGTTCATCTTTGTACCATCTAGATAGGAAGATCTTTTTTTGTTGTTTAATTTCACAAAAGTCATGACAATGCTAAGAAGCATGGGAGCCCTTTCTGCAGGTATTTAAAAAGGTGCTTAAAGAGGTCAGCCACCTGCAACCCAGTTCTCCCAGCCTATGCGGCCGAGCAGCTGAGAATCCAGACCCCCGTTTGGCAGTTGAGAGAGTCCTGCCCACCACGCATCCCCAAAGGCAGCTGGAGGAAGAACTGGAAACAGATTTGATCTGGAAGATCTGCCGTCTGTAAACTCTCTCCAAGTCGAGACAGAGGCCTGGATCTCAGCCTTTTCCTGCCAAGAAATCTCCCAAATTTCAAACTACCTTGAAAAATAAATTCTCCCTTCCTAAAATCCAGTAGATATCATGGCACTAATACTAACACTCCCTCCCCCAAATTAATACAAGAAAAAAAGAAAAAGAAAAAAGAAAAGCAACGTGGTTAGCCCTCCCTCTTGGAAAAAACCTTACAATGGTAGTGCTGGAAAAGGAAGTTGCCCTCGATTAAAAAGGTAACAAAATTCCCACATTATACAAATCAGTTCCAGTATAGCAAGAGGTGGGGGCCAGGGCAGAGGAGCAAACTATTTACAAGGACCCATTGAAAACGCAGTAGTAGGACTTTGGCACTATGAACAATTCCCACCGGTCCTCTGGGAGGTGCACGTGAGAGCAGCTGGGGTTCCCGCACCCTCCAGGCACACGAGAGCTACGTGGTTCCACTTGGAGTCACTGGGGAGGGTGGCCCACAGCTGGGGAGGGATGGTCTCTTCTTCCTTCAAAGACAGAGCGTCCCTTTGTCACCACAGCGGTTCTGACGGCTTCCCTAGAAGGGAGACACAAAACCAGAGAGACAAGATGTCGGTGAGACGGCCATCGTTCCCTGGGGGGGCTGGGGTGACAGTGGTCGCTTCTTCCCGGCTTTCCTGGGAGACCCCTTCCAAAGCCATCCAGGGCTTGGAGGAGAGACAAATGCCCTTCAAATGAGGGGTCTGTTTTAAAGAAAGAGGTGAGTTTCCTGAGCAGTCTGATGTTATGACAAGAGTCCCATCTTTGAAAACAGGATGGCTTTCTGGGCAAGTGAAGGTGGTGGCCTACGACTCTTTCCATCATTGCAAGACCCTTTTATTGTTCCTGGAGAGGTGGCCAGTCACAGTGACTCCTACAGGGCCCTGGAGTTGGACAAACCCGAGTTTGGGTCCTGACTTCCCCACCTAGTGGCTGCAGGGCTGTACCCACATGACCTAATCTCTCTAGGGCTTAGTTTTTGCATCTGTAAAACAGGGCTGACAATAGCATCCGCCTCGCCTTGTGGAGTTGCTGTGACGATTCATTCACAGCAGCATTTGGAATGCTGCCTGGTGCACGGTAAGTTATTGTATATACTTTCACTGTTTTTATTAGATGGAGCCTTTTCCGAACATGGTAGGATATATAATAGTAATAAGACAATTGTATGTTTAATATTTGTATCAACCGTGTGATTATTCCCATTTAGTAGTTGAAGAAACTGAACACAGAGAGGTCAAATAAGTTACCCAAGATCAATCAGCTAGTAAATGGCAGAGACAGGATTCAAACCCAGGCAGTCTCTAGAGTCGGTGCTTTTAACAAACAGTATTTATTAACAATCAGTCAGGAGAAATGTTTAATTATTATATACTTGGAAGTAATGAAACTAGTCCAAGGACCTTGTTATGGGTTGCATGGTATCCACTCCAAAATAAAAATATATATACATATTTTTTTTTGAGACAGAGTCTTACTCTGTCACCCCGGTAGTGTGTAGTGGCATCATAATAGCTCACAGCAACCACAAACTCCTGGGCTCAAGCGATCCTCCTGCCTCAGCCTCCCGAGTAGCTGGGACCACAGGCATGCACCACGATGTCTGGTTATTTTTTTCTATTTTTAGTAAAGATGGGGTCTTGCTCTTGCTCAGGCTGGTCTTGAACTCCTGGGCTCAAGCAATCCTCCTGTCTTGGCCTCCCAGAGTGCTAGGATTACAGGCGTGAGCCACCTTGCCAGCCTCCAAAAGTATATATTGAAGTCCCAATCTGCAGGACTTCAGAATGGAACCCTATTTACAGAGGTAATCAAGTTAAATCAAGTTAAAATGAGGTGATTAGGGTGGACCCTAATCCAGTATGACTACTATCCGAATAAAACGGGGAAATTTGGTCACAGACACACACGCATAGAGGGAAAAATGAGAAGACACAAACACACAGGGAGAAGGCTATGTGAAGACAGAGGCAGAGATTGGCGTGACATATCTACAAGCCAAGGAACGCCAAGGGTCACCAGCAGTCACCAGAAACCAGGAGAGAGGCGTGAGACAGACTCACAGCCCTCAGAAGGAACCGCCATGGCCGACACCAGACTTCAGTCTCCACAAGTGTGAGAGAACAAGTTTCTGTTGTTTCAGCTGCCCAGTCTGTGGTCCTTTGTGGATGGCCTAGGAAACTAAGGCAGATCATTACTGCCTTTGTCCTTTCCTTTGGAAAGGAATCCAAGGGGAGGCTCAGGGCCGTAAAGGATGCAGTCGGCATTCCATGACAAGCTGGAAGTTTATCAGACCTTTAGAATCCAAAGCCACGGGCTTTTGCTTTGCCTCCATCCTGGTAAGGCTGTTCTTGCTTGGCCACGTCTCCGGCTGAGAAGTGCTTTTGTACAGGGGACCAAGAACGAGGAGACTTGTCAGCCAAAGGCACCAGCAGATCATCTGTAACGTCACTCACTCCTATTGTCTGGATGTTCAATGTACCCATAGTCCCTAGACACTCCTGGGAATAAGACCGAATATTGGAGTTAAGAAACCAACTTGTAAAAGTAAAGTCTGTGGATAAACCAAGATTCCAGGGGTGTCCTGAAGCTCTGGTACCATCTCAAAGTGATCCAGCCAAAGTCACGAAATCGTAAGAGCTTCAAGGATCCTTACAGATGCTGCTGCCAAGATCACTCATGTCACCCGGAAAGAAAATGGAAGCTCAGGAGGAAAAGCGATTTCTCCAGGCCACGTGGCTGCTCAGTGGCACAGTCAAACCAAGAATGATCATGAGTGGGACAACAGTGATGGCAGCTAGTGTTTCTCTCACAATTGACACGAGTCAGCCCCATGCTAAGTGACAATATGGATCATCTTATTTATTCCTTACAGTGACTCTGCAGGCCCGCTTTACAGCAAAGAGACCAGGGCTTCAAGAGGTTGAATGTCATGCTTAAATGTTAGGCAAACAGTAAGTAGTGAAGTCTGAGGCCACTTTGGCCAGTCCAAATCGGGCTGCCTGGTTCTTAACTGCTCTTCCCCACACCTGTCGTAGGCCCAGGTCATGCATAGCCTCTCTAAGCCTGGAGCCACCTGGTGCCAGGAGAGAGCACATCTGCTTCAAGGGCAGGGGGCCGGGGCACCCAGCGGGGACCATGTGCCTCGTTGCTGATCCCGGGCAGAGCCACATGCACCCGCTAGGTGGGCACAGCCAACCACAGCCAGCCCCCTGTGCTCCCAACGGAACAGGGTTTTGCCCAGCAAATGGGGTCTTTCATTGCCTTTGGGAGGGAGCCTGCCCTGGTTGGAGGTCCACTTGCACAGTTCTCCAGACCCCAGGAAACAAGGCCCAAGGTGGGTGGACAGCTGTTGTTCCTCCTTTGGCACAGGACCTCCACGCAGGGTGGACAGAGCTGTGGAGTTGGAGAAAGCTGGGATCCAGGACCTGCCATCTCCCCGCTGTGTGTGGGTGGGCCCCCGAACCTCCCTGAGCCTCCCTTCCCCTGCACAGGGCCGATGGGCTGCCGGCAGGGTCACAGAGGAGGGTGTGAAGCCACGTGCCAGGGGCTCAGGAAATAAGTTCTTCACTTTTCCTGAGGAAGGCCAGGTATAAAATTAGGGCCTTCGGTGTCAGGAGCTCACCTGTGTGTGAGCGTGAGCATACCTGTTTTCTCCGTCTCTCTCGTATTATCAAGACATTGACCCCACTTCTTCAAGTGACTGGCAAAAATGCTTGCTTTTTAAATAATCCTCAATATTAAGTGGTTGTCCATCTGGCAATATGTTTCTATGATTCCTTGCATAATTTCTTATGGTCACGAACATGCATAATCTTCCAACCATACGTATTCATGAAAAAATGCTGAACAAGGCCCTTAAAACACACACGGACTGCAAGACCCAAGGGATGACCCAGAAAAAGGGAGACAAAGCCAATTTTATTTTACTTTTGTTTTTTCGGCTTTTGCAGAGATCCGAGATGTGTGTGGCTGGCCCCAGACCCTGGAAGCACCCTGAGAACCACTGGACTTTAATTCTCCTTTGCGATTCCCAGGGTGTGCAGAGGAGCCAGCGCGGCCTCAAAGGGAGGCTGGGAAGATGCTGGAAATGAGGCCAATGCCCCCTCTCCAGGGGCATCCTGGCCCGAGCCCAGGAGCCAGTTTGGTTGGGATTGAAGCAAAGAAGGGGACGCCACGGGCAAGTCTGATTTATTCCCCAACGGTCACTGTACAGGCAGCCACGGGCGTGACACTTGGTGGTGACTCCCCACTGGTAACGGATGCCCTGCCCAATGCATTTCAGCCCCAGCCCCAGCCCCGGCCCAGCACGTCTGGTGGAGGCTTCCTCCGCCATGGCTCTGCCCACGGCCCTTCACTGCCATCAACGGCTGCCCTGGGCAAAGCCTGGTCCTCCTTTAGCCCTAGGCCCTGCGGGGTCCAGCTCCGGCCTTGCTTCGGGCTGCTCTCCCCTTGGTCTGTGCCACCATCGGGGATCCACCTGCTCACATGCCAAGCACTTCTAACCCTTAGACGTCGTCACACCTGTGGTTTCTCCCTCGGGGACACAGCCGAGGCCCAATCACCCTCCCACCTTCGAGCCCCTTCCCAGGCAGGCCTTCGCTCCCGGACGCTGCCAGCAGGTCTCCCGGTTACACGGTCCTGCGTGGGCTTCTCCATGTGGCTATTACAGTGCCGTCTCCAGACTGCCCAGTTAACTGTGGGTGGAAGAGGCCCGTGAGGACACGGATGGCGGCCACTGTGCTCACTGCTGGCCCCGCCACCCCCTCCCCGCAAAGTGTGGCCCACACGGGAGACTCAACAAATGCTAAAGGGAGGAAAAATGGGAAGTGAGTTCAGTGCTGTCAGAGCAGTGGCTGTTACACAAGGTTGGTGACAAAGTCCACACTGTAGTGTTGTTGTTTTATAGAGTATCACAGTGCTCTGGGCAATGTGGCTCTTGCTAGCTCCCTGGGGCTTCTCTGGAGTCTAATCACCTGGTCAGAGGCAGTCACTCTACGAAGGACCAAATTACTCATCCCAGACCACCTCCCAGACTTGGAGGAAACAGCAAGGCCATGGGGCCCATCTGCTTAGGGCCCTCCTGGGACATTTGTACCGAGTGATGTCCAGCCTCAGTGAACACCTCCCTGCACAGGGATCCCCCAGCCCCCATCGTCCCTTCCTATCTTGGGGACAACTTGGAATATTAAAACATACTATCTAATTCTTCAGCAAAGTCTGCTTCCCTGTTTCTTTACTCACTGGGAAACATAAAAAAATTTGAATTTCCCCCTGTGGCAGCTTTCTGTTTCTATTTCTCTCTAATTTTCCCTGTAGGGCTTTCCCTAAGGCCCTGGGGACCGGAGCAAATAACACTGTACTCCATGAGAAAGGAAGACAAACACTGAGATAGTGATTTATTATCTCTCCAAAATATTTCTTTTTTCTCGAGTGGTGTAGCAAGGTTTATTGCTCATTTACCGAGTGCCTGTTATCTGCGGAACATTTTATTCCATTGTCATCTGGCTTCTGCTCTTGGGGAGAAACCGCTTTCAGTTTAATTGTAGGTCCTCTGTAGGTCACGTCTTTTCTTTCCGGTTGCCTTTCGCTCGCTTTGCCCTCACTTTACTGAGGCCTAACTGGTGAGCATGAAACTGCACGTAAGTAACATACAATTTGGTGAGTTTGGACATGTGCACACACTCAGTTACCATCACCACTGTCTAGTAACAAACATGTCCTGCACCTCCACAAGTTTGCTAGTTGGTGGTAAGGACACTGCCACCACCCCCAAAAAAGACATGAGATCTACCCTCTTAACACATTTTTAAGTACACAATACCCTACTGTGAACTACAGGAATTATGTTATACAGCAGATCTCTGGAACTTACTCATCCTGTACAACTACTTTATATTCATTGAATGAAAACTACCCTAGTCCTCGGCCCCCATTCCCTGGTAAACACCATCCTACTGTCTGCTTCTATACCACTCCACATTTCTAGTCAAACTGTCATTGCTTCTCTGAGGGGTGGGGGCATGGTCCAATTTTAACTAGAATTGAAAAAGGGAAAATATGCTGGCATGTGGAGGATTAAGCAATCTACCAGCGGTGGGAAGGACTCCATACCACGCACAATCGTCCCCACACCAGGCCTGGGTGAGCTCGGGCACATCTGGCCAAAGCTCTCCTTTCCTGCAGCTGTTTGGGGAGCCTCTGGGGTTGGGGAACTTGCTGAGGCCAGGTAAACCTCCCCTAGGCTGCTGCAGGGAGGCTCAAAGGCGGCAGGTATGAGAGGGGGCATGGCTCTTCCTGCCCCTTTCCCATCAGTGGACATTGTCCAGGGGAATTCCACTGAAGCTGAGTAAAAGGGATCGTATTTTAAACTCATTATGCAGACTCCTGCAGTGTTACACGTGTGCATAGGGTTTTCATTCCAGCTCCACCACTTTCACCTTGATGACCTTGGATGCGTTCCCTTCCTGTGTCTCCTTCTCACCAGCTGTACGTGAGTAATGTGGACTCCAGAGAGTTATTGCAAAGATTAGATGAGTTAGCACATGTAAGTGCTTGAGCAGGGCTGGGCACAGTAAGTGCTCAGCAAATGTTACCCTCTGTCGCTGCCCAAGGCCCCCCAACCCCTGCCCCTCTGAGATGCAATTGACATCCACTGGCTTGAGCTCACAAAAGTGGGGCCCCAACTGAAAAAGTCAACTTGGAAAGGCAGGAAGCAGGCGACCAGGTTCCCCCCTATAGAAAGCGATGAGCAAGTTCAGATTCAGCATCTATCGGGCGGATGCTGATGCTAATGCCAGAACCTTGTTCCAGGGGCTTTCATTTATATTATCTCATTAATCCTGAGAACGACAGACAACTCTATTAGTCAGTCTTATGAACTGAATTGTATCTCCCCTAATACATGTGTTGAAGCCCTATCCCCTAATGTGACTGTATTTGGCCATATGGACTGTAAGGAGGTAATTAAAGGTGGGGTAATTAAGTCCTAATCTAATAGGACTGGTGTTCTTACAAGAGGGAGAGACCGTGGGATATGGACACGCTGAGGAAAGACCACGTGAGGGCACAGGGAGAAGGTGGCCATGCACAAACCAAGGAGAGAGGCCTCACCAGAAATCAGCCCCACCAGCACCTTGATCTTGAACTTCCAGCCTCTAGAATTGTGAGAAAATAAATTTCTGTTAAGTCACCTAGTTTGTGGTATTCTGTTATGGCAGCCTTAGTGGACTATTCTGGTAAGTATTAAGGTTATAGAAAGAATAAAATAAAATGTACAGGCATGTAGATGCTCTAAAATTTTCCAACATCCATGCTCCATTGACCACCAGGACAGAAAAGTGTGAATGCCCAGACATCTGCAAGGTGGCTTTCTTTTTGCTCCTTCCTCGAGTATCTCAGATGGTGTCAAACTTTCTCTACAGGATTATACACACAGAACCATGTATAGTCTCCTTTACTGGTGAGAAAGAGGAGAATATTTAATCATACGTGAATTGACCTAACATTTGGATTTTATTTATTTACTTATTTTTATTTATTTTAGCCAAATTTAGCATGGATTTTTTTTAAGAGACAGGGTCTCACTCTGCTGCCCAGGCTGGAGTGCAGTGGCCCAATTACAGCTCACTGCAGCCTCGAACTCCTGAGCTCAAGCAATCCTCCTGCCTCAGCCTCCCAAGTAGCTGGGACTATAGGTGCACCACTACGCCCAGCTAGTATTTTTAATTTTTTGTAGAGAAGGGAGTCTCGTTTCATTGCCCAGGCTGCCCTTGAACTCCTGGCCTCAAGCAATCCTCCTGCCTCGGCCTCCCAAAGTGCTGGAATTACAGCCATGAGTCACCGTGCCTGGCCCACTCAGGCTTTTAACCCCTGCACGTATATGAAGTATGAACTCAGGCAAGTCACACCCACAATGGCCACTTTTTGGTGCCCTTAATGTACGAAGTTCCCCTTGGTCCCAGGGCCCTTGAGTATGTTTTCTTCTGCCTAAAATGCTCTTTCCCACTTCTCTGCCAAGAGACTCCTACATGTTGGATTAACCCTTTAGATTTCAATTCATCCATTACCTCTTCAGAGAAGCCTCCCCCAAACTGTAAATCAGGTCAAATTCCCCTATCCTATACTCCAACAGGGCCATGTGACTTTCCTTTTTGTTTGATGAAAGACTGGTTAAAGCTTTATTTTCCGTTAGACCAAGGGCTCCCTGAGGGCAGAGACACACTGGGCACTCAGCCTTCTGGCGCTCAGTGCACTGCAGACGTCCCACAAATACTCGATGGACAAAGGAACCAAGTCACTTGTTAGGAACATCTCTGAGCCAGCTGACCTCACCTCTTTGGGGCCTCCATCCTTCTTCTGAAAACGAGGGAGCTGGATTTCATGGTTGCTCAGTCGCTACAAGCTGCCCAAAGCACAGTGCCCAAATCCCTAGGGTGAGAGGCTCCACGACTAAGTAAATGGACGCGCTGTCAGTTAACTCCCCATTAGGCACGAGGGAAGCGGGACTAATGGACCCTGAGAAGCATCACCCGGTAAGTATCTGGTGACGGATTCTCCAACAGACCTTTCCCTCAAGCTGCTCACACACACGGACAGCAAACTGTACCCAACCTCTGCTCTGACTGCTGTCAATCACTGGGGCCAACGGGTGATGGAAAAAGATGAGGAGAAGCCAAAGAACCGAAATACCAGATCCCAGGTCATTGAAAACCAACCACCTTTTAAAATTCTCTGGTGGTCCTCAATAAACTGTTGTTGAATATCTGCTCTGAGTCTGCACTGGGGATTCAGAGAGTAATGAGATTTGGTCCCTGCCTTCAAGGGTCTGGTGGGGGAGAGAGACAGGGAAACTGAGGAGTGGAATATTTTCATTCATTCATTCATTCATTGAAATATCTGTATTTGGACAGCTAATCTGAACAGAGTGTGGGGTCATGCATATTGTGGATCCTAAATTGTAACCAGGATGCAACACTTGGCAGCCTTAAATATTTTAAGCAAGCTGAGCCATGGAAAACATCTTTCTGACATTTCACAAATTCTACCTCTTTCCCAAAGCCATCCCTAATCATCAGAAGTTGGAAACTGTCGTCAGAAGTTGGGAGGCAGTGAAGGTGGAAGGTGGTGGCTAGAACTTTGGCGTCAGTTTTAGGCCCTGGCTGGGTAAACTCTGGCAAGTTCCTTCAGGTTCCTGAGCCTCAGTTTTCTTTGTTTAAGATAAATGGGAAGAAGGTAGGTTGGTGGGAAGGTTTTAAATCAGACAAAAAAATTAGAAAAGCCACCTCTTCCCCTCTGAGCTCCTCCAGTTTCTGTGTGCACAGCTCCCGTGAAGCAGTCCGGATGGGCTTACAGGTGTTTTTATGGACATGTCTCACCTTTATTAGACCGAGTTCAAGGCAGGGGCCCGGATCAGTGGTCATTTTGGCAAATCTACACAGACTGGCACAGTGCCTGGCATGAAGAGGGTGCTCTAAAGTTCTTGCTGAATAAATAAGTTGTGGATTAGTCTCCACGCCTACACAGAATTAGGAGCTGACCACTGTCTGTCTGTTTGGCCTGGGCTGTGGTGGGGCCACTGCTGAAGAGGCCACGGCCACAGTGCTTGGGTGAGGGACTGGGTGACAGATGAGAGGTGGCCTCCAGGCCCTGCTAGCAGCTAGCCTGGGAACCCAGGGCAAATCACTCATTTTCTCTGGGCCTCAGTTTTTACCCTCTGAAAAATGGGGAAAAAGATGTGTCTACCTCATAGGGTTGTTGTGATGTTGAAATGACTTAATAGACATACTTAGAAAAATGTTGAGCAGGTAGCATGTACCAATCAATGGAAACTCTTACTAGCAGTAGTAACGGGATATTCCATTTGACCAAACATCTGGGCATATGTCTGACAATGTCTAGCTTAAGTATGTTGACTCATTTTTAGCATAAAAGGAGAAATTTAATTTTCAGCCTCTTACTATGACAGGTCTGTCAATGGGATGGCTTAAAAATTGTTCAGACTCAGGGACTGAATCAAGACACCATCATGCAAAGGCCGGGAAGGATTCCTTACTTTTGTGTCTAACCTCAGGGCTGAAGTGAGCCCAGATTGAGACAAAAGCTGTCATGAGCCTTGCAAAGCCTAATGCAGAGGGATTGGGGGGGGGGACATGCTAAACCCTGTAGAGCTGTGGTCCCAAACCCCTTGGCTGCAGACTGGTCCTGGTCTCGTGGCCTGTTAGGAACCAGACTGCAGAGCTCCATCTCCCACGCCTACCCCCACCCCATGGAAAAAGTGTCTTCCATGAAACTTAGTAACCGGGCTGCACAGCAGGAGGTGAGCAGTGGGCTAGCAAGTGAAGCTTCATCTGTATTTACAGATGGTCCTCATCACTCGCATCACCGCTTGATCTCCGCCTCCACCCCCCATCCATGGAAAAATTGTCTTCCATGAAACCAGTTCCTGTTGCCAAAAAGGTTAGGGACCACTGCTGTAGAGGAAATCCAATCCTAGAGCCAGCTCTTAGCTGCTAGCTGGAGTTCCTCCTCTTCTCGTATCACATAACAACTTCTATAAAGTCAAAACCATGAATCATTTCAGGATTGTTATATGTGTCATAACTGAACTCAACCACAAGTTCTTAAATAAATATGCATTTAAATAGGGACATCACTGAATATTTGTAAATTTCAAGAGACCCATGTGTTTGGTTCATGAAAGCTCTGAAGTAATCTGGAGAGATTTTTTTTCCCCTCTAAATTGAAAGGCCCCTTTAAGGGGTACCTCTGTCCAGGGCTTGGGAGAACTTTCCTATGCCACCACCTCTGTAGACCGTAGCCCTTTCTCAATATGACCTCCAAAATATCAGGAAGTACTAGGGACATCTGATGCCACGAGGTGTTGAACAGACGTTAGCATCTTGTTTAGGAATGTTTTCCAGCTCACACTTGGGACATAGCTAGTTCCTACATCTCTGAATTGTCTGATATTAATCCAAGAGCCACCTGAAAAAACCCTCAGTATTCCCCCCACCCCGGGGAGAGGGGCAATGAGAAATGGGGAGTTTCTGTCAGAAGTAAAGAGGCAGAGATGGCCACAGGAAGAGTGAGGGCTCCGGAGTCAAACTGAGGTGCTGGCTGGGGGAATGAATGCAGGTAAGTTCCTTGGTTTGTGAGTCTCAGTTTCTGGGGTTATGAAAATACAGAGATGCTCACCTCTCTAGAACTAAGTAAGGCCATCCATGGTCCGGCCACCTTCCTCGGCCTCTGCTACTCAGCGGGCCCTTCATCTATCCTTCTGTCCTTCCTCCCCTCCTCCCCAGAGGTCCTCTTCACACCTTCGTGGCAACCAGGGAGATGTGGCAAGGTGGGAAAATGGCCAGAGGGAGGAAGGAGCCAGGCAGCCAGGTGGGGGTGGTCGCAGGTGCTATGGCAACCTCAGTACACCTCTAGCCCCCTCCTCTCCCGGCCCTTCCCTCTGGGCTGCATCCTCGCCCGCGCACGACCCAGGAGCACTTCCTCCCGCACGCCGGAGGAGAAAGATGACCCGATGGCATTCTGGGATTGGCTGCCCATTACAGTGCTCCTTTAATAGCTGAACTGGCTAAAACAAGGTTTCTAGAGGATTTCCTCTATTTGCCAGCTGCCTCACTTTATTACTGAATAAATGAATTAATGAGCGACATGGCCAGCCAACGCTGTCCGAGTTCATTAAGGCAGAGCTATGGTAATTGCCAGGGCTCCCTTTGGGACCTCATCAATCATTCTGGAGGTTCTTACCTTTATTTCATCCTTTGTAAAAGATGACTTGGGAGGCCCCTTCCTTTGCCTTGTAAGTGACCTCTGGAGAAGCCCACCTGGGCAAACCGGACCTCTCCTTCCCCGTCCCAGCTGCCCTTGCAACACGTCTGCCAAGGCGGACCCTGGCCTCCTGCGCCTCCCCCAACCCTGCCCTCCTTTCTCAACTCACCACCAAGCTCCCGAGGTGCCTCAGGCCTCGCTTTGCGCTGACCTCTCACGAAGCACAAACACCCAGGGCTTCAGTGGCGTGTCCCATTATGTGGATGACACAGCCATTAGTAACCATGGCAACCTCCCTTCCCCCAGCTTTGGTGGCTCCATAGGCCTCATTTACACCAGTCTCTCCCAGATTTCAAGGGGTTATGGGGACCCAACCAGAGGGCACCTTCCTTGAGCTGTGACACGGCAAATACCAAGCATTTTCAAAGCCTTTGAGGTTAAAAGAAACAACCTTAAATCTCTGATACAGCAAACTTGAATGCTTACTCTTAAAAAAGAATCCCCAAAGGGGGGAAAAAAAAGAAAAGGGAAAAGACACAATCTTCTCATAGTTTTTACAGCAGCGAACACAAGACGCACAGAGGGAGGAGGTGTTCTGAACAGCGACAAGTGGACTTTAGAACGGACAGGCCCGAAGGGTGGCGTCCCCACAGGCCACAGGCAGAGGGGCTGTCCCCCTTAGCACAGCCTTGCAAATAAGGACGTGAGATCTACCAGCCCCTATTTTGTTTCCTTTTTCAAAGAACTTAAAAAAATTACTCATCCACCCCCCAGAATGGTAAGTATGTGCAGCAATGTGTAGATGCATTAGCTCAATTGAGCCACTCCGCTAGGGACACATACTTGGAACCATCACGCTGTACATGACACATACACACAATTCTTAGTTGCCAATTAAAAAAAAGAACCCATCACCGGTGTCAACACCTCTGTACCCTACAACCTTATGTGAATTTAACCCTGGAAATAAAAAGAAAGACACCCGCCCTCCCCGCTGCTGCCTGGGGTCAGCAGGTGGACTTACCTGTCTACGCCCGGCCAGCCTCGGCAGGGACGCCGTCGGAGTCCGAGTCGGCCAGTTCCGCCACGCCTTCGGCCGCGGTCTGACTCCAGCCGTCCGACCTGTCTGAGACGGCATCTTCCTCTCCCACGGTCACCTCCACGTAATCCACCACGCCCGACTCCTCATTCTCCTCGCTGCCCGGGCCGTCCCGGCTGCTGCCCTCTGACCTGTCCGAGGTGGCCTCCGAGGGCTTTGCTGGCGAACCGTCTTTTGCCTGCTCACCGCCCACTTTCAGCCTGGGCACCGGCTTCTCCAAGTCCTCTTCGCAGAGCTTTTTGGGGTCCTTGCAACGTTGCTGAACCACCTCGCCTCCGTTCTTTGGGCTCTCGGCGACGGGTTTTGCTGCTTTCCTTGATAGGGTGTCGTAGCCGTGATCATCTGCCACGGGCTGGTGCTGGTACTGCTCCATCCACTTCAAGGTTCCAGTTTTTAGCAAGCATCTGTTCTCCTTGAACCAGCGCACAATCTCAGTTCGGACCAGGCCTGTCTTGGCCGCTAGCTGGTCGTACTCCTGGGGAGTAGGCCACTGGGTTCTCGCAAACGTGCTCCTCAGGAGATGAACTTGTTCTTGACTTTTTGTAATTGCTGGTGAAGGGCTGGGCAGAGAGCTGGTTAACTGGGCACCGGAGAGCTGGTCAAGCCGAGGCAGAGCACCGTTGGGGGCCACCGCATCCTGGCTCTTCTTGCCAGACCCCATGGAATCCAGGACAGCTTGTTCCATGCTGTCCCGGAGCTTCCGTCTCTCCGAGAACCAGGAGTCGATCTCTCTCCTGCTCAGCTTGGTCTCTACCCTTAGCCGATCCAGTTCTGCTTGCGTAGGAAAAGAGCTTTTCAAAAAGCTATCTTCCAGGATTTTAACCTGACCCTGCGTTTTCTCTTTGAACTTCTGCGGCGTAAAGTCTGGGTATGCATGGTACGTGCGACCATGTCGGGAGGCTGCGATGGCCAACTGGTCTTTGGCAAGGGATTCGCTGGTGATGTGGACGATGCCCCTTTGACAGCGATACCGGTGGTCACTGAACCACTTCTTGATCTCGCTCCTGGCAAGGCCGGTCACTTCGATGAGCCGGTAGACCTCAGCATCGTCAGGGAACTGGCTCTGGAGGAAGCTGGCTTTGAGATGCGCTATCTGCTCCTTTGTCTTCTTGCGGTCGCTGGCTGGGGTGACTGGGGGGTTGGCCACAGTGGGTGGGGGCTCTGGCACCTGAGTGATGTGAGGACGCTTGGGCTCGGGGGCAGCTTGGGGAGTCACCAAAGGCCTCTTCTGGCTGTGGTTAGTCACTCCTGCCACGGCAAGTGTGATGGGGGAGCAAGAGACGGTTGTTGACCCACTGGTCACCTGAGTCAGCACCAGACTGGTCTGACCGAGGATCTGGCATGGGAGAGCTGTCTGCAGGATGGGCTGTGGCATCTTCGTGGGGGCCAACTGGGCAGGCAGCACAGTGATTGTTGGGGGTACCGACTGAATGGTGCCATTAAACATCTTCTTCCGGGCCTCCTCCACCTCTTCTGGGGACCAGCTGATGCCGTGCTTTAAGCGCTGGGTGGCAAACCAGATTCTGATGTGCTCCTCTGGGTGTTTGGAGGCAGCTGTCAGCCAGGACAACTCCGCCTGGGTCGGGTAAGGGAACTTGTTGAAGGAGTTGATCATGGTGGCATTTGTATCCAGGGCAGAGTTGTATTTGGTAGTATTTAGTGGGACGGGGACTTTCGGGACAAGGTTGATATTTGGTGGCAGCTGTACAGAAGGCATGACGTGTCCTAACGTGTCTTGGAGGAGCTCCACACCTCCCAGTCTCGAGAGGATCTCAGCTGTGTCTGTCACCAAGCGGGCAGTCCCTTCCACGTGGTTCTCGGAGGGGACCTCCTCGGGCTTCTTGGGTACCTTCTTGGCATCTACTTTTGGTTTCCCTGGCTTCATGATGGGGGTTTTACTCACTGAGATCCCAGGATCACTGTCACCACTTCCGGGGCCACTGGTGGTGATGGACACAACATGGTTGGTGGCCTCAATGGACTGTTCTAAGACAGTTTGATTATTACGCTTGATTAACTTCAGCTTGAAGTTGGTCTCCCCGGGATGGAACTTGGAGTTGTGGTCAGACAAGGAATCGTACTTTTTGGTTGTGAAGTTACATTCAGCACAAACGTAGAGGGGGTTGAGAATCACATTGGGATGCTGCATGTCAACATGCTCCGTGAACTCATTCAGGTTTTGCGTGGAGTACGGGCAGTATTTGCATTCATAACCCCCTTGGAGTTTTTTGGACTGGTTTTCCCCTGTAGATTTCACCTCTATCACTTCATTTTCTTTGGAAGAATTTTCAGGTTCTGCTGCCCAACTATCCTTGGCCACGTCAGGCTGTGACGTGCCGATTCCTTTCTCTTTGGCCCTGTCTACCTCCTCGGGCACGTCTTGTTCTACTACTTGTGATGTCCGCACCATGCATGGAGTTGTAGATTTCCGTTTGCTAGCCATGCTGCCTGTCTGTGTGCAATGGCTTATTTTCGGAGGGGGGTAGGGAGAGGGGCAGTGAAATTCTTGGAACAAATAAGATAAAAGGCTTTTGGCTTTATTCCCCCTCAAATGGCTTTGGCTTCCCTTGAATGCTGAAGTCTACTGTTTGAGTTTTCAGAATGATTTCAGCACAAAAAATTGCAACTGCACCAATCGCTAAACACGCCAGGCAGCATCATATCTGTGGACAAGAACAAAGACAGGGTCAGGGTCTCTTCACAACGCAAAAGAAACTAGCATTTCTTTCTGAGTTGCTCCCATGACCCACCCCACCTGGCACCCAAATCAAATACCTACGTATGCACAGAGGGTGTGAGAGTGGGTGCTTATGAACATGAAAGATCACATTCTTCTTCTCTTCCCTTCTTTGGGAAGGAAGTGAAAACGGGCCCAAAGCAAGCAAACAAGGGCAAGGGTCACCATCTCACATCTAGAGACAAAGGGATACAGAAAAGGTACACGGCTATCAAAATCTTCTGAAGTGGTGGGTGGGGTGGTGGAGGGGATGTTGCAGATGGAATGTGGCTGGGCTTGCAAGCTGCTTTTATTTACGGTACATCAGAAGCAAGATGCTTCCCTGGGGCAGGCAAGTGAGATTCATACGGGCATCAGAAAATGGATATGAACATTTTGCTTATCATAAAAGCAAAATCACTTCAGGAAATCCAGAAAATGCAAAAACGTATACAGGAGCAAAAAAAACCAATCACCTTCAATTCAATATTTTAGTTTTGTAGTTCCTTCATTTCACTTGAATAGTTCTCTATTTCCTTGAATATTGAGCAAAATGATTTTAAAAATGACTGCATGTTATTACACTGAAAGGATATACCATATACAACAGTCAGTGGCTGGACTTTTGCTGGACATTTATTTCTGTTTTTTGGCTCTTATTAACAAAATTGCAGTGAACACCCTTAGTCCCTATTTTTGTAACTACTTTCGGATGGATGCCTAGAAGTGGCTCTCTTGACCCATATGGCCAAGTTTTTGCCTCCTCTGGCCTTTTCCCGGGTAGTGTATGGGAGGGCTGGACTCATAACCCAGCCTACACGAAATAATATCATTAAAAAGTCTTGCAGATGAGATAGGGGAAAATTGTTTTAATACGCTTTTATGCTTTTCTTGATTGCTACTAAGGTTGAACTGTTTTTGAAAAATCTACTTGTCATTTATATTCTTTTGTGAATTGCCTGTTTATGCCATTTTCATATTGCAGTGTTCAGTGGTTTTATTATTAATTTGCAAGAGTTCTATGTAAATAATATTAATACCTTACTATGTTTGTTGCAAAATTCTTCCTTCTGTCATTTACGTTTTAGTTTTGCATATGGTGTAAATTAATGTTTAACATGTAGAAATTTTAAGTTTTACATAACAAATTTATCATTCTTTCTCTTATGAAAGAAGCCAGGCCTGGCTTTCATAGTAATTTTATATTTAGAAAGTAATGCCTTACCTTGATAACTGAGACATGTTAATCTATGTTTTCTTAAGAGTCTTTTAGCTTTATTTTTCACATTTAACTCATCTGGTATTGAATTTATCTTGGGTTAAGCTGTATAACATAATACTGACCATTTTTCCTGAGAATTACCCACCATCTCAGTAGCACGTATGGTGTTATCTTTTCTTACTAATATGTGAGAAACTACCTTTATCATATGCTAACATTTTACATTTACTAGGTTGTTTCTGGATTATCTAATCTGTGTGTCTGATATAGATATTGAACTTTGCACTTATGCCTTGATTCTAAAAAACTTTCAAATTTTTTGAGTACGTTTTACTATCTGCTAGAGTGAGTTCCTCCTCATTACTCCTCTTTTGCAAAACAGTTCTTGATTATTTTGCTCTTCCCATAAATCAATTCTCATAAATCAGTATCATCTGCAAAATAAAATCCTATTAGAATTTTGATTGGAGCTGCACAAAACAAATAATAATTTGGAAGTACAGGAACAGTTTGCTTATTAGGAGGAGGGTACATTAACAGAGCTTCGACTGGGGAGCTGTGCCGACGTGCAGGAGGTCCTTTTATTTTGTGGCTAAAGGAAGGAGATGTGTTTTGAAACGACGACAGGTGACATCCAGGAAGGGCATCTCTGGCCCCTCCCACTAGCCTAGGTTTGAGTCCCACTGAAGAGAGGGATTAAGGGCAGAAGTGAAGAACTTATTTTTGTGAGCAACTCTGTGGGACTCTGGGCCCACACCCACCTGCTTAGGGGCTCAGGTGACAAACCTGAGCAGGACTCAGAGAGGGGCACTCCCCCATTGTGAGCCCAGAACCTGGCCCGTCTAAGCCTGGAGTGCTGGCATTTTCAGGCTGGTCAAATTCATCAGCAGTGAGGTGAGGGTGGTGGTGGGTGGTGACAAGGAGAGGACATGGGCAAACCAGAGCAGAGGGCAGCCGTGTCCTTCTCTTGACCATGCCCAAACTGCCACCTCCAGCCTCCGTGCCCTCATCCAATTTCAGACTCCTGATCCGGCCTCTCACACATGCTCTGCTCCTCCAGGGCTCATCTCCGTCAAGGGTGCACGGGAACCCGGCATGTCGTAGCCCCTGCTTCCTCGCCCCCCGCCCATCACGCTCCTGCGGCTCTATCAGCGCCTGTGCCAGAGCTGCTGGGTTCTCCGGTCTTCACTGAAAAGTCACCCTCCACAGAAGGGCCATCCCTCACCACCGCCCCTGTGTAAATAATGCCTCCCACCCCTATTTCCTGACCCACCTTGGCTTTCTTCACGGCACCTGTCAATAGCTGTTATCATATTTATGTATTTTGTGGTAAGGGAGGAGCGAGTTTCTACCTGTTTATTGTTTCCAGAACTGCACTGCCCAACATGATAGCCACCAGCCACACGTGCCTCTTAGAATTTAAATTAATTAAAATGAAATACAGTTAGAAATTCAGCTCCTTAGTCACATAAGCCACATTTCCAGTGCTCAACGGCCACATGTGGCTGGTGTCTGCCGTAGAAAACAGCGCAGGAGATTTCCTTCACTGTGGGCAGTCCTGGCGGACGGCACCGCCCTAAAACTGAAACTCCACAAAGGCAGAGAGTTTGCACGGCAGTTTCCCCAGAGCTTAGAACAGCACCTGGCCCATGGTATGCTCAGTATGCCTTCTATACACATTGTTTAAATATTAAATTAACTGCAAGGAGGCTACCTGGTGGGAACTACAGCTCACACGGTGATGAGGAGTGGCAAAATGTCCTGTAAATGCTTAATAGCATGTGTGCCTGTGTTCATGCATGCACGTGTGTTCATGCGTGCACATGTGTTCATACATGCATGCATGTTCATGCGTGCACGTGTGTTCATGCATGCACATGTGTTCGTGCACGCACGTGTATTCATGCACGCACGTGTGTTCATGCATGCACGTGTGTTCATGCGTGCACGTGTGTTCATGCACGCACATGCATGCGTGGACGTCTGTGTTGGGGATACATGAGTGGGGAAGTGCTATAAGGGAAGGGAGATCCTAAAGTTTTGCAGGGACACTATTGACAGAGCAGAATAAGGCTGAATTTGCACCCATTGGCCAAGGGGCTTGGGGCATTTCAGTTACAATTTTCAAAAGAGAGAGCGCAACAGGAAACTTTCCTCCTGCAAAACAAAGATGCCAGGCAGGAGTGGATGCAGGGGAGAAAAGATCTTCCTCACAGAAACTTCCCAGCAACAGAATTATGCAAATCTGCTGACAAGTGAGCCCCTCAAATGAGGCAAATTGTAGTAAAATGGCCTGTAAGTGTCTCAGTATTCCCCAAACTGGCTCAAAATAAATAGCATCTTCTAAAACTTATTCAGCAGCCAGGCATCCAAACCAGAGCAGATTAAGAAGAAGGCAAGAGGGAAGAAGAAAAGAGAGAAGGGGGAAAGCTCAGAAAACACAGAGGCTTTGAAAAGTTCATCTCTTAGGGTTCCACTGATGGAGCTGCAAGAAACGCTGCCTTTGGGTCTGAGCTGGGCACCAGCACGTCCTCTGCCAGCCTGAAGACAGGCTGTCCCTTGGCTGCTCCATGGCTGGAGGAGGGCCCAGGGGCAGGAGACTGAAGCCAGGTGGCAGCCCACCGCCACCTGGAGCAAGAAACATCCCTACCTCAGGGGGTTGCCCGGGCAAGTCAGAAGCACCCACACACCCAGTTTAAGATCCTGGTGCCCAGAAGGAAAGGAGAGGCGAGACCCTCCTTCACTTACCCCCATTCTCTGTGCTGCCCGCTTCTGTCTGGGAGTCCCGCCCTCACGGGGGAACTAAGCATGACGTGCACATGTTACATGAAAAGGAAGCCAAGCTCCAAATATACTCTCACCGCCTGTGCGTGTTTTGGACATTGACTCCGTTTTCCTTTGATCCAGTATGGCATTTGTTACGCACCTCAGAGAGCCCCCAACCAGCATGGGGAATGCCAGTGCCTTGGAATAAACACAATCCCAAGGAATTGACCAGCTTATGCAGACAGTGACAAGAAGGCCATTTCTGGCTGTCTCTGCAGGGCTCTCCCCTTCACCACCAGGTGCTTCCCCCACCGTTCCCCTGTTGTGAGCGGAATCGGATTCCATCCGGCCGTGGTTCCCCGGGCGTGGGGTGGGCCCGCACCCCGTGGGCAGCTGCTGCTACGGAGATGGAGAAATTGCAGCTCGGTGCTCAACAAGCTTCCAGCTGGCGTATTAGTCCGCCAGGGCTGCCACAACTAAGGGCCACCCATCGGGTGGCTGCGGACAACAGAAATTTATTCTCTCTCAGTTTTGGAGGCTAGAAGTCTGAGATCAAGGTGTCGGCAAGGTTGGTTTCTTCTGAGGACTCTCTCCTTGAATGCCGTTCCCCTGTGTCTTCGCACGGTCTCTCTGGGTGTCTGTGTCCTCGTCTCCTCTTCTTCTAACATGCCAGTCAGACCGGATTGGGGCCCCTCTCAGGACCCCATTTAACCCTGATTACCTCTCTAAGGACGCTGTCTCCAAATACCGTCACCTCATGAGGTACGAGGGGTTACGACTTCAACGTAATGAATTTTGGGGGAACACAATTTAGCCCCTAACAGCTGGGCAGGGCACTGCCACCTGAACACCCCTTGATGGCACAAAAAGCGATTCATTCACTCAGTCAACAAACACTGATGGAGCACCTCTCAGTGCCAGATGCGGTTCCAGGTGCCGAGGGGGCACCGAGCAGTGGGACAGACAGAAATCACCACTTGTGTGGAGTTCATTATGGAGAAGAGTCAAGCAGGGAACAGAATTGGGGTGCAGCAGGGTGACCTGTGATTTGAAGCAGGGTGGTTAGGGACTCCCTCCATGAGAAGGTGACAGTGGACCGTGTGGATGTTGCAAATACAGGAAGAAAAAGGAGTTTATGAAACACAGAGGAGGCCGTACTTAATTTTGTGGGGCAGGGTAGAAGAAGGGTAGATAAAGGCTTCACGGGGGAGGTAACTTTCCTCTTCCTAGAAACAAAATGGTAATAATTACTATTAATGGAAGTTCTCCATACTTTCTTAATGAGTCTTCACAACAGCTCTGCAAAGCAGTTGCTATTAGCCTCAATCTGCAGATGAAAGAACCAAGACCAGAGAGGCTAAGTACCTTGCCTAAGGTCACACAGCTGCTTCACGGCAGAGCTGGGATTTGTACAAAGTTTGTTCAAACCCTGTGCTCTTGGCACGACACCACACAGCCTTCCCTGGGTAAGCAGGGCTTCAAAGGTGGAGTGGAATTCTGCTAGGTAGAGGGAAGGGAGAGTGATTTCAATCTGAAGAATCTAGTCATCCCAGGCAGAGCAGACAGCAAGAGCAAGTAAGAAAATATGTGAGGAATGACAAGGACTGAGGTTAAGGGGCAGGGGTTTGAGGGCAGAAGCAGTGGACAGTGGACGAGGCTGAACAAGTTAGGTTGAAGAGTCTTGAATGTCACCCTAAGGAGTTGGGATTTCATTCTGCTGGCAAGGGAGGGCTATAGCAAGGTTCTGGAAACAGAGGAGTCCCAGAGGCAAGTTGCGGGTGGGGTGGGGATGGCAGGAAGTGAGGCGCATCAGTGAAGGTGAGAATCCTCACACCAAGCAGATGAACGATAATCTTAACCAACCTTAAATTAAACAGTCAAGGCCCAGGCTGCTAAGTGACACTCTTCCCTCCAGCCTCCAAGTTTCTCCTTAAAGTAGAAGCTGGGAGCTCTTCACTTTTCATCTGGAACTTTCTCCCATTCAGTTGGGGTTTCCTTCCCCACCACGAAATGGCTGATGTGGGTTTAAATGTGGCCACGCTGATTTTCCTTTAATCGTTTTCCCAATAACAACAGCAGCTCCCATTCACCAAAGGCTTAGTATATGCTAGGTGCTAAGTTTCACTTCTCAAAAACCCTGTGTGGACACTGAGGCTCAGAGAGGTTAAGGAGCTTGGTCAAAATCACACAGCCTGGGCAGCAGAGCTGGGATACAAACTTTATGTGCAGACACATCACCTGGGGATCTTGTCACAACAGAGTCTGATTCTGTACATCTGGGGCAGGGCCTGCCGGTCTGCATCTCTCACTCCCGGGTGAGGACGCTGCCGCAAAGGTGGGCCACCCTCTGAGCAGCAAGACTCCACGAGGCTCCCCAGGTGCGGACTCTCCCACTGTCCTGTCTTGTTCTTTCTCCTTCCACCCTCATTTCCAGAGACAGGTGGTGGCATTTCCTGACCTTTCCCTACAAGTGGCCCGCAGCCCCTGGGGGAGGGAAAAGTGGATCAAACTGCCAGGCTGATCTCTGGAAACTCTTCTCGTGGTGGCTGCTCGCAGCCCTGGCTGTCGGGATGAGGACAGGTCTCGGCTCCTGACCTCCCTGGGGAGGCATCTGGGGGAGGGAGGAGGCCAACTGCAGACCCTGTGGCTGAGGGTCTCCACACTGGGGCATCAGAGGTCTCCCCAGCGGGCGTCGGTGCGCTGGGCCCAGGGAGCGCTCAAGAGCTGCTCGCTCTCAAGCAATCGCACCTTCGGGCTTTGACAGGGACGCCACTTCTCATTTCAGAGCTTTTCACTGGGCTGTCAGAGGAAATAACAGGGCTGTCTCCGAGCTTTCAAAGGAAGCATCTTGTCAAGAAAGACATCAAAGCCAAAAAGGATGCTTTTAGCTTCGCAGGGTCTTCTGACAGGGCTGTTAACAGATTCCGCCCCAGTCACAGAGGGTAGATCTTTTTTGTGGAGGGGGGAGAGAGGGATTGTTCCTTTGTGTCGTACAATCACAACATTACCCTTGCCCACCCCGCCAGGAATTCTGCTGGGTGGGTGTGCTGTGAGGGGTGGGGGCGGGGTGGGAGGAGGCTGGAAAGCAGGTCCTGGGTCCTGCCTTGAGCTCCAGCCCCCAGCTCTCTTCTTGTCTTTCTGTCCTCGCCTCCATTGTCCTCATGTGTTGACCGGGGATCTCTTTGGAAAGGTCACTGGTGACCCTGAGTTAATTCCAGAGTTTTCTGATTTCTCCCTGTTCTACCTTAAATCTAAACATGGATTTTGGGGGATGGCCCTACAACGTGGCTCCCAAACCGTCACACAGCACCTGAAGTGCTTTGTAAAAACACCCATTCCGAGTCCCAGTCCAGACTGACCAAGCCCAGACTCGCCCAGCAGCAGGGCCCAGGAGTCTGTATTTCTAATTTGGCAGCCTAGTTTGGTTGCGTCAGCGGGAAGCCGTCGTCTGGTTTCTTCTACTTCAGAACTGCCAGCCCTGTCCCATGAAGGCGAGGCGGCAGCCCAGCTGCGTGCTTTGCTGCAGCTGAAGCTAGAAACAGCTCGAGCTCCTGGTGGCGTCAGGGAGTGGACTATTGTTCTGCCTGGGGGATGGAAGAGGATTCACAGAACAAGGTAGGAACGGGAAGAGCTGTACAAAATTATGATCCTGGAAAAGTGTGCTCCGTAACTACACACAGCGTCTTTAGAAACAGGATCCACAGTAGGGGAGTCCGTGGGCTTTAAGAAGCTATTTCCTGCTATCCCTGTTTACCTTTCTGTATCGCTTAGTTGCTCAAATGGATACATTTTTAAAGGGAAAAGAAGGGGTTTGCTGATCCAGTTAAGTACAGGCAGGAAGATACAGTAATAAGATACTGTTCACATGCATAATCTCCATCATTCCCACAACACCAGCTGATGGCTGTGCTGGCCATTTTACAGATAAGGAAACTGAGGCTCAGAGAGGTTCAATGGCTTGCTGAGGAGGGTGGAGCCTAGACAATCCTGGCTCCACATCCACTGCTCAAACACAGCTGTTAATTGCTAACAATTCCATTTCCTGACACTAAATCTATAAATTAGATTTCTCACAAATTCCGAGTGGCCTGCCCCCTCTGGGAGTATTCAAAGGAGGAAGATTTTAATTGAATTGTGATGTCTTTTTCAACTTGCTGCTCCAAGAAGCTCTCTTGTTAGGCAGAAGAAAGCTGGCATGATCCTTTCTAGCTGAAAACACTGCAGGAGTTGCCAACAGATGAAATGCAGTTTGTGGCTGCCTCACCTAGCCCACCGCAAAAGCACCGGCATGCTTAGGGGTGACACAGGGCTCTGAGAGGAGGCTGGGTGTCCTTCCAGCGGTGCGGTAGCGGTGGTGGCTTCAGACAGGGTAGTCAGTACTCAGGAACAGAGAAAGCAGCTATGCCTGAGAAGGTAGACCTGTTCTGGACCCCTGTGAGCCCGGAACCCAGAACTCACTCCTTTACGCAGAAACAATGAATTCCAAAGCTCAGAAGCGTTCAGCCCTTCGATAGGTGAAGGCTTCGCCTCGAGGGGCCTTGCTTCCCCTCAGTGCTCGCCACTAGTGCCACCTGGCTGGCAAGAGGGGTGCAGGCTGGAGCCAGCACCTGCAGTCTGAATCCTGGTTCTGCTGCTTACGAACAGAGGGGTCCACCTTTCTCTGGCCACAGCCAGGGTGCCCACTCCTCAGGCCCCAAACCCACACGCAAGCCAGAGAACACCAAACACAGCACGCTAATTCACCACGGCTAGCCTCAGTTCCTGCCGCTGTAACACGGGTGAATCTCTACCTGCAGGATTGGTCTAAATGAGAACCTTTAACACCGGCATGTTCTGGGTTCCTAAAAGGGTGACTTTAATCAGTAAGCTAGTATGAGTGATGAGGGGCCTGGCAAAGTGACATTCAGATGTACTGCCCCGTCCTCCTTCCCACTGGGCCACCCTTTTCCTCCACAGCCCCTCTCAGCCGCCAGCCCGGGTAGAAGGTGCTGCGCATTGACGCCAGCTCATCTCACCTGGTCCTGCTGCCAGATCTTTTTACTCCTTTTTGTTCCTGCCCCTCGAATTTCCTACGCTAAATGTTCCCATATTAATTCTCCTAACTTTGCCTGTTTTAGTAGAAGACTTTGCCTTGTATCTTGCTGAGAGGATCAAGGTCACCTTCTTCCCCAACTCCACACATCTCTTTTCCTTCCAGCCGGTCAGGAGGGGGTCACGGGTCTCCCTGTTACAAGACTAATCCCTCCCCCTGGCCTTGGCACTTGGGGCTCTCTCAACTCTCACCTTCCTCCTCTAGGTCCCCTTCCTTCTGGGTTACAAACACCTCAGCTTGCCATTTCCCCAAAAAAAGGAAACAAAGCAAACATGAAAAGCGAGACCAAATTTCCCACAAACATTCAATTCTGCCATCATCTGCACATCAGGAAACCAACTCTGGCTTTCTACAGCAGAGGTTAAGAGCTCAGGCTCCACCACTATGGTGTGTGATCCTGGTCAAGTCGCGTCAATCCTCTGAAGTCTCTGCCTTCCCATTGGTGACGTGGGGATGAAAATGGTACCCACGTCACAGCACTGCTCAGAGTACCCAGCGAGCTAATTGGAGCACAGTGTCTGGCTCTGTGCCTGATCCATGGTGAGCGCTGAGCTCACAGCATAGGGTACCTGTCATTGAAATTATGTCAAACTTGTCAATGGAAGTTTGTGATTACTGCTTCTCTTGTTGCACAGTTCAGCCCTCATCTCTGTGTATCCTGCTCTCCTGACACTTTTCTTTTCAACTGCCAAATACATCCCACGTCACTGACTCTGCAGAGCAAACCACCGTCCTCTAAACACCTCTCCAGGGCTCCTCTGGGCCGTGCTCCTTCTTGGTCTCCTTCTCTGCTGCCTCTCCCATCTTCTGCTCTCAGCAGGTGTATCTCCACGCCCTTGGCCCTTCTCATCCCTCTCCTCTCCATCTTCCTTGGTGCACTCGTCCATCCCACAGCTCTGAACTCACCCTTGCAGATACCTATCCTCCTCTCTCTAGAGCCCCAGACATTCCCTCCCGGCTGTCAGCAAGAATACAGGAGGGACCAGATGCATTTGCAACTGGACAGAGGCTGCAATGGCCACTTTCCACTGAAAGCTGATTATTTTTTCTGAAACAAGGTCAAGATGATCCATGAAAACCACGAAAAAATATATGAATAAAAAATGGACGATCCACCCCCACTCAGTTGGAGGACAAAGTCCACCTGCTCAGTGATGGGTCAGGAAGGTATACCTGAAGGGGAAACCTGGCAGAGCTGGGCTGGATGGTCCTTAGAGTCTCTTCCGAGTGCATACTCTGTGCATCCATAGTCACCTCAAATTTAACACAGCTAGATCCAGAATCAGGTTCATCCCCTGCCTCCCAAACCTGACCTTCCTGTAATGCTCCTTATTCCAAATAGAAGCACCAGCAGTGACTGAGTCATTCAGGTTGGAAGCCCGGATTCCTCTTGTTCCTTCACTGCTTCCCACCGCATAGTTTACTGTGCACGAGGCACTCCTGACTCTGCTTCCTTAATGTCTCCTAATTCTTCACTGCCCTTGTGGAGTCCCCTCGTGGCTGTCCCCAGCAACTGTGATGACGCCTGCATCTCGGCCTGTCCTCTGCGCCCCGCCTGTTGGATGCAGGCACTGCCTGTCCAGCGTCCTTCCCCCTCCTCTGGCAACGGCAGTCCAGTTTTTCTAGAGAAAGACGCCCACACCCACCCTAGGCCCATTTGGAGCCCCCAGTGGTGCGTGTGTGATTCGGTCCTGACCAACGAGAACATCATCCCCTCCAGGAACAGTGATTAATGAACGGCCCGACCCAAGTGCAGCAGTCAGAGCCAATGTGTCTCGACTCTGGGGCTTTTGTTGGAACCACTGGGAGAAAAAACTGCTCCTTTTCTGGTGGCGTTGCCGACGGGATCAGACGGAAGCCCAGGGGCTGTCTTGCCACCATGAGGGAGGACAGGCCAGAGAGCTGAGCTCAAGGCTGAGTCGAGAGATACAGAAAACTAGTCTCGGTAACATCCACTGAATCCCACTGTGTCCGAATCCAACAGACTCACAGACTTTCCCACGTCAGCTTGATGGGGTTTTCTGTCACTGGTAACTGAAAAGGTCCCGACAGACAGTTTCAGGCCAACCCCCTTACTGTCACCATTTCTCCCTAAAACAGCAGTTCTCAGCCTTTTCTTGAGGCAGCACGCGTACCTGCAGCACTCTCCCGGGTGACTGCCGCCCTTGCCGTGCTGGCTCTGGTTCCACACCGTTTCCTCGCCCTTAAGAAAGAGCCTCAGAACATGAGTGGGAGTGACATTTTTATAGGGGTAACCTTGAGTCCTTGCCAATCAAGAAAAGTAAGCCGCTCACAAACTTCAGTGCTTTATTTTTAGCAACAGATTTCTTGCTGGCGCATACCTTACAACTGGTGCCGACACTGAACATCATGTTTCTAAACATGAGTCTGATCACATCATCCCTATCTTCAACACCTCCCTGGGGGGAACTGGGAGCCAGCTGTGGGAGGCTCCCTGCCACCACGCTGCATTTGTACTTTGTTCCCTTTCTCGAACATTCCTGGTATTTTAAAAGAGATGTACAGCAGACGATCTTTTTTCTTTTTGGAAACAGAAACACAGAGCTCGGAAAAGAGAACGCAGCTCGCTCATTCATTCGTTCTTGAGCACCTGCTCTGTGCCAGACACTGCTTTAGACACTCAGGGAGTAAGACGGAAGATTCCTGCTCTCGAGGAGACAGAAAGTACATGGAAAACAAAGAACTCAGAGATAGTGGTAAGTGCTATGCAAAGAGCTTAAAAATGAAGAGATGGCGGCAGAAGAGCTACTTTCAGTCAGATAGTCAGGGAAAGCCTCTCTGAGGAGAAGATATCTAAACTGAGATCGAGTCTTGAGAAGGAACAGCCTTGCCTCCCTAATGAATATCAATGAAAACAGAGGAGGCGGCTCACTGGCGACTGGCCACATTCTGCGTTCACTGCAAAATAATTTTCAGGTTGTTATTTAAAAATCCTATTCTCTCCAAAGATACCTTTTTGAAAGGCCTTAAAAAACTTCATTGAAAAGTACAACTTTTCACTTACCAACATGAAAACAAAGCTCCTCAATGGTTTTATAATGGAAAAGAGTTTTTCTTTTTCTTGCCCAGGACAACTCAGGAATAGGTGAATATAAGTCGAGAGCTCCAAACAAAAGAGGGAAGAAAAACTCACCTGTGAGTCCAGATCCAAATAGTAGAAGAAATTTTAATCCCAAAGAATAGTTTTTACAAATTGGATAAAAAGCAAAACTATAGCATATAGTTTTGTGAAGTTGTCACAATGAAGCACTGTCTTGATAGTGTATAAAAAGGACTTTGCATCCAAATACTATGCTCTGTCTTTACTGGGAGAAGCTGATGGAAAAAAGCCAGAATCAACGGGGCACTGGAGTGGGAGGGCTCTTAGCAGTGACCCACGTTGTTCATTAGTCAAGGCCAACCATGAGATCTGGGAAAGGGCAGAACGTACGTATGGTGAGAGGACCCAGAATCTCATTTTTCACCACCGTTATGAGGCTTTTGTAGTCTATCTTCCTGGGGCAGGCGGTGAAGTGTCTCCCGGAGGTGGTCCTGCTGGGTGGCTGTCTGTTCTCAATGTCATGGTGGGTCAGGGTGTGTTGTTGAGCTGAACTGGTCCTGAGAAGCCAGTTAAGTAGAGTAGGTAAGTCCATAAGCTTTGGAACCGGAACACACCTAGGTTTGAATTGCAGCTTCAGCCCATACGTATCAGTTGTAGGATGTTGGCAAGATACTTTACTTCTAGATTTGGTTTATTTATTCATAATAAATAAATTTACCTGGAGCTAATGACCACCTCATAGAACTGTTGGGATTAAATGGCATCATGCTTGTAAAGATCCCATTTTAACACCAGGTACCTGCAAACATGCAATAAATGGTAGCAATATTATGATGACTCGAGGGCAGCTCCACTAGATGTATTATAAAGCAGAAATTAGTGTGTTGGAAAGGGTAGGACAAAGGTGAGGTTAATTTGGATCCCTTGGAGGAGATCGAAGTAGCTCATGACTCTGCATCCTGAGCTACGAAAATCAGGAAATTGTCTTTGTATGTGTACATCTGCCTGGGTTTCAAATCACAAATCTATCATGTTGTAATACCTTTACTCTCCCTCTCCTTCTCTCAGCAATAATCTTGTAAAAAAAAAAAAACCAACAAGATTAAGACATATTTTGAAGCAAAGTGGCTTCATTATTTTTGCAGTTAATTCCTGATGCTATCATCTTCTCCAAGGCAAAATATTCTTTCTCTGTGTAGAAAGAATCATAACAGCCGCCACCACATATAAGCACATACACCTACACACCCACAAACACGGAAAACCGGGGCTGGGAGAAGAGCGATGTGTTTCTGAAAGCAGAAAAAAAGAATCTCGCTGAGACAGAAAGAAAAAAAGAATCAATTCTGGTTTTATGTGTCACATACATAAATAAATAAAGTGCTATCAAATGTTTAAGATGGGCCTGCTCTGATTTACAATCCATCAAATTCTGCTATCAAAACATTTAGAGAGGCTGCGAGACTACAGGGATTTATTATATCGACAATTCCCGGTGTAACCTTTTCATTTCCCTCCTTGTGGGTGATTCGTGCACACTCCATCTTCCTGGAGCCAGGCGGGGAATGAGATTTCGCTGCTCCCCAGGCACGGATCAGGGCAAGACAGCGCTTTTTAGCACTTGCTTAGATTTCGCCTGTCAGATCTCTGTCTCCATTCTACCCTCCATGCCTGGCCCCAGCCCTCCATCCCATCCTCTGCAGCCCTAAACCCCCAGCTTTCTCTTGAACCCCTTTCATCTCTACCTCGGAAAGACTTCCCTTCATCTCAAAGCCTTGGATAAAGGCTGAAGGTTTACTCTTATTCTCTGATAGAATGTCCTCTGCAAAGCCATTCATCCAAGCCCGTCAAATCCCAGAGAGAAACCAGCCAGACTTAAACCGCATCCAGAGGCTACGTTTCTGCATCTCTCTGCACAGGACCCAGGGTGTGGTAGGCTGAAACATGCCCTCAAAGAGAACCAGGTCCTAATCTCTGGAACCTGGGAGCGCCACCTTGCATGGCAAAAGGCACTTTGAAGACGTGATTTCATGATGTGCTCTCACGATGGAGACTGTCCTGGTTTATCCAGATGGGCCCTAAATGAACACAGAAGTGTCCTAAGAGGGAGGCAGAAGGAGATTTGACTACAGAGGAGGAGAAGGTGATGCGATGAGGGAAGCAGACATCGGTGTGTGATGCACTTTGAAGATGCAGAAGCTGGAAAAGGCAAGAAAACAGGTTCTCCGCTGGAGTCTTTGGAAGGAATCGGCTCTGCCAACACCTTGACGGTAGCCGAGTGAACCTGAATTTTGACTTCTGACCTCCAGAACTCTGAGGGTTCTAGTGTTTTCTGCTCTGCGTCCTCAGGGTTACGAGGGGCTCCTACCAGAGGATGCACGTGAACATGATCTGTGGACTGTACTGCACAGTCAGAACCTGAGGGATGCTTCTTACCTTCAGCATCGTTACTGTCGTGGTTAGCGGTGCAGGGGAGACGGAGAGGACTTTGCCAAGAGGAACAAGCAGCCTGGTGATTTTGTACAAAAGAGCAGCAGTTTACCAAATTGCGTAGAAATGTGGAAGCGTGGGCAGCTCCTACAGGTTCTTTCCCAAGTGTAAATAAAAAATCATACCTTTCTAGAACCCTTCCACACTGGACAGACTTAGTAAGAATTTTGCCTCCATGGGGTACCTTGGCTTACGAATTGGGCTCTCTCCCTCCACCTGAATCCGAGCTCTGCCGTTTGTCCTAACAGTCCAGATGGTTCCACACTAGTCCAAGCCACCCTCGCACCTGGCCTAGATGGCAGGAACGGAATGACCTTCCTTCCTTCCAGTCTCCCAACTCCAATTCACCATGTGCCTGCTGCCTGCTAGGTCTCCGCCCGTCTCTGTCATACCCCATCTCTCCTTTCAGTAATGACCTGTGGGGCTCCCCATTCTCACTGAACCCCATCCCAGTTTGCCTGACAAGCTCTCAGGGTCTCCGAGACACAATCCCGAGGCTCTTACCAAACCTCACATGCTCTTCTCCCTGGACCTTCTGCCCCTGCAGGCTCTGTGTGTGTCCCCACACATCCCCTGCCAAATACTTTCTGAAGACTTCCCAGCCTGGCCTCTAGTCTAGGCACTGGGGACATGGCAGTGAGCAGAACATCCAGTTGTCCCTGGTAAGCCAATACTCTCAAAAGCAAGGCTGTTCGGCTCTTCACCACCCATTAGTAGTTCCCCTATTCACTTAACAGGTATTTGAACACCCCCTAAGTACCAGCTTCTGTCCTGGCGGGGAGATGGAGCCAGGCTCAGAGCCTCCTCTTGTTTAAGTCTGGTGGAGGAAAGAGAAGATTACAGAAGTGCTGATCATACAGGAGTGCTGGGGCCAATTTTAGGGGCAGTTTGGGGCTTTACAGGAGAGATGAAAGGAGAGCTGGAGAGGCAGGAGCCTCCCTGGACTTATCCTGAGTGCAGCAGGAAGCCACTGACCAGGTAGGGCACATAGGCGGGGGTGTGTGGCACGAACTGGTGCGTACTTTAGAAACCTCCAAGGTAAACCCCTCTATGCCTGGTGTTCCATAACTCGCCTCCAGCTCTCCCGCTTTCCTAGGAGTCCGACTCCTGATGCAAGGGGTTTGATCCCGTGTTTCCAGTTTACACTCTTCATCTATTCATTTGTTATTTCACTGACCCACCAGGGCCCAGATGCTGCACTAGCTTGCGAAGCTACAAAGGTGAGTAAAAACAACACAAACCCCATGGTAGGCTGAATAATGGCCCTCCGAGAGATATTCAAGTCCGAGCCTGTGAATGTTATCTTCCATGGCAAAAAAGGATTTTGCAGGTGTGATTAAGTTAAGGATCTTGAGATGGGGACATCATCCTGGATGATCTGGGTGGAACTTAAATGCAATCTTTTTTTTTTTTTTTTTTTTTTGAGACAGAGTCTCACTCTGTTGCCCGGACTAGAGTGCTGTGGTGTCAGCCTAACTCACAGCAACCTCAAACCCCTGGGCTTAAGCGATCCTACTGCCTCAGCCTCCCGAGTAGCTGGGACTACAGGTATGCGCCACCATGCCCAGCTAATTTTTTTTTTCTATATATATTTTTAGTTGGCCAGATCATTTCTTTCTATTTTTAGTAGAGATGGGGTCTCACTCTTGCTCAGGCTGGTCTCGAACTCCTGACCTCAAGCGATCCACCCACCTCTGCCTCCCAGAGTGCTAGGATTACAGGCGTGAGCCACCGCGCCCGGCCCTTAAATGCAATCTTAAGTGTCTTTATAAGAGGGAGTCAGAGGGAGATTTGCGACAGGAGAGAGGAGGATGTGTGACTGAAGCAGAGTCAGAGAGAAGATGCTCCATGCTGGCTCTGAAGACAGACGAAGGGGCCATGAGCCAAGGCATGCATGGAATGTCACTTTAGATGCTGGGACAGGCAAGGAAACAGATTCTTCCCTAGAGCTTCCAGAGGGAGCACAGCCCCACTGATATCTATACCTCCTAAGGAGCTCCCTGGGACCAGCTGAATGAAGCAGAGAATGCATTTGGGCCTGGTTCACAGATGGTTCTGCAGGACACACACCTGCCACCCGAGAGTGAATAACTGCCAATGAAGCCCGGTGATAGGCCACGGAATTCTCTGGTCTTGCCACGTTCCCCAACATCCTGAAGCCGCTGGCTGCACAGAATGGTGGAATGGCCTTTTGAAGACTCAGTAACAGCAGCCATAGGAAGCTAATACCCTCCTTCTTAGGGAGTTTACTATCTAGTACAGGACACAGCTGTTAATTAAGAAGCCACACAAATGACTACCTAATGACAGACCGACAGCTGTGGGCAGCCTGATTTCACAAGGGAAGACATTTCTGCAGGGCAGGGGCAACCTTTGTTGCACACTGGGATCAGCAGGGGAGCTTTCAACACCCCAGTGCTCAGGCCTTGCCTCATACCGATTAAGCCGCATTCTCTGTAGGTGAGGCCCCGGAATCGATATGTTTTCTGAAGCTCCCACACAGTTCCAAAGTACAGCCCAGTTTGAGTAGCCCTGGTCTCAGGCCAGCCACTTCCCAGGAGATCTGAGCTGGGAGCATGGAGGTGGCTTCTACGGAGGACATTCTGAGATGAGCAGTTGTCCCCATTCTGTTCCCCCTTTAGGTGGGCTCATAAATCTGGGCTGTCATCCCACTTGAGCAGTCCCCAGGAAGCACTATCCATTCAATGTGCATCCTCCCCTCCACCCCACGTCCACTGCCCTGCCTGCACCGTTACCATGGCCTCCCGATCAACCTTCCACTCTGTCCTTGTGAACTGCTGAAACACACCACCCCCTCCTCTCCACCCCTCCCTGGCTCCCCAGGGCACCCCAAACATTGTCCAAAATCTTCCTATCGAAGGCCAACCTGTCCTGTTTTCAAAGTCTGGCTCAAATCCCTTCTACAGTGATCTGTTTGGATTCCCTCTGTCAGATTACCTCTTCCCTCCACTACCCTCAAAGAACACGATTTGAACTTTCCACAGAGATCTATCAGAGTTACCTGTGTAAATGTTTCTCTCCCCCAGTGGGTCAAGAGCTCATTTTGGGCAAGGACCTTGCCCTCTCCCGTGCTGTATCTCCCACAGCACCGAGTGCAGGGCCTGCTCTGCAGGAGCTCAGTCCACATTTACTGAACATCAATCACACACCATCACTCCCTCCTCCGTCCCGCACAGCCCCACTGAGAGCCTCCCTGGCCAATTATTTGATTTCCAGGGGAACAAACAACTAGTAATTCATGCCACAACTGTGTATCAGGTTCTACCCAAATCAGTTTAACTTCCTCCAAAGTTATCTTGGAGCAAAGACTGAAATCCCGGACGCTGAGAAGTCAGGCTGATGCTGTGACCTGTCTGGCACAGCCAGCTTGTCAGCTCTTCAGTGGGCTTCCCTTTTCTCTCTCTCGGAGCTCTTGTAACAGCTGGGAAGGGAGTAATTTATATATTCTCCCCTATATTTTTCTTAATAGCAGGATGTGCTGATTCAACTTCAGAGGAGGAGGAGAGGCCTGTTAATCCTGCTGTAGTATCAGAAGCAAAAGTAACCACAGCAATAACTGTGAGACCCTGAACACAACTGGGACCACAGTTCAGAGACCCTCAGGATCCTGAGAGCCAGCTACATAGGATCAGGAACCACAGGTATGGGGTATGTTGGACCTTCTGTGCTCTCTCTCTCTCTCTCTCTCTCTCTCTCTCTCTGGTCCCTGGCTGTTCCCTGATTGGTTGTCTGGTTCGTTTGGTCATTCATTCATTCATTCATTTGTTCAATAACATATATATTGAGGGATGAATATAAAGCAGCATTGTTCTGGGCACCCTTGGACTATTGCTCTCTGGACGTCATGCTTTAGAGAACCCCTTACTCTTACCCAGGCTTGGTTATGACCCCTAGAGAAAGAAAGAGAGGGAAAGAGAGAGGGGGGAGAAGGAGAAAGACTGGAATGAGACGGCACAAGGTCAGTCTTGACCCCAGCCCATCTCTGTTCACTACAGTTTATGCGTTGAACTTTTTGCCCCCCAAAAGATATGTCAAAGTCTCAACACCCAATGCCTCAGATTTGGAGTGCATTTGGAAATAGGGTCTTTACAGAGGTAATCAAGTTAAAATGAGGTCATTAGTGTGAGCCCTAATCCAATATGACTAGTGTCCTTATGAAAAGAGGAAATTTGGGTGCAGAGACAGTGAGGAGACACAAGGAGAAGATGACTGTGTACCAGCCAAGGAAGCCTGCGGTGACCAGAAGCTGGGAGACAGGCTCGGAACTGACTCTCCCTAGAGTCTCCAGAGGGAGCTTGGCCCTGTCCACATCTCGAGTTTGGACGTCTGGACGCCTTCAGAACTGGCAGGGAACACGTTTCTCCCAAGCCACCCAGTTTGTGGTACTTTGTCGTGGCAGCCCTAGGACACTACCACACCACTCAAAGCAGGAATCTTTCCTTTCCAGGCAACCATATCCTGTATAACCAGCTGCTGAAGCCCAGCATGGCTGATCCTGCCAGTTTTCACAATCCAGACCCACCTTTCATCAGGAAAGAGCCTTATTTTTGGCAAACTTGATGTATGAGCGCTTGGGATTGACACTCCCCAGCCCTACCTCCTTTATCTGGGCTAACCTGTGACTGCTTTGACCAGCAGAAGTCGGTAGAAGTGACCTATGACAGTTCTGGACCAGGGTCTTTAAGAGGACATGCAGTTTCTGCTTCCTTCCCTTTGGAGGAGTCAGAAGCCTGACCACCCGAGGCCGCCATGCTGCGAGGAAGCCCAACCTACCCATGTGGAGAGACATGTTCAGTCAGACCCCGGCTGGCCTAGCCCCAACTCAGTGGAGGCCCCCAGACCTTCTGGAATACAGATGAGCTACACTCTGTCTGAACTTCTCACTCACAGAATTGTGAGATACAATAATAGTAAATTTCGACTTGCAACTCCTAAACATTGTTGTAGTTTGTTACACAGCAGTAGTTACCCGGAATAGAGGCAGACCCAAGAGACCAACCAGAAGTGTGAGGATATGCTTTATATCGGGACTTTGAACAAATAATTTTAGGAAGGATGATGAAGAAGGTCTGAGGCTGAGGTGGAATATACCCCTGCCGAGGCCACCTGGATGGCTCTGTCAGCTGGATGACAGACAGAGGCTGAACTACCTGCTCTGCAGCCTCCGACGGCCCACGGGACAGACAGAAAATGTGACCAGAAGGGAAGAGAATCTCTATTATGCAATACTACTACTACTACCAGCTCTGCACTGGCTACTGTGCTAGGTGATTCACGTGTTCTTGCTAAACTTTACAATCCTTTGAAAGTAGGTGTTTCACAAATATGGAAACTAAAGCTCAGAGAGACTGAATAACATGCCCAAGGACTAGATCTAGTACTGGGAAGAGCTGGACTCCCCCCAGGCTCTAAAGCTGGGCTTTTTGAAGGAACCCATGAGGATCAAAGTTGGGGGGACTTGACACAGGAAATAGGGGAGAGGGAACAGGAGGAATGCCTTGAAACAGTTATTTAGAGGTACCCCTTGAAATGGCTGTCACACGAACCATTTGGCAAACAGAGAAGGTTCTGGCCACCAACCCAGAGACGTACAGTTTCTCAGAGTTCCATGGGCGCAATGGCTACGAAAATGCTCTACAAAGAGTCTTCTGCAGGACCGAGGGACTGATGCTGTACAAGCCCCAACATTTGCTGATTTTGTAAGTGGATATATTTAGTGGTGGAACAGTTTTTCTTCTAGTTTCGTAACACTTAAAAAAAATCCTGCTTGTCCTATTTTTTTTTCTTTTCTTTTTTTTTTTTTTTCATGAGCTCACAAGTGATGTTGCCATTCCTTCCATAGCAACACACTAGGATACTGACTCTGCTTTGTTGGGAGACGTCTAAGAAGGACCCCGGAGGAGGGAGAAGAAAATGTCGGTGGGGGTGGGGAAATCGCTTCTAAAACTTCAACACCCACGATGAATGCAGAGGAGGCCTGAGCTGTTTTAGAACAAACAGCTACAGGTATCATCCCCGCTGCCCGCTCCTATCCTATCCTAGCACCTTCTGCATCAATGGGCATAGGTGCTAGAGGCCCTGTGTGTTTGTTCCCAACCTATCACTGCTTTTTCTGACGTGCTCCCTGTCTTCCATTCCCTTTTGATCCTTTTAATGACATGAGGAGGCAGCTTCAACTAGGTGACATCTGTCTTCAACACTTTTTGTTAACATCAACTCCTCTCTCCTTTTTTTGCAGCTTTATCGAGGTATAATTGACAAAGAAAAGTTGTATAGACCGTAGGCGTACAACGTGCTGTTTGGATATGAATACACATTGTGAAATAATCACCACAATCAAGCTAATCAAGAGATCCATCACCTCACATAGTTACCATGCCTTTTTTTTCTTTTTTGTCGTGGGAGCATGGGAGATCTGCAGATCCAGACCTTGGGGGAGGGACGACGATGAACATTCTGATCTAGGGGTGAAGATTCTGATCTCCATTTTCTTGGGGAAGCTCTGAATCTGAACCCATGAATCCAGATGGTACCATGTATAAGCAGGGGCTCTAAGAGCAAAAGCTGATGCCAACGTCAGTGTCGTATGTTGCGGTTTGGTACCGTCGGGCTCGCCTGCACGGAGCTCAGCCACCTCGGCCTGAAGGCAGAAGAGCCAGCACTTCCTATCACGGTGACCGGCGTGTTAATGGTATCGATCCTGCCCTTATTCTTTCCAGCATGACTCTCCACCTCTCATTTCTGTTCTCCCAGAGGCTGCTGTGGTGACAGGAGCAGGTGGCATGGAGGGTGGAGGGCAGTCATTAAAAAACAAAACTTCTGATAAATGACACAGGAATAAACTCATATAAAGTAAGTAAAAAATGAAGCCTCAACACACTGTATGACTCCATTATGTGACATCTGGAAAAGGCAAAATCATAGAGATAAAAACCAGTGGTTTCCAGGGCCTGAGGGTGAGGATTGACTACAAGAGGCACAAGGGAATTTTTTGGGTGCTAGCACAGTTCTATATCTTGATGTTGTGGTGGTTATTCCACTACATGGGTTTGTCAAAACTCGTAGAATTGTACATTGAAAAGGGTGCATTTAATAAAAAAGCCAAGAAAATGCAGTTACATGCCAATATATACATAGAATTCCAATTTTTATAAAAACACAGAAACATTTTAAAAAATGTGCAGATGCTGTTAATGTTGGCTACCTACGAGTGGAGGGATTACCCATGATTTTTATTTTCTGCTTGATATAGTTTCAATAATTTCTATAATAACCTAGATTATTCCCTTTAGAATCAGCAAAGTGGTTTTATTTTATTTTAGGAGAGAAAACATGGCGGTAGGGTTTTGGAGTCAAACTCCATTTCTCAGAAACTGTGACCTCGAGCGGGCTATAAACTTCTGAGTTCAGTCTCTTCATCTGCAAAATGAGACAATATCATTCACCTCAGAGGGTTGTCATTGTGATTAATGAGACAATGGGTGCAAAAGTACTTTATAAATTTAAAGATGCAGCTCGACTAGTAATTATGACGATTCTCTCATCTTTGAGAATTTCTTTCATTTTTTTTTTTTTTTAGACAGACTCTCACTCTGTTGCCCTGGCTAGAGTGAGTGCCGTGGTGTCAGCCTAGCTCACAGCAACCTCAAACTCCTGGGCTTAAGCGATCCTACTGCCTCAGCCTCCTGAGTAGCTGGGACTACAGGCATGTGCCACCATGCCCGGCTAATTTTTTCTATATATATTTTTAGTTGGCCAGATAACTTCTTTCTATTTTTTTAGTAGGGACGAGGTCTCGCTCTTGCTCAGGCTGGTCTTGAACTCCTGACCTGGAGCGATCCACCCACCTCGGCTTCCCAGAGTGCTAGGATTACAGGCGTGAGCCACTGCGCCTGGCCTCTTTCATTTTCTAATGCAGTGGTTTCCAAGCATGGTGCCATCACACATTTATGCCAGTAACAGCTTAAATCTAGTGTTTGATTTATTAAAAAACAAAAAAAGTAAAAAGGAACAGTTAGTACGTAGCAAGTACTCACCAAATACATGTGGAATGAATAACTGTCATGCTACTGCCCATGTGTGGCAGCAGGACCGCTGCCTTCCCCAGGCACCACAGTCAAGCAGATCTTTGAAACCACTGCTCATACACTGTGCACTGACTATGAATCCAGCGTGTTGTTACAGCTAATGGCACACTGGAAGAAACTGAAGACGTGCACCTCAAGGTGCTAACCATTTAAGGAGGGAGATATGAGTAATAGATGCAAAATGACAAGTGAAAGGAGAAGTGGATGAGGGAGAGATTAGCATGCACGGAGGTGGTGGTGGGGTAAGAATTCGGGGTTGGGACAGGGAGGAGGCTTTCCTGGTTAGGTGAGACTGCAGCTGAACCTTAAGGCCAGGAAGCAAGAGACATTACAAAATGAGGCAGAAGGATGTTCCAGGTGGGAGAACAGTTTGGGCCAGGGTTTGACAAACTATGGCCCATCTCCTGTTTTTGTAAATAAAGTTTTATCGAGACACAGACAGCCATGCCATGAATGCTTTCACACTTCCACAGCAGAGTTGAGCAGTTGCCACAGAGACCTGACCTACATGGCCTAAAATATTTCCTGTCTGGCCACAGAAGTCTGAACCAACCAGAGTCTCCACTGAGGACCAAGTGAAAAGGAGCCTGGGTATAACAGAAGCGGGATGAGAGCCAAGGTGGAGGGAGATGGGTAAGGTGCTAAGGGTGGGGTGGTAGTGGTGGTGTGGAGGTAGATGTCCCAGGGACTTGGAAGCCAAGATTGAACTTCTTGTTTCCAGGCAAGCAAAACAGCACTGATAAATTTTCTGAGGAGGCAGAGGTTCTAGGGGAGGGGTATGGACCAGCCCACGGTGAATCCTGGTGGGGCCTGGTGGCGAAGGCCCTACCACTGGGGGTAGCAGGGAGAGTCACCTGCAGTGGCTCCCATATCCCAGGTGAGGCTGGGAGAAGCTGCCTGTGTGGGAACAGTGGATTAGAGGAGGATGTGGCAGTGCAGGCCCTCCCCTGCCAGCACCCACCCACACCCCAGGTGCCTTTGGCTCTTTTGACAAATTCTGATGCCATCAGCTGAGCATGGGAGTGCTGGGGAGGGAAGAGCGAGGTTCTGCAAGAATAGTGAGGGATGTCAGGGCATAAAAGACATGAGTCAGACTCCAGCATCACTCTCTTCTCTCCCATTCATTTCAACTCTTGAATGAACTTTCTCCCTCAGTCTCCAGTTCAACTCCGCCATTCTTGAATTGAGTTCCCAGCTCTCCAGGAAAACAACTCTCAAAACAAACTATTTCTAAAGGGCCACATCCCAGCCCACAGAGAACCTGAATTCAGGGCCTACTATAGTGGGTACCTGATAAAAATGTTGCTTGAATGACAGAAATGACAAAGGTGGTTAGGACACAGCCTCCGACTTGGTAATTGTGTGACTCTTGTGTCTCAGTTTCCTCATCTGTCCAATGGGGATGAGGATGGTACTTACTTCATATGATTATGAAGACTAATGAGTTTAACAAGAGGCAGCTAGGACGGTGCCTGGGTCAAGGTAAGGGCTGAGAAAATGGTGGCCATTAGTTTTGTTATTATTAATACAATCTGGATGAGCTCAGACAAGAGTCGCAGAGTCCCGAGGGCTATGAAAGGTAAGATAAAGGTGGGACCATTTCTAATGAGAGGATCCAGAAAGTCTTCAGGGTAGAGGTGAGGTCTGCAGTACGGTGAGAAGAATGCTAATGGCTTCGCTAGGCAGAACCTGGACTGTGATTGATTGCTGATGTCTGCTCTGGGCAAGAAAAGCACAGTGGTGGTGTGTGTGCCTGTTTGGCCTATGTTAAGTTTGTTTTAGGATTCAGACATGTCAGGGCACATTTGGAATTCTGGCAAAACATGCTTGATGGCAATTTTTTTAAATTCTAAGGCCCAAGGGGGTGTTTGGGAAGTAATGCGTCCTTAGGGAAGGCACATACCCTGACTCGAGGAGACTGTGTTAGTCATCAGACAGAAATGCAGTTCCGACTGTGGCCTGGTGCTTGAGCTCCATATCAGGTCACCCTTTGGCCCAGGTCCCAAGGATCCATGTCTGATTACAAGAGGAAGGGACAAATACAAACTGACACAGTTGTCTCAACAAAAATCTCTGTGCGAGGCAGCACTGTAGGGCCCCGTAGTAGGATGTAATTGGGGTGGGGGGAGGTGAGGGCTTGGGGAGAGGGATTCTCCTCACTGCAGCAGTGTCCACTGTGGGTGTAGGTATGGCAGGGGTGGGGGACATCATGACGGTTCAGGGGCTCTGGGAGGGAGGTGGTGTAGCTGCTGTGTGGCCTCACAGGGGCAGGGGCAGGTGCTGATTTTTTGGTGACCCCTTAGAGTGAAGAACACCCACAGTGGGGCCTCCAGGACGGGGGCTGGAGATGATCAGGGCTTGGAGGCCCCGCGACAGTGGGTGGAGACAAAGCCTTCTGCACAGCGACCCAAATCTGAGGCTGGGGGCCCTGGGAGATGCAGGTCGTAATTACAATACCCTGTGGGGCGAGTGCTCGGAGCACACAGAGGAGGAAGTGACTGGCTGCCTGGCGTGGGGGGCAGAGGTGCTGGAAGGCTTCGCAGAGCTAAGAGGTGAGCCAGGCAAAGTTGTGGACATGATCTTGAAAACTGGGGGAGATGCACGAGCAAAAGTACAGAGGCACGACAGGGAAGGGGGGGCAGGGGATGGCGCGGATCCGGGGTGGACTGAGGTCAGGAGGTGAGGCCAGAGGGGCAGGGAGTGGGGAAGCCCGACTGGGAAGAAGCGTGGATATCAGGGCAGGGACTTTGTTTTGTTCACTGTCACATTACTGGTTCCCGGGACAGCCTCCCGGGAACACAGATGTCCCGCTCCATGGGAAATGGTTAAATGACAGGATGGAGAGACAGAAGGAAGGAATTAGGACTTAGGAGAAGTAGACGCTCCCTTTTCTTTCATTGAGAGCAATAGGGAAGGAAACCTGACTTGGGCTTTCAAAGGAAAGCAAACTTGAAAAGCAGGATCAGGAGCAAATACAGCCAAGAACTTAGGGTGTGCATGTACATACACACAGAAGGCATCAGGGTGCACAGGAGATGCGTTATGTTCTCAGCCCCGGGCCACAGAAAAAGTACGTCTAGGTGAGGAAAAAAAAAAGAAAGGGAAAAGAAAAGCCCCGAAGCCCCCTCCGCCGGATTGAAGGCACAAAGCAGAGGGGTGATCAGAGCATTCCCAGGATGCAGCGCGGCTTCCTCCAGGCGCCCAGGGGAAGGGCCTCTCTCAACCTGGTCCTCTGTGCTCCCTTCTCAGCCTCCATGGCTCAAAAGGATGCGCAGGCCGGGTCGCCCTGCCCAGTGGGGACGCGGCCACGAATGAGCCTCCTCTCCTTGTTCTCGCCTCGTCGCCAGTCTTTGGAGCCTTGCTGGGAAGGAGGAAAACCGGGCCAAAGCTGAGATGAAAGCGCCTGTAATCTCATAAAAGAGACAGGCGGATGCTCTGAAAGGCACGGAGGAGCCAACACCTGCCATTTGCACTTCAAGGCAGCCGGGTGCAACCCACCCAGGCAAGAGGCCTGTCTGCCCTTCCCCCAGGTGTCTGGACTTGGGTGAGCGATGGCCAGGGGACAAGAGCCTGCTGGTCGCAGGTCCTGTGGGGTGCAGGAAGACCACGAGGAGAGGATGACCAGCCACCAAAGCCCCGGGCCTGGAACGTGCCTTTAGGAAAAGCCGCGGACTTAAAACCCCATCACCCCCTTTCCTTGTCTGCACAGGATATATTTGTCACTTTCTTTGTTCTTCAGACCACTGTGCAGTGGATAAAAGTACCCAGCACCACAAACAAGCCCTTGCCCGTTGCCATCGCAGAATAAGACTCCACCAGGATCGAGCAAAGAACCAGTCTGCGCATCAAACGAGGCACTGATGGAGCCTTTTCTGCTTTTGCTCTCCCGAGACACTCTGGGACGCTGCTAGAACCCAAGGCGGGGACGTGGTCCTGTTGCTCACCCATAACTGCGAGAGAATAGGCTTTCTTGCAGTACGAAGCCAAGAAATCAAAGGCAGAAAGAGATGGATGATTTTCCAAAGGAAATCCCTAAATGATCAGGATAGCACCTCTAACAAATTTCTTACTTTTATTTACTACTTCCCACAATGATCTAGGAGAAGTATTTGGGGAGATCTCCAAGTCTGAAAAGAAAAACATGGTTTCTTTGGGTTGTGAGATACCAAGATGGTGGGAAAGTCCCCGGGAAGCAGAGTTATGTGGGAAGGAGCCGCTGCAGGACCAGTTTAGGGGCCTCCACCCCTGCTCAGCCACGTTCTTAGGATCTGGGGCTCTTGGTTATCTGCTCCAACTGCAGAAAGGTGTCCACGTGCAAAGAGCCTTCAAAAGGTAACTGGGAGCCCCAAATGCTACTCCCAGTGCTGTCACCAACAGCTGCGTGGCCCCTGTCAGCCTGTCCTGCTCTGGGTCTTCACTGCACTTGAGGATTAGCTGGGATGACCTCTCAGGTGGCTCGGCTCCAGCCCTCCCAAACTCGGAGATGCTAACAGCTATTCCACAGAGGTCACAGAGTATCATTGTTACTGAGAGTCAGCAGGAAGGTGCCTGGTCACGGCTGCAGAGAACTAGACATGACAGATCCAGCCTATATTGAGGTTTGGGGCAGGCAAAGAAGGCAGGCAAGATGCTCCCCTTTGAGAATAACATTAAAATATCTAATGCAGCAGGAACAGTCTTAAAGAGTGAGACATGCCACCCCAAAGCAGTTTCCCTGGGAATGACTGAATTACAGGTACAGATTCTGAACATCCGAAAAATCCAAGAAAGAGATGAAAAAGCTCAGATAGCAAAGTAATACAGAGAAAACCACTTTTCTAGGAGCTGATGGAAGCATCTGAATGAACCCGTAAGATTTATCAGTGAGTAGAAATCCACAGTTTCAAGAAAGGAAATTGGTTGTGAGTTTTAATTAGTTGGGGCTTTGATAAATGGGGAACCTTGGAAATGGTAAAATGCCAAGTGATGGGCCTGAAAGGGCAGATCTTGGGAACAGGGACAGGGCGAGCATGCCGCTCTGGTGGTACTGTGTAATGAGGCTGAAACTAGGCCAGGGCCGGACGAGGGCCAGGAGGCGTGGCTGGGCGAACCGATGGGGCCCTTTCGCTTTGTCAGTCGAAGGCAAACGCCATCTGCTCTGGCTGCTGCCCACTCTGCCCCTTCTCTCCCTGGTTCATCGTTTGTGGTTACAGTGACCTCAGCTTGTGGGACTCGAGTGTCCTTAGCGCTGCTCTGTCCCTTCTGGCTTAGTACATGCTGCCATCTCGGCCCAGGTGGCCTGGCAGGGACTGGCTGCCAGATCAGGCAGCAGGAGGAGGGCGGCAGCTCCCCAGCATGGCCTGCTGGCTCGCCTGCTTCCTTCTATGGCCTTCTCTGAGCACCTCTACCGTACCAAGGACTGTGCTAGGTACTTGGAATATGACAACAGGCAAACTTTTCTCCTGGTATTCAAGGAGGAGAGAGATAAGAACACAGGCAGAGATGACAATAGCTTAAGTTCTACGTATGAAGGGAAGGGAAAGTACTATCAGCAACTGGAGGCTAGAGTGCATGGGGTCTGTGGGGTGGAGATCAGGAAAGGCTTGCCCCAGGAGCCAGCTGCTCTCATTAAGGCTGTAGTTCTAGGATGGATTCAGCCATGCACTTGGGAGTTTCCTGGGCTCTGTGCACACACTTTCCTCCCTATCAACAACTGATGGTGTCATAACTCTTCCTTTGTCATAAGAGAGGACCAGGTAAGGAAATAACGGCTCAAGAAAGAGCCACCAGTGATGTGAAGCACATGCCCCATGGTCACTAAGTCCAAGCCAAGAGGGTGCCACACTGAAGCTCCACTGCTGATGCTGCTCAAATCTCTAAATTAGCCCCTGAATCCACTGAGTTTGGAATCGCTCAGGACAGAAGATCTCAGCCTTTGTTCTCTGCCTGTTCCTGTCACAAGGAGCATCACAAATGCCAGAGACCTTATGCCACTGCCTCATTTCCAAGACATCAGAGGGAGACTCACACCTGCCAGTAAGTCTACCAGGCCCAGCTAAGACCATGGCATATGATCATGTATTCTTCCCCTCAAAACACTCCTAGCTCCAAGGCAGGCAGGTTCCAGAAGGCACTATCTTTTGAGATGTGGAAGCCACTGATGAACAGTGGTCAGGCTTTGGAGAAGGGCAGATTTGGTTCAAATCTGGGTCTCTGATCTGCAAAGCCTGTACACGAATGTTCACAGCAGCACTATTCATAATAGTCAAAAAGTGGAAATGTCCATCCATGGATGCATGGCTAAACTAATGTGTTCTACCCATATGATGGAATCTTATTTGGGAAAAAAAGGGAGTATCAATACATGCTACAACACGTATGAACCTTGAAAACACTATGCTAAGTGAAACAGGCCAGTCACAAAAGGCCACGTATTATATGATTCCATTCATATGAAATTTCTAGAACAAGAAAGTCTATAGAGACAGAAAGCAGATTAGTGGTTGCCTAGAGCCCACTGGAGGCAGGGCGGTTGGAGGGAAGTGCGTAGTGACTGCTGATGGGTGTGGCGTTTCTTTTTGGGATAATGAAAATGTTCTAAAATTGGAGTGATGGTTGCACAACTCTGTGAATATATTAAAAGCCAGTGAATGGTACACCTTCAGTGGATGAATTACATGGTATATGAATCATCTCTCGATAAAGCTTTTTTTTTTTTTAAATCTGGGTTTCCATCTCCTCTTGGTTCCTGCTAGATTATTAGGGTCACAGGGCAAGGGTCCCTTTGCTTTGCCCACCAGTGTATCCTGAGGACCTGGCACATAGTAGCTGCTTATGTATTTGCTAACAAATGACTACGTGGCTCTTTGCGCCTCAGTTTCTGCATCTGTAAAATGGAGATAATGATGCCTTTTGCAAAGGGCTGCGGATCAGAGGACGAGGCATGTAAGGTACTTGGCAGAGTCTCGGCATGCCACAGGGCGGGGTAAAGGGAGCCACCGGCCAGACTCCTGAAGGGGGATCTGTGCTATTGGGAATTCTGCTCGCAGCCACCCTCACCTCCCATCACATGTGCATCTTAGAGGGAATGGCCAAGCTGTCATGCAGAGCAGCCTGCACGATGCCACTGGTAGCGCCCAGAGCCCAGACCAGCATGGTACTGGTGGACACCACAGATATTTCCTATTTCTGTCGGGAGAGGCATTGAAAAGCCTGTCACCGCTGGCCAGGGTTGATTCCAGCTCTCAGTCCATGCTGTGTGTTGGTGGCACACACTGAAAGAGCACGATATTTTCAAAACATCCAGCTGCGTGAGGGGGTCAAGGTTATGACCACTGGAAGCCCTGCCACCGTCCATGTGAACCCATCTTGTAAAATGTGGGAAAGAACTTTCAGGCCTCCAGAAACTTAGAACTCTGAGCCTTTCTCTTTGTCCCATTCTTACCTGGGTCCCAGAACCTTAGCCAGGGTCCCAGTGGGCAGCTCCTAAAGTGCATGTGTCCTTTCCAGTCCTCGAAACCTTCACTGGAGCCACTGCCCTGGAAGGTGGCTCACACCTGTTCTCCAGCCCACTGAAGAGCCCACTTGTAACTCCTCTGATTGTTCAAGAATCAGCTGAAATGCACCTTCTTCAGGGAAGCCCACCGTGATCTGTTCCAGATGGGGTTAAGTCCCCACCATATGGGCTCATAGCTCTGTTTTCCCCCTTTCAGTCTGCAGTGGTATATTTTTGATTATTTGCATAAAGTCTCTCTCCCTCACCATCCTGTGAGCACTACGAGGATAGACCTGGGTCCTTCTTGTGTGCTGCTGTGTCCCCAGGGCTTAGCGTGCAGCCTGGCATGCAGTAGACCCTCAATAAGTATCTGTGTAGTGAGACAGTCTCACTGACACTCCTCTGTCTCTGCCCTGCTGCACAGCCTCCTGCTCTGGCTGGGTGGGAGATATTCCCTTCCCGCTGCCCACACCCCCTGAAACCAGAAGGGGCTTGTTGGAGAGAACACTTGGGTCTCCTTGTAGGGCAGCTCCCTCGTGTGGGAAGTGGAGAGGAAGGGGGTGGACCGTGTGGGACAGTGGAGGGCTGAGGCTAGCCTGCTGGCCCAGCCAACTCTACCCACCCTACCCCCCTTCTTGGCAAAGCCCCCTTCCTCCTTTGGGAACCACCAGGGAAGGGGCACAGCTCTAACGTGGTGGAGATTCTACCAGTGACAGTTGGCCGTAGGAGCTGACCCACTGGTTTTCAGACATTTCTGACTGAGCCCCATAGTGAGAAGCACATATTCTGTGGCAATCCCGTGTGTGTGTGTACCTGTGTATGAGAGCAAAAGTGGGCAAAGCAGTACTCGCTCCCCCTATGTAGGGTGTATTCTAATACCTATCTTCTATTGCATTTTGAAAAAGCTTCTTGTCATGACCTGCTAACAGGAACACACAACCAACCCAGTGGACAGGGCCAGTGCTCTGAAAGGGGCCCTGCACTTGGGGTTTAATGCTCTGTGGTCACCATCTCAAAATCCTTAATCATTTTTTGTTTGCATTTGTGTTTCGCGAGGTCTGATGGAATGCACGGTGCTGCTTCCTGGATTCTGGGCCACCCCTTCCATTCCCTGCTCCTGCCTAGAGACAGCTGCTGTCTTCTGCCCCCGGCAGGGACCTGGCTCTGAAAGGGTCACGATCAGGTTTGCCTCCCAGGTACCTGGGAGGGTCCGTCTGTACTTCCCAACCAGTGGCCCTGTGCCTGAGGGAGCATGACATTAAAGGGCAAATAAAAAATACCATGACAAGTTGAGAGACTGCAGAAGAAAGGACAAAGCTTATTCCGTGCTTTTGAACAAAGGGCCCTGCGTTTTCATGTTACACTGGGCCCCAGAAATCATGTGACCGGCCCTGCCTACTAAACCAATTTCACAACTCATTAATGCATTGTGACTGGCAGTTTGAAAAATACCACGCTGGGCCAGCAGAATGTTGCAGATGACAAAAATGCAAACTCCCATCAGACAGACTGAAGATTCCATCCTGATTCTACAACAAATTGGCTGTGTCTGGGGGCATGTCACTGAACGCTCAACTTCTGTGTCCTCATCTGCAAAACCAGGATAATGCCAGGCCCTGCCTTCAGAGTCATGGCAGGGATGGAATAAGGCAACGTGCCGTGCCAAGGGCAGTGCCCGGAATCTAAGAGTGTCGTTATGATTATCACTAGATCCCATCCGTCTTTTGCTGGCTCTGATTTTCTGCCACTTTGAGGTACTTCTCAGAGGAGGGGATTCCTGAGCTGGGTTTTGAGGAGCAAGGAGAAGTTTACTGGCAGACCAGACAGGGAAGGAGGATGTCAGGGCAGAAACACAGAGGGCAGAGGCTCAGAAGTGCGATGTGTTTAAGGGAAGTGAAAGCAAACCCATCTGAGAGCTGCTCTTCCAGTGGGAGGTGAGCTGGGGGCAGGGGGTCGCTCTGGGGAGGGCCTGGGCAGCAGGGAGGGTTTCAGGCAGGCCTGTGCTTTCCTCCTGCAGGGTGGAAGAGGGATGGGAGGGGTGAAACCGAAGGCTTCCAGAAGAGGCCAGGTGTGGGATGCACGCCCGGTGACAGCGTAAGCAGGAAAGGAGAGCAGAGGATGAGGCTCACTCAGGGGGCTGGGGTGGGTGCGGAGGCCATGTGACTCTGAGTGGGTGAGAACCAGGAGGAAGACAGGTGGGGGTGGGGGGGTAGGCAGGAGGAAGAGGAGGAGGAAGAGGATTATCCACCCAGCACCAAGGCTAGTGAATAAGAATGATGAATGTTTAGTCTATTTTTAGAAATCTCCAGGGATGCAAAGTCTATAAATTAACTTAAAGAGCAGGGAATATTCACGAAATTGTCCTGCTCCCTCTTTTAAAACCAAATCTAACTCCTTCTGGCTACTAAGCCCAAATCAGATAAACTTTATGTGAGCCACCGAGCAGGTGAGTTCTAATCCCCATTGTCTCAGGGCCACAGATTTCTGGAACCTGGTGGAAGAAGTTCTAAAGTATGGAACAAGTTAGAACTAAGTGGCATCCATGAAAGGGAGGGAATCACAAGGGACACTTGAAAAGGTGATGTATTCACTGCGCCCCTGGGCAAGGCAAGTTTCTAGCTGCCCACGGAGCTCAGGCAGCCGGGGGGAAAGTGTGCTCAGAGACGAGCCAGATATCTGCTTTTGACAATAACACCAAGAGCCACCTTCTTTTTTGGAGGTCTTCCCTCTGCTTTCTCACTTCAAAGTTATTACCTCAGCCACAGTTGTTCGCCAGCAAGTGGTTTTTAAGTACTCCGAGAAATTAATTTTGGAGCTGAAGTCTCTGATGCCTGGATGCTGGGTGGGTGTGGGAAACAGATACTTCCTATGGTTTCAGGTCAGACTAAAGGGGAGACAGTGATAACAAGGGCTTTCCATGCAGACAGGACTTTACAGTTTACACAATGCTCCCATATCGCCCTCTCGTTTGTGCTCACAACAGCCTTCTGAGATAGAGTGGGTGAGGACTGTCATCCTAATGTCACCCACAGAGAACCTGCAGCCCTCTGTGAACTGGCTTGTGGTCACAGGGCAAGGATGTAGGCAGGTCTTCTGCCTTTTGCTGGCTGTCCTGTCAAAGTCCGCTATTCAAGGGAACCCCTCAACTATCTGGAGATCACACATTTCAGGAAGTGCAGCAACGGCCATTACAACCAGTTTGGTTCTGTTAAAAAAAAAATCGAAACACCCTTCCCAAAGTGTTTATCATGGGCCTGGTGCTGGGCTCTGTGCTGAGGGTGGCATGAAGACACTCATACCACCACCACTCCCGAGTGCTTACGATCCAGGCACTTTATACATCTTTGATCTCATTTAATAATTCTCACATCACCCTGAAGAGGTAGCGTCATTAGCTGTTTCATATAGATGGGAAAACATCCTCCAACCTAACTCAGGAGCTCTGGACAGCCAGAGAGGCTGGGGCAGCACTGACTTTATGCTGATTGGGCCCTTTCCAAATAGCTTTACCTGCTTCATTTTTCCAACACCCCTGAGAGGTTTCTCATTTTGAGAAAACTGAGGCTGAGAGGGGGTCAGGCAAGTTGACGATTGACCACGGCAATGGAATAGGCCTGTATATGCTGTTCCTCTTTAAATTTTTTAATTCCACAAGCTACATCTGATTGCTATGACAATTATGTGATACAGAAGGGTTTAAAGTAAAAGCATCTTGCATCTCTGTTTCTCTATTTCCACTCCCCAGAAGTAACTGCTTTTAACAGTTTGATGTATAAGCTTTTCCCATGCACAAACACACCTACATATGGAGTTTATTTTTCACCAAAGAGATGGCACTCGATGCATTATTCAGTGACTTGCTTTATTCACTCAACCATGAGTCACAACTATCATTCCCCATCAACACAGACAGGGAGAGTTCCTTATTCTCTGGAACAGATCTCATTGTCTCAATGTAGCATAAACCGTTCCCCTGCTGATGGACTCTTAGGTTGTCTCCAGTTTCTCATTGATTCTGCACCAAACATCATTGTAAGCGGAATAGATACTTGACATACAAACTTGCAATAAACATTAGCTATTATTTTTAGCCTTGTTATGTAGCTTTATTCAACTGATGGCCTCAATTCAATTCCTATAGCAAGTGCTCATTTCAAAAGATAGTTGTTGGAATTAACTAGTCTCAGTCTTTATTTTCGTGGCCCTAGGTGTTATATTTGCCTAATCCAATACTGAAATTGGGTTTAGATAGGTAAATTTTGAAATGATATTACTTTTCCAAATTTTCTGACTCATGCCCTAAATGAAGTTTATTTAATTCTTGTAGGAAACTACATAGTATAAGGGATTTAAAGTTGTGTTTTAGGTTTCTAAGAGAAGCTGTGGACCCCTAGCCTAACATAAAGAAGTGGGGAAGCTGGACAGCCTAACATCTAGCTCAAATCATTTTATTCAACTAAGTCAAATGACAAGGAGCTGAATATGTCACCTGTAGATTGTGTCCTCTCATCAGGTACTAGACCATTTCTCTGCCCTGCATTGGTTTCTCCGAAGTCATTCCTCTCCTCCTCCTTATAGGCTTCTTGACACCCAGACTGCTTTCCTTTAAAAATTCTCATCCTCGGCTTTGGTTTTTTTTTTTTTTTTTGTGGTCTTTCTCCTTCAAGATGGGCAGCAGAGTAGGAAACAGTCTCATGTTCTTTCTTCCTTCCTGATGTTCCAAGATTCCTTCTTTTATCATTTTCTTTTTGTTTAGAGAACTTCTTTTAGCTATTATTTTAGAATAGGTCTGTTGGCCCCAAATCCTTAGCTTTCCTTTGTCTGAGTATGCCTTGATTTCCCTTTCCCTTCTGAGAGATAGTTTTTGATGGACCCAGGATTCTGGGTTGACAGTTCTTTTAAAAATAATGGCCATTTCCTTCTGGCCTTCATGGTTTCTGATGAGAAATCTGTGGCTGTGCATGTTGTTTTTCTCCTGTACTTAAGGTGTTGTTTCTTTCTCAGTGATTTCAAGAGTTTTTCTTGGTCTTTAGTTTTCAGACATTTGATTATGATATGTCTTGTTGCAGATTTCTTTGGCTTCATCCCATTCAGGGCTCACCTAGCTTCTTGAATCTATAGATTTATGTCAAATTTGGAAAGTTTTAAGCTATTATTTCTTTGAGTGGTTTTTCAGCCCTGTCGTCTTTCTTCTGTCTGGGACTTTGATGACATCAAAATCTTTTTTTATAGTTCCACAGGCCCCTGGGGTTCTGCTATTTTCCCCCCAGTCTACTTTCTCTCTGTTGTTCAGATTGGGTTATTTCTATTGTTCTATCTTCAAGTTTCCCGATTCTTTCTTCTGTCCCCCCCTCTTCTGCTGTTGAACTCATCCAGTGAGTTTTTTTAAATTTTAGTTATTGTATTTTTTCAGTTCTAAAATTTCCATGAGGTTCTTTATGCCTTCTATTTCTTTGCTGAGACTTTCTATTTTTTCATTTGTTTGAAGCATGTTCATAACAGGTTACTGAAGCATTTTTTATGATGGTTGCTTTATAATCTTTGCCAGGTAATTTGAACTTCTGTGTCATCTTAGTGTTGGCATTTATTGTCTTTTTTCATTCACTTTGAGATCTTCCTGGTTATTGGTATGAGTGATTTTTAAAATTGAAGCCTGGTTATAAGATTTTGGATCTTAAACCTTCTGTCCTAGCTGGCTTTCTCTGACACTGCTCCAACAGGGGAAGAGGGTGCATGCCACCTCATTACTGCCAAGTGGGGGCAGGTTCTCTGTTTGGCCCCATTGACATCTGAGGGGGAGCCTCCTCATTACTGGCCAGAAATGGGAGTTCCAGCTTCTTGCAAAGCTTTCATTGATACCTCCCTGGCCGGGAGGAGTTAGGAGTGCCTTGTTACTGTTCCCACGCTACCTTTACCACTGACACCGAGGGAGTGGGTATGGCCAGGTTACCACTGCACAGTGGGGCAAAAGCTTCTACTTCCTACTTGACCCTCCCTGACACCACCTGGTAGAGGGAAGAAGGGGGAGGCTGGGAGACTTGCTGCAACCTGGTGAGGGTGGAAGTCTAGGCTCCCCATTTGGCCTTTGCTGGTGAAAGTAAGGGCTGGGCCATAGTTTTTTTCTGTGATGTTTGGCTGGAGCCGAGCAGTTACCATCTAAAAGTTTCCTGTCTTGCTAGATTGCCCCTTTCCTGATTCTTTGGCTAGAGAGAGCAGGCGAGCAGGATTTTGTTGGGGCATTTTTTTTTTTTTTTTTGGTCTGGGCCCACTGGCACATCTGGTTGATGACTTCTTCAGCTTCGAGTCTGGGATATACGAGGTGAAACAAACAGAACAAAACAAAGACAAAAACTAAAAACAAGAGAACTCACCACTATGTCATTCCTTGGGTTATGGTGTCCCTAGTTAGTCTGCCTTCTCTCCACCTTTCAGAGTCTTATGCTTGTTTTATATATAATGCCCAAGATTTTTAGTTGTCCTTAGTGGGAGGAAGAGTGAGTCTACTCCATTTTCCTGGAGATGGTGGTCCATCAGTATTAGCAATTTTCATTTCCCTTTCTTCCCAGGCCTATTGAAGCACCATCTTTACCCATTCCCATTTGCTCTCTACCCTTATAGATGCCTGTCCACCCAATGTACCAACACTAGCTTCATCTTTCTAGCTTTCATGAAGGTGATGGAGGAGGAGGAGGAGGAGGAGAGAGGAAAGCTAACATTGGGAGATACCACAGCAACAGCCATTACCCTTTCCAAAGTCTTTTATGGATCTGCACCGCAGATGAAAGCCCAAATGCACTAGCCCAGCAATGGACACTTTTCACAGCTCTGGCCTGTCTTCTTTTCACCCCGAGGCCTCCTTCAGTTGTATGAGGAAGTTCACCTTCTGCCTGGCATGTCTGCTGCTCTCACTCCATCCCCGCACAAAGGACCCATTTCTCATGCCCACTTTCTCCCATAATATCTTCTAGCCGAATCAGAAGACCATCCCTCGGGCTGGTACTTACATTAGCACTGATAATGACTAAAGATCAGTTGGATTTTAAATTCATTAAGGAGCTGGGTCATTCTTGATACTTCCTTGTCTCATGGCACACATGAGTATCTGATAAATACTTTTTGGGGAAGAGTGACTAAAGACCCTTGCCTGTTGTAAGAACCTGGAAAACTGAACAGAAAGAAATCCAGTGCCAAGTATACAAATCAACCATGGGCAAAGTTATCTTAAACACCTATTGGAAAGAAGCAGGAGAGAGTTGGCGAATCTAATCAAAGTTATAAATATATGTAAATAAAGAATAAGTTTAGAAGAGGGCTAGGAGAAGCAGCACCCAGGCAGGAGAAGTGTCCTGGCCTGGGGAAAGGCCCATGGGGCCTGTGGATGGGGACAGCCCCATTGTGCTGATGGACACCCAGTCTGAGGCTCCCATGCGTGAATCCCAGATCAGCTCTCTGAGAGGATTTTCTGCTCACCTAGGAGGCCTTGGGAATCTAACCTCCAAATTCCATTTCCATGAGGTCGGTGATTCAATTGTCTGGGCCTGTAGCAGACTTACTTTTCACTTCAAATAAGCTAGCCTCTCATCTCTTATGAGTTTGGTTGGCATAAATCCATTTATAAGAGCAATAATAATAATAACAGCAACAACTAAACATTATTGAGTACTTACTATGTGCCAGACTAGGCCAGGCATTTGATCATCTCATTTTATCTTTGCACCATCCCATGGGGTAAACACTATGATCATCCCATGTCATGGATGAAATTACATCGCTTGCCCAAGCTCAGAAGAGTCAGAGCTGGGATTTAAACCCAAGTCTCTTGACTCAAGGTGTGTTCTTTGCTACTGGGCTTTCTAACATAGCCCTTTCTCTGTGCCAGCCACCACTCTCACCTCCTTATGTATATGAACTTGTCCAATCCTCCAAACAACCCCTACCCCCCACAACAGATAGGTCCCAAATACAGTTGAGGAAATAGAGGCACAGAGAGGTCATGTTACTTGCCCAAAGTCACACAGCTATTACTAGTGAAGCAGGATTTGAACCCAGACAATGCAACAAAGGATCATTATGTCATGCTGCCTCTTTGGGGGCACTTGCCCGACTCCTAATAGATCTAAGTCCCTTGAGCGAAAGGATTCAATCTTGCTCATTTTTGTATCCTCATCAGCTTCTGTAGTGCCTAGCACAAAGTAAGTCTGTATTATATGTTGGTTTAGCTGAATTCTCCTGGAAGGGCAACCCATAAGCCACCTGACCTGTCCCAGCTATATTCTGACGCCATGAAGACCCTCAAATATGCAGACTCATCTAAAGTGAGTTCATGCTAGGCTGCAGACTACTCAATCTGCTTTATTCACTTTGCAAAACATTCTTTTTTCACATAGCATGGGCCTGGGTCTCCTGGAAAAAAAACACGACCAGACAGAATACAGATTCAAGGGTCACAGAGCTGTGAATAATTTTTGCTGGAGCATCTTTTTCATATCTGGGGACCTGAGTTTTCAAGTAATTCAGCACCAGGAATGGGAGGCTGGCAAATCCCTTCTTATCACCATCTTTTGAGCCTAGTTGTGACTTCAAAAGTTTATCAAAGTGGAATAAAGTTAGCAACTTAGTCTAGTAGTTCTCAACGGTGGATGATTTTGTTCCTGCAAGAGACATTTGGCAATGTCTGGAGACATTTTTGGTTGTCCCAGGGTGGGAGGTGGGTGTGAGTGCTACTACTATCTAGTGCATGGAGGCCAGGGATACTGCTCAACATCCTACAGTGCAAGAGAATCTACCGCAGCAGCTCCAAATGTCACCAGTGCTGAGGTTGAGAAATCTTGATTAGCCAGGCAGCCCCCAGATCTGCATGGGCAAGTGGTTTTAAAGATGAAACATTGCTCAACAATTAAATGAGGTTTTATGAGATTTTATTCTCAGACAGCAGGCAGAGATCACTAGGGGAAAAATGAAAATGCACATTCTGTGCCAAAGTAGAATCATCTTAGTACGGGGGCACACTCTGAAACAGTGCTCTTCAAAGTAAGGTCCAGGGATCTCCTCCCAGAAACCCAGCTGGGAAGCTTATTAAAATGCACATTTCTGGGCCTCACCTCAAACCCTCTGGATCAGACTCTCTTGGGGTGAGTAGGAGGGATTTGCATTTTTTGGACACGTCCAGGTGATCTGTATACATACCTCCACTCTTCCATAAGGAGGGGAGGTGAGTTGGGGTGAGAGGTAGACAGACCATAGGCATGGTGGTTATTAAAAAGTTAATGAAAAATTCTCATTCTAGCATGGTTTCTCCAACTTCAGTCATTGGTACTACACCCTCATGAGTTGTGCCCCAGACAAATAACACTCGTATAACTCTTTGCTTAATAATTTGAAAAATCAAATGACTTTTAAAATTCTAACATCTTTCTAAGCAACGTTACTCATGAAATCATAGGTTTGATCAGCTAGTTATATTTTTTCCTCATATTCCTGAGAATATATAACTATGAGAATCAATATTATTTGTCTACATCAGTTAAAATCAACAAGCCACATGTGCAGGAGGGAGTGCGTGACGGCAAAGCAACTATAGTCTGCCAGGAGAACGCTCCTAACGGGAACCACTCAGCCGGGCAGGCACACGGGGCTCTGCATTTGGAATCTCAGAGCCGCCTTTTCAGGAATGAATGACAATCCTGCTGCTCCCTGGAGGAGGAATAGAGTCTGCAGATGCTCACATGCCTAGTCATGTTCAGCAGTACCCTGTGGCCTCGTCAGCAGCCACCAACTCCCACTGATGAGCCTTTGAAAGCAGCTATCTTAAACCCAGCACTAGGGCGAAATTAAGGACCAATGCATTTTGAATGTCACTGACCCTCAGAAATCAGAACCCATGTGTGAGGAGAAGTCACTCCAACTAGACACTGATTTCTATTCACTACGGTTTGGATATTTGTTCCCTCCAAAACTCACATTGAAGTTTGATCCCCAAGGTTGAAGGGGGGGCCTAGTGGGAGGTGTTTGGGCCAAGGGGGCAGATCCCTCATGAATAGATTAACGCCCTCCCTTGGGGGTGAGTTCTCACTCTGTTAATTCCCATTATAGCTGACTGTCAAAAAGAGCCTGGCATCTCTCTCTCCCTCTTGCTTCCTTTCTTGCCATGTGCACTGCACACAACGTGAGGCTCTCCTTCACCTTCTGCCACGA